>NW_025334004.1:30792540-31995873 GCF_019186645.2 Phyllostomus hastatus
CCCAGAGGAGCACCCGCCTCTCGGCCTCACCTCGGACTTGACCAGCTGCCTGCACTTGGGGCCGCACCGCGCCCACCCACGACCGGGCGCAGACCGGGCTGCGTGCCAGGTGCCTGGTCCCCGGGGACCGCCTCCGACGGGCCTGCCGCTGCGAGCCACGCTGGTCTCTCAGACGGTCTCCGCGGTGACTTCTAACGCCTCACTGCGTGCTGCGCGCACCACGGCCACGAACCCGAGCCCGCCCGCCGGCTCCCGCCCCGCTCGGAGGGCGGCTCTGCTGGGCTCTCCTCGCCAGTCCTTCCCGTGCGCCCTGGGCCACCGCCGCGAGGCCAGGTGCGTGCCTCTCTGTGGTCACAGTGTGGACGGGGCCTCACTCTGTCTCCTGTCAGTGGCCACGCACGCGCCCGACGCCAGGGCCCCCTGCCAGCCCGACGCCGGGGGCCCGGCTCCGCACCCCCGACAGCCCGGGCAGGTCTGCACGTGCCCCACCCACCGCCCGAGGTCTGGTCACACGGCGTGAGAACCATCCCTGGGCTCTGCCCCAGGGGGGACAGCCCCTTCCTTCCTTCCCTGCGGGGCCGCACGTCCGCATGCTGACCGTCAGCACCGTGACCTCGAGCAGCAGGGAGGACCCCCTGGAGCCCTCAGAACCGCGGAGGCCGCAGCCAGGCGCGTGGGAGGACCCTACGGGGCAGAGCGGCCGAGGCTTTCGGCAAACCTGGTTTTCCATTCGGCCTTAAAACGGGAAGGGAAGGAAGGAAAGGAAGGGAAGGGAAGGGAAGGGAAGGGAAGGGAAGGGAAGGGAAGGGAAGGGAAGGGAAGGGAAGGGAAGGGAAGGGAAGGGACTCCTGAGACCCTCTCACAGGCCCGTCCAGCGGGCCGGCGGCCAAGTGTGCCGCCCTTGGGCCGGAGGGGCCAGGAAGCTGCTTTCCCCAGCACCAGGGCTGGTCGCACGCCCCCACCCCGCTCCTTTCCTCTGCGTTCTCGCCGGGGTCCAGGGACTTCTGGAGCGTCGCAGGCTCCGAGCCCAGCTCACAGGAGAACAGCAGAACCCACCACGAAGTGTGCTCACTCCCCCGAACAGAAAGCATCCAACAGAGCGGCCCCCGGCGGGGGGGCCGGCTCTGAGCACCAGGGTGGGGGGGCCGGACGGCCACTCCCCTTGGACTGGGGGACCCCTCCCGGGGGGCGGGCCCGAGGAGCAGGCAGGTACCCCAGGCCAGAGGTCACCGGGGGCTGCAGAGGAGACCGAGCCCACCCGAATCGAATCGCACACGTCGGCTGGGCAACCGCATCCGGGCGAGGCGCTGGTGGGAAGTGACAAAACCTGGAAGGTGACACGCACACAGGAAGCTGTCACAAGGCAGCGGGGCACGTGGACGGGCCGGGGCCCAGGGTGGCACGGCCAGAAAGGGAACCTCGGCCCCGGGTCTCCCACGGCCGCCTTGGCCAGGTGGCCGAGGGCTCGCTCGGGAGAAAGAGGCTTTGAGCGGTGGCTTGGCTGTGCCCCTTCCGCACGACGGGAGTTCACGGAGCTCGTCTCCCTGTCCTTGAGACCGGGGCCTCGGGGACGCTGAGCTCGGGCCTCGCCACGCACCCCCCCCCCCGTCACTGCCACTTCCTCTCCCACCCACTCAGCCCCCCCCGCCCCCGCCCCGCAGGCCGCTCCCGAGGGCCGGGCACTCGGCACCCCCCCCCCCCAGCACAGGAGAAGCCCGCTGTCCCCCCGAGTCACCCTCCCCGAAGGCAGTGCGGCCCACAGGGCCTTCTGGGAGGCCCGGCGCCCCAACGCCGCACCCAGGCACGCGAGCCTCAGGCATTTTGCTTCACGGGGGAGATGCCCAGGACCCCCCCAGGAGTCCGGGAGCGTGCTCGCCAGGTCCCGCTCACAGCTCACACGTGTGTGTGTGTGCGTGTGTGTGTGCGTGTGCGCGTGTGCATGTGCACAAACTCGGCACCGGTCACACCGAGTGGGCTGTTCCACTGGCAACCCTTCCTGGGATCGGTTCACGGCGGCTGTCGGGAGAGCGTGCCCCTAGAACCGCCCCCCCCCGCCGCCCCCGGGGCACCTGACGCTCTCCCCACGGCTGTCCGACTGCAGCCGCGGAGCGGGCGGGCCTTGGGGGCCCCGAGGGGGCAGGTCACAGGGGCAGTCCTGTGTACGACGCCCGGGGGAGACGGGCCGAGTGTCCCCTCGTGACCTTGGGTCACGGCACCCACCAGCACAGGCAACCAAAGGGAAAAAGTTAATGGGACATCACTAAAATGAAAGGTTTCGTGTACCAAAACCTAAAAAGATGACGAGAGAGTAGAAAGAAAAAAGACAATATTTGCAAATCGTGTATCTACCACCAAAGCCAGGAAGGACGCCTGGTCAAGCACCCAGGCCCCCGAAGCTGAGTGAAACTCGGAGGTCCTGCTGCGGACGCCGGCCACTCGAGCGCACGGCCCCTTGAGACCAGAACGAGACGGCAGAGGGGCCTGTGGGCGTGCCCCCCCACCCCCGCCAGCCCTGCCTGTGGACTCGGCTGGGGCCCCTGTGCCCTGCCCTGCGGAGGGCGGAAAGGACGCTGCAGCAGCCCACGAATCACCCCCAGAGACGAGACACACACAGCCGACCTGCGCTGGGAAGACTCGGGCCCACGCAGGACACACACGCCAGGGAGCCGGGGCCGCGGTGGCCAGCGCCCCAGAGCAGTGAGGACAGGGCCAGCTCCGGTTTCCCGCACCAGCCCACAGGAGGGCAGGGCAAGGCCTGGCCCCGTCCCCCACCTCCGCTGGGCCTCGGCCAGGGGGCTGAAGATGCGCTGAGCATGCCGGGAGGGGTGGGGGCGCTTCCCGCCCGCTCAGCCAAGGACTGGGGCCCAAACCCGAGCTCCCGTGCAGCTCCCCAGGCCACGCCCCGTGACGCCCCCGCAGAGGGGTCGGAGCTGTGCCGGACAGGAGTCCAAAGAAATTCCCAGATACCCAGTTTTGTGAGAGGCCCACTAAGCTTTCGATGCCCGGCAGGGCGCCCCCCGTCCTTCTCCCAGCCCCCCGCCCTTCTTGGACAGAAGCCCCATGCCCCCACCCCTGCGGCCCAGCACACGGCCTCCAGGCCTGGGAGGTGCCGGGAGATAAGGAGATGAAAAAGAAGCACTGCCTCAGAGGGGGCCAGCCTGCGGCCAAGGCCAAGCCTCAGCACCGCAACTGTTTCTTCTTCCCGGGCACACCGCACTGCACTCCCGCAGCCCGCGGGGCCTGCTCAACCCCCGCGCTCCTCCGCGCACATGGAAAGGGGAACAGAGAGCTCCGTGCACTTGCCCGGGGACACACAGCAGACCGCACACCCGAGCCACACGACCTCGTGGGCCCAAGCCGCATCCCTGGGTGCAGGGCTGCCCAGGGGCCCACTGGGCTGGCAGCCGACCCCACGCCTGCCACGCGGGCTGAGCCCCGGGGACGCACGTGCTGCCCCAGCCGTTCACGCCGCTTTCGGGGAGGGTGGCGACGACCCCCCGAGGGCAGGGACGGCTCCGCACAGACCCCGGACGGGGAAACCTGCGGGCTGACGACTTCCGGCTGCAGGCTTCCACGCAGAGTAAGCGACCGCTAGTCCTCTGGGGCCGGGAGCCGCGCAGCCGGCACCTGCCGGACTTCGACGGCACCCCGCCCCGCCGCGCCCCCAACGCCAGGGACCGTCTTCCTCAGAAGGCAGAGCCAGACGAACAGAAAAGGGAGAGAATGAGGCGCCGGGACGGGCCCTTCTCCGGCGAACCTCTGCAGGCTTCAACGAGGAGATGGCCTTCCTGGGGTTACGGCCAAACCACCTGTTGCTTAGCAACAGGTAATTAAGGACCGTGTTTTCAGATCCGCTCTGCGGCCGGTCGGCCGTTGCCAGATGAGATTACCGGAGCCGCAGACGTCAGCGCCATGCAAGTCAGGTGGCCGCCAACAAGAGCGTTTGACCGTGAGGGACAGGGCACGGGTCTTTGGAAAGCTGTCCGAATTTTCTCCCACCACACATCGGGGGAAAAAAAAACAAAAAACCCACACGAGACGAAACCAGAATCGGCAGTGAGACAAGGGAAGAACCCAGCCAGCCACCAGGTCTCGGGGGGGTGGGGGCGACGACGATGACGACCACTGTTTCCGTTGGGGGCCACACTGGCACCGGGCCCCCAGGCCCCCCCACTGTCCGAGGGGTGCTTTCACCCCGGTTTCCAGGCCACCACCCTCACCCTCTAGCGACTCACAGAACAACGCACTTAAAAAGGACTCCATTTTTAAAGATTACGTTGGGGAGGCAGGAGTATAAAGGAAACCAAATCTACTCAAACTGTCAGGAAAGCCTCAAGAGTTGAACGGAAATTCTGAGTTTGCTGAGGACGCCCAGAGGGACACACGCTGAAAACCACAGACACACCCAGGACCCCACTCTGTCTCCTCGACTCAGGGTACGCGACACGGCCTCCCCCGCACGGACGTGGAGCCCCCACCCCCAGTGCCCAGCACCGAGACAGGCGGCGGGGAGGGTTCCGACCTGCCTGCTCCGAGGCAACCCCGAGGTCTGTTCGGAGCCCCCCGGAAACACAGCCCTGTGTCGTCACCGTGCAGGGGGCGCCAGTGCGCCCCCACGGGCCCGGGTCAGCGGGCTCGGCCAGGAGCTGGGGCGCCGCCCTGTTGTGTGTGTGTGGGGGAGCAGGCGGGGGTGTCCCCCCAGGTCTAGCCTGAGAACGGCGAGAGCGCCAGGACCCGCTGTCCCCCGTGCCAACCCCTGATCCCCGCTCCCCCAGCGCCCCGGGGGAGGCAGGGCGGGGTGGGTGCGTTACTTGGTTCTGGAGCGAGCATGGTGGACACGATGATGGGGGCCCCCGTGCGCCGGGCCACCTTCTGGTAGGGCGCGTGGAGGCTCTGGCCGGCCGGCGGCAGGGTGGACGGGTCTGCAGGGACGCCGGGCTTCCGCAGGAGCTGGGCGCCGCCGTGGGGGCTGGACAGAGGCGCGGCGGCCGCGGTCCGCTCCCGCTTCAGCAGCTCCATGGGCACTGTGTAGGCCGTGGAGTAGGCCGTCCGGGGGTGCAGCGGGGCGGCGGGGCCCGGGTGCGTCAGGGCCAGCCCCGCCTGCGGGGGGTACATGGAGCCCGGCCGCACGGTCAGGGCGCAGGGGGTGGGAGAGCTGTACCCGGAGCTGGAGGGGAAGAGGGGGGCGTGGGCCCCCACCCCAGGGGCAGAGTAGGTGGCCGCCGGCTCCAGCGGATGCTGGGAGGGAGCGCTGGAGGGGCGTCGAGCCAGGTCCCCGGCCCGGGGGGGTGCTGCCTGCAGGGGGCCCGCGGTGCCCAGAGGGGACAGGTTGCCGAGGAGCTCGCCGCGGTGGCCGAGGCTGCTGGAGCGAGCCCGGGGCGGGGCGCCCGCCGGGCCCTGCCTCCGCAGCTGCATCTCGGCTCTGCAGCTGCCGGCCAGGCGGCTCAGGACGCGGGCCTGGCCCAGGTTGGGCGCGACACACCTGACGTCTGCGTCCTCCATGGTGGCCAGGACGGCCGGGGAGTCGAAGCCCTGCTGCAGCAGGGCCACCAGCGTGGCCTCCGCCACGCCCTCCGCCCGCAGCAGCGCCAGGAACTCGGGCTGCGCGCTCCTCGTGCCGCCGGGCTCCGGGAAGCAGGACAGGCCGGCCTCACAGCTCCCGAGAGACATCCTGGAGGGGTCGCCGCCCTGCCCGTAGCCCCGACTCGGGGTGCCCGGCGCCGTCCCCGGGGCACCTTCAGGGGCGGCAGCGCCAGTGGGGTCCACGACCAGGCACGTGGGGGCCACCTGCCTGGCGGTGGCGGGATCCACAGGCCTCTCGCCGACACCAACGTCGTTGTAGGCCTGGCCGGCGGGGTAAATGGTCGCCTCTGCCTGGTACCTGCTGTGGGCCAGCTCCCCGGCGTGCCGCGGCGGCGACAAGGCCCTGCTCTGCGCCCGCAGTCCCGGGGCCACCGCTTTACCTGCAGGGTCCCGGTACAGGCGGGCCACGTCCTGCAGCGCAGGGGCCCGGCCTTGCCCTTGCTCCCACGTCGCCCCGCCCCCAGGCACTCCGTAGCCGGCCAGTGAGCGGCCCACTCCGGGGTCCCGGTGCTGGCGCAGCTCTCGGGGCACCTGAGCCTCTCCAGTCGGGTCGCCGTAGCAATCCCGCGGCAGCAGGGCGGCGTGCGCGGTCATCACCGCCTGCCTGCTGTCGTAGAAGGCGAAGTCGGGGACGGAGCTCTTCCTGCCGGCCACCGAGCTGTAGAAGACCTCCCGGCACAGGTCGGGCGCGGGCTCGCGCCAGGGCCCCTCTCTACCCCCATCGGTCAGGGGGCCGCTCCGGCCGGGGGCCTCAGCCACTGCCCAGGGGCCGCCGTACCAGCCGGCGGCGTCCCAGCTCTGAGAGCGACCGACACCCACATGCCTGCTGGGCACGGGCATGGGCGAGGGCAGGCGGCCGTCCTCACGGGTCTTCAGCTCCGAGCAGCAGCGGCCGACTGGCCGCCCCGGAGCCCTGTGGGAGCGGGCTCGGCCGGCCGGCTGGGTTTCCTGTTGCAGAGGACGGCCTGAATTATTAACCCGCGAAACCCTAGCAGACAGAACGCAGCACTCACGGGGACGTCGCCTGCCTCCCTCCCGCGGCCGCGGCCGGGTCTGTGCCGCTCAGCCCCAGCGGGGAGGCTGCCGGGCCGGCCCCGCCTGCCGTGCTCACGCGGCGCTGGCTCCCTCAGCCCTCGGATTAGGAACTAAATAAAACCCCGGAGCTTTCGTCCCATGTGACATCTCCAGAGGGAGGAAGCTGCCGCGGTTCCACCCAGGCCTCCGCCCTGGCCGCGGCTCTGGCTTATCTCCTCGCCCTCCCAGAGCCCTGGGCGGTGGGCGGCGCGCCCCACCCCTCCCCCGGGGTCTGCACGGCGCCCGGCCTCCCACTGCCCGAGCGGCAGAAGGAGACCAGGGAAAGGCGGCTTTCAGGCCGACCGATCTTAATCCGCGGCCCAGATGAGATGTTAATCCGCTGCACTTGGCCGGGGGCCACAGTGAGTGGGAACAGGCAGGCGGGGTGCGGAGACAAAGCCTCACGAGGCTCCAGAACGGGGGGAGGGGGGGCGCATGAGAGATGGGCCGGGGGTCGGGCCTGCAGCCGCTGCTCAGCCAGCACTGAACCCCGGCTCTGAGGTGGCTCCTTGGTGACGGATGCAGTGAGTCACATGCTCAGGTCCAAAGGGGCTCTTCACCTTGCTGTCTTACAGCCGAAAAAAACACGGACCCTGCAGTGCTGCCGGGGCGGGGCGAGACCACAGAACAGAAAACCGCCACCTGTGGGCGGGACCCGGGGGGGCCTCATTTCAAGGACTTTCTTTATCTCAGAGCGAGGGGAGGGGGAGGGGACAGGAGAGGGACACTGACGTCTGACGTCTGTCTGCGGGCCCGTGACTCCGGGACGATGGCAGAGGCCGGGGACTGAATTCGGCTGCCACGAAGCAAAAGCAGAAGTGGCTGCACCTGAAGCACGTCTTTCTTTAAACCTGTGCCAAAGGGAGGTGGAGCTCCGGCCGCCGAGGCCCGGCTCAGACCCGGGGGCATTTTCCATGACCGCCCTCGGGTCACCGTGTTTCAGCCCAGCAGGACCGAGGTCCGGGAACGCGTAAGAACCGCCCCCCCTCCCCCCAACAGGAGCACTGGGATGTCTCCTGGAACACACGGCAGGGCCCCTGTGAAGCCACGGGCTCCCGGGAACGAGGGGTCGAGGTGCCAACAAACCCGGGACTGGGCAGCCCCGAGGCTGTGCTCGGCCGCGGCCTTCCAGAGCGGGGCGGCGCGCGCCCGGTGCCAGCCAGCACCCCTGAACCGCGTGCCCCTCAGTCTGAGACTCAACCGGAACCTCGATCGAGGAACGCCAGGCATGAAAACACACAGTTTCGACGTGGGAGAAGCCGCGGCTGCCCCACGGGGGGAGGCGGTAGGCGCGAACCGGTCTCCAGGAGCTGGAGGGACGGAGCACAGCAGGACCGTTCGAAAGAGCAGGGTCCCGCCGTCTCTCCTGTCCCGGTCATTCAACTTGGTGACAAACCGTTTAAACCAACACCACCCCCCACACTGGGCTGGTCCCCAGAAGCCGGAGCTCTGGCCCACGTCCTGTGAGGGGATGCTGTCCAGGGACGCCCGTTCGTTACTGGGGCCCTGCGGACCCCATTCCCGCCCCCAAAATGCCAGCGAGGCCTCAGGTTATCTGCCTGCCCAGCAGGCAGGCGGCAAACAGACCGAGTCCTCTCTCGGTGCCCTGCCACTCTGGCCGCACGGGAGGGAGGGGGCCAAGCCACCAGGTCTCTGCACGGAAGCCGCCGCCGGCGCCGATTCCCGCCACTCCACCGCCCGCACGCTCGCTGTCGAGGCTGAAGGTGGCCACACACACACACACACACACACACCGTTTACGCGTCCCACCAACAGCCCCAGGACGAGTTCACTGAGGAGATACATCGGGAAAGGCAGGGAAACGTAACAGAACCCAACACTAGATGGAAACAAGCCCTATCTGGTTACAGCAGATCTCCCCGGCACCGCTGGGCACCCAGGGAGCTGGCGGTGGGCAGGCCCAGTCCCACGGGCAACTGTCGCCTGGGCCCAATCCCGAGGCCCCCTCCCCAGCCCCCCCACACCTGGGGGGCCGGGGGGGGCTCCACTGGAACCCTCCCGAGGATGCGCACGAGACGGGTCTGCGCGGAAACGAGCCGGGGCGTCGGGCAGACACACCTCTGCCCGGGCAAGGGTGCTGCCCGGAAAGCCTCGGCGGCCCCCGCCCCCATCCGCTCCCCTCCTCCAGCCCCGGCCGTGTCCTCTGAGCACGGCTGCCCGGGCAGGACGGACAGCGCCTCTGGCCCTCCCGAGGGGACCGGAGACGGGGCACCGAATGGGGGCTCTCAGCGTCCGCCCGCACCACGCCCCGGTCGCTGGGGACAGAGAGGTGGCGGCTGTGCCCGGGCCACAGGGCACGGGGCCAGGGCACTCTCCAAAGCTCACATCCCGCTCCCCAGAATTCCCAAGCTAACTGGGGTCACTCTGCTGGAAAAGGGGAACCACTGTCGCTTTCCAAAAATTTCCTGAAACTCCACAACATCATCGAGTATGTCACTGACAGAATTAACCCCCAGAGTGCTGGAGAGTAACTCCTAAGGAGACGACTGCTCCCAGCCCTCAAAACGGGGGACCCTGGGCTCCGGTCAGCAGGGCCCCCACCTTTGGCCAAAGGACAGCACCTGCCTCAGCCTCAGCCCCCATGCCGTTGCCTTTTCCTTCCTTCTTGCAACAGAATCGCAGCATGTCAGGAGGCGGGAAGGCCGAGAGCCCACTCGGCGCAGATGTGGCCCTCAGAGGTGTGTGACCCCGAGAACTGTGGGTGCTGCACCTTTGTGGAAGTGTGTGACTCCCGTGGGGACTTGCCCAGCCCCCGGGACCCCCCGTTTCAGCTCAGGTGCGGAAGCAGGGCCGTGCGGAAGAGTGCGCGTGCCTCCAGCTCGTCAGTGGAGCGGCATCGGGTTCTGAGATGGGGAAGTAGACCAGCTCCCGGCGCCCGGGCTCCAGGTCCCCCGGCTCCCAGCCCAGCCCAGCCCCACGGTGCAGCCCCCCAAACTCACGCAGCACGGGCCTCGAACTCTGCCGAAGACAGTGACAGACTCTCCCTGCGTTCCGCAGAAACTCCGGCAGCCGGACCCGCACCGCTCGACACAGGCAGGTCTGCGAGCACACCGCAGGGTGGGGAAGGGCTGCTTTTGAACAGCCGGCGGGAGGGGCCGGTTTCCGCAGGAGGGGCGGGCCCCACGGACTTCTGAATTCCTCAAAGACCCTCCCTGCAGGAAGCCATGCAGAGTAAAAGGACACTTTCCGAAAACTAAGAAACACACAGTCTAAATTTTCTGGCAAATGAAGCTAAAATACAGCCGACCCCACAAATGGGAACCTCAGGGTTACAAGGGACACCCCCCCAAAGCCAATTCTTCACACAACACGAGACACCAAGTCCTGACTGTGGAGACCTGAACATGCTGTGAGGACTCTGGAAGGTTCCGGAAGGCAGGGAAAGAGGAGAAGGGGTGACCACTGACCCCCCCAGGGAACGGCTGGCCAGTCCCGGGGACAAGGGGTGGGGGTGGGGGGAGAGAGGGCATGCACGCAGCTCTGGGGTCAAACGCTCCCTTCTCTGCTGTTCTTCAGAATGGAATTCAGGCACGCAGTGAAACCGGCAAGCTGGGGTCTGGACTGACACCAAGGCCAGCAGACCTCACTGCCCTCCCTCCTCAGGGGACAGCCAGGCCCCGAGTCGGGGCACCCGCAGCCAGCCCCCCCTGCCACGGCAGCCCTGGACTCGAAGGCGGGGGAAACCCTGAGCTGCCCACCCCGGCCCGCGGAGCCCAGGCTGCTGCGCCCACCCCGTCCGGCTCCCCGGGGGTGGGTGCCCGAGGTCCATTGCTGAGGTCAGTGGGCTATGCAAAGCAGAAACTGACCAGAGAACAGGAGGGAAGAAACCGGCAGCAATCTGGGGGTCCTGGCTTCCCAGTCACCCCTAACTGCTGTCATTCGGTCGAGCTGTGTGGGACATGCCGCTGCAGGTCTGTGGTGCTTCAGAGCCACGACGGCTGGGCCGCCCGGGGGCCTGCCGTGAGGGAGGAGCCGGCTCCTGGGAGGTGCTGCCGAGGCCCGAGGGCAAACACTTATCCTGGGGGGGGCGGGGGGGGGGGCGGGGGGCGGGGTGCAGCCGAGGGGAAGTCAAGTCAGGTCAGGCGGCAGAAGGGTGGATCCCCAACCAGGACAGGATGCCTCGGCCAGGGGAAGCCGGGACCCGCGGTGAAGGCGACGGCAGCAGTCCCAGAGCCAACCAAGATGGCGCCAGTCCCCACCCCCGACCCCCCAAAGGGAGACAGAGCCTTCTGCACACGGGGCCCCCAGCCTCGAGTGACTGCAGAGTAAATAAACCTCCCTGCCCAGGGCCCACGGCCCGCACTGGCGGGGAGGAGCTCAGCCCCCCGCAGGCAGCTCCTGGGACGCTCCAGCCAGACCGCTCCCCCCCTCCCCCGAACCTCTGGAGCAGGGGCACCGCGGCCCAGGATGTCCATCCCCCACAGGGCGTGAAGACTCGCAGGGCCCCCCTGTGTGTTCACGGGACCAAGGTGACTGTGGGCGATCACACAGCTACCGGAAGTGCGGGTAACTGCTCCATCCGCACGCATCGTCCCGCCCGTACCATTATAACGCACAGCTCTGGAATCCCATCTTAAAAGCCCACATTTTGGGGCCGCTTAGAGATGTCTATTATGAATGACTGTGGACTGTGTACGGACGGCGAGCTTCAGCACTGTTTCTTTACAAAGTGATCTAGACATCTTTGCTTCGTGACCACTCGGGGGCCACCGATGTCCCACAAAGACTTCCTGTCTCGGTGACACGCTCGCTGCGGCAGGAGGAACCAAGCGACATCGGGGAGGCCCCCCCACGGCCCTCCTGCAGCACCCCCTGACACGTCCTGACCTCCGGGTGACACGGCCGCGCAGGGAGGGCTCCCAGGGTTTACAGCTGTGCCGACTCCAGCTGCTCGCCGCTCCCCACGTCCGCCCACAGCCCAGCTCGGTCACCGCGGCCGCCTCCTGTCTGTGCCCGCGAGCACAGCCCTGCGGTCACAGGGCGGGACACGCCCTCCCGAGGTGCTCACGAAGGGAGCTCTGCCGAGAGTGTCCCCAGCAGCGTCTCCCCAAGCGCCCAAGACGAACTCTCTCCTTCCCCCACCCTGTGTATCCTCGGTGGCCCCAGGAAAGGAAGGTGCTCAGTGATTTATCCCGCCCCAACCCACAACAGCAGTCCTAACCCCCAGCCCCCTGCAGAGCCGCCGTGGTTTGTCACAGCTCCACGCCCCCGGGGCTCTTCTGCGCCCCCTCCAAGGAGCCGGAGCCGAGTGGCAGCCCGCGCTCTTCTCCGCCCGCCCGCGCGCACACAGCCGGGCCGGACCAGCCACCCACGTGTGCTGCGCCCCCTGTCAACGCTCCGGCCGGCGCGGCGCATGCGCGCGGCACGCCAGGTTCGCGGGCAAACAGACCCGCGCAGGGGGAAGCCAACGCCCGGCCACACCCCGAGGCGGGGCTGCGGGAAGGAGTGCAGAGCGCGTTAGACACGTAAAAACGGAAGGTTTCCTTAAAAAAAATTAAAATTGGGATGTCAAGCCAGCTCTCGCAAGGCCGTCATTCCAACTGATTCGGACGGAGCCCCGCAGACCCGCCGGTGGGGAGCAGGCGGCCCCCGGGCCGAAAGCGCGGCAGCCCGGGCGGGGGCCCCGCCCCGGGCAGTGGCACCGCCTCTCCTGCAGGAGGCGCTGCGCCAGCCTGTACGTGCGAGGGGCACCGCGGAAGCAGCATCGTGGGACGGCGGCCGCACTGACCGGAGAAATGTCTCTCCCAGGACGTGGGTTAGAAGTCACAGCCCAACCACCTAACCCCGGGGTGTCTAGCTGGGGGTGGCTATGGAGCAACTTTAAAAATGTGAGACTGCTCCCCTCCCAAGAACACCTCCGGGTGGGGGTGGGGTGACAGGAAGCTTCTGCTGCAAGAAACGGGCGGGAACTGGTGGACCACGCCTGGGGGCGGGGGCGTGGTCTGAAAAGAGGGCCCAAGGTCTGCCCTAGAAACGGAGGAGAGGTCGCCTTGGCTCCCACCCGACCACTAGCTGAACCCCGGGGCCGAGGGGGCGGAGCCGGTGCGCAGGCATGCCCGACCCCGACCTCGGAATGGTGACCACTGGGAGGGACCTCCCGGGCCGGGGACACAGTGCCCTAAGTCGAAGCGCCTTCCCAGTGCAGGGTAGAAGTTAATTTTAAGGATCCCCACTCAGTTGGGTGAAGGCGGATTATGGGACATCGCACAGACCGACGGGCCTCCGAGTTTTCAGTGCCAATGCCTCCTGCAAGAAACGGGCGGGAACTGGTGGACCACGCCTGGGGGCGGGGGCGTGGTCCGAAAAGAGGGCCCATGGTCTGCCCTAGAAACCGAGTAGTCCGAAGGCCGGGGGTTAGGGTGGGTTAGGGAGACCGTGGAGACACGAGGACGCAGCGCCCCGGGTCCTCCTCTGGTTTCTGTGGAGGCCGAGACGCCGGCCCGACGGGTGGGGTCCCGTCTCTGTGTTGGACCGCACCGTGCGGGCGGCTCAGTTCCCGGGCGGCGGCGGGGGCGGCTCACACCGGGAACGACCCTACAACAGGCACGCACCGCAGGCCCTACAGTGTCGACTGCTGTATTTACACCTTTCTCTCAGAGGATTCTGGAAAAGCCCCCCCCGCCCGTACATTTCTCTGTTTCTATAAGAAGAAAGCAAACGACACTAAGCTCATCCAACGGGGAACGCGGCTGAAGGGACCAGCACTGTCCAGTGAGCGCACTCCTCTGTCCATCTGTCTGCAGGCCCGCACATTTTAAATGTTGGCTTAAAACAAGGCCTAAGCCCCAGCCCGCCCCTGCGGCAACCCCCGGAAACCTCCACAGCCACTCCCAGCTGGACGCAGAGTACGCTTGCTCTGCAGCCCCCGCGCCCCTTGGGGGGCGCAGGCACCGGCACAGCTCGGCGTTGGAGCCTCTGCCACCTCCACTCGGAGAACAAACAATCCCGTGCGGCCGGCCGGGCGGAGGGGTCCGGGGCGGGCACACCCCGCCGGAGCCCAGCCTGGCGGCAGGGAGCCCGCGCTGCGAGCCCCGGCCGGAGTCCTCCCGCCCACTCACCAGGAGCGGGTGGTGCGTCATCAGCGTTTCGGAGTTCCGTCCCTAGGTTTCCATTAGCTTTTAACTATGTTTATTTTCCCTTTCACGAATAAAACACTTCCAGACGTTTTCAAAGATACCAGGGATGTGAACACGTCACGAGGGGCAAGGCTGGGCTCCCCAGGAATCATCTTGTGATTTAACCTTGTAAATATCTTAATTCGAAGCAGAGCACGCCCGAGCTTCAGGAAGCAGGAAAGATGGCCCTAATACACAGCATCTTTCACGTGCAGAGAGATCCAAGGTGAGTGGTGGCCCGGGGGGAAGGACCTCAGGGCCCACTTCCTCCCCAGCTTTCCTCCCAGCCCCACCCCTACCTGGGAAGCCAGGCCCTGGTCCTACTTAAGGTCAGGCCTCCTGACCACAAGGCCAAGGCTGGAGCTGCTGATGGTGGGAGGTGCCTGGCGGGGGTGGGGGCGCGGGACACAGTCTGACCGGGGACCGGGTGAGACCGACCGGTGAGCAGGCCGCAGACCCGAGGGCAGGACGACTCGCCTCCGGCCGGAAACCGCCCACCACGCCGGCTCTTACCTTCGCAAATCCTGTCCAGTCGCTGTCGCTTGACTTTGTGCTTGTCCACCAGGGCCATTCTTCGTCGGACTCTGCAACTCGGGTTCGAAAGGCCAAGCGGTCCTCTAAGAATCAGGGGAACTCGCGGGAGTCTGCGGGCATTACGCCACTACGGACCCTGGAACAAGAAAAGAATCCTTACTCTCCGGACACCCTGGGGCACAGGACAACAGGGCACTCGGGAGGTGGCGGCCGCTCTCTGCAGCTCCCTGGGCCCACGCCTGCCTTCCACTCGTGACAGGAAGCGCAGGGCCGCATGCAGGACCGCGGTCCTCAGCTGCCCGCAGCGCTGGCCCGCAGCGCCTGATCTCCTGCCACTGACTTCAGGGCGGCTGAATCGGAGTCATCATATGCCAACGCCGGAGACCCAGCGACAGCCGCTCGGCCGGCCCTGTGCTTGTGCGGCCGCACAGGGCAGAGACACAGCGGGCAGGCTCACCAGCCACAGGACCCCCGGTCCCGGTCCCTGCTGTATCTGCCCCGAGGTGCAGCCACCCGGAGCTGGGCGCGAGGCCGCCAGGGGGTTCACGAGTCAGGGCCACTGCTGAGCACAACACAGGCCCCGGCCCCACCCCCACCAGCACCTGGAGGGGGCCGGTGTGAGCGAAGGCCCGGCGGGCTGCTGGCCCCGACTCTGGAGAGCGGCGGTGGTGGCCGTGGGCTCCAGGCAGAGGTGAGCCAGAGAGGAAGGGCCACCCACTTGGGTGGGGTGTTTGGGAGTCTCCAGAGGGGACCCAAGTGCCCCCTGAGGATGGGGCCATGCCGCCCAGTCTGGCTGTGGAGGGCGTCCACCGCTGCGGGTTTGGGGGTGGGGGGGCTCTGACCCTCACTCCCTGCTCCCCCCTGCGCGCCCCGAGCCCCGGCTCCCGACCCATGGCCGCAGTCTGATGTGGACGAGACGCACGCGCGGAGAGAAGCTGCCCTCAGTCACCCAGCTAGTACCGGGGACAGGAGCCCAAGTGAGGCTCCAGGGTCAGTGGCGAGGACTGTCACGTGCGGTCACTCTATCGAAGGCTGGAGTGCAGGTGTGGCCACGGAAAGGTAGGTGACTTCCTGGTAATTAGTGGCTCATTTCCCAGCGTGGAGGCTGAGGAAGCACCCCAAAATTTATGGCAATAATTATGTGATGATTGTCTACAAGAGCGAGGCAAAAGTACCACTTCTGATCACGTCAGTAATTCGTGCAACGCCCCCACACCTGGGGCGACCGTCCTGGGTCAGCAGGACGGGCCACCACCGGGAAGCCCTGGGTGGGTGAGGAAGGCGGAGGGGGTGTGTTTTTTAAGTCCGGGTCTGCTTTTGCTGGACGAAGGCGACCACGCAAAGGGCGGTGAGGTGGGGCGCGGTGTCTTCACTGTGGCCACCTCCAGAGTAGCGGACAGAGGGCAGGACTGCTGGGCCTGAGCCAGACCGGGATACGGCGTGGCACCCCCTTGGACTCCGCAGTGACGCCAGAACCCTGCGTCAGGCGCCTCGTCGGAGGGGCAGAGAATTAATTAGTTCATATTTGCGAAGTGCCGCAGAGATGAAAAACGACAGCATTATCGTCCGAGGCGAGATGGATTTCACACCCTCCTCCTGCAATTCCCCCAGCGAGGCGCAATCATTCTTTCCGCTTTCCTTTGAATTTTAATTTGTATAATTAGATGGCTTCCTGAAAAATTGATAAGCAGGATCTCGATTATACAATCAAAGGGAAGATCAAGCATCAGCTTACATAAATTATCTGTAACCTATTATGTAAAAAAAAAAAAATTTTTTTTAAAAGGAACTGACGTTTGTGCCTGGCTTTCTGGAGGGGGGCTCGGGAATGCTATTCATGGCTGGCCCTTCCGCGGGCGCCCCCAGCCGTGGCGCCACCCTGTTTCGGGTGGGCCGTGCCAACAGCAAGCCTGGACTTGCACGGCCACCAGGCGGGTCTGGCCCGGACTCGCAGGTTTCAGCTGCCTCCCACAGTATTTCTTCCGAAGCAAGAATGCTTGAAACGTGGCATTTCTGTCTTCTGAAGGAGCAAGCTATTTGCAAGGACTTAGTTAACACAGCCCTCCCCCAGACGACAGGGACGGGCCATCCTGGGAGCTCGGCCGCGCGGTCTCCGGCTGGTGCCCACGCAGAGAACACCTTCACCCCGCCTCCCACCCCAGCCCTGCTGCGAAAGCCAACCTCTGCCGTCACTGTCTGCCTACTGGTCGGCGCCCGCAAGGCACACGTGTTTCCCCGGCTGCACCTATCACGGCAGCCACACCACGCGGCCAGTCACCGCCGGGCGACAAAGGAAGGACCCGAGGGCGGACAGGAGGGGCCCGTGTGAAACTGGAACACTCCCTGCCACGCAGCGGCGGTTCTGCAGGTGGTAACAGGGCTCTAGAACCCACTCGCAGAAGGAGGGGCTAGGCAGGCCCCGTGTTTGCAGAAGAAGCGCCGTATAACCCACACGCCCGTGATCAGAATCACGAGGACACGCACGCGGAAGGGGGCAGGACGTGCCACACGCCCTGCGATGTGCCCCCTGGGTGTGGGTGGGGGTCACTGCGCGGAAGGCAAGACCTACAGGAATCGAATCGCCAAACAGCCGCTCTTCCTACCGTCCTGGGAATCCCCCCCCCACCCCGCCCCGCCCCGGGGCGGCCCCGTCCCGTTCCCTAGCTGGGGAGGGCTGGTATGGGGGTCTCCACTGCCCCACCCGCCCTCGGGTCTGGTATTTTTATGGGGCTCCTGTACGTACAAAGTGAAAACTGTGATTTTCTGCAGTCAATCTGTCTTATGTCAATTTAATTACTACACCAGCCAAAGAACCCAGAAGGAAGGAAGGAAATTTTTTTCTCCCCAACAGATGAAAACATTTGGTGCAAAACAGCAGGCCCCCGAGACCGCCCACGCCTTCCTTTGGAGAGACAGACTCCCCCCTGCTCCCTCTGCCCCCACCTCTGCTCTGAGGTCACCGGCAGGACCCTTAACCACACGCTGCGGCTTCACCCGGTTCCTGGAGCCCGGCCTGTCCGCCCGCCGCTCAGGTCTGGGAACACAACTGTTCGTCTCTCCCCAGGGGATGCGGAGCAGCCCAGCCCTGGGGTGGCGAGGCCCCGCCCTGGTCGCATTCCCTCCAGCTGCTCCCTGGGCCCCACCCTCAGGCCCCCGGGGCCGATGCAACGTGACTGTCCCAGACGGAAGTGCATAGATAGCCCGAGGTCTGCCCGGATCCACCGGCCTCTCCCAACACCCAACACCCGGAGGCCAGGCGCGCCTCCGAGGTCAGACACCCTGGGATTTTAAAAAGCCCAGAGCCGTTGCACCGTGTGGGGTGGCCCCCAAACCAGCCGTGGGCATTTCTGCACTGGCACCCGTGGGCAGGCACCAACTGGGCTAATACACAGAAGGCAAAAGAAGACCCTTGCCGACGCAGGCCAGGTCAGTCTGCCGCCAAGCGGGTCACAGAAGGGATTCAGGCTTCAGAGCTTTTTACAATTTGGGGGTCAGGTGAGGAACTGTGGGCCTGTGACCTTCCTTGCTTCTAACCCCGCCAAATACATCCTCTGGGGCTACGAAGGGGACAAGGAGACGCCATGTGAAGACCCTGCCGCCTGCCCAGAGCCCCTGGTGTCAGGGAGGAGAGAGGCACGTCCTGAAGCGTGGGGCAGCCCAGTGCCGGTGGGGTGTCCGGGGAGGCCGGAGGCCGCCCCTGGGGGGAGGCGATGGAGGGAGGGCGCTTTGGCTGAGTCTCCCTGGATTCGACAGCGAGCGAATCCTGCTCTTTAGGGTCCTTAGCAGGCGGCGAACCCACGAGGCCTGGTGCTAAACACGAACCCACAATCCCAGGGACTTCACCTGCTGAAAGCCACGCTCCAGGGCAGGGGGCCGAGAGGAAGCAAGCCAGGACCTCCCGGATGGGCCCTCGGGCCGCGTCTGAACCGACACTCAGTGCTGGCCCCCCACCCCGCGCCCCAGAACACGAGAGGCTCCTGCCTTAGGAGTTTCCACACACTTCCAGAGCACCTGGCATGCAAATGTGCTTGAAAACCAATGTTGTTGCTTTAGTTAACGATCAGAGGCACAGGCTCCCCCCTCCCGCCCCAGTGCTCTCTGGCCCCGCCTCCCCTTCCGCATGACAGAGGCCGAGAAGTCGGGGTGAACGGGTCAGCACCCTCAAGTTCTAGGCGGACGGAAGCAGTTCCGCCCTGACCCTGACTCCACCACGCACGGGTCGTTCCGTACTGAGAACAAGAACTCTTTGTAGAAGGTTCATGTCCAGAACATTGGGAAGTCCTCCTAAAGGGCCCCCAGGGAGACCTCCACTGCGGAGAGGTCACCCCAGGGCGCCCCCCGGCCGCCTGACGGGGTGTCTGCAGCCTGGGCAGGGCCTCCCGTAGCCAGAGCCCAGGATGGCGCCACTGAGCTCCTGCGCAACTTTAAATCGCGTCACCTGAGGGACGCAGCGTGTGGGTGGGGACTGAGAATGTTTTTAGGGCAACTTTGGCTTATTGGGCTTATTCTGACGCATATGGATTGCACTTGTGCTTCAACGTCTAATAGAGATGATCGCCCTGGGTGGCGTCGCTCCGTGGATTGAGCGTGGGCTGCGAACCAAAGCGTCGCAGGTTCGATTCCCAGTCAGGGCACATGCCTGGGTTGCAGGCCCCGGCCCCCAGCAACCGCACATTGATGTTTCTCTCTCTCTCTCTCTCTCGCTCTCGCTCTCTCCCTCCCTTCCCTCTCTGAAAATAAGTAACAATTAAAAAAAAAAAAGAAAGAGAGACGGCCACAGGAATCGACTGTCATCAGACAGACAGCGACGGTGAGATCTCAGACGTTCAGAAACCTGAAGACTCTGCCTCGTGACTTCTGGCCGCGCTCTCCTCGGGGCGTCCGCCTGCCTCGCCGCCCTCGCCACACCCCGGCCCGTCTGTCTGCGGGCGCCGAGAGGCCCCGAACCCGCGGGCAAGGGCCCTCAGGGCCTGTGAGGAGCCCGCCTCCAGCTCCAGCCCTTCCGCAGGCCCGGTGATGGGGCCCTTCGGCCGGCAGAGGGCGCCACACGCCCTGCATGGCCTCCTGCAGGGACCCGCGTGGCAGTGCCCAGGCTCGCCCAGCTCGTTTCCATGCCAACGCGGGCTCTCCCAGACCACGGAGCACGAGACCAGACACCCCGGGAGGACAGGACACTGCCTCTCCTCCCAATCTCAGGATGCGCAAGGACGGACCCCTCCAACCCCCTCGGAGAAAACACGCAGGAGCTTCAGGAACTTGAACAGCCAGGGGTGGGGGAGGAGAGGGGGACCCAGGCGCCCCGCCTGCTGTGTGTCCTCTGGGCCGCAGCTGAGGTTTCCTGGCCGAACAGGCCGAAGGCCAGGCTGGGGGTCCCCGATGCAGGAAGGACCCGAGACCACCCTGAAGGACGATTCTCCATCACACCCCCGAGTCCTGTTTGCAGACGCGCCCCCGAAGGGTGGCCAGCGGTGACAAAGAAAGGGAACCGCTCGCAGAGACCCACAGGGCGGCCTCGGCAGACCGCCGTTTCCGGGCCACCACACACCTGACTGAGGGCGACCGCACAACCCTCCTCGCCCCCAGGCGTGCGTGCGGTGTGGACCTGGGACAACCTCAGGACCTGCGGCCTTTTCAGGAGAGGGACTCCCTGGGAGGGGGAGGGGGGAAAAAGCGGCTTTCCCAACCCCACCGGGGGCTGTCCTTCTGGGCCCCTTACCCGGGACTTGCACCTTTGAGGCCTCCCCGGGTCACCGTGCTCTAAGAAGGGACCGAGGATGCAGTGCACCAGCCCCTCCCTCCCTCCCCACACCTGCAGGGCACCCAGGGGTTCAGTCTGCAGGGGGAGGGAGGGCTGGTTTAGTCCTGGGGGCTGAAGTAGGGGACACGTGTCCCGCCAGTCCCCACACCTCCACAGGACCCGAGTCCTCTCTCACCGCCACTCCATGCCAGGGTTACCATAGCAACAGATGCCCCAAAGCATATCTTTCTCTTGGCCTGAACCTGGCAGGGGATGCCTTCGGAAGGGCTGGCATGCACGCGGAGATCCGGAGGCCCCCACCCACCCCGCCCCCAGCTCTGCCTCCTGGCACAGCCTCTCTGCCCTCCCGGCTCTGACATCACAAGCCCCTCCCACCTTCTTCCTAACCCCACAGGTGGGTCTCACTCTGACCTCTCGGAAGAGGGTTCTCTGCTCACAGCCCACTCCGAGGTGGACACCCGCGAGGCCTGTGGGCCGCCTGGCGGCCAGGGAGAGGCTGCGAGGTCAGCAGGCGTGGCGCAGGGCCGGAGGTGCTGGGAAAGGGCCCTCCGCCTGCCTGGGGAGACACAGCCGTCGGACGGGATGTTGGAGGCTGGGGCCCTTCCTCTGCTTTTAAAGAGCAAGTGTCTGGAAGAAAGAGCCCACTCCAAACCCAGCCACCTGCCTGGGGCAGTAGGGACCCGGCCTCCCAAGTTCAGAGAGTGGCCAGCTGAGGACCAACCAACCAATCTCTGAGCAACCGTGCCCAGACCTCGCAGCCCAGCCTGATGCGGCCAGGTGAGGCTGCGCCCCCTCGCCCAGCCCAGCGCATCGCCCCCTGCGCCGGAGTGGCCGGCACCTCGGGGCCCTGAAACGCAGCACTCCGAGTGTGCCTGGGCTGGCCTGGCCGGCATCATGCACAAGGTGCCGCCTGGGGCTTATTTATGGGGACCCTGCAGGCGTGGGAGCCCTGAGGAGTCAGGACACCTGGACACCGTTCACGTCCCCGTGCAGGAGGGCGCTGCAGGGACAGGCAGGCTCCCGAGCGCCTCCCACAGGCCCCCAGGCCCTGCCTTGACCAGCCCCGGCCTGGAGGCGATGGCAGTTCACAGCCCTGATAAGGGAGGTCTGGAAGCACACGCCGTATTTCGCCAGGTAAGTGCTCACTTTTCCACTCAAATTTTTGAGGGGAAAACAAGGATGCACATTATATGTGGGTATAGTAATCCCACGTATAATGTGCACAAAAACACGGCAAAAACACAGCAACACACCCTGTTAGCCCGGAGACCAGCGAGCGCAGCGGCCCCCGTGTGGACTGGGGACGCACTCCCAGGTGGGGCGGAGTCCTGGAGCCCCAGCACCCCGGCGACTGCATCTGCACACGGGGAACCAAGGTCACTGGGGTGGGCCCCGATCCAACATGACTGGGTTCTCCACGAAAACGGGACTTTTGTTGGACAGAGGGACAGACCGAGAAAGACCATGTGAGGACAGGGAGAGGCGGCCACCGACACGCCAACGAGAGGGGCCCGGGACAGACCTCCCCCCCAGTCCTCAGAAGGAACTGGACCCGGCACCCTGGCCTCCGACTCTGGCTCCCAGAAGAGCAGGACAGTCAGTTGCTGGTGGTTGAGCGGCGCCGTCGGTGGCCCTTTGTGACGGGGCTTAGAAAATGCAAACACACACAGCACACAACCCTGACTGCAGAGGTTCTCCAGAAGTCAACAGCTTCCGGTGAATCCAGACACCACGCACAGCACTGCAGCCGCCGCTGCAGCCACTGAGCCTCCAGGAAAGCGAGGGGACAGCGCTGCTCCCCCACTGCCACGCGCAAAGTCCCCCGTGCCGCTGGTACGTCCACAGGGCTAGCTGATGGGGCGCCCTAAAAAGGACGCAGTTCCATCCCCCGAATCACAATGGCCCCTGCCACCCCGAGACAGCCAGCAAGGGGCCACAAGCCACGGGGGAAGAACCCGCGCTGGTCTGCAGTGTGGCCATGGCCCCTCTGCCCTCCCGAGGCGGCCTCTCGGCCTCTCGGCTCACCCCAGACAGGGGCCCCGGCCGGCCGAAGACGCTGAGGTCTCCGGAGAGCCACAGCTCCACCTCGAAGGAGCGAGCAGAGCGAGGAAGGGGCGAGGCTGGTGCGCACTGGCTTTGAGAAGTCAGAGCCCACACACCTCCGGGCTCTGGCTGAGGGCTAGGTGGGCGTCCCAGACACTTGGGGGGAGGAGGCACTCCTGCCACCTCACCCG
This sequence comes from Phyllostomus hastatus, assembly GCF_019186645.2. Taxonomy (NCBI): domain Eukaryota; kingdom Metazoa; phylum Chordata; class Mammalia; order Chiroptera; family Phyllostomidae; genus Phyllostomus; species Phyllostomus hastatus. The sequence goes on from NW_025334004.1 coordinate 30,814,860, forward strand.
ACTTGCCAGGGCCCTGTCCTGCCCTAGGGCAGGGCAAGGGGGCTGGAGGGTCTGCAGATTTGGGGAACGACGGCGGGGGGGGGGGGGGGGATGGCTTCGAAAGGAAAGGAAGAGGCACGCTTCCGCACCCGCACTCACACTGGAGGGGGCTGAGAGGCCGCCCTGCCTGCGGGTGGGCACCGGCCAGCGACGCCCTGTATGCCCAGTGACACGGGAACCAGGGACCCGGCGCAAGCTCCGGCTCCCCACTGCGGCCGTGGGTGGGGAGGACACGCAAGCTGCGAGGAGTCCACGGAAGGTCTTCAGGGCCACACGCCCTCCTCCACGAGGCCACAACCTGCCCTGTCGCTGCGTGGGGCAGGCCCCTCCTTGCTGTGGGAGCCAGAGAAAGAACCGCTGCACCATGGCCCCCAGGGAACCGCCGCCTGGACGCATCCCCAGCGCACACCCTGCTCCTAACAGACAGACCCGACGCGGTGCCAGGTGCCAGGGCTGCTGACGGGAGGCTCCTAAGTGCTGCGCCCCGTCCAGCTCGGTTGGCCCCGGGAAGCTCCCGTCCCCAACACCGGCCACCCCACAGGCCCAGGGACAGAGGGTCCGCTGGGACGCCACTCACTGCGGACACTTGGCGTGCATTCCAGGGCCAGGCTCGGCCTGCACGGCTAAGCCCAGGCACCGAGGGCCTTCACTTGGACCGGCCCCGCCCATAGATCCGGGACATGGAAGGGATCTACCAGAGACGGGACCCCGCCCTGAGAATGCAGCCCCTAGGCCCCCCTCGGCCTGGCAGGGCGCTGGGTAAACAGCCTCCTGCTTCCCTCCTCCCAGAAGTGGCCCTCGAACCGCACCACCACCGAGGCTGACCGCTCCGCGTCGGGGAAGGCAGTCTGCTCAGAGGTCCAGAGTGGAAACATGACCCTTTCCCGTGACGCGGAACGACAGAGGCGGACTCTGAGTGCAGCTGTGGGCGCGGGCACACAGACCCACACGTGTGTGCACAGATGCACATGCTCCGGGAGCCCCTGACAGCTTCTTGGAATCGTGCAATTTCTGGAAGATTCTGAGACTCGAGACGTTCCCAAATCCAACTGTTGCCCGAACAGACTGGTTCGGAACCTGAGACTCGACGACCCCAGGTCACTGCTGGCCCGTGTTTCCGCGCACCCCCAGGAGCCCTGTCACCCCTTTCTGTGGAACCCACAGCTCCCCTCCGTTCCCGGAACACCGGGGCACCGCTCCTGGCTGCGGGTCCCCCTGGCTCTGGGGGCAAAGAGCAGGATGGGCAGAGACAGGAGACGGGGCGCCCCTATTCTCAGAGGGGAGCCCCGGAAGGGTTAAACGGATTTTTAGAAACAAAAGTTATGAAAACGGCCCCAGTACAACTTGATGAGGTCAGCGACTGGAGAGGCCTAATGACACTTGTAAGAAAAACCATCTGTCGGGGTCAAGAGGTCGGCAGGAAGTGAGTGGGACTCCCGCGGCTCCGATTGGCCGGGCGGGCGCTCCTAGAAAGAGCCACACAGGGCTCAGCTTAGCCCGGAGGAACAACAAAAACCGCCTTTCAGCCGTCCTCCGAGAGCCCCCCTCCCTCTCCGAGCAGCCGCGCGCCGAGCCGCGCGGCCCGCCCAGGGCCGAGGCTGGCCACCAGCGCTCTGTCCCCCGCCCGTCGGCCAGCAGGGCCGCAGCGCTCCTGACGGGCCGTCTCTGGGGAACGATGTTCCTGCCGCGTCCGCTGCCCGTCTGGGCCACAAACTCGCCGGTTTTGCCTTTTGGGTGGAAAACAACTCGGGTCACTTGAATAGCGAACGTTCCAATAAATCCATCGTCACAAAAGCCGAGAGAGGAGGTTTCCGTGGAAAAACAGGAAGCCCTGGTACACAGTACACACGGCTTAAAAACAGGGCCAGCTCGGGTGCGGACGAGGTCCCAGCCCCCAAGGCCTGTCCCCGCCTGGTGTGTTCAGGACCCACTTACCTTCGCACCCTCCTCCAGGACGCACCGGGCTCCTGGGGCGACGGGCCGGCCGCCCCCTGCCCCCTGCCCCGGGGCTGCCGGCATCCGGACGCCGCCTCCTGGCACGTACGCTGTTTGTTCTTCACAGACGGTCACAGGGCTCGACAGAAGCTCTGGCCGTCGGGACAAACCTCCCGGGCCGCTACCTGAACTTCACCCCAGAACGGCAGCACGGCAGCCGGACACACACGGTTTCCCTTCTTCCCAAAGGCACCCACTGGAAGGGCACGGGTACAAGGAAGCCCCGCCCGAACGCTGCGGCTCGGGCAGGGCCAGCACCGGGTGCACAGCGCCGCGTCCCTGAGAGGCCTCTGTGGGCCACCCTCGCGCCGAAGCCGCCCTTCTCCCGCCCACACCGCGCTTTCCGCACCAGCCGCCCGGCACCAGGAGGGGCGTGCACCGTGACTACACCCTCACCAGGACACCACACCACACCACACCACACCGGCCTGCAGGAAGACCGTCGCCAGCACCAAAGCCCACGGCCCACAGCCGGGGTCTTCCAGGGCCCGCAGAAGGCTTTCCTGCCCCTGGGGCGCGCACAAGGTTTCCGCACACCAGGGCCCGGCAGGTCGGGCTAAGTGGCTGTCCCACGCAGCTGCTGGCCCAGAAGGGAATGTAAAACAGAGGCCGAGCTCCAGCGGAGAACACTGGTCGTTCGGGGTTTGTGCTGTCAGTTTACGGACGAGGGCAGTCAGCTGCTGCTGTGTGCAGAGCAGGAGGCACGCGGTTTCGCTTAAAAAATGAAACTAAAGACCCGGGTCCGTGGACAGCCGCGGTGAGAGAGGGAGGAAGCGCGGAGTCCGCAACGTCAGAAAGCACCGTGGCTCCGAGGAGCCTTCCCTCAGACCTGCCCCCGGGAACCCGCCCCCCCGTCCCAGCCGGACGGCTGCCCCCAGGCTGCACCCCACAGAGCCACCGCCCGAGGGCATCTCGAGGAACCCACCCCCCGAGTGGCCGGAGGAGGACCTGACGTCCAGCCCGCTCTGGGCCCGCTGGGAGCCGGGGAGCCAGGGGCAGGGCACGCTGGGTGTGGGCGCCTGGCTTTGCTGCTTTTCTGGGGAAGCCATGTAGGGCGACATGGGGTTCAGGGTCAGCCTGGACGGAGGCCGCTGCCCTGTGCACACGATTCCTGCCCCCACCATGGGGCCCTCCTCACCCGGGACAGAGGCTGGGCCTTTTCCAGCAGCTGCAGAGCACGCCGGCCGAGAACCGCCCACCCACGCCGTCCTCGGGAAGAGCGAACACGGCGGAGAACGGGAACGCACGGGTCAGCCTGGCGGAGGCGCACGCGCTGCACACGGACATTTACTTCCGTGTGCATTGCTACCCTTCACGGCAGTGCCGGGGGAATCCACGCGGGCCACGCCGCCCCGGCCGCTCAGCCCTGCGCCTTTGCCCCGCACTGCGGGGGGCGCACACAGCCTGCTGCCGCCGCATCTCAGGGCGACGCCCCCAGGCACTCGGAAGTATCTGAGTTCCAGTCCAGTTTTAAAAAAGAAAAGGTCTCCAGTGGCTTTTAAATGGAAATGCGATTTTCTCGGCTCACGACGACGGGCCGTGGGGCCCACACGCCTGCCCCGTGCGTGGGCCTGCGCACACACGTGTTGTGGCTCCTGGCAGCCTGGTCCTGAGCGGGCAAGCACCCGAAATGGCTGTGGAAGGAAGTGCTGGTGTTCGGGCTTGGAGCGGAAAGTTCCGGAGCCTGGACCTCTGCCCGCTTTGTGGGGGGCAGGACGCGAACATTCCGCGTGGGCAGAGCCGAAAGGAGGTTTCAGATGATACAGAAGTTCGTCTCGTCCAGCAGAGGCCGCTCCGCCGGAGACACTCCCCCCCCCCCCCCCCCCCGCCCCCCAGAGGGCAAGGCGCCCAGTCCAGGGCCGGGGCCCCCAGCCAGACATCCCACCAACCAGGGGCACGGGGGTGGGGACGGAATGCAGCCTCACGCCTGTAAATGTTTTTTTTTCCTGGTTCTGGAACCTTCCGGCCTGCCCAGGTGTGCCCCAGGGCACCCCACAGCCTGCCCCCGTTAGATCCAGCCTCCCCGTCGCCCCTGCAACCCCGGACACCCACCGGGCTCCCGCGGAGCCCAACAGCCCTGGTATGCACCGGTTTTGTTTTCCCTCCAAACAGCCTTCCTGGGGCCGTCCCAAGAAGCCCAGCACGCTTCTTCCAGCCCAGGCCTTGGCACTGTCCAGGGATGTTTCCAGGATGAAGCAAACTGCTAAAGCAAACATCTTATTTTCGTCCGCTGGGCCGGCCGGGCTCTCTGGAAACACACTCCCTGCGGGGACTTCCAGGGGAACTGCCCCCTCTGCTGGAGCCGTCGGCACCGACACCCTGTCAGGGAGGAAGCTGGGCGGGTGAGGGCGTGCAGCGCCCACACACACTGCGTGGGGGCGGTTTCTGCTTCAGGGGCAGCCCCGGGAAGGAACAGGGGGGCTCCCTCTCCTCCCTGCCCCCCCCCTCCAAGGCACGGGCTCTGTTTGAGACCAAATACCGATTCTCTTCAGAGTCTCTTCGGCTCTGCGAGACAGGACACCCCCCTCCTCATTAGGGCAGCCCGGGGCTCAGCCACCCGGTGACATGGGCCCGGGGGCCCGGGGGCCGGTCTGCGACAGCAGGGGCAGGGCAGGCACGAGGACGGCGCCCCTGCTGAGGTCACCAGCCCACAAGGCCGCTACAGCCCTCCCTCCGCAGCGTCCCGGGGGGCGGCAGCCATAGCAGTGACACAGCCCCAAGAGGAAGAGCCCGGGGCTCGGCTCTGCTCCAACGACGTGTGTGTGCTGGCCCGCGCTTCCCCACGGTCTCAGGACACAGTGGTGTCACGAGTGTCGTTTGAAACGACGAAGCTGAGGCCTCAGGCAGGAAATGGCTGGGGGCTGGGGGAGGTGCAGCAGGCGCTGGGGGCGCACCCCGACCCCGACCGGGCGGTGTGCCCCCCACCGCGCCCCTGCCGCTCGCGGGACCAGGGGACGGACTGCCTGCGTGGACGTGCGGCACCGGCGTCTGTACAGCCGTGGGCCGGGGCGGCCGGGGCCCGGCGTCTGCCCCGCTCGGCTCTGGTAACCAGGAGAAAGGGGAGCCCCCCCACGCCATCGGAGGCTCGCTGCTCAGAACGACTGGCGGGCACCCGTGGGCGTTCAGTGTACAGTCTTCTCTGATTTTGTGTATCTGTGTTTTCTGTAGTTTTTTTTTTTTTTTTTAAACTTCTCCCTGTAAAATGGGGACAGTGCCACCCGCTTTGCGGAGCTGTGGGACCACGGACGGCAGGCTGTCGGCACACAGCGGAGCCCCGCGGGGGCAGCCCCTGCTGCCACTGGGGTGTCACTGGGAATGAGGGACGCCGACACCTGCACCGCCCTGGGCCCCCAGGGGACAGACACCTGTGCCCGGCGACGGCTCTGGGGGTCCCGAGAGCAGACCAGGCCCCTGCCAGAAGGCAGTCTCTGGCCGGGGTGCCGAGCACACACCACACCACACCACCTCTGCCTGGACTCACCTCCACGGCGGACGGAGCTGCCACCGCCGGCTGAGCCGAGACAGCGCCGAAGAGGCACGGACATCCGCTCGCAGCCCGGCTCTGGCCACGTCCGGAACCCGAACCCTCGGGAGAGGGCACGGGCACCGCACGACAGCACCCGACACGCCCCTCCACACCACGGGCCGTCCTCGGAACCCTGCCTGGCTGCAGCCCCACGGCTCTGCCGCACCCCCCCCCGCCCCGCCAGGCGCAAAACCAGGGTGCCACTCCAGGCCCTCAGCTCCCCCCGCCAGCAGCAGCAGCAATTAGCTGCCACGTGAAGTGCGGATCCTTACCAAGTGAAGCTCTACGATTTCTCGACTCGGGGATGATGGCGCAAACTCACTAGTGGTCTAACTGCATCACCTGAGTCACTGCTGGTTTCCTGCGGTGACAGCTTTCCCGGGAGCGGGAGCTGTGCGAACTCACGCGCCTAGCACAGACTTCCAGGGCAAACCAAGGCAGGACGCCGGGACAGCGTGTCCCCCCCGGGGGTGCCCCCAGGGGCAGGCGCAGGGCGGGAACCTGCCCTTCCTCCCAGGCCGCCGCTCCACGGCACCCCGACACCCTGAAACCTCGCTGCACCCTGACCTTCGGAGCCCACTGCCGCTTAATTACCCAACCCCACCTTCCTGTAGGAATGCAGTTCTCTGAACGCATTAAAAAATGAACCGCTGCCGACTGCATTTCCATGCCCACCCTGGCCGGTGAATTCATGAACCGTGCACACGGCGCGGCGGACACCTGGACGGAGGCGAGCGTGAAAGCCCAGCGACCCACAGGCAAGGCGGCGCCTTGCCTTCGAGGGCAGAAGCCACTTGGTTCTGGCGGGAGGCGCTGGCCAGGGAGTTGGGGGGGGGCCCACCCCTCCGGGGGCTGGTCTGTCTCTCGTTGGAACTGGGCCAAGTGCGAACAGGCCGGGCCCTCACCAGGGTCCCTTCCCAGCAGACAAGCGCCCCTTCCAAAGTCCTCCCACTGAGGCCTCTCACCCCTTTGGGGCCATGCCTGGGGGCGGGGCACTCTCAGAGAGAGAGTATCTCGAGGGCCACCGACTCTTCCTCAGAGGGTCACAGCTCCAAGTCCCGAGGGACAAGCGCCCCCAACGTAAAATCAAGAAGTTCAGTTACGTTGCGAAACACCAGCATCACAGCCCACGTACGAGTCTGCCGCTCCCCTTTCTGTGTATCCGCGGTGGATGCTCTGAATCCACTTTCGTCTCTTCCTCTCCCGCAGAATTTGAAACGACAGCTGGAGGCTGCAGCGCCCAGCCTGCTGGTTCTGCACTTCTGGCCCCTCCCGGCCCCGGGTGGGGAAGTGGGCCGCGGCCGAGGTTTGCGGTCAAGGTCACAGGAAGAGGGGGAGAAGGAAACCTTTCTGGTTTGGCCACTGAGCTCAAAGCGGGCTCTGTTCTCTGCCTCCTCCTCGGCCACGCTGTGCGCCCTCGGGGTTTCCGACTCCCGGGTCTCCCCGCACCCCGCACCGGTCCTCGGCTGCCGCTCACTCTCACGGTCACCGCAGACACACGCCCACAGGTAACGTGGCGGTGGCGCCACGTGGGCCGTGACATGCTCTGGGAGCAGGACAGCGGCTCTGACGCGGGGATAGAAGGTCTGTCCCCAGAAGTCACACAGACGCGGGGCCTCTGCTCCAGGCTGGGAGCCGGGTCCCACAGACAAGGAGGGTGGGCGGGGGCTGCCTCAGACAACAGCCGGCACCTCCCCTGCCGCCCCCTGCCGGGCCTCGCCAGCAAAGTTCCCGTGGAAAGCCAGCCTCCCCACTGTGCGCCTGGGCCACAAACGTCTTCTGGCCCCGGGACCTGGTCCTTCCAGGAGCCCATACCCAACGTGGGCCCAAGGGCGGGCCTGCTGACTTGTAGCGCCTGTGACCCAGACAACGGTGGATCGAAACTGAAGTGTGTAAGCCCGCTGTGTGGTCGCCGACATGGACGACACGGTCAAGTCCCCCGCAGCTGCCCCGGCTGGAGGTGTGCAGACCGCCCAGGTCCCTGCTCCCTACGTGACGACGTGCGTAGCTCTTGTGCAGACACTGCCCCGCCGGCTTGAGCACCCGCAGAGCCTGGTCAGGGGGGCGGGGGTCCCAGGACCAGGGCCTGTGGATGCTGGCGGTCAGCTGCACGCACTCCTCCAAGGGCACAGACACACCTCCTGAAAGTTAAGAACGATCTGAGAGAGGGTCAGGGTTTTACCCCACGTCACGCCCGGACTCAGGAACCCCGGAACTGTGCCGAGGGGACAGCGGCCACGAGGCCCCCGGGGCCGGGACGCAGGGAGGAGGCGAGGGTCCGGTCAGATACGTCCGGATCGGGGAAATGCCACCTCCGCCCCCGCGTGTAACACACTCTCGGGCGCTGTGTGTCCACAGGTCCTGCAGCTGGGAGCAAAGCGGGGGCCCTGACGGGGGGTGTGGAGAGTTGGAAGACGAGCCCACCACAGTGGCCCGTCGCCAGCTCGGTGGGAAGGAACCCACCGAGACTTAAGACTGACATTCACTCATCCTTCCTGTGGAGATGCTGAAGTTCACTTCCTCTTCCAGGTGTTTGGGCCAGCCTGGCTTGCCGTATGGGGCCCTCAAAAATCAAGGGTCCCCATCCGCTCAACCATGAGCTCCCTGCCATCCAGGCTGCCACCGGCTGTCCAGGCTGCACAGGCCTTGGCAGGAAGGTGCCAGAACCGTGAGCTCTCTGGTGCAGGGCCTCGCGCTGGAGTGCTCTCTGCCTTCTCCCTGGCGAGGTGCACGCAGGGTGCTGCTGCTGGCTGCTAGGCGGCCGCCCAGGGTGAGGAAGGCGGCTCCAGGCCCTGGGGTGGCCTCACAGGGCGGCAGCAGGGGCAGGACACGAGGCCTGAACACAGCGGGGACAGGATGCAGACGTCAGGTGTCACCGCTAGCTCTGCTGCTCGCAGCAATGCTCCTGGGAGTGCGCGACTGTCCCCGGAGCCCTCCACTCCGTGGCTCCTCACCCACAAGAGGAAACTCCCTCCAGGACTTAAATAACGTAAATGAGAAACAGTCTCGCAGGTGCTGGCCCTCAGGCAGTTCCAGAAGATTCCAGGAGGCCCCTGCCTGCCTGTGAACGTCATGGCTGGAAAGCAGTGACCCGCCCCCGCCTCCCTGGACGGTCTCTCGGGCTCCCACGGAGACCCGGGCAAGGCCGTTCCAGTCCTGCGGCCCCCGGGCCGGGGCCGGGGCCGGGGCCAGGCGCCAGCACCAGACGAGAGGCCTTGTGGCTGCCCAAGGGTCTCCTATTTCCCTCCGTAGGTGCTTTAACCCCAAGCGCCTTGGCCACGTCTGGCCAAGTTCCGCCCGGGGGGGGGGGGACCCTGAGAAACCCGGATGCGCAGGGAGACACGGGGACCTGGGAGGCCGGGCTGCATTGGGCGAGGTGGGCGGGGGCTGCTGGAAGCCCGGTGGGCACCGGCTCCCGTGGCAGGGGCCGACCACGAGTGTGTCTTCAGGGGCCGGGCCTCTCCCCCACAGCTCAATGTGTCCCCCCCAGCGACGGTGTTCTCTCCCAAGTCGTGGCTGGAACGCTCCTTCCGGGCCGACGGAGAGATTGCGGAGAAAAGGCATTCAAGGCTCCTGCCCCGACGGGCTGCGTTTCCCCGCCTTCCGCCGGGAGCCACAAAGCGGTGAGAGGCGTTCCTGGTGCGGGGGCCGCCCCCCACGGCCGCACAGTGGGGACCCGGCTGTCACCCCAGCACTGGGTGGTGCTCCCAGGCCAGCGTGCAGGGGGGAGTGGTGCCCAACATTCTCCAGGGACTTCCCCCCAAACTCGGGGAGCAGCCGTCAGGCCCCGCGGACACCATGTGCTTGGGCCCTCCCTCCTCAGAGGGGGACAGAGGAGCAGCGGGCTGGGCTTGGGGCAAGCACGGACGCCGGTGGAAGGTCACAGTCAGACGGCCCGTCACATGTGACATCAAGCCCCAGCCCGCTGCTGCTCACGCTCCTGCGGCGGCGTCCCGGGGGGACTCGGGGCCGCTCCCCGCAGAACGGTCGCTCGTCTGAACAGGATCGGCTCCACAGTCAGGACAAGAGCCTATGCCGGCGGGGAGTGCGAGTCCGGGGCCGTCCCCGGAGGAGCCGGGGGCCAGCTCCCTCGGGGCCGAGAGCCACTCGGAGCCGAGAGCCACTCGGAGCCAAGCGCCGACACTCAGGGCCCCGTGGACCGAGTGTTTGAGGCGGAACGCAGAAATCCCAGAACCTGTGCTGGGGGGCTGCGATTCGGCACCCGAGCGTCTGACTGATCTCGTCAAATAAAGCGCCCCCCCAAGTTCGTCCGCTGCGTACTTGCGCGTCTCACGTCGCTGCTTCCCACAAAGAGCGCAAACCGTTTGAACAGCGTGTACCTTTAACTGCCGCGAAGGCACCTGACACCCCGCTTTGCTTCTCTAAGGGGCTCGTAGTTTTCGGAGCAGATAAATCAAGCTTCCCCATAATTTCACTCCAGGGAACAGCAGCCAGAACTTCTAAGGAGAAGTCACCCTCCCAGTCTCCTTGGCCTGGGGGGAAGCAAACATGCCCACACTGTCAACCAGGAGGCCCCCCCTCACTGGCCGCCTTTTCCTCGCCAAGGACGGGGAAGCCAGCAGCGCCCCGCGCACGGCTCCCAGACGGAGACCACCCTGACGGCTCCCGGGCGGACACCTGTGCCACCCTGGCCCTCTCTAGAAACTCGATCTCCCGGGGGTCTGCCCTGGAAGGCACTCCCCGCTCCGACTCGGAAAGGTCTCCAGATGCGCACCCGTAAAAAAACGTGGGCAGGAGAAGAAGTCAAGCCCGCAGCAGCTGAAGTCATAAATTATTTACCGGGCCGAGGGAACTTTAGCCAGGGGCCATATGGAAGGGCCAGGCGTGGGCCCCAAAGGTCACGTGGGGGGCTCTGGGGCCCGAGAGAAGCTCACGGCAGCAGTCTCTGACTTGGCGATGCAGGGGCACCCGGCTTGTGCTCGGAGCACAGGCCAGCCCCCCTCCCCTGAACCGTGCTCACCTACAAATGACACCTCAGGGAGACACACACACGGAGTCATGGACGGGGTGCGATTCGGCCAGGAAGGGAAGGGGCGCCCCAAGAAAGACGGAGAAGTAAAAAGGGCAAGAGGCTCAAGAGCAGCCCATCTGCAGGGGCACCCACTGGCCAGATCTGGAGCAACCTGGGCACCAATGTGAAAAACAACAGAATAGGACGCAACCCACAAAACGACACGAGGACCCAGGACTCAGTACGGACACACGTGTGCGCGCGCACACGCGCACACACACCCCCCCCCCCGCCTGGGTTCTCGTGATGTGTAAGAGAAGCAGGAGCCTTCTCGTGAACAGGAGAGAGCAAGCGAAAAGAAACAAGCATGCACGAAAAGGGGCGGACCCAGGAAACGGCCAGCGGGCGGCCGCCGCAGTAACTGGTGAACACGAGAGCCCCCAGCGGGTGCTGAGGCCGGTGGGCGGAGGCTGGAAGACCAGTGTACTTCCAGGGCCTTGAAACACCAAATTTTCCGGACTGTAAGATGCACCCAGGTTTTGGAGCAGGAAAATAGGGGGAAAAAATTTGAAGCAAAAAAAAATGTGGTAAAATATTTAGTAACAAATAACATTGCCCCCCCCCCCAGCAAGCCAGGTAAGCTACATTCAGACTATAAGGGGCACCCCCACGCATCCCAAATTTGGGGAGGAGAAGTGTGTCTTACAGTCCGAAAACATACGTGATCTCCCCACAGCAAACCTCGTGACCGCCAAGGGACACGGAACAGGCCCACAGACGCCAGGGCCCCGAGCGGTCCCCGTCGCCCCCGCCAGCGGTGAGACGCCCCGTGCCTTCCCCACGGACGCAGAGAACACGCCGCTGCCTTGGTGTTCCGAAAACACGTGACCCGACGCCGACACCCCCCACCGTGGCCGGCGAGGCGCCGACCTCTCCACCTGTTACAGCCGGGCGCGCACACGCGCGCAGCCCGGAGGGTTCCGCCGCACCAGCACCCCTCCGACCGAGGGCGCTGCCCTCGCGCGTCCCCGGCCCGGGCAAACAGGGCCCTCTCCTCGGCCACGGCTCAGTGGGCGGAGCCCCAAGGTGACCGCCCCGGAGCCACGCCGACCTCAGGGCCTCTCTCTGCGGCCCATCGCTGTCGACTGTGCGGAACGAGCCGAAACAGCCGGAAACTGTCTCTCCCTGGAGATCACTTACTGTGTCCAACCAACAGCCCCGCCTAGGGCCGAACCACACACGAAGAGGACACCCCTCGTAACGTGCTGCCATTTGCCGCTGCCGCGGAAACCCACGGACAGGAGACCCAGGGGGGAGACAAACGCCAGCCTCAGCTCCGCGCCCCCCCCCCCCCCCGTACCGGGCAAAACAATCCAGGTAAAGTATCAAACTGGACCACCTTCCTTTGGTAGCCGCCAGACGCGCCCGCCACTCCAGGGGGACCCATCCCATGGCCTGCGGGGATACGAAACCGGTCCTGGTGGCCCGGGGGCCGCGCCGACTTGTTGCCCCAACTACGCAGCAGCAGCAGCTCTCCCAGGCGCGTCCGCCGCGCACGCCCCAAGGAAGACACCGACCCGAGAACCTCTGAGCCTGGCAGCACGCTGCAAGCCGTCCCTTTCTTACTGTAAGATGTTTGCTCTCGACAAACCTCAGACTGGAGTAGAATTTGCCTTTCCAGGAGAGGGAGAGTGCGGAAAAGGAAAACACACGCTACTAACGGGATTTTGTTTTTAAACACTGGAGGGTCTGATGCATCGCATCTGAAGTCCGCGCAGAAACGTGAAACCAGGGAAACAGGAACGGCCGGCACGCCTGATGAAGTTATCCCGCGGAGCCAACCGAATGTGAGGACGGCCGAGCTCGGGACGCCACGGCCTGGCCTGGGAGGGCGCAGGTCCAGGCAGGGCAGTCGGCGGGGACGCTGACTGGCGGCTCTGTGAACCCGGAGCTCCGGCCCCTCCAGGCCCGAGCACCAACCCGCCACGGCTTCTGCCGCCCCTTTTCACTTTTCCAAACGCAGCATGTGCAGGTCAGGCCCCCGGCGCCCGCGGGAGAGGACGCAGACAGTGAACTGTCCAGGGGAGAGGAGCGGGGCAGTGAGGGGGAAGCCCCAGCCTGGCTGCAGCCGGCCACCCCCGGACGGTCCCGCCTGTTGTCGTTTCCCACAGGGAGCCCGCCCCATCCCGACCTTCAGCAGACACGCAGCCAATGCCTTCCCAGCAAAGGACACGGCTACTCCCAACCTGGCTGCTCGGGGGAACCTGCCACGGATGGGGTCAAGCTGTGGGGCGCTCATCTTGGCTGCTGCCGGCTCAGCTTTCCCAGGTCCCCACCAGCCTCCTCAGGGACCCACCGGGTCCCGGGCAGCTCTGGTGCAGCAGTCCCTGCCCAAAACCGGGCCTGCTGCTGCAGAGAGAAGACGCCTGCTGGCAGGGGAGACAAGGCTGGGGACGAGGGCACGCGGCCACCGAAGGCAGCGAGGTGGCCCCGGGGTCTCTGGGCCTCCAGGCGCTGGCCAGAGTGGAGGTCTCCCCAGTGCACAAGCATCGATCCCCCGAGTCCCCACAGGCCCACCCATTTTTAAGGGGAAAATTGAGGCACAGAGAGGAGGAGCCATGTTCCCCAGGGTCGCACAGCTACAAGTGACAGCTGGACACTCATACGCTGTTCTGCCAAAAAACCACACACATACAAAACAAAGTGAGAAACAAGACAACCAGAGAAACACACACACGACTTAGGAAACACTGGAGCACAGGGAGCACCCGGACGCAGCGGCAGGAGATCCCGTGTCCGCCCAACGACACTCCAGAGGGGAGGCCGGGCCCCTGACCCGCACCATCGCTGCCGGGAGAGGGGACCCGGACGGCGGGACGCGGCCACTGACCCTGCCCAGGTGCACGGAGGCCTGCCCGCTCCGGAAGGGCGAGGAGAAGAAACCGCCCGCCAGGGTCCCGGGAGCCAGGGAGGGAGGAGGATTAGCCGTGCTGCTCAGGCCCTGCCCCAGGAGCACACACACACGGTCCTGCAGGAGACACCCAGAGGACCAGCAGCTGTTTCCCTGGTTTCTTAAAAATCCACGTATGCTCAACCGCACGCAGAACAACGGGGAACTGGAGTGGGAGGAAAATCACCAAAGTCTCCCAGCGCAGACGACCGCCGTGAAACGCTCGCCGTCAGATCTCTCCCAGGAGCGTCTGTTGGGCTCCCGTCCACAGACCCACCTTCTCGCGGCCGCCGATCCCCTCCGCTCCAGGGTGAGCCGCCGCCCCGCGTACCACACGCCGTGACGGCGGCGCTTTCAACAGGGTGCGCTCTCTTCCCCCGGGGCCACCCCATGGCACCGTGACGAGGGAGAAGGTTACTAGGTCGCAGGGCGTGCACGCGCTTTTGGGAGGCTGACCCCTGGCTGACGACTCCAGCGCCACACTCGGACTGCCTTGTTATTGTTAACCCCTCCCCCAGACACTCGGGCACGCACACGTACCCGCCACACGCACACGACAGCCTCGTCCTCCTGGGTTGAGTCCTCAAGTCTAGAGGACGGCAGACGCCGCGACACGCCCAGTGCAGGCGGCCAGCCGCAGGGCTGCTGGACGTGCCCTGAGACCCCAGAATGACCCTCGGGGGGATGCTCCCCAAAGGGCAGCGCTGTGACGTGGGGACACGGCCCACCCTGCAGAGGGGCAGCGGAGAGCAGTGGCCAGCCTGGCCCTCCAGGCAGCACGGGAAGGGCGCCCAGGGGTGCCCAGCAGGGGGCAGCAGAGAGCAGTGGCCAGCCTGGCCCTCCAGGGAGCACGGGAAGGGCGCCCAGGGGTGCCCAGCAGGGCCGGCCGAGCTCTCGCCGCGGCGTCCCTGCTCCTCACCGGCACCCATGTGCCTCTCGCTGGGTGACAGCCGCCCTCGTGTTCTGGGAAGATGAGGTCCACGGTGTCCGGAGACCCGAGGGTGGGCCCGTGCACAGGGGCCCCGGGGCGCACAGGGAAAGCAGAGAAGAGGCTCAGCGACAGAGCTACCTCCCCCAGAAGGCTGCCCGCCCCCTGCCGGTCCCCCTGACCGCTGCCCGCCCCACGGAGAGCACCCCCCCAGCCCATCGGCGGAACCAGCAGCGCCCAGCAGGCCCCGTTTCGGGCGGACTTTCCACGTGAGAAAGCAGACCCGCTACGACGAGGGTACAACACACTCCCGCCCCCGACACTCCCTTCAACCTCAAGCCCAACACCAACGCCGAGGCTGGAGCGTGCATCTTGCACTGGGGCAGGGCCTCAAAGGCCCCGCCCCCTCTCCGCCACAGCTGGGTAGGAGCTCACTGACCTAATACTTCTGGACAGATAATTCCTCGCCTTGGGGGAGGCTGGCAAAGCCCGTGGCACCTGCCATTTCCAATCTGTGTTTTCCAAAGGCACGGGAGGTGGGGGGTGTTTGTGTGCCAAGGCGGGGGGGGGGGGCGGGGGTTGTGCTGGGCAGCTCGGGGACAGCGTGGACAGCGCCCCACAGCCCGAGCGAAGACTCCCAAACCCGCCCACAGCCCGGGCGGGGTCACTGCTCTGCGCTGGAAAACCCGGGCGTCTGTTTCCAAACGAGTCACCCCAGAGCCTGCGCTGCAGAGGACGACTGGATTAACGAGCGGCCACGAGTCGTCCGAGGAGGCAGCGGCCAGCCAGCAGGGGGCGAAGGCGGTGCCGTCAGGACCCGCCATCTTCCCGAGCGTGCGCCGAGGAAGCCACAGAACGTGGTTCGGAGGACAGATGGGGCTTCCCTAATTGTCCCCAGATTCCCGCAGCAGGGGTGGTGACGAAATGGTTTCAATTAAGAGTTAAGGAAACAGGGAAGAGCAGGCCGGGAGCTGCGCCTGGTGCCGATCAGGTACGTGCGGTTGAGCCTGGGGGCGCCCGTCTCCGGTCGACAGCCCAGTGTCCACCACACATGGGCACCGAGCCACCCCGACACGCGGCCGTGACGAGGGGAAAAGAAGTCTGTCCGTCAGGTGCCCTGTCCTGACTGCCCGGCGAGTCTGAAGGGGGCGAGGCCTGGCGCCGGCTCGGCCCACGAGGAGGGGGGAGCCAGCAGGAGCCAGCCAGCATGGGTGGGGGTTGCCCGTCTCTCGGGGCGGGCACAGCACCCACCTGCGGACGGCGGGCACAGCGCGATGACAACACGCATGCAACATCACCCTTTCAGCCAGCTGGTGCGTGCATTCAGTGGGGTCGCTTTGCACCCGTGGCACACGTGGTGACATCTGGAGACGTCTGGGTTGTCCCACGGGAGCGGGAGGATGCTACCGACGTCCAGTGGGTGGGCAGGATCCAGGGGTCCTGCGAAACATCCTGTGACACATGGGACAGCCCCATGACCAGGAACAATCTGGTCCAAAATGTCCACGGCGCCCAAGTGGAGAGACTCCCTCTTAGAGGAACCCAAAACTGTAAGTTCCAAAGAACAGCAATGCTAAGAAACAGCTGGGTCGACTCCATGCCAAGCACGGACGCAGGCTACTTTCCACTGTGTGGGACCTAAGTAACACCCCGGGTGGCAGGCACAATGGAGACAAAGAACGGAGCCAACCAAGTGCCTCGGGGGAGCGGAGCACACAGGGACAGGAGGGGCTCCGGCCACAGGAAGACCTGGGTGGCCCCGGCGTGTGGGGCCAGGCGTCCCGGCCGAGCTCCTTCGAAGGAGAGGACCGGAGCGCCAGTGTGGATGAAGCAGGAGCCGGGGACCCGGCGCCGGAGGAGGCAGGCAGTCTGGGCGCGTGCGGCGGTCTCTCGACAGCCTCCAAGTTCGAGTCACATTCCCCACCCGGGCCGCCAGCTGCTCCGTGAGCACAGGTAGGGTGCATATCTACAAACAGAGCTCAGGAAAAATTCTGGAGAGCTGCCTGTTGGAAGGACCCTGATGGACAGAGCCAAAGGCGGACGTCAAGGGTCCCAGAAAGCCAAGTGCGGCAGGTAAGATCCTAAAAGCCGGTAACTGGCACCCAGCAGCCCACTCTCAGGACACGGTCTCCCCTGAGCCGGCGATCACTCACCGGGGTGGGGGCCACCGGTGAGGGTCGGGAGGCCTGGCCGCGCCCCCGAGCCCCCAGCCCTCACACTCAGAAGCCCTCGGAACGGCACTCCCAGAGGCAGGTCAGGGTAACGGGGAACAGAGGTGGGGCTACCACCCTCGAATTGTGTGGGTTTGGTGCCCTTTGTTTAAAAAAATTACATGTGTGCATAGTTATCATAACAACAACAACAATCTGGGAATAAAACTTAAACATTCCTTAATGACACGGCTACACTACTAGTTAACTTTTTGTTGCTGGAATGAGTCTTTCCCGCCCCTGACCTACTGAGAGCGGGTCACGGAGAAGGCACAGAGCTCAGTTTCGGACCTGCTCTGGGGGAAAAACAGCTCGGGCCGTGAAAAGGTGCAAGGGGAGAAAAACACGAAGTGAAGTAGTGCGGTGACCCCAAAAGTCCCGCCCGATGGGACACCGAAGCCCCAGGAACCTCTCCCGACGGAGTCACACTCGCAGCTTCCGAGCTCGAACACGGGGGGGCTGGACCCGCCCGCCTGCGCCCCCAGCCACGTGAAGCCCACGGGGAAAAGCCACCGTCGCCGCGAGGACACGGACGGACACGGACGGAGTGAGCCCCGTGGCTGTTCACGGCGCTCGGCTGTGCCTGACGCGTTCCCACCCAGGCTGACTCGCGCACGGGACGCTTCAAAAAGGGGGGGAAAGGCGCTTCTCGCTCGGGGAGAAACAGAACCCGGCTGGTACGGAGCACCTCCCAGAGACTCGTGTGGCCACGGTAAGTAGCGGTTTACCGGGGTGCACTGCCCGACGTACGAGAGGGCCCCGATTTCTTCGGAGGAATCAGCGCTTCAATCCTGTTTTTGTCTGGAAGTCGTTAAACGGCACAACGTGAGTTATTGGAGCTGCAGGAGCGAATTAACTCGATTCATCAAGCGAGTCCACACGCTTCGGACTGCATCCGTAATGGAAAGACTAGCCCCTCACTCCGGTCGCTCCTCATTACAGCAAACCGGTTTCCCCTCGGTGCGTAAAACTGTCCTCTCGCCACGTGATTTATTCCACCGCACGCCGCCTCCCACTCTGAACGGCCGCACGCCTCTGATTATTTCTGCAGCGTCTGCCTGGAAGTTTAAGGAGATGGTGGTGAGCGGACCTGCTGGCTCTGGGCGGCGTGCCCCCAGCGCCCACGCCGGCACGGTGTCCGCCGGGAAGGAGGGCCAGAAGGCCACACAGGCCAACCGCCCCCACCCCCTTCTGTAAACACCTCCCTCCGGCCACGGGCAAGACGGGCGACTCTGTCTGAGGCCTCGGTCCTCGCCTGTGGGAGCTGGCAAAGCGGCTGCACCCAGATGGGGGTGGGGGTCCAGGAAACCCGGACCCAGTCCAGCTCGCTGCAGGTGCCCCCTGGGCCGCCCCCTGCACCCCGACGTGTGCCCGAGTGTGTGGGTGTGTGTGCCAGAGCATGCACTTAGGTATTAGGGTGCACGCGTGTGCATCTAAGTGTGCCCAGGTGTGCAGGGTCAGCCACAGAGGAGTAGGTCGGGGGTGCCGGCACCGCAAGGACAGGTGCTCAGTAGCTACTCCCTCCGCCTAAGGGCCTGCAGGTGCGCACGGAAGGGGAGAGAGGCCGCAGCTGCGACACGGCGGCAGCAGGTGGTGACCACACCCGCAGCGTGCACACTGCCACCGCCTGCCCTGGGGCCGGGGCCAGCGTGAGCGCCGTGTGGGCAGCCGTGGGCAGGTCGCTGCAGAGCTGACAGCCTACGCTTAGGTGTGCCGACCTCTCTGGCACCTGTGCACGCCCCCGCTGGTGGTCACAGCGCACGCAGCCCTGAGCAGGGCGTGTGGGACGTGGCTCAGTGTTGGGCTGGCGAGAAAGTCCGTATGTTTCCTTCCATAAAATAAGAGTTCTCATTTTCACCGGTCACTTCATTGATGTGGATATTTTGAGGATGTCGGCTGTCTCCCCCATGGTACAACATTGACTGTTCTCAATTAATGTCTGGATTGGATCGCTATCAACTTCCGCTGGCCTACTCCACCGGGGAGCATCGTGCAGCGAGGACTCTCCAGCACGACCTTCACAAACCACTTCTGACACGTTCGACCTGTCGTAGCACCTCCACACACTGCACAAATCTTTCCGTGCGTATCAGTTGTGTTTTTACCTTTCTTGAAATAATAAAGCACAATACGCCAAAAATGTTGCTCTCTTTCTTCGATCTTCAGTATTAAAATGGCTACAGAAAATTTTACCAATTTTGATGTTTTTTTTTTTTTAATGCACAGTGATATGACAGTTGCCCCATGTAATTTAACAAAAAATGTTTCAAAAGAAGCTGGTAATAACCAAGAGCTAATAGAGCCACATTACGGGAAAAAACGTAACAGACTTTTTGGCCAGCCCAACAGCCACTGAGTTGGGGGTCGTGCTGCGTGGCCCGTGCGGCCCAGGACCTGGGGAGTGCGCGGACCAGGCTCCCGAGGAGGGAGGCAGGCAGGCCCTGCTGTTCGTTCCTGCCCCTGCCTGTCCCCTGGTGCAGCCACGCCTCACAGGGCCAGAGGGCCAGGAGGGGGCTGCTCCTGCCCAGCAGAGAGAGGCAGACAGACA
Source organism: Phyllostomus hastatus (assembly GCF_019186645.2). Classification (NCBI taxonomy): domain Eukaryota; kingdom Metazoa; phylum Chordata; class Mammalia; order Chiroptera; family Phyllostomidae; genus Phyllostomus; species Phyllostomus hastatus. The sequence continues at coordinate 30,834,028 of NW_025334004.1, forward strand.
TGCAGAGACTCTGGGTTTGAGCTGCTCCCCCCGCGCCAGTCCAGCCCGGGGGGCTGGGTACTGCAAGTCGGGGGCGGGGGGGGGGGGGCGCGTGGCGTTGTGGGTGCAAGGTCTGTGCAGAGTGGAGCTCCAAGCCCCCCACGCGCATCTCAGCTGAGAGCAGTTCCCGTGTCAGGAAGCCTCTTCTCTGAGGCTGGTTGTGAACACACCTGGGAGACCACAGACCGTCCGTGAAGTCAGCAGCTGATGGGGTATGGTCAGCAGCAAACCTCTGAATGGACAGCAGCAGCGGAACTGTTTGGGTCGATGGTGACGGAGCAGAGCATTCTGGGTGCGTGGGTCCAGCCCAGACTCAGGTTTCAACCCCATCCTGCTCCTGCCAAGGGCCGGCAGAAGTCCAGCATGTGACCCAGCACCCACCCAGGCTCACTCTCCCCAGTCGGTCTGAGGCGTCTCTCACCAAGTGCTGGGGACCCCCCCTCCAGCAGCCAAGCCGGCACTTAAAGGGGCAGCCCTTCTGTGCCACAGGAAAAGACAGGCCCTCCTGGGAAAATAAACCCAGAGCCGCCCACACCACTGCCTAAGGGAAAGCACCCAGGGGCCCGGCCACCAGGAACTGTGGCATCAGCAAGAGCGGCAGAAGGATTCTGGGGACCACTCAGAACCAAGGTCACGGGCTTTGGACCCATCACTCCAGCAGCCAGTCTGGTTGAGGCTGGGTGGGTAGGGGGCGGGCACAGGACTAGGCTGGTCGCCGCGGGTTCCGGCCAGAGCCAGCACAATCCCAGCACACCCCGGCCAGAGGCATCCTCCCAGCAGGCCCCGCCCCAGGCCTCACTCCCTGGGGAGGACACCGGATGTCTCGGCAAGGTCACACACCCACTGTGAAAATCGTCGCATCTGTCGAAGAGCTGAAGCCATTAGCTGGGTTGCTGGCAAGCACAGATGTTGTCTATATCTAAAAATTCCCAAATAGATCAATTAGCATATTATAAAGGATTTACTTCCATTCTCTCTTGACAGATCATAAAAGCCAAAACACGAGGCTCAGTTTGAAGCTGACAAGCGCCTATAGCAGGGGAGGGTCTACTAAATGGAGACAACAGAAAAAGAAAATGGTATTTATAATGATTAGCCACCTAATTCATTCTAAGAGCAAAATGTCAAAAGCTGTAAATCCATCCCTTCGGTGGCTGACGCTCCACATCAAACACGCCGCCTCTGTGCTGGGAAGGGAGGCCCCGCCGCCTCCCCGCCGGTCTGCACCCAGCGGCGTGGCTGCCACGCCGGTCCCCCGCGCGAGGACGCCGGCACGTGCGCGGAAAAGCCCCAGAGACTGGAGCTCGGGGGCACGGACACCCTCCCCCAGGTCCATGGCAAAAACCTCTAGAACTGAGCAAGTTTAAACCCCGCACATGCGTGTGCGTGTTAACAAAGTTAGGACGCGTGTGTGCTCCCTCCTGTGCCAGGACCGCAGTGCAGTGCACGAGGAGAGATTCCCAGCTCGGTGGGGTCTCCCGTGTTTTGACTTGGCTGCTGGGGGCGGCGGCATCTGGAGGAGGGTTCCCAGACAGACAGAGGTCAGCGACCTCATTATCCTCCTCCGCAAGTCTGTGCACCGTCCTTCCTCGTGTGGTCAAAAGTCACCCTGCGGGGCTGGGGCAGACAGGTGGAGTGTGGGCAGGAACGGCACGGACCCCGAACGGACTCAGCGGAGGATGCAGAGTTGTCCCTGTTCCCGCCCTTCCCGAGTCCCCCCCACAGGCTGCCAGTCAGAGGGAAGAGGGAGCCCCAGGGCACCGAGGGGTTGCACTCCACGTCCAGGGGCGCAACACTGCATTTCCGGTGAGAGGCGGCTTTCTGAAATTTACCGAACGCATTACACGTTCCAGATTGTCTTGTTATTTCTGCTCTTTCTACTAAATTCTCCTCTCCTAATAGGTGTGTTTCTTTTCCAGCCAGGACCGTTAATAAAAGTAATGCAACGCTACATCATGCTATCAACTGAATCTTGAGAAAAGATTACAGCGATCCCAGGATCTCATAAGCCCCAGGCTCCGATAATTCCAGCCATTATTCAGTGTGAAATTCAAGCAGTCTGAATGCATTACCGTTGGTTGTTACAAATCTGCATTTTCAGACTTGGCCATAAGATACCGGAGTCCAAACCCGGTGACCTGGATCTAACAGCCTTTCGTGTGAAGTGGCCAAGCTAACGCGCCCCTCCCAGCGCAGCTCTCAGGACAAAGCCATGTGCCGGGGGCCTCACTCCGGATGGATGGCTGGGTCACCGCCGGGGAGGGCAGGACAGTGCTGGCCTCACCCCCAGGCCCCCAGCCACGCTCGGTGTCCAGGCAAACCCCGGACGGGAGCGAGGGGCCCTCTCCCAGGGGAGGAGGCACGCCGTCCTGTCCACAGGCGTCCGGGCCTCCTGGCACAGCGGGGCCAGCTCCCTCCCTGCAAACGGGCCAGAGCTCCAGGGCAGTGTGCGAGGAGCCAGGCAAGGAGGTGCCAGGCAAGGAGGAGCCAGGCAAGGAGGTGGCCAGCACACTGGGCCCCCGCAGGGGTGTGACGCGCTGCCCCTCTGCCCTTCAGTCCCAAGGGCCGCGGTGCCTGGGAGCCCGCTGGGCCTCCTTGCAGAAGGGCTTCAGGGAACCCCCAACCTTTCATCCCTCGACGAAGAAACAGCATTCCCAGGCTGACGTGAAAGGGGGTCACTACACCCCATTCCCCGAGCCCCAGGAGGAAAACACGGCACAGCTGCCTGCCACGAGCAAAGAGCCTAGAGCCGCAGCCACCTTGTGTCTGAGTGTCCCCGTAACTCGGGCTCCAGGGGCTCCCTCGCGGAGACACGGGCTGCACTTGGCGCCCTGCCCCCGCACAGCGTGTGGCACCTCAGTCACTGCGGCTGCTCTCGGGGACGAGGACCCAGACCGCCCCACCCCTGCTGAGCCCGCACCAGGGACCCAGCGCTGGCGCAGCCTCCTCCGCGCCCGTTCGCTGAGCCCACACGCCTCTGAGATGCAGGGCTGCTGCTCGCCCCCCCTTCTCAGGGGGCGGTATATGCAGAGGGCTTTAGTTTGCCCAAGGTCAGTGCCATCAGACGGGGGCCAAGGTCGTGCACGCTGCAGGCATTTCTGGCCCTGCTGCCAGGACCCGGCCCCCAACCCATCCCCAAGGCCGCGGCCAAGGCCTTCCCTCCCCCACGCAAACACAAAGCCACTGGCATGCTGGGCGGGGGGGGCGCGGGGGGGGCGCGCGACCGGTGACGTGGTTCCCGAGGGAGGAGCCAAGTCAAACGCCATGTGACCTGCGGCTTCAACGCACAAGCAGGAGGCTCCCCGGCTCCCCAAGGCGGTGCCATTTAGGCCTGAGGGAGGCCGGCGTGGGCGAGTCAGCACGGACCCGCCCTCCTCCCTCCAGGAAGGCGCAGCCCCAGCGGGCCGGGGTCAGCTGGGGGCCGTCTCTGCTGTAACTAGGAAGCAGCACTGAGTGGAATGAGGAAGAGCCAGGAGTCCAGGGCTCTCCAAGTTAAGGTTTTTAATAAACGTGGGACTGGGACCGTGAGTCACACGCAGGAAATGCCAGCTTCCAAGCCTGTGAAGGCAAGTGAGGAGGTGGCCACCATACTGGGTCGCCGCAGGGCAATGACACACTGCCCCTCTGCCCTTCAGTCCCAAGGACCCGGGGCAGCGAGACTTGGGAGCCCTCCCTGCAGCCCCCACAATCCCAGTTCTGAGGCAGTCCAGCCAGCTGGACACCAGCGCCCCACAACCACGACACCCCCAGATGACAGGACAATACAGCTGGGTCCCCAAGCCCCATGGAGTTCAGAACAGAAATCCCCGTTTCAGAACACGCGCACCTCCCCCAACAGGTAGTTTTGCAGGCGGTCTGCCAGGGGTCTGCAGAAAACACTCCCGCCACCGTCTTCAGCCCTGCCTTCCGGGCAGATGCTGGGCCCAGCCCAGGCGCCCCTGCTGCCCTGGCCCCACCTCGGCCCGGGGCATCCCTGCTGTGTGGGTCTCGAACAGAGAGCCGTGGAGGCAAGGAGCACAGTGGAAATCACTCTGGAAGGTTCCATGTTACTAGAGCAGTTCTCCTGAACAAGCCTTTATCTAATGTCGCCCCAGAGTGTCCGGAAGCTCCGCGTCGCCCGAGACGCTGCCAGCCTGGGAGCCTGTGCCGTCGTCGGTGGCCGAGGGCCCCCAGCAGCTCCCTCCCCGCGCACTGCTGACGCTGACTAAGAAGAGGCGCAGATGAGGCCCAGGGCGGCGCGATCCAGCTCCCCCAGGACACGGAACCCCGCAGAGCGCTGCCCCGGGACACTCCCGTCCCTGCGTCCCCCAAACTGGGGAAGCAAGCAGGCATCATCTCCAAGCTGCAGGAAGGGCGGCGGGACGAAGGCTAGGGTGTTCCAGCAAACCCGCCCCGCCCCGCCCCAGGCTCCCCCCTGGACAGGGGCGGGACCTGCTCCGGGGCCCTGGGATCCTGAGCGGAGAAAGCACCCCCCACCAGCCCCCTGCACACTTCAGCTGAATGTTTCAAGGAGCTGCAGGTTACACCCCGCCAGGCTCACAAAGGGCTCCTTTCAGCCCAACGCTGCACAGCTGCACCGAGGAGGGGACCAGGGCAGGCGGCCACAGCCAAGGGGTCGAGTCGCAGGGCACGGCAGCCAGACAGCGCTGCGACGTTTCCTGCCCGTCTCCTGCACTCAGTGACGGCGCAACACCCTCCCACAGATCAGGGCCCACTCCCGACGGATCCCACGGGCTGGAGGCTCCCAGGGCCCCCGGAACTGCGAGCCCGGAGAAAGACAGCAGTGGGGGGGGGGGGGGTGGAGAGTGGCGGGGGCTGCTGTTAGTCAGAATGCATTTACGAAGAGACGGACACTCAGCACCGTGACCACAGGCTCAAACTGCCGCAGTTCACCCCTGGTGTGGGCTTCTCACCCCCGCACCTTGCCTTCCTGTCGCCCCGTCCTCTGCCGTGTGCGACTCGCCGTGGCGGCTTCTGCAGGCACCCCACAGGTCGCTGCCGTTCCTTTCAAATGGCCCACTGCGGGGAAATCGATCTGTTTCCTTCCCGTGCCTACAGAAACCCGCGTTATGAAATATGTATAAATGTCACCGTTCGGGCTGCTTCACAGGGTGAGCAGAGGAAAACGTTCCTTTTACCTGCGCACGCAGGGCCCACGCAGGGCCGGTGTTCGCACGGGCCGCCCGTGCGCCTCCGTGACGCCCGGCGAACGCCGCAGCACTCTCCTCAGAGCCTCCTGCTTCCCCTCGACTGGCGCGAGTCTGGGGGAATCGCCCTAATTGCTGCGTGGAAAGAATGAACTGCCGCAGCGCTCAGTTAACCAACAAGGCTTTATCTTTAACAGCACGGGGCCAGGTGGGAGTTGTCAGGTTTGCCAAAAATACACGGGCCAACCAACAAATGAAGCCCACGGGTTCGGTGGGCGCCTGGTGGGGAGGGAGCCGCGGGCAGGCGGCCTGGGGGCGCACTCCCGCCAGGGACGGGGGAGTTCTCCACCTCGCCCGAGAAAAGGCGCCCTGCAGCGGGATCCCGACATCGGAGGTGACCGACATCGGAGGTGACCGACTTTGGAAGCCCCGGGCGCCAGCAGCGCCACGGGGTGGCAGCTCGCTGGGCTGCAAAGTGCTGCAGTCGGACTCGGCTCGGACACCCTGTGTCCCGACCAAGCCGCTCGTGCCACAGAACCCCGGGTCTCGGTTCTCCACCCTCGACCCGACAGCCCTAGGACTGGGTGTTCCCCACGAACTGCTCCTCGAGCGGCGTTCGGGAACACAGTAGGTCCGGGAACCGAGGTTCCACTGCGTCCCCCGAGCGGCGGCGTGCGCCCCTGTGGACACGGCGCCGGAAGCAGGGACTGAACCTGCCGGGAACCGAGGCCGCGACGACGACACACGTTGCCGCGTCGACGCATTCCCAGAGGAGGGACAGCGGCGGCGGCGACACGCAGGCACTGAACAGAAATGTTTACACACGCACAGAAGTAACCTTTCCTCTCTCATCACTCACACCTGACCGGAGACCCAGCGTGCTCACACCAGAAAGCTCGCTTCCTGCCGCCCACACCACCTCCTCCCCGTGCCCCGTCCGGAGCTCCCGGTGGACAGAAGACGGCACGTCCGGCAGCCGATGTGACCGGGCCGCCCGGGCCACGCCTCCCCGTCCTCCCTCCCGGAACACGCACATGCTCCCGGCCTCGGAGACCATGACTGTCACTCCACTGACCCCCGCCTCCGGCCGTCCCCCGTCCTACACTGCTGCTCCTGCCTGTCGGGAGACAGGGGCAGGGCACAGAGGCCTCCAGGGGGCGTGTCCAGGCCCCCACTGGGCTGGCTTGGGGGGGCTTTCTCTGCAGGCAGGAGCCCGGCACCTGGGCCGCACCTCCCGGGACCCACAGACCAGGGTCAGGCCCCACTGTGCGTGGGGCTGGGCCCGACTCCACTGTGCCCTCGAGAACACGCACATCCCAGGAGTCCTTGCTGGCCACACGGGGACGCTGCCGCACTGACAGAGCGAGTCACGCTGCTGCGCTGTGTCGGCGGGGCAAGGGGCGGCCTCAGTGTGGGTTACCCCTGGGTGCCCGCGCCCCAGGCGCTGGCAGGTGGGTCAGAGCACCACATCGTTTAGTGAGTGAAAGGGGCCCGTCCCACCAGCGCCGTCATAAAAACCTTAGAACAGAGGTGGACCTTGCGCCGGTGTTTCCTGGCATCGCCCCTCGATGGATGGGGCGCTCGATAATGACACCCCGCCCACCCACAGGGGATAGAGGGCCATGGGCCACGTTCCTCTCAAGCAGGTCCCGCTGGGGGAGCCCCATTCGGCAGAGAACCACCCTGGCTGGGACCGAAGGACATCCAGGCGGGCCCGCTCACTCCAGACACAGGGATGGCAGAGTGAGAACCAGGACCCGCTGTTTGGTTTTGCACCCCACCCCCCGCAAACTGGACAATCTAAGTCTGATTAGAATCAGCAGCCCTGAGGGAGGGGGGGGACAGGCCAACAGAGCAGGAAGCACCCCACAAGGGGGAGTCAGTCAGTCCGGGCTGGGGGCTCGACCCCCTGTGGTAAGACAGGGCACACCCCAAGAACAGAATGAGAGGGTGGGTGGGCAAGCTCTCTCCGGTCCTGGCTAGGAGGCCAGGGTGGGCTGGGCCTCACTCATCACCTGCCAGGGAATGGCTCCCACGGGGCCTTCCATCTGTGGCCCGGGAGTAAAATCCGAAGAGGAACCCAGGGCTCCAGCTGGGCCCTCCCGCCTGCTCCGCAGAGCTGCCGAAGCCCCGCCCCCCCCCCCTCGCCCGCGCTGCCGCTGCCGCCACCGCCGCTGCTTCTCACCTCGAGAGTTAGAGATGCGAGGCCCTGCCCACAGCCTGGTCTGTGGTTTTCACGCCGGCAGTCTTTGGCCTGAGCACCAGACCACACGTCCCCAGGTAGGACCGGCACCTCAGCAGCCAGAGCCACCCAAGGGTGGGTGGTTTGTTCTAAAGGAAGGCGACGCTGTCCCTTCGGCTTTTCGAGAAAGAAACCCATCTCAGCAGAAACAGGGCCGAGGCCCTGATGGCCGCAGAGGAGACTTCAGCAGCCCTGATACAGCAACGGTCAGGACGGTCAGCAGCCTGGTCACCGTGGCAGACCACACACAGCAAGGCCCTCCCCGCCCCTGAGCAAGGCGCCAGCACCCTGGGGACCTCAGGGCGCCTTTCCCTGGGGCCTTAGGAGGTGGGCCCAGCTTCGAGCTCACTATCGTGACCGGTCACAGCAGCGCAGGGCGCACGCCCCTCCGGGCACGGGCCGCTGGGCAGGCTGCCCTGTCCTTGCCGAGCCAGAGCCGCAGCCGCCCCGGCACCATCTCCCAGAACAAAGCTCTGACTTCCACCTCCGCTCATCTGTAGGCATTTAACAAAAACCACTTATTTTTTCCTGCCGCTTCTGTTAAAAATTACAAAGTAACTAGGTGCCGCGATGAATATTAATGCGTAATAACAAAACAGCGCACAAGACTCACAGTGCTCCGTCCGCACCCACGGAGACCTACTCGGGCTCCGGGAGGAGCCGGCAACCAGGGCGTGTGCTGGCTTTCCGATACCCAGCAAGGGGGGGGGAGGGGGGCGCACTCAGAGTGAGGAGTAAAGGCAGGTCTAAAGGGGCCTGTCAGTACCCACTAGGATGACAAAGAGCACCTCCTCGGGGGGAGAAGGTGGGAATGTTTGATTTGAAGACACACACACACACACACACACAGGTGCCACAGTCCACAATCCCACGTCCAGAATGAGAGGTGTACGACACTGTTGAGTGAAGACACACTCCAAGTGACCAAGACGCCGACCGCAGAATCCAAGGGGTTCTAGCCCCCCCAGGTTTGCCTCTGCAAAGCTGTGACTCTTCTTGAGTTTTGTTTTTCATCTCCTTGAGCTCCTCTGTCCGCGTTAAAAAAAAAAAAAGAAAAAAAAAACACACCATCACCTGCCCACCTCCACAGGGTCCTTCCTCAGGCTGCAATCAAAGATGGCCCTAGTGTGGCCACACCCCGGCCGCAGGGGGCCTCCTCGTGGGCAGGACGCGCCGGACGCAGTGCTGAGCCACGGGGAAGAGAGGCCCCAAGGGTCCAGCCTACTTCCTGGGGACCCACGAGAGCGCTGCCCTGTGAGTGCGGGCCGGGCGGGCAGGTCAAGGCGAGCCCACTCCCGGGCCGGGCCCTCGGCGCCCCAGAACTCCACTGGGAAGCGTGCTGGAATCCGGCTCCCACACCAGACGCATGTACACGGCAGCGCTCCCCCGAGATCAAGACCACTGTCACCCAGCTCCCACAGCGGTTCGGTTGCGTCCAGTGAAAATGCTGTCACTCAGCCACTGGGGCTATTTTAACAGTCCATCCCATCCTTCTGCTACGCATTTCCACGTTCTCATCCCGAGAGGAAACAACACCGTCCCCAGCCCATGGTGCCCATAGGAGCGTGCGGAGCACTGGTGCCGGGTGCCTGCTGTGCAGAGGAGATGCACCCCCACCCCGCCCCGCCCCGCCCCCGCAGGTGAGCCCCAGCACCGGGCACAGCCAGGGCTCTGACCCGGGCCCGTGGGAGCCCGAGGGGTTTATCCCCATAACCCCAGCACCCACAACCGGAGCCGACCCCCCCAGACCCAGACCCGCAGAGAAGGGCCCTCAGAGCCCCGGGCCGGCCGGCACCCGCACACGGGGCCCAAGCACGGACCAGGGCGAGAGCCAGAGAGGACGCGAACGCTGGCTTCCCTCCAGAGGTAGAAGTGGTGTGTGCGCTGGGAGGGCCACCCCGACGCACCAGGGAGCACGTCCCCGTGTCACCCAAACCGCGGTCCAGGGCATTTCGAGCCTCGTGCCTGCTACAGCACCGCGGTCGGTTGCGATGTGTGCGGCCCCACAGACGGCACGCAAGCCCTCAGGCCGCCCCCGGGAAAGTGTCCCGGCTACTGCGCTACATCACACCCGCGAAAGTGGGGATCCCGGAGCCGGTCCCAGTCCAACGCCCCGATTCACAAGCAAGGCCTCCCCGGGCCTAGGCGAGGTGGCCGCTCGCTAGTGGCCAGCCAGCTCCATCGGGGCCCCAGCTGACACTGCCCTGTGGGGAAACGGAGGGGGACACGGGGACAGCGAGACCCTGTCCCAGGGCTGACGGTTCAGGCTGGGGTGCAGCTCAGCTGCCACCGGTGCTCACAGCGTGCGGTGGGAAGCCCAGCCTGAGGCCGCAGCCGTGAACCTGACCTTTCCCTAAGCCAGCGACTCCGTCCCATGGGACACACCGCGGGGAACAGGCCCCAGGGTCTGACAGAGAAGACAAGACACCAAGGACATTTGCGCGCACACACACACACACACACTCTTTTCCTGCTTTAAAATGATGTTGTTAGCTCAAGGAGAAAACAATTTCTCAGAGCACAATAAAAATCAATCACGTCTGAGAAGTCGCCACTTGGAGACTGTAAGATCCAGGCTTTGTGAAGAAATGGGTAACGGCACGTTGTAAGTAAACGCGGACCCCCCCCGCCCCCCGCTGCAAAGGGGGACCGCACTCCCCACCCCCCGTCGGTGTTTCCTCAAGCGCACTCCAGGTGCGCGCAGATAGGACTGACGCCCTCTCCGCAGCCCACGCCCACACCCCACCCACCCACCAGAAAACACCAGAATGTGCTCAAGACACCCAGGGGCCGGCAACCCCCCCAAACTACGTTCACTGAATCCACGCCACCCTCAGCGAAAGCTTCCCGAAGACGCCTGTCCACCTCTGTGCTCCGGCGGCTTGAGGGGGGCAGGCGGGGGCAGGGAGCTGTGCCCCTAACTCATTTTTATCCTTTGTAATTAACGTGTCGAGGGGCCCCACCTAACACTGACTCCAGCTTCCAGCAGCACAATTTCCGTTGACTTATCTTTACAGCGGCAGCGGCAACGATCCCTTCACACCGAACTATATTGCTTCTGAGTTAATTACACGTATTTTGCTTCTGATAAATGAAAATACCAGATGCAATTAATTGAAAGGCAATCAATATGGTCCTGCTCCTAGACATCCCAATGAAACACCCAGAGGCGGCCGGCGAGCCGTACTCACCAGCTAATTGAAAACACGCTCCAAAGGGGGTTGGGTTCTCGGGGAACCGGAACTTTTTACCTGGAGACCCTCCGCGGCAACTCACCCGTATGAATCGGTGCACACACTCCAGCGCTCACGCGATGGGCCGTCCGTCCGTCCGTCTACGGGAATCCAGCTTCATTGGCTCGAGACCCTCTCAGGCGACGGCACCCTGGAAGCACAGCGGGCTGGTCAGCGAGGCCAGGGCAGGGACTTCCTGTGGTCCCCACCGCGCCTCCCTTCCGCTGCCGTTTTCCAGTGCGGCCAACTCCGAGTGGCCCAGAGGCTGTCGAATGGTTTCGTGGAAAACACCATCCGTCCTGCTTCCGCCACAACGCCATCGAGTCACACAGGACAGCACCAGAGCAAAGGAACCCGCTCCATCTCTTGTGACGTGAAGCTGAGTGTGCCACCCAGAAGGTGTGACACTGTGTCAGCACCACGAAAGTGGCCCTGAGCTCCCTTCACGTCCCCCAGTGGCCAGCGAGGGGCCCACACAGCCCACGCCGCCAGCCAAGCACTCAGCCCCACGGGCTGCCCGGGCAGCGCGGGACCGGGCAGTGCAGTCCAGAGCCGAGGTGTCTCGGTGCCATTAGCATAAATGCTGACAACTGTTAATCCACAGTAACTCTGATTAACGGTTGCAGTTGTCCATTAATAGGAGGCATTTTAACTTACTACTGAAATTGATTACTCAGTTAAGAATTCAATCCTGATGTTCAATAAAACTGCACTTTCTCGGCAAATGCAATATGAAGAGAGGTGATGCATTACACAGCACTCACATCCATTTTCCTGCACGTGGCGTGAAGAGCAAATGTACGTACGTACGGCGCCTGCACGTGATCGGCCACTTCCTGTCCGCCCAGGGCCGCACGGGGGCAGGAGGGACAGGCAAAGCCCTGGGCAGCAGGCAGGGCCGGGGGTCTTTTCTGTGGCTTTCCCCCTAGGAGCAGATGGACCTTCGATGGCTGGGCACCCGTGTCCAGGGTGGCCTCCCTCAGGGTCCGTGGGGAAGGAGAGCGGTGGCTCATGGGAACGCACTGCTGAGCCGACCCGCCAGGCCACGCCCGCCGCTCCGTCGGCCCGGACTCCAAGGGCTGACTGGTGTCTTTTAAATGCACGACACCACTGTGACCAGCTCCCCTGCTACACCCCACTTTCCAAACCACGCAAACCCTAGAAACGTCGAGTTCCTTAACACAGTTCCTTCTCTTTTGAAACAGCCTTGGGATCCAGTCCTGGGACTTGTCCTGCCAGACGGCGGAGCAGATCAGAGGAACCACGGAACCTCGCAGGTCGGTCCTCAGGCCCACAGTCCGCGTCCTTCCGCTCAGCGTGAGGCAGCGGGACACTCGGGGCCGGGACACCAGCTGCCCCTCCTCACGCACAGACCCAGGTCAGCAGCAGGGATGGCCTGGAAGACCCAGTGGGGAAGGGTGGCCTCCCCTGTCACGGCCACTGTACAGCCAAGGTCAAGAAGGAATCTGCCCCCCCCAACTTTCCAGTTCAGGGCAAGGGGGCAGAGACACCCCAGCCTCCTGTGGGCCGAGGAAGGCAGGACAGGCAGGGGTTCTCCGTGGTCCCGAGCCCCTAATGACATCACACGGTGCCATACTGACCGAACGCCCACTCCAGCCAGGGGACCGCCCCTCTGAGGTGGTGGCAGCTCGCCCGGCAGATGCCTGCGCGCCCTTCAAAACCCGGCTCGTCGATGCCACCTCCCGCCACCTCCCCGTCGGTGGCCGCCTGCTGCCCGCCCTGCCTGGCTCTGAGTCGCTCCGGGTGCAACGCCCTGGTCGCGCTTTCTTCATCTCCGCATCTCCCCGCGTCTGGAGCTCAGCAGGAAATCACATACTCAGCGAACTGCCCAGTGGGATTCAGACCCCCGAGCAGCGCGGCCTGTGCTGGCATGCCACGGGCTCCCTCCCCCTCCTGTCCCTGAAGCCCCCGGAGCAGACACACAGGTGCCACGGGCTCCCTCCCCCTCCTGTCCCTGAAGCCCCCGGAGCAGACGCACAGGTGCCACGGGCTCCCTCCCCCTCCTGTCCCTGAAGCCCCCCGGAGCAGATGCACAGGTGTTCACGGGCACGCACAGACGCAAACGACGAGCTTTCAAACACGCGAAGGTGTCACGTGTACGTGTAAAACTTCCCGATACACTCGGAATATCTACCTCACACGCACATGAAACGAACAGTAGCGTCTGTAACGTAACTTCTCATTTTTGAACGCTGGCTGAAGACAAACCTAACAGAGGACACCGACCTAGCCTCAGGGCGGGCACCGAGCTGCACTGGGAGGTACCGCACGGTGAGACTCGTTCGACAGGGAACGCACGGCTCCGCCTGAGTGGAGGGCTTCCCGGAGGAGGTGATGCTTCGTGGGATTTCCTAGGGGCATTCGAGCGCCTCCAGGCTGGCCGCCCCAGCGCTCGTGTGGTGCCCGAGGACGGGGAGGGGCTCGGGAGACGAGATGTTTAAAGCAGGTGCCCACTGCGCCTCGAAGGGTGTTAGCACTTAAAAAGCCGGGGGGCGGCGCGGAGAAAGGCGGGGGGCCGGAGAAAGGCGGAGACCTCAAACCCACTTGCTCCGCAGGGCCTGGGGGCAGGGCCTGGGGACGGCGCGCGGCGGACTGGCCAGGGGAGTCTTCTCGGCAGATTTCTCTGGGAACCCCCAGGGAAAGGCAACCGGTCACAGAAGTGACTCAGCGGATAGAAAATCACCGTGTCCCTCAGGCGGCAGCCGCAGGAGCTCGCGCGGGAGGCCATACCTGTGGCTGGTGACGGGCCCCGCCCCACGGACACACGCCACTCAGCCCCACCTGGGCCGGGCAGGGCTCCCGCATCCGCCCGCACCACCCCCCGGGGCGACAGCAGTCAACATCGCATGTGTGTTCCGCCCAGGTGTTGGCAGTGAGGGGCGCGCCAGCCCCCAAACTCCTCACGGGGGCGGAAGGGCAGCACCCAGAGCCTGGAGGGCGTGGAGCCAGGCCACGGCCCCTCCACCGGGGCCACCTGTGTCTCCTCGCACCGAGTCGGGCGCGCGAGAGCCACACCATCCCGTCGGCCAGCCCGTTTCTCTGCAGCGGCATGAGCTGAGCCCCCCGAACAGCGCGCCTCAGCAGCTCTGCCGTGGCTCGTCCCGGGGGCACCAGTCCTGCCTGCACGTGAACTTCGGCTGGCACCCAGAGCTGTTCCTCCGCCCTGGACGGCAGGGACAGCCCCCACCGTCCCTCCCGTCTGTGGGGTGGGCCGGCCCAGGCGCCCCCGCTGCGGGCGGAGCCTCCGTGCTGACTGCCCGCTTTCCCTCCCTGTGCGTGAATGAGTGACGCCTAACGCCTCTCTCGCACCAGGGCTTGGAGCGCTGGCTCTGTTCACCACCTCGCGGGGCCTGCCGGAACCCGGCCTGGGGTCCTGGCCGTCACTGGCTCACACACGGGTCGTCCCGGGCTGTGAAATGCCATCTCCTGCCCTGCCGTGGGCAGCGGGGACTGCCGCACTCACTGCATCCAAGGGGGTGCCCCGCGTCCCCCGGGCTCTGGGGAGAGCATGGGCTCACCTGGAACCTGCTCCCGGATTCCGGGGTCACCTCTCGGGCACTCGCAGGTGCACTGTGATGACGGGCTGCTGGGCCGGCCGGCGGGCAGGCGGGCTGCAACCACACAGGGGGAGCCCGGGCTCCAGTCAGCAGGCCCGGCTGCCCCGGCCTCGGCTGTCCGAGACAGAGCAGACGGCACTCACAGGTGAGCGTCCCAGGTGCCAGGGCCCACTCAGAGAGGTAAGGAAGGGCAGCCTGAGGCCTGTGTACAGCAGGTGCTCAATAAGTGCTCGTCACCCGCAGACGTGGCCCGCAACTCAGGACAAGGTCGTCCTTGCAAGCACCAAACCCCTCTCTGCCCAAGTCCTGGGAACAATGGTGCGTGTTCGGCACAGGGGTCCTGACTGGGTCGCTGAGCAGGGCGACAGTCTCCCCACCCGGGGGGGGTGGGGGGCGTCCCTGGTGGGAGTCCCATGCTCGGCTGTGCTCAGAGGAGGCGCAGGGCTGTGCGAGAACCAACCATCTGGAGCCCAGCCCCCTCTCTAAGAAACGTGCTGGGCACAGACGCCGCCGGCAGGCCCTCCAACGGTGCCCGTCGTTGTCGGAGGTGCAGCGGGGCCGCGCGGACGTGGGGCGCGGGTCCTCCGGGGAACGCCCGCCCGCCCGCCCGACGCGAGGCTCCACGGAGGGAAGCCTGAGCCGTAGGCAGCTGCTGAGGAGCCCCCAACCACCCCGCCGAGGGCCGACCTGGAGCCCGAGACGACCTGGAGCCCCACGGCCACCCGCGGCGCCCAGGTGCTGGTCTGTGAGAGGCGGCAACCCTGAGCAACGGGACCACGACAGGGGAATGTGTGCCAGGGACCCCCCTCTGCACACACAGCAGCCCCCCCAACTGTCTCAGGTTCAAAGATGGCAGGTGGGGAAAGGCTGCAAGCAGACGTGGGAACCAGAAGATCACAGAGAAACCGAGCGCCCAGCCCCGAACACCCGTCTGCTTGTGTCAGTACACAGCCCGGCCAGACAGACGGACATCCGCACAGACGCAGCGTGCCAGGCACTGTCAGCTCAAGGCCACAGTGGACGCGCAGGGGTGTGTCCAGGGGACACGGCGAGCAGCCTGGACCCCGAGCCAACACGACGCGGCGAGGGCACTCGGCCCCCTGGGCGCTCCCTGCTCCCCAGTGCTCCCCGGCCCCGCCCCGGCCTCCCTTGGCAGGTCCCTCCAAGGGAGGGCGACCTTGCCTTCCTCGGCTCCACTCCCATGACTCACCTGCCTTCAGCCCCCAGGGCGGCTGCGAGGGGGCGCAGCACCCAACTCCCCACACGGAAGGGGGGTGGCGCCAGGGCTGTCACCAGCAGGCTGGTCAGGTGGCATGCCTGGGGGGCCGCTGGGGGCACTGCTAAAAGATCAGGGGGTGTGGGCGGGAGGGGCCTCTCCCCACCTCACCCCCATGCTCCGCCCACAGGGCCTCACACAGGATCCTGCCCTCCAGTCAGGACCTCCGACGCCTCTGCCAGCACAAGCCAGGCCGGCTGGGATGGCGTCCCCGCTCCGTCCTGTTGCCTGTGTCCCTGCCCGGCACCCCCAGACAGGCCCAGCCTATCAGGGGCGACGTGGTGGAGACCGCTGGGCTGGCTGTCACGTGGGAAAAACCAAGGTCCTCTGCGCGCTGGGCAGGACACAAGGAGCGCGGTGCGGCCGGAGACACCCCCACCGCCCCCTCCCAGGATTCGGTTCCACTAACTGGTGCCTAACAACAAACAAACCACATCCACTCGCCCTGGAACAATCGCCCTTTATTCAGGGGGAGGAAAGCCACCGCCCTAAAGGCTCATTTTTTCCATGTCCCAAATAAGCCCACGTTGGCATCGAGACACTTGGGTCAAATCAGCACGTCATCATAACCGCCCCCCGACCTCCCCGCCCCCCTCACTGGGTCCGGGAGTTTCGACTTCGGCAAGAAAAGGCCCTCCGGGCAGAAAATGTACACACAGTTCTTGCAGGAGAATGTTTATGGACATTTTGTGATATTAATTGTGTTCAGCTGGTTTTGAGCTTTAAGAATGTGGAAAAGACCCCACAGCCAAGATTTCAGGAATCCTGACTTCGGATACAGGGACAGCCCGTGGAAACCTGGACGCGAAGGCTGGGAACTCGACCACACGTGAGGGAAAACAAAACAGGCCGTTTTCTGCGCTGCCCCTCGTGGGGTCCACCCGTGAGCCCGCTCCTCTGCTGCGGCCCCAGCTTCTGGCGTTCGTGCCCCACGCAGGCCGTCGGGGTGCAGAGGGGTGCAGACGGGCGCGGGGAGCTCCAGGCCACTGCAGAAATGCCCTGCTCTCTCTCTCCCTCTCTCTCTCTCAGCGGCCCCAGCCGTGGAGAAATGGACAAGAACACGAGGGTGCCAGGTTTGGGGGTGGGGAGCCTTGGAAACGACGGGAAAAATGAACGCGGAGAGCAAATCAGCGAGTGGGTGCTGCTGATCGGGCCTGGCTGGCGCGGGCCAAGTTCTGAAAGGAGGAGGAGGTTCCGGGGGCAGCGGCCCACCCACACGGCGGCTCAGGTCACCCTGTGAGTTCGAGCTGCGCTCCCACACCCCGAATGGCCCGGTGGCTGCGGCAGCGAAAGCAGCTGGTCCGAGCAGCAGCCGGACCCTCAGCCCCAGAGGCCTGGCTGTGTCCCCACCGGCCCGCGGGAAGCCGCCCTCTTCCCGCAGAGAAGACCGGAGGAGTGAAAGGCGTCCTCCTGGGGGGGCGCCCAGGTGGGGGCGCGGCGATGGACAGACAGGTGTAAATCAGACACCCACAGGGGTCTCATCGATGGTCTTCCCTGGTCCCAAACAACACTGAACAAGGACAGGACCAGCCAAGGCGCACGCAGCTCCGTGAGACGGCCCAGAGCCCACCGGGAGGGAGGGCGGAGGGAGACGGGCGTTAAGGACATGCAGCCTCCGGAACCAGGAGGGCGCCGACCCTGCTGGAGGGGAGGAGGGGGGTGTGGGGCGCTCGGGACGTGGGGAGGAAGACGGGAGACGCCTCCTCTAAGTGCCTCTCCGCCAGGTGCCCCATCGACACTCCGTTTGGCAAAGGGCACGGGGCCAGGCGGTGAGCCCGGCCCTCCTGGTGCTCAGCACAGTGACCCCAAACCTCTGTGCTGACACTCTGTCACCAACAACCCCCCTGATGACAGAGCAACATGCCAGGGACTCGGGAGATGAGCACCCCTACCCACGGTGGGGGAGGGGGCGCCCCTCCAGAAGATCCTGCCCCCACCCCATTCTGCCCCTGGGGAGAAATGAGAGGCGTGGCCAATGCTGACATAAGAAGAAACCAGCTAAGACGCCACATAAAAGGGAGGCAGTCGAGTAACGCGCCCTCCCCATCGCTGCAGACACACAGCCATCGCGTCGCGCCCCCAGCCCGCGGGCCGTCCTCAACAGACCAGCCGCCCGGAGTCCACACACGCGCAGGCTCAGCGGGAACGCTGGTACAAGGCCCAGAGCAGGCCGAATCTCGCACAGAAGCTCTGAAGCACTCCGTAAGCAGTGAACTCCGTCTCTGGTACGTACACGTACGCACGAGGCACGAAACGCACCCGGGGTGGTGGAAGGCACTTCTCCGTGCTGAGGTCACAGGTGACAGGTAAAGTGTGTCTCTCAGGTCAGGAGACTCTTCTGTCATTTCACCCCCGCCCCCCTTCCCTGTATTTCTCCATCTTCTGCGAAGAAACAGATGTCCCACAACCTGGAGAATGCGCAGGGAAGCGCCGTGGGCCCCCGCGCCAGCACGGAGGGGCGGAGCTGGTGGCACAGACGCAGGACGGGGACAAGTTGCCTCTGCCTGCGTCCCGGCAGCAGCAGCCGGAGGAGGCGGGTCCCCTCGTCCTGGCGGCAGGACCTCGGTGGCGGGCTCTGAAAAAGCGAAGGAACCCACCCTTATGCCCGCCACACCTACAGAAGGGTGTCTGTCTCAGGGACCCCAAGGTGCCAGCCTGTGAGTTCCAGGGACCTGGGAGCCGGGGAGAACGGGGGCGGGGGCACCCACGCAACGAGGGGAGGCTCAGCGCCCACCCCCGCCCCGCCGGGCAAACAGGCCAAGGCAGGCCGGGCTTCTCAACGGGCTCCAGCCAAGTCTTGGCCACAGATTAGACTGCAGAAGGAGCAGGGAGAAGCTTTAAAGAAGGAGAAAAAAGTGCAGCCAGACCTGAAGACCGAGCGGTGAGCCCCGAAGCCCTGACGCACCCACCATCACAGTGGAGAAGAGTGACCAGCTGTAGGGTGGGTGGGCCGCATGCAGAGCGCCAGGCGGGACAACGAAATGAAGTACGGGTAACTCACAGTGGCTGGGAACAGCCCCTGGGACCCTGCCTGCCCCGCTGTGACCTCATCACCCCCAGCCCTCGGGGCCCTGGAGAGAAGGAGCCGACTGCCCCCCACCCTGTGCACGGGCAGCCCAAGTGGGCGCTCCTCGGGCGCAGGGGCAGAGGCCGACGTTGACCTTGGAGAACTGAAACACACTAACAGCGAAAATGACTTGAATGAAGCCGTGAGCGGCCTAGAAAAATCCCCTTACCTTCAGCTTCTCTTCCTCGCCGAGGACCCCAAGACGTGACCCTCAGCAGCCCCTCCAGCACCTCCTGGAGAACCACAGCGGGGATCCCGTGCAGCGCTGGCGGGCTCCCTGGACGCACCCAGCCCTCCACTCTCAGCACCTCCCGGCGCGTCCCTGACGCGACCAGGTGAGCCCAAGATCCCCGAATCCAAGGGAAACGGGGTTCTGCTTTACTTCAAAGTAAGTTAGGAATGCACACCTTGAGGTTTGGGGGAGACTCCGTTTAAAACAAAGCACGCCGCTGCCACCCAACAGGGCGGAGGCCGGGCCTGCACGCAGAGACGGGTCAGCCTGCGAGGCCCCCTCCCGGGGCCCGGCACGGCGCAGGCCGGAGCACGCAGAGCCATAGGCACACGGGTGTGAGCGGAGCGCCCTCACTGCCACGGAAGGTCAGGTCGCGGCCCAACATGTACTTCCTCTCGGGGAAACAAATTTAAGACTAAACCCAGAGCCAGACGAGACCTCAGAGGGCGTCTCGCCCAGAAACGGGGAACCAGGGCCCAGGCCCCCCAGCCCAGGGACAAAGGGAGCGTGTACCCTGACTCGGCCCTTTCTGCTCCCCGCCCAGCACGCAGTCAGAACTACCACTCCACGGGGGTGTGGGCCCCCACCGCCCAAGACCTGCACTGGGAGAGGCCTCCCGTCTGACCAGAGTCTGACCACCCAGTCATGGCAGCCCCGGGCACAGAGGCTGCGCCCCCGCGCCCGGAGGAATGCATGCAGGACACAGAGAAAGACTGGAGAACACCAGCCCGGCCCGGGGCCCACCCTGCTGGTCACCCCCCCACCCCCCAACACCAGGAAAGAACGCAGGGCCCCTCGGGAGCGCATGTGCACAGGCTACCGACTCACCGTCGTCGGGTAAATAACTCTGGGACCTCGGAACCAGCCGTCACCCGCGCCGATGCCCTCGGGCGTCTCATCAGTCCCCAAAGCACAGACGAGCGCCCAGCATGCGTGTGCGCAGGGCCCGCAACCCACAGACGCCACCTCACTTCACTCGTGTGATGGATGTGAGGACACATGCGCCTGTACGTTCAAAACCCAGGGCTGACGTGCTTCCTCAAGGAAGGACCGGCCCAAACCTCCGTCTGAAACGAGATCTCGGGCCCCGGCCTCGCACACGGGAGCAGACCACGGCCACGCAGGCACCCCGGTGCCGCCGCCAGAGCAGGGCTGCTGACGAGCTGAACGGCAACACCCCGAAACCCTTTCTCCCAAGTCCTGGCTCTGCATGTATGTCAGTCCACACGCTGCACATAACACACACGACCCGGGCGAACGAGACTCGCCAGCCGTGTGTGCAGGCGGCTCTGCGTGGTTCCCCAGCCGGCCTCACGCATGTGACCCCACGGGTGTTCAGAGAGAAACGGGCCAGCTGCGTGGAGGCCAGAGACACCCCGTTTCTCTGGACACCGAGCACGGAGGGGTCGTCCTGCACCTCTCAGGTCTCCAGGGTCCTGGTCTGAAATCCGGTCAAATCCTCTAGGACAGACCGTCCCTCACCGAGAAAAAGGGACGACGTGGGGACGCAAAAAGGAACCATGTGGTGTCGCAGGCCGCGACGCGATGAATCTCAAAGGGAGCTGTCCCGTGTGAAAACAAACTCCACCCTGAGAGGCCACACGCCACCTGCTTGCACGCACAGGACAGTCCTAATGAAGACAGGGGGCAGACTGGCGGCGGTCAGGGTCAGCGGCAGGGACGCTGACTCTGGAACTTTCCCTGAGCAGGCCGGGGCTGGGACGGCGGCCAGCTCTGTGCACAGCCCTGTGTGTCGGCCATGACCTGCGCTGCCACCCGCGGTGGGTGTGGCTGCTACGGACAGACAGCAGCGGGTCCCTGGGGTGAAGGGACCGTTCTGTGTCCTGACCGTGGCGGTGCACACGGAGCCCACAGGTGCCGCACCTGCGCAGCAGTGGACACACACCCACACGAACGTAACACGGGAGGACCTGACCACCTGTGGATTCGAGCCACGTCCACTGCCTGGTCGTGTTCCTGCCACTTTGAAACATGTTCTCGCCGGGGAGACAAGGTCAAGGGCCCACTTCCCTAACGACCACGTGCAACTCCACGAGTGCCTCAAAATCACCGGTGTAATTACACAAAACCGACAGGCAGGTCTGGCCCTGTGGGGTCGGTCTGTCCGGCTGGAGGTAAGCAGTGAAGAGGGCGGGGGCCCCGTCCCCAGCGGGCTGGGGTCTGGAAGCAGCCGGCCCGGCCTGCCGGGGCCCAGCAGCCCACCTCTGCCCCAGAGGCCGGGCTCCCGGCTCCTGAACCCTCACCTTCTGTGCTGCACTTGCACTTGGCAAAGACACTGGCTGCGTAAGTTCTTTCCTGGGAACGGGCACGGTGGGCTGGTTCCTCCTCTGAGCTGCTGCCAGGTCCCTACAGCTCCCCAGGGTCCCCTCTGAGGGAGGGCATGGCGCCCGGCCCCCCAGCAGCCCTGGAGCAGACGGAGAGTCAGGCCCCGGGCCGCACTGTGCCGGCCAGCGGGCACACGGGCACTGGACTCCAGGGCCCCCCGCCCCGGCCCGGCCAAATCGAAACTGCAGGCGGCTGGCTGGAACCGGCCAAGACCGTCCCTGGCTGACGCAGGCAGCTGCGCGCTGGGCTGGCCACCTTCCAACACCTGGCTCCCTCAGAGAAAGTTCTGGAGCTGGGGTGTCCCAGCAGACCCCCAGGGTCAGGGCTGAGCCACAGCTAGCCCGGCCTGCCCAGCTGCCTGGGGGCCTGGCCAATGCCCTCGAACACCACCGGCATTTGGGACAGAACCCCCCACACACTGCAGCAGCCTCCAGGTCTTGTGTGGCCCTCTGCCTCCGTGCTCCCGGTCCCCCTGGCCTCCCTTTTAAGGAGGGCTGCTGGCCCGGCCGCCCCAGCTCTCTCCCCGCTCTCCCCGCGACTCCCCGCCGCGTCACAGCAGCCGAGAGAAGAAAACCACAGCAGCGTCTCCGCCGGTCCTGCCTCTGCCGTCCACAGGGCCGCCCTCCTCAACACGCTGGACAGGAGTGCGCCCCTCACGCCTCCCCTCTCCCCAAAGAGTGCCCCTAGGTGCAAGCGCGCAGACGGGGACGGATTTCAATCATGACACTTTTTTCCAGATTCCGTAAACCCTTCAATAGCCGTTGACTCTAAGAGCCGAACTGCTTTCAAATCGCCAACGCTGCCGGGCGGCCGAAGACACGACCAGCGGCCCTTCCGTGGGCACGGAAATCACACTCCACGTACATCAAGTATGTGATTTGATTAGCCGTTTATGTCTTCCCAACGACGTTTAAAATAGAAGTAATGATTTTCTTTCCTCAAAGAAAAACTCTTTCAAACCTAATTCGAAGCTGTCAAACCTGTCTCCTGCGACAGATCTCTGAAATGTCACGTACCTTCCAAGGGGACGGCGGTTTCCTCTGCAACGTGCGGCTCCGAACCCTGCGTCGGCAGCAGGCACGTGGGAAGACGCCGCTGGCACGCACCCCGAGGCGGCGTGGCCCTCGCCCCTTCCCCGCGGTGGATCCGCCCAGCAGCACGGCAGCTGGCCCATCGCTGCCCGTACCCCCGGAGTGGCCGGTGTGGCTGCGGCCGGCCGGCCGGCTGCACACCACGGGGTCCAACACCCAGCCACACCCCTAGTGCCTTAAGGGGCCGGGGTGCCCACTCGTGATTCCCGGTGTCCCTCACAGTGCCCCGCACACACGGGGTGCACACACACTCGAGCACCCCTAGACGGGCTCCTCGCGGAGTGACCGTCCCCGGATCATCCCTCCACGCTGGGCTGCTGACTGCTTCTGGAGGGCTCGGGCAGAGGCAGCTGCGGGAACCCGGGCCTGACACTCGTCACCAGGCCTCAGCTGGCGGCAGAACGCGCCACTCCGGGACACAGCTCCCTCACGAGTCACTTCTCTTCGTGACCAGCTCAAGGGCACAGGTTGTTTCCGTCAACCCAGAGACGTTCCATTTACGGCGTCTCTGTTCACAGCCAGCTCTCCTGGTATTTGTGGTTGCTGTGTTTGCATTTTTTAAAAATATGTTTATTGATTTTAGACAAAAAGAAACATCGATGTGAAAGAGAAACATCAACTGGTTGCCTCCCACGTGCGCCCCGACTGGAGCTCGAACCCACAACCGTTTCCCCACCCCCTGGTGCACAGGACGCTGCAACCAACAGAGCCACACCAGCCAGGGCTGGGTTTGCATCTGTCATCACCTCTGGCCCAACCCCAGTACCATCCCCTCACGGGACCCTTATTTTGTCGAGTCCTCAAAGTACTTTCTCGAGAGAGGTAGGATATAAATAAGTGAAACGGAATCCCCATTCAGGGAGCCCTATAAACCATGTCTCCGAGACCACGGGCCCGCGGGAGTCTCGGAGAAGCTGCCGGCAGCCCTGCCGTGGCCGGTGCGGCCAGCGCCCGCGGATCACGGTGTCTAAGATTGCCCGGCTCACGGGGGCCTCACCTGCAGGCGGCCGCCCAGAACACAGGCTCGGCCGGTGTACCTCAGGCCGAGACCCACCAGGAGACCAGCCTCCGTCAGTCACAGACGCAGGGAGGCAGGCCCGCTGCTGACAAGAACCAGGAGTACCCGGGAGGCCAGGCCCCGGTCCCCCTCCGCCGGGAGAGCACGGTGAGCGGGGGAAGGCCAGGCACGGCCCAGGGCAACTCAATGGGCGAACAATCGTTCTGGACGTCCGGGGAAAGAGGAGCCAAGCAGAGCGCCCGTCCTCCGGAGCAGGGGGACCCTGCAGCCCGCCCCTCGCTGAGCGCTAAGAGGAACAAGGGACGGGAGGGCGCCCCCACCCACACGCCCCCCCCCACCCCTCCAGCAGAGAGGCAAACCCTTGTTAAATGGTTTAAAATAATAGCTCTGTTCTCCATACATGATTGGTAGCAGTGTAAAATTTTATAGCTGCTTTATAAAACTAAACATACACCTAATTCTACGACTCAGCAGTTCCACGTCTAGGAATTTATCCAAGAGAAATGAAAACATATGCCCATAAAAAGACATGTATGAGAACAGTCCACGGTAGCTTCACGCAGAATAGCCAAGGGCTAGAGGCAGCCCGTGCCCGTCAGCAGGTGAGTGGGCGAGCCCAGGGCGGCAAGCAGGTCCCCACGGTGGAACACGACGCACCAGGCCGCGCGGAGCAGGCGAACGGTCCAGGCCAGCACGTGCACAGAACACAGAAGCATCATGTTGAGTTAAAAAAGTGTTTGCAAAACAGCGTGGATGGTGTAACACACATCCATTTAACACTGAGCACACACAAACATGCATGCACGTGTAACACAGATTCCATTTCATATCAGATCACATCACACCCTGGAACAGGCAAAGCCTATCACGCTGGGGTGAAAAGGTGGCTGTCCACAGCGAGCAGGAGCCCCCAACCTCTGGGCCGCGGGCCGGGCCCACTGGGAACGGGCCGAGAGCAGGAGGTGAGCCTGAACGAGATGCACTTGAACCATCTGGAAACCACCCCCCGCCTGGTCCCTGGAAAAGCTGTCTTCCGCGAGACCGCTCCCCGGCGCCGAACGCAACACTGGGGAGCCGCTGGTTTGAAGTGAGCAGAGCCGCCTCGGGGGGGGGGGGGGGCGCCGCGGGGGAAAGGCACGAGGGACGGCCTGGAGCTGCAGGCGTGCACCTCTGCCGGCACAGGTCCATTGGCACGCTCAGCAACTACACATTCATGGGCCCTGCGGCCCCAGCCCTGGCCCCTCCGCCCCGTTTTCCCCTAACGGAGAAGACGACAAAAGGAACCACCAACGAGTCACCCTTGGGCGTGAGACACTGGCTGAAGGCTCAGGGGTGGAGGACTCAGGGGAGGCCGGCGATGTAGCCAAGAGCCGTTGCTGAGGCAAGAGAGACGGACACACGGAAGGACGGACGGATGCACGGACAGAGAGCAGCACCACGTGTTGGACCCGGGGCTGGGACGTGACGTGCTCACCGAACAGTCTCGTCCTCCCGGGGAACCGTCCACACGCAGGTCACTGCACGGGAGTCCCACCGCGCAGAGGCCCACAGACCCGGCTGGGAGGCACTGCCGTTTCCGTGCGAGAGCCGGCACCCCGGAGGCCAGACCAGGGCCCACTGCACCCCGAGTGTGGGCCCACCCCTCCAGGAACAGATCTGCGGGCTCCGGGAGGCAGGGCCTGGTCTGGGTTGTGTTAACACAGACGGACAGAGCAGGAGTCCCTCCCAGGGGAGAGGCACCTGGGACTGCGCCCCCGGGCAGGCCCACCTGCCTCCACGCAGGCTGCAGGGTGCTGCGGTGGCTGAAAAGGACCCCCGGAGCGGCCCACAGGTCCCCGACACCCCCTCTCCAGGCATCGTCAGGGGCAGTGTGGCCTTTTGGCCACAAGAGCCCTTGAAGAGCACACATGTGACCACGGCCCGCTGGGAGACCTGTCACTGACCACCACACGACTGTAACCGGGCTGGCGGTGTCCCACGAAAGTCAGGCTTCTCTGCCTACAGCCGTGTCCTCGGCGCAGGCCACGCACAGGCCGCACTCGCCGGCCTCTCGTATCGCCCAAGAGGCCTTTAAAGTATCAAGTACAGAAAACACTTTCAACTTCCCAGTTAAAATACAGTGTGTGGACACTCGGGAAGGTCACCAGGGCACCCACTCTGCTTTCATTACTGATGTGTCGTCACCCGGCCACGGGGCAGCGACGAGAGGCTCGCTCAGGATCGGCGGTGCTGGGAGGCACAGCCACAGGACCGCCACCCCAGGGTCCTCCCCCTCCGGTCCGGTCTGGGCAGGCGCGGGGGCTCCACGCCCAGCCCCCCGCACTGTGGAGGCTGGCAAACCGAGACCCGGGGCGGAAACAGGGCCTGCTGCCCAAGCTGGAGGGAGTTCCTCCCGGGAGCTGGCTCTCTGACCGCCTTTATGTGGTCATTTTTTAATCTACCTTATCCTCACCTGAGGACATTTCCCCCTTGCTCTGAGAGAGGGAGAGAAACGTGGATGCAAGAGGGAAGCACTCTGATTACGGGGCCGCTGTTCCAACCGACTGAGCCGCACCGGCCAGGGCTGACCGCCCGTGTTGTAAATTCTCCACCTGTTCCTTCAGGCCCGTCCAGAGGGCTGCAGAGGCAGGACTAGCTGTGCAACAGCCGCGCGAGAGACTTCGGGGGCGGGGTGGCGGGGGGTGCAACGGGGCAGAGGGAGACGTGGGTCGGAGTCCCACCCAGGGGACACGGACGGAGGGAGGCCGGACAGGATCCGTCCTGGGCCCCAGGCGGCTGCCTGGGGAGGGGCCCCAAGTCTCGCAGGGACAGCCCGGCACCCCAAGCCCTGGCGGGCCGGACAGGGCGCCGGGCTACCGGTCAGTTCCAGTCCCAGAGGCACAAGGTCAAAGTGGCACCTCTCTGTGGCTGACACACCAGGCCAGTCCGTCTGGCAGGGGTGCCCACCCTCGGAGCTCACCACCCGGATGGAGGGAGGGAGGCCCCTGGACAGGACGGGGGAAGGAGACCGCGCCTGCAGGGCTCAGCGAGTGAACGGACACGCGTGGACGGGGACGCGGAAGCCGCAGGGCTGGGGCTGGGGAGAAGGGCCGCCCGCTCGCTGCGGCGCAGTCCGGGCCATGGCAGTTTGCGCTGACCCACGGCACCCGCCGACACCGCCTCTTCAGTGGTCACACCCCAGGCCGGGCACCAGCCCACACAGACGAGCTGTTCTCTCACCGCGAGGAGACCCGTGTTCCTGACGAGGGGGCAGCTCTCCACGGGGTGACTCGGGGACCCGGGACCCGAGGGGACCTCTGCCGGACCCTCTGCATCCAGGGGCAGTCAAGGGCAGAAGGACCGGGCACAGCACACTCACTTCCCAACTACTTCTGCCATACAGGGACACCTGCTCCCCCCCGTGTCCCCCTGGCAAGAACGGTCCTGGGGAGATGCCCGGGGGTGGCCAGGCAGCCGGCCCCCGGCAAAGAGCAGCACAGCGCCCTGGTGGACATCCGATAGGTTCGGCCACACCCACCCCGGGGGCTCGATCTCAGGACGGGCGCATCCCGTCTGGAAGCGACGGAGGCCTGGGGTCTCTCTGAAGGCAGAACTCAAGGCTGTCTGACCCCCAGGCCCAACCTGCACACAGCTGCCAGCGACTCCCGAGACGCACCTGTTAGACCCTCCCTCGCCGCCTCGGAGCCAGGGCGTGCGTTCAAGGGCAAGTCTGGCCACAGCTGGACTTCCACGGGTCAGCGTACTGAGTTGGGCAGCTATCCTATCCTTTTTTTGTTGGGAGTGCCCCCTGTACCACTTCCAAGTCCGCAAAAACGCTTCCGAGTCCATCAAGTCTGAGAGGCCATCAAACCTCGGGCCCGGGATTATTTAGAAGCCACTGAGAATCGGAGACAAAAACACCATCACACGGCATCCAACTCAGAACGAGAGATGCTCAGCACTGCCTCTCGGCGACCGGACGGCGCTTCGGTGCAGCCCTCCCGCAACCCAGGCACCGCCACCTCCTAGACGGGACCCGCAGCCCGGGGTCGGGCGGCTCGCCCCCCGAGGCCACCCCGCCGGCGAGCGGCGGTGTTGGGAGACGGGCTCTCCAACAGGCTGGACTCAGCTCCCGGCAGCCGGACCTGGGCCCAGATCCCAGCCCCCCCGAAAACTCCCGAGGACCAGGCCGCACTCCGGCGTCACCCAGGCAGACTGCACTTCAGCTGTCAACGCAGGCACCTTGACGGCAATATTCCTAGCAGCACATCTGCATTAAAGAAACTCACTGCAATGTGGGTTTTCATCCGCATAACACTTCCCCGACAGATTCCACAGCGTTCAAGCGAGAACAGATGACGCACGAAAATATCCGAAACAAGGATCCGACATGGTAAACAGTAGAGCACTATTTTCGCATCATCTGGAAATGGATTTAGTTTCAATAAACACCAATCAGCAAACACTCTGAAAATGTTAACGGTACGGTGCAAAATGATACTTTGAGTGGCAGCCCCAGAAAACAAACTCTTTTCCAGCAAGGGACAGATGCCACAGAGAGACAAGTTAGAACGATGACTCAGTTCAAGGGGTTCGCTTTGCCCCGTGGACCCGACCTTGCTTGGCCCTGAGCTTGCGTCCCATGTACAGTGGTGCCCCTTGGGGGCTGTGAGCGAAGAAGCAAGCGGGGAGCTCTGAACCCCCTGATCTTGCGCAGGCCGCCAGGCACCAGGCACACGGGTGTGTGTGTACAGCATGTATGTCACACTCACAGGACAGGACACACGGATTTCCGGTCCAGGTCTTGCCCAGGGCAGCCGCCTGCCTCTGTCCGTCTCAGTACAGACAAAGCACCAAGTTCAGCCTGCTGGGAGGTATCTGGGGCTGGGGTACAGTCGGGGGTGCATACAAGCCGAGGTGGCCCAGACCCCTCCGTCGCCTGGTCACCCATCCTCCCGTGCGTCTCCGTCCTGCCATCCCTCTGAAAGCGGTGCCCAGCTTCAACCTCAACTGTGAGCTCCCTCCCAACTGTGTTATACTCAAGTGCTCAAGGACCAGGAGGCCAAGAAAAACACGGACCCCCCCCCCCGCCCCCAGAAGGCAGGCAGGGCCACGTCTTCCGATCAGGTGGGGGGGGGGTCTAGGCGGTCACCTCCTCGGAGCCCTCTGCTCGCTCCACCTGGACACAGGTGGCTGTCTGGACGCAGCCATGTGAACGCAACTGCGAACTGGCAATCACTGTGAACGGCTGGACTGGTCCTTCGAACGGACACTCTTACCTCGAAGACAGTGAGCCAAGACGCACCAGCTCAGAGCTGTGCGAACCCCAAGCCTCGGAACGTCCGCAGCACACGGCGAGCCCGTCTCCGCCACCGCGAGCCCCGCCGAGACGAGGGAGCACCGGCCTCCTTCCGAGCACACGTCCCCCACCCCCCCTTCCCGGCCCGCCGTGTGCGCGCCGACACGTGACCGGCCGGCCTCGGAGCGTCTGGCGGCCACTTCCTGGCCGTGGCCCCGAGACTGGAGGAACTTCGCTCTCTTTTTGGGGCCTGGGCGGTACACCTCTGGTTCCAGGAGGAGAGGCTCCTGCAGGCATCTGAGACTTCGCAGGCATGACATCGAGCAAGAAGCAGCAAGGCTCCAGATCGGATTCTAAAGCACATGCAAGCTTTAAAACCCACGCGTGCTGGGGTCCAGCCCCTTCCCACGCACTGCGCCTGCACCCCCAACGGCCAGACTCCGGAACCCACGGCTGCTGAGCTGGCCCGGGAGTCCATTTAGCATGTTTCTGTACGAGGGACCTAGGGGTGCCTCGTTGCCTTTAACTCCCTTCAAATTCTCCTGTGAGACTGTACTGGGCACAGCTGCAGGATCAGTGTGCATTTAAAGAAAACTTATCCAAACCGGTGAGTTGTCTGAGGGCAACCATTTTAATACTGAAGATGGAAGAAAATAAGCAACATTTTGGATGCATTATGTGTCGTTATTTCAAGAAAGGTAAAAAGTCAACTGAAGCGCAAACAAGGATCGGTGCGGTGTGTGGAGAAGGCGCTGTGGCCAGTCGGACGTGTCAGAAGTCAAAAGTGGTTTCTGAAGTTCCCTGCACGGATGACATTCTGGCCAACAGTTCTCTGCCGTGGGGCCGTCTGCTGCACTGGAAGATGTTCAGCAGCACCCTGGCCTCAGGAGACAGACGGCACACTCAAAATATCCGAATCGATGAAGTTGTTGGTGAAAATGAAACACGTATCTCTCACTTTCCCAGTGTTTTCACCCCACAGGCCTCCCGCTGAGCACTTGTCGTCACTCCCCCGTCGTGGGCGGGGAGGCGGAGGCGGAGGCGCTCGGCCGCACGCCGGAGTCCGCAGCAGCCGAAGCGGAGACCCCAGCCGGGTCCAGCTCCAGGGGGCCCCGGGGAAGACCCCTCACAGCCTGCGGCCGAGGCCGAGGCCGGCAGGAATGCGGCAGAAGGAGACGGAGGGACCCCGTGGAGATTCAGGACCCTCTGCTCTGCCTCACCCAGGGGGGCACGGACGCGTCACAGCAGGGTCCTGCTCACAGCTCGGGGCCCACGCGGCTGGGCCCAGGCCGGGCCGGGGAGCCCGCTCAGTGAGGGAGGGCCGGCCAAGCCCCCAGGGGGAAGAAAGGTCCAAGGGACCTGGCTGGGACACCGCCACCGGCCTCCACGGAGCAAGGAGAACCCATTCGATGAGCGAAGGGCGAGCACCTGGCACCCCAGGTGCCACCTCTCTCAGCAGCTCAAGGAAGGAATCAGGCACCAGGGCCTCCAGCCTGAGCCCGCGCTGCCCCCCATCCACTCCCCAGTCAGCACCGACGCCCCCGCCCACCCCCACCCAGGGCCTCTCAGCCGGCTGGCTGACAAGAGCCCACCAACCCAGGAGCAAGATTTCTGGGAAGGCCTCCAGGATTTCCTCTGCTCTCCCTCCTGTCCTGGCCCCCCCCCAAAACCCCCCCACCTCTGCAGCTGGGAGCAACATCAGGTCCCAGACTCCTGAGACCCACCCCCAGAAGCTGCATTCTTTCTCTCCCCACAAAAATGCACACAGGACCCTCCCCAGCCCACCCCCCTGACTCCTGCCAGGTTCTGGGGGCGCACACCCTCACCCGGCCCCAGAGCCCCAGCAGGCCTGCAGGCCGGGTCAGGCCCTCCAGCCCTGTATCCCAGGCAACAACCTCGCTCTCCCTGCAGCTGCATGTGGATGGCAGCAGGAAGCGTCTGTGGCTCCCGGTGTCCCTTCCTCAGGGAGGGACGCACGCCAGCTTTCCCATTTCGGGCAGGAGGGCCCTGGTGTGGCAGGGCCCCGGTGGCCAGCTCCCCCACCATCAGTCCGTCCACCCGCCCCACCTCACCGGCCCTGGGGGGCTGACTCCCCCTCTCTCCAAGGAAGCCTCACGGAGGAGCCCCTCACCTGTGGACGGGAGGCCTGCCCAGAACACCCCCCGCGAGGAGCTCCCACCAGCCGCCCGGCACCCGGCCCTGCCAGGCTCATGCCCGAGGAGCCGGGACGCCTCACCCGCCCTCGCCCCGGCCTGTGCCGCAGTGACGCCCGCACCTGCCCGGTTTGGGCCTTGGGCAGAAAGGAAAGTGGCCTCAGCTGAGGGCTGCGGGGCGGGGCCTGCTTCCCTCCCCAGCTGCCCAGGAGAATCACCTGGGAGCTCCTAAAACTGCCCAGGGCAGCTGCACCCAGGACCACCGACTCCTAGCTCCGAGGGCAGGGCCGGGCTTAGGTCTTTCCTCGAAGCTCCCAGGTGAGCTCAGGCTCAGGCTCAGGTGGGAGGGCTGAGGCCCGGCCGCGGGGCTCGGGCAGAGGTTGGGGCAGCCTCCGAGGGAGGACGAGCTGGAGGGAGCCCTGGACCGTCCCCACCGCGGCCCAGACCCCCGGCTCCCTTCGAGGCCTTCCCCGACGTCAACGTGCAGACAGGGCCCAGCTCCCTGTCTGGGACCAGCACGCCCCTCCCTGCCCAGCTCCCCCGCCACCACCGCAGTCTGGTTGTGCAGTTCCCTCCTGGTGGGCAGGACCTGGTCAGGCTTGTCCAGGCCACCACCCCGGGGCCCCACTGGCCGCACTCCTCTGCCACCCCCGCCCCACCCCGAGGACTGCCACCCCCGCCCCACACCGAGGATCGAGATGACAGAAAGGCCCAGTGCCCTTGTGGGCACCGGGGAGAAAGCTGTCAGAAAGGAAAATGACCCCTAAGACGCGTTCCTGCAGAATTCTGCCCTGGGCACCTCCAGGCCCCCCGCCCCTGCCAGGGGCTGATGGCCCGGGACCCCCATCTGTTACAGAACACGCCCCCTACGCAGAGGCTCCAGCCCCCAGGGCCCCTCCACGAGGCCCCGGGCCTTCTCCCACGAGGGTGACAGGAAGCCTGGCCAGCGGCACCGCCCGCGGCTGCGGAAGAGCGACTCCCCACAGGCCCTGGGGGGAAGGGAGGGACCGCCACGGGCAGGGGGCAGGTCACCCAACTTTCCCCCAAATCTTCCGCACCGACGTCACTACCGGGACACGAGGTGTTTGTTTATCACGAGGCCCCACGTTCCTGTGCCCAATATTCAACCTCAAACATCGCAATCCACCCAGACGCCACAGGCGCCGACAATCCCAGAGAAGGCTTTAGAAAGAAAAAGGGCCGGGAAGCAGGTGACAGAGGAAGAAGGGTCAGGAGGGACAAGCCCGCCGGGCGATCGGGAAGGGCCGTCTTGGGCTACGACACGGGCCCACGGCAGTGTCCCTCTGGGCGAGGTAGCTGTGGCCAAACCGGGGGCAGGGCCGTGGACACCCGTCCCCTGGTTTCCCGAGGGGCCGGTGGGTCCCTGCGGGCTGCAGCCGGCTCTCTTCAAGGACGGGGAGGGAGCAGCGGGCAGTACCAAGGGCCAGACTTTATCTTTTAAATGCACAATGCGCTCCGGCCAGAAACAAAACACAAAGCCTTTCCAAGACCCTTTCCAAATCCCAGAACCGCGCTGGGCTGGAGGAACGGAGCCGCGCTTCCTCCCATTTTTAATCTCACACAGCCTGGGTCCACAATAAAAGGGAATAACCTATTTATTTGCTTACCTTACACTCGGAAAGACAATAAACTGGAAAGGCTTCATAAATCTCACAGGGAATTCCTTTACACAGGGACGGTCAGCAAAAGCCCGTAAGTAACCTTCTGCCCGTCTCGCAATCACCTCCAACACACTCTTTTTCCTTCCTGCTTTTGTACTAATCTTCCAGCAAACAAATCAAATCAAGCACCGAAAGGCTTTTATTCTTCTCGAGGTAAGGCTCAGAAAACATCCGGGAGTCCACCGGGGCCGCTGGCTCTGAGACTCGGAGGCAGAGAAAGCCCAGGGGGCCAGACCGGGGCACCCCCGAGCCCCCAAAGCCGGCCACGGGGCGCAGCGCTAACTCACCTGCAGCGAAGCCCCGGGCAGACGGACACCCTGGACACAGGCCCTGCCGGGGCTGGCGGCCCATTCCCCCGCTTCCTCCCAGCTGGGCCAGGCTGGGGTCGCGGGCAGGCAGTGCCGCGGAGCACCGCACTCCCTGGTCGTCCCCATGCGGGTGGAGCGCCCAGATCCGGGTGGCTGCGGGTCAAGTTCACTCCTGGACACTTGCAGACCAAACCCTGGCCCCGTCCGCACCAGGCTAACAGTGCTCCCGAGGCAACCCCGGATGGGGCTGATTAGCACAACCGTTGGTGGTTCAGAAACACCGCAAGGTGCACAGTCTCACACTGAGGTCTCAAGGACTGAGCTAAAAATAAGTTTAAGTAAGAGGCAGGAGGCTGGAGGCTAATCAGACGTGCAAGACCTGACCGGGCTGCTGCAGTCCATGTAGGAACCAAGAGAGGATAATTACCGCCACCAAAGGGAAAATTTCTCCAAGCCAGAGGCTGTTAAAGAAAAAAAAAAAAAAATTGACCAGCCAAGCATGACCCAAATGTAAGCAAAAATGCGTGTTTTCAAAAACAACCTGCCCCTTGAAATGCCCGTCAGCTTCCGGAACCTTGAAACTTCACCCAAGACCTTGATTCTGAGAGCGAGAGGCCTGGCTCACAAAACCCAGACGGCCCGTGTGTGCGCCTCCGCAGTTCCACTGGGCGGGTCCGCGGTGCAGAGACACGGGCTTCTGACTCGAGTCCCCCCGAGGAGGCTCTCCTGCAGCAGCCGTCACCAAGGAGCCGTGTCCCTACCAGCTGCCGGGCCGGCCGTGGGTGGCCCGAGAGCTGTTCTGTCGGGGGTGCGCCGGACACCTTCACCTCCTCCCTTCCTGGCAGGGCCCTGGGACTCGGTGAGAAACAGCTGTGCTGCTGCTGCTGTTATTGTTGTTGCTTGGCCACCAAGCCGTGTCTCCAACATTCTTGCATGAAGGCAAAGGGCCCTCCCTAACGGGAGCCCCTGAAACAGTCACGTGACGACGTGCAAACCTGCCCGGGCTGGGGCACACACGAGCAAGGGGTCACCCACCAGAACCTCAGGACCCAGCCGAGGGAAGCGGCTTCTCACCTGGAAGCTACGCTGTGGGGACAGGGGTGGAGCCCCCGCCGGGCACTGGGAACTCCCAGCAAGCGCAGGACCCCCTGGGCCTGAGCCACCTCTGCCACCCCCAACGGTGGCCCTGCTGTCCTCACAGCATGTAGCCCGGGGCTCAGCCGCTGCTGACCACCCACGGGTGGCTTTTATTGTTGTGGGTGGCACTGAATACGCTTGTTGACGCCCTTCAGGACATAAAACACGCGTCTCCCTCGTGGTTTAATAAATTCCAGCGTTCGGCTTTTCCCGTAATCAATTCCAGCCTTTGGGCGACTTCCCCGCCCCTCCTCCCCACCCAGGGCCCCGGAGGGAAGTGCCGTTGGGCGCGGGGACTTGGGTCTCCCCACGGGTGAGGGCGGCGAGAACACAGTGCAGGCCACGTGCGCGCACCCACCCACCCACCCACCCACCCACACCCCTTCTGCTCAGGGTCCGGGACACCGGTGCACACAGACCTGTGTCCCACCGTCCCCTAAAGCCTCCAGGACATGCCGGGGTGCCCACCTTTCAGCACTGACCCCAGACTCCAGTCCCCTGGCACCCGGAAGACCCCCAGGTGCAGTGAGCACGTAACCACAGCGTTTCCCCAGCAAGGGCTGTGTGACGGTTCGGCCACCCCCAGCCCCGAAGAGGCCAAGGACGAGAAGCTGGGAGTCTCAGGGCCAAACGCAAGGTCACGTTCAGCCTGAGCCCACAGGCACCCAGGGTTTCCCGAGACAGTGAAGGCGTACACGAGACAAGACGCACGAGCCACCGCGCGTGATGACCGCCGTCACTGCCGCCCGCCCCCAGCGCCCAGGCCACATGGGGGGGGCCCCCAAGGATAACAGGCACTGAGAAGGCATTTCCAGCAACCACCAGAAAATTAATAAATGCAACATCCCCAGAGAGTAATTTTAAAATCCCTAGACTCATTTCTTAAAATCCCCCCCACCCCCAATGAACGGAAATGAGAGAACATTAGAACCTCGAAGAAAGCCAGCCCGCGGCAGCTCTGTCCGCAGAGTGTGACTGGGGACGCCTGCGGAGCAGGGGCGGCAGAGCCGCACCCTCAGACAGCTGCTCCCCCGAGAGCAGCCTCGGCCCCTGTCCGGCAGGCGGAACCCAGGACTCTGGCTCCCAGGTGGGGTGCCCCCCCCCCGACCCCACCCCACTGCCGCCCTTCCCCGGGAGGGTTCTCCAGGCCCCCAGAGTTGCCCCGACCACCCTCCTTGCCCACAGGAAGGTGGCTGGCTTCACCTGCGGGACAAGACACGGGGCCCGGTGGGATGGCCCCCCGCTCTGAGCCCCAGGGGGAGTCACGGGAACACGGACCGGCACGCAGGCACGCAGGAACACGGCACACAGAAGCACGCCGCCTGGCTCTCTCCTGAGCCACTTCCCCACAGAGGAAGGAGAGAGCAGCCTCCCTGGGCCCAGGGCCGGTGGACAGAGGGGGGACCTGCTCCAAGAGGGGTTGGTTGGCGGGGTACCGTGTGGAGGCCCGAGATGGGGACCCCGAACCACCCTCTGTGAGAGGGGCTGGGGGCGTGGCGAGCAGACACGGTGCAGACTGCGGCTCTGGCCTTTTAGCCACGCTGCCCCGCCCATGCCAACCACCTCCACTCTTGGGGACCCCTGGGATGGCGCCACCAGGCAAGTCCACCTGCTGTGACCGCGGCGCCCTCCCTGACCACGCGAAATCCTAGGACAGATGTCCCAGAAAACCCTGGCACCTCCCCGACTTCCGCCGCCCTCCCCCAACACCCGAGGCCAGCCCCTCGACTACTCCAGAGGGCGGTCTGTGGTGCGAGGTGGGGACAGACAGGGGCTGGCGGTGTTCACACACCGCTGGCCGAGGCCCGCAGACCTGCACACCCAGGGGTTCCGCCGCACTGTGTGGGACTTACTCACAAACTTTAGAAGGACTTTAGAGTCTGGGCTGGGCTGTGCCGCATCCCTAAACCTTCACAGGGACCCCAAGGGAGTGCGAACACCCACCACCCACCCCGCCGGGAGCACACAGAGGCACCAGGAGGTGGGTCCCTTGCCCAAGGAGGGGGTGGGGGTGGGGGTCTGGGACCCAAGCGCACCCCCGGACGTTGAGGTTCCGTCCTCACGCACCACACAGCACCTCTCCGATCACTCACGGGCAGCGACAAACTCCCTTCAGTTTGCAGGGGCTCACCGCCCTCCCAGACCCCACAGCCCGGCAGTGACCCACCCGCCACCCGAGCCCCCGCCCCACCCAGCTCCCGCATGGGGCCTGGCGCCCGGCACCCCGTCGTGGCCCCCCTTGCTGGAGACACAGGTCTTCCTTCAACGGGAGACTTCCAGAAGACGCGAATCCGTCTCGGCACCACGGCACACGCTTGCACAAGCCAGTCCGAACTGAGCTGCCTTGTCGTGTGATGTAAAGACGTTAAGCCCTATGCATAAAATATTACACATCTATTTTTTATTTAGCCTACTGAATTATAAAGCTCCCCCCGAATCTCTTACAGGTGGTTTCCCCAGCAGTGCCTGACAGCGAAACGCGAAGCGTGCACAGCGCCACGTCACTGCCGGCCACTCCGGTGCTGCTGCTGGGACCACCTCTGCTCGCGCCTCCTGCTTCCTGTTGCGTTTCATCCCTACTAAGTGTCTCCACGGAAACAGACAGGCACACCGGTCTTCACCAACACCGTCGATCATGGGGTCGTTTCTCTGCTAACCCAAGCCCAGAAGCAGCCCCCCCACCCAGAGAAACTCCTAGAGCCCGGGGGCTCGTGCTTCCGCGTTCGAGCCGGACTCAGCACCCCTGGCAGGGGGCCTGCACCCCGGCCCTGGGCCACAGCGCCAGATGACAGTTAAGGGAACGGCTGTCGTTTCTCTCACAGCCAATGGCTCTGCAGGCAACCCAGAGAGGACCCCAAACTTGCCTCAGCAGTTGTCCCCCGAACCAGAAAGGGCAAACCCTTTGTGCCCAAGACCGCGGTCTCGTAGCACGGGGCTGATGGAGGCCCTGTAAGTCCCTCTCGTCTGAGGACATCACGCAGGCGCTTTCAAGTTCACCTTCAACAAGCAGGAGTGACTCCCACCGAAGGCTCCAGACCCCCACGCGGGTAGGCCCCCCTGCCCCTGCCCTGCCTTCAAACCCGGGCACACCGTCCCTCCCAGAACTGGTTCTGGGTCAGCGGGATGGACGTGCAGTTTGGTCCCGGGGGGGGATCTGCCCAGGTCCCACCCCGTGGTCCGGTAACCGTGGGCCCGCCCAGTGCCGGTGAGGCTGGTCTGCCGATCCCCAGGCGGGAAGTGACGCCGGCGCCTCCCTGTCCCGTAGCAGCAGGGTCACTAAGGGCAGAATGAGCATGTGTGCCACGAGGGGCTTCTGCAAGGGGCCAAGGTGAGCTGTCACCTACATGGAAACGAGAGCTGTCGCCTCCATGAAGCCTACGAATCTGCAACTCGCCCACGAAGAGACGAAGAGTAGAAGCTTCGCCGAGAGACGTGCCTACGTTCATCTCCGAGACGGAGAGTGTCGCCCCCAACCCGGAGTCGGGCGTGAGGCGGGACTAATGCTCCAGGCCCTGGCCGGCTCCCGGGGGTGGGCTCCCTTCGCCACCGGCACGACAGGGTGGACGTGCCTTGTGCCGACTCCAAGTTCAAGCTCCACGACATCACACACCGCCGCACCCACCTTCCACTCGAGTGTCTAGGTTTTGGAAGTGTGCTTCGTGGAGCGGCCCCCGTATTTTATTAAATTGACTTCGTGAACACAGTTTCTCTCCCTGCCTGTCGACTGTGACACCAGCCCAGCCTCCCGTCGGTGACCACGCCGAATTTAAAGTTTAGATGCCAGTGCGTCCGAATAGGGACCTGGCTCCGATATTCATGGACAAACAAGAAACGGCCCCGTGCCCAAGCAATGCCGGGTGCTATGCAAGAGGGCCGAGAGTCCCTCTCCAAACAAAAAACAAACAAACAAACAAACAAACAAACAAAAGATCCCTGACTGGTTGGGCAGAAATCCCTATTTCCATTTTCAAATCCAGCCATTCAGATTTGGGATAAGTGGGTGGTGTATCCAAGTTACGTAAAAGCTTTCAATCATTTGTTGTGCCAAATGCTCAAAAAACGAGACCCACGGGTGTGGGTGTGTGCTGGGGGCGTGGCTTGTTTGGAAAGGCAGCCGGCCTGGGCTGCTGGCAGGCTAGGGGCTGGCTGCAGTGAGAGCCGCTGGGTGGAGTCTGCTAAAAATACCGAATTTCCGGCCCCACCTGGAGCTTCCGTGGGGCATCGGGTGGAGCCCTAGGAGACCGACTCCAGGCCGGGGTGCCCTGGGGATGCCCCCTGCTCCAGAGGCCACACCCCAAACCACCTGGGCACCCCTGGGGACTGCAGGAGTCACCCAAGTGAAAACCACCAAGCCCACAGCCACCCTCTCGCGCTGAAGGCACCGAACTGCTGTGTGGGCTCCCAGGGCAGGGCTGGGGGCCCGGGGAGCCAGCACCGACTGCTCCCCCAGCGCACGGGGCACCGAGGACCGCCGCACGCCCCAACTCCCCTCTCCCGCGGGACGTGGTGCGACACGCTGCGCAGAGCTGACCAGGCCGAGGCGGGAAGGGGGCTCGGCGCCGGTCCCCCGCACACCCCAGCACGGTGCTGCCGCCGCTGCCGCCAGGGCCGCCCGAGCGTGTCCTGAACTCCCTTCGGCACCGTGTGTTCCACACGCTCGCTCCCCAGGACCTGCAACGCCCAACAGGCCTTCCTGGCCGAGGACCAACCCCCCCCCCCTCCCGCCCCGGGCGCCTGCATCCCAGCACGGGCTGCCCCCCCCCACCCAAGGACACGATCCTGCACCATCTTGCTTCCAAGGGAGTTTTTTGTTAATGGCCTGAATTCAGCCCAAAGAAACTGCTGGCCCATGACGTGACCAGCCCGCCCCGGAGGGCGCCAACGGCCTCTTCCATAGGCCTGGAAGGGCGTCTTCCTGAGCCCCGCCTCCCGCGTCCCACTCACACGACCTGTCCCGCTGGCACCTGGAGCCCTACAGAAGTGCAGAGAGCGCGATGCCAGTGCCAGCTCGGCCCCCGCGGTGGACAGCATGGCCCGGAGGACACGACTGCCCGCTGCTCACCCCCAGGTCCGGGCCAGGGACGCGCCAGAACACCCTCAGCCCATCGGCCCCCCGGTGCGGCCGGGGCCAGTCAGCAGACCTGCTGCCGCCCACGTGACCAACACGTGCCAGGAAGACAAACCCGATGAGCCAGGCCCGGGCCCACGGCGCTCTGACCAATCCACGCCCCTCGGACCGGAGAGGGGAAGGGGCCAGATACGCGGCCTCTTCGTGAACACCCGCCCCCACAGGGCCAGGCCGGCCTCCTTCCCTGCGTGCCGGTCTGCTCTGTGCGTCTGCTCCATGCGTCTGCTCTGCGCGCAGGCACCGCACCGCCTCCCGGCGCGGCCTGTGCCCGGGGGCCCCGCCGAGGCCGCCCTCGGACGCAGGCAGGCAGCAGTGCACGGCTCACCACTTTTCCTTTCTCTGGGAAGGGAAAGTCAGTCTTAAATAGAAAGTAAATATTTTACTAGGCATTTCTGGAGTGACCTAACACAGAGTAACATTCCACGGTCTAAAAACAACCTCCTGACCGGGCTCCGGTTCATCACTCCGGCCCCAGGAATCCAGGACGGAGGGCCTGCTCCCACCCCGCAGGTCCGCCCCCGCCCCGGCCCACACACGGAGGGTTCCGGGGCGCGTTGTCACGGCACCGGGAGTCCCACCCCCCACCCCGACCCCTCCTCGCGATGCCGGAAACTCACCCGTCCTTTCTGAGCCAAGGGTAAAACCAGCCAGCCCCTCCTTGCCCGTGCAGGTCCATGCCCTGCCGCCTTCCACGGCGGGCGCTGGGACCCTGCCCCCCACACAGGCAGGCAAGGGCCACCCGGGAAACCGCTCCGCTGCCCACACGGCACCTCTGGGCAGGAGTGGCTGAGTCACTTGTTTATTGAGTTTGTATTTTTAAAAACACCTGTGATGTGTCAGGCCTATTCTGAGCGCCTTCTAAATACGACCTCGTTGAACCCTGCAGCGCGCCCCATTACCACCCCCACCTCCGCCGTGAGGTGCAGAAACCGGAGTCCTCTGTGGGGGTCAGCAACCCCCAAATCCCGCAGGCCTCTCTTTTCCTTTACCACACCTTCTAGGAGCGGCGGTCCCTCTGGATGCCGCCTCCCGCTGGTGACACCGCCTTGTGTCGCCTGTATCAGAGACTGTGAGGGGGAGCGGACATCTCAGTGGGACCTGTCCCTCGCCCCTGTGAACACACAGGACACCAAGGTCAGCCCAGTGCCCCGGGGTGGGCGGCTGGGCAGCCCAGAAACCACCAGGTCCCAGAGCTCCCAGCTACAGATACGGGGAGGAAAGGTGGTCCCTACCTTGGCCCACCCCCTTCCCACAAATGACATAAAGACCCCGACTCCCCCGGCACCCTCCCTAAGACGCCCCCTTCCCCAGCTGCTGCTCCAGAAGATGAGAGGAATCAGAGGGAAAACAAACCTTTCTAATCTCCCTCGCTGCGGAGCATTTTTAAAGGGCCGGAGTTACACTTGCCACATGTGTTTCAACCGCCGAGGGGCTGCTAAGCTCTCGGGCCGGGCTGAGACGCGCACAGCAAGACCGCCACCCAAACCGTTCGCCACTGCCCCGCGCCCTTCCCGCCCCTGGGACACGGGGCACTCGAACACGGCAGGCTCACAATTACCGCCGAGGACACTCGAGTCACTCTGCGCTGCTTCCTTTGTCCAGTACCCTCGGAGCACATTGGGCAGATTAGGGAGGAAAAAAAATTACCCACTGTTCAAAGTCCTCCTTAAAGACTCAGGAAGACATCATTACAGCCCGAATTCCAACTTTAATTCTGAAATCTCCTGGCTTTTGTCAGCTGAAGCAGCATTCTTAATCCCAGGCTTAGTTGAGAAATGAGAAGAAAGGATGGTGTGTATGGAAGGGAAAAAAATAAAAAAATAAAAAAAAAACAACGCTCAGCCCCGAGTGGAAAGTGCCAGCATTCTGGCGGAGCGCGGAGAGGCCGAGCCCACACAAAGGCCAGGCTGAGGACAGGGTCTCGGAAGGTGACGTTCTCCTGCGGCACCAGCTCAGGCGCAGGCTTGTGGGGTGCCCTCGGGTGCTGCTGCAGGGCCTGGGGTGCCAAGCTCAGGGGCTTTCCTGCAGAGCCAGGGATCCCCGCCCCCCGGATGCGAGACCACCCACAAACCCTGGCTCCCGTCAAGAGCCTGCCTGCTGCGACCAGCCAGCAAAGGATGATGAAACTGCTTGGGACGTCAGAGAGTTCCTTCTCAGACGCCTTCGGACCCGGCCACATGCACGGTCCGAGCAGATGGGCCCCAGAAGGCGGCGCCGCCCTTCTCAGTGCGGCAGGAACACCAGTGAGAGGCACACGGAGGGGGCCGGCCCACCCAGGTGCCACCCTTCTCCGCTGAGTGGAGGAGACCTGTAGGAAACTGCGGGGGGGGTGGTGCTTCACACAGAACATACTCATTACCCAACTTGGAGCTAGGCCAGCACACGGGGGTGAACACGATGACTCACTGGTCAAAAGACACCCCCCCCACTGCCCTCACCCCCACAGCAGACCAGGCAGAAGCCACAGGCCCAGGCAGCGCGCACACCGCCCCCAGACCACCTCGTCCCTCTGGGGCCTCGGACGCCAGCCAAGGCTTCAGGGATTTCCCAGGCACCCCTGTGTTCGCAAGCACACACGTGCTCGCGAAGGGAAGAGCCGCATTGTAGGGAAGGAAGGTAATCTGGTAATTAAAGGAAAGCCTGTTTTTCAGGAAGATCTCCACCTTGTGGGGACCTTACCTTAGAGGAAGCCAAGGTCAGTCCGAGCGCTCCGGCATCACCTGCTCTGGACGCCTTTCAGGTGAGTTAATCACCGAGCAGGGCTCACCTCCGGATTTCAGGACACGCCCAACTTCGGGCCCTTCCCCTTCCATTCCGAGCGCCTCTTTGAAAAGAAGGCTGCTCCTTTTGTTCGGAGTAGTCATTCAGATTCCTTTCCAAGGCAAACTCGGGGCAGCAACCCAAAGGAGATTCACCCGGCCGAACCAGGTTTCTGGCTGGTTTTTACGAACGTGGGGCCCACAGACCATTCCCCTTCGGTGAAAGGCTAACACCCGCCCCCCATGTTGAACACGGGAACCAACTACTGATGGAAGAGAGGTCCACGAGGAGTGGAGGTGGGAGGTGAGGAGCAGCCAGCAGGGGGAGGAAGGGGTGCCCCATCTGCCTCCAGCCCCTCCCCCAAGAGAGGGGCTCACAACAGGAAGGGAGGGGCCTGCTTGGAGCACACTCCCACCGAGTTCACTAATCCAGACCACCAATTTGGAAACTCTACTTACAACATGACACCTGGCCACTGAATCCAATTTTACCACCCAAAACCCTACGCACAATGAAAGCTGTCCACATAATCCCGGGGTGTTGGTCTGGGAATGGGGGGGGGGGGTGCTTCAGAGACAGCCAGATGGAGGGCAACGGAGAAAATGCGGTCTTATCTTGCCTGGTGTGGCAAAGCCACTCCCAAATGAAACCGAGTGCCAGTCCAAAGCCAGAAGAGTTCTCAACTAATAACAGGGAAACCAGAGCCAAAGGCACTTGGAACCAGAGATTCCTCAAGGCTCCTTCACTTCACTTAACCTCCCTGGGCCTCTGTTTCCTCGTCGGTGAGACTGCGAGCCTCTCACTGGTACGGCCAGGAGGATGTGAGTGAGGGTCAGAGGAGTGCGGCCGGGCCAGCGGCACTGGGCCTGGCCCCCAGACCCCCCAGGCCCCCCCAGCATCCGCGCCGGGCCTGCAAAGTCTGCCCTCCAGAGGGGCAGGCCTCTCCCCGTGGGGGCCCCTGTCGACTGAGCCAGCCACTCAGGCTTCTGATCCCGAGCCATGCTGTTCATTAACCCAGAGAGTGCAGTGAATTTAAAACAGGCCTGGTCCAGGAAACTATCTAGAAATCCCTTCTTAGTGGTAGATGGTGAGATCCTAAACAAAAGATCGTTAATCAAAAAGGGAAATTAAAACAAGCCAGACTTCTCGTGGCCCCATGTGATCTGGAAAGCCACTCTGGGCCCGGAGAAAGAGAACTGTTCCGGAGAGGCCCCTGTGAACCCCCGGGGAACACGCCACATTCCGGGGATGCGGCAAACTCTCACTCCCCTCTGCTGTCGGGGTGGCCCCTGGAGCGGCGTCCGGGGCAGGAGTTGCTCCTCCACCAGGAAATCCTGCTGGAGCGGCGCTGCCAACAACAGTCCGGCGCCCGTCCCAGCTCTGCTGCTTTGGGGCCCAGGGGTGTCCCTGCTGTGCCTCCTTCACCTGACAGCCCCCCCCCCCCACCTTGAGAAAATCCAATGCAGCGTA
Organism: Phyllostomus hastatus; assembly: GCF_019186645.2. Taxonomy (NCBI): domain Eukaryota; kingdom Metazoa; phylum Chordata; class Mammalia; order Chiroptera; family Phyllostomidae; genus Phyllostomus; species Phyllostomus hastatus. The sequence continues at coordinate 30,877,213 of NW_025334004.1, forward strand.
CCCAGGTGTCCCGGGAGAGTGACAAAGACACCAAGTAAGTAAGTATGTGCTCAATACACAGCAGCCACATCGTGACCTTAACAAAAACAAGAGAACTACTTAAATGACCCGGTGGACACTCAGGGTTCCTCGGCCAAGGGGAAGTGTGGTGCCAAGGGGCCCCGCCCCGCTCGTCCTGGCGCCACCGCTCGCGGGTGGGCAAGCTCTGCTCCCCGCGCTGGAGAGGCGCGGCCGCCCGAGAGCAGAGGATGCAGTCCCGGCCTGTGCCGGAGGAAGACTACAGGGCCTGGCGGCCCTCGCGGTGCTCCCCAAAGGCTACTGCCGCCATTCACCGTACAATCCCAGACGCCCAGAGGAAGGCCTTGCGTGGGGGCCTCAACCCTCCCAAGGGGCCAGGTGCCCGAGTCGCAGCGACGCGGCCCTTCACCGTTTGGTGCATCTTGGCCACCATCGCGCAGTCAGTCAACGACCCTCCACGTTCACCAGCACGAGGGGTGCGTAGATACGACAGAGACTACGCAACCCCAGATACGGGGTCACTAAGGGTGGCTCAGGCACAGGGCAGCTCCGTACCTGGCTCCGGTCCCACCTCGGGGTGCGGCGCGGCCTCCGGGCTCCCGCTCCTGACCGGAAGGGGCGCGGGCGCCGCCGGGGGCGTGCGGCCGGAACCCTCCGCCCAGCACCCTCCGCCCAGGTGACCCCGCACAAAGGCGGGGGAGGGGGGGAGGGAGGAGGAAGTGGACCGAGGAGAGGGCGGGGCCGCTTCTCGCACCCCAGACGACTCACCCCGGCAGGAAGCAGCTCCCCATTTACAAGTGAAAGGGGGACCCGGGGGGAGGGGCGCTTCCGGCGGGGTCCCGCGAAGGTGGGGGCAGGCCCGCCCGCCCGCAGACAGCGCGGGCTCCTGGGCCCGGGACTCCGGCCGTCCCCGCGCCGTCGGGGAAGGGGGCGGCGGCCGGGCCCGCCCTCCAGGGGGAGTGCGGCCAGGTGCGGCGGCGGCGGGCGGGCGACCTGGGGCCAGCCTGTCCTCCCTTCCTCGGGAGGTCCCGTCGGAGAGCGTAAGTCCGGGGCCTCCGCCGGGACGGAGGGTCCCCCCGGGGCCCAAACCGTGCGCCGCTGGTCCGGGGGCTGGGAAGGGCCTCTCTGGGACTCGGGCAGCAATTCAGTATTTCTCCCTGGCACAAAACAGGAATTGGTCTATTTACCTAGCCCGCAGGAGTGTCGTGAAGATTAGTAACTGTGAAATGTTCTTAAGATCAAAAACATTCCGAGATTTTACTTGTAGGTGCTTATATATGTGAAAATGTCATTGCCACTTGCCTTCCACGCTGGCCCTCCTAATCCAGCCAGTCCCAGAAGGGCAGACGAGCATGGGCCAGCGGTACAGACTTCTGGAGAGGGGACCGGAGAAACTTGAAAACCATGTCACCCCCACTGGAAAGAAAACACAGCACCCCCCACACCAGTTCATTAGGTAGTTGCCCCCAAGTGCGGGGCTTCCTTGGGTGTTTGGAAAGTCTTGCCCCGCCCCCCAGACCCAGCGGAAGGTCGAACGCAGCCAGAGCTACGAACCCACGAACCCACGCAGTCCATGTGGCCCGGCGGCTCCAATGCTAGGCCTCCCTGGTGCCACCAGCACGCTGCCCCTCCCACAGAGCAACCCCACTGACCAGGCGAGGCCGCCCCACTCCAGGCAGACTGGGCTCTAAGAGCTCTGGAGGACCCTCCCTGCCAGCCTGCCACTGGCCGCACTCCAGGTGGGCAGGCCCCAGAACCGCAACACCCCACCAGCTCTCCACCACCCAGAAGGGCCTGTGCAGATGCCCCCACTGCTTCCCCAGACCCACCTGGGCTTGCACAAGCAGAGGATAAACTGTGACTGTTTGCACTTCTGGGCCAACAGCACTAAAGACATCCATCAGCAAAAGAAAAAAAAAGTCCCAGCCCCAGTTCATTCAAGGGGAAAGCTGCACAAACCCTTTCCTGGCCTCCCACCCCTCAAAAGCAAAGGAACTTCACCTGCTTTTTCCTCTCTCCCCTCCACCACACCTGGGGCAGGTTCAATACAAACACTTGCAGGTTCGATGCAGGCCATTTACACTCTGTTAGCCTGGACATTAGGTAGACTTCTTAAATCGCCACAGGGCGGGGGCGGGGGGCGGGGAATCCCATTAGGCCAGAGGAGTTGACCTCTATGTTCTCAGTCTACCACTGCTTCCAAAGAAACTTCCCGGGAGTCCGTGACTCCATAATGAAGTTTTTGTTTGTCCAGGGCTGGGACAGATTGCCGGAGGCAGCATTTCAGGCCTGGCTGGAGCACGGCAGCGAGTTCACAACGGCCCGGCTAGCTGGAGAAAGACCCCCACACCACCTCGGTTACCCATCCCTCCACACGGCCCCAGCACGGTTCTGCCACCACCTCAGCTGGGGGGGGGGCAACACAGAAACAGTGCCGTGGTTTCTGATCCACTCCGAGCCAGTTGACAGTGTCTTTCCGGTCATAATCAAGGATTTACTTTAATGCAAAAAAAGCACATTTCTGATCAGAAGAGTGCTTTTGAAGGGAGAAAAAGCAACAACATAAAGGTGTGTGTCTGTACATTTTACAAGTGGTTAAGACTGGAAGCGCCACGGTGATGAAAAGAACTCCCCCCACCCTCGCCCCCCCTCCCCAAACAGTGTGGGATTCCTAGAAAACAACCAAGGCGAATCTGCCCGCCAGGTCCGGGAACAAGAGCTATTTGGGATTACCATCCTCTCAACTCCACCAGCCCTTCGGGAAAAATGGAGGCTCTGTGATCGCCTGGGAGAGCAGCACAGCTCTCCACCAAACCCGAGGTATCACTTGCCCCATGAATAAGAACCCAACTGTTTCATCAAAATTCCTGTGAATATTAAACCAACAGGCACCATCTGTTAAATGTAGTCACAGAAACAGTTAAACCAGGTCATTTCTAGAACATTCACTCAGGGAGGGGGAGCGAGGCGAGATACAGATGGCAAGATCGACTTGCCCCTGAAGTTCTGACCACATGGGCCTGGCTGAGGTCCGACCAGCGTGGGCCCCAACAGCGGCCAGTGTCTACGGGGACCCCACCACGCAGGGGAGGGGCGGGGCAGGGAAGAGGGAGCGGGAGGACTCGTGCCCCTGGCCACGGAGCTGGCTCCACCCTGTAACCTCAGCTTCCACGTGGGCGCCGGCCGCTTTGTGAACAGAGGAGGAGAGGCAGCCGCCTCAGCACAAAACCCCAAAATCCAACAAACCCTCATTTCAACGGCACTTTCCCTGACACTACACACAGACTGAAAAATAAAAAAAAAAAAGGCTTTAACAGGAGGAGTAACATACATAGAGGGAACTGCATCCTGTGACTTAAGACGCCTCCATTTCTGGGAAGAGTTGAATATCATTTCTTAAAAATTGCATTTCAAGGGGGAAAAAAGTTTGCTTGTTTTACTTTCTGGGAAAGACCCTCCTATGTGCTTTCAGAACCTTTCCTCGAAAACGCAGAGCCCCCAAGAGAAAAGCACAGGAAGTTAGTTCCCCAGCGTTCCAGAGAAAGACCACCTCTGCAAGCCCCCAGACAGGGAGCAGGCCTGTGGCCACCCCTCCGTGCCCGCATCCCGACCGACCGCAGCTGGACCACAGCTCAGGAAGGTCCTATGCTCTCCAGCCGTCAGAAGAATGGAGGCCAGCCGGCCCTTGGCTGGGTTGTCAACAGCCCCCCCCACACACACGGTGGCCTGGCTGGCTCTCTCCCTACGGCACATTCTGTATTCATCTGTGAGCCCCCGCCTTTCTGCACAGCGCGCAAAGCCCTCTTTCCACCGAGCAGGCCCTGAAAGGCCCAAGGCAGCCAGCGTTTAGGCTTTAAACATTCATAATGACGGCTAAAAGCGAACTCCAGATTCCGCCCAAACACCCCTCCGTGAATGTCATCACGGTCCTGCGGATGGCCTCTGGATACGATCCATTAAATCAGGATCAAAAGGAACAGTGAACACCTTAAAAACGGTCCTGGACTTTTTAGCGATTATTAAATGTAATTTCCCAAACCAAGAGATGGGGTAAAAAAAAAAAAAAAAAGAAAGAAAACCCTTTCATAAGTCTTTGATACCTATATTCCATCAAACACGGACTTGAATAAAAATTAACTTCAAAAGATCGGGCTGGAGAGAAGCCTCCCCCCGCCCCCCGGCGGCGCGGTAACCGCGGCGGGTGAATCGGGGCATGCTCACCGGGCGCACGGGAGGAAGCCGATGGCTGCACCGTGGCCCGGCCTCGGCGCGTATCCATTCCAGCGTTGTCACGTGCTCACTGAAAGTTCTCAGTCGGGTCCCCAGGAGCAGCCCTTCCAGAGACATTGGGGGGGAACCGCGCCCCCACTTCCGCTGCTCCAGTTACGGAGGAGTCCTTCTCCTCAAAGGGTCAGGAAGCAGGCACGCACGTTTTACTGACTGCAAAAATACGTCCCACCCCCTGGACAGGGGCTCTCAGCCTGCAGGTGGGTGGTGGGAAGATTCCCAGAGCTGCCCGCGCCCCGCCTACCGGAGAAACGTCTTTCCTCCCCCGATCCGGAATGTGTGACTGTGTCTGTGTGGCCTGTCTCAGGGGCAGGGGACACTTGGGCTGCTGCTCCTCACTGATGGAAACATTATTAACAGAGGGACCCGGGCTGCACTGCCATACATTATGGTGACAGCCTTCTATGCTGAAATGACAAGAGGTAAAAAACGACAACGGGGCCTGCCATTCCACCGTTGCTGTCAACTCTTTACCTTTTTTCCATTTAGGGAAAGCAATTAAGTGCAAAGGGTATAACTTGGCCTCCGAAAAGGATTCATGGCGGAAGGGGGCTGTTGCCACTGGCACTCGGGCACTGTCCTGGCCGGGCCTTTGGGGGCCAGACCTGCTCCCTTTTCGTTTTCCACAGGCCGGAGGAGCCTCCAGGCTTTCCAATGGTGGGAGCCAGCCTGCGCTCCCTTCGCTTTCGACCTTTCGTAGTTCCCAGCGAGACAGCCTCTTGGATTTCAGCGTGTGGCTTGTTCTGCGTGTGTTTTATATCTCCACCCTTTCTTTACCTTGTGCCCAGCTACTCAGGCCCTGACCAAGGGGCACGCGGGGCTTGTAGTTTTGGTTGCTGTTGGTGTGGCTGTTTGTTTCATTTCATTTCTCTTTAAAAAGGCTTTTCAGACTTACGAAGAGGACTCCCGCTTGGAGTTTTAAGAGTCAGGAGGAAAGCCCTGGATTATTCCCTGAGAGGGGAACCGAGGAGGGGCTGGTTAATAATTACACCGGTAGCAAGTTCTCCTGCTTCATCTTGTGTACACGACCAGAGGAACAATGCTGGGGACAGGAACAGGTGTGCCCTGCGTCTTAAAAGGCCAAAATATGTCACTGGTGTATTTTTACAATGCGAGTAAGCGTTTGTTTTTAACTGGCCAGACTTTTTTTTTTTAAATTTCTTAACTTTAGAGAAACACACTTTGCAAACACTTCTTCCCCGAGTCAATGACTAAGTCCTAGACACAAGGTGAAACTCATGCTGGGTGAAAAAAATACCTTTTAGACACAAAGAGTTGTTTTTTTTTTAATCACAGTAAGTGAAGGTAGTGCACCCTGCCCCTCCCCCCGAGGAACACCCATTCAAGGGCCCCTTTCAGAGATCCCAAGTGAAGTCGTAAATCACACAGGGCCCCAGCCCCAGCCCCGAGCCACCTCACCCTCCACTCGGCCTCATTAAGGTACAATTAGAAAGCGAGGCAATCACCAACCCCCTTAGCCACATCTTTCCACACAGGAGAAACAGTTAAACCAAAACGCACCTTCTCAGGTTCACAGCAAGCTCCAAACTTCACATTTTAAAATTCCCTCTAATAACTGCTTTCCACGGGGACAAACCGGGGTCCCCCTACCCCTGGGGCACAGGAAAGCCAATCAGAGCCATAAATTCCCTGTGCCTTCGAGCCTCACTCCCCCGGACTCAGGGCAGAGTGGGGGGAGGGGGCGACCCCACGTCAACACTTACACTAAGCCCCTCCATGCTACAGAAATATGCTGGCTTATTTCCTTTGTTTGGTCCTGTTATACTTGATCAAGTGTGAACGATTAAACTGGTTTCATTAAAGGCAAGTGCATTCACGGCTGACATCCAACTTCAATGGCAACTGTAAGCATATTTTGCAGGAAGGAGGGCCTGTTTTTTTTTGTTGTTGTTGTTTTTTGTGCTTGAAACCTACCGTCTCATTAACTTTTCTTTGGGGGGCAATAAAAAAGGGCACCAGGGGTGTTTACAGGAGAGTGTCAGAGCCGCTCGTTCGGAGATCTGGTGCCAGACAAAAGGATATTTAGTGTTTCAACTCTAGGACACAGCCCCCAGTTACCTACAATAAAGAAAAAAAAATCCTGTTTCGATATTAAAGCTGCTCTGACTGAAAGTGTTTAATTAGCATATGGAATATCACTTGATAATTGCTGTAAGAAGTAGTCTTTGAAATGAAATGACTATAAAAACAAGATTCTTTAAAGTCCCATTACTTCAAAATATAAAAGATTTGTAAGGAAAAAAAAAATCAAAACAGTGTAATTCTCCGAAGTACATGGAAACTATTTCTACTTTGAGAACCCTGGAAGCTGAACAGCAGTCTTGGATACCGAACACGAGGTAATTCTTAAGATGCCTTTGAACCCACCAGCTGAGCAGGGAAGACTTGTAGGAGAGTTTAATACATTTCGCCAAAGTCAGGAGGCAGAGTCACTTTGTGAACTAACCAAAATACAGGTCCCCTCCAAATTATCCATGTCAGATAAAAATACACCAGCCTCTAGACTATCCAACGGAATTGCAAATAAGGCACTTAGCATTTTAAATTCCCAATGCATATTTATAGAATAGAATTCTCTTGTCTACCCTTCAAGCCACTCACATCTGACTCTCTAAGAACTTAACCCGATCTTCCATCTTTAAAGAAAAAGGGGGTGGAGGAATCCAGAAAGATCTGTTTAGCTCGGATAGGGCAAGGGAGCCGGCTCGACGCCGTAGGCCACTGCCAACAGCCTCCCTCGCAAGGACACAGCAAACGGGATTTCTACGAAAATGTCCTCCTTTTCCTTGTAAAATACGCAACGCGGGGACCCCGAGAGCCAACTGCTGCTTGGGCCGCCTCCGGAAAAAGTACTCGCGGGCGGGGGGTGGGATCATCACACTCGCGTACCCGTACACTCAGTGCCCGTGTGTACTCGTGTGTGTCTAGCCGCGGCCGGTCGTGACCATGCAGCGCTCCTGGGCCCGCGGCTCCACAACACCAAGGTGCTGCGTGGGCTTCGGGCACTCGGCCACGTAGCCGGGCCCCCAGCCGGAGAAAGGCCCCGGCGCGCCCCGGCTGCCGCGCGCCTCTGCCCAACTTGCCCCGGGCGCTGGGAAGAGCGCGAGGGAGAGAAAGAAAGGCGCTTCCCCTTGGCCGCGCGGGTCCGTCCTGGCTGCGGAGCACGAGGAGGAAGGAGATCGCGGCAGCCCAGCTGCAGCTGCGCCGCGCCGGGTCCCCGCCGCCCGGGGCGCGCCCTCGCCAGCCCCTCCTGCTAAACTTTTTCCTTTTGGTTCGCCCCACCCGAAAAGTGCAGCCCGGGCGGGGTAGGCGGGAGGGCCGGGCTCGCGGCGGCAGCGGGCGAAAAGGAAGTGGTGCCCGCGGGAGCGCGGCCGGGCAGAGGAAATGCCCGGCCCTCCTGGCCCCCGCCCGCGGCCCGGCTCACCCCGGGCCCCCGCCCCGCTGCGACTTTGGCGGGCCGAGCCCAACGCGGCAGTGTTGGCGGCGGCGGCAGATGTGGCCCGGCTGCCCGGAGGAGCCAACAATGCGGGGCCGGCAAAACAAAAGGGTTCCACTTCTCCTCCTCTCCAGTCTTTCGCTAGCACTCCCGGAGCGCCGCGCGGAATCCCGGGCCAGCAGGGGCCGCTCCCCTGGGGGCCCCTGGCCGCGCGCGCCCCGATTTCCCCGCGGACCCCCGCTTGCCCCCACCCCCGCCCCGAAAGCTCAAGGCCCCGCGCGCTCGGACTCCCGGTCCCCGGGGATCCGGCCATATTGTCCCCGCGGCGCGCCGCGCGCTCGGCCTGGGTCGCGGGCGGTCCCCGCGCGCGCACCCACCGGCCTCGGGGAGCAGGAGCCGGGGGCGCCTAGGAAACCGTCGCCGAGACGCCGCCGCTACAGCTGCCCTCTGGACGCCGCCGCGCTCGGGATTTCTTTTTTTATTTTTTCTATGCCAATCCTGATGGGAAGGTGACCGCCTACTTCGCATTCATCAACTCTCATCACAACAACAAAAATCCTGGCGCGACCGGCAGCGGGGGGCGGCAGGCGGAGACCCCCCAGGCCGGCGCCCACCCCCGGGCGCCGAGCAGGGACACGGGGCCGGGGGCGCAGACCCAAGATGTCCTCGGACGCCGGCTTCGTGTCCTTCGCCCTCCTTCCCCGCCCCGAGTGGCGCAGTGAGGCGCGGGCGCGGCGCCCCCAGCCCGCCGCCGCAGGTGAGGAGGGGGCGGCGGCGGCCCCAGCCCTCCCCCCGGGGCCCCTCTTACCTCGTCCGGGCCGCCAGCGTCCACGGCGAAGGGCGCCCACCCGGGAGGCGGCGGCGGCTCCCGCCCCTCCCACCCCACCCGGCGGCGGTGGCGGTGGCGGCGGCTGTGCGGCGCCCCCCCTCAGCGCGGCATGGCTCTCGGCTCAGTCCTCCGCTCCTCGGGCCACCTTAAAATGACACACGCACACAGGGACACACACACAAAAACTTAATCTCTCCAGCGCCCCGCCCCTCCCCCTCCCGCCCTTCCCTCCCTTCTCCTCCCCTCCCTACCCCTCCCCTTCCCTTCCTCCTCCTCCCCTCGCCGCCGAGCCTCTTCCTACTTCCCCACCCACCCACCCCCTTCCTCCGCCCACCCGGCTCCCAGGGCTCCCCACCCGGGTCCGGGCCCGCGCGCGCCCGCCGGGAGGGGGAAGAACTGGGGGTCCCCGGCCGCGCACGCCCCGCGCCGCGGCGCGCCTAGCCGCGCTCACCCCCGGGAGGATGCTAATTCCAACTTGGATCGGGGGAGGGAGCGTCCTGGATGCCGAGCGCCTCCCGGCTATTTGCTCTTCTTTATTTGTTTTCTCCTCCGGGGAAGGAGGAGGAAAGCGGAGAGAAAAGGAAAGGGAAAGAAGCTGCGTTGGCCGCGTCTCCGGTGCCCGCCGGCAGCTCCGGAGCGAGGCGGGAGGCGAGGTGAGGGTCGCCGCTTGCTCACTCCTCGCTCCCTTTTTTTTTTTTTTTTTTGGCAAAGGCGGGGTCTCTCTTTGCAAACCAATGACACAACCCCACATGGGCCAGCCTCGCCCCCTAGAGCTACTCCTTACTACAAATCGGCTCTCTCCGGGGATTAGTGGCTCTGCGAAAGTGCACACAGGCGCGGCGGGCGGGCGGGCGAGCAGGCGAGGGGGCCGGGCGCGGCGGGCACTCCCCGGCCCCGCCCCGCCCAGGAGGCCCTGGAGAAGTGAGGGGGCCTCGACGGCAGGGGCTAGGGTCCCGCCCCAGCCTCCCGGGCTCTGGCCTCCCCCCCTTCTCCCTCCTTCCCCCTCCACCCTCCTTCCCCCTCCACCCCTTCCACGTGGGGCCCCGGGCGTCCGGCCACATGGGGGGACGCGAGCCCGGCCCAGCCTGGGCGCAGCGCCCCGGTGTGGCTTTGGCCCCATCGGGCCCCCGCCAGGCCCGCGGCGCCGAGCTGCCCCCTTCCCGGCCCCGCGGCTCCAACTTCCTCCTGGGCCCCCGCGCCCGCCGCGTCTGCCTTCTCAGGCCCTCGGGGTCACGCTCGGGCCGGCCACAGGGGGCACTTGCGCTCCCCAAATCCGGATCCGGGAGCCGGTGCCTGCGCCTTGCTCGAGAGGTGGCGATGGCTGTGGGCGCCTGGGGAGAGAGCCTTATGTGCTGGAACTTGCAGCGGTTGTGTTCCCTACGAGAAGCAAAACATTTTTTACACATTAAAAAAAAAAATGTTCCTTTCTGTTGCTTGGATCTCCCCGGGCTATTTTTAGACCTTTCTTTTGGGTGGGAGCTCCGGGCCTCTCAAGAGAGGCGCGCGGCAGCCCGAGGGGCTGAGGGTCGGGGTCCGAAGCTCGCACCGTGCCCTTCCTCTGCCAGGGGCCCACGCCTCCGGACCCCGCGAGATTAGTCTGGACGCCAAACCGGGTGATCCAGGCCGAGCGCCGGCCGCACCTGGACTGAACGGCTGTGTTTACGGGGTCGGAGGGCTCTTCTCCCTGCGCCCCAGAGCCCCCCAAACTCATCTCAGTTCCCTGAGGTCGGCCACGCGTCCTCCAAGCGCCCCTGTGTGGGCTGAACGGAGCCTTTAGCTCCAAACTGTTTGAAAACCGTATTGAGATGTTAGGAACTGGATTGAGACGTAGAGCAGGAAAGGCGTGGGGCGGGCTGGGAGGTCCGGCCTCCGCTCCGCAGGCCCGCGGCCATTCCGGGAGCCTAGTGGCTGGAGTGCACCACACCCTGCCGCGCGGGGGGGGACTCTCTAGGGCCGGGGAACCCGGGCAAGGGCCACCAAGCCTCGGGACCCCTTTCTGCACCCGAAAGAGCACAGCTCCAGGCCTCTGCCTGTTAACGTTTTAAGAACTCGGGCTCCAGCCCGCAGCAGGGAGTCGGTGTTAACCTGCTCGGTCGCTAAAGTGCACTCAGGAGACTGCCTCGCGCGCCGAGCCTTGCGGGGGCCCTGACTCCTGATGGGTGGGTCATCATAAAACAGTAAGGTTTGAAAACGCCACTGAAGACCTCCCGGCTGTGATGTCAGCACTGGACCCGGCCACTCACACCCGCGAGCGCCCGGAATCAGGTTACTGAGATGCCCAAGCACGTTTTCCACGTGGCCCTAACGGGTCTCTGCCAGGCCTGGCGGTGCCTGTCCAGTGTCCCATTTAGTAGAGAAGCTCCCATCTGCCAGTAACCCTGCCCCCCCCCCCCCCCCAGACATCAGCACCTCTCTCCAGCAGTGTGGCCTCAAGGTCATGGCACTGAAGCTAGTTCTAGGCATAAGCTGTAACGTAATCACCAGCAGTAAAGAGGTTCTGCTTCCTCCTCTCACAGATGCGCTTGGGTTCCCAGTGGCCCTCCAGTCTCACCCGGAAACCACAAAACTCTGCGGGGTTTTTTCCTATACCTTACTCAACTTGGATGCCTACTGTGAGTCCGACCTAACTCAGGAAATAGTACGTCCTTTGTGTTGAAAGTGTTAAAAAGAAGGCACCCTCGGAGCCAGAAATTATTTTTCACTTCAACTGGAGACGCTGTATTTTAAAATATTAAGCCCATTTGCCCCCAAATGGGAATTATTTTAAACTACAATTGTTAAAAAAAGAAATGTTTCAGCCCTGGCTGGCGTGGCTCAGTGGATTGAGCGCGGGCTGCGAACCAAAGCGTCCAGGTTCGATTCCCAGTCAGGGCACATGCCTGGGTTGCAGGCCACGGCCCCCAGCAACCGCACATTGATGTTTCTCCTCTCTCTCTCTCTCTCTCTCTCTCTCTCTCTCTCTCTCTTTCTCCCTCCCTTCCCTCTCTAAAAATAAATAAATCTTTAAAAAAATTTTTTTTAATGTTTCAAACAACAGCAAACCAAAAACAGCCCAACTCAAAAGCGGGCAAAGACTTGGACAGACCTCTCTCAAAGGAAGGTGTGCAAAAAGGAGTGACAAGCACGCGGAGAGATGCCCGGCATTGCTCATCATTAGGAAAGTGCACATCGAGATCACAGCGAGAGACCTCTTCGTGTCCATCGGGATGGCTGCCCCAAAGGCCAACAACAAACAACAGAAAATAAGCTCTGGTGAGGGTGTGGAGGAACGAGAAAATGTGTGCCCGGCCGGTGGGAATGCACACTGGTGCAGCCGCTGTGGAGAACAGCGCGGCCGTTCCTCGAAAAGTCCTGTAGGATTCTCCTAGGAACCAGTGGTCCCGGTTCTAGGTGGGTACACACAAGAACGAAGGCCAGGGTCTCATGTGTTCACACACGTGTACAACGTGCATGGCAACACTCATGAAATCGAAACGGCGGCAGTAACTCAAATGCCCACTGAAGGATAAACGAGGTACAGGCACCTTGAAAAAGAAAGAAAAGCTGACACCTCCTATAGCGTGGACGACCCTGGAGGACATGGCGCTGAGTGAAATGAACCAGACGCAGAGGGCCAAATAGTGTTGGGTTCCCCCTCCACGGCATCTGCAGTAGGGGCACGGTCACACAAGGTGGAGCAGAGCTTCCCAGGCGCTGCAGGGAGGGGAGGGAGGTGGGTGCTGTTTTCAGCTTTACCGGGTTCGGGCTGGGGTGGCGGAGAAGTTCTGGGGACGGCTGGAGGGCGGTGGCAGCAGCTGCATGGCGGTGTGTGGTGTGTGCGTGCTCCATGCCACAGAGCTGTGCACTGGGACCCGAATAAAATGGTAACTGTGTGTGTATTTTACCTCAGCGCTATAAAGAAGTTACAAAGTAGCTTTTGTCTTACAAACTTCTGGTTTGCCTGCATTTACTGTACGTAAAGGTCATTTCTAACGAGAAAAATGACGATGAAGGTCACATTGTTTGTTCCACTGCATTTCAGTGAGTTCCCTCGGCGGGACAGAGCGGCAGCACGACCCTTTCTCAGTCTTCTCTGCGCTTCCTTCCATCTGACCCCGCCTCCCGGGGCAGGGTCGGATTCTGGCATCCCAACAGGGACTGCGACAGACACAGACACAGACAAGAGCAGCCATAAAAACAACAGGAGTAACCAACGATTGTCCACGACTCACGAGGTCCTGGCTCTGGGCAAAGCCTTCGATGTGAACCTCCAGTCCTCCTGCAAGCCCCCGAGGAGAGATGCAGGTCTTATCCCCATTTCACAGTGAGGGAAACCGAGGTGACCTAATGTGCCTGCCCCAAGGTCACACTGCTGGCCAGTGACAAGCTGGGGTTAGACCTCTGACACCACCCCTGCCCCCGCCCGCCCCGCATTCAAGAAGGGCATCTGTTTGCATACACATATCTTCATGAGTGTAGATTCGGAAAAGGGAAAGTTAGTGACTGCTGAAACAAATGATCATCTTCTTATTGAACGTTTTTGCCTTTGTTTAATAAGCCTTCAATCTAATCTTCAAAGGGAAGAAAACAAAAGAAAGCCCAAGGATTAAATGCTAAAAAAAACAAACAAACAAACAGGTGGATACAGCGTGGTGGATTTTAAGGCCCCTGAAGATCCCTTTCAGAACACCAACAGAAAGCGGTGACAACAGAAGGCAGAAAAATTGTGGATTAGAATAAGGGTCCTACATGTTTCTTTCATTTTGAGGAAGAAAGAATTCAAAGAGTTCAAAAAAGTGGCATCCGTCACTTCCTATGACAGGCACATGTCATTTTTTCCTGGTGGCTTGAGTCAGGCGGGAAAGTCCGAGCACTCCGTGTGTTCAGGTCCCCCCCCAACCCCACCCGAGACTCGGGCTTCCCTGGGGGGGCCCAGTCTGGGAGGGGCACGCTGCGCCAGGACGTGGAGCAGAGGCTTCTTCTTCTTGGGGCGAACTCCGCTCGTTTGCCCGGGAGTCTCCATTCCCACGCCACGTTGCCAGTGAGGACTCTCTGCCTCTGGTTGGATGCGTTTCTTCTGGGTTAAAGGGCCTCTGCTCACGGGTCTCTTTTGGCCGATAAAGTTCGAACTCCTTATTGAAGTGACTTCTCCCCCTTTTCAAGGAGTGTCTCTCCTCCTGCCTGGGTACTAGGATCTGGGATTCAGATAGGGGGTGTTTGCCAGCCCCAAGGCTCTTGGGGAGGGGTCCTAGCTCCCCAGTTGAGGGGTCTGGCCCCGGGGGCCCCTGTACCATGCAGTGTGCGGGCAGCTGTAACCAGCCCGGGTATCATTCTCAGCACGGAGAGGGCCAGGGCTTGTTCCTGGGGTCCCAGGCATTTCCCTACTGACCTGGCACAGCTGACCCTCCAAGGCGCTGCCTTGTCCTCCAAGGCCCCCTCAGCGCCACCCACCGCCCCCCTGGCCACCTCCCTCATGAATGCACAGCACCTGCTAACTTTCAGGTGCTTTCCACACCCCCAAGAAGCCATGGGTTCCGTCCAGGCCACAACCTAAGGCAGCATTCCCACCACAGGCCGTCCGTCCAATCTCTCCTCTGGACCACGCCCCGACACACACCCACACTTGCTCACAGGTGGGCTGGTGGCACAGGGACAGCAAGAGTCAGTCCAGACGCTCCCTCTCTGTCTGCACTCTCCCGGGAGAAAATAAAGGGCATCTCTTGAAAAACTAATGATTGGCTTTTAACAGAAAATGAAAACTGGGTAAACCGTGATCCCTTGTTGCCTTGGCTGACGGGGAGCTCAAAGTCACAGGTAACACTCAAGGACACCAACCAGCCTACTGTCACGCTCCAGGAAGCCACACGCACTTCTTCCGTGGAAAGCGACTGTGAACTTGATGCAGGGGAGGAGTGGCTTGTGTTGTTTGAAAGGGCACGTGAAGTATTTCCACGTCATTTTACATCTGGAGGACACAGTGCCAGCTGTTCTGATAATTCACATGACGGAAGGCGGAGCTCACTAAACTCCTCTCGTCTGGTGATCATGCGCGGGGGAGACAGATGGGTCACTCCCTGGACTTGCAAACGCTGGCTGAGACGCTGTTGGAAGGAGGGTCTGGTCCCCGTTTCGACTGTTTTGATCAACTGTAGGGTTGTGTGTACGTTTCACTATTACCACCTAAAGTGCATTTTTTGGAAGTAGGTGGGAAATTATTAATAAATACATACGAATCCCAGTCACATCAACATCTCTGACTTAGAACAAGGGACTTTTTTTTTTAGGGGACAAACGATACAGAGGGGACACGAATTGCCCTCAGTGGCCCGTGTCACATTTTGGAACCATGAAAGTATGTGACGGCTTCGTCTGTGTGGTAGGGCCTTGGACAGAGGGGGTGCCTGGTGAAGTATCTCTTGGATGGATGGGTGGAGGGACAGATGGAAGGAAGGACAGACGGATGAATTACGCTGTGACTGTATTTTGAGAGATTCCAGTTGTACAGAAGTTATATATACAAACCGACAAAGACAGTCAATTAATTTTAATTGAACATATTAGTCCTTAGAGGTAGGATCTGGGGTTATCTTCAAAGGTGTTTTAACCTGTACTTTGTTGGACTTTTTTTCTAATGTACGAGAGTAAAGGGCAAAGGGGAATGACACGCAGCGAACAGTTCAGAAAAAATAATATGCACGGAAAACAAACGTGGCAAAACCTTAAAAACCGGTGAACTGGGCTGATAGGTATACAGGGGTCCTAATGGCTGAGCTGGACATTTAAAAATTGTTTACACACGAAAGTTGTTTTTTTTAAGATTTTATTTATTTATTTTTAGAGAGGGAAGGGAGGGAGAAAGAGAGAAAGAGAGAGAGAAACATCAATGTGCGGTTGCTGGGGGTCATGGCCTGCAACCCAGGCATGTACCCTGACTGGGAATTGAACCTGGGATGCTTTGGTTCGCAGCCTGCGCTCAATCCACTGAGCTACACCAGCCAGGGTGAAAGTTGTTTTTTAAAAAATCCATAGCCCCAGTGTGAAGTGCTGGCTTGGTCAGGCACTTGTTTTCTCCGTTTAGCCACCTTCAAATAGGAAGGCCTGGTTCCTCCCGTGCTCTGTGCCCCAACCGCCCCCCTACTCTCACCCCCCACTCCAGCAGCCTCTCTGCCTCTCAGAACCCGACCGGGGCCTGGGAGAGACCCGGGGGTGACAGGCCATGCTGCAGCACGGCACGGGGCTCTCCCTTTGCGGGGAGCAGGGGCCTCTCACCAAGGTCCCCACTCCTATCTCTCCGGCTTCATTTCCAGGAAGCAACGGCTGTCAGAACGAGACAGTGGCCCCACATCGCCGTGGGCCCTATTATTGCAACCGCTTCATGCAATGCAATGGGGTAGCCGTGTGCCCTGAGAAGGTCCAGATCCCCCCCGCCAGTGCTGCAGGGAGCTGGATGTCACTGTGGAGTCACTCCCGTGTCTCTGTCATCCCGGGCTCTGCTCACTTCAGACCCACGACCTCGGGGAGCTCTCCGTGGCTGTCCTGCACGGAGGTGGGGACTCTGCCGCACTATTTACAGAATGGCTGTGTTCCTGGTGCCTGGGATGTAACCGCAGTGTGAGCCCTAATGAATTCTAATCAGGGGGTACGATTGCCTTTGCAGGGGCTGTGTGTGGCCCTTCCCAGCACCGCGCCACAACTGCTGTGCTCGCGCCCCGTGCGTGGAGGGGTACAGATCGGAGGGTTGAAGCTGTCTTTCAGAACCTCATTGGCTTTCAGGTTTAAGCCCCTCGATTTTATTTTTTAGTGAAACGCACACTCACACACACGCACCCCCACACACGGTGCCTGAATCCTTTGAAAAACAGGGACTTTGGTCCTGGAAAAACAAGGATGAGCTTGCCAATCCGCAGAAATGCATGTCTGTGACGTCACATGTGGAAGAAACACACGTACTGACCTCCGACTGTTCAACCGACCTTGGAGGCCGCCGCTCCGCGCCCAGCCAGGCTGGCCCCTGGGACAGACACGGGCTGAGCTGGGCGCTGCCTCCAAGGACGGAGGAGGACCTCAGGGAAACGGTGTTGGCTCGAGGAGCCCCTCAAGTAATCCTCCCCGTGATTCAAGGGAGAGAGTCAGCCCAGACGTGCCGCACCAACCCCCTGGGAGCAGCCAGTTCCCCGGGCTGCAGCCTGTGCTCACAGGGACCCCACGGGGCCCCACGGGTCAGACAAGACAGTCCCCATTAAGTAACTCGCCGCAGGCTCCTCCCCCAGTGAGTGGCAGGCCTAGTGTGCAGTGTGGCTCTTCCAACCTCCAAGTTCAAGGTGCTTCAGCCACCTTGGGAAGCTAATTTAAATACTTAGATAAAACATGCTGCATCTGTGCACCGTAGAACCCGGGGCGGAAAAGCCTAGAATTCTGTGTGAGTGACTCATCGGGTCAAACCGAAGCCAACGAGAGTCGAAAATGTCCCTGGCCTCTCGGGAGGCCGCCTCCCCACAGGCCCAGCCTTGGAATGTTCATTTTCCTGTGGCGGGGCAGGCGTGACACACCGACCTTCGGACGTGTTCGCGGCCGTGACTAACACCGCAGTCACAGCGGGCACTGGAGTGACTCAGCCCTCCGCCGCGCCTGCCGGGGGGCCACAGGGGGAATGGCCGAGAGGGACGTGGCATGGAAACGGACAGTCTCCTGGGGTGGCTGCACTCGGGACGGTTCGGTTGTCAAAGGAAATGATTCAGCTCCGACTACAGCTGGTTTTCGGGTCTAACGCTCCCGATGGGGCCTGCGGTCCAGTCGCCTGCGGAGCACCCTCGTGATGGGGCTGACTTCCGTGGGCCCGTCCTCCAAGGGGGACTCTGTGCTTTTAGAAAAAACCACTCACCCATCCTTTCCCCTGAAAATATACACGTAAGGCCCGTGTTCATCAGGCCAGCTGGCCAGGGAGCCCCTCCTGGCCCATCCCCGTCCCTCACGGTGCACACACCGTCCCAGGGAAGCGTCCTGCTTTACGTGAGCCGGGGCGGCCCTTGCGTTCCAGACGAGGATGCTGAGGCTGCAAGGTTGGGCCGCTCGCCAAAGCCTCCAAGCAGGTACGCCCCATGGAGCTGCGGCGGCAACTTCGGCCCCGGGGCCTCCTGGGCCTCCCCGGCTCTGCTGCCCGGCCTGCGCACTGGGATGTGGGCAGGTGAGTGCGTTTCACTCGCCCCCCCCCCCCCCGCCAACCCGGCCCCTGCATCCCTGGGGACGTGCCCTCACCTCACGTTTAATTTGCGCAGGGAAGAAACGAAGCCCTGCTCTGCTAGTTTTTCCTCCCTGCCCCAAGGTTCCATTTCAAGACGGTTCGAATCCACAGAAAAGCCGACGTAATAGTACAGTGAACACTCGGAGGCCTGCCTAGTGGTGGGACCCTGTGTTCACATTTTACCACATTTTACTCTTGCTTTTTTTCCCTCTCTGTTTCTCAATACCTTTTCTTTTGAACCACCGAAGAGTAGGTTGCAGACATCCTGATGTTTGACCCTTACATACTTCGGCATGTCCTAGGAAGAAAGATCGCCTACTACAAAAACCCAACATCGCATCACACGTATGAAAATTAGCAGGACCTGGTAATACGGGGGCTGCCGATTCAATGGGATTCCCTGCGTGGCCGGCGTCCTGGGGCCGCCGATCTGGGACAGCTGTAAACTCACTGCAAACTCACGCTGAACTCACGCTGAAATCGAGAGCAAGCTTTTAGGCTCTTTCGTAGCAATTTGACAGAGTCATTTTAGACCTGTGAAGTTTAATAATAAAGATTCTGGGCTTGCATTTTATCTATTTTTCAAGAAATTCGCTCTAACTGTATTTTACAGAAGCACCAGCCCGAGACACACTGGACCACAGAAGCAAAAACTGCTCCTTCGCCGCAGGCGGTTTGGGAAGTGTGGTCCCATTCCCAGGCCATTTTCAAACTCCCCCAATTATCTCAGAACTTCTTTTGTAGATTGTTTTTGATCCAGCACCCAGTTGGGGTCCCCACCCTGCCTCCGTCGTCACGGGGTCTGCGGCCTCCCTGAGTCCGCACGGGGCCGCCGTCCTGCTTCCTCGTGAACTTGAGGGTGTGCGCGCCCAGTCGAGAGCCGGGAACTTCAGTATCTGGGGGCCTGGATCGGGGAGGGTCTGCAGCTCTCGGGGGCCTGGAGAAACTGTGGCTCCTGAAGCTGTAACAATGGAAACCTAGCGACCTGACAAATCGTTTCTAAGTGTCACGTGCACAGTTTCTTGGTGATGGGAAAAGATTATGACGTTTCTGCAGCATGTCGGCAGGGTTCTGGTGGGTGAGGCAGAGGAGCCTGCGTCCGCGTTAAGCCTCAGCCCACCAAGAGCTTCGTGACATTCTGGTGCTGCAGAGGGTCGTCGGGAAAACTCCGGCACCACGTTTCCGCGGCGCCCAGGGTCTGCCTGGAGACCTTTGCGCGGGAACGCCACGTTGTCAGGTACGCGCTCAAGGTGGCAGACCCAGTGTGGACGTGCCTGGCGTTTGTCTGCACTCATTCCCGCGGAAGCAAAATGTTTGATGTGCTTGGCATAAGGCGTGGCACCGACAACTACCGGTCACTGCACCTGAGAAGCATCCGGCGTGGCACCTGGCACGTGCACCAGGTAGGCAGGTGGAGCGGAGGCCACTGGGCTGCCTGCGCTCAGAAGGCAGGGCCCACTGTCTGGTGTTAGGCTCCACGGTCGTCGTCTTGAAATTCCTCGTAGTTTCTAAACCGGGCGCCCTGCATTCTCATTCTGCACTGCGCCCTGCGGACTACGGACTACGTACGTAGCTGGCCCCGCCACTCCCCAAATCTGTTTGACCCGCCTCTGCTCTCCGTGGCTGATGGGGTGACTGCCTGGGCGCCATCAGGCTCTCCTCGAAAGACAGCGTACGCGTGCTGTCCACACAACCTTCGGCATTGGCCCCTGTGCTTCTGTGACGCCGCTGCATCCCACTGACCCGCGCTCAGGTGCGGGGCAGGTTCAGGGGAGAATGTGGGGGCGGGGCGTTCCCACCTCGGTGGGGACAGGAGCCAGCGGTGGGTAAGTGCTCTGGGCTCCTGCTCTTTGGACACGCAGTTCTGACACGCGCTCTGTGCACATCCCAGAGTTCCCGGGGCGGGGGTGGGGACTGAGTGAGCCCCCGGTGCCCAAGCCCCCTCCCACTGCAGGTAGAAACCGGATTTTATTCAGAGTAAATGCCTAACTCTGGGGCCCAGGCTCGGTTTTCCTTGGATGAACTGGCCGGGTGAGCGAGCTCAGGCCAGAGGGTAATCTGAGCCACGGGGATCAGCTCACATGTCCACCGAAGTGGCATCTTCCCCTTTGTGTCACGACGAGGAAGCCAGACTTCTCGGGTGGACCGTGGCCCCGTTTTCGCATGGCCCTTTGGTGAGTGGGCTGAGACCTGAGCTTCTGATACAGGCCATGATGCCACCCGGGCTTTTCTCACACCGTTGTTTGGAAACGGCCTCGGGGGCTAATCATTAATACACATACAATATTTATGAAGTACTTAATTTGTGCCAGGCTCCCGTGCCAGCCGCTAAACAGATCAAGAAAAACTGGGCACGGACCCCGCCCTCGATAAGCTCCTGGTGCACCTCGGGCGGGGGGTGGGGGCGGCCGGGGACGGAAATCCACGACTTCCCGCCCGGAGCGTGCACCACCGGACACCCACACGTGCGCAGCACCGACACGGCGCTGAGCTCCGTGAAACCCTGGCGGAGAATCACCGCGCTGCGCAGGGACCGGAGGCGGACGCCTCTCTCCGAGCCGCCTTTCCTCTGACCACGTGGTTTTGGAGAAGCTCACCCTTCTCTGGGCCTCCCCCTCCCCTGCCCCACCGAGCAAACGAGAACGAGAAGACCGTGTGGGGCTGGTCAGCTCATGCGTCAGCCCTGCGGTCCCCGCGCATCTATTGAGCACTCACCACGTGCCAGGAGCAGCATTAAGTCCTCGCCAGGCGTCACTTTATTTCATCTTCGCAACCGCTCGATGAGCTGTGGATCTTAAGCATCCTTGTTTCACTAAGAAACCAAGGCCCAGAGGGACGAATTCCATTTCCATGGGGGGGTTTAAACGCAAGTGGAGTGGCCCGGCCCCAGGACGGTCCTGAGAGGGCTCGGGGGGCGGGGGGGCAGCAGCCCACCCGCACCAGGGGAGCGCAGGCAGGGAAGTCTCCGCAAGTGCCCCCCTGCACTCCGCAAGGGCAGGCAGAAGAGAGGGGCGAACGCCCTGCCCACCTCCCTTTCGCGTCCTTCCCACACCACACCGAAAGGGCAGTTGTGTCCAACACAGCGTCCCGGGCCCATCCTCCGGCGGGCCGGCCTCCTCTCCGGCGTGTGCTTCCCTGGTGGAAAGCGCAGGTCTCCTTTCTGGCCGACTTCCCTCTCTGGGCTGGTGTCTGGGAAGCGCACGCCCAAGTCTGAACGACCCCGAGCAATGAGGATGCCTTATAGGACGCGTTCGATCAGCTCTCACCGCCCGGCTTCCTCTCGCCGACTGGCTCTTATTTCCCTTTTGTGCTCACGTTCCAGATGTCTCCCATCTCCCTCCAGATCCACTCCGCATGCTTTCCCAGCCCGCTCTGCCCCGGGAGGCGGACCTGTAGCGTCTGTACCAGTGTTCCCTCGCCCAGGGGCTTACAGCGGGGCGTGGCCAGCGGGAGCCACAGCCCCCCAGAGGGAGGGAGGAGAAGGACCCTGGTTCCCTCTCCTTCCTCCGCCCGCATCCCCCCACTACCAGTTGTTGTCTTGAGCTGACTCTGCCTTTCCACCAAAACCCATATGCCCCCCTCCCTGTTCTAAGTTATTAAGATCTAATTCACATCCCACAACTTTCACCACTTCAAAGTGCGCCCTTTCGGTAGCTCCTAGTCTATTCACAGAGTCACGCGACGATCACCGCGGTCGAATCCCAGAACTTTTCAGTGACGTCCCAGAAGGAACCGGGGACCCATTAGCCGTCGCCCCTCAATCTTCGTTCCCTGTGGGGGCACAGGCGGCCGCTGACCTGCCATCGGTGCCCGTGGGTTTGCCCGTTCTGGCCGTGTCCTCTACATGGAACCGCGGAACATGTGGCGTTTCATCTGGCTTCTTCCACTCGGTAGAATGTCTTCAAGGCTCACGCTCCCGTCGATGCCCCCTCTCTCTGGGTTCTAGTAGCTTCCATCTTCCCTTGCCCTTTGGGCTGAAAGGCGGTAACGGCTGTCTGTCCGGCTTCTGCCCTGTCCCGGGGGGTTCCTTCGCACCCACTGTTCTTAGAAACAAACCCTCCTCCCATCCTCCCGTTCGGAACGTGCCTCTGCCTGCTCTGATTGGTCCCCAGTTTCCTTGTGCAAAGTTTACCTTTTGTAGGAATTTCCGTAATACGGCTCCCCGACTTTTTCATGGTGAGCTGGGACAGAAATAAATACATAATAGGTTTGTCTTGGACGTGAAACTGGGTGGGCGGCTTGTCCTCTGACCCCTCGCCGGCAAGCAAGGCAATGGATGGTTGTCGGAACTCTTGAGGGCCTGACACCCCCACGTCTGCCCGTTCCGGACGTTCCCCCCCAGGGATCCGTGGCTGCACTTGGAAGTAGCTGTGTTCGCGTGGCTCAAGAGAATAGCAATGGGACGTCAAGCGAAGGGGCCGGGCTGAGAAGTGGCCACAGCGCGTGAGTTCACACGAAGATACACTTGGGAAATGTGCAGAACCCTCACTTTAAAAGAGGGTGCCTTGGGAGGAATACAAGAAGCCGAGAAAAAGCATGTGTTTTTGCTTTCTTCTTGTCGCTGCTGGTGGCTGAGAACAGACTGTCCGGCCTCTGCCTACCCGTGAGGATTCTCAAAGAGTTTTCAACAAATTTCATTTCGTAACAAGGAACAGCTCTATTAAAAAAAAAAAAAAAAGAATGCCGTTTGCAAATAACCCCCATGACAATACACAGGGCTTTGATATTGACTGTCCTGTGGCAGAGTTGGCAGGAGCAGCAGGGAGAGACAATGGGCCCCGGGGTGGAGGACCCAGAAGAACAAGGCAGGGCTTTCTTCGGCTTGTCACTCAAACCCGAGGGCTTCTTTCTGGAGTGACTTTTCATGTGAATGCTCCGAACGCTCCAAGGCCAGCGGCTATTGAAGTCTTTACGGTAGAACTCGGGAGCCATGCAACTGTGCAGAATAGGAAGAGGATTCTTGAAAAGCCCACAAAACAAACACTTGGATCCAAGGCTTTCCGAAGGAGAAGAAAATCCAGGTCAGCTCAGTTCATCGCTCAGTTCAAGGAAATTTTATTTCCAACGACAGCGTGCACGCTGTTCCCGTTCCGACGCAAATGTGCGCGGCTGTCTGAATGTTTGGGGGGACTTCAAACTCGACGGGCACACGGTGTTGGCTGGATGCGAGAAGACCCGCCCTCCTGTACCCGGTGGGAGCTTTAACTGGCCCAACACTTCTCGGGGGAGGTTTGGCAATATGGATTCGAAGGCTCAAAAGTGGCTAACGGATACACGAGAAGATGCTCAATCTCACTCGACATTGGGGAAGATGCGAGTCAAAACCACGAGGAGATAGGACCTCGCGCCTAGTAGGACGGCCACCAACCCTCTATCGAAAGCACCGAAGGCGAGGGCTGGCCAGGGCCGGGAGCGATGGGAACCCTCGTGCACGGCTGCTGGGGAGGCGAAGTGGGGCAGCCACCGTGGGCAGCAGCGTGGAGTTCACTCATGAGGTTAAAAGTGGAGTTCCCATACGTCCAGCAATCCCACCTCTGGGGTCGTACACAGAAGCAGGAGAAGCAGGATCTTGAAGAGACATGTGCACGCTCACATCTCCTAGATTATCATTCCCAACCGCTGAGAGGTGCGAACAACCAAATGTCCACGGATGGATGGATGGATGGATGGATTGGATGGGCAAACAAAACGTGGCGTACGCATTCGGTGGACTATGATTCGGCCTTAAACAGGAAGGACATTCTGACGTCTGCTGCGACGTGGGCGAACCTTGAGGGCATTCTATGCCAAGTGCAATAGGCCAGTCACCAAAGTACAAACGCTGTATGACTCCACTTATAGGAGACCCCCAGACTAGTCACAATGAGGAAAGCACTAAGGAGAAAGGGGGCTGCCGAAGGCTGAAGCTGGGAAGGGGGGTCCATGTCTGAGGGGCACCAAGTTCTCGGCTCCGAGAGGCGAAAACCTCCTTGAGATCTTCGGGGCAGCAGAGCGGATGTCCTTACTCCCGCTGAGCTGTACGCAAACCGAAGGCGTCGGAGGTGGTCAATGTAGACCATTTACATGAAACGTTACGTGTTTGCAAGGATGATCAGAAGTCAAATGAAAGGTTCTTAAGAGTCTTCCACGTGGTTTTATCCTTTGCCAAGGAATTCCGTTTCTGGAACCGCTCCCTGAGACGCTCTCAGGGCCCCTGTGGTTTGTCGCAGTGCCGGCGGGGGCCACGGAAACACGGACTCGGCCTGAAGCATTCCGCAATGGGGGCCCAGACAAATTATCCCATGCGTTCCCATGCCATGCTCTGCAGCCAACACGAATTCTGTCGTAAGCACATTTAGTGGCGTTGAAAATTATCATGACACGTTACGCTAAAAAGGCAAACTGGAACTTAGAATTATACGGGGAGCCCAGTGGTGCGATAATTCAGGCGTATATGCACAGAACAAAGAGGGGAAGATGCACATTGACATGTGGACGCGGGCCGTGCCGGGCACTGGATTGGAGCCGACTGGTACGTATTTCTGTGTGTGTGTCTCCGTTCCCTGAGATGCACTTTGGTACTCAGAAGTAAGCCGTTCTTGGAAAGAAGAGGAGAAAGGAATTCCCGAAAGGGATCACATCATGCTCTGGGAGGTGACACTCTGGGAGTTAAGTAACTTTCATCGCCCATTTGGTGTACGTTTTACTTTTCTTATGTCACACACGTGCACATTACTTTTACAATTACAAAAGGATGAAGTCAAAGCGAAGTGTCGTCCCCGCCATCTCCCTTTCCCATGCAGACCCACCTGATGACTTTTCAGGAACACCACTTACCAGGGAGTAAGTTCAAAGGGCACCAGCCAGCCGCGCAGGTCTGGAAAGTCACGTGACCGGCACCGTGCTTTCTGTAAGTTCCAGGGTGTTCGGTGTGCCACCCACGCACAGACACGGAAGTGAGGTGAGGGCCCGCGGGGGCGCGGGTGGGGCAGCGGCACCACCTCCTGGGGTCCAGAGAGGAGGACCCGGCCCCCACCCCCCGCCCCCACACCCCGCAAGCGAGTGAGCCGCCGGTCCCAGACGGCAGCGGGCACGCGCAGTGGGAGCGCTCCCCTGCGGCGGAGGGACCAATGTCAGGTCCAGACTCCACTCCGCAGCGGAGAGCGCGGGGTGACGCTTCCATTTGCACAAAGGAGGCGCCGGCCGGGTTTTGGATGCTTCCCGCGGGTGCAGAGGACGCGGTGGTCTGTACGATTCCCCAGCGACGGCGCTGTCCGCATTCTGGAGGAGAAGCCTGCTCGCCGCGCAAACGCCGGGTCTCCCGGCCTCACCTGTAAAGGAACAGGCGTGAGCACACAAAAGACGTCGCGGGAACTTCGGGCTCCAGCAAACTCCGCCGCGAGCATCTGGAAGGAAATCCGACACAGGGAGGGGTCTGCTTGCAACTGGTCTGGGGGTGACACTTGCTTCACCAGCTCGATTTTGCATGCTTGTAAGTGGCCCTCTCTCCTTAGGACACATTGGGTTATTTTTACCTTGCTTTTCATCTACTGTTATGACATAGCCTATTTTTCATGTTATACAAATTCTTCAAAAATCCCCAGAACAGTCCATAACATCCCATCGTGTGCCACAGGTTGTCCTTTCGGTTGCCATCGAATTTACTGGAAATTTTGTTAATAAATGTTATTAACGTTGCTACTGCAAATACTATTTTTGTGCCTTCCAGCTTCGTTCGCATTTCAGGGTGTTTCCTCACTACTGATTTCAAAAGTGAAACCACGAAGTGAAAGGCATTACATCTTTCAGTGGTTTTTTGTTGTTGTTGTCATCAAAATGTCACTTCACGATGCTCATATGTATTTCTTTCTTTTTTGAAGATGAAAATGGCCTTTTTTCCTAAATGTGCAAGAAACACCCCCTCAATGTAATTCAGGTTTAAAAAGATCTCAAGGGAACGTTACCAGGCGAATGCATCACAGATAATTACTGCTAACACCCCTTCTAGAACTTTCCTTTTTGTACATATATAATAATGGGATATATACTAACTGTAAATGCTCACCTCTTATCCTCCTTTCACATATCATGCACATCTGCCTGATAATTTATAAAGGAATATATAAAGATTTTTGCTGGCACAGTCACCCCTGTAGGGAGACTTTTGGAACAAGTCTGGGCATTCAAGGCTCTCGGCTCCGGTTACTAAATCACTTTCCAAAGGACTCAGTCCGGCACCACCCACTCTGCTGTCAGTGTGTGACGGTCCCCCTCTCGACCAGTGAAAACTGTCGGGAATGTCCTACTTCTATACTGAGATGTTTCCAGCGCAGAGGGGAGGCAGGAATCTTGACCCCTACGTGTGGCAGTTTGGGCCGTTTTCCCAGAAAGAGGGGAAAAGAGCCAGGGTGGCCCACCCACCGGGGGAGCGGGTGACGTTCCGGGGCAGGCTGAGGGGCCGTAGGCCGCGGGGGCCTGGAGCACGCATCATCGCGTGTTGGTGGAATGCGTGTCGCGTCTCTGACTTCAGATGGGCTGTGTTCGCTGTGGCGTAGGGTCCCCCGGGGCCGCGCTGCACGCGGGTGCCAGCGGGGGCTCCTACTCAGTCTGAGAACCTTGGCTCTCGGGCCGAGTGAGTGAGGCCACTCCCCCACTTCAGTGGGGCACACTGCCCTCCCAGGAAGCAGGGTGCTCCGAACCGGGTGGGACCTCAGCACGCTCGAAGTGCAGCTGCTGGGGGTCAGTGCGGAGACCCGCGCATCTGCACTGGGCACCCAGGTGGGCGGAGGTCGCTCACCTGCGAGGGAGCCGTCCTCAGCTATGAGAACGGGGGATGTAGGGTGCTGGCTCACTCTGCAGTGACCGCTCATGGGGCAGGAGGGGCCTCTGACAGCCTGCTGTCATGGTCACTTGGGGCCAGGCGTGCCTTCCCCTCCTAAGTGCCACCTCTGTCCAGCTAACCGCGGTGCCCTGAGCTGCCCAGAAGGGGGGGTTGGGTGCGGTGTGAGGGCTTAGGGGGAGTCGGCAGCTCTGCGGAAGCCTCCTATGGTCTCCCTGGGAGGGCAGGAGGGCTGGGCTGCGCTTGTGAACTTCTGGAGCCTGCTTTCCAGAGCGGCGTGCAAGGAGACAGCATTGACCCGCAAACGGAGGGCAGTCTGAGCCTTGGTTAGGTTTTTCCTGCTCCCGGTGAAGGTCCCAGGAGGGAGGGGCACGGTGCCCATGGCAACAAGGGGGAGCGAGAAGCATCAGCAAATGATGGTTTTGTCCTGTACATGGACCAAGGGGTCCCTGGGGCCTTTTCTCGTTCTATTCCATTTTGTGGGAAATAAGCAGATTGCACCTGAGAAAATGAAGTTCTACAGACCAGTAGCCAGTGGCCGGGCCGCCACTTTCCCTCTGACCTCAGCTTTTTCCGAGCTGGGGAGTCACAGGGCACAACCCACAGGGGTGTCGAGGGGAGGGGAGGAGCTGGGACACAGGAGAGGGTGTGGCAGGGAGCTGGCTGCACACAGGTGGCACCTGGCAGCAGTGACCAATTCTAACCCCAAAGTCCTCAAGTAAGAGGGGCTTCTGGCTGGTGAGCGTATTGGTCCTTAGGGTCGCTGAGCGGCCCCCTAGTCTGGACACCCACCGAGGCTCAGGAGGCAGCAACTGGGTGAAGAGCCTCCGGCGGCACCACGAGCACCTCCCCACAGGCGGGCATGACGCACGTGCTCAGTAAATAAACGCCTGTGGGATGAAGGCAGGAAGGAGCCAGCGTCGAACGTGCACACAGCTGACACTGCCGCGCACCCGAGTCTCCCCGTCCCCCCCAGGCCGTGGCTGTGAACTCGCAGTGCTTTTCCTTTCTCCCTCCCCCGCTTCCGTCCCCCTAACTCCTTCCCCCCTCTCTCCTCTCTCTCTACCTCCACCCTTCCTAGTCCTCCGCCCGGCGAGCTCCTGCTCATCCCGCAGAACCCATTTCAGAGCCCCCCTCCTCTGGGAGGCTTGCCTGCCCCCTCAAGCAGAGGTAGGGGTTCCCTGCCCTAGGCTTCCCAGCCTCCCTAGAGCGCTGCTCCGGTCCTCTGGAATGTCTCCCTCAAATGTGGGAGCTTCTGGGGAGAGATTTTGTCCCCCCCGGCCGCCCCTCGTATCCGAAGCATCCTGTCCAGGGCCTGTCATCTCAAAGGTGTGTCCTGCGTGTCTGGTGAATGGCAAAATGGCACAGAGTGTCAGGCTCTCTTGGGCCAGCCGGCCCTGTTTCGCACTTGAACATGTACCCTGGACTCATGAAGGCCTTCCAGTGTCCAGAAACTGCAGGCGGTTCTGCTCTGTGGTCAGTTCCCAGGGCCTTCTAGGTGCCTGGCAGCCCTTGAGACCCCCCACAGGCAGCAAAAGACAATGTCGAAGAGAAAATCAAAGGAAGGCAAATGTCTTTAGCCAGAGGCCCAGGGCACACCATGCTTGTGTCCTCGCAGGGGGTCCCCTCCCAGAGATGAGAGCAAGACAACCAGGACGCAGCAATGGCTTTGTACCGCTGCTCTCACCAGCGGTGCCCCCTCGCAGCTGGGCTGCAGGCAGTGGGTTCGACGCCACCCTCTTCGACGGTGCTCCTTCCCCCTTGGAGACCAGAAATGTGTCCCCCGCCATGGACTGGCTCAGGGACAGGAAGGGAAGGGCGGTTCCGCCCTCCCAAGGAGACAGTGCCTGGAGGGGAGACGCAGGAGGGACACTGCGGTGGCTCAAAGGCTCTGGGACTCTCCAGAGGGGTGCCCCACCCTCCGCAAGGGCAAAGGGCCCCTAGGGGCTGTGACGTCGGCGTGGCACAGGAGGGGTTGATGCGGCTGCACTGGGTGACGAGGAGGAGGAAGAGCACAAGCAGAAGCCCGGCATCTGCCGATCCCAACCCGTCAAAGTCCGTCCAGATCCCTCTGCCAGCACCGAAGGCCTCCCCCTTGGGCTGCTCCCCCCGCCCCCCGCTGCCAAGTCCTCGGTGGCTCCCCGGTTCACCCCACCAGGCTCAGCACTAACCCTAACACACACGTTCAAGCACGGCCGCAGTGTGAGTCCCCCTGACACCGTCACCAGTCACCCCTTCCTTCCCACAACTCTGAACCCCTGCCTCCTGTCTGGAGGGTTGTCCTCCACCTCCTCCACCCCCACCTCCACCTCCTGAGGTTCCTTCTGGTTTACCTCGCCAGGAGCCTGGGCTGCTGCAGCCCCTGCGTGGCCCCTTCAGCACCCCAACAATGAGACAGGTGGAACTTTGGGTTGCTGCAGAAATCTCCCCAGCGAAGTGGATTCTGGGGTCAGGGCACGGCCCCCCACTTTTCTGGGGGAGCACCGAGGAGCCAGCCCCTTTCCCTGGTGGGAGGAGTGCCGCTGCTCTTGCTGCCTGCTGGTTGGGACAGGTCCACGCAGGGGCTCCTGCTTTGGCCACCCCCACGGTGTGGCGAAAGGGGCTTCCAGGCGGAGCTCACAGGAGTGAGAGGGCCAGACTCCTTCCTCGTTCATCTGTGGCTCGTCTGTTTGTGCCCCAGACACCTACGGAACACGCCCCACGTGTCAGGCCTTGTGGCGGGGCTGGGGTGCAAAAAGGACCGTGCGCAGTGGCCCAGAGGACGAGAGAGCAGGTGCAGGGAGCAGCGGTCAGGAAAGGCCCAGGTGGCCTCGGAGCCGAGTCCAGGAAAATGGCTAAAACGAGGACGTGCGAGAACACATGTGCATGGGTGTGCACGGCACACATGTTTTATATGTCAACGTGTACATGCACACGTGCATGTCTATGAGCAGAGTGTGTACATACCAGTGCACATGCACACGCGTGACTGCATGTATTAGTATGCTCACATGTGTAAAGGCACACATGTGAGCAGGCACAGCAACACACGTGTATACACATGTGAATGCACACATGTGTGGCTGGAAGGGTGCGTTAAGTGCAAGGAACAGCCTGTGGACGGCACAGAGAGCGGCTGGCTGGTGCTTGCAGGGTGCAGGGGATCGTGTCGGGCGGCGGTGCGGGGTGTGGGAGCTGACAGCGGGACGTCTTCGAGTTTGTGTGTTCCCTGCAGGACACCTGAGGAGCCAGCGTGCACTCCCGGGGCCCGGGGGCGTCGCTGGCGCTCTGAGCGCGGGAGTCGCACGGCCAGAGCAGGCCCAAGTCCAACACCAACCGCCCCGTCCTCCTCCGACGGCCGCCCTGCAGGGGCTGCTGCAGAAGCGGCCGGGGCAGAGGCATATCAGAAGGTAAGGGTGAGACCACGGAGACTGGGACCAGCCCTCCAACTGGGGCGCCTTTGACATTGACTGAGAAGTTGCACTTCAGCTCCCGGTTCGCCTTTCAAGCTGTAGCTTTCCCATGATTCTGCGTTAGACAGGTGACTACTCAAGTCACCGGTGTGTGGCTGCCCGGGGGGTTCCCTCTAGGCTGGGTGACCCTCGTGGAGCGGGACGGGGCCTCCCACGGCGGCCGTGGCACATCTGGAACACACTGGAGAACGCACCACGGGGCTTTACAAAGAAAGGAAGAAAGAAGAAAGGGCCCGAACAAGCTCTTTTTGTGGGAATAATTTTTATGTTCCCAAGTATTCGTGGGTTCGGTTTTGCACACAATTAATTGTACTTACAAATGCCTCCTTGAGGGCACAATTAGTCACTGGCAACTCATTCTAAAGGTGCCAGAGGCTAATTGTACCCCCCGGCGAGGGGTTTCAGGTGTAATTAATTATTCTTTAATTATTAAATTTGTTATGCACTGGTCGGGTGCACAAAGTTGTGCTCAGATGAACCCGCTGGCTGGCACGGGGACGGCTGGAGGGGAGGGGACCGTGCCACCCTCTGAGCAAGGGGACATGTGAAAAGAAAGAAAGGCCTTTCTGGCTGCTGGCTCAGCGTGGGAAATTCCTGAGGTGACAGCAGAGGAGCCGGCTGATTCGGGCGGACAGCGGGGCGGGGCCAGCCCGGAAAGCCCACAGCCTTGGCCCCGCTGGCCAGGCAGGGGAAGGCCCGCGGGCTGCAGGGGGCTGAGCCTGCCTCTTCGGCAGGGGGACAGGGCAGGCCCCGAGCCCTCTCTGAGCCTCACCTGTGCCGAGGGCTCCCGGGGGTGCTGGCCGAGCTCCCCCCCCCCCCCCCCCGTGTGGATGGAGCAGCGAGGGCCCGAGACGGGGTGAGTTACCCACGGAAGTCGGCTTCCTGGAGAGGCAGTGCCCCGTGGGGGTGGGGAGGGTGGGGCCTGTCTCGGGAAAGCCCGCTGGAGCCAGATTTAGCAGTTTTGAAACCTGAATAGAAACATCAGCCACATAACCCTGGGCAGGTCCTTTCATCTTGCCACACCTCTGTCGTCTCCTCTGTAGAACGGATGGGAACTCGTAACGGCACCTCTCTGCACTAGCTGCGAGGATTCCACGAGTTAGCCTGTGCTAAGCTTTGAACAGGGCCTGTCTGGAGTAAGCCTGGCCACGAGGTTGCTGTCATTGCTTTTGTTCCCTCCGTGGCCATGAACCTGTTTCCAAAGGAAAACACGGCTGTGCCAAAGGTAACCCTCCGACCTTGCTTACAGCGCCCCCTGTCTGTGCTGCCTCCTGACCCAGGGAGAAGGAAGAGCTTCCTTTTGCAGCCGAGATTGGGGGGGTGTCTCATTAACGCGTTCAAAAAGGGGTTATTTATATCTGCGTGATGAGATGATGGGTGGTCATATTTTTCTTTGTCTTTTCCAGCCTGTTTCACATTTTTTTAGTTTTCCTTGGCTTTTATTTTTTAAATGTGCCATGTGAAAACAAAGACAAGAGAGGAAGGCGTGAGCTCCAAGCTCAGAAGTGTATCCTTCTGCAAACCGATTTGCAGATCGTGGGTGTCCTGCAGACCATGGTCAGGGCGTCACAGGACCTTGGCCCCACGCCTGCCCCTTGCCAGGGCCCCCTCCCGGTGGTCATCATTCTCGCAGCTCTCCGACGCTCTCTGCCCTTCTAGTTTGTCCCGGCCTGACTGCCTGACCACCAGTCAGTGGCTATTCTGTGAACTGGCGGATGCCGGGGCGCCCCTCTGTATTCCCCTAGGCCCCCCATTAGGGGCCCAGCCAGGATCTCAGCCGAGCACTCCCCGTGCCCGAGAACTGGCGGGGCGGGCGGGGGGCGAGCTTTGTGGCCCCGTTTGACTTCATGTTTTATGGAGCACCCTTTCCCCTTCTGCCTGCCCCACCCCCCAGACGCAACCACTGACGTGAATTCTTTGAGCATGCCCCCATTTCGCTGTAGCGATTTCCGACGCGTGTATGCATCTATAAACAGCTGACCGCTTTGTGTGTTTTTAACATGCATGTCAATGAAATCACGTGCAACGTGATTCTTTCACCCAGCTGTCTGTCCTTCTGCTCTGTCCTCCGTGAGGCATGAAGACCCGGGTCTGCAGGTGAGACAGGTGACCCAGGCCCCTGGGCCCCCACAGCCTGAGACAGCGGCGAGAGCCCTGGAGCCAGAAAACCGTCCCCACCGACCACCTCTATGCCCTATCGGGCATCCCTTGTGAGCCGCAGGAGCTGACACCCAGCTAACTTCAGCGGAAAATGAATTTAGTGGCAGGCTACCAGGTGGCACAAATTATTGAAGAGTGGCAAGAGAACCAGGTGTAAGAACAGACATGAACAGGCAGTAATAGGGCAGTTCCAGGAGTCTGGGGGGGGGGGCAGGAGCCCACCCATGGCCTGTCAGGGAGCCCCTGGAACGAATGCCTCCCGGATGACACATTTTGTCCTTTGGCCATTTCACGTAACATGTGAAGTCCCTGAGAGAAAACTTGACTCAAACTGGCTTAAGCAGAGACAGTCTATAGCTCATATAACAAAAAAGTCCAATGTTCAAACGCAGGTCTAGCTTCAGGTACAGCTTGATCCAGGGCCCAAAGGGTGTCACCAGGACTCTTCCCATCTCTCCCTCGGGCGTCCCCCATGCCCTTTGTTTGTAGGGCATGAGGGCTTCTGCAGCTCCAGCCTTGTACTCTCTCAGCTTTCACAATGAAAAGGAGGTGCCAGGGTCTGCCCCAGCCTCCCCAGGAGAGACTGGTGGAACAGCATTGCTCTGATGCAGTCACGAGTCCATTCTGAACCAATCATCGTAGCCAGAGAAATGCCATCGTTTCATTGGCTAACACCCAGCCACACGCTCTCCCAGGGCGTCCTACCCGAAGCTCAGAGTGGACAGCTTCCCGAAAGGAAACTGGCAGTTTTACCCAAATAAGGGGACATAGATGCCCAGTTGGCAAAAAAAACCTAAGCAGTGCCCACTCATGAATAGATGAAAGAAGAGACAAGGACATAGAAAAGCAGAGCAGCCAGCCGGCCACCACAGGACTCGCCAGCACCTGTGCTGGGAGCAGGGAGCCCCCGAGAAGCCGCTGCCGGCAGGCTGTGGGGTGGGCTGAGTGGGCAGCTTCCTTAGGCACGGTGGTGCTAGTTCATCGGGCTCCCTGGGGCCCGGGACACGGGAGGTCGGGCTGTGACACACTGCCACGTGCCTCCTCCCATCGCCCTTCCCTCCGGTCACTGTCAAACGATGAACTTCGGACACAGACTACATTTTCTTGGGATCACCCCTGCACATGAATTGTAGGAATAATGACACGTCAGTATTTTCCATTCAGCAACGCATCTCGGTGAGCACGCAGCTCCACGGAAGGTGTCCGTGTGGCGGCTGGAACCCATCAGTCCGAGCGCTGGAGGAGCCAGCTGGGCGCGGAAGCAGCCTGGGCGATGAGATGTGGGCGCATCCCCAAAACCGGGGACTGTCCCCAGTGGTGAGGTGCGGTACCACTGAGGCACAGAGGTCCCCGGAGGGTGGCGTCGCCTGGCCGGGACGGCCTTTCGTTTCAGCTTCTCTGTGGGAAAACGTCCCGGTTGTTTTAACATTCACGGGCAGTGTTCGCGGGAGAAAAGAGATGATGGGGAAAATAATTCATAAACCCAAACCGGTCGTTATTAGAGTAGCAAAAACACAGTGCTCATGCACAGAATAGTTTACGTTAAATTAAAAACCATAACTTATCTCCGAGACACTCCATTTAGTGCATCTGAGGTTAAATCCGATTCAGCGCGGCTCTTCCAATTAGATTGCTCCTCCGTCGCTCCCGTAAAGTATATTACACATAATTTCCTGAAAAGTAACAGAGATCATTACTCTGTTTGCAAATTGATACCATGTTATTGAAAATAGGAAATATTTGCAGGGACATTTCAGATCTTTTTTTATTTATTTTTTTTTTACCAGAGAATGCAATACTGGCAGTGAGGACATGTGTGAAACCCAGATTTCCGGCCTCCTGGTCAAGGAGGAGGGAAGCCTGTCTGGTCTGTGTGGGGGGGAAAGGGGCCGAGGAAGCCTCAGAACCGGGGGGCTGGGCACGACGGGGCGTCCCCAGACTAGTCCTGGGAACCCAGGAAAGAAGCTTCTGGAGTCCTGTGTCTTTCCGTTCTGCCCAATGTCCGTGTAGCGGGACAGCGCCAGCCTGTTAAGCTTCTGGTTGGTTCGGAGTTGCTGACTCACATCTGACTTTACGGGGGGTCGTTTCACTCACACAGATGGCCGTCGTGGCCGTCGTGGGCTTTTATCTCCGCCCGTCCCCTGGACAGGCCTGTGCCGGTCACAAGGAGCAAGGCTGTCTCCTGCCTCTGCTCCCCGAGTCGCTGTCACAGAACTGCGTCACGTTTATAGAGGAAGCCCCCGAACGGCTCTTGCAGGGTTTGATGGGGGTCCCGTGGAGCACGGGGTTTGCAGGGCTGTCGTGTGGGCGCCAGGCTGGACTGCCGTCCCCCCGGGGACTTGGCAAGGAGAGGACCGAAAGGCCCCAGTAAATAATCTGGTGGCACAGCCCAGCTGGAGCCTGGCCCGAGTCCTCTGTGCGGGGGATGGAGTCTCTGTGAGCCAGGCGGGGCGTTAAGTCAGAGCCATCTGTCCACGGCGGTAGGGTGTGGCGTCGGGCCGGCCAAGGATGCATTTGGCCCGAGGGAGCTGACTGCCCGAGCCGGGGGGTTGCAGATGTGGAGGGGTGGGGAGCCCCACTCCGCCCAGCGCAGAAGCACAGTGGTGCTCACCGCCCGGGCCACCGGCCAGGCGCACGTGCAGGGCTAGGGCTCTTCCGGTCAAACCGAGAATGTGCACAAAAGGACATCGTGTGTGCGGTCTCTTCAGGACCACCCAGCCCAGCCCACGAGACACCTCTGCCATCCCAGAGTGTCGCTGCCCCCACTGGGAACAAGGAGCATTTGCTCAGAGGCCTAGAGACCGGAGCACCGGGCAGAAGAGGCTGAGCCGGTCTGTGGCCAGCGACTTGGAGGAGTCCCTGAGTCATGGTCACGCCAAGCACACAGCTCCTGCCAGCTCCGTCCCGGGCCCACTGGGGCCCGACTTTGACCTGCATGGGCCGCAGGCTCTGTGTGCGGCTGGGACAAAGCCACAGCCGCGTCTGAGCAGACGGCAGCCGGCACCGAGTTCCGCCCAGCAGAGCCAAGGCGGGAAACTGCCGGCTCCTGGGCGGGCACGTCTGAGAGGGTGAGATGCTTCTGGACCGGCCTCCACAGGGACGGGCTCGGGGTGCACCTGGCAATGCGTGGCAGCGCCATCTCCCCAAACTCCTGCCGATGACAGACGTTCCACGGAGAACCTCGGCCAGTTCGGTGGGTGCGAAAGGTGTCTTCCTGTCGCCGCGGTTTGCTTTCTCCTGGTTATGGGGAGGCGTGGCAACTCTTCCTAATGCGTATCAGCCATTTGTGTTTCTTCTACAAGTTGCCTGTTTGTATTCCGTGCCCATTTTTCTATTGGGCTATTCTTATTAGTAAATTGAAGCATTCCTTCATGTAGTCTGATCATGAATACGTTGTCGTATATGTTGCGAATATTTCCTCCCAGTCGACTTCTCTTTTAATTTAGCTTATGGTTTCCTTTTTTTTTCCCTCCAGAGAAATACTCATTCATGAGCAAGAAGCCCGTCACCGCATCGTTTTTTAACAGTGAGATGCTGGAGAAACCATCCACCTTGAATAAGGAGCTGGTTACACGCAGCACCACGCACCCGCGCTAAGCACGCGCCGGCCGAGCTGCAGGGAGGAGGCAAATGGGGCCCCTGTGAGCACAGTGGTCGGACGGAGCGCTCCGTAAACAGCAGGTCGCAGAAGAAGGTGTGTGCTCTGATCCCGCAGAAGTGAGTGAAATCCCAGCAGATAAAACAAACCTCCACTACATGTTTTCATATGCTATTTACACACATATGTTCATAAATGCACAGAAATAGATCTGGATGTAGCTCCTTCGGGCAGGAGCCTGGACCTGCAGGTGAGGGTCTCACGGGGACCTAAGTTTAATTATTTGTATGATTGATTATTTGCATTATTTTATCCATGCCATTTAAATGTTCCCTAATGAAACCATGTTATGGACCGGAGGCCTGTGTCCCCCTCGAAATTCACTTGTTGAATCCCAGCCCCCGATGTATTAGGGGGAGGGGCCCGTGGGAGTGATTAGGTCACGAGGGTGGGGCCTTCTGAATGGGACTCGGGTCCCCATGGGGAGAGAGAGTGTTTTAGCTCTGCCTCCTCCATCGCGGGAGAATACAGGAAGAGGTGGGCAGTCTGAGACTTGGAGGAGGGCTCTCCCCAGAACTCAGCCACGCTGGCCCCTTGACCTCGGACTTCCAGCCTCCAGAGCTGTTGGCGACACGGTTCTGTTGTTGGATGAGCTGCCGGTCTGTGGTATGTTGCTGTAGCAGCCTGAGCGGAGACAGATGCAGCCCTGTTTTCCACGGGCCACTGAAAAATAAAAGCTGGCGCGTGTCGGACTCCCGGAAGTCCCGTGAGCTCGGCGAGGGGGCTGGGCACACCTGGGCCCATGCGCTTTGTCTCTGTTGAACCCAGAGAGGTGACCCAGGGCCACGGGGACAGCAGAAGCAGGGGAGGGAAGGAAGTGGGACCAGCGGAGCATCTCCTGGGAGTCAGACCCTGCATGAGCATCTGTCCCTCTGTGGGCTCTCAACTCGGAATCCTCGAAGCTGCATTTGGGTTGAACCTGCTATTTTTTTTTTCTCTTTTTACCTGCATGACTCTGGGTGAGACAGCGAGCCAGTTGGCCTCCTTGGGCCCCGGGTTCGTCACCTGCGCCTTGGGATCATCACCCGTCCTGTCTAACTCATGCCACGCAGAGAGCCAGGCGCCACCAGAGCAGAGCAGCCCCGAGGAGCCCACAGAGCGCGTGCGTGGGAAGGCGCTACCCCGACCCAGGAGGCTGGAATCGTCTTCTGAGCGTGTGCGGGGCAGGGGAGGCGTCCATCGAGCATTCCTTGCAGACGCCGTCAGATGCTGTGGGTTCTTCCCCGTGGAGGACTGAGCCTTGGCCAAGGTCCAGCACCCCAGGGCCTCCCCGCGTGCCTCGGGCCCTCCATCCGTAGAGGTCTAGGGACACCAGGAGTACAATGGGCGCTGTCCCCAGCACGGCACTCATCGAGTTAAACCCACGAAGGGCAGGAAGGAAGATTCCAAGGGGGCAAGCCCCTCTGGACGGAGAAGAGCCATCTCTTCGGGGCACTGCAGTCTTCTGTCTCTGCGACCACCTCTGAGGCCATCCGTCAGTGTCAAGGCTGGCGAGGAAGGTCTGCAGACACCCACTCCTCTGTGCAGGGCACACAGTTTAAAACATTTGTATATGTAGCCCTGGCTGGTGTAGCTCAGTGGACTGAGCTCGGGCTGTGAACCAAAGTGTCGCAGGTTTGATTCCCAGCCAGGGTACATGCCTGGGTTGCAGGCATGGGCCCCAGCAACCGCACATGGATGTTTCTCTCTCTCTTTCTTTCTCCCTCCCTTCCCTCTCTAAAAATAAATAAATAAAATCTTTTAAAAAATAAAATAAAACATTTGTATATGTGTAAGGGGCTTGCCTTCTTGCAATGGAAGAGGACAGAGGGAGAAGAGATCATTTCAGGGCGAGTGTCTGCGGCTCTGTGGTCCAGAGTCCTCGGCGTCATGGAGACTGCTAATCATTGGCAAAAAACCAAGGAGCTTTATCAGTCTCCAAAGTTTGTGATGAATAACCCCCAAAGTTAATGGATCACTCTTAGCCAGAACGTCACCCTGGCTATTTCCTCATTATTATACATTGAGCTATAACTTTGAATCCTGGTCCTTGGGGGAGGGGCGAGAAATCAGGAATCCAGCAGAATTCTTTTATTTCCACAAAGACCAAATGAGGCTGCTCTTGTTGACGTTGGGGAAGCATCCCAGCTGCTCAGACCCCGCTTCCCTGTGCCTTGAAACTCCAGGGCTCAGAAACCACTGATTTCACTGAACTCCCCGTTTTTCAGATGAGGAAACTGAGGCCCAGAGGGAGGAGGTGACTTGACCGTGATCACACGCCAGTAAATGTGGCGGACATGGTTGGGTTTCTCACTCAGTAGTCATAGCTCTGCTCCCATTTTCTTGCTTGAAGTGCCCGTCCCACATTCCCGAGATTAAAAATGCCGCATGACTCACTTTCCCAACCTCTCCTCCAGCTAGAGTAGGGGCATTGACTCACTTCCGCCCAGTTCTGGGAAGAGGTTACCTTCTCAGCAAAAAGAAGCAAGCAAAGAGAAATTGTCTTTCCTTTTGACTTCTAGTGTGGCTGTGGTAGGGGTGTGATGACTGGAGCTGTGGCAGCTATCTTGTAACCATGCAATCAAAGCTTGAGGATGACCGTTGTATTCACTGCTGTCCAGCCAGGAAACGTGGACTACTCTAAGTGTTTAAAACAGAGGAAATGAATGCAGGGATTGCTTACAGGGGTGACAGAAGAGATGATAAGCCAGGGGAATGGTGAGGCGCCCCAGCTGTCACCCCAGAAGTGAGCATTCTCAGGACACTGCTCACACCCCTAGGACAGGAGGGGCAGGGCGAGGAGGAATGTGGTAAGGGCCCAGAAGCTGGGGATAAGAAAGGTCCAAATCCTTAGAGCCGCTCGTTCACGTGGGCAGGTCTGAGTGTTGCAGCTGCTTCTGAGCCAGAGCTCTGGTCTTCTGACCTGCAGTCTGGAGCCTGGGCTGCTCCCCGCAGGGAAAACCACAGCCGAGGTCAGAAACCCGGCGCCTACGTTCCCACGCGGGTGAAGAAGGCCCAGCAGAGAGGGTGAGCATGCGCGATCGTGGCGGAGCCCTGGTCTGGAGTCCGCAGCAGGGCCATGCGCCCCCTCTTCTTGGAAAGCAAAGATGCTCTGAGTAACTCGCAGCAGAGGGTGAA
The DNA here is from genome assembly GCF_019186645.2 of Phyllostomus hastatus. NCBI lineage: Eukaryota > Metazoa > Chordata > Mammalia > Chiroptera > Phyllostomidae > Phyllostomus > Phyllostomus hastatus. The sequence continues at coordinate 30,916,229 of NW_025334004.1, forward strand.
AGGAAGGGGGAGGGGGCTTGGCGGACCCCAAGTAGAACCATTCACAGAAGGTGCCCGTGGGGTGAGTCTTAGGCATTTACCGGGGCCGTACGTGAGACCTGGGGTGTCAGCTGGATGGGTCACTGGGCCGGTGGTTTCCACACTTCGGTGGAACGCAGAATCAAAGAAGGCTTTGCTTGGAACCCCAAGTGGGGTGGGGAGCCCCAAGTGCACCTCTCCGCCCCACACCACGGGCCTGCGGTCTCCCGGTGCTCAGGGGGCAGTGTGAGAACAAGCGGTCCAGCCCACCGACACGTCTGTGAATAGCGGAGGAAACGGAGACTTAGGTTTCCCGCTGCGCTGACAGAAAGCCTACTCCAGGGGCCTGTGTGACCCGGGTTCCGGGCTCCTGTAGTAAAGTCGCGGCAGGACGGGGCGGACTGGTCCCAAGGACGGCTCAGTCCAGAGCATCGGCAGGTGGTCCGCAGTTCTCGCTTCCTCCTCTCCTCGCAGCCCACCCGCATCTGTCGGCCTCTGACGCGTGGCGGCTGCGCCACATCTTACCACGCTCTCTTTCAAGGTCAAGAACATGGCTGCTAGGATCCCCAGGCTGGCATCTCCAGCAGAGTCCGAGGGCAGGATTCCAAATGCCTCTTTCTCGGTTCAGGATGAAGGCTTCTCCCTGGGAACACACTCGGGGCTTGGATCAGTCACAGCGTCAGGGGGCAGGGATGCGGGACGGCCCAGCCCTGGTCACCAGCTCGGTCTGGGGCCGGGGGCCGGGGGCCGGGGGTTGGGGTGGGGGGGGGGAGGTTGGTGCAGGAGAGTTTGCAGGCGGTGCAACCAGGATCCCCGCCGGGAAAGCCCAGGAGAGAGGCAGGCCTTCCAGCCTGTGCCCGGCCTAGGTCCTGGGGCGGAGCCAGAGGAGTCAGCTTGGCCGTGTTCTTCCACTTGACCTCGGAGGCCCTGGCATCTCTCCGGTTCGTGGTGTCCCCAGCTGTGAGGCCGGGAGACCACCTCCCATCTCATAGACTTCTGTGGTCATCCAGCGAGGTACAAAGCTGAGAAATGCTTAACAGCTAAACCAAGGAGACAGAGGGTCTATGGCTGTTGGTTGGATTTCCGAACAGAGCCCCCTGGCACCCAGTTCTGTGCTCTGGCCTGAGGCCAGGTGCCTGGGCCCCGTGCCGGCTCCCTGGTTCCGTCCCAGAGTCCCTTCGGGGACAGGAGGGGTGTGCGCAGCTCAGCTCCTCCCCCTCCAGGTGAGCAGGACTCAGGCCCCTGACGGGCAGCCCCTGGAAGCGCTTCTTCCCGAGAGACTCCAGGGCTGGTCGCAGGCATCTTTATTTCTGGGGGCTGTGATTCTTATTTGGTTAAATAACACATTTTAAAAAGCTGTTGTGATTCCATACTGAAGCTTCCCATATGGTTAATTGGAAGTGTTCTCACCAATATAGCAGGCTGTAAAAACTAATGAGGTAAATGGAAAATTTATCAAGTGCCACAGTTAGAAATTAACTTATTGCTTGATACCGAGCTCATGACTAATGCGGTTCGAGGGGTCTCTTCACACGCAGAGCAAGGCGCAGAGGCCGGGCCGCTGTCGACATCGGGGAGACCCTCCCCCTCTCCCCTCTGCACCTGTCACCCCACCCGCCTCGTGTCAAGTATCAGATGAATACGGCAAAGGGCCGGGCCCAGTCCAGCCACTGGGACGCCGAGCGTATATTCAGGCGGGCGTTCCGTCACCAGTGACAGCAGTCACTAGCACTCGCCGGTGCCTGGAGTTCTGTGTGCACTGTCTCACGGGCCTCTCCCACCAGGGCTGCAGGGAGGGGCTGCGATCACCCACACTTCACACCCCGGGGACTGGAGGCTCACACTGTCCTAAGTGGTGAAGCCCAAACCCAAGTCTGATCCCAATGTCCATATGTGTTCCACTCAGCCATCCACCCATCCTTCCATCCGCCCACCCATCTATCCATCTACTTATCTATCCATCTACCCATCCATCCACTAATCCATCCATCCACCCATCCATCCACCCATCCATCCACTAATCCATCCATCCACCCATCCATCCATCCACCATCCACCCATCCATCCATCCATCCACTAATCCATCTATCCATCTACTCATCCATCTATCCATCTACTTATTTATCCATTTACCCATCCATCCACCATCCACCCATCCTTCCATCCACCCATCCTACCATCTACCCATCCATCCACTAAACCATCCATCCATCCACTAAACCATCCATCCACCCATCCATCCATCCACTAATCCATCCATCCATCCATCCATCCATCCACCCATCCTTCCATCCATCCACCCATCCTTCCATCCATCCACCCACCCATCCATCTACTCAAGTGACAAAGGGGCAGTGCCAGCCTGTGACGTGCCAGGCCCCACGCTCTCCTGGAGATACCAGGATGCAGCCGGGTGGTGATCAAGGGCCAGGATGCAAATCCCATGCCCTCTGCCACTGGCTGGCTGTGGGTGGGCTGGCCCTCCCATCCGGGCCTCCAGGCTCACCTCACCCCCCTCACCCTGCTCTGCGGCCGGGAGGCTGGCCTGCATGGCTCCCATCTGTGGGCTCCCTGCTCTCTAGCTCCTGGTCTGTGGGGGGCACTGGCTGGAGCCTGTGAGGACCACTGGCCAGAAATGGGACGTGGGAGGAGAGTGGGAGGTTTCTCCAGCTTCCTCCTCCTCTGGTTGTGTCCCCTCGCTCCCCCATCAAGGACCGCTGCTCCCTGCACCCAGGGGCACTGGAGGACCAGCTGCTGGGTCCTCTTTCCTGTCCTTCTTTGTCACTCTCCCTGCCGCCACCTTCTCCCGCTCCCCTGCACCGGTCGTCGGCGCTCTGCTCATGGCCATCGCCCCCCAGTTCAGTGCCCTCTGCCATGACCACCTGCCCCCAGCACGGTGAGTGGCTCCCTTTGGCCAACAAATACCAGCTGACGCCCCCTCCTCCCGAACCTCCATCTGAGTCACAGCCTCCCCCTGACCGTGGCCGTTTCCGGAGAAAGAACATACCGAAGGCCGATGACCGCACTCACCCCTACGAGGGGCTGGGCAGCCGAATCACCCCCACCTCTCCGCTCTGGCCTGTGGAGTCCCTGGGGAGGCACCGGAAGCAGACCCGCAGGCCCCGAGATGCTCTCTGCCCTGTGGGCGCCCTGGGGCCGAGGCTGTGTCCGGGTGCTGGGAGGTCCAGGTGGGGTGCCCGCTCCTCTGGCGCTTCTGGCGTGTTTGCGGGTAGAGCGGAACGAGGTGGGGCGTCATCCAGTCAGTGAGCGTGCGCTGGAGACGTCCTGTGGGCGTGGCGCGAGGAACTCTTTATGAAAGAGGGAGGCCCGCCCCCGGCCCTGGGGAGCTAACAGCTTTGTGGGGCAGAGAGCCCGCATGCGCAGACACACGGACACTCCCGGTGGGTGGTGCCCATCCTGGAAGACCTGGCACCATCCCCTTCCCCCGGGACCCCGGGGGTCCGTGCTGCTGGCCCGTCCCCAGTCCCTGCAGCACCTACAGCGAGAGGCGTCTTCCCACACGAGGACGGACCCTCCCAAGTGTCAACATCCCTCCATTTTTTGTGAGTGCACCACAAGCTGCCCACTCACGCTGGAGAAGGGACGCTCAAGGCCCTTCCTATTGTCCGTCTTCTTTCCAATCCACCCGCACCCTCCCTCACACAGCTGGGCAGGGCCACCCACTACCTGGGACTGTGGAGGCCCATTCCTGCCCTTGACCCCTTGCTCAGAGAGCTTCCTGTGCCATCCCCACCCCTCCCCACCGTCGCCCCGCCACACCCGTCAGGCCCCGTGGCAAACCCCACCGTCTCCAGAAGAGCTTCTGATTACATCGATGGCAAAGGACTCTTCTATTTTAAAAATTTTATAGGACAGAAATTCTGAAAAATGATGGCGCTCGACGTTGGCCAGCAGGCAGCAAGCAGGCAATCTCTTTGATTGCCTGTAGTCTAAATTGATACAATCATTCCGAAATCCAATTTGGCGTAAGTATCAGGAGATTTCAGAATTGTCTCCCTTTCCCAATACGCTCACTCAGAAGAACCTACATACTGGAAAAATCGGAACTGCCCTCAGAGGCTCCTGCGTGAGGAGAGGTGCCGAAGTGCTACTTCTCTGGGCCCCGGATGACACCCCCCCGCCGTCCTGGACTCCAGCTGCCCCTCCGCGGTGGCCCGGCCCGGTCCGTTAGAGCGAGGTGGCGCGACCCACATGCACCCCCTTATACACTGCACCCGCCAAGGGCGCCCCGTGGCCCCTGTGCCTGCTTGTGCCGTAATATCTGAACCATGTGGGCAGTTTATAGAACAGATACTTTTATGTATGTGCAAGGCTGGAAGGAAATAGGTCGAAGGGTAGACAGTGATTACGTCTAGTTGGTCGTGTACAGAGTATTTAAGATTTCTTTGCGTTCTTCGGTGTTTCCCTAGCGTCCTATTTGTATTGCTTTCACGATGGAAAATGAACTCCTCTCTCTTCAAGAGAGGGGCTAGGGCCGTGTATGTCTCTTACGGAGGAATTCTTTTGCTATGATTTATCACCTGGGCGGCGGGGTACCTGGCTCCATTTTCTTCTTAGACAATAACCCCCCTAAAGGATACCGGCTGGCTTTTTAAAAAAATTTTGTTTATTTATTTTTACAGAGGGAAGGGAGGGAGATAGATAGAGAGAAATATCAATGTGAGGTTGCTGGGGGCCGTGGCCTACAACCCAGGCATGTACTCTGACTGGGAATTGAATCTGCGACACTTTGGTTTACAGGCTGCACTCAATCCACTGAGCTACGCCAGCCAGGGCTACAGGCTGGCTTTTTTTAGCTTACTTTTGGGGCCCCTAAAAGCCCAGTCCATCCTCCGATGTAGTAGGGCCTTGTTGACTAGGTAAAGGTTTGGGGTGGCTTTCTTTTGAATAGCCCCAGGGCTGTGGGGTCCCTGGATCTCAGTGTGGGGGCACTGGCAGGAGGGCCTGGCGTCAGCCACTTGCTGACAAAGCACAGTGCCGGGTACGGGCCACCGGTCCTTGGCAGGGACTCAATTCCCGTCATTGCATAAACTCATCTGGAAACGGCTCCATGAACCGAGTCCGCGATGGCTGTTCAAGATCTTTTTGTTCTCTGAGAACTTTTATTTTTGCTTAACCATCGATTTTTATTGCTCACGGATTTTGGGGGGCCTATTTATAAAAATCCTGCTCTGGAGATTAAACTTCTTCCTTTTTTTTTTTTTTTTTTTGGTAAAACCCTCACGCCGTCTCCTCTTCCCTTTCTCTTTCACTTTTGTATTTCTGTGAAACGGATGGCTTCCTCGCCCCGGAGTCTGATGGGGTTTGAAATTGAGGTGCAGCGGTAACCCTCCCTGGATGGCGATGCGTTTGAAAGACATTTGCTCTTAAGAACATTCGGGTCCCGTGGACTTGAATGGCTCTCTGCCCTTCACTCACCGCGTGGCTCTGCATTCACAAGAGGAGTGCCCCGTCTCAGTTCGCCGTGCTGGGTCCCGGCCACAGCCAAGCCGTCTCGCCCTCATGCCTCTCAATTCTGCAGGAAACGAGCCACCGTTGCACCTCACGGCCCTTCCCCTCCTCCCCGCGGAAGCGGAGGCCCAGGGAGCACCGCCGTCCGCCCTGCGGTCCTCCCCACGTCGGACCAGGAGCCCCACTCTGCCCTTTTCAACAGGCGAAAGACAACTGGACCCCGAGTGTTCGGATTGGGGACACATGGCAGATTTCTGTCCTGTTTCCAACAGTGACTTAACCAGGGCAGTTTCTCAATTAGATGATTCATTCGTTCGCTCACTCACCTCATCCATGTTTATTGAGCACTTACTAGGTGCCCGGGGCGGCCGTGGGCTCTGGGAGGAGGCGAGGGGCCCTGGTGGAGTGCACTGTCCTGGGGCCGGGGTGGGGGAGGGTCGGGGGCACTTATCAAAACCACACATACGATGTTTTGAACTGCGGTACGCGCTTCTGTAGGACCACGTGGGCCCAAGGTCAGCTCCGGCCTTGAGTTCGGCTCCGGGAGTGAGTGGCTCTGTCACTGCTTTTCCCCTGCAGACCCCCCATCAGATGGGGACAGCACAGCTGCTCTGAGGCAGGCGGGCAGGTGGCTCCAAGGATGGGAAAGGAGGCATCTTCATAAACCCTGAGCCCTTGCCTCTCCTCCCACTGCACCCCGAAGACATCTGTGTCCCTGGACGGGGTCCATCTGCGTGGGCTGCGGGCCGGCTGAGATGGGTCTGGGCCTGGAGCACCGGCTCTGCGGGAGTGCGGCAGGGGACCTGTCTGGTGGAGGTGGAACTCAGCCATCCTGCACCTGGAAGTCGGAGTGGGGGGAGGAGCCAGGTGTGCTGAGGGAGGTCACCGCTACCGCTCACGGCCATGGCCATGGTCACGGCTGCCCCCGGAACCCTCGCAGCTTCAGGGTCAGCCACCGGAGCCCCCAGTCTTTAGGCCAAGGGGGAAGGAGGCTCGAGGGCGTCCTCAGCCTCAGGCCTGAGAGGCAGAGAGGGAGGGAGACGAGCGTCCACGTCCCCCTGCCCATGACCACGCGGCGAGCGGAGCCAGACCTGAGGTTGGCGCGGGCAGGGTTCTGGCTCCCAGACGCGCGGCCGAGCCCCAGCCCTGTGCTGCTTCTTGGTAAAGACCCTCTCACACGCCTCTCCCTCCGACCCGCCCCACGTCCCTGCCGGGAATGTTGTAGCTGTCCGAGTCGTTGCTCTCATAAAGCACGCCTGTGACGAACTATTAGGAAGGCATTGTTGACAGGAAACAATATGTTGTCCATTTCCTGCCTCATCTTTCTCGGGAGGCCACGAGTGGCTGGAGATAACCGCATATCGGCACAAGGAGAAAGAAGGGAGAGAGATCGTGGGAAGTGGGAGGAGTCTGTCCTGTTGGGCTGCGAAGGTTTCTGCCCAGAAATCCACTCTTGTTGCCTGTCCGCCAGCCTGCGCCGCGGCTGCGCCCTCCTCCCGCTGGCTCCCCGGTCTTCACGGGGGCCTGCTTCGGGGGACTGTGGTCACTGTGGTCCAGGGGGGTGGGGGTTAGAAATCCGGAAGAGAATGTGGAATTTACTCTTCCTGGTGCCACAGGCAGGACTTCAACAGAGGCTGGTGGAACGTGAGGCCAGCAAGAACCCCGTTTTCTAGAAACATCTTGCCCACAACATTTTCTGTTCCGATATCAAATTGCAAACGGCATGGCGGCTGGGTGGAGACTAGTCACTGCGTAGGCAAATGCCAGGGGTGTGCCTGACCACACAAGTGGCCCCTTTTCGGGGTGCCCGCGTCTGGGGCTGGGGATGATTCTGGGGTGCCTCCAGGTCAGGGGCCCTGACCTCGGTTCAGCCACATCCTGGCACTTGCCTGCGAGGCTCTGGCTCTGGCTCTGGGTCTGCAGGGTTCCGGGGCCTCGCCCGGTGCGGGTCCCTGGGGCGGCGGGGCTCAGCGCCAGGAGGAACTCCCTGGCTCACTTCCTCTCCGGGCCCTGGGCCTTCTCCTTTCCCACCGCTTCTGACCCTGAGGTGTGGGGTGTAGCCACGGCTGCGAGCTGGGAAAGGGGGGGCAGACAGGGAGAGAGGGGAGCACCCTCCGGTGAGCAGCTGGCCCAGGTGGCCCGTGTCTATGGGGTTTGAGCACTGGAGCCCTTCCGCCCGGGAAAACCGGGGCAGCTTGTCACCCTGCAAAGGCGAATGCCGTGCTTACCGCTCACCGCTGAGCTTTCTAACTCCATGTCCCCGCGCCAGTGCCAGTGGCGGAGAGGTAGGGTGGGAGGGAGGGACGCACAGACAGTGATGCCGATCACAGAATCTCGACCTCGACTGTGTGAGGCAGAAGGGGCTCCGATAACCGGCGTGGAGGCTTCCGGCTTCTTTCAGACACAGCTGGAGGGGGCAGGGGACAGATGGCTGTCCCTTGGAAGGGGACTGTCCTATCGCCCGCCTGACTTCCCCGGGCCTGGGTCGCAGGTCAAACCCAGGAGCACAGTCGGCTCCACGTGGACCGAGGAATGGGGGTGGTCCCCAGGGGTCACTGGGGTGTTCTCAGAGAGAGTCTGGCGGTGGGGTGCAGACAGTGGGCACCTGGCTCACCTGTCAGAGTTGTGCTTCCCCTGGACCCCCGCCCCAGTCCAACCCAGGCTGGGCGGGGTGTGTGCCTCTGTACCCCCGTGGCACCCCGCCACTCCCTGCAACATCTTCCCATGAAAGGGATGTTCATGGCCCTTCCCACCCCCTGAGTCCCCAAGGGGCAGGAGGGTGGGCACAACGATGGGCCTTCCCCTCCTCCCCTCCCCTCCCCTCCCAGGAGAGCCTGAGCTCTGACCGGGGGAGGCGGGGTGTCTGCAGTGGCTGCCCTGTATCTCTGTATACCCCTATGTTTATCTGGCTTCTGCTTCCAGAGCTCAAATTCGAAAATTTCAATGTTGCATTTAAGGAATGCCAGCAGCCTGAGCCTTCCCCGAGGCCAGTGGAGGAGTAAACAGGGAGGTAAATGTTTTAAAGTGACAACTGCGTCCCCACCCTGGGCCGGCCAGGGCGGGGCCCCGGGACGGACGAGGCGGCCGGGCGCCATGCCTTGGAACCGTGACAGGCGCCCGTCTCTACTTGCACCGGGAGCCCCATTCTCCCTGGTGCTGGGCCAGCCGCACTCACTTCTCCTGGAGCAGGCCTGCCGCCTGCGGCCTCTCACCCACCTGGCCCTCCCCTCCCCCGCAGCACGAAGGCAGGGATGAGCTTTGTCTGTTCACTCACTGTTCTGTCCCCAGACCTTAGCGCGGTGCCGGGCACATAGTAGGCACTTCGTGCATACATAATTACCACTTACCGAGAGCTTTAACTATGTTGTCACGACCTGTGCTCAGCCCTCTCCACAGGTTCCTCCACTCACTCACTGTCCTCGCGGACCCTGTGAGGTCGTGACCGCCGTGGGGATGAGTGTACACAACACAGAGATGACCGCTTCAGCCCCGGGTGCGTGCATCTCAGTGGCATCACGCATACTCGTGTTTCTGTGGGTCTGTCACCACCGCCCGTCTCAGAGCTCTTCCACCTTCCCAAACAGGAGCTCCGGCCCCACGACACAGCGACCCCCCCCCCCCCACCTCCCTGGCCCCTGGCAGCCACCACGCGGCTTCCCATCACTGCCAGTCTGGCTGCTGCAGAACCTCCGGCAGGGGGAGGGAGTCACCGCTCCTGGTCCTCTGTGTCTGACTGGTGTCACTGAGCGTAACGTGCTCGAGGTTCCTCCACGGTGCAGCGGGTGTCAGAACTCCCTTCCTTTTTGTGGCTGCGTCATATTCCACGGCCCGTCTGGACCGTGCTTCGCTTACCCAGTCCTCTGCTGATGGACTCCCCTTTTCACGGTCCTCCATGAGGGTCAGGATTTTTAAGATCCTCATTTTACAAAAAAGGGGTGCGGAGGCTGAAGATAAGCAGTGTTCCCGAAGGTGCCTGCAGCGGCAAAGCTGGCCAGTGGTGGAGACAGATCTTCACCCCAGGCTACACCCCACTTCCTGCCTGGAGAACTGAATGCGAGAGACCACAGGGAGGTACTGAATGACATTAGTGAGGATAGCGCCAGTTGCTATAACAACCCACCTCTAAACTTCCATTGGCTTAGCCGTGGAAGGGAAGTTTACTTCTCAGTGTTGTTAAGTGCAATGTGGATGGTCCTGGGCCGGGGAGCCATCCATCCACGGGGTGACTGGGGGCTCGGGGTTCCTGGGTGTTGCCGTTCCAGCTTCCTTTTGGGTCTGGGCACCCTCTGCCTCCAGGCATCGGGAGCGGAGAGAGACTGGGGAGAGCACCGCCGCTTCTAAAGCACCAGGGCCTGGCAGCGACCCCCTCGCTCTTCCACCTACACTTTCTTGGCAGAACGCGACCCCACAGCCATGCCCAGGGCGAGCGGTGCTGGGAAGTGTGGTTTCCCGGCTGGCTTCTCTCCCCAGCTCTCTCTCCCTTTCTCTCCTCTCTGGGAGGGGGAGCGCGAACTTTGTGCCGGATCACCAGTGAACCTGTCGCACCCACGGGGGCTGTAAAATTTTGCGTGGCGGGTGTGCACAGGAAGCTAGAAAACACACTGGCGTGTTCTGGGGGCCCAGGCGTCCGGGGTGAGCAGAAGCAGCCCGGGCGCAGGTCTGCCTCCGACGGCGAAGCGCGCTGCCCCGCTGCCCGGCGCCCTGGGTCATATCCGGAAGGTTATTCCCTGCACCTGCCTCGCTCGGTGTGGAAGCCCGTCGCCCGCCCGAGACAGACAGCCGATCAAGATCGCTTAACCTCGCGTTTCGGGCGCGGCGTCATAAATAGCTCGCGCGGGGCCGCGCGGGGCCGCGCGGGGAGCCTGACAGCTCCTACAACGAGATCGGGGTGCAGTGGTGCATCTCCTCGTTATATATAAAAAAGAGTGACAGCCCCCATCGCTTACGCTGACATCGATGAGGTCCGCTTGCGGAGCTTCCCAGTCCATCCATTCATAACCCCTGTTACGACTCCCGGCTTTTAAACGCGGCACCAGTCTATTTTTCAAACGCTCCACCATGATCAGCGCAGGGAGCCATTCGTCAATGTTTCATTTTCCTAAGGATATCTGGAGTTATCTTAATTTTTATGAGGCTTCTCCACGGGGTTGGCTGTCAGGTGTGACTTTAATGTGGAAAGGAGAGGGGGAGCCCTCGCCTGGCACCAAATTCCTCGGGATGTCAGAGGCCCGCGTCCCTTTTTTTTGCCCTTCCTGGCCTCCTCTCTACATGGAGACCCCCTAAGAGAGGTGGTCCCAGGCATTGCTGTCACCTGTGTATGGGGCGGTTAGAGGACGGGGGCGGAGGGAGTCAGCACACAGGCGGGGTCCCCCTGTGGGTCACCCCGACCTCGAGACACAGATGCCCTTCAGGGCCTGGGAGCCCACCACCAGGGGACCGGGCCTGCTCACGGCGAGGCTGGGGAGTTCTCTCACACCACCAAGGCCTCCAGGCCATGAAGCCTCCTCTCTGATCCTCAAAGGACCCAAATGGGATTAGAAGAACCCTTTTGGCTCCCCAGGAAGTGACTGTGGCATTGCCTCCTGGTGTCTGGTCACTTTCCAGGTGCCAGGGAATGTCCCTCTGCCACGGGCTCCTGGTTCCTTCTTAGCCAGCGATCTGGGGTTGGGCCCGGCCATGGTGAGATGCAGCCCTGGAGGATGGCGAACACCCGTGCCCCCACCCACCCCCGTCGGTGGGTCCCTTGGATGGGCTGGGGCAGCAGGATCCCTGAGGTGCCTTAGACAGCAAAGATAAATGGCGGACATCGATGGAGAGAAGTTGACCCGCTAGCCTAAGCCTGCCCACAGCTGGCAACGAGGGCGAGTTACACACACGCCGGGCACGCCAAGGATGAGAACGCCCGGCCTAGTTTAGCAACGACAGATCCTTTCCCTCCCACACACTTCTCCGGTTGCAAATGAGACCCTGGTGGGTGCGCCGAGGGTAAATAAAATTGATTCTCTCCACGTCGTGTTGGAGATGATGAATGCGTTCGAGAAAGGGCTTCAGAGGCCTGCGCGCTGATTAGAAGAGGCAAAATGATTGTGGGATGGGGACGCAGAGAAGGAAGGGATCACGGCAGAGTCTCCTTGCAGAAATGTCGCAGGTCTGGGCCTTGCGAGATCATTGCCATCCGATGTGTGCGTGTTGCACGGCTACCCTTTGGTTGCTGGGGGGCCGTTACAGGGGTGCTGGGGTCCACGCTGCTCCTGGTGCCTCTGCCTTTCTGTCTAAAGCCTGTTTTCTTCGTGGCAATGCCTGCCCCCCCTTCATCTGTCCCTCGGTGCCTCGCAGGGTCCCTGGCACAGAGGCGGTGCGTTGCGTTCCTCCTGCAGCGCTGCCATTGGGAAGGTGGGCCTCGAGGTCATGAGCCCAGGTTCCCCCCGAGGCAGCTGAACCTTCCAGAGCCCGTCTCTGCACATTCGGAAGGGGGTTAGGTAGCACCCAGTTTGCAGGATGTTACATGCAGTACAAGCACTGACTATTGAGTTTGACCCCTGGGAAACTGCTGATATGTAACGTTTTAAAAAAACGTACTAAATAGCAATTTCCTTTGGTTCCACCTAACATGAACTAGCTATTTATTAGTGCACAGTAAATTGTCCCCAGGTTTAGCAACTGGAAACAGCCACCACCTATTCACTTACAGTTTCTGTGGGTCGGGGCCCCAGGTGCGGCTGAGCGGTGTGGCTCTGGCCCCACAAGGCCACGCTGAAGCTTCCCCAGAGCCGCGGTTTCATCTGAAGACACGGCCGAGAGGGGACGGCGTCAGCCCCCTCGCAAAGGTGTCCGGAGGAGCTGAGGGAAGGAGGGTCCCGGTTCCTTGCTGCCCGTTGACTGGGGGCCGCCGGTTCCCCACCACGTACACTGCTCTGCAGGGCTGTCTTGCCGCATGGGACGTGTGCCCCCAGGGCGAGCCATCGGAGAGAGAGGGGGAGAGAGAGAGGGCACACTCAGGGCGGCAGCCGCAGTCTCTTTATAACCCAACCTCGGAAGTGGCATGCCTGCCGCACCCCTGCCGCATCCTGTTTGTCAGAAGCAAGCTTTCCAGGCCAGCCCACGTTCAAGGCCCGGGGATGACACAAGGGGGTGAGAACCAGGAGGCTCGTCGGGCCTCATCTTAGGGGCTTCCTATTTGTTGCGATGTGTGGTGCACGCGTCTCAGGAAATGAGAGTGCAAGGGCATCGTGAAGGGAAAGAAGAGCCGTCCCGGAGATGTTTCCAACTGCGTCTGAATTCAGCTGGAGTAGCACTTTCTTCCTGTGCAGTGATACGGATAGAATAATCTGGAAGAAACATGCCCAGAGGCTGCAGTCCTTTCCCGAGGAATGCCCTTGGCCTGCTCCGCCTCGTAACCTAGCATCTTACCCTTAGCTGCTTCTGAGCGCCTGGCCTCTGGGCACAGACCCTGGCTGCCCCAGGGGCCTTTCAGGGCCTGGGGCCAGAGCCTGGCTGCAAAGTCGGATGAAGACCGGGCCTTCTGAAGGGATACACGGGGCTGGGCTGCCTGACTTTGGAATGGGGGAGGGTGGGCAGGGCCAGCGGAGCCTTTAATGGGAAGTTACAGCTCAGGGAGGGCCCTTCTGGGAGGAGTTACTGGAGGTGTGGAGGGAAGAAGGGGAAGGGGCGGGCTCCTTCTGATGGCTTGGCACTTTTTGAGATCACCTGCCAGGCCCTTGACTTTGGTTCAAATCAAGGAGGACATATCTGGGGGTGGAGCCAGTTGGGGTGAATGATCTAGGGAAAACATTGGAGTTGATGGTTTGACCTTTTTCCAGCCACAGTTTATTGAGCACTTCCTATGTGCCAGGCGCTGTGCTAAGTTCTTTAGAGCACGATCTTTCTCTCCCTTTTTTTCTCAGAACGGTGGTAGAAAGTGAGAGCTATTGTTTCCCTTTTGCAGGTTGAGACCCAGAGAAAGGAAGTGCTTTGCCAAGTTCACGGACAGGAGGCTGCAAGCCCAAGTCTGGCTGGGATGGGCTGGGATGGGCGGGGAGGGCGGAGCTTCCGGCAGACTTCCAGCACTTGTGTCTGGCTCTCCACACCACCCCCCCGCCCCGGAGAAATCGCTGGAGGATCCTGTTGGAGCCTGGCCCGCCCCTCCTGGAAGGGAGCATATTATCTTCCCCGCTTGAGTCTGAGTTATCTTGTTGTGGGTACCTCAGTCGTAATGAGCTCGTTCCTACCCAAGAGCATGCGGGGGAAGCCATGTCAACAGTGCGGGTGGGACGTGCCTGGGGGGCAGGGTGGGGGCACAGATCAGAGAAGGGAGAACTGGCTCATCGCTGGAGGATCCGGGTTTGAATCTCAACTTATCTCACCACCTGGGTGACCTCTCTGAGAAGGTCTTATACATTTTTCAAACCACACCTACCCTGCAGCCTGTGTGGACCTGCTGGATGGCGGCCGCCTCCTAGAGTCTTGGGAGGGACTGAGAATGTGATTGCAGGCTCTGCATCGATTAGTTATGTCTGTCACAGCCGAGGGAGGGGCACACCTTTGCTTTAGCCAACCTCCTTGGAGGCTTCCTGTGAGGTTTCCTTGTGGTGACCCCTGGGAAGGCACCTCACACCTGGCTGGCAATCAGCAACTACCTAATGTTTTCTTTTGGATCATTCCCATGGATGCCACTGAGTTAGCACCTTCCCTGGGAAGTGCTCGCCAGCTCAGAGCAGATGCTCAGGGAAATTCCACAGTGGGGACGGGGTGAGAGGCGGTCCTAGCTCTTTCTGAGTGCGTGCACCCCTGCCCCGGGTCCTCTGACCCTCACACCTGGCCGAGGTGACCAGCCCTGGACTGCAGGGTGGCCCAGACAAAGAGATGGCATCACAGTGGCAAAGGTATTAGGTTGGTGTATTTACATCCCCAAGTGCCTGGCTGTCACGCCGGAGCAGCGCCTTCATGAGATATAAGTAATTTGTGCAGGCTGATCCGGGTTTCTCATTAATATGCAAATGAGGCATGCCAGTTGTTAGGTTAGAAGAAAGCTGTCATGTTTATTGTGACAGAGCTAATGGATGTGTTTGGATTGTGCATTCGATGTGTTTTCAAGAGCGTGTCTTATCTTTGTTTAGGCAGTAAATCAAAAATGTAAACAACAATTCATTAGCATCTGTCAGAAGCTCAAAGCCACATTGTTTCACTTGACAGTCTTCCCAGAGGTGGGGGAAACACCCCTCTCTCTGCCTTACTCCGGATTAGTCAGAAGTCGCTGGGGCTCTCCCTCTGTCTTGCTCCAGGGCGTGTGTGTGAGGGGTCACGCAAGCCCAGGGGGTCTGCTCGGAGAGCTGACGGGTCGTGGGGACGCGCGGGGGTGGGGCTGGGGTGGGGGAGGCAGTGCCCACGTGGATGCCCCTTGTCCTGGGAAAGCTCCGGCCTTGGGGCACCCCCCCCCCCCCCCGCACAAACCAAGCTTTCTGGGGAAGGGTCTGGTTCACAACAAAATCACTGGCGACCGGGCAGACTGAGGGTCAGCTTTCCAGTGGCGCTGGCGGGACAAGTACCCCCAGAACCAGCTCAAATACCTTCGGGACTCCAGGAGGCCCTGAAGGAGGCGACCCAAGTCCCAGCGCAGCCATCTCCACGTTTTACAATTTGCCGAGGACACCACGCCCGCCAGCCGGTTCACCCTGGTCACGCCCCTGGCCTCGGGCGCACGGAGCCCGGCTGGCAGAAGGGGAAACTGAGGCTCAGGGGCCGGCAGCGGCGCGCGTGGGGTGACAGACTCGCTAGAAGTGGGCGTGGTGCGCTGCTAAGCGCGGCGGGAGGCAGGTCACCCCGCAGTCCCCGCGGAGCCCCGGCGCCTGCTGGCGGTTTCCGCGCTCCCGCTCCACGGCCCCCGTCGGGGCGGGTCCGCGCGCGCGCGGAGCGGCTGGGCTCCCCCGAAACTGCGACAGAGGGCCTCGCCACCCGTGTCGCAGGGACAGTGGGTCCACAGGTGGGAACCCCTTTAATGCCCGACCGCCTTTCTCTCTACCCCCGTAGCTGGTTCTTGGAGGGCATTTTCCAAAGCTGCCGTCTGCAGAACACTAGTTTCCAGCAACAGGTGAGCGAGAAGAAGCTCTCGCCGGGCCAACAGGTTCGATCAATGCCGCCCCCCGCCCCCCGCAGCCCCTCCTAATAAACGTGCGCGCGGGCCCGGAGCAGGGACCAGACGCTCAGCGCCGCCCCGCTGCCCCCTGCCCCACCCCGCCTCCGTCTAAGGGAGAGTCTGCTGACCCACCCCTCTCCCCGCGCCCAACCTCTGCTGCTGGAGGGACAGGTGGAGCGCAGAACTGGGAGGTGCGGGAGGAAAAGCCGGGCGGATGAGGTTAGAAAGAGCCCAGAAACGCTCAAGGGGAAGGAAAGAGATGAGAAGGCTGGGCAGTGAGAAGCAAGCCCGCAGGGACGAGCTGGGAGGAACCCTGAACGTGGGGGAGGGCTTGTGGGTGGCAGGAAGGGGAGGGAAGAGAGGAAAGGCCTTGGAGGGAGCAGCTGGGGGGGGGGCGGCTCAGCAGGGGGTGGGGAAGAGGCTGCATCTCATAACGCGCCCCCCTCTTGTGACTTTGTGTGGAGAGTTAAATTCATTCCTTCCTTCCTTCCTTCCTTCCTTCCTTCCTTCCTCCCTCCCTCCCTCCTTCCTTCCCTCCCTCCCTCCCTCCTTCCTTCCCTCCCTTCCTCCTTCCTTCCTCCCTCCCTTCCTCCCTTCCTCTCTCCCCCGAATCCATCCACCGCTCCATCCACCCACCTGCCCATCCATCCATTGTCCGTGTTTCTTCCCTCCCTCTCTCCCTTTCCTTCCTCATCCAAGTCAGACCACCGTTTCCGTTGGAACGGGACTGGCCCGGGACGGCCCGGTCTGGTCCGGAGCGTGCTCATTCTGCCACAGAGAACCTGTCTGGCTTTGTAGCCCAGAGTTCTTCCCCTTGGCTGGCAACGGAACACGTGTGGACACCTCGCAGGCCCCGAGGGCCACCGTCTAAGACATGCTGGTCTGGACTTGCCTTCCCGTCCTCCCGGCTGCAGGCACTGCCCCCCCCGCCCGCCGCCCCCCGCCCGGGCTCTGCCGCTGGCCCTTTGCCCTCCAGGAGCCTCCCTCCAGCTCGGAGCTCGCCCATCTCCTGTCTCCTGGCTGCCCCTCCTTCGCAAGGCCATGCCTCCTCCTTGGAGAGCCCTCTGTGGTCCTGCAGGGCCGCTCCCTTCCTGCTCACAGACCAGCTCTCGGGAGGACTTGTCTACGCTCCGAGCACGCATGCCCCCCCCACCCCGGGGTTTCTGAGCCCCCTTCTCCTGGCTGCCTGGCCCCCTCCCAGGCTCCTCTCCCACTGCCGGCTCCTCCTGCCTCTGTCCCACGTCCTCCTCCTCCCTCCGCCCTTCGCTCTCCCGGCGATAGGGTGGTGAGGCTCCTGCACAAGGTGAGCCCGGCTCTGGGGGCGTCAGCTCTTCTGAGACCCCGCAGGTCTCCGCGGCACCCCCAGACCCCACTCCTTGGACTCGGCCCCCCCGCCTGCTCTGAGTCCTCATCCTGCTGGCAGCTCTAGAGGCTTTGACGTAGCCCAACCCTCTTCCTTGCCCTGTTCTCAGCCCTTAGCTGGGGCCACCACCCTGGAAGCCTCCTGGCACCTCCTGTGGGTGCCCTGTGTTCACCTCTACCTGGGCCCGGCCCCACCCTCAGGAACCCATGCCTCTCACCATCATGGCAGCCTGGCCGGTGGTAGGCCCTCAGTAGCTGGGTGGTCGGGAGCTTCCAGGCTCCACCCCGCAGCCCCCACAAATGTCCCCTCCTTCGTCTTTTGAGCAGTCTTGTCCTCATCTCTGGCTGTCTCAAGCTTCTGGGCCTCAGCCTGGCACGCAGAGCAACAGGTGGGGCAGGGAGGGTCATCGGGTGGACGTGGGGGGAGGGGGCGCTGGTACGTGGGCCGGTGGCGCGCACCACTGGCTGCAGCCAGGGCAGGCGGAGCGCCCTGTGCCCGGCGGGCGGCAGGCTGGGGCACCCTCTGCAAGGCTGTCGCGCATCCTGAGCCCCTGGGCAGATGCTGAAGCTGCCTGAGGTCCCCCGAAGGGAGAGGGGTTCCACAGGCTGCCTTGTCCCTGGCTGGCCTCCCTGAGGGGTCAGGAAGTCATGTGGGCTTGCAGCCGGGGCCTGGGCCGGGGCCTGGAGGAGAAGGAGGTTAAGAACCTTCACTTCCAACTCTCACCAAGATTTAAACCAAAGTAAAATAGTGCGTTAACCTTCCAGCACCACTCGAAATCCAGCTCCTCATTTAGCAGGGATTAAAGTAATTGATGAACTTGTACTTGAGACATAGATTCCCATAAATAAAGAGCAATGAGCTCTAAAAATAACACTCAGGTTGGGTTTTTGTTTTTTTTTATAATAAGGTTAAGATCAACATGCAACGCACCCCAGGAGGCTCCACATCAAGCAATTAGGAAGCTGCAGAGAATGGGGAAATGAACATGTTTATTCGAAAATCAATATATTTATCCTAAAAGGGGTTAGGGAGCCACGCGAGGGAAGCCTGGTCCTGCCGCAGCCCCTGGACTCGCTGCGGGCCCAGGGAGGCCCCAGGCAGTCAGGGGTTAAGATATGGATTTCAACTCAACGTTGAAGGAAGACCCCTGGGTGAGCTTTTCATTGTGTCGACTGAAAACGTTTAAAAAATCAATAGAATGGTGTCTAAAAGGATCTTCCAAAGACTGAGTCAGCCTATCCACTGCCAGTAGGCTGCCACGAGCCACTGGAGAGGCGGGCGGCGAACCCTCCCAGGCTCGCAGCTAATGAGGCGGGAGTCTTGGGGTGGTTCTGGAGGCAAGCGGAAACTCTCTCTCTCTCTCTCTCAAGAGTTCTAATTGCTTCTGCAGGAACGGATAATAAAGACTGGGACCTTCCCATCAGCTGAGACAGTAATTGCACCCTCTCCCTGACCCCAAACAGCCCAACGGGTAGACTACGCAGAGACACAGTAACTACAGGAACAGAGGCTCATCCGGCCAACAATGGGCTCCCCCAGGGAGTGGGGACTGGACTCTGGGCCACCGGGATGACGAGAGAGCTCAGGGGGCCCAAGCTGTGCCCGCAGGGAGCTCAGACTCTGATGTGGTGGCTTTCAGACATTTTAACCATGACCTACCAGAAGAAATACGTATTGCATTTTGAAGACTGATTCAGAAGAAAGAAAATACCACGTGAGGGAGTTGAGAGGAGGGGAGGGGGCCTCTGGCTGGGAAATCAAGGAGGGCCTCTTGGAGGCGGCAGCAGGAGCTGGGCCCTGAAGGGTAGAGCGATGCTTGCCATTTAGATAGGCTGGGTTAGGAGGAGTAATTATATTTGTAGCAGGGTATAAATTATGTTGTTATTAATCATGGAATAGACAGTGTTATCTTTCTCAAGGGGCTTTCGCACCTGGGGCTTTCTAAGCTGTTAGAATGACTGGGTCATTCTAACAAAGTGTGACCGAGTTAACTGAGATATTAGCTGCGTTTTATCAATGGGGAAACTACCAAAGTCATGGAGGTGAAGGATTTTGCCCGAGGACCCACAGCTCCCAGACTGGGGCAGAGCCACGTCTGAGCTTGGGTCTGCTGGACCGAAGTCCCCTGGAGCCCCCGCCAGAGGAGGCGCCAGCCTGGGTTCTGCAAAGGGAGCCGGCTCCGGGCCGGACCCACCACGGCTCTTCCTCCCCTTCCCCAGAGCTCCTGCTTCTGCGGCCTCCCAGCCTGTCCCCTGGGTTCCGAGGAGGTGCGCGAGGGCTGTGAGTCCTCCCAGAGACCCTTCTGGCTCTCCTGAGTCACAACCAGGGGGCTCCTATTCCGGGGGTCAGGGGGATCTCGATCTGGAGGAATGAGCTTGGTGACTTCAAGCACCCCTCCCAGACTGATGAAAAACTGCCCCCCCCCACCCCTCTCTCCTGAAACCTCCTCGCTCTCTGCCAATCTAACCCTCCTGGGTCCAGAGGCCAGGGTGAAAGTCACGTCCTCCCGTTCTCCAAGCACAAGACCTGCTGCCTCCCAGCCACCAGCCCGAATTCCCAGTTTCCTCTCTTAGACTTTGCTTCTCTCGAGGAACTTACAATTTAATCAGGAGTCCCTAATAGTACACGCATTCTAAATTGCAATCATTTATTGCATCTAGCCTGGGGCTTTTCTGTCTGTTAGAAATATCAGGGTTATTTCCTTCTTTTAAGAGTTTACGTTAAAAAAAAACACACACACAAACTTTACAAATAATGTTTGCTGTTTAATGTTCTCCTCCGAAATATCAATCTGCAAAAATAGAAATCCTTTTTTACAATTCATCTTAAGGATGGAGTTCCAGTTTCTTATAATGTAATGAATGCACTGCAGATAATGGCCCGATAGTGCAAATGAAAGGCACATATAATCAAAATGATAATGGAGCGTATTGCGCTGCTTGTATAATAAAATCCATACCAATATGGAAATCATATCTCAAGGCAACATTCCTCTCTGTGATTTTTGTAATAATTGTACATGCAAGAGCAGGGCATCGAAGAGTGGGGAGAACAAAGACCTTTATTGCTTCATTAGGCAGCTGGCATTCCGCTGGCCCGGCCTGCCGCCAGCCATCCCTGAATTGCCAAGGGAAGCTTCTCCCTCTCCCACAGAAGTGACTGACCCTTCCGCCAGCGCCCTCCTCAGCTCCGAGTCCGCGGAGATGGCCTGATGACAGACAACGGGACCGGCACCTTCTGCCCCCCCCCGCTGCGAGGTCTCTGGGTTTGGATCACGTGGCAGCCAGGGCCTGGAAGCTCGGTGGCACGGGACGGGAGGCGTCGGTGGGGACTTTCGGAGCCTTAGGGCTCGATTCGGCCCCACCCCTGAACTCCTGTGTTCTGGCACGGGTTCTGGCACCCTGCCTCAGGTCACCACGTCTCTAGTGGGTTCTGCTGGGTGCCAGGCACTGCAGGCACGGGGTTGTATCTGGGGGTTCCGAGGGAAAGGGGCAGAGGCCTTGGCCACACCGCCTCACAGTCCTGGTGGGTTAGTGCACGCCAATGGCCTTGCATGCGTGTTGTGCAATTGATAGCTGGGGGGATCGTGGTTTATGCCCCGTCTTGAGCATGACCTTGGCCTTTCTGGGCCAGAAAGGTGGCCCAAGTAGACCCAGGTCCCCAGCACCGCGTCCACTGCTCTTCCCATTACAGCCAGGGCTTGTCTGCATGCACGCACCCCGGGTGGGGGCAGAGGGGGACAGGGCAGGGGTCTGAAGGGAAGTTCTGGACAGCAGCCTTCAGCGCTGGGCTCGGCTGCGCATCAGTGGCTGGTGGGTTCCCTTGAGGTCTGCCCCTCGCCGCCTTGCCCTAGGCCCTCCTCCCTCAAGGGTCCTTCTGCTCTGCCTCCTGACCTGGGCTGGCCCTGGGCTGGCCATCCCAGCTTCCGTGAGACCCACTTTGTTCTCATTCTCCCCCACGCCCCCGCCCCGGCAGTCCGCCATGCAGGGCCTGACCGGGTTGGTTACCACGAGCGTCCTCCAGGCCCAGCGTGGGGGCAGCTGACGGTCCGAATCGCCAACAGTTGGGCAAGTGTGGGCATCATCCAGGTGGATTCTTCCATGGACCTTTCAGATGGGCGCTTTATTATCTCCACTGTATCCATCCAGCTGCTGCAAACACACCCGTGTGCAGGTTTTTGCGTGGACATATGTGTTTGGCTCCTTTGGGTAAATAAATACCAAGGGGCTTGACTGCTGGATTATACGGTAAGAGCATGGTTAGCCCGGCGAGAAACCACCACACTGCCCTCCTGAGCGGCCGCGCCACGGGCGTCCCCGCCGGCAGTGAGAGTCCCGTTGCCCCCATCCCCACCGGCGTTTGGGTGTGGTCGGTGCTCCGGGTTTTGGCCCTTCTAAGAGGGGTGCGCTGGTTTTAATCTGTGTTTCCCCGATGACATGGGATGGGGAGCCTCCTCCCACGTGCGCGTTTGCCGTCTGAATCCGGGGCGAGGCCCCGTGTTGGCTGTTCCGAGTCTCGTGCGCGTCCGTGCCCACAGTTGGTCGGTATTCACACGGTGCCGGGGTTCTGGTCTGGGTGGCGCTGGACCTACAGGTCAAGTTGGGAAGAACCGAGACCCTGACGATGCGGAGTCTCCCTATCCCCGAACATGAACGTCTTTCTGTTTATTCAGTTCTTTGACTTCGTTCGTCAGAGTTTTACCGCTTTCCTCACCCCTGTGTTGCACCTGTTTTGTTAGATCTGTACCTAAGTATTTCATTCTGGGGGGTGCTAGTGAAATACGTTCTGAGAAATGCGTCATTGGGTGAACATTTACAGCGTGCACTTACACGAACCTGGATGGCACGGCTTACTGCACGCCCAGGCCACGTGGTGGGTCACTGTCACGTACACGGTCCGTCATCATTGACCAGAATGGTGTTAATGCGCACGGGTGTGTCTAGAACTGAGACCAGCCCACTGTCACAGAGCACCGCCCGGCTTCAGGGCAGGTGTGAGCACTTCACAGGAACAAGATGAAGTTCTCCCCTCCCTCCTTCCTTCCTTCCCTCCCTCGCACCATGGTCGTCCATCTCACTTACGTATGAGTGTGCACGCACACATCAGGTGTACACATGCGCACAGAATCAAATACGTTGTCGCTCTCATGTTGAACAGACCGTCACTCGTCAGGAAAAATAAGAAGAAGACATGTTAATTGTACTTTCATTTGTCCTTTCTTTGATGCCCTTCCATTCTTGATGTGGACATGAGTCTCTGGCCTCTGTTATTTCAGAACTTCTTTGAACATTTCTTGCAAGGCAGGTCTACTGGCCACAAATGTCCTTCATTTTTCTTTGTTTGAGAAAGTCTTTATTTCTTTTCACTCTTGAAGGATAATTTCGCAGGGTACAGAATTCTAGGTTGGTGGGGTTCTTCTTTCCTCTCAACATTTTGAACATATCACCCCACTCGCTTCTTGCTTTCCTGGTTCTGAGAACCTGAATGTAATTCTAATTTGTGGCTATTTTTCCCACTCATTGTTTTCGGAACTTCCTGGTTCTGTGGTTTGGGGTCTGATATGAGGTTTGGGAAAGTTCTCACTGATCGGTGCTTCAAATAGTGGTCTGTTTCTTTTTCCTTCTGGTAGACCCACTGCATGTGGCCACACCTCCTGTAGTCGTCCCACAGTTCCTGAACTGTCTGTTCTGTTTCTCTTCCAGTCTTTGTTCCCTTCGATGTTCAGTTTTGGAAGTGTCCATTTTTTAAAAGATTTTATTCATTTATTTTTAGAGAGGGAAGGGAGGGGGAGAGAGAGAGAGAGAGAAACATCAATGTGCGGTTGCTGGGGGCCATGGCCTGCAACCCAGGCATGTGCCCTGACTGGGAATCGAACCTGGATGCTTTGGTTCGCAGCCTGCGCTCAATCCACTGAGCTACGCCAGCCAGGGTGGAAGTGTCTATTGTCATGTCCTGTAGCCCAGGGATTGTTTCCTCATGGCGTTCAATCTACTAACAAGCCCGTCTAAAGCTTCTTCGTCGCTGTTACCCCATTTCTGATCTCTGGCCTCTCCTTTTGGTTCTTTCCTAGGGTCGCCATCTCTGCCCGCTTACGTTGCCCATCTGCCCTTGCGTGCTGTCGACGTCCCCCGGGATGGCCTTGGGCATATTAATCATAGCTGTTTTCAATTCCCAGTCTGATGATCCCCCAATCCCTGCCATGTCTGGTTCTGATGCTCGCTCCATCTCTTTGAACTACGTCTTCGCCTGTTAGTGTGACTCATAACTTAACATTGATACTCGGACACGATGTACTGAGTCAGAGGAACTGCTTGCTGTAAATAGGCTTTTAGGAAGGTGGCGGGGCGGCGGGGGCAGGGCCCCCGAGTGAGCCTTGCTTCTGGAGCGTGAACTTCGTGCGTTTTCTCAGTCTGTGTTTCTACCCCCGCTCAGGTGGGCCAGGGCAGCGGGCTGAGCTGGAGCGAGGCGTCTCCCTCCCTGCAGGCCAGCCGGGCTCCGACTGCGCCCCAGCAGGTGGTGCACACCGGGAGAGCCCGCCTGCGCCTCCTGGAGGTGGAACACGTGGGAGGGTGGAGGCTTCCTCCCAGGGGGGCCTCCCGGAGCTCTGACTTTCGACCTTGTGCCGGGTCTCCAGCAATTTGCCAATCACAGCGCAGGTGTTCCTGCCGGGGCCTGGTTCCCATGGAGACCTGTGATTCTCTGCATCTGCCTGCCTGTCTCTCCGATTTCGGGAGCAGCACTTTGCCCTTTAACCTCACTTCTCTTACACGTCTAAGAAGAGTGGCTGGTAATTCAGTGTCTTTAGCTTTTTACTTGTGGGGATGGAGTGGTGACTTCTAACCTTCGTCCATGTGGAACTGGAAGTCCTCTAGGTATTTTTAAAATGTCGCGTTCTGTCTTTTTGTATCGTGGTAAAATATTGGTCACTAGAACTCACCGTTTCAAACGTCCAGCTCAGCGGCTGTCAGTGTGCTCACGCTGCCGTGTGACCATGGCCATCGCCAGCCACCGTGCACAACCGAGACTCTGCTCTCCTTAGCGTCCGTGACTCTCCACTCCCCGTCCCCCGTGCCTCCGGCCGCCACCGTTCTATTTTCTGTGTCTGTGAACTTGACGATCTAGGTTCTTCCCACAAGCGGAATCCTGCGGTACTTGTGACTGGCTTTCTTCTCCTAACGTGGCTGCGAGTCGTAGCAGACATCAGAACTTCACTCTTCTTTCAGGCTGAGATGATGCCCCACCCCAGGCACTCAGCCTGGGGCAAGCCGCGTTTGCAGGTGCCGGCGTGGAAGGTAGTACAGCGACTAATAAATAGGAACATGCGAACCCACTCTGTGCGTAGTCTTGTGTGTCTGCTCTGGTCCGCCCTGTGCATCTCATTTTGTTTATCGGTTCACTGGGCGAGGAACCCTGGGTCGTTTCCGCCTTTTGCCTGTTGCAAGGTCTGAACCCGTGAAGGTGCAGATGTCTGTCTGTCTGAGACCTTGCTTTTCACTCTTTCGGGGCGATCCCCAGATGTGGGATTGCCGGGCCCTGTGGTAATTCTCTGCTTGCTTTCTGGGGGCCTGCCAGGCTGGTCTGCATGGTGGCCACGCCGCCGCTGCTTCACCTTCCCGCCAGCAGTGCACAAGGGCTCCGATTTCCCACCTCTCTGCCAATGCTTGTGATTTCTGTTTGCTTTTCAAAAAAATCGTATAACAGCCATCCAATTGGGTGCGAAGTGGCCTCTCACTGTGGTCACTTCAGGTCATTAAGGCCCATTCTTGAGCCCAGTCCCCCCATGGGCTGCTCCTGACACCCCCTGCCACACTGCCAGGCCCCGCCCCCGGAGCCGGTCTGGACAGAAAGAAGGTGCTGGCTCCTCTGACCAGCTTTTGTAGGAGCCCCACCTACTGCCTGCAAAGGGGACGAGGGAAGGCCCGGGTGGACACTGCTGCCGGGACTGCCCCCAGCTCTCTCACTAAGGAGGGTGGCTGGCTTTCTGAGTGTCAGCGTCCTTGTCCCCACTGGCGAGACGGCCTTTCCACTGGTGACTGCGTTGTGCAAAACAGCCGACGGATGCCCACAAATCTGACGGTGTGTTTGGAGGGGTCTGACTTCACAGAGGCTATGGAGCAGACTGAAAACTTATTTAGGGGGCCCGGGGGAAGCCCCCCTCAGATAACTGAGCAGTGAGCCGCTGGAAGAGCTAAATCCAGGGTTGGGAGATGCCTGTAACTGCGGCTAGAAAAAAGGACCTCATGGTCAGGACGTCGTGGCCAGGAAAGGTGCTTTCAAGTATGAGCGCCGAGTCCACACTCAGGGCAGAGCCGGCAAGCGGCCAGCTGGCTCTTTCCCGCCGGGCCCCTCGCCTCGGAGCCTCCGGCGGGCATTCGAGGCTGTTGGGTGGGGTGGGTTTCATTAGGGAGGCTCCCCAGCAGCCCGAAGTTGGGGCCCACCACCCCAGTGCTTCCCACAATGCAACGGATCCACGAGCCACCAGCGATCTTGTTCAAGCGCAGGTTGTAACTGAGCAGGTTGGGTGGCCTGAGAGTCGGTCACGGACAAGCCCCCAGCGGACGCTGCTGCCGCCGCCGCCGCTGATTGCTGGGTCGCCTTCGAGCCATGAGAACCTGGATGCCCTCGGAGGTGCTCCCTTCTCCCGAAGATCCTCAGTCCCTTGGGACCCGGCCCTGCACCCACCTCCAAAACTGTTTCTGGCACTCTCCTCCCATGGCCCCGGCGAAGAGCTTGGTGTTGTGGTTTCCGCTGCCACTGCCACTCACCTGCTCCATTGAGGACATTTTTGTTTAATTGCATTAAGCTTTGCTCCCCAAGGTCGGGTGTGTCAAACCCCAGGTGTGCATCCCCTAGCACACCTGGCGCAGGGCAGAGTGTGTGATGCGCTTTCCGTGCGATCTGTTGAAGGAGTAGTCACAACAGCCCTGCATCTGCATGGAGACCTCACCCTCCACAAGCCCCTCAGTTCGTATCTGCCACTTCTCTTCCGATGGAGCAAAGGGTTCCTCCCAGCCTCCGCGCTCGGCGTGAATTTTCTAATTTTCATCATCACAGCGATCCTGTGAGCTACCTGCCTGCCAGGAGGGGGACGTGTTGTTTGGACAAGTGTTAAGCATGCTGCCCAGCAGATGATGGCGAGACTGGGGTCGGTCCCCAGGTTGCTGCCACCAGCACGTGGAGGAGAGCTGGTGTCTGCCCACAGGAGCAGGCTGGCTGGTGTTTCCGAGTTCCAGCCCCCTGGGGCCCCCGACAGCCAGTCCCCCCGCTCCCCAGGCTAGTGCCTTGATGCAGGTGACCATGACACCTGCAAAGGGACGGAGTTTCTTTCCTGACCTCAGCACTGCAGGCCCTCGCCCTGCAGAGAAGAGCTCAGAGGAGCGGACTCTGGTCCCGGCTGCATCCTCCTGACCGTGGCACTGTGTGCCAGGCACCGACACCCTGATCTCCTGTTTCCTCTTCTGTAACGTGGGGCCGCGCCACCGGGGCCGGGTGGCTCCGTAGGTTAGAGCGTCGTCCTGTACGCCAGAGGGCTGTGTGTCTGGTCCCCCGTCACGGTGCCCGTGGGAGGCAACCGATCCATGTTTCTCTCTCACATCACATCTCTCTCTCTAAGATCAATACGAGCACATCCCTGGGCGAGGGTTAAAGCTGTTTTAAGAAGCGGGGCCGTGCCGTATGCCCAGCTGAGCCGCCGGGGCCGCCGGGAGCCCGCACCAGCAGCTCAGCGTGGAAATGCCCTGTGCTCTATGAAGAAACGTGCATGCTCCTTATTCACCAAGGCCGTGCTCTGTGAAACGGACTTGCGTCTTCGTTTTTAAAGTCGGGGCGCTTCCACGGAGGGGCCCGCACGGGCAGGGCCCTTTCAGCCGTTTGTCCTGCTGTGCGGAAAAACCACGGCGCGCCCCGCCGCGCCAGCCGGCCGCCAGCCGGCCCCTCGCCCTTCTGCTAGCCGGTCTCCTTTGTCAGCCCGGCGTCTCCCCAGGGTCCGCCGGAGTCGCCCAGCATTGGGATGGCAGCTTTGAGTTAAAAGTTAATTATTCTTCTTTATTCTATCGAGGACGCTTAATTTTTTTAGGGATTTACTCTCCTTTGTAATTATAGCTGTGGTGATTAGAACGTCGCGGGCGCTGTGCTGCAGATTTTTAAAATATGATTTATC
Source organism: Phyllostomus hastatus (assembly GCF_019186645.2). NCBI lineage: Eukaryota > Metazoa > Chordata > Mammalia > Chiroptera > Phyllostomidae > Phyllostomus > Phyllostomus hastatus. Next base: position 30,943,373 of record NW_025334004.1, read on the forward strand.
CCCATCACTGACGGAAAACTCTTCCTTTGTAAGTTCCTATCCCTGTTTCTGCGGCAGTGCTCAGGGACGCCGGCCGGGCCCCGTGCCTCTATGGGGGCCATTAGAGTCGCTGTGCACATTTATAATTAAGGAATTTCAAAACACAAATTACCGCCTTTGGGGCCAATAGCCAGCTCAGTTACCATCGATCATGTCAGCTCTCGAGACAGCTGTGTGTGTTTGGTAAAGTAAATTAACATGCAACTTCGCTTAAAATAATGCTCGCGTGTGATGTAGCAAGGAGCAGGAAAAACAAACAATAAAGGGACCCAGGGAGCATCCAAACCGTGTATTTCAACGAGGAGGAAACCGGGCACAAAGCCGTCTGAACACCGGGAGCCCCCTCCCGGCCCCTGTCTTCGGGCTGAGCTCCTGTTGGGTTGGCGCCCCCTCTGAGCTGAGCGGACCCGGGCTTGGGAGGGACCTTCGGAGCCTCGGCTGTGGCACGACTTCTGTCCTCTGGAAGCTTGTCAGGGTCTTGACGACGGGACGGCACCTCAGAGTCTGGGAAACAGGAGGGAGGTCCTCCTGTCACCGCTGTCAGTGCCGCCGCTGAAGAGGCGCCAGCCCCGGGGGGAGGCCTGCCCCCCAAGGGCGCTTACGTCCACACTGGGACTCGCAGCCTGGGAAGCCTGCTTCTGGTTTTGAAAGTTGGTCGCTTCCCAGCATTATAGCATTATTATTATTATTATTATTATTATTTTTGGCTGCCAATAAAACCATGTTGAGGGCTCATATGAATGCTTTAAAAATGCAATTGTCCTTTGGAGCCCCGTTAACAGAAGCAGGCTCTTTAAAACAGATGTGTTTGTGGGCTGGGCAGGAGCTGCCTGGATGGTGGGGAAGCTTCCACGTCTCCCAGGACGGAAATGAAACGCGGGTTCTCGCCCGAAGTCAGCCACTGCCGTGCTTCCCGGCGACAGCCCCCAGTCACGCTCTGGGTGTCCTTGTAGACCTGCTGCTCCCTGTGCAGTTTACATGTAAAGATGAGTCTTTCAAAAAGCAAACTGGGCCTAATACGTCCGCCCTTTTTTCTCATTCACTCCACTCTTTTAATGCTTTGCCCAAATCGGCGAATATTGACGCACGTGATTTTTGATGTTTGTGGAAGATTCTGTCACTCAGCAGAGACCATTATTTCCATGGTGTTTTCATTACTCATGACAGGTTTTTTTTTGTTTTTTTTTTTTTTTGCTATTAAGACTGATGCTTCCACAAACATCCTCCCATGCGCACCTCTGTCCACGTCTGCTGTCATTTCCCTAAGATAGATTCTTAGAAATGGGGCTGCAGTGTCAATAGTTATGCACACGGGCGTTACTACTTACTCCTCTTAAAAATAGCATTTTTCCTGGTAAAAGTAGCAAAATTGCTTTAAGACATTTCTGCTATACTTGTAGTGTTCCCAGCGAGAAGGGCACCAGCCCCTCCCCCAGGAGACAAAGGGACCCAGAGCCACAGCTCCCAAGGAGGGGACCAATTCTCACCTGCCAGAGGTGACCGGGTTTGACCCTTTGTAAAAGACGTGGCTGTGGCACTGGGCTGCAGCTGCATTGTGGCTGGAAGCTTGATCATAGAAGGTTCCAGGAGCTTCATTCAGTCAGGCAGGTTATGGGTTGTCGAGTTTTCACTGAGTGGAATTCTGCACTGAGAGGTGGGTGTAATTACACCTGAACCACCAGGTGTAATTCACCGGCTGCTTCTGACAATATATTCCCCAGTGGGCTGTCACCTCCCCGGGAGGCCGTGGTTTCTGCCCTCTCAGCATGCAGCCACCCACCCTTTTTTCTGGTGTCTTCTGGTGACAGCTCCCTGGTTTGTCCAGGGGGACCACAATTCCCCCACTCTCCGTCCACGTGGTTTGGATGGGCTTGGTCCCACCGTTGGGATCCGCAGACGACACGCCACCTAGACCAGTCAGACGATGCCGTCTCCCTGACACCTGGCCCAGCAGCAGTGCACAGCTCGTCAAGCTCACCCACGCAGAGTGAGCCTCGGACCTGTTGCTCGAGCAGCTGTTGGAAGTGCTTCCTTTTCTGTTCTTTGAAATTACAGTTGGGAGGTGTAGCAACGCAGGGAGACAAAAATATGCTTTCTGAGCTCTGACGTGAGTTCTTGACCCACATGTAGGGAAGAGAGAGCTAACCCTGGAGTTCTCCATTACTTGAATATAGTTTTCATGTATATATTTCATACATTGTTTTTGAACATATATATATTTATATATTTATTTTTCTTAAGCCGGTTTGATTTGGGATTCCACCACTTACATGTGAGATTCCTGATTGCTGCAGTGACACGAAGTTCCAGTTCAATTCAGAGATCCCAGTGGGTCACTGCAGCCGCCGCGCCTGTGGGGATGGCCAAGTCCCACGCTCAGCACCGCAGGTGAGTGGGTGAGCCCCGGCCCGCCCTCTCGGGTCCCTCGAGGCACCTGTGGCAGGGGCAGGGACACCGGTGTCGCAGACAAGGCAGGGCAGGGTGGACGGTCAGGGAAGGGAAAGGTCACCATCTGCGGGGAGGAGGAGGACAGAGTTCGTAGAAGAAGTGATATTTGTGATGAGCCTTGGGACCAGACCGAGAAGAATCTGACAGGTGGGGTTGGCGAGGGACGGCATTTCTGGTGAAGAGCCAGCCCGGCAGGAGCCGCGGCGGACAGGGCGAGCCGAGTGCTTTCCCGGGAGAGGGGAGCCGGGACAGACGCAAGGGGAGGGCAGCTGCCACGGGGCAGGGATTCTGAGCTCCACGGTGAAATCAAGCTTCACACACGCTCCCACTTCCCCTCCTGGGTCTGATGGGAGAGCTTGGATCGGACCAACACACCCTTAGGGACAACTGGAAAATCCTCCCGAAGTTAAATAACAAAGGAAAATCTCAAAAACATCTGTTAGGAGACACCGTGAAGCTGCCAAGATCAGCGGCGAGGGGCCGAGGTTTGCAGTGAAGGGATCACTGAGGGCAGATCAGCAGTCCACGGGCCACGCTTGCTCGGGGCACTTTATTGACGGCTGGCTGCGACAAGAGGATGAACGCCTGGAAGAATCGCTTGCTAGGAGGCAACGAAGCCAACAGCAATCGTGGCAATCTCGCAGGTCTGGGGAAGCAAAACCCAAAGTCTGGGGCTGCTTGGGCAGCTAGAACATAAAGGGTCTAGATCACAAAGAGAAATGAAAATAAAGTGAGCCCCATGCTCTATGGTTTTCACCCTCAGGCCCCCACCAAGAAGAAAGAGGCTGAAACTATAGCAAGGTACGTGAAGTGTTGTGGTATGGAGGCAACAAATGTTTGTATTGAGGAGCCAAGGGGCCCTAGCAAGGAGTTCGAGCTCTCAGTGGGACCCCTGGAGGGCTACAGCCGTAGGCGGGCAAACCAGGGCTTCACAAAGACTGTCATCCGGCCTCGGCTCCGACTGGATGGGAGGGAGCTGCTCTGTTCGCGCTCTGTGCCGGGTGATGGATGGATGGGGTTAGATCTTCCCAGGAGGAAGGTACCACCATCTGGGCCTTCTCCGCCTCCTCCTCCAGCATGTCTGGCTCTCAAGGCAACACCCCCCGGCACACCAAGAATCAGGATGAAAATGGAAGAGCAGGTGATAGCAAGAGACCCCGAGGAAGGCCAGAGACTGTCCTTTCTAGACACGGGCCTTTGGGTAACTGTGGTGGACACGCCAGAAAGTAGATAATGGGACAGAGAATGTCTTCCCAAAACTGAAGTCCGTAAAAAGAATCCGATAAAAATTTAGAACTTTAAAAACCAAGGAATTTAAATTAAGGACGCAATGGGTATGTTGAATGGCAGGTTCGCATGACTGAGGAGGGGACTCGTGAGCCGGAGGACAGCCCAGCAGAAAATGTCAGCCCTAAGCTTGGAGAGCAAGCAGGCTAACCTCTGGCTGGTGGAAGCAGGAGTGAACTGGAAACCAATTTTAAAGCTCATCAGAAACTCTCCGAATGTTTGGAAATAAAGGGATACACCTCTACACAACCCAGAGGTAAAATGCAGGCAATCACAGTGGAAGTGATCCAATATTTTGATCAAAGTCTAGTGGAAATAAGACATACTAACACTTGTGGACTGTAGCTCTAACTGCGTTTTGGGGGCATTTGTTAGGTTGGCATAAATAAGAGAAGAAAAAAGGCTAGACATCAATGACCTGAATATCCACCTCAAGATGTTACAAAAGGAATAACAAGAAATATAAAGGAAGTAGAAAGAAGGAAAGGAGACATATGAGAGTAGAAATTAAGATAGAAAACCAATAATACAATAAATTAATAAAGCCATATGTTTATTCTTTGGAAAAAAGCTAATAAAATCGATAAAACCCTAGGAAGGTTGAAAGAGAGAGCTCAGAGTACCTAAATCTGGACTGAAAAATATATCATTATAGATCCTACAGATATTAAGAATAATATGATATTATAAACATCTTTCTTCCAATATGTTTAAAATTAGGCAAAACAGACAACATGGTAGAAAAATGACACTTATTACCAGTGACTCAGAAAGGAACAGATGATCTGAATAGCCCTGCATTTTTCAGAGGAAGCTATTTTGTCATTACATTCTTCCCACAGAGCTCCAGATCCGGGTGACTTCCTTAGTGAGTCCTTTCAAATGTTCAGAAGAGAAACAGCCAACCAGTTGTGTCAAAATTGAGAAAAAGAGCCCTCTCCAACTCGCTTTATGAGGCTAGAATAATCTTAGAAAAACTTGGTAGTGACACTATGAGAAAGAAAAATTATGAGCGAATTTCTCTCATGGACATAACAAAAATCTTAAATAAAATACTCTAACTAGAAATGTTGGGTTTATGCAGAAATGCAAAGTTAGCATAGCATTAAAAATTAACCACTTAAATCACAACATTAGCAGAATAAAGGAGGAAAGCTAAATGTAATGAGAGCACTTGATAAAAAGTAAACACTAAGGGTAGGAATAGAAGGAAAATCCCTGACTTGGATAAAAACGCTCTAGTAAAACATCCTATTTAATGGTGAAATACCAAAAGTTTTCTCTCTGAAACAGGGAATGAAACAAGGAGGCCGCTGTGACAACTTCTGCACTTGACTAGCTAGTCGAAGAAGAAAAAGAGTGAAAGTCCCCAAAATTAAAAAGACATGAAACTGTCCTTATTCGTAGATGACGTGACTGTCTATGTAGGAAATGCAAAATAATCGATAAATCATTAGAACTCATAAAGCAGGACATGATCGTCTGTAGAAAATGTACAACAATCCATAAATCATTAGAATTAATAAGTAAGTTTAGCAAAGTCTGGACTCAAGGTGTATGTATACAAATAAATTGTACTTCTTTATAGCAGTAAGAGAAAAATCACAAGATAAAGAAATTATTTCTAGCGGTACTACCCCCCTCAAAAAAACACAAAAACAAGTACAAAAATACCCTCAACCCCCCATCAGATATTTAGGGATTAATCTAACAAAGAACACGTAACTCTTTAACACTGAGCAGTACGACATTACTGAATGACATTAAAGATGACCTCACTAATGGAGGTGTGTACCATGAACTAGAAGATTCAGTACTGTGAAGCTATCAGATCGCCCTTGAGTTACAGTACAGAGTCAATGCAGTCTGAGTCCAGATTCTAGGATGATTTCGGTGGACATCGCGGTCTGATTCTCACATCTGAATGAAACACGAAGAGCCTAGAAGAGCTAAGACGACCTTGCAGAGGGACCGGGCTGGAGGAAGTGACCTGCGAGGCTCTATCAGCCGCCGCGGTCGGAGAGCGAGCCCCCTGCACAGTGGCGGTGGTTGACAGCGCCGGAGTAAACCAGGGACGCGCCGGAAGAGGACAGGGTCCGGACACAGACCCACGCATGGAAGAGGAGTGGGGACGTCGAAGGCGAGAGGCAGCGCAGCGCGGGAGGGCGAGAGCAGCCTTGTCCGTGAGCGGCAGGAGCCGCCTCGGTACCCACGCGGGGAGGAAAGGATGCCCTGCTCCGGCCTCGGACGGCTCACGCATGCGCAGTGCACCCCAACTCGAAAAAACGGGTCCACAAAGCGTCTGGAGGAAAATGTAGAGAAGATCTTTCCAACCTCGGGGCCAGGCAAAGGTTTGTGAAGCAGGACACTAAAGGTTTGTAAAGCAGGGACTCCTTACAAAGGGCTGGATGAGTCCACTGGACTGCGTTAAGATGTACAGTTTTGTCCACCGGAAGACACCATTAGAGAATAAGAAGGCGGGCCTCAGAGTGGGAGAAGGTATTTGCAACACGTGTTCCTGTGTGACTAAGGACTCAACCAGAATATATTCAAAAACCCCACAAACCAAGAAGAAAAAGACAAATAACCCAGCAGACAAATTGGCAAAAAGCGTGAATAAATGTTTAACAAAAGAGCAATAAATATCCAGGTAACCAACGCATACCTGAAAAGGTGCTCGCCTCATTAATCACCAGGAAAATGCATATTAAAACCACAGACATTTGTCCGAAGGACTGAGGCTAAGCAGACCGCCGCTGCGGGTGGGGGAGAGTGTGGGAAGCCCTGGGACCCTCAGTACTGTCGGTGGGAGTGTCAGCCGGGACACCCTCTTGGAAAACCTTCGGGCACCGTCTGCTGTATTTGAACCACACTTGCCCTTGACCCAGTGCTTGGACTCCCAGGTACGTGCTCCAAATAGTTAAGTACATTTACTCATCAAAATTCTTGTACGAGGAAGTTCAGACTGTGATAGCCCCACGCTGGACATGACCCAAACGCCCACCAACGACAAGACAGGTAATTATAACGTGGGACTCCACCGTGGAGAGAAAGAACAGCTTACAACTGTACACACTACAGATGAATCTCTCGAACATGAAATTTGGAAAGAGCCCAGGCATGAAAAGGTGTATCCTGTTTGGTTCCGTTCCTATGGAATTCAGAACTAAGCGAGAGGGACCTAGAGTGATAAGTCACTCTAGGAACTGTGAACCTTAGGCCCGAGTGGGTGTGCACTTTCCTGGGGAGAGGGCCCCAGCTGCCTGCCCAGTTCTTAAAGGCGTCTGGAGCTTAATGAGATTAAGGGTCCCTTGAACAATAATCTCGAAGGCACCTACAGCTTGGCCTGTGGTGACCTTCTGGGCCGCAGGGAACCTGGTGGGAGGCACACTTGGGTCTGGGTGTCACTGCGTCACAGGTCGGGTGGCGTTAAGGCAGTATGTGGCAGACAGACAGTGGGTGGGCGGGGTGGCACTGGAAGGGAAGAGGAGACCGGTCTTCCCTCTTCTGTCACCGGGTGGTGGCCTCTCGGACATGTGTGCAGAGGTGGGCGAGGGCCTCCCTGTCGGAAGTGGGCTGTCTCTGTTCTCGGGCAGAGCTGTCGCAGCTCCGATTCCTTTTTCCCGACAGCGTGTGCTCCACCCATTTGCAGGAAGGACTCCCGGTCGCGGTAATGTACGGCTTTAGGGGAACAGAGACATGGTCACCGAGGATCAAGTCATCCGTGAGCACTGGGACAATGGGGGCTGGAAGGCTCCGTCCCAAAGGGGCATCTGTTCTCTTAGGAAACAGGCCACACTGACCGCGAACATCAGGAAGAATTAGAGGCATTTGCCGAGGCCAGAACTTGGCCTGAGGATGGGCTGAACCCCTTCCTCTTGCTTGAGACAGGGAATGATGTGACTTTCTCCGGGGACAAACTCCTGTTGTAGGTGATGGATAAAGACATTGTATTAATATTGATTCATGGCACCATTTTGGAAGTTTTAGAAGGTTTCACATTTGCATGTCGAATATGGTCATTTCTAAACGGAATCGGGCCCCCAGGGGGGTTGGGGGAGGTACAGCCTGCTTTTCCCCGTGAGTTGGGACAGGCGGCCCACACTGCTGCTGGAGGCATCAGGCGTCAGCCGTGGTGACCCCTCTCTGCTGGGGACTTCGCAGACCCTTCTCCCCCTCTCTGTACTACACGGGGCTTTCCACTGAGTTCTACAAGGGGAAACAAGTTTCAGGGTGTTTGGACCTACAGCTCACTAAGCCCTTTAATAAATGTGTGACTGTGAGCACACGGCTGAAGTTCTCGACGTCCTCGTCCACAAGATGATACAAATGACTCGGTAGCTCTGTGTGGTTATGGCAACATGGTGATTGGCCACCAAGAGCAGTCAGCAAGCGGTGGCTGTTCCTGTCATCATCAAAAGCAGAATGAGACAAGAACCTCCACGACAGCAAGGCCCCTGGGACCCAGGGAATCAGCGAAGTCCTCAGGGATAAGACCCTGAGATGAACTTGGAAGGAGACTAGGATTTTGATGGAAGAGACAGAGAGAAGGCATTTGGGCAGAAGGAAAAGTCTTGAGAAGACATGCAGAAATGTGAGGACATGCTGTGTGTTTGGGGAAAACGGAGTTGCCTGGTGTGGCCAGAGCTGAGGGTGTGTGGACGGGTCAGGGAGAGCTGGGAGTGATGGCCGGCGGCCTTGATTTGTTGAGCTGGGACGGCATTGCCAGTTCGAGCAGGGTCCCGGATACTCCAGCCATGTACCACGACAGCCCGTGCTGTTCCTGCCCCGAGGGGCCTGGAGGTGGGAAGCCTGGGTCCCGGACCGCCCCGAGGGGCCGTGGACCACTCCCCTGCTCCACTTCCTCATCTTCTCCTGATGCCGAAGCAAAGGCTGAATTAAACTGCCAAGGTAAATATACGCAGAGAAAGCCAGAAAATTAAAAATATAAGGGAGGGATTAAGTTGTTAATCATATTGCAGCGTTTCACAAAGACTGGGTCGAGTTTTCCAATGAAACGATGACTCCGGCATATAAATTAATCTTTCGTATGGGAAGAGATGAAAGTCATTAAATGTCATTGTCTTATTTTAAAAGCAGCAATATCCCGCCTGATTGCAAGTGCTTAGAGGAGGATGATTAAACAGAAGCCTTATCTCCACTGTTCCAAGGAGGAAATTGGAGAAAAGTTATCCAATTATGGACGATAAAGCCTAGGAAAAAACCTGAGAAGAGGCGAACTTGGGTCAGCCGGTTACGAGGAGCAGGTTCCCCCCTCGGCGCTGTGACCTCCTCGTGGTCACAACGGCGGCATGCGGAGCCTGGATGACGGGGGGCCCCCTTTAGCGTGCACCCAGCACCAGCGGTCTCTGTCCGTTCCTTCTCTCTCTAATCCTCTTCCGGTTCCTAGGACGGGTGAACGGTGACTGTGTTGTTATCTGTCCCTATGGAGTACACTAAGGGCTTTCACACTCGCCCTGGGAATGTGGGCCCGGGGTTTATCCTCCCTGAAACTCAGTCTTCTTACCTCTAGGCTGGGTCTGCCGGGCATTACCGGTGGGCCCGTGCTGGGGGCCTGGGTTCTCGCCCTCGCGCTGTTGGCCTTCGGGCTGGATGTCTCTTGGTGGCGGATGGGGGCTGTCCTGTGCAGCGTAGCTGCCACTCAGCCTCTACAGGCTAGCACGGCCCCCCACGCCTGACCCCGCGTGCGTGATATCCCCAAATGCCTCTAGACGTTGCCAGATATCCCCCGGGGCGCACAGTCACTCCAACCTCGAAGCACTCGGGTGGGTGGAGCATCTGACTTTGCAGGGTCTGCGCTCAGTCAGTGGTAGCTGCTCTGGTCACTGCTGTTTCGTGGGGTCTTCGAACGTTGCTTTCCAGCCCGGTGTCGCTGCTGCACGTGCCCCGTGCCTGATGACTGAGGAATGACCCCTGATTTCTTTTGTCTGTGTGTGTGTGTGTGTGTGTGTGTGTGTGTGTGTTTTCCAAATCAAAGTATTTGATTCCTAGCTCGAAAACCTATGGTTCTGGTGAAACGAGAGTGTTCTCCGCCAGAGGAATGCATGTTTACCCTCCGTTTGAGGTTATAACTGTGGGTCCTCTACGTCTCCGGGGGGAGTGAGAGGGCGGGGCACGGAGCATCTCCGAAGTGGGGACCGCGCGAACACGTCTGGTGGAACAAAGAATTACCGAGCAATTACCACATAAAAGGCACCATGTGGTGTGTGACGACTCTGTGGGAACATATATTTTATTAGCTACAATATTACAAATGCTCATTTCAAGTAATTGTCAGCCTGGATGATTGCGTGGTTGTGACAACGGGACCAGGTCACAGAGAGACGCCAACCAAGAGGTGCAGAGACGCCTTTTCCCAAATGTTCGCATGCTAGCTGGTCGGGGTTCTGTTTCCTAGAGGAGTAAGGAATGTGATCCCAATGTCTATTTTACTTAAATAATTTTCGTTCCCCTTAGACATGCTTTATCACAAGGGAGAAATTAGGAAAGGAGGCAAGAGGGGTTTTGTTTGGGTCGACTGAGAGAAGTATCTGCAGTCATTTCCCAGGGATGCCGGGAGATCCATCAGCACGAACTGGGTGGCTCACAGTGACAGCCATGTATTCTGTCGCAGTCCTGGAGGCCAGGCGTCCGTCAGGCTCCCTCTATGGGGGAGGATCCCCGCTCGCAATTTCTTCCAGCTGCTGGCAGCCCCGGGCGTTCCCGGGCCTTCGGCCACGTCCATCCAGACTCTGCCTCCGTCTTCCCATGGCCTCCCCGCCCCGAGTCTCGGTGCCTTTGGGGCCCGCCCTGACCCGGGACGATCTCGTCTGGAGAACCTTAGCTGAACTCCATCTGCGAAGACCCTTTTCCCACAGAGGGCCACATTTGAGGTTTGGGTGGATGTCTCTCTGGAAGGGGGTAGGACTCAACCCACTGAAGCGTGTTTTCCCGTTTGAAGGTGAACCGTGATGGCCCATCACCATTAACACTTCATTGCACACCAACTCTTAGCAAGTGGGGGTCGTCTGGCCCCCGCCCCAGTGCCTTCAGCTTTTTTCTCAACACTGAGGGAGTTGACCCTGGCTCCTCCCTTCATTCACCCCTGCACGGGTGTGAGCAAGGGTGTGAGCGAGACCCCTCTGCTGTTGGTTAAACTCTGCTGGGAATGCCAGAAATGTCAGCCCGAGAAGCTCTCGGTATACCAGACTAGGCTGGAGAGAGAATGCATTCCTCTTGAAAAGCCAGCACCTCTGAGTTTGCTCGTGGTGGCTAATGAACTCATCCAGAGGGAGACGTGAGAGATATGTAGTTACCCTCAAAACTAGGAATATAAGCAGAACGAGGAGTGTGTTTCTCCTGCTCTGAGTACCGGCTGGCGTCCGGTCCGTGCTCCTGGAGGTCTCCCTGTAAGCCTTCTCTCTTCGGGGGTGGCTCTTTATTGTAAATTCTCTGTGACGTGAGGATCTCAGTATTCTCAAAAGTAGAAATGCAGGGATCTGAGCTGTGTGATTTCTGAGGCCCTTTCCAGCTAGGACACTTTTTGGCATTGTACATATTAAATTAAAATGGAACTCCTTCCTTTTAGTCAAAAGCTTGCCACTTCTCTTCAGTTCTTCTTGACCATCACTGTTTCTCCTATACCTCTGCTCCCATCCACCCACCTGTCCATCCACCCATCTACCAACCCACCCATCCACCTACCATCCACCCACCCATCCATCCACCCACCCATTCACCTACCATCCATCCATCCATCCACCTACCATCCATCCACTCTTCCATCCACCCATCTACCAATCCACTCATCCACCTACCATCCATCCATCCATCCATTCACCTACCATCCAACCATCCATCCACCTACCATCCATCCATCCATCCATTCACCTACCATCCAACCATCCATCCACCCACCCGTCCGTCCATCCATCCACCCATCCATCTATCCACCCATTCATCCATCCATCCATCCATCCACCTACCATCCATCCACTCATCCATCCATCCATCCATACATCCATTCACCCATCTGTCCATCCATCCTTGTTTCCTCCCTTCCATCTGTCTGTCCATCCATCTCTCCATCCATCCCTCCCTTTCACCTTCCTTCCATCCAACCATCCATCCATCCTCCCTTCCTCTATCCAGCTGTCTATGCACTCATATTCCCTTCCTTCCATCCACCCCTCTGGTACACAGATGTGTCACCTCACGTGTGCCAGGCATGGTGGAAGGAGGCTCTGAGGACAGTGGCGAACAAGGTAGTTGAGCAAGGAGGGCCCCAGGTTTATGTGCATGGAATCAATCTGGGGGCCTTCTTTAAAGCATACAGACTCACAAACACAGACTCACTCAAGCATTTCCCTGCCTTCGGAAGGGGCGCGTGCGAGCAAGGGACCCTGAAGCTCCAGATGTTGGTTTTTGTCAGGCCCCGCCTTTGCAGATGTGGCCCCGCCTTCTCGGAGCTCAGATTCTGGTGTCCGCCAGTGAGGGCTGGGCCTCTCTGTCGGGCAGGGATTTAGGTGAACCTGTCCGAAGCACCAAGACCACGCCTGGGAGAATCCGAAGTCTCCCTCAGCTCTCTCCATCACGCCCGTCCAGATGTGCACGTTGCATTTGGCTCTCTCCCCTTCACTTGTACCCACAGTTCAACCTCCTTCCACTTGCACCGAGCGCTTCACGTCAGTTCTCTGAGTTACTCTACCGGCCCCCTGGCACTCTGCACAGCCCGCCCTGCAGGTGGGAGTGCCCCTGAGAGAATTCCCACGGCGGCTGCAGGAAGGAGAACGGCTTCCCCACCTCCTTCGGCTGGGCCCCGGCCACGACCATGCTTGTCAGGGTGAGACCCAGCCAGGAAAGGGGGCTCTGGTTCTGGCTCACCTCCCTCTCCCGTCCCTGAGAATGGGAGCCGTCCAGGGGGGGGCGGTGGGTGGGAATGAGAACCTCGGGGCCCACGCGGAGCAGCCACAAGGGCAACAGCGGGGCTTCTCCGAGGGCACTCCGCCCGGCTCCTGGGCTCCGGGCCTCCTGCCGCTCTGCGAGCTCCTGGTCGTCCGCCGATTCCCGTCGCCATGCTCGGAGGGGTCTGAGCCATCTGCACTCCATTTTGCTGGTGTTTGTTCGGTTTTGTTTTTGCTATTGTGCTGGAATCTTCCAGCCCCGCTGGGGCAGGACTTTGTTCTTTGTATAAAGCTCACCACCATCCACGGGGCCAGGAAGCATTGTTTGTGCAGCACTAAAGTAACAGCAGAAATAACCATAGAAACTTAGCTCCCAAGTAGCTCTTTTCATCATCAAAGCATTTTGAAAATACTAATTAACAAAGGAGACGGAATGTCATAGTCAATAAGCACATTTCGAGCAGAGCAGCCGCAGAGCTTTGAGGCGGGAGTCCCTGGCAAGTTCGCAGACGTCGCTGGAGGGTCTGGTCCAAGGGCTACCGGACGGGCCGTGCCTGCCACTGGGCATGTGCAGCGAGTCTCCCCATTGAGCCCTACACAGGACCCCTATGTCTGTCCGCCTGGACTGCCAGAGCACACTTTTTCCAGCTCCTGCAGTGAAAGTCGGGAGGTCCCAAACGGGGCCCCAGGGCCAGACTGGATGGGATGGGCTGCAGCCTGCCCCCAGGCCGCAGGGGTCCCCAGGCCCGAAACTCAGGGAGGGTGCGGCTCCTCCCTGGACTCAGCCCAGCGCAGGCTTGATTCTTTCCGCCTTGATTTGTCTGCCTCGGGCCCCATTATCCCTGACATGAGATCTGGATTGAACTTGGACGCCTTCCGGTCACCTGGAATGACTGTTGCCGAAAGACACACGCCTGGCAGAGAGGGACAGGTGGCCGGTGCCCCGCAGCCAGGACGAGGGGGGAGGGGCTCGAGCCTCAGACTCCGGTCTCCTCCTTCCGCCACTGTTCCAGATAAAGCTCCACAGCGACTGAGAACCTCACCCGCTCTGCACAGCCTGTGCGTGTTTTCACACTGAAGCTATTGATCGGTGTCGGGCTGCACACCTGCCTCTCCAGATGTGCCTCTCACTGCTACCCGTTAGCAAGCAAAACTCTGAGCATGGGCCGGGGGCCGGCGTCTGGACTGTCCCTCTGTAGAGTCCCACCCCACCCTCGCACCCACCCCACCCTCGCACCCACCCAAAAGTCCGCCGCCTGGATGCCGCAGTCCACCTGACTGCGCTCTCCGCCCACCCCCCCCCCCATTCTGCCGCACCTGTCCTGGCCCTGGCCGTGCCCCCGGGAGTGGGCTGGTTTGCACTGGCTCTGGTGGCTCTTCCTGGACTGGGAGCCACCTGAGGGCTGAGTCCCAGCCTCCTTCACGCCACCCCGGCTCCAGCCCCTCCCACAGGGGCCCAGGAAGGATGCATCCTTGTCCCCACCCAGGTTCTGGCTCTGTTCACCCTCACCCACCCAGCTGGCCGCTCAGACGCCTGGGGCCACTGCGTCTCCCAGGTCCTGGAGGGTGAGCTGCCGTTTCCATGACAACCCCGCTGCACCTGGGTATCTGAGGTCATGTTTGCACAAAGGTGGGAGCGCACCGGCGACACTGGCGTGTCTTCTGCATCTCACCACCGTGCAGATTTGCTGCCGCGACATCCGGAAGCGCCTTTGCCGGGGCTCCGGTTAAACCGCTTCTCTGTGTCCGACCTCTGACCTCTGACCCCGGTGCAGAGCATCTGTTCCTACTAATTTCTCACGTTCCCCTTTCTAGAAAACTGAAGCTTGGCCTTTTAGAGATCTTCTAATGCTTTTTAAAGATTTCTTTTTAAGTAATCAGGAAAGAGGAGATTAGATGATGCCTCCCTGCCTTAGTGAGGTGAGATTCTATCTTCGAGTCTGGTTGTCCCACGAGCGCGCCTTTCTGCTTGGGGCTGTGATGAGGCGGGCTGGCCACCGCCCCTGAGGGGAGACTCAGTTTCCCTTTCACACCCCCCCACCCTCCACCAGCCGCCAGCTTCCCGACTGCCCAACTGCGGGTTTTCATTCTTTCTCGTCTTGGCCAGTCTGCCAGGAAGGGTGCCTGAGCAGCTCTGGAAGCACACCTCTGTGACACAAAGGCTTTGTCGCGTCGCGGGTCGCCGACGGGCCCCAGAAAACGCCTTCTCCAGCCCAGGCGCCGTGTCCCTGCTTCTCCCCGACTGCGGGTTACGGACCAGCGATCCGCTGCTTTTCTTCGATAGAGGAACATTCCTGGCTGAGTTTATAAATGTTGATGGCGGTTTTCAGAAGGAAATAAATTATGCAAATCTCCCCAAAGTCCTCCGGTTTGGAAGTCAGCTGGGGTCCTTACCCGTGGTTCACCCCTGTCTCTTCTAGACCCCCGAGCTCCTGTTCTCCCTGTGGACACGCCGGGCTCCCCCCGCCTCCGGGGCTCTCCCCGCCCCCCAGTTCCCAGCACAGGGCTCGGGCAGGCGCTCGGGAGCTGCTTGCCAGGCGACCAGTGGGCTTCTCAGAGTCTAGAGGTGCACGTGGGGCACAGGAAAGCACAGGAATGCTTAGGAGTCCAAGATCTGGGTTCAAGTCCTGGCTCTGCTCTTCCTACTCAAGTTCTTGGGCAAATCGCTCCCGCAAGAAGCACCGGCTCTCCCCATCTGAGAAGTGGGGGACAAGGGGACCAGGTCTGAGGTGAAGGGTGACGGGACCAATGGGGCAATGAGCGTGCCGGTGGCGAGCAATCCACAGGCATCAAGCACAGCGGGGCTGGTCTTATGCTTCCATCACTGAGTCCTGAGCCAAGAGCCACAGTAAGACCCCCGGGGAAAAGAATGAGCAGATTGTAGTTCATTTTAGGTTTGTTTGTTTTTTAAAGCAGGTTTGGGATCAGTAACAGAATGAAAAGTTCCCCTCCGCAATCTTCTCTGTCTAGCGAGGCTGGGCTGGTTGAGGGTGAGAAGCGTTTGGTGTGGGGGCTGAGGGTGGCCTTGGCCCCTGCCCTGGCCAGCCCGGGGGAGCTCAGCTCCTTGCGGCCTGTGCTGAGTGCCACTGACTTTGCGCCCAGCCCGGCGCCGGGCTGCGGCCGCCCCCAGGCCCGGCGGGAGCTGCCGTGCAGCTGGTATGCCCGTGTGGCACATCTGCCCCTTCCGCCTGCGCTGGCGCCACAGGGGCTGTCAAGGATGCTGACCTCCACCCCGCACGCAGGTGATGCCACTCCAGGGTGACCAGCCTTCGGGCGGGGGCAGATATTAGGAGGAAAGGGGGCAGGCGAGGCCCGGGGACGGCAGGGGCAGACTGGGTGGGGTGGCAGGGGCCTTCTGGGGGCAGTGTGGTGGGAGGGAGGAGAGGACATACACCACCGACCGTCGGCCGGTGAAAGGGACGGGAAGAACCTCAACAGAAACGCACACAAAGCTATCCATTCGCCATCTGTCTGTCCATCTGTCCATCTGTCCATCCGGCGAGCGTGGGCTCAGTGTCACTCTGCCAGGCACCGTGTCCAACACTGACACCAAAAGGCCCCAGACTCAATCTTCACCCTCAAGTCCCCCCAACTCGGCAGGCAGAGACGGGCACTTGTGCGATCTTGACTCGGACGTGCCGTCGGAGCCCCGGCCAGGGGAGACGGCCCTCGGCCGGTCTGTTCCGTGAGGCGTGAGGGTAGCGGTGGGGGGCAGCTTTGGGGGCGTTGGTGTTTAGTGAGAAGGGCCCGGAGCTGAGGCAGGGCAGGATTAGGGCAGGTGGAAGGTGGGGAAGGAGGGCTGGGGGCTGGGGGGAGGGGCGGCCCAGGAGGAAGGCACGTGGGAAAACAGGCAGGAAGGTGGGATGGAAGGGCGTGCTGGGGGCTGGAGGGGAGTCCAGTTGCTCGGAGAGCAGGGCGCTGGGGTCCTGACAGGAGGAGGAGTGAGAGAACAGCTCACACCCCAGGGGGGGCGTACCCTGCACAGAGCCCTTTGATTCCAGGATGCCCAACGAGGAGGAGGGGAGCCATCGACCCCTCCCTCCCACCGCACAGTGGGAACAGGGGCACCTGCCCCAGGGCCAGTGGCCAGGCGGGGGCGGGTGGGGACCCCGTAATGCTGAGAGTCAGCCCCCGGGGCTGGGGCCGGACCCAGAGCTGAGGCCCTACCCCCAGGGTGGGGTGTTTGGAGGGCGGGCCTTTGGGAGATGATTCCTTACATGATGTCATGAGGAGGGGGCCCCAGAAGGGGTGGATGGCTTTGTAAGAGGAGGAAGAGAGGGAGACGGCGCCCTCTCTGCCCCGTGAGGACGGAGGGAGAAGGCCAGGCAGGAAGAGGGCTCTCACCAGGATCCAAAATGGCTAGCACCTTGACCTTGGACGTCAGAGCCTTTAGAAGGATGAGAAATAAACGTCTAACGTCTGCTGGTTAAGCGCCCCCCCACCCCCGACTGCAGTACTCTGCTATAGCAGCCTGAGCTGGTGAACACACTAGCTCTATCTGAATGTGGAGACCCTCTCCACCGACCTGGGGCCACCCCAGGTGTGGGCCCGCAACAGGTGTCCCCAAACTTCTTCCCTGACGACCCCCAGAGAACAGCCACTCATCCCCTCTTCAGAGGCACTTGGCTTTGGGGTCCCCCCCCAGCTCTCGGACCTCCCCCAGACAACGCTGTGCGTCTCTCCGGGTGGAGCCAGGAGGCCGACCTGAGGCTGCAGAACTCCCCCCGCTCCCCACCAGGCCGGGGCGGGCTCCCCACCCCGGGGAGCACGCACTCTTTAAAAGAATCCTCTCTCCTTGTTACCTTCCCGCCAAGGTTATCTACTCAAGTATGTTCGGGGAGTAAATGAGGTTGTTTGGCTTATGGATACAAATAGATACTGCTTTTTTGACTTGCAAAATGGATGCTACCGCAACTGGCTCAAACTTAAGTATGCTAATGCTCGATGAACCCGTTGTCTATTTATTTCTGTTTATGCCTGCAGACCCATTAGCGACTCTTTTTTTTTCTTGTTTTCTTTTGGAATATTAAACGGTTCCCACATATTCTAAAAATTAGTTGATTAGCTAGTTAGGGCACATTTTAACTGCCAGCTCCTGCCAGAGAGCCCAAGGAGAAAATGAAGGTAATTTTGTTTGCGAGGAGTGTACGCTCCGGAGCTGACTGTTGAGAGATGTGAGCGTCAGCGTAATGAGGGAGTGTAATATCTCAGTTTGCATCAATATGGAAATGACCGCGCGCAGTGACAGCCCTGACGCTGAAGGCGTCCCCCGCCTGCTCATTACGCATGCCGGCTCTGATTATGAAAAATAGTGTGTTTTCTTTTAAAGGGAGACCGACGTTATCAATCAAACCCACACCAATTATTTCAGAAAGGGATCACAGTGCAGCAGACACGCGGGCTTTTCAGCTCGAGCGGCGCCTGACGGGCAGGCGGGTTCCGAGAGGGTGTGATGTGTTCATTCCGTGACAGTTGTTAGTATTAATTAGGAGCACCGGCGGGGTATTTGGTGCGGTGGCACCCAGACAACCTGCTTTCGCTGCTATCCTCTGGATCTTTATTATTTTCTTTTAATGAGCCCTGTCTTAATATCAATGCCCTTCTGATGACAGCTCTCTTTCAGCCTGACAGTCCAGCGGTGCTGGGCGCACAGGGGTGTCAGATCAGGGAAAGGGGGAGGGGACGAGGGGGCGAGAGAGAGAGGCAGGAGGAAGCCCCCCAGTCTGGGATGGGCAGGGACGAAACAGGCATGAGGACAAAATGATGTTCGTGGCGAAGGTGTGTGTGTGTGTGTGTGTGTGTGTGAGTGTGTGTGCGAGATATAGCTCTGAGTGTGGCCTGTGTGTCTGGCAATGACTCACTCACTAGTTTCACTCCAACCTTCACTGCAGAGACGTTGGGGGAACACCGAGAGGCCAGCACAGTGGCTCACGGGCCACCCTTAGGGCGCGGGCACTCCGGGCGGCTCTGCTTCCTGCTGCTGCCCCTGGCCTGCCCACTGCGCCGGGGCTCGCGCGGGCCTGGAGGCCTTCCTGGCAGGTCGTCCCGGGGCCTGCTGGGAAGTGGGCTCTCGGGAGCTGTTTGCTGAGTGAGCGACTGGCAGAAAGGAGCTTTCCCTCTCCGGTTGCAGGCCCGCGTCTAGACGTACTCAGACGGCCTGCGGAGACGCAGGTTTTTCTTGAGCAAAATGCGCAGACCAACGGATGCAAGGCAGAGGGATGCGGACTCTGAGCGTGGGAGTTGGACAGACCTGGACGCACTGCGCTGGGACCTCGGGCACGCTGGGCCACGCTTCCTCCGATCCTCACTTTCCCGCGGGCGGAGCGGGGGTGTGGACTAGCGGTACCTTGCAGAAGGGGCCTGGCAGCGGAGGGCATTCCAGCCCCGGGGTGTCATCAGGCAGTAAGTCCTTGTGGGAGGGATGAATGAATGAGTGAATGAATGAATGAATGAATGGGGGAAGGTCGCACACCTCTTGGTGACCTTCCGCTTGGGGACTCGGCGCCGGGCACGTGGGCCGGAGTGGCTGTGGCGGTTGTGTTGTCCCAACCGTGGGTCTGCGGGTGAACGGCCGTGTGGGTGTGGATTTGCACGGACCTGCCTGCGCCTCTCATCCGTGCTCCAGGACGAGTTCCAGAGAAAGCCAGGATCCTTGTTTTCCCCACGGGACGTGAGTACCCTCTGTGCCTCAACCCAGCTGCCCCTCCCTCCACGGTGGGCTCCCACCTGTCCTCAGGCTGCCCAGGGTCATCCTCCTTCCTGGCGCTTGGAAGCCAAGCCAGCCTGTCCGGGCACGCCGTCGCTACAGAAGAGGGAGGAGGCCAACGTACTGGCTCCCTGCGGTTCTGGGTGCAGCAGAGACCCCGGAGTCTCTGGCAGTGGGTGCTGAGGGTGGGCGTGTCCTGGACGGAGGGCCTCAGCCTCGGCGCCCCGGGGTTCCTGAGCCCAGGTCCCGGGAGAGGGCTTCCTTCCGCAGAGAGGAGGCCCCCTCCCCGCTGCTCTGGGGAGCACCCCCGTGCTGTCAGCGGACCAGAGGGACCCTGGCTTCCCGCCGGGCCCGCTCGGGCCCACCTTGCCCCCACCACCCCCCGCTGTCGGCGGTAAGGAGCACAAAGGTGGTGTTACACTGGGCCAGCAAATGCTGAAAGTCTCCCGGAAGCGGTGCTAAGCTGTGGTAGACATTCCTAAATTGGAGGGATTTCTTTTAACAAAAAGGTGGATTGGCATGGTCATTTTTCCCCACGAAATTCCAAAAGGCCTCCGATCCTGGATGAGTCAGGTGGTGGGACAAGGGGAGGGACTGCAGAGCCAGCCGGACCGGGGTGCGAGTCCCTGACTCTGCTCAGTGGCCCTGTGACTCCGGGGCAGGCACTTGACCTCTGCGCCTGGCTCGCAGCACGCACCCGGCAGCCCACAGCGACGCCTCCGCACGGCGTCAGGCACTTCGGAGACACTGCCCCCTTCGGTTCTCACGGCCGTCCCGCGGCTGGGGTCCCGCCCACTCCGCCACGGGGAGGCCGAAGGAGGGGTGCTCATGCCCCTCCCCCTTGGGAAGTGTGGTCTGGTAGGAGACACTGGCACCCGCACCAGTTCCCGCAAACAGGAGCGGGCTGCCAGGCCACGTCCGAGGGCCACGGAAGGTTCTGGGGGAAGAGGGCTGGGACCCACTTCGTCTGGCCCGGGTGGAGAGGCTCCTCCCCGTCAGCGGCGGGTTTCAACGCACCTCTGGAGGACCGAAAGGATGTGGCCGGGTGGCGATGGGAGGAGTGTGTCTCAGACGGAGCACGAGCCGCGGCAGGGGCAGGAGAGCCAGGGCGTGTGGGAGGGTCGGCGGGTTCTGCTGGGACGTGGCAGGGCGCAGACTGTGCGTGTGCACGTGTGCTTGTGTGTGCACATGTGTGTGTGCCCACGTGGCGTGTGGTGGCGGGCACAGAGGAGGCTGAAAGCGTGGCCCAACCCTGTGAGGTTTACTCTGTGGAACGCGGCGCGATCTCCCAGGGGCAGGCTCTGCGTTCCATCACTTTTCACCCCCCTGTCACGGAACCTGCCCATCTTTCCAAGTTACGTGTTTAACGGCCGTGGAAGTCTGCCCTTTCCAATCAGGATAACCCGCCGGACCTGACGCGTGGCGAAATAAGCGGGTCCAGCTCTGCGAGGAAAGGCGAGCACGGTGAGCTCGAGTTCTCACAGTGACGGTCCTGCGACGGGTCCCGGTGACGCACGCCTGGCCCCTGCTCCAGGGACCTGGCCGGGGCCCGGCTGAGTCTGTCTGCAGGCGCAGCCGAGGTGCTGGGCGCCGGCACAGCTGGCAGCGGGACCACGCCGGGAGGTGCCGGCTCCTTCAAGGCTGTGCTGACATGTCACTCCCTTCGGGAAGCTGGGGGCCACCTGTGGGAATAGCTGTGATGGAAGGTCAGACATGCTAGGTGTCCCGAAAGGTGTGTGGGAAGTGCTGTGGGCGGGACGGCCGTGTCCCTCTGGGGACTCAGGGCATGACTGTGTGGGGCAGGTGGTCCCACACCATCTGGGTGGCCAGTCCAGTTCGTGGGAGCAGCTTGAGCAACATTTGTGGGCCCAGTGGGGCGACTTTCAGGCCGAAGAGAGAGCGGGCCGTGGTGAGAGGGAGAGGGAGAGGAAGGAGCGAGCCGGAGGCTGGAGGTCCAGGTGGGGTGCCCTCCGGGGGATGGGCCCTGCCGCTCCGATCCAGGAGGGCAAGGTTTCACCCCAGCTGTCACCAGGCTCTGAGGACCCTGGGAAAGGGAGGAGCAAGCCGGTGGGCCGGGGTGCTCAGGTTACAAGCAACAGAACGCAGTTCTGGGCCTGAGCAGAAAGGATTTTACTAGGAAATATCCAGATTTGGTGGACACGCGGCTCTGAAACAGGCAGAAGCCCAGGGCACTTGCCGGGGGTGGGAGGGTGGAAGCGGAACCACGGAAATGGCCTCGTGCCAGAATGCTGGGAGCCATCCGTTTCTGGACAACTGGTCTCCCTGCTCAAGATTCGCACTCCGCAGGGGCTCAGCCACAGAGCCTGATGTGAGCCACCTGTCTGCCTCCGGGCTCGGGGAAGGCAGGGCCCTGCCTGCAGTCTCGCAGGTGAAGGGAGTTCTCGCGAGGAGACGGGAACACGGATGGGAAGGGGAACAGGAGCGGGTGGTCCTGAGCCACAGCAGAGCCCACTCGGGACACCTGGTTGGCCGGTGATTCTGGGGCCCAGGTCTGCTGCCCACAGTACTGTCGTCTGCACAGACAGATCGTCCTTGGCCCTTCAAGGGGACCCTCAGGTTCCCCCTGTGCCCCCCACTGGCTGGTGGCACGCGGCCCTGAGCAAGGCTGTTCAAGCGCCTTTACAGCACGGAGGTCTCACGTCCCAGACACAGGAGACCGAAGTGAAATGGGTGGGCACTGCTCCCGAGGCTCTGCATGAGCAAAGCCGGGACGAAGTTTTAGCAGCTTTAGAAGAGACCTTTCTGGCATAAGCCGTTATCCCACGAGAAATACCCGAGCTGCACCAAGATGCAGTACAAGCTGCGGAATGATGACACGTTAAGATAGACTGAGCCCTGCAAACAGGACAGGCCACGTGACAAGCTGGTGTTTTGGGGTCGGGCTAGCGTTAGATATAATTGCAGTGTAACTGAGTACAGCTTCCCCCCGCCCCGGCCCCCCACGCTGTGCTGCTGGGGTCTTGTACGTGTCGATGGGAGAGAAGGGGGGTCTTTGGGCTCTAATTTCAAGCCTTGATCCTCTAACAGTTCCTTGTGGAATGGCGTTGAAGGATGGTCGTTACCACCGAGCCCTGGACTTGGGGCTCCTCCTGGCGACTGCAGCTGTGGCCCGTGGCGTTGGCCATTTCTGCCCGGGACTGGTTTGGGAGGCTGGTCTGCAGATGGTCGCAGAGCACTTCCTCTGACGCTCGGGAACGGTCGTTTGGGACGAGTCACCTGACGAACACGGGTACCCTGGGTTTGCAGCGTCGGTCCGATAGGTTAGGCTTTCCGTAACCGTGGAAGCTGGGAGAACACAGGTTACCCCGAATGCTGGTCCACGGAGACGTTCTCCATTCCTTCCCTCCGGCCCGTCAGCTGTGTTCCGATCACCATCAGTGGAGCTCCACTCCCTGCCGGGTGCCGGCCTGGGGCTGAGGACAGGAGGTGACCAGGACACGTGTCCCCCTCCAGAAGGCCATTGAAAACAAAACTGTTGGTCATCATAGCGAGGAAGGCATTCTAACAAAGGTGCACACATGGGGTTCGGGAACTAGAGAGCGGGTCCCCGAGTCAGCGTGGAGTAGACAGGGACCCGACGCGGGGGGTGGCGCTGTGCCGGGAACTGAAGGGTGTGTGGGGTTAGCCAGAAAGGAAGCTGGTTCCAAGCAGCAAGTGGGGCCTCGTGGGTCATGACAGGGGAGCGGGCAAGCAAATTCGAGTTTAGGAAGCTGTAAGGACGGCAGGGTGGCTGAATCAAGGCAAGTTCTCAATTTTAAAAGAATTATGCCTCTCTGATTACAACAGTCATACATATCTATAGCTAACTGTGGTTCAGCTCTGGGTGTGCCTGTGTATCTTCCTGCTCCCGGTCTTCCCTCCGCCCCACCCCCCCATCCTCCTCCCACAGTGGGCGTGGCCCCTTCTCTTCTCGTTAATCTCTGTCTCCAGAATTGGGATGAAACTGAACATACAGTTTCTTTTGCCTTTTTATCATTTACCAATTATATTATGAACATTTCTCCCCTCATTAAATATTTCTCATAGATAATATTTTCACCATATGGACATACCCTTATTTTCTAAACTATTTCTCTATTGTTGGGCATTTGTTTTCAGTTTCTTGCCTTATACATAACAGTGGGTGAACACCAAAATAAAAAGTTTTGTCCACTTTTCTGATAATTTCTTAAGGATAAATTCCTAGCCATCTGGAAGTGCAGTCAAAGGGTGTGAATATTTCTAAGGTTTCTGGTCCGTATTGTTCATTGTTTTCTTTAAAAAAAAAAAAGTCTACACCAACTTCCAAGGTATAACTAGGAAACTGAACTAATTTTACTCCCCTTCCCCCCAGTACAGTGAGAAGATTTTTATTTTTAAGGCATCGACTTGCAACAATACGCGCGGAGGACCGCAGTGCAGTCTGGGAAGCCGGCAAACAGATGGGCGTGTGGGAACTGCTCTGGCGGGCTGCAGGAGACTGCGCTCCCAGCCGTGGTGGTGGAGACAGAAGGCCAACTCACAGTGCGCCGTGGGGTCCTCCAAATACTCAGGGGTGAGGGATGCCGGGTGAGTCTCCGGGAGGCAGAGTTGTTCCAGAAGCAGCCAGCTTCCTGGACGCCCCCCTATGCACTCTGTCCACGGGGTACAGAGAGACTCCTGGCACCGTTTTCCTTTATACACTCACTTGGACGTCATTCCCCGCAGAAGGCAAAACTGAGCACCTCTGCGCTGGGCCATGTGACGCAGTGAGGAAGGGGCGCTTATTAACCCTGGTGGGCTGGGTGGGCCTGGGCAGGGTGGCTGCTGGGACACGGACAGCCAGGTAGGGGCCCCCCGAACTGGAGAAGAAGGGGTTTTCTTTAGGGAGTTTGTTCAGCACCGGAGGAAAGACTAAAGATACTAACAAGCAGGTTTTCATACAAACGTAGAGGCTAGGTCATAGCTGACCTTCCTTCCCTGCACACTCAGAATGTCTAAACAGATTTTTACTTCCTCATGTTTCAGCCTGTGAAGGTGACCAAGGGCTACCAGACACCTAAAGAAAGTCTCTACCACGGAAGGTGGAGGCCAAAGCAGACAGTCAGGAACATGGACCCCTACCTCACGCCACACACACACGGGGCCGTTGGGATGGGCTGCAGACCTTAAGGAAAGCAAAGATTTCTTGTACAGGACACAAAAGTCATTCATTTAAAATAAAAGATGAATTAATTGGAGTTCATGCAAATTGGGAATTTCTGCTGCTCAGAAGACACCATTTAGAGAATAAGAAGGCACAGCACAGAGTGGGACTAGGAATTTGCAACTCATTCACAAACACAGAATTATAGGAAGAACTCCTATAAGTCGATTATTAGAAACTGGCCAGAAAAAAAAAAGAGATTGCTTTAGCTTCCTAGAAATGAAAAACCTAAAATATGTATTTGAAGGTGAAGTTGCGGCATTTCACAAAAATAAGGCAAAAGACCAAGGGACACAAATAAAAAAAGATCAGAAAATTAGGGGACCAGTTCCCAGAGCAGGAAGAAAGGAAACAGAAAGAAGAAAAGCGAACTACTTCAAGAAAAGTTTCCAAAACGTAAGGACATCGGTTTTAGGTAGAACGGGCTCGAATTCAATCTAGCATGAATCAAAACAGAACCACGTCATGAGATTTCAAGGCACTGAGGACAGATAAGCTATAAGCTGTCACAGAAAAAAGAAATAAAATAAACCCTACACAAGAGGAACAGGCGTGTGCATGCAGGGACGAGACTCTGACTGTGCGCAACGCCCAGCCCGCAGACACCCTGGGAGCCTGCGACGGTGAGCAGTGAGCGCCGCCTTCGGGGGGCGGGGGGGGGAGTGAGTTCCAATCCGCACTCTACCCAGCGGGAGTATCAGTCAAGTCTGAGCGTATAATCAGCTCATTTCCAGACTTGCAAAGCCTACGGAGTTTGTATCCCATGCACCCATTTCTCAGGGAGCTGCGTAGTTTGTATTTTACCCCAATCACAGAGTTAACGTCAAAAAGTATCAGGAGACAAGAACCTGGAGAGGCGGCAAGGAGCGAGGCGAAGGGACCCTCAGGCTGATGCGAAGGGGCCGTGGCCCTGGCTGAGCACCAGAGCGGAGGTAACACGTCAAAGTGGTGGGGGAGGGGACAAGAGTCCAGCGTGGTCACCACCCAGAGGCCTTCTTTCACGATCCTTATTTTTCCAGTATTAAAAAATTGTAAAATTGTGAGCGCAGGCTGTGAACCAAAGCACCACAGGTTCGATTCCCAGCCAGGGCACATGCCTGGGTTGCAGCAACCCCACATTGATGTCTCTCTCTCTCTTTCTCCCTCCCTTCCCTCTCTAAAAGTAAATAAACAATAAAAAATTTTAAAAAATCATAACATTGTGGTATAATACACACAGCGTAAAATTTGCCGTTGTAACCGTTTCAAGTGCACCATTCGGTGGCGGTCAGTACATCCACAACGCTGTGCAACCACCGCTGCCATCTCTCCCCGAGTCTTCCATCACCCTGAACAGGAGTCCTGTGTCCACTGAGCAATCACTCCCCCTTCGCGCCTCCCCCAGCCCCGGGAACCCTCCGTGCTGGCCATG
This sequence comes from Phyllostomus hastatus, assembly GCF_019186645.2. NCBI lineage: Eukaryota > Metazoa > Chordata > Mammalia > Chiroptera > Phyllostomidae > Phyllostomus > Phyllostomus hastatus. The sequence goes on from NW_025334004.1 coordinate 30,969,352, forward strand.
AGCTCGCCTCCTCCAAGTGACTGGCATATGTGGGGCCGTCCGGTGTCTGCCCCTCTCTGCCTGACTTCTGCCACTGGGCGCACCGCTGTCCGGTTCCCCCATGGGGTGTAGCCCAGGCCAGGACAGCGTTCCTCTCTATGGCGGCCAACCCGTGACGCACGGCCCGTGCTCTGAGCCTCCGTTCAGCGACGGATTGCCCCGCGTGTACACCCAGTGCTTCCCCGGGTGGCCCTTCCCGTCTTTGGCTCCTTGGGCCGTGGGTCGGGGGTCTCCGCTGCGGCATCAGACCATGGTTGTCCCTTCATGGCACCAAGGTGTCCCGCTCTGACTCGTCCTTGACACTAGGAGTAAGTCACCGTGACCTCACGGGCCGGGAGCAGAGAGCCGTCCCCTCCTCAGGCCTATTCCTGCTGGATCCCCAGTATGTGGAACCCCAAAACTCAAAACAAACAAAACAGAAACAGACCCAGGGGACAGACGGATGGTTGCCAGAGTGGGGAGGGTCGGCGGGGTTGGATGAAAACGGTGAAGGGATTAAGAAGCACAGATTGGCAGTTACAACACGGTCACGGGGATGCAAAGTGCAGCACAGGAAATACAGTCAATAACATGGTAATAACCATGTATAATGGCAGGGGACACTACACGGATTGGGGGGAATCACGTCATAAGTTTTTCAAATGTCTAATCACTACGGTTTACACCTGACACTCACATAATATTGTATGCCAACTGTGATTGAAGAAAGCCCCACTGAACATAATTTCTGTGTCCAGTTGGGAAACAGTTAAGCTATGTCCCATCCACTTGCAGGAATATTACGCACTGGTTAAAGTTAGGTTTACTGGGGGTTTGTGGTAAGATCGCTGGCAACAAGATGGTAAATAAAAAGAAAACGGGCCACCCCACTGCATTCCCGTGTTATCACAACCACGCAGAAGAAATGGCGTACACGTAGGGAGAGAAACCATCCTGGGGGGACGCGCGTGGCACGGGACACTCCCTCGCTGTTCCTGGGGGTGGAACCGTGCATGGGTGCCCCGCCCCCCTTCTTTCCACGCCCTCAGTTTTCTGTGTCGAGGAAACGGCCGAGTTTGTGCCGGTTGCACCTTCAGGAAAGCTGCAGGGGGGCATCAGCAGTCTCCCGGGAGCTGCCTCCCCTCCCAGCCCCCTCTGCCTCTGCACAGCTGTTGCGCAGATGTGTTTGAGGGCAGACCCTCCTCTGCCCCTGCTCCGGTCTCAGACGCCCAGCCCTCAGCACCGCGTGGAGCACACGGTTGTCCTCGGTGAGGAGCCAGGCCCTTTGTGACGGCATCCGGGGCACCGGGAGCGTTTTCCGTTTTAGAAAGACTTGTCCTCAGGAAGCCCAGCCGGCACGGCCAGGCTCCTGGCGCTTGGACAGCGGAGGCAGGCAGGCCTCACGGTGCGCCTCGCTTCTGCGTTTGTTTAAAAACCGGAGCCGGTGCGTGTGCCAGATGCGTGGGTTCTCACACGCTGCTGGCAGGAGCGCGAAGTCGCACCGTCTTTCCACGGGACAGCCTGGCGACACTCCAGAGAAGCCTTCTTGTTCTGCACGACCCTTGATGGCACGATGGTGCTAACAGGGGTTTTCTCCTAAGGAAATAGTCCTGCTGTTTGCGAAAATAGAAGTGGTGAGATCGTCCATCACAGGCAGAGCTTATAATAACAAACAGTTGGGACAACAAAAGGAGGCCGGTTCAATAAATTATGGTCCATTTGTGTGATGGCATATTATGTTTTTGAACAATATTGAGTACACTGGAAATTATTCCAACTACATTGTTATAAAATAATCTGATTATGCAGTGGTATAGAGCAACACGATCCATTTTGCACTGGAATACTCACGCGCTAATTAAAAATAATGGAAAAAATATACAGAAAACGGGTAGCTAGTACTCTGTTCCTGGACGGCGGACTTAGGGCTGATTTATTTACATGTTTCCTGATGGATTCCTTTGTTCACCCAACAAACACTGTTCTGCTCCAAGGCACGGCTTGCAGCCCGTGAGGCATGTCCCGGGCGAGGGGCCTGCTGAGCTGGCCCGTGAGCAGCTTGGAGCAGGCCCAGCATGCTGGGAACCCTGCGGACCCTCGGGGTGAACCGGCGAGGCCTCGATAACACAGCAGACTGGCCGGGGCCAAGGGAGCTCTCAGGCAGCTCTCTGCTCACTCTCAGGAGTTGGAGAAAAGAAGGAAGTCCTTGTTCTGGCCTTCTTAAAAACTGTGTGCCCTAAAGACTCTTCTAAATCACATTCCAAGCCCCAGCGGTTTTTCCATCCATCTACCCACCCATCCAACCAGCCATTTATCCACCTACCCTTCCCTCCACCCATCCACCCATCCACCCATCCATCTCCTCATTCATCCACTTACCTACCTATCCATCCATCCATCCACCTACCCATCTATCATCCACCCACCCACCCACCCACCCACCCATCCACCCATCTAACCACCCACACATCCACTCAACTACACATCCGTCTGCCCATCCACTCACCCGCCCATCATTCATACACCCACTACATGAATGCTCATCCCTCCCGTCCAGCTATTCACCCACCCACCCACCGATGCACTCACCTAGCCACACACTCACCCACCCTCCATCCATTTATCCATCCGTGCATCCCTTTGTTTCTTCATTCATTCCATAAACACTGGGGATCGACAACTTGCCAGACCCTGAACTTGGACGGTACTGGAGACACAGCCCACCTTCAGGGGGCTGCCCCCATCACTCACATGAAGAAGAGCTGTTGGCAGCTTTGGTGCGGATGGGGGATGCAGGTGCGCCTGGGGAGGCGCGTGCAACTGCTCGTGCCCAAGCACCGCAGGGAGGAAGGAACTGCTGTCCTTCCTGGGCCCAGGAGCAGCAAGCGCCACGGAGGCCAACACGGTCTGGAGACCAGATGGCCCTTCTAGCGGAGTTCTGGTTAATGCCAGACCTCTTGGGCCCTCGGCGCCTCTCAGCAGGGAGCAGGACTCTCAGACCAAGGAAAACGGAACCACCTGCCAGCTCAACCCATGGGGCTCTGACAAGTGACATTTTCATTCAGGAAAATAAAAGATGATGCTTCTTGAGTTTTTGTTGCGTGGACTAGAATTCTGGCACCCCTATACTTGTTTTTTTGGCATCTTTCTTGATCTTGGGGTGGGGGGTGATTCAAATACAGGCCTAGGTCAAAGTGTGCTGGTGTTTTAAAGTTTAGTACATCTGCAGGGTCCCTTTCCAAAGAAGGAACACTTCTCTCCCCCGTCAGCTTCCCTGAAGCCACATTTTAAGTTTGGCTCTATGACGCACTGTGTTAGCCTGTGTGTCTCTGACTGGGACGAGTGGAGAGTCTTTTCATGCTCAGAGCTCACGAGCACCTTTTCTTCTGTGACCTGCTTCTTATAGTTGCAGGCGGCCAGCCTGCAGCCTCTCCCCGTTCCTTGCCTGGGAAGCCTTTCTCAGTCACAATGTTTGGAACTGGACGTTCGCTGCATGGGTGCCCGCAGTGAGCCAGGGCCTCGACCCTGGCACTGATTTTGCTTGGTTTTGAAAAGGGGAAGCTCACGAATTTGTTCACTTCCTGCTTTCTTCCTCGAGGACGGGGGGCTCGTCCTCTTCGGGGTTCGTGCACCTGTTCCTTCCACCAGACTGAACTTGACGGTGGGGATGTGGCCCTTGAACTTTGTGCTCGCCCCTTCCGCCCTTTAGCCAGACACTCTGAATGACAGTCTCAAAGCATTTCCCCACACATGATATTTACTGACTATAACTTTTTTTTTAGCCCTGGCTGGTGTGGCTCAGTGGACTGAGCGCCAGCCTGAGAATCAAAGGGTCGCTGGTTCGATTCCCAGTCAGGGCATGTGCCTGGGTTGCAGGCCAGGTCCCCAGTAGGGGGCGCATGAGAGGCAACCACACACTGATGTTTCTCTCCCTCCCTTCCCCTCTGTCTATAAATACATACATAAAGAAAGAAAATCTTAAAAAAAAAATACTCTTACAGTGGAGAAATGTGGCAGCACATGTGTCCCCACCGAGTAATCAGCGTCGACATCACCAACGGGAGGACGGGCCAGCACGTGTCCTCAGGACCTGCTGTCCTGGTGTGGCAGCTCCGCCCAACATGCAGGGCCCAAATCTGACGGCTCACCCAGCAGAGTCCAACGGAGGGACGCGCTGCAGAGCGGTTGGCCGTTCCCTTCCGAGCTGTCAGCGCCACCAAAGGCGGGGGGCTGTGATCTGGGCTCCGGTCCGGTGAGGGGCAGTCCACGCAGCAGGTGCCTGGGCGTTGGGTTCTGAGTCAGAAGGACGTTGTGCTAAGAGCCATTCTGGGGACAATTGGGAATTTGGGTGTGCGCTCTGTGACAGCAGCTTTGTGTCAAGGTCAAACGTCCTGAATCTGATCATCGTACTGTGGCTACACGAGAGGAATGTCTTTGTTCTTAGGAACTCTATGCTGAAATGTTTAAGGGTGACGCATCATGTTTCTGCAACTTATTCTCCATTCGGTCAGCAAAAAAACAAAACAAAACAAACCCTTTACACATGAGAGGGAGGGAGGGGGAGAAAGAGGGGCGAGAGGGCGCCGGTGTGACTGCTTCGAGGAGGGACAGGTAGAGCAGGCGAGTGCTCCCCACGGCACTGCTGCAGCCATTAAAACTTGGGTTGGGCATTTTTCAAATAAAACGTTTCTTGTGCTGCCAGGTGGTATTGCAATCCGGCATCTCTTCCAGAGTGGTCCAGGGGTAGGGAACAGGGTTTAGCACCTGCCGGAGCGAAGCGCCCAGGCCGTCCTCGGAGGTCCACACCAGCTCCCCCGAGCCAGTGAGCACGGGCTCCATCGGAAACCAGCGTTCCCAACGCTTCCTGATAGACACTTCCCTGGCGTCGCCTCCCATGCGATCTACCGAGCATGGGTGTGTTCAACGCCGAACCCAATCAAGAGGCTGGGGACACTGGGCCATTCTCCAGGAGATCTGATCAGCTCGGGGCGGGGTGGGGGGCGCTGTTCCAGAAGACGCCGTCCCGGTGCCTAGATCGGTGTCGTGTACGGGTTCTGTTTCAGTCACTCCCCGCAGATAGGTGTCCACACTGATCAAATTCACCGAAGGATTCCTCTGCCCTCGTCCTGAGTGTGTAGACATGCTCCACAGAGAGGCGTGTGCTCGCCAGGCGGGGTGACGACGAATGAAGGAGTGATTCCAGCGGCGCCCGGAGTGGCGGCTGACGGACAGGTAACAAGTGACAGGTGAAGAAGCAGAAAGCCAGAAGCCGCGCGCATCTCACGTTGGTGTGAATTGGATGCTCGCTGGGGACACACGGCACATCCACGCTCACATTTTCTTGGCTTGTTCGGGCTCCTTTGAAAACCGGGACACTGTACTATGCCTTGGGCATGTGAAAGGCAGCCGCCGTGGGCGGGGAATGGGAGGTGGATTCTCCCAACTGTCGGGATGGCGGGGGTGGCCGGGTGGGCTGAGGGTCGCAGCGGGGCCAGGGCTGCTCGTGGAGCGCCGAGAAGTGCGTGTTTGAGGGGCCGAGTTGCAAGGAGGCAGAGAGGGACCTGGGGTGACAGCGAGATGCAGGGGAGACGTGGTCCTCCAGAGCAGGAAAGTGGCCCTGGGGGCAGCACTGCCTCAGGGTCCCCGCCCTGGGCGCAGCTCAGAGGGTGTTCTCGCTCCCGTAGGGCTGATGAGGAAAACGTGGGGCCTTCTCAGAAGAAAAGCAAAGCATGAGTATGCAGGAGGGCTAGAAAATAAAGACCAGGATCAATGGCCCCAGCATGGAATTATTTAGCTGGGAGTAAAGGGGCACGTGGGGTTGGGTCGGATGAACCCACACTGTGCGCCAAGGCTATGTAGCTGTGCGGGGACAAGGGTTTTGAGTCCCTGCCCACAGGCGAGAGAGCGGGAAGTAGAGGAAGTCTCTCCTGCGCCCAAGGGGAGACCCAAATCGTGCCTGTAGCCGTGTGGATTTCACAGTTCAGAAGATCTCCAGCACAAAACGCTGGGCACTGACCTTGAATTTCTATGCCAGGAGGACGCTAAGAAACTCAGATCTTGCCTTCCGCACTCACACTCCTTCTGCCTCACACACAGGGGCCTCCCCGCCCCCAGGAACGCGGGGAACGGCAGCCCCGGGCGGGAGCACAGCACTTCGAGCAGAGCACGTGTAGTCTGGCGGGAGCGCACGCCCTTTCCTCTTTCCTTCTTTTGCGTCAAACCAGTACAGACTTCGCCCCATGTGGCAGGTGCCCGGGCCACGTGGCCACCTCGTCTCAGGTCTCCAGGGCCCTGGCTTCAATGGGGCAATTAACCCGAAGGCCCGATGCGTCTCACCTCTTAGCTCTGCAGCCCCCACCCCCCCACCGCTGGAGGCCCCGGCCCTCTAATTAATGGGGACATGCACACCTCTGTCGTGCGCTATCAAAAGGACTGAGGTGACTGGACACAGGTGACTCCTGGACTTAATGCAGCGATTTGATGTGTGACCTTTACTCCCCATTTTCAGCCGAAGAATGAACAACTATAATTGTGCACTGTGTTATTTTTTTCTGTGTTTAACCTTTGGCATTAGCTCTGGGCGAATGCCTGCCCTTCCCTGGGCCCCAGGGGAGGGCTCCTTGTTTACTCATTTAATTCTCAGTTCTAACCCCCCACTCCTCAGCTGACATTTGCAGCAGAAGTGGAAGAAGGCAGAAGAAGGTGGGCAAGTCTTTAAGGTCCTCTGTGTGTTGATTCTAAGCCTCGGGCGGTCTCTCCTATTGCAGAGGATCGGAGATGTCTGGCTGGAAGTACTTCGGAACATTGGCCCGTGTCCTTGAACACCAGGCAGCGTGGGGGCCGAACCCCCTCACCGTGCACAGCAGCCAGCAGTGTCGGGAACTGACTCAGGTCGAGGGTGGGCAAGGCCAGGCAAGGACCAATGAGACTTGAGTTTTTCTCCGGCAATTCCCGAGAAAGTTCGTCCTCGCTTGTAAGGGAGCCGGGATTGCTTTCTCCCTCTGAACGTAAACAAAGACGTCTGTTGCCCTGAGTGCCGCAGTCAGCCGTCCTACCACCAGGAGCGAGCGGCTTCAGGAGGAAGCCGAGGATGAGGACAACAGCCGCAGAACAGCGGGAAGACACCAGACTTGGGTGATGTCATTGGGCCGTCTGGTCAACCACCCCGGCATCCTGTCTGCCTGCGTTTGGTGTCCCGCCAGCTGTGAGGTCCTACTGTGCAGGGGTTTCGATTCCTGCAGCCAAAACCTCCTCGCGGATCCCACGCCCGCCCTTATGTCACTCAAACGGGCGTCCTTCTGCTTCTCACGAGTTCCTCCTTCACCCCTTCCCGCGCCCTGTGGCGACTGCGCACATGTGCCCTGGACGACTGAGAAATCGATGGGTGAATTGTCCCTTCTCCTTCCTGTGTCTCCCAACGGCTTCCTCTCACTATTTGGGTTGTCTGAGCTCCATGTCCTCCAAGACCCAGTTCAGATGTCATCTTCTCTGAGGAGCCTTCCTGATTCCCTGGGGGTTTGGGGGGGCGGTTACTCACACCCTCTTTATGCCTCCATTGTGCACTGATGAAGGGGACCAACAGGCGGCTTCTGAGGGGCCAGCATTACTAGGATACGGTCCCAGTTATGTGTGACAGAGACCTAACACCAGTGGCTCCACCGAGGCAGGAGTCTAGATGTCACTTACGTGAGACTGGGCTGGAGGGCAGCTCTGCTCCATGGCGGGCCCGGGCCCAGCCCCTTCCTGCACCCCAGCACGTGGCTCCGCAGTCCCCAGCATGGTGCCCATTTGCTAGCTCCAAGATGACGGAGCACCGTGTCCTCATGGTAACCAGCAGAAAGGGGTAAAGGGAAGGGGGGGGGCCTGTCCCTTTCCTTTAAGATAGGTTCTTACTTCTGCTCACATCCCATTGGCTAAAATTCATAAAGAGCCTCTGCTAGCTGCAAAGGCATCTGGGAAATGTGTAGTCTTTACAGTCTCAGTGGTTGCGTGTCCACCTAAAAGTTGAAGGAGGAAGGATTATAGGGGCAACTTGCAGTTTCTGAAAAATGTCTTTAATGTCCATCACAGATGGACGCTGGCCGACGCAGGTGCCCACACAGGGCGTCTCTCCCAGCGGTGGAAATGTACCCGGCTTCCGTCCCCACCAAAGACACAACCAGAGCAGTGGACGGTTCCTGGCTGGTGCCAACCCACTGGGCGACCCTGCGTCTGGCACGAGCAAGGAGGGGCAGAGCGACCTCCGGCCCACCCTCTGCGCCAGACCCGCCGGGGACGACCACCTGGACCTGGCGGTCCCAGCACACCAGCATCCCGAAAGCGAGCCAGTGCGTGGTGGGGTCCTGTTCACCGTGAGTGAGGTTTCTTTCATCTTCTACATCTTACACAGTCTAAAAGGACTCCACCCCCAAACAGTACTTTCCTGGTTTGGTGAAACACAGACCGAAACAGAAACGAGAACACACAGGACAGCAGCACGAGACGTGTCCCGCGGGCAGCGAGGCCTGGACGAGAGCTCGCACGCGCATCCCGACTCAGACCCTGTCCCCAAGTCCACGTGGACACCTCCATTCCCAGTGCGTGGGAGGGGCCCAGGCTCTGCAGTCCCAGGTCCCCAAGGTCCGCAGAGGGGACGACTGTGCCGCATACGCTGTGGCATCAGCGCGGTACCTGCGTCACGTCGCTTACTTGGACCGTTAAAAAGAAGCTGTGTTATTCTTACTGATGGGAAAAGAACTTCCGCCCCTCTGATGGCGAACAGAGATGTTACCATGCATTGCTTTGAAGGAGGGCCAAGCCATCAGCCGGCTCCCAGCGAAGCCACATGTCTTTGTTGGATCCGGATAGACTGTGGATTTTCATTGTTTGTTAATGTCCCAACCCCGCCTCCCCGCCCCCAACACACATGCTCCAACACCCTTGAAGCCAAGAATGCCCTTAAAATCGCAATAGCCCCGGATATCAGGAGCTACCTGTGGAGCCCTGAGCGGGCAGGACACTGATCTGGGCTGGCGGAGCAGCTGGGGGTCTGGACTGAATTTTAGGGGTCGTGTCCGCCGGGGAACCGCGGCCTGCGGCATTCACCACGGGGAGGCTCACACCCGCGTCTGAAGCCTGGAGGCCCCGGGAAGATGGCTGTTAACAGCTCAACTAAACCGTGTTCTTTTCTCTGCAGTGTGTCCCGGACTTCCCTAACCACCCTTCGGGGGCAGGGGTTATATTCTGGTTTCCTTAAAAAATTATTACTGTGATGTATTTCAAGGATGCAGGAAGGAGAGGGGCTAGCACAGGAAGTAACCTTGTCCTTCTTACCTTCTCACCTCACCTTCTTACCGTTCTGTCAAATGACTTCAGATTCTGAAAACTTCCACCATACTTACTGAGTGAGTGAGTGAGGCGCCTACAGTGGGAAATGCTGGCCTACTAAGGGGCCTCTCCCTTCAGACCTGGCCCCACAGGCGTGTTCTGCACTGCTGCTAATTAGCCCTCCGGAAGCGTTGCCATGGCAACGCCGTCTTCCCTCTCAGCACCTTCGCCGGCACCCCACGGCTCTCCAAGGACCTCGCCCCTTCTCTTCCATTCACTCTGGATTCCTGTTCTCTGACCTCCAGAGGGACCCAGGGGACCTTCTAAGGACAGCACCCGCTGTCACTCCGGGTTCATAGCCTGCAGCGCCTACACTGCTCTCTCTGCCCCGCCCGGCCCTTCTCTCGCGCCTCTGGGAAGTGTGCCCTGTGGCCAAGGCGCAGCTCAAATGCCACCTCCCCCAGGAGGCTTTCCTTGGTCATCTCAGCCTCTGTAGACACTTCTGGGCTTCTGTCACTGTTGTGTTCAAGCTCCGGGAGGCATGGACTCTGTTTCCTGCAACTTGGCCTTCGGTAGCTCTTGGCACAGGGCTCGGCCTTGACAGATGGCGGCTGAATGAATGAAATGAGTGAATGACTGATTACAACAGGTTCCATTTATGGATGCTCTTGAGTGCTAGGATTTGGAGAGTGGGATGGAAGGAAAATCTGCAATGACCCCAGAGGTAGTGTTTTATGAAGACTTGGCCCCCACAGGGGTTTTCGCCTGGGAAGCCGGAGGAGGCATGGCCACCACCTGCAAGAGGACCGCCAGCTGGGAGGGCAGGGCCCGGGCAGCATGCGCAAGGTCGGCTCTGGGCTTGTTGGCATGACGAGGCCGCAGGACAGCCACCGGGAGTAAAGATGCCCACTGCCTCTGCCAAGGCAGACCCAAGCGACCAGGCTGGGGCTGCAAACGAGGGCTCAGGGGTTCCCCTAAAAGTCAGACGCAGCACTGCCTCATGGCCCTGTGACCCCACCCCCAGGCGTGTACCCAACAGAAGTGAGCGTAGGATTCCAGCAGAAACTGGTACGCCACGTTCACAGCGGCACTGTCATGACAGTCAGAAGGTAGACGCAATTCAGATGTCCAGGTACAGATGACCGCGTAAAGAAAATGCGACATATGCGTGGGATTTCACGTCATTCAGCCATAAAAAGGACGGGAACGCCGGCCCCTCCTCTCACACGCACGGGCCAGATACAAAGAGGCCGGACACAGAGACCACCGAGTCGTGTATAATTCCGTTTGCATGAAGCACGCAGAGCTGGTAAGACCGCGGAGAAGGAGAGCGGGTGCCGGTCGCCAGGGGTCGGGGAGGGCAGGAGGGGGAACGACTGTCTGATGGGTGAGGGATCTCCTTGGGGGAAGACGGAAACTCGCGGGAGCTGGATGGAGGCGGGGCCACACGACACCGGGAATGTGCTCGGAAACCGAACAGGGAGCGTTAAATCGCTTCCTTGTATGTCCTGCATGTATTCCCCAGATGACAAGAAAGGAAGGGAAAAGGGGCGGAGTCCGAAAAACCTGCCTGGGATTTGAAGGTGGCTCCCGCCAAGAGCGAAGTGACCAGGCATGTGGACCGCGCAGGGGTTCCAGGGTGCAGGGCACAGGTGGCCGGAGGCAGAGGAGGCCTGAGGTTCGGGCCCGGGAGCTGGGAGGGAGGCAGGGGTGGGAAGCCAGTGTCCCCAGCACTCAGCACGGCTGGGCATTTGGAGAAGGAGACGCCGAGGAAATGGGGGCACGTGGTTCAATCCTCCAACACGACTTCCCTGAGCCACCGCCATGCCGGGCTCCAGGCTGCTGCTTACAGGAGTGGCAGTGCCTTTTGGGGAAGTGGCTCCAGCGAGGGGCTGGGGAGGGGGCCCAGGGCATGGGTGCTGCTGGGGAGGATGTGCATAGAGGAGACGGAGGCAGCCTACGCACAGGGACAGGAGGCCGGAGGTGGGACCGCACGGGGTTGCAGGGTCAGGGGAGAATGTCCAGGTGCAGATGGTGGGTTGAGAGAATCCTTGAAGACGAGGGAGAAGACTCCACAGAGCAGAGTGGAGGAGCCTGAGAGGGAAGGGTTAATTCGGAGGGGGTGCCTTGAAGGAAGAAACAAGCAGAGCTTTCTGCCCGGCCCTGGGCCAGGGGGCTCTCCCTGCCTTCGCCACGGGGAGTGGGGCCCGGGGCTGGCAGGCGCGGCCTTCCTGCTTTCTGGCCCGCAGAGCGGGTGATCCTGAGCAACCAGGCAGCGCCTGCCCTCAGCTCCTTTGGGCCATCCCACGCCCCTCTGCCGGTCACGTGCTCTCTCCCTGAATTATCCCACCGAGGGGCACCTGGCAGCCTGTAACCACTTCTGCCAGATCTCCGAGACCCTCGAGAAGCCCAAGGGTTTGAAGAACGCCACCCTAGTTTTGATGCCTCCCTGTCGCCGCACTGCCGGCCAACGAGCCTTGGCATACGCCCCTCCGTTCTGCCCCAAACTAATTCAGTGCTTAAGAACGCGAGCGCTTCCCAAAGACCATCTGTTGACTCTTCTGCTTAAGGAACTCCGCTCTGCCGCGGCCTCCCAGGGTTGGATTCAATAAATCCTGACACGGAGGGATGTCTTTCTGGCGGGCCCAGACATTGAATGTCGTCCAAATGGTACATTATTGATATTAGAACCGAAGCGTGCATCGCCTGCCATCAGAGGAGTATACTAAATGACATCTCCAGGAACGGAGAAGAAATGGAAGGGCTGGTGCACGCGTGTTTATCAGCAAAAACACCAGCCTCGACGGGAAAACCCAGCGGGAGAGAAATCGGTGGGTCCTGCACACAGACCGAAGCCCTGCAGGTATGTTCAGACCGAAACCCTCCAAAATCTGCCTGGGAACGAACGCCTGACCTCAAAGGAGCCGTCCCGGGCAGCTCCGGCTCCGTTCCCGTCTCCCAGCTCGCGGCCACCTGGAAGGCCCCGGGGGGGACGCGGGCGTGAGGGAGGCCTGGGGTTGGGACCCGGATCCCCCCTAGACCCCCATCCTGGGCCCCCTCACAGGAGCTGGGTGTCATCTTGCAGAAGCGATTCACCCCTCAAAGCCCCTGTCTCTCCCGAGTGAAATCCCCTCCGCAGGACGCTGGGGTGGACAGCAAAGGGCACGTGGCACCTGGCAGGCAGGTCGACGCATCCCACTTCTGTTTCCTTTCCCACCTCCCGCCCTGTGCCCCCCAGCACGTGCGTGGGCACCGAGGAGCGGGTCAGGGCCGGGACCCCGGTGGTACGTCCTGCCCCCGCTGGAGCTGGTTTGCACACGCCCCATTTGCTGTCTCAAATAACGCGATTTCCTAACTCGGAACGCTGAACAGAGTAGTGGAGATTTAATCGACGTTTTGTTGAATGCGTAAGGATCGCACACACTGTAATTCCGTGAGTAACTTAAGTAACGCAGGGGCATAAATATTTCAAGACCCACTGAGGGCGCAGCTGTAATCCGTATTGATCACCGCTGCACGTATCACGGAACGTTATACATTTCCGCACTACGCCGCAGGGAAAGACGGACCCGCCCTTGGTCTGAAGGTGGGCACGACCCCCACTGGGCGTGGAGAGTGGCGTCTGCCACCTGCCTCGCCACCCAGAGGGGTTTCCAGGTCAGGCAAGGGGCTTTGGGTGGGCTTCCAAGGGGGACGACCACAGCTTTCTTCTGAATCTTATAAAGTTATTTAAATACCAGGACGGCGGTTTTCAAGCTAGCGTCGCCAGTGGCCCATCAAATATTTACTTACATTTTACCTTTAGGATACAGCAGTGACAAGTTTTTTAGGATTGTAATGAAAAAGCCCCCTACCATGTCCATTAAACATGGGCGTAGTCTGATCTTAACAGGGGGCGACACCAGTTCAGCCCCAGGGGCTGACCTGGCGCCATTCCCGTGCGCCCGCAGAAACTGCTGATGAGTCGCTCCGCAGCGGGCAGCACAGCCTCCTTGCTCCCCAGTCTCTGTCAGCTTGTTCTCGGTGTCCTCCCTCTCTATGAGCGCCTTGTGTACTACACCGCTTGTGCCAGCGATCCGCTCCGCGGGGTGCGGGAAGACCTAGGGAAACTCGTGCGTCAGAACGGCGGCAACCCGTACCACGGCACTTTTCTCAAACGGGAGGCCTGGAGGACACGTTTGTCCCGTGCACACGACATGTGTGATTTCTCTAAAGTATTTTTTCTGCTCCCCTTCAAGCATCCCCGTTGTCTAAACGATGGGTTTTAATTAGTCTCACATTCCAGGAGAGTGGTCTTCCTGTGTAAGAAGTTAGCTGTCGGCCAGTAATAACGCGCGAGCCCAGCCCCGTCGGAGTGAAGCGCACCATGGCCTCGGGAGAGGTTGTCGGACCAAACCAAGGCTAGTAGGCCAGTAGCCCTTCACACTTCAGTAAGAAAGAGAGTCTGGTACTTTCTTAAACAGTTTTTTTTTTTTAATGTGGAAAAGGGTGCAAGTAAAAGGAACTATCACAATCGGGGCAGAGAGAATTTCCACTTGCCATGAATGTCAGACTCCCAGCAAGGGATTTCATGGGTAGCAACAGGCCGACTGGAACGGTTACGGTTCCTTAGAGAGGCCCGGCACCCACAGCAGCCGGCACCACACTGGAGGGGAGGGGCAGAGTCAAAGGGGTGATGGGTCCCGACTTCAGGACTTCCTCTAAAGCGGCAGTGATCGAGACAGTGTGGTCCTGGTGACAGAGCAGACAGACAGGCCGATGGAGCAGGACAGAGGGAGAAATACAGTCGGCGGATCTCTGGCCGGGGAGCAGAGGCAGCGCAATGGAGGAAGGGTCTCCTTCTCAACACGTGGTGCTGGAACACGCGTGCCGCAGAGAAGAAACTTCTAGGCGTCTGCCATGGATGGAGCCGGTTGCTGAGATGCCAGGCGGAGGAAATGCTGGAGCGGAGGCCGCAGCAGGGCTACCGGGTGGGAGGGCGTCTTTTCCGAAACCTCTAAGAAGAAGACATCCCGTCTAATCAGGAAGGTCAGCGCGGCCTGCGGAGGTGACCCAGGATTCCCCAGCCCGTGTCCCGCCTGCCTGTGCTGCCCTTTCTTCGTCGTGCCCAGGGGTGACGCAGGGACATCAGATGTGCCCCGGGGTTCGTGGCACCCAACCGGGGGCCCCTGCTGCAAGCAAAGGGGAGTGCAGAATCAACACTCATTGGCCTCGTCTGGCCTCCCTAAACAGGCTCTGCAGTGCCCGCTTCCAAAAAATATATGTCGCCTCTTTGAGTAAAGGAAGATAGGTAATAATATTAGGTTTATGGGGAGGTCACCCGGTCCAGCACTCAGCTTCTCTCGCCCTCGGGTTTTAAAGAAAGCTCCGAAGGAGCATTATTTCTGACGATCCTGCATGCAAAATGTCTCGGCTGAGATTCTTGGACTTCATAAAAGATTTATGGTGGAAATTCTGCAAGTAATATCTTGTTAAAACAACTTCTGCGAGAACCCCAAGTGACAAGCGATTGCTCAGACGTGTTCCCAGGGCTCCCGGGCCTTCGCTTTAATCTTTTATGAGCTCCGTTCTCCAAACCGGAGGTCCGAGGGACGGCGACGGTTTTAGTCCATTATCTTTGATAGGAGTGTCTCTTCACTGCATTCCGAGATGTGTTTTCTTTCTCCGAATTACAAATGAAGTAAATGTCACCGTTTGATGGTAATGGATGGCATTTAAATACACACTGAATGTCGCCTTGCTTAAAAGTCAAGACCCTTGTAAGCAATATTAAGTGATAGGCGGCGGGTGCTCCCTGGGAGAGAGAGGGGCAGCGAGCAGGTTCACAGCGCTGGCAGAGAGAGCCACAGGCGCTGCTTGTCCTTGGCTCTCCGGGGACTCTGTTGTACCAAGGTCACGACTGTTCCAGAGTGGAAATAAAAGCGCAGGTGTGTGTACCTATAAAGACGGGATATTTCAGAGAGGGACAGCAACCAGAATCATCCCCCGCAATCTGGTGATTGTGGGCAGCCGGTCCTGATGGTCTATGGGTATGGACCGAGCTGTGTCCCCGCCAAATTCCTGTGTTGAAGCCCCTGCCCCCCCAATGTGACTGTTATTTTGAGATAGGGTTTTTGAAACAGGGTAATGAAGGCTAGACGAGGTCAGAAGGGTGGGGTCCTAGTCTGGAAGGACTAGGATAGGGCCCTTCCCAGAAGTGCCCTTCTAAGGAGAGGAGGAGGAGGCGCCGCCGGGAGCGTGCGTGCACAGGGCGAAGGCCGGGTGAGAATGCGGCGAGGAGGTGCCGGCTGCGAGCCGGGGAGAGTGCTCTCAGCCAGAAACCAACACCGCCGACACCTTGATCTTGGACCTCCAGTGACTGCCACTGTGAGGAAATCCGTTTCTGTTGCGTATGGCCCCCAGACGGTGACATTTTGTTATGGCTGCCCTGGCCGACTAGTGTATCAACCCATCGTGGATCCCAGCTGATCCTCGGTGGCTCAGGCACTAACACGTGACCCAGAGCCAGCCCGTGAGAGATCAAGGGGTGCCTACCGAGGGCTTCTGGGAAAGACCTTCCTCTTAATAAGGGAGAAGTGGCGGGGAGAGAGACAGGTGAGGAGAGCCCCTCAGGTGAGGAGAGCCCCTCAACTGCCTCTTCTGGATTTCCAGCGTTGCCAGGAGAGGACGGAAACCTGGAGCTGCCCAGCGCATCTTCAGGCCCTTGGGGGAGGGTTAGGAGTGTCACCGGTCGTGGCCCAGAGCCCTGATGCTGGAGAAGCCGGTGGACCCGCCCCGGGGATGCGAGACGGTAAACCCGCATCTAAGCCCCTTGTGCCTGAATGTGCGTGCTGGGGTTGAAAACATGCCAAGTGATGCAACGACGAAGTCAAAAGCAAAGGAAGTCCGCAGCGCAGCCTGTCATTCCCCGTGACACCGCAGCCGACGGAGAAGCTGTCCCATTCTGGAGAACCCTCATTAACGCCGGCCACCGGACGGCTGCGTCTTCTCGCTGCTGACGTCACCCGTTGGCCGTGAGCAGTGACGACTCAGGGCGATTCTGACGTAACTGGTGTGGACCGACCCTCCGCCGTCTCCCGTGGTGCTTCGACCTTCTCCCTCAAGACCACCAGACGCGGCCCCCCTTCCTCATCTCTGCCACGGGCCGCGCCACCCACCCTCTCGTTCCCGTTCCGTCCCCGCGGCTCCTCCCCTGGCGTGTGTGTCCCTCACTCATTTATCTCCTGCTTAAACATTTTTCAAATCAAAGCCGTGCAGACACACGGCTAGAAAGCAACACCGCGCAGTGGGCTCTCTAATGGGTCCCTTGCCTCGCCCGCCCCTCCTCGATCCTGTTCCTTGGAGACAATCACTTTAACCATCAATCATTACTTATTAACTTTATACTCCCCTCGCTCACATATAATTATGTCATTATTTTTAGTTTTTCTAAAAATAGTTTCTCTGTCTCTGTGAGCACACACACACACACACACACACACACACACACTGACTCAATTATCTGCAGTCTGGCAGTTCCTTAGAAAGTTAACTGTGAATTTACCATGCATTCCAGGAATTCACTCCTGGGTGTCTACCCAAGAGAAGTGACACGCGCATCCACACACAGACTTGCACGAGAGTGTTCATGGCAGCATCATGCATAGTCACCGACGGGAGGAAACAGCCCACACGTGTTTCAACTCAGGAATGGATGAGTGAAATGTGCTGGGTCCCCCCAAAACTGTTCTTCGCCGATAAAAGGGAAGGAAACAAGACATGCACCGTAATCGGAATGTACATTAAAGACATCTCGCCCGGTGAACGAAGCCAGACGCCCAAAAACCACACATCAAGTGATTCCACGTACACAAAGTGTCCGGAAAAGGCAAATCTATAGAGACAGAAATGTTAGCAGCGGCGCCGGGAGTGGAGGGCGGGGACTGGGAGCAGCTGCGCATGGGCAGAGGCCACTCCTGGGGTGGGAGTGGCTTTTATGGTGCGCAAATTACACCTCGAGAAAGCTGTTAAAATATACAAGACACAATTCTCCATCTCCCTTTTCGTAGAGCAGAGACAGCACGAAGTGGAGACTGTTTGTGTCTCTCTCTGCCCAGCCCCCGCCCCAATCCCCAACTTCTCCGAGTTGCCTATTTACTTTTGTTTTGCCAAGAATTCCGACACTTTAGTCTGTTTATCCATAAATAAACTGAAGGATGGAAGTGAATACGCAGCACTTCCGTGAACACGGTTACGGCGAATCTTTTCCACAGAAGAACCCAGTCTCGTCCTCTGACCGCATTTCCCTCTCTGGACTTCCAGGTGGTTTTCCTGCGTTATCCACAGGGGGACCTTCACGTGGGTTCTCCGGGTTGGCCTCCGTCAGCTCCTCACAGCCGCGCCGCATTGGATTTCTCTCCATGTCTGAGCGATGCCTTTCTTATCCTTCTGCACCCCTCCCCTGCCCTGCAGTGACAAGAAGTAACCTGTCTGTTTTAGAGTAGTTTTCGGTTTACAGAGACACGATGAGGACAATGCAGAGCATTCCCACGTGTTGTTTTTGCTGTCCCTGCTTATCCTTTGGCGTCATACCCATGACGTCACTGCCGAGACCAGGGTCAAGGAGCTCTTTCTTTCCCTGTGTTTTCTTCTAGGCGTCGGATGGTCTTAAAGGGAAGCCTTGAAGCCATTTCAAGTTAGTTTTCGTGAGTGGCGTAAGACAGGGATTCAGTTTCCTTCTGAAGGTGAATGCCCAGCGCCCCCAGCACCGTGGATGGAAGAGACGGTCTTTTCTCCACCGAAGGTTCTCGGCTTCCTCGTTAAATCTTAGTCAATGGTGTCTGTGAAGGCTTCGTTCTGGGCCCTCAGTTCTGTCCCACTGGTCCGTGTCACTGGAGGGCTGCATGGCGAGAGGACCGTTGTCACTGTCTGTCATTGTTATGACAGGACCACGCCGCTGTGATGACAACGGCCTGTGGTTTGAAATCAGGAGATGTGTTGCCTGAAGATTTGTCCTTGTTTTTCAGAAGTACACTGGCTGTTTGGGGGCTTGGGGGCTCCACATAATTTTAGGTTTTTTTTTCCTATTTCTATGAGACATGTCATGGAATTTTACAGTGAGAGAATCTTTACATTGTTTTATGTTGATAACATCTTCACTGTTCTTTGAAAGAACAAATGGTAGAGAACAGTCAAGTACATATGAGAGAGAAGCTTCAGAGGGGGCATTTGTCTTATTTGGTATCAGATCATAAAATAGAAGGTAATGCAGCCTGCAATAAAGTCAATATGCTATTTATATCAGAAGAGACAAATAGGTTAGTGCCACAGAATAGTGAGTCTGAAATTAGAGCAAGGAGAGAATTTAATAAATGATAGAAGTGATGGTTTGCTTCGGCGGGGGAAAGGAGAGATCATTTAATATATTTTGCTGGTATGCTTCAGCGTACATCTACGGGAAAATAAAAGTGAATTCTTAGCTTATACCCTATTCAATAAGAAATTACAGGTTTATTATAGAACTAAATACAGGCAGCAAAACCTAGCAAACTCCATGTATAATTTAGGAGTGGGGAGACCTTTGTTATGCGGCTGACAATTCAAAAGCTTTAAAAGAAAAGACAGACATATTTGAATACATCAAAATTAAGAGCCTTCGTATGGCGAATGACATTATAAACAGTCGACAAACAATAGACGTGAAAACATATTTAACAGAGATGACAAAGGTGATTCCTATCTATTACAGACCAGGAGCGCTTACGGACGGATGATAGAAAGCTGACGGAAACACCCCAGCAGAAAAACGGGTAAAAAACGTGAATGGAAAGTTCAAGTGCAAACCGGAAAGGCCAGCAGATGCCGGGAAAGTTAGCAGTGGTAATGAAATTGCAAATTCAGGTAACAATGTGAGTGTTTAAAATGAAAAAAATACGATGTGTGTAAGACAGGTCATGTGCAAATATTTACACGTACACACAGGTGTGCACATTTGTACTTGCATGTGAGTTCGCGTGCACCCGGATGGGGAAAGGCCTGGTTCCCAAAGGCTGACGTAGGCCGCCCGGCGCTGGTGCTGGAGGGTGGACGCGAGGTGGCGAGGAAAAGTGAGTCAAGCAGGAAAGGAAAACAAAGAAAAGAACTTAGAAAGCATTGATGATATGAGTATATTTGTACCCTTATGGGAAATTATATAAGTGAGCAGATACATATGCAGATATTTTCACAAAGAAAACATTTCCCACAGGATCTTGAGGCCACCGATCTGTTACCCCCCATGGTGTGATCCACTTTTAGAAAATGTATAAAATGGAAACAACAGTGCGATAGACACCCAGCTGCCCTTTCTCTCAGATTCAGGCCCCGGGACGGGCTGGCTCACGCTCCCTCCCCCAGCACCCAGCCCGCGTGCGCACCTGCATTCCTGCGCGGCCCGCGCCCCCTGAGCGGTCTGACGGGGGGTGCACGGAGAGCAGGACCTTCCTCGAGGTGACCCCAATACTGTTATCGCACCTAAGAATGTCAACACACGCGTCATAACGCATCTAACACCCACTCCACGGCCAGTGTTCCTGTGTATCCCAGTGCTGCCCGTGTGCATGTCCACTGTTCTGCTTTCTGAGAATGAGGATCCGTCGAGCCCTGTGCTGTTCTGTGTCTCTTCTGTGGGTTCTAGATGCTGCCCCTCCCAGCCGACCTGTGGAAGAGTCCCAGCTGGATGCTTTCCTGCCCGCCTCGGACCAGCGCGGGTGAGTCCTCCTCCTCTCGTCTGACCGTGGATTTCTTTCTCTCCAGGGTGGCCTGGAGCAGAACACTGACCTGTAGTCAGAGCTGCAGACTGCGCGGCATTTTCTTTTTCTGGTGCCTATTTTCCTGTCCCTCCCTCCACCACACAGTGTTTCTTGCTCGTGGGCATCTGGGGTCCTAGGGGGTGGGCAGCCCTCCCTGCCCGCCTCGAGTCGAGCTCCCTCCGCTGGGCCTCAGCAGCTCCCACCCTGCCATCTGTCCTCTCTCCCCGATGGACTTTCGTCCCCGTCTGGGCTAAGCAGAGGCCAGGCCGATGAGCTACCACTTTCCTGGGAGGTGTGATGCCAGGTGCACGGCAGTGACCCTGAGGAGCAGCGTCAGTACGAGGACGCGCTGGCCGTTAAGTGCAAAGGCTCGCCTCGGCCAGGTGGTTCAGCTGATTGGAGCACCGTCCCCTGCACCAAAAGGTCACAGGTCTGGCTTCCGGTCAGGGCACACGCCTGAGTTGCAGGTCTGATCCCTGGTCGGGGCACATACAGGAGACGACTGATCGATGTTTCTCATATCCATGTCTGTCTGTCTGTCTGTCTGTCTTTCTCCCCGCCTCTCTCTCTCTGAGGTCAATGAGCACATCCTTGGGTGAGGGTTTTAAAAAGTCATTAAAAAAAAGGGACTGTGGATTGCCAGTCTCATGGGATCATCATGTGAGCGGTCTGATGGCCCCATCTCCCATAAGCCAAAGGGTTACCCCACGGAACATGGACACCCGCACACTTCCAGGTGGCCTGGGCATGGGGGTGGGAAGACCCCACAGGGCACCACGCCTCAGCGTCAACAGGGAGACGGAGGCAGGCGGCACGACTGGGGCAGGTGCTGGCTGCAGGAAGTCAGTGGGAGCCCCAGCGCCGGCCGGCCCAGCTGTGGCGGGCACAGAGGACGAGGCTGAGCGTCCCATGGGCGGCTCTGGCTGATGGTCGGCGTCTCACCCTTAGTCATCATCCACTGAAACCTTTCTTTGTTGTTCACAGTTAGAGGGGTGACGGCACAGAGGGACGACAGAGCCACCCAGCCGAGCTGTCACCACGTGTGCCCAGCATCCTCTTCTCTTGCAGGTGGGAGCTTGGCGGTGGGCTGAACTGCTGGGTCTCCAGGACAGAGCCCTGGTCTGCAGTGCTTGCTGGTTTCCGGGGTGTCCACACTGCATCGTGCCGGTTTCAGCGTGCCGGTCTCCGGTCACAGGACGCGGAGTTGGGGAGAGACGCACACACTTCGCTCCTGTGAGCTGGCACGAGCCGGCGTGGACTAGACGGTAGGGAACAGGTGGAAGGCAGGGTGGGAGGCCTGCCCCCTGGGCACGCGTGAGCAGCGGAAAACGTAACAACACAAACAAAATGAAGAGAGCAGTCTTCCGCGAGCTGACCCCTCTCAGACCACAAATAACCGACAGCAAGTGCAACACTGGAGAACAGCTTGTCCCTGAGATGGACCGCTTCCGTTTCTCAGCTCGGCCCGACTTCTTGGGCTATTTCCAAATCCAAATAAAATACCACTGACAGCAACGACGACAAAGATAGTTTGAGGAGGATGCCGGGGAGAAGTATGTCATACTGGTTGAGTCCACAAGGTTTGCAATCGGGGACACCTGGGGCTTGGTCGCTGCTCCCACCCGAACAACTGTGGGGATTCTGGAGGACCCTGCCCCCCAGGACACCCGGCCTTGGTGTGCCCAGGCCATGCACTTCATGGCAAAGGGACTTTCTTTCCCTAAACACATCTCCATCACCTGGCGAGCTCTGCCCAGGCCCTGTGTTAAACAAACTAAAGACAAATTCCCACGTGACTCGACCCCAGAGATGACCTCACTGCACTAGCCGGTGCCCAGACACGCCCTGACTTCAGGGTTGTGGATGAGTCCTGCCTCCTGGGGAGTCCTCAAGGTCAGCGCTGAAAAAACCAAAGCTCTCTTGTAGAAGAAAATGCTTCTGGTGGCCTCAGTTGTCACTAGAAGGCCCTTGATGGCTTTGAGGTTGATCCACTTGTCTACACACACACTGGACCCCGCATGGCCCCGAGCAGTGACCTCGGGCTGGCCCTTGCCACCTGAGTCCAGCCCTGTGGCATCTAAGGATGTGTGGCTCCTGTAAGGTGGGTGACAGTTAACCAGACGCTTGCAGGAGAGGCTGCAGAGGAGCCTGCTCCTCTTCTAAGTGCTGGCTGGACAGACATGGTCACGAGTCCCGAGCGGTCTCCGTGACTCAGCCAGACTGTCTCCCCGGAGCTCCGGCAGCCGCCACCCGTGCTCTGCCCATGCACCAGGGCTGTGTTCCTAGCAACGCGTTTGCTGCATCAGTGTTGCTGCATCTCTCATCCAAGCCCACAGATCTTGTCCGGGACACTCTGCCTTAGTGGGGTTGACCAGCTGGCTCTCAGATTTTGCCTTTCTAGATGACAGAGGCCCAGCACTCCCCCTGTCTGCTGCAGCAGCCTCGGCGCCGTCACTGCTGGGGCCCTTCCTCGGTGACCTGGTCTAGGTCCCCGGGCATAGCTTCTCACAGGTACCGCTCATCTGATTTTATTACCGACATCAATCGAATGCTGTTGGTTAGAAATAACAGAAAACCCAGCTAGGAGGGACTTGAACAAGAGAACATGTGTTATCTCACGCACGGAGGATTCTGCAGGCAGACTGGTTCGGGCCGGGTTAATGAGGCAGCTCAGATGTCATTGGACGCTTCCACTTTTCCACTCCGCCGTTACCCTCACGTTACCCAACGTCCGCAGGCTTGCTCCCTGGTGCCACCCATGGGTGTCCAGCACCTGCCTCCTCAAACAGGCCCAATGACGTGGTCAGCGGAGGAGCAGCCATCTTTCCTCACGTGTTTCCTTGTATCGGCCAAGAAAATCGGGCTCTGGAGCTTTCTAGAAGTTTCCCCTAGTATCTCCCATCCTACGCCCCCTTGTAACTGATCAGTTGGAAAGATAACAGATTTACCATGAATGGTTCAGCGTAATATTTAACCTTCTTGGCGGTCTTCCCAAAGCACATCTCCATGTTATATCGAAGGGCGCTGGGGTTTGCTAGCAGGGCGAGGGGGGAGAAATGGGTGCAGGGCAAGCAGCCAGCCGCCCAGCCGCCCAGCCGCCCAGCGGCCCCCACACCCCGACGGCAGGTGTGTGCTTGCTCTCGGTTGGAGGCTGTTTCCTTGGCTGATTGTGTCGACCAGGGATGAGCAAACCACGGCCCACAGGGCCTGGCGGGTCCCCAGTGCCTGTCTCCTGTCATACGGCTGACAAGCAAGGAATGGATTTTATACTTTAAATGGTGGAGGAAAACAATATTTCAAGGAAGGTGACAATTTTAGGAAATTCAGCTATCAATGTTCATAAGTAAAATTTTATTGAGGCATGGCCTCGCCCGTTCATTTACTTACTGTCTCTGGTTGCTTTGGGCCACGCAGGCGGCGTCGAGAGGCTGTGACAGAGGCCGTACGGCCTCGGTACCTGGAACATCACGTTCTCGTCGGCAGTGCACAAGCTCCGGTCGCTCCTAACCCTCACCAGCACTCATCGCGGTCTTTCCAGTCCCAGCCGTCCTGGGGGAAGCGTGTCCGTGTGCAGCAGTGTGGCTTCGGTCTGTGGGTCCCTAACAACGAACGAGTTTGGGAACGGCGGGGCCAAGGCGGATGCAGGTGACCCACGTCGAGGTCAGGCGCGATGTGTGCCCCCTGTCACGTAAATGGGACCGTGACACTGAAGGTGGTAGGGTGTGATCTGATTCTGGAAATGCCTGTTTTCTAATATGTTCTCAACACTTTCAAAAATTAAAAAAAATTAGTCTTTGCAAAACAGTCTTTTCTCTTGAACACTGGGCCCCATTTCCCTGCTTCTTTGAGTGTTGAGGGATTTTGGCCCGGCCTGGGCGTGCTCTGCCGTGGAGGTGCTGGGTTTCGTTATATTCCTTTGAAGAGTGCTTGTTTTATAAATGGCATTTAACTTAGTTAGACTCCAACTGTAACCTGTCTGCAGGCTGCTATTAAAATATCAGCTTAGCTCTTTTAGCCTTAGCTGGGCCTCTGGCATCTGCCCCCTTCACGCCTGGTTGGGGACAGCTGGAGATTTGGGTTGTGTTCACGCCCAGAATGTGGGGCTTCACTCTCTCCTTTCCAACCTTCCTTCCCTCATTTGCTGTCAGACACGGTGGTCTTGACCTCTCCCTGTCCTTCAGACCATGAGGACGAACAGTTTCCTACCGACGTGGGCTGAACGTGGACGCCTCGCCTGGAATGACACCCGCGAAAGTGGGACACTCGTCCTTCTTCCTCGAGTCTTCATGCCCCTCCGAACCTGCCTGCTCCGGGCTGCTCTGCAGTGATGCAAACTGTAGACTTTGTAGAAGAGTTTACATTTATTACCTGCGCACGGGTGTATTGGATTGCATTGTCTCGGCCATAACCGTGACTGGGTATATTCTGAAGTCAGAATACGAGGCTTGAGAGAAAGTCAGGTTTTCTCTAAGGAGTCACCTGGAAATGTGTGAGAAGAGAGTCAGTCCCAGTTGAGTCGGGGAAGTCTGGGGACGGTGTGGAGTTTGGGGGGGAGATCAGAAGTTCGGCTCAGACGGGCTGAGTTCAAGACGTTCGTGGGGCAGACCACTGGCCGCGCGTGAACTGAGCTTAGGAGACACGCCCGGGCTGGGAACATTCCCACCTGACGGGGAACCGTCAGCACACGCATCTTTTTTTTTTTATTTATTTTAATCATTGTTCAAATACAGTTTTCTCCTTTTTACTCCCATTCCAGCCCCCCCACCCCTCCCCACTTCCCTCCCGTTTCCACCTCCTCCCCCTTAGTTTTTGACCATGTGTCCTTTAAGTTTGTTCCTGTGAACCCTTCCCCTTTTCCCCTGAAATTCCCTCCCCTCTCCTCTCTGGTCACTGTCAGCCTGTCCTCTATTTCAGTGTCTTTGGTTATATTTTGCTTGTTTCTTTGTTTTGTTGTTTAGGTTCCTGTTAAAGGTGAGATCATGTGGTATTTGTCTTTCACTGCCTGGCTTGTTTCGCTCAGCATAATGCTCTCCAGCTCCATCCATGCTGCCGCAAAGGGTAGGAGCTCCTTCTTTCCCTCTGCTGCGTAGAATCCCATTGTGTAAATGCACCACAGTTTTTGGATCCGTTCATGTACTCATGGGCAGCACATGCATCTTACTGCAAGTCGTGAGCCCGGGAGAGGTTGTCTGGAGCGCGGGCGCGGGCACAGCGGAGACGGCCGAGAGCCGAGTCCCGGGTGCACCAGAGGAATCGGGGAAAAGCGCCGGCAGGAGACCAGGGAGAAGCCGTCGACCCGGGGGGCGGCGGGGAAGCCTGAGAGAACGGTGTCCTCCGGGCCACACCAAGAAGACGTGTCCAGCGGAGGGGCAGGCTGACATTAGGCCAAGCAGGATGGGAACCGGGGACACGCCCAGCGGGGCCCTGCTGACCCAGCCTGGAGCATCTCCCATGGGGCTGGGGGCGAGGCCCAGCGAGCGTGGGCTTGAGAGAGGTTGGAGGGAGCAGTGGGGTGCTGCAGGGGAGCCGCTCATCAGCCCGTGTGGTGGGAGAATGCGGACGCAGGGGTCATCGAGACGGTACTTCAAAGCCACGAGGCTCCGGCACGGTCAGGAATGGAAGGGAAGCCGGAAAGACACTCGCAGTGAGAGCCCAAGTGGCCCCCACGGTTCCTGACTCTGGAAGAACCTCAGAGGTGGGCCGGGGCCGGGAGGCGGCGTGGCGACTGTGGTGGGACAGACGTGCCCCGGTGGCTGGCAGCGCCCGTCCAGAGCGCAGCAGTGGGCAGGGACACAGAGGTGGGCGGAGGCGGGTGGACGTTGTGAGAGGTCACAGGCCTGAGTGGGACGGGGTGTCACGTGGGTGGGGAAGTCATCCAGCACGCTGGAAAGGTCACGGGAGTGGGGGGGGGAGGAAGCTGGGATCGCTGGGTCCTGTGGTTGGCACTGGATGGACGTGGGGAAGTGAGTGGGCGAGGAGACAGCGAGGACACGGGGTGGGGGCCGGTCCCCTGACGGTACCTGCCCCGTGAGAAGGGGGTGACATGACGGTAAAGGGGTGCTGGCTTTGAAGTGTCACCCCCACCTCCCTTGTCCCCGTGGCACTGACACAGGGGAATGAACATCCCCGGGAGGTCGGGGCTTTGGGGAGAGCAGCGCTTCCACTTTATTACTCTTAAAAACATGCGGGGGACTGTCTCTGCCCCACGATTCGAGCCTTCAGTAAAAACGGCCAACGCCAGACACCCGGCAGGCCCAGCGCTGTCCCTGCTTGGCGCCCTGGGCTCATCACGTGCTTGCAAATTAACGGCGCAGTGTTTTGTTTCTGACTTAACTTTTCAGGGTTAGCGGTAAACCCACGAACAAATGTGTTCCCTTCACAAAGCTCTATCTGGCCAAGCCTCACTACCTCCCCTCCCCCTAGCCCCTCCCCCTGTCCCCTCCTCCCTGGCCCCCTCCCCTGGTGCTCAGCTCCCTCCTCAGGGCTCAGGGCTCTAACGCCAGCGTCCTGGATAACTCCCACCCCCCTCCCCAATCTGTCCTTTGTTTCAGGGTCCTCTCCTTTCCCGTCATAAACTTACTCCAGGTCATTATTTACGTGTTTCCTCTTCAAACAGTCTGTTTCTCCGGTTAGAATGTAACTTCACTAGGAGCGGCAGCATCAGCCACAGTGACTGGCGCAGAGCAGGTGCTGGAGAGGGCTTTGCTGGGCAGGTATTATTAGCATCTCCCAGATGATAAGACTTGGTCATTTTGTCTATAAATGACAAAAATGAGACTCAGAGAACGTGGCAACGCCTGGATCCCGGTCCAGGGCATTCAACCATCCCATTGCCATAATCCATCCTGGAATCAGGGAATGGTTTCTTCTCTCAGGCACCGCAGTGGGTGAAAGCAGCCACAGGTTCCTTACCACCCGCTCTAGAGGGAGGCGGGGCGAGTGGCCCGCCCCTCGGCTCCAGGCTGGCCCTGAGACAGAACTGAGGAAAAGGATACGGACCAGAGCCTGTGTCGGCTCCAGGCTCGGCCTCCGAGGGGACCGGCAGGTCCCTGAACTGCCACGGGCGACGGACTCTTCCTCCCGGAGAGACCGCAGGGCAGGAGAGATGCCTGGCTGTCCCAGCACTTCTGCAGGACCCCCGGAGGACACAGCCGGAGCTGCCACTGGGCAACGACGCCTCGAGACCACAGGTGGGACCAGGAGAAGCACCCAGTTGAGCCTTCTAACCCGCAGCACCACCCGGGCATTAACATGGGGTGGTCCCGAGCAGGGTGGGGACGAGGTGGGGCGAGGATGGGTGCACTCTCGGGCACAAAGGTACTGCTGCACCTTGGGAGTGAGAGCGAGCCGCCTTACACCGGCGCCCGAGGGCCCCCAGCCTCACCCAGGCCTGGACCCCGGCTTTCAGCCGTCGGGTTGGTGGCGTTCACGCAGAGCCGGAGAACCAGCGCTCCTGGTGCCTCGCGCACAGCGGGCGCTCGGAGACCACGCCTGATGGAACCAGCCGACAGGAGACTCCCAGCTTCGGAAGGAGGCTCTTCCCGTAGGACGCCCTGGGCCGGGGACCTTCTGTACGGGGAGCTCCCTTCAGCGCATCGCTCTGTGTGTTTCCCGCAGGTCTGCACTCTGCCGTGTCCTTCCCTTCTGCAAACACGGGCTGACCGTCTCCTTCGGGCTCAGCACCGTCTGGGGCGCTCAGGGGTGTGCGGGGAGCGGGCAGGGGACACGCAGATGAGTGCGATGTGGGGTCTGCCTTCCAGCGGCCACCCTCGGACCACGGCAGCCGCTGCAGGTGGTGAGACAGCAGAGGGCCGGCGTGGGGTGGGCGGGAGCCTGCGCCGCGGGTGACTGGGGCTGCGGAAGGTGACCAGGGGGACAGGAGGGACTTGGGCGGGAGCAGGTTGGTGCCGAGCCTGAAGGATGGACAGCAGGGCTCTGACCAGCAGCCGCGAGGGGACAGGACAGAGAGAATACTGCGTGCTCAGCCGTGACCTTGACAACGGTGCTGCTCACATCCCCCCTGCCCCGCCCCACCCCCTTGGCATGGACCAAGCAAAACACCTGTCCTGTCCTCTCTCGGAAGCTCTCACCTCCGTGGTAGCTGACCCGGACTGCACGGGCTGCTGTCCTTCTGCAGTGACCTTTCCCGGGGAACGAAGGCTCTGTCGCCCCTGGTCCAGCTCCATTGTCCTTCAGCGAAACGACCCGGGGGACTGGGCCCATCGCTCCTATTTGCAGAGGTTCCGTAGAGCCCAACCCTTTGGAAGTAAGAACATGGGAAGCTTCTGGACGGGGGAAGCGCTGGCCCTGAGGCCGGGTTCACAGCCTGGGCCGGGCTCTGCTCCCGGGGTCCTGGTCTGGGAAGCGGGAGGGGGGGGTGGGCGTTCAGCGGGACCCGGTTCCGTGCGGTTGTTTCCACGGAGCCCGTGTGTCGTCTGCGGCAAAGAACAGCTGTTTCCAAGCAGCGTCCTCTGTGCAGGTTAAACATTCACCTTCCGCTCTGCCGACACGGCTAACGTGCAGAGTAAACCCCTTTCAGGGCGCTGGGGTAGATTCCGGGGGGAACTTCTCCGCGTGCAGACCGCACTCTCCGGAACCCGTGGGCAGGGGTGGAAGGGGACACGGAGTCCCCGCCGGTGGCGGGGCACGTGGGCAGGACCTGCGTGCGGCAGCCTGCGTGGGGCCAGGAGTGAAGCTGCAGAATGCTCCTTGCACGCTCACGGCCCACGGGATCACAAGGTCCCCTGGAAAAGAACCCCCACGTCCTGCGACCCAAGGCTGCAGGCTCCGTGGAAATCCACGGATGCATCAGCATGCAAGCCACACTTCGGCGTTCTCACCTTCACGTCACCATTCTTCTTTCTGTGAGCTCACAGGTCTGAGGTTTGGCCCCGGAGGCAGCGAGGAGCCTGGCTGGCTGACCTTCCCCACCCGCAGATCTGGGAGAAGGTGCCCCTGCCTTTTCTCCCTCCCAGCTTCCTCTCCCGTGTGCAGGGATCACAACCCGATTGCCTCAGGGGCCGGGCAGGGGCCGTAAACACAGGCTCAGCAGCAGGTGGGCCTGTGGCCAAGGAGAACCCCAGCCCCCTTGAAAGGGGGACATGACTCAGCAGATTCCAGTGGGCAAGAGACAAAGGCCCAGTGTCCTATGTGGTTGTGTCTTAATAAGAGAAGACGGACATCTGGGTTTTCCCTTGAAATTGGCAGGAGAACACTGGGAGATGAAACAAAACGTGTCTGTACTCCCTGTTGGGGCAGGTGAGGGGAGGGCAGGGGGTGTGGGGGAGGGGGGAAGACAGGGAGGGGTCGCAGGCACTTGGGCTCCAGGTCTCTCCAGCCACTGCCTGTGTGACATTGGCCGAGGCAGGTCCCCACCCTGGAGAGGGGCAAGTCTGGAAGATTTCATCTCCAGGTTGTTGAGCTTCAGGATTTTAAACCCCCGTGCGCATTGGGACATGCACTTTACTAGGTGGTCAATACATTGATGTTGAATTTATAAAGGAATGAGTTATTCATCTGCCTTTTTGTAAAGATAAGCAGCTCCGGAAGAACGCTTTAGACAGGTTCCTCCTTTTTCTTAACAAATTCTCCGTTGCTAAAATCTTCCTCTGATGCTGTTTGTCCCTAGTTCTTAGTTAACTTTTTTCCGTGAAGCCTCAGCTTTTGGAAAAGCACGTCCAGACAGCTGCAGCACGGGACCCAGGGGTGGGCTGGCCACTGTGTCCTCGGCAGGGCTTCTCGGGTGGTCCTGATGTCCTCTCGTGGTCCAGGGCCATCGCTGTGGAGACCATGCCCTTTCCATGGCAGGTGGGTGCGGGTCTCTGAGAGCGGGACCCCCCTGAGGATGCCCACAGCCCACAAGGACGCTGGGGCTGTGGGGAGCGCCGACCGGTTCCCCTGTGGAGGCGCAGGTGATCGGCCCAAATGCGTCCAGTCCAGGTGACTGCACGCCACCTGCACCGTCTCCTTACGCGGCCCCCTGCCTGTGCGAATGAAGTCAGCCGCCCCCAGGATAGGACCCAGAGATGTTACGGATTAAGATCGGGTTTTCCGTCTCTGCAGAGACTCAGAATTTTAAATTGAGGGGACTTTCGGAGAAAGAACAATTGGAGAGACAGATTAACCTGCTGCGTGCCACCCACTCTTCCGAGAGCTTAATTTCACTCAGTTCTCAGAGTAAACGAGGCATTGTTGTACCATTTTATCAAGGTGAGAAAAAAAAATAACTTCCCCAGGATCATGTACGTTGTGAGTTGCAGAGCCAGGACTCGAACCAGAATTATCTGGCTTCCAAGTCCTCATTCCTCCCAATGGGAGCATAGAGGCAGCCTCCCAGGGTCACCTCCCTCACCGGCCAGGGGAGCAGATGTGGCCCACAGAGCTCGGTGGCTTTGCCAAGGTCAAGAGCGAGCGTGCCGAGTAGCCGGGGCTGCTCCCGCTTTCCACGCTGGGGTGTGGCCAGCTGGCGTCCTTTGGTGAGGTGTCCCGCTCTGAGTGACACAAGGCTGGTGGAGGCAGGACCCCAAGCCCCAGGCTTAGAGACCTTGTGCCACTGTCCCTCTTTATGTGTCCTCCACCCCAAGAGTCACTTTTACTTACACCAGGCCTCAGTCCAAGAGAAGCCACTGGCATGGCCAGCAAAGGCCTCCCTGAACGTGAGTTGACCCAAGAGCTTGCAGGCTGTGGTGCCCGTATAGGGGCCCTGCCCGTAGAACCCTTCCCCTGCTGCGTGGCCCTGGTCCCCTGGTCTCACCTTGAGTGCTGGCTCTTCAGTCACTGGCGGCCTTGTGCCCCAGGGACTTCAACCGGGGCCACACCAAGGCGGCCGTGAGGAGAGTGACCCAGTTCCTCGGTGCCAGCACGCCCGCCCCCACCACCCGCCTGGGCCCGCGAGGTTCCGGTGAGCCTCACGGTCCCCAGCAGCCAGCCACCTCAGGTTCTTCATCTCAGCCTGGCGAGTCCTCCTGCCGCTGAGCCACCTGTCAGCCGGCACCTCCCGCACCAGATGGCCGCCCCTCCCGCCCCTCCGCGGTAGTCCAGCCAAGCCCGGGCCCGGCATGGCCAACAGAGCAGCTGAGTGGCCGCGGCCAAGGTCAAAGTGTCCATCTGGACGCAGGTTTCTGCAGAGCGGAGGTGCTGCCACAGAAGCAACTTTGGCAGGAGGGGTTCTCCCAGGCCACGGCTCTCGGCGCCTGCCGCCTCGTCTCCACATCGAGGGCGGTGCTCGGGGGCACCGCTGCTCCGGCCGGTGGGCGGGGGCCCGAAGGGGGCCTTCAGCAGCGCCTCCTCCGTCCAGGGGGGCTGCCTTCCCTGGCTCTCAAGGGCGAATCACCCCATTTCTTTGTGAGAGAGAAGCGTGACCACAGATGGGCCCCCTCTGCTTGTCCAGGGTCCCCTCCTTCCCAGCTCCCCTCCTTACGCACCCCCTCCCAGGACAGCCTTGAACTCTGACCTTGCCCCTGTGCCGACCCCTCTCACAGACTTCCATTCATCCCCTGACTTGACCTCACACAGTGGTTCGGTCAGATGTGGGGCAATATTATTGCACCAGATTTTCACAAAACAGAACACCGAAGAGGAAACTGCATCTGTTTGTGGAGCTGT
The DNA here is from genome assembly GCF_019186645.2 of Phyllostomus hastatus. NCBI lineage: Eukaryota > Metazoa > Chordata > Mammalia > Chiroptera > Phyllostomidae > Phyllostomus > Phyllostomus hastatus. The sequence goes on from NW_025334004.1 coordinate 31,001,049, forward strand.
GAGACCTGAACGGACCTCCTTCTGCTCAGGTCTCCGGCTCTTCCTTGTGCACATTGGAGGCCATCACGACGACCTTGCAAGACACTCGTTTCCACCTTGAACCAGGCCCTCTCCCTTGGAATCCCACTGGTCGGGAATATATTCTGAATTTTCAAAAAAAAAAAAAAAATCTCACTGCATCCTGAGTTTCCAAACCAGCGTAGCCCATCTCTTACTCTACACAAGCCAACAGACGTTTGTTCTGAGGGCCCCGGTGTCAGGGTTACAGAAGATGTTTCAGAAAACAAGGCCAGGCCTGGCCGGGAGGCCACACATGTTGGCTGGTCCCTGCAGAGCCCCCAGACTCCCCCGACATCGCGTGTTTTACGTTTTCCCCAGTGGAAGCCTCAGACGGCACCTTCATTCGTTGTCACTGAAGTTCGGCTCACGTGAAGTTCAGAAACGTCTCTCAGATTCCCCCAGTCACCGGTAAGACGGAAGCCACGGGGCGGCTCACTCACCTTTGCGGAGACAGGCCTGAGCAGGGCAGTCTCGCTTCCGCCGAGCCGGCCTGCCGGGCCGGGTGGGTTTGGCGGAGATGAGCTCAGTGTCGGGCCGGGGGCTCTACGGGGCGGCGGATGGGCAGCTCTGCTGACGGCATGCCGGTTTGTGGGAGCATCGAGCTGCAACTCCTGCCGTCTCTTCCACGTGCTTCTCTCCGGACGGGCAAGTCACCGGACAGTGGCCGCCGGGGCGGAGCTGGCCTCGCCCATCCTCCCTGGGCTGTCACCCGACGCCTGCCATCGCTTGCCAGACTCACTCACCCGGTGGTGCCGATTCCGGGGGCGGGGGAATTGAGTCTAATTTGAGCACCACTTTATCTGCTTATTTTACACACAGATGTGAGCGCATTTCTCTCTCCATTACGTAAGTCTTTCACGCCAACGGTTTCCAGCACCCACAGTGGCACACAGCCCAGCGGACCCCCGCAGAACCGGGAGCACGTCTTCGGGGACCCTGTCCTCCGACGGCTGTCAGGCATACGGGTGCCATGAAACGAAGCAAGGCTGGCGGAGGGGACAGTAGAGTCGTCAGAGATTCCCAAGGTCTCTCTGGACGGTTTTCTATATCCTGGGCGTGCGTGCCGAGAAGTGGTGGGCGGGACGTCTTCCGTCTTCCCGGCGTTGGCTCCTCCGAATGAGACGTTATGACACCACGGCTGCCGCACTTGGCAACCTGGAGCGGCTTCCAGGGGCAAGTCGTGCTTCCAGAAATGCCTGCCTTCGTGGCAGGTTCACGGGGCCCCGGTTCCTGCGACGCGGGAGCCTGGGAGGGGCGACGCCCACCTCTCCCTGCCACAGGCAGGGGCCCCGCACTCCACGCCCCCAGGTTGCCCTGCCCCAAGTTAAACACTCACGCTCGAGTTTGTGGTTCCAAGCCTGAAACTGAGGGGGGATGTGGCTCCTGGCTGAGCCGAAACCCTGAGAAGACTCTAGAAGGAGGGGGATCTGCTGAGCAGAGGGCGCACAGGAGAGCAGGGCTGCCCCCTCCCCACTCCGCTTCTCCCGAGAGGAAGGCCCCAGGAAGCTGTCTGGGCGGAACCACCCTCAGGCCCCTCTGCACCGCATCAGTCTCCAGGACGAAGGGGAGGAGAAGCCCCCGGAAGATCCTCAGACGAAACTTGCGTTCACTGATGGCATCGCTATGCTCAGCGTGGATGAGGTGTCCCGGTGGGGGTTTCCGTCACCAGCAGCCCGTAGCTGCGGCCTTCTGAATCATCCGAATAGTTTCCACGGCAGAATGGTCGAGCTTCACGCAAAACTGGATGCAGATTCGTGGCTCTGCTCACTCGGTCATTTTGAATGCGACGACCACACAGTACATGTGCTCACTCAACAGCATCTACTGCCCCCACTGACTAGCACAGTGAAGTCGTCCTTGTTCACGCATGTGCATGTCCAGTCCCCTCTCCTTGGCTGCCAGGTTACAGCGCTGTGGTGCAAACTTCTCATTATAGTAACAGTGGCTGGGCCTTTTCCAGACAGACCTCGTGTACCTGGGTGCCTTCTCAGAGCCCGGCTTTCTCGTGTGTGACATGAAGGTAATAATAAAACTGCAAAATAATAATAAAAGTGCAACCCCTTAGGGTTGTCAGGAGTGTCACACGTGATAATGCAGGTAAGGGCCCTGGCACAGCCCGGCTCACAGAAAAGCCCCGGACCGTAGCTGGGACCCGCACATGTGTGTGGCGTGCTGCAGGTCGTGCTGGTGAGCTACCTTGAGTATTGTGCTCACTGGGAACCCATCCCTGTGTGCTGTGCTGGAGTGGACCCAAGGGCAGGCGCACGGAGCTTCCCTTGGCTTTGGTCCATGTGTGTCTTATACTGGTCCCCGACCATATAAGGGGCCATAGCAGGGAGTGGTGGCCGGGTGGGGGAGGTGGGCAGCATTTTATCCCCGTGCCCGAACCTGGTTCCCTCGCAGGTGTTGTTCCCAGCGCGCTCCCCAACAGACCCCCAGAGAAGCGGGCAGTCAGTCTGCAGCCTGGAAGAGGGCCGCATCCTCCCCAGACCCGGCCGTGCCGGCCCCCTGGTGTCGGACTTCCAGCCTCCGGGACGGTGATAAATAAATACCTGTTGTTTGTAAGCCACCCGGTCTCTGATGCTTTGATACAGCTGCCCGAATGAACTACAACAACACTTGTTCCTGAAAGCCAGTGGAATTATTACAACTGGTCCAGACCAACCGCAGTTCACTCTCTGAGGCTGGAAGGGGCGTCCTTCCCTGAGGTCACACATCTTCGCTGCCACCTCAGCCCCCAGACTGGGGCACAGTTAACAGGGAAGGAGGAGGGGGGGGCCTCGTTTGGTCCCCTCCCTCGATGTGAGTGCCTGCACCCTCTCAATTTCCACAATATTATTTTAACGGGGTGCCAGGAGCAAGGAGGATTCGGGGCCTCGGTCTTGACCTGGAAGGCTGCTGTCGGGGTTTGTCGTTGTTGCTGTTTTTAGAGCTTCATTGCTTTAAAAACCATTTTTACTTTTAATTGCAGTGAAGTACACATAGCACAAAGTTTACCGTCTCGCTATCTTTAACGGTGCAGCCCCGTGGTGGTGAGAGAGCCCACCCTGCTGATGGGCGCCCACCACCCACGGTGCCCCAACTCTCTTCACCTCTTGGAGCCGCAGCTCCGTCCCCACCCCAGCTCCCCACCCCAGCCTCCCGGTCAGCACCATCCTACTTTCTGCCTCGGCAAATTGCACTGGGCTGGGTCTCGTACAGCAGGGCTCTCGTCGTGACCGGCTCATTTTACTCTGCATAATGCCCTTAACGCCACACCACGTTTTAGCAGGTGTCAGAATTCCCCCTCTGTTTTTCAGTCTCTGTAACGTTCCACTGTGTGTATAGAACACACGCTGTTCATCCATGTACCCATCAGCAGATACTTGGGTTGTTCCTGCCTTCTAGCTATTGCAAATAATGTTACTCTGAATATGGGTGTGCGGCTACGGTTGGCTTTTCAAAAGAGCTGCATGGCAAGAGACCCTGGCCACCGGACCCCGGAACAGATGTATCTGTGTATGCACGTCCCACGGCACTGGGATAAAACCATCGTCAGTATCACCATCACAATGGTCACCCCTGCATTAGCCCAGCGTCTACAGTGTCTCTTGGCACCTGTCTTCTGGGCGCGTTGTCCCAACCCACGAGGTGCAGAGAAGTTCGGTCTGGATGGATGACGAGGGGGAGGCCGCGGAAGCTGCGCAGTCGGAGCCTGGCGATTCGTGTGCGGTGCGCGGTGTCTGAGAGGGAGCGGTGAGAAGTGACAGGGGGTGAAATTACCGAGTAATTGCTATCAGCCCGAAAGACATGGTCGAACTACTTTGTTTTCCTAGACTCCGCTGTGGGCTGACTAGTCTGACACGGCCGCGGAATGATTATCTCTAATCTAGTAACCTGAATGCAAATTCTCCTAACTGATGAGACAGGTTGACAGTGCAAATTTCATGTGGGGGGAAAGCAGAAAAGAAATCTGTCTGAAGCTCTGCCAGCTGAGATAAGACAGAACATTGGATACAACTTAACTATTAAAATCATAAAGCTTCCCTCCCCTTTATTTTCCAGGGAGGGGAACACGGTAAACGGTATGGGGGGGGGGTGCGGTGTCGGCCCTGTTTCTCCCGTTTGTGTCTTCCTTTTGAACTTGAACATTACGGTGTTTATTCGTCTGTTAATGTCAGCTGATTATCAGCCCATAAATATACATGTTGGGTCTGATGGTTTGTGACTGCTAAGCCTCAGACGGCAGTATCTGTGGGTGTTCAGAGAAGTCTACAGCTTCATCGCAACCGCCGTGTGGCTTGTCAGTTTCCCGCGGAATTATCTCCTCCTCTGGGCTGTCAGCGGGATCGTGTATTAGGCAGAGAGCAGCTTTTCCCTCCACGATGGCTGTTTTTTTTTCCTTCCTGTCAGTAAACACACTTTAAAAAAAGAAAGAAAGAAACGCAACTGTCCTGTGTGATCTAGGCTACCGATACCACATGTTCTCCATGTCTTTCGGAAAGCAGCAAATGTGATTTCTTCAGGCTCTCCGATGTCACATCCGTTGGGGGACGTGAGCAAACCCTTAGGCACGCAGCGCTTCTGGATACCACCCACGGGAGAAAGGAACAGATACGGAGGTGCTCCAGTTCAAATGAAAGGGCCTTCATGCTCTAGCCCTGAAGTCTCACGGGACTTATTTAAAATTTAAACATGTTTGGCCCCTAGCGGTTTGCTCCCTGAGTGCCAAGATACGTTTATGTGTTTTCCAAGCCCGGCGGTGAGAGCGGCCTGGTGTTGAAGGTTGACAGCACGCTGACGCACGCTGGAGAAAGACGCACCGCTCCCCTGGGGGCGGCCAGGAGCCCCTGAAGACTTTTCTTAAAACATCTTCATCGTTCCACTCTCCCGGAAAGCAGTGACTTGTGCCAGGGATACTCGGCTCTGGGGACACGGAGATGTCTGTGTGGGGGGGGTTTTCAAGGCCTCAGAATGAAAGGCAACGGGACAGGGCGGAGAGGGCGTGGTCAGAACCGCAGCCTGCCTCCCCGCCAGGGGCATGGCCATCCCCTCTCCTTCTCCCCTTGCCCGTCCTCTGCCAGGGAGGGACCCACCGCTGCAAGGAGCTGGGACCTAACTGGGAGACCTGCAGAGGCCCAGAGCTGCAGCCCTCAGGACGCTCCCGGGTCATTCCCACTGTTGTCACTCCCCTGGGTCCCTCCCGAGCTGATTTCTATTCCACTCACTCTACCCACAATGCTTTCTTGTCTTCCTCCAGTTCTGCCGCTGCCTTGGACCCTGCTGACCCCCAGACCCTGCCTTCCCTCTCCCCCTCCCTCTTCTTATGTCTCTAGAGCAGTGGGTCTCCAAAGGTGGGGGGGGGCATCAGAATCCCCTGGGGGCTTGTTAAGACAGATTTCTGGGTTCCACCCCTGGAGTTCCTAACTCCACAGGTCTGGGTGGGCTGGAGAGGTGCTCTTACAGCAAGTTCTCAGGCGCCCGGGGTGCTGCTGGTCTAGACAGAAGCCACTCATGGGGGCACCTGTGCGTGTCCCCCCGCCCCTACTCCGACCCCCCCGGCTCCCCCCTCTCCCCCCCCCGTCGAGGTGCAGGGTCAGCTCCTGGGTGCTTGTGTCAGCTGTGCTGGTTATTGTCACCAGGTAGTTCAGTTAAATGCTGAATGAACTGGGAAATATGAGGAAGGAAAGAGAAGTAATTATGTCTATACGATAATAATTGTCTATTTAAAAGACTCAATGCACATGAGTCATTGAAAAATTGCTATAGGATTAGGAGTGGTCACGACAATCGTCAAAAGTCACAATAATTGAAAAGTGAAAAGCCACCAAACTCTAGAATACTCAGAAAGATTATTTGTAAATGTCTTTAAGTTCTTGCTTTATTATAAAGTGTCTCAAAAATAAAAATGAATGCCAATGTATTAATGAGGTCATATATGTGAAAATACATCTGAAATGCTTCTCAGTACTTTACACTAAAAAAAAAAGGTCTTGCACCTGTTAGAATGTTGTCAAATACATATAAATACATTTGTTTTAATTTAAATATGAAGTTTAAGCTATGTATGGATTTTTTACCGATTCTCTGATTGAACCATTTTGATCAGCTGACCTGACCTGACCCAACCGAACAAGGGGACCTTCTTGGCGCCCCCCGAATCTTTCTGCCCTAAAACCATTTTCCCCCATGCCTGCAGCTAGCCGCTAGGAATCCCAATGAGGACCCTTCAATGTCCCAAATGGTATTTTCTTATCAAAGAATGCCAGTTTAGTGTTTTAAATTGTACCAAGTTATACATTTTATATACTGCTGCCAATCTGTTTGCATCATTACCCTGCCCCAGGTATGCGCAGCATGAAGTCCAAGCCCTTGGGGCGGCATTCAAGGCTCTCTGACCAGCTCAGCATCTGTCTCTCACTCCCCGTCCCGTCCCACTTCTTCCCTGCGTATACCTGGAACCGCACGTGTATTCCTGATTATACAACTTGAGCCTTTTTAAAAAAGATTTTATTTATTTATTTTTAGAGAGGGAAGGGAGGGAGAAAGAGAGAGAGAGAGAGAAACATCAATGTGCGGTTGCTGGGGGCTGTGGCCTGCAACCCAGGCATGTGCCCTGACTGGGAATCGAACCTGCGATGCTTTGGTCTGCAGCCCACACTCAGTCCACTCAGCTACACCAGCCAGGGCACAAAACCCATTTTTGTTCTAAAAACTGTTGTAAGAATGCAGGAGTGAAGCTTGGATTATTGAATGAATAGCTTTATAAATTATGATAGCTTCAGCCTTTTGCAAATTCATCCGCGAACCTTCTCAGCTGCGAGAACGTGAGGCTCCCCCGCTGTGAGACGGGGCCAGGGAGGGGACCGACCCCGCGGGGGCACGCGGAGCACTCAGAGAGGCTGCGGACAGAGACTCTCCAAACGCGGGAGAGACCCGAGGGGTGAACTGACCACGTGTAACTGTGGATTTAACTGACTACACGTTCGTGCAGGGGGCTTTAAAAACAGGAACTGTAAGCCATGGAGACAGAGCTGAGCACGTGTGCACCCTGACACCCAGGAATCCCGCTCCTGGGTGTCCCCCCTCCAGGAAGCTCACCCAGGGGCGTCAAAAGGCAGGGCAAGCCTAGTGACGTATCCGCTCTCATAGAAGTCCCCAAGGGGCAACAAGCCGGGCGTCGGCATGAGAAGGGAGCGGCACCTGTGTCACATTCACACAGCGGACTGCCACCCACCGACAGAGCCAATGAAGAGCTGGACCGCGGAACACGTGGCCAGACCTCACGCACAACGCCAGGGGACAAGTCAGGTGCAAGCGAGGACGAGCCGGCGTGTCCAGTTGATGTGGACACCAGCGAGCGAGCTCACCTGTGGCGCTAGACCAGGTGAGTGGCTGCCGCTGGGGCTGGACCCTGGGTGGGGGGATGGGAAGGGACTCGGGGATGCTGGGACTCTAGGTCTTGAGCTGGGGAGGTTCCCTGGGTGTGTTCCCTTTGCAAAGCTTCATAAAGCTGTTCAGGATCTGTGGGCTTTTCTGCACGGACGGCACACTTCCCTAGAAAACACGATGAACGAGATAAGAGGCCAAACCGGTCGGGTGGTTGGCAGGCAGGATGTGACGAGGACGGCGACTCGGGGTTCCTGGGGTTTGAGGGCGGAGCAGGGCAGCAGGGAGCGGACGCACCAAGAACACGCCCTCTCGTCCCGCGCGTGCGGAGGGACGGAAGGCGGAGCCACTGCCGGTCACAGCTGGCAGTCTTCTCCGAGGGACCAGCAAACGTGCCCGTCCCCTGGCGACGAGGCAGGAGAGGAGCCATCTCGAGAAGGGATCTGAAGTTCACACTGGACCTCAGGCTAGATGGAAATGAATCAAAGATTTATGTGTACAGCAGAAAAACATGAGTTTACTGGAAGGAAAAACAGGAGAATTCCCGCTCCATCTTGGAGCGGAGAAGCCTTTTCTAACTGCGACAGCAAAGCGGGAGACACGGATGAATCGGACGACACGGTAACGGCGGCCTCTCGTGCAGCCAAACAAGCCACGCTGCCCGCAAACGAGAGCGCGAGCAGAAACACCTGCGAGCGAGGCCGAAAGACCGACGGAGAGCTAACAGCTACATTGTACGTCGCATCGTAGTGAAAGGAGTAAGCTTCCCAATATGCAAAGAGCTCCTAGAAATGGACCAGAGAACGAAAACATGTGAACAGATAGTTTACAGAAAGGGAAACAGAAATTGCTCTTTAGCATGTAAGAGAGGTGAGACCCCTCTCACGATAAGAGAAAGGCAAATAAAAACAGAGACTCCATCCTTCACGGACTGGCTTGGAAGAAAAGCTTTGGGAAGCAGGCGCGTCTCTGGGTTGCCATCGGGGGTCCATGAACCCGCGCTACCCTTCTGGAGGCTACCCGGCCGTATCCCTGAACCCCAGCTCCAGGGACTGGTCCCACAGATTCACTAGCCCACATGCAAGATGAGCCGGGCACCAGGGTGTTCACAGCAGCACCCTAACGGGAGGAACCCGGGGACAACCCCACCCTGTCAGCAGGTGGCTGGTGAAATGAATGAGGCGCCCACACAGTCTCTATTTGGGTGGAGGTCTCCAAGACAGCATTGTGCAGAAAAAGACTGAGACAGAAAGGTGTCTACAATCGGTTACTCGTGTGTAGGGTGTGTGCGGTGGGTGGGCACGAGAGAAGGATCTGTATCCCTGTTTGCTTGATTTGTGCGAAGAAGCTGGAGGAATGCCTTAGGCGGCTCCAAACCGAGGTTCTGTACCTGCGTGGGGAGGTGGGGATGGGTACAAACTGTGTGGGCAGCAGACTTTTCCTTTTGCCTGTGAAACGATGTTCGACCTTTGTGAATGTGCTAGCTCTTCAACCAGTTCAAATAAACAAGCGAATGACCCCATCTAGGCCGGCACGGGGTTGGGGTTTTTTTTTTTTTTTTTTGGTGGAACGCCCCGCCTCCTTTTTAAGCTGCTGATGTGGCAAAGTAGGACGAGAGAGAGAGAGAGAGAGAGAGAGAGGATTGGTGTTCTTTTGTGGCTTTGGTCTTTTCGTTAATAAAAGCGCAAACAGGAGTCACGTGCTCCTCCGTAGTTCCTTGTTCTTGCAGTGGCTGTCAGCGGAGTGAAGGGACTTCTGTGGGCGGCCCAGCCTGCTTCTGAGACTCTTGGGAAAGGACCGAGTTCTTGGAGGGATGAGCCGGGGCGGAGAGGGGCAACCAGGGGGACGTGTTTGGACCGCCCACACGTAGCTTCGAAGGAAGAGGTAAGGGTCGGCCAAGCAGGGGGCCGGGTGCAGCGTTCCGCAACAAATTTAGGGAACTCCAGTTTCACTCAGTGACCTACCTGGACATTTCAAACAGGAGTGGCTTTCAGGTAAAAAGAATTCCGGACCTATTATGTGATTTTTTAAATTTTATCTTATGCAACTCGACAGAGATGTCCGACTCCAAATCCACTCCAAATCCGACTCCATGCCCACCCGTGTCTGAATTCCACAGTCCCCCTCATCCCAGCGGGCGCACTGCGCTTCTCCATCGACACCCACGTCCTGGGCGAATGACGGGGTGAAGCGTCTCTGTGTTCCCATCGTTTGGGCAGAACGCGCCCCACCCAGCCAGCCAGGCCGGAAGGAACTAACTTGCACACAGAGCGCCTCTCCGTTAACTGAAGGGAACGAGAGACCGGGAGGTCACGCCGGCGTCCGCAAGTCACAGGCTTGGAGAAGTTGTCTCCATCCGGGAGGACTTCCTCTGGCCCCCGGTGAACGCCGGTCGATACGTGAGTTGGCTGAGGACGGGGACGTGAAGCGGGAAGGAGTCAGGGTGAGGAGCGGGGTCTGTGTGCAGACGGGGTGGCCGCGAGGAGCCGGGAGCAGGAGGGTGCGGTGCGACCTGCACGGGGAAACGAAATGAGGTGGAATGGGGAGCCGCTGCAACCCCAGCGCGTGCGCCGTTTCCCCGTGACATACAAACTAGCTGATCTCCGTTAGCGTGGTCGGCCTGGGGAGAGGGGGACAGGGTGGAAGGGGGGCTGACCGTCACAGCTCCCTGGTCGTCTACTTCCCCTGTGTGGCGAGCTCCATTAGGATGGAGGGGGGAGCCATCAGAGAGCCACCCCAGTGAGAAGATGTCGTGGGCCCTGTTATCCTGCTCACAGCTGCAGCCCATGCAGCGCTGAGAGGTGTCCTGGTGGAGCCCAGGCCAGGCCGGGGGTGGGGATTGGTTTTGGGGGGGGTGCGCAGAGCTCCATCATCTGCAGGTGGACAGGGGCGGGGAACACTGTGGGCTCCCAGCTGGCCTTGTGAAACTGGAGTCATGGGGACAGAATTCTTCCCATCGTCACTGATGCCGCACCTTCCCGGCGACGTTTACTGTTATTTAGCATCTCTCTGTCATCCACAAAGCGCCTCCGTGACATTTGTTTGTTATTTCTCACTCTCCTGAGGCTCTCCATTCTCCCTCCCTGTCTGGAGGGGAGGGGGTGGGGGGAGAGGGGGGACTCTGTCCCAGGCAGCCACCCCCCATGGCCCCCCGCACGGGCAGGTGCCTCTGCGCTGGTACCTGCCAGGTGAGTGCGTCTGGGCGGGGAACAGGGGCCCGGCGTCTCGCCCTCTCCCCCCGCTGTTCCATTTTATGATCCGGGGCAAAGCTGCCCGTGTGTGTCCTGAGCCATAAAACGCGGGTAAGCTGTGGCGGCCTCCTTCTCCTCCCACAATGGGGGCTGCCCGGGTCTTTAGTTTCTCCCTGGAGTCACGGATCTAACAGAGCAAATGGGGTAACTGAGAAGAAACCCCACCCAGCTCTGGAGAGCGGCAGGCCCCGACACTCTCCTGCTGGGAAGGTGTCCCCAGACCCTCCCCCCCCCCACCCCCATTCCCCGAGTTCATTTCCTGTCCTGTCCGTCCCGTGTTCGAAACCCCGCCAACGGCCCGACGGCCCTCAAAGTTAAAGTGGGTCCCCAGAGCAACCCTCTGCCATTGCCCCCTCCTCGTCCCTGACGGCTTGAATTCCGCTCCCCAGCTCCAGCCACACCCCCCCTTGCCGCTCTCCGGGGCACACCGGCACCCGGGCTCCGGACTCTCAGCTCCCGCCAGCACACAGCGCTGTGCGGCCGGCCGGCCCCTCACGCCCTGGGCCCAGCTCCGAGGCGCCCCTCTCATGGAGGCCTTCCCCCACCACCCTTGGCACCCCGGCCTCATTCCCCCGCGCTCACCCACCAGCCAGCAGGCTTGGTACCCGACCTCTGGGTCTGCTTGCCTCTCGTGTCTGCCTCCCTAGACAAGGCCACGAACCCCTGAAGGGCAGGCGTTTCGCTGCTTTGATTTGTCCTGTGTCTTGAATAACTCCATCCGTGCCTGGCTCAAAGTCGACAACACATGTACTGTAGTGCAGCCCTCCACGGTGGGGCTACACGACAAAAACGGGGAGGCGATGGAACTCTTTAGGAGCATAGTTTTGGTATAACACTGAAATTAATTTGGTATTAATCCATATTGTATTGTTGTCAATTAAGAGGTTAGTTAAAAGTATTTTAGGCAACCACTCAGAAAATAAATACACAGAAAAAGCAAAAACAAAATAAATAACAATGGAATTAAAGTGGTCCATGAAAAAATATCTGACATGAAAAGAGTGATAATGAAGGAATAGAGAAATAAGGCATAAGGCATATATAAAGCAAATATAAAAATGACTGATATAAATCCTATCTTATCAGTAATTACATAAAATGTAAATGGATTAAAACTCCAATTAAAAAGCAAATATTAATAACAGAATAAAAATGATTCAACTATATACTGTCTATAAAAGTATATTTTAGATTCAAAGACAAAATGGGTTAAAAATTGAGGGTTAGAGAAAGATATATTGTGCAAGGGGTAAATAAAAAAAACACAATAGAGAAAATCAATGAAAAACAATAGGATAAAAAAATGGGAAACTCTTTAGACTGACGAGAAAAAGGAGAAGGCTTAAATTACTAAAATCAGAATTAAAAGACGGGGCGTTATTAATAAATAAAAAAGATGAGAGAGAAGTAATATTTTGAATAAATATACACCAGCACATCTGATAATCTGGGCGAAATGGGCAAATTTCTATAAAGACAGAAATGACCAACACGGACTTGAATAACAGAAACTCTGAATAGAAGTAAGGAGAGAACATCAGAATAAAAAAACTTCCCACAACGCAAAGCCCGGGACCAGGTTTGTCCGCTGGTGATTTGCACCGGACCCGAAAGGAGAGCCGGCGCAAATTCTTCTCTGTGTCTCCCAGACACCGCAGACGGGCGCTCACGCTCCAACCCGTCCTAGAGGCTGCCATCACCCCGAGACCCAAGCCACACGGTGGCATCGCGAGACGCCGAGGCCGATGTTCCCCACGAATACACGCGCGAAAAGTCCCAGCAAAATCCTGGCACGTGGAATCCACCAACGCAGGAAAAGGACTGCATGTCTCGATCGGGTTGTATCCCAGGATTTATCCAAGGGATACAGGGTTGGTTTGATACATAAAACCAATCCGAGGTAATACACGGTATTAAGAGAAAAAGGGCAACCCCACACCATCACCTCCACAGCTGCAGAGGGACCCTGAGTCCAGACTCCCTCTCGGCCCCTCACGCACTCGGCTGTCTCGAGCGAATGCCCTGCCGACTCCGAGCCTTCGAGTCCTTGAGGGTAAAAGATGAGATCGGTTACCACAACTGGCATAATGGATGTGTGCCAGTCACTCGTGGTTAGGACCAGGAGAGATTCCAAGGATAGGCTCGGGTGCGTGTATGTGCATTCCACTAAGTCCTAACGGAGAAACACATGTGTTTGTCTAAATAACACTCTGCAGATGGATTTGATACAAGTCTCCTCCCCGGTGGTGACCGTGGCAGGCATTGTCTGGGGTGGGAACCCCTTCTCACTCTCGTGCCGCGGGCGTGTCCTGGGCTGTCAGCTGGGAGCCAGCCACGCGTGCCTTGGCCAAGACCCCGGAGTGTGTGAGACGCCCTGGCTCACAGGAGGTGTTCGATGAATTTTACTCCTGCCTCTCTTCTCTTGATAAATTTCCTATGCTTCTGGTATGATTATTATGGAGCTTATTATTGTTCACATTGTTATGAACTGTACGCTTTTTCTTCTGAAGTAGTTTATGAACTCCTTTGGTGGAGGGGCCTGTCTTCGGCCACTTCTACGCTCACTACAAGGTCATGTGCATAGCAGTTGTGTAGATTTGCTTTTTAAGAACACGTGGTTATGCCCTGGCTGGCACAGCTCAGTGGATTGAGCTTGGGCTGTGAACCAAAGCATCGCAGGTTCGATTCCCAGTCAGGGCACATGCCTGGGTTGCAGGCCACAGCCCCCAGCAACCGCACATTGATGTCTCTCTCTCTCTCTCTCTTTCTCCCTCCCTTCCCTCTCTAAAAATAAAGAAATAGAATCTTAAAAAAAAAGAACATGTGGTTAGAACATACTAGAACGGATAAGCTAAATGAAACAATGCACTTTTATGTTAATTTGTGAAGCCATTGGAAACGCTATAATCTAGCAACGATGCACCGGATACACTGTTTGCCACAATGGCCACGCTCGGGCACTGCAGAACACAGTTCCACCTAACAACATGGCACTGAGCACACAGTAGGTGCTCACACAACTGTTGAATTCATCGAAGGGTGCCGAAATACGGGCTCGCTGATACTGACGAGAGGACAAACTAAACACAGACCCCCCTTAAGACGTGAAATAGGTTAGTGTCAGGATGAGTGATGAGCTCTTACCTGGGCCGGATGTGCAAAGCAGGGTTCTAGGGATGAGAACAAAAGGTTGTTCTGAAGGCTATCCGTTTTGTTTCATTGTAACAGGGCCACATTTGCGCCAAGAGATGAGCGTCTCCTCATTAGCTTAGCGACAGTGACTCGGCTAGAACATTTGGCACAGCGCTGACTTGTAGGAGTCAGATGTTGTGCCAGCATCAGTAAATGATCTAGATGGAATCTTGAACCCCCCCCCCCCCAAGCGCTTTGTGATGCTTTCAGTGGGCTCTAATAGCGTTTCACGAAAGGAGCGATCTTTCTTCTTGGTGCAGAGTGATATCTAAGGCACTGGAGAGCGTGTTGAACGCCAGAGAACGGGGAACACATCTGAGGCGTTTGGAAGGTGGAGACACTGGGGTTTAAACACAAATCGCTCCCCGGAGACTTGGCCACCCCGGTTTTCACCGGGCTGAGAGCGTCTGGAAGGTCCCCGCTCTGCGGGGCGGCAGAGGGACCTGAGGGTCCGTGCCGCTTGCCCTGAAATCCGTTCCCACTTTGACTTTGCCTGTTCGTGTCCATGAGAGACTCTCTGTCAAAATGACTAGATAATTTTTGCACGACCGTGTTATTGCAGGTTGGAGGATACAAAGCCTCTTTAATGTGACTAATGTACTCCCAGATTCCTGCCCAGGGCACAATTTCGCACAGGGGGGCCTTCTGCAAACCATCTTTTGCAAGCGGAACAGAGAGAGAGAGATAAATGCCCAGGAGATACGGCGAGGCTCACGGCTGAGATGGGGGGTGAACTCCTTGTTCAAACAGCTAGCCGAGGTGGCGGGGAGCTAAAACGTCCTCTGCTTTGAAACTCCTCTCCGCGCACGGTTCCTGTCTTGTGATAAGGTTACGCCGAATGGGGCTGGCACCCTTCGAGGTTAGTGTTCCAGAAAATATTTGCAAATAATGTGACGAGCTGTCAGCCAGCAGGCTGCAGCGGACTCTCATAATTCAACACGCTAATGCGGTTTCCTGCCTTAAGCTAGAAATACGTTGGATATGCAAAAGTTTCTGCAGTGTTTATTTAAGGATATTTTAGAAAATAAATCTTGATGATTCCACCGGGCTCCAGAGGAAATCCGCCACTCTAACGGCTGTCTGGGACCTCGGGCTGCGTGCTCCCCCCTTTGTCACATTTGATATCGTGAAGGAGACACGTGGCTCTTCTTCTCAGGCTTTTGGAAGCATCATTTGGATGCTTCTGCCTGCATGTTCCCCATCCAAGTCTCCGCTCATGAAATGACTGACCTCATTCAAGTTGAAGAAGCCCAGCCGGTCGGCGCCTCCACGGACGGAGGGCCTTGGGCCGGGGCCACCGGAAGGTGGGGCGGGCACTCTGGGACCTCCGCCCCTGGCTCCTAGAAGACCGATCCTATTACAGGGTCATTGACCTTCAACTTGAAGAGAAGGCGTAGGGAGTTATTGACCAGCTGGTGGAGGGGGTGGCCCTGAGTGCGGCCTGTGAAGACGTGTATAAGATTTCACCAGGCAGAGGCGCAGGAGCCAGGATGCAGGCAGACCCCCCCCCCCCGCCCCTGCACAAAGACACAGGCGCGGAAAGAACGGGGCGCATTAAAGGAAGACATACTGCAGTGGTGATTTTTACACGGCTACGTTTCCGGAACGAGGCCATTCAGACGGCGGATCCGTGGCGTGTAGCTGCCGGCCCAGGTGTGCCTGGCAGGAGGCCTCCAGGAGCTCCACGCAGCTGGGTGCAGCACCTGCGCCGCTGTTAGCAGGGGACAGGATCCTGGGGAGCTGCCGGACGTCTGTCCACGTGGGGGAGCCCAGCCGAGAGCCCACGGCTACGGGCCCTTGCCCTGGGGTTGCCGCCACCTGTGCCGCTGGAGCCCGGCAGTGATGTCGAGAGGCAGCGGAAGAGATGACCGTGCCTGAGTGACGGGTGCACACCCGTGTGCTCCACGCTCCCATGAAGCCGGAGCGGGGGGGGGGGGGCGCGTGCTGTGGAGAGGCAGGAGCGGGAGGGGGGAGCATCTCAGTGGCTTCACCTCGGCCCCAGGGCTGTCCCTAGAGCCAGGCAGGCGCTGCCTTGGGGGCATGTGGCCAAGCGCACAGAGTCGGCCAGTGCTCAGGGGACAGCTGGTGAGGAGCTGGGTTCGCAGCCACCCATGGGGGGCCGGGGGCATGGCTTCTCAAGTCCCTGTGTCTAGTGTTAAAAAAAACTTTATTGAAATATAATTCACATACCATACAGTCTGCCCATTTCAATTGTACCGTTCAATCTGTTTACAGCCCCAGAGTTGGGCATCTACCACGACAATCGATTCTAATACGTTTCCCCTGCCCCATCCCCATCCCTCCGCCCCCCCATCCCTCTGCCCCCTGCCCCTGCATCCCTCCACCCCCGAGTCCCTCCGCCCCTGCATCCCTCCGCCCTCCCGCCCGCCCAGCCCTAGGCAGCCACTGACCTACTTCCTGTCTTTATGGATTTGTCTCTCTTGGACATCTCGAATACACGGGATCGGAATATGTGGTCTTTTGTGCTGGCTTCTGTCATTCAGCAGAATGTTTTCTAGGTCCATCCATGCCTTAGCTGGACCATAAACCCCCCTAAGCAGCTGGCACATAGTAGGAGCTAAAATACACGTGTTGAATGAAACAGTGCACCGATCATAGGAACGGTGGGGCGGTGGTGGCCCTGGCCTGGCCATCGGAAGACCTGGGTCCCTCCCCCGCGGAGCTCAGCGCCGTGCTGCCAAACAACCTTGCCTCCCTTTGGTTCTCATCTGCACCGCCAGGAACACGGTCTCTGGTTCCTGGACGCTTCAATGACTCAGAGATCAGAAATGCATTTTATAAATCTTCGTGTGCTATCTAAATTTAAGGAAATATTATGCACAGAGCAGATTAAGAACACAAACCTTTCAGCCCTTGGGTCAGAGTAAGCTCAGCAATAGCCAGTGGCTCAGCAGCACAGATAACGATTTTACGAAGACTTGTTCTCCCTCCCCCTCCCCTCCCCCACAGTAAAATATACAGGTAAAGCAAAGGTTAAATCAGGCTCGAAAATATTTTTGTTGCCTTTCAAGCATACAAAATTTGGGGTGGGGGGAGAATTTACCTATTGTAGTTATACGCCGCTAAGCAGAAATACATCTACAACTAAGATTTCTTTTATGTTTTAAATACGCAGACTAGCTTTTTTCTTCCCCCTTCCAAGTTGTGTTTATTTTAAATTTATATCCTGTCTGCTTTAAAAAGGAATTTGAGGCAGCCAGGAAAATCATAAGCTATAAAACGAGCAAGCTCCATTTTACACTAATAAAATAAAAGTTAGGGTCTCATCAGTGGAACAACTTCTCTTTGTGCTATACTGTGTGCAAATATTTGGATTACTAAAGTGAATTTATGAAGCAATTACTTTTAATGCTATAAGAGGAAATTAAGTACTCATTGATTCTTGATTTATAAGCTAGAGCTAAAGATCATGAAAAAGCAAATATAACTTAATTAAATGTCCCTTGACTTTGCTACTATTGAGGTCTTCACTCATAAAGTTAGTAAAACAAACCATTCCCAGGACATAAATGCATATTGGTTCTTCCAGTTGGGAAGGCAAATAATTTACTGGCTAAATATATTCAGCAAAGTTAACCCAAGTGAGAGATTTTGCCGGTGCCCTCTGGGGCCTGACGAGACGGAAGCTTTTGTTGTGGTTTGAAGGCAAACCGTGTCCTGGGGACGGTAGGCACTAAAGAGGGGTAAACAAAGGGCCGTCTCGTTTTCCCCCTATTAGAAAATATATTTTAATATGTTCGCAAAATAGACTATAGATCTGTGGAAAGAAATAGAGCCTGATAGCCTATTCATTGGCTGTTCACTTGTGGTTATTCATTGCTGCCCGTGAGCGCATTAACCTGGGGTAATTTAATTGAATCTCCTAGTAATGTTGCTATTTTTCTACTCTGAAGTGTAAATGATTTTTAAAAATTGGGTTCTAAAACGTAACACTTCAGCCGATGTACACAGCAAATCAAGGAGCCGGTGAAAGTCCGCTGGTGTGCTGCTCCCGGAGTTATCGATCAGGAAGGAAGGACGCGGGAAGGGAAAAATAAAAGGGAGGAAGCACAGCCGGCTGTGGCGCCCACGGGGAGGGACCACCGCTCCTCCAGGCCCAGCCGAGGGGGCGGGGGGCTTCTCCGTGAGCATGCAGGGTGTCCAAGCTCCTCACGGGGGGAGGAAATGAAGGTTTTGAGAACTTCCTTCTCCGTCCGTGGGGTGGGCCGCCGTCCGTCCTCAGTGGCATGTGCAGTGGGTCCGCGGAGGGAAGCAGCGGGTCCGCGGAGGGAAGCAGTGAGGAATCGGCTCTCCGCATCGATGGGTCAGGAGCTGGGAGGCCAGCAGTTCCAGCCGCGGGAGCACGCCGACGTCGCGAAGGTGGAATCCCCACTGGCGGGCCTGGACTTCGGGGCGGTTTTGAGGAAGGACCGATGGGCCCGCTGACTTGATCTTGGACGGACTGGCCGTGTGATCAGGCCAACCGTTTTGTCTGGTGGCTGCTGGAGTTGGGGGCATTCTGCAGGGACAGAGATGGTTCCCTCCTGTGTTCCCCCCTGCGACTGGGTCCATGACCTTGGCCTCACTGGCAAAAAATTCTAAGCACAGGTGCTACCCAGCCCAGTTGGCACAGTAAGAGTACATTAAGAATATAAGAAAGTCAGGGTGAAAAAAAGATATTAGTTTGCTAGGACTTCCATAACAAGTACCACAGAATTGGTGGCTTAATACTTACCAATTCTGTGTTTCGTTTTTAAAGTTCGATTTGTTTATTTTCCAAATCTGCTCAGTC
Organism: Phyllostomus hastatus; assembly: GCF_019186645.2. Taxonomy (NCBI): domain Eukaryota; kingdom Metazoa; phylum Chordata; class Mammalia; order Chiroptera; family Phyllostomidae; genus Phyllostomus; species Phyllostomus hastatus. Next base: position 31,019,712 of record NW_025334004.1, read on the forward strand.
ATTAGTTACAGTCTCTTATTCTTCAGTCCTGTTTTTATTCATGTGTTTTATTTCTCTGAACATTTAAGTTTTTATTTTGTATCCTCTACGTGTGAATTTAACGACGGAGGTGTGTGGAGATTCGTGTTCTTAAGCTGGGGGATGGGTACGTGATGACTGAATTGCTACTCTTTGTATCTTAAATGTAATTCATTGTCTTTTGTACCTATTCAACATTTGATTATAAACACAACATATATTTTTTTATTTTTTTAAAAAGTATTGTAGATGCTCAATGGCCTTCTTGGGTCTGTCTAAAGGTAGAATTTTTTTAAAAGATTTTATTTATTTATTTTTAGAGAGGGAAGGGAGGGAGAAAGAGAGAGAGAGAGAGAGAGAAACATCAGTGTGCAGTTGCTGGGGGCCGAGGCCTGCAACCCAGGCATGTGCCCTGACTGGGAATCGAACCTGCGACACTTTGGTTCGCAGCCCATGCTCAATCCACTGAGCCTGTGCTCAATCCAGCCATGGCTAAAATAACATATTTTTAAAAGAAAAAGGAAACAGTGTTCTCACTGAACACTTGCCATTTTCTATAACCCCAGTAACACCCCCGAGGTCGACTCCCCTCTCCCGCCAGCCCTCTGTGGGCGGGCCCGAGGCTTGTCAATCACCGCGCTTTCTCGGGAGTGCTGCACACAGAGGGTGTTCCACACACGCTGCCATGTTTGACTGAGTTTGTAAAAAAGAAGCTGTAACGATCAGCGGGGCCACTGTACTTCGAAATGAAAGGTGCACTCTTCGTTATTCATCAAATGATTGAAATAAAGTGTTTTTCATGGCAAAGCTTAAAACAGTGTGTTCCATCTCTTTCGAGGGCTGCCTTGATCCGGGTCCCCCTGGAAGCAGGTCCAGGTCAGGACTCAAGGGGTGAGGAGTTTATCTGGGAAGTGAACCCAGCAAACCCGGGCAGAGCCGTGGGGAAGGGGTGCGGAGGAGGGCAGGAGCCCAGAGCGGGGTGAATGGCAGAGCCAGTCCCTGGGGCGGGCTCGCTCCCCCTGGGGCTCCACGTGGGAAGTGAGCAGCGGAACTCCGAGTTGGCTTACCACGCCGGGCACGCGTCACCACGTCCCCGGCAGTAGGTGAACTGTCCCCTGGGCATTCCTGCCTCAAGCAGTCCAGCCTGTCCCTGGCTGGAGAGGAAGCCCCTGGGCAGGGAGCTGCAGTGTCTGGAGGAGCCGCCCCCAGCTCGCAGAGGCGAAAGAGAACCCGGGACACAGGCAGGGCGCCCACCGCATCTGCTGGAACCCCGGACGGAGGCCTCGGGGCGGAGCGCTGAGACAGGAGGCACAGGGGGCGCTGGTGGGGTCCAGCTGTGAGGGAACGAGGCAGAAGAGGCAGCCCCGAGGCTGTGGGAGGGGAGGCGGACCCCGGGCAGCCGCCGTGAGGACCGCGGGCTGGTGGCAGTGAGCAGTCAGAGGTGCCTGGGCACACAGATGGGACGGTGACAGCTGTGACAGTAACTGGGGCTTGTCTGAACACGGAGGTGGAGACTCAGGGCATCACACATGTGAGCAGTGTAAGCACACAGCAGTGAGCGCTGGTGTCACCGTGAAAATAGGCTAACTTTCCGTGCGGGGCAGGCGTGGAGAGAGTTCAGGCCCATTGTTCCGCGAGGGCGAGTGAACGGACGTGGCTTCCTTTCTAGAGGAAGCACATAGATGCATACACTGAATCCCCTGGAGAGTTACATAGTGTCCAATCACTGGGTCCTACACCTGAAACCAATATAACATTGTGTGTCAGCTGTAGCTGAAAATAAAAATAATACTAGAAAACATGTTATATAGACTATGTAAAGACACGCCAAGAAGCATGAACAACAGCAGCAAAGCAGCAGGATGCAGCCTGGAAGCCAAGTCCAGGAAAATCCGGGGGCAGAGGCACGGAGCGCGGCATTCGGAAGGCGGCGAGCAGGCAGCTGCTTGCGCATCCGGAACCCATTCCCGCAACGTCCTTCTGATCCCCCTGGAGGAATGTACCATTTTCCCACCAGCTGTGTGTCTTCAAGGGGCAACGACCCACTTTCAGCTTTGGGATGGGCACCAAAAAAATACAGACACTCCAAAAGACAGAGTAGAACAAGGGACAGAAACCAAGATCCCGGTGGCAGCGGCTGGGGCTGCCGGACCAAGCCCCACCCCAAACCGGTCTGCCAGTCCCAAGACCCAGTGCGTCCCGTTGGCCGTCCACACAGGTTGGAGCCGGGCTTTCTGCCGCCGGCCGTGGAAGGACTGCTCACTAGCACGAAGGGTAGGGTTCACGGTTCAGGCAAAATTGTCACAGTATCTCTTAACTAAATAAAATCTATCCTTGCAACCTATGAAGAAAAACAAAAAACCCCCAAGAAATGAGGGAGAAAACACGAAGAAATAAAATTGTGATGGAAGGCTTTAAAACTCCTCCAGGGGCCGAAGAGCAGCCGAGAGTGAACACGGGGAAATCTGAAGGACCGGACGAGCCAGCGGGCAGATTTGACGGGCCCGCCCACTCCGCACAGCGCGGTTTCCAAGTGCCAACGACTGGGTCGCACAGCCTCACAACTCAAGCCCAGCAACTCGACGTGCTATTTCTACAGAAGAAAAACCACGCTCTCGGCCAAAGATTCCAGGAGCTAATAACAAAGGAGAACGAGAAACAAGCCCCCAAACATCCAAGCCAAATTAAAACCCTTCTTTCTCGCCCGTGTTTTGAGTCTAAAAAGAAATAAAACTTGTAACTAGAAAGAGTATCTAGAAAATAACTGCAATAAAAATACGCCTTGAAAACCTTTGAGATATATAGCTAAAGTTGGACTCGCAGGGCATTTTCTATTAAGCACTTTATTATATAAAACAGAAAAGAAATCATAACTCAAATTCCAATTCCAGTAATAAAAGTAATCTGTACTTTGTGCTTAATTTTGCTGTGAACCTGAAACTGCTCTAAAAAATAAGGTTTGTTTTAAAAAAAAGAGAGAGCTTAGCCCTGACTAGCATGGCTCAGTTGGTTGGGCATTGTTCTGCAGAGTGAAAGGTTGCCGGTTCGATTCCTGGTCAGGGCACGTGCCTGGGTTGCAGGCTGGGTCTCCGGTCAGGGTGCATATGAGAGGCGACTGATCCGTGTTTCTCTCTCCCATCGATGTTTCTCCCTCTCTCTTTCTCCTTCCCTTCCCCCCTCTCTCTAAAATCAATAAATAAAATCTTTTTTAAAAAGAGTTCATGAATCTTAGGAAAATAGAAGGAAAACACAGGCATGAAATTAAATATTAATAAATTAGAAAATGGTATAACTCATAAATAAACACAAGAGATAGTTCTTTGGGGGGATGGGTGGGAATCAAGGCATTGTGTCAATCTACTAACCAGCTAAGAAAAGGCCCGAGAGAGGAAGCCCAAATGTAAGAACCCAGGAGTCACACAGGGACACTATGCAGAGATACTGATAAAACTGGAAGGCTTCTAAGACAGTACTTTGCTTAATGTTACGCTAATCAACTGAAATACGAGAATGAAATAAATGAGTTCTCAGAAAAACACCCAAGACCCCGATCAAAGGAGAGATAACAAGAAAGCCAGCAGGACGACCACGGAAGGGGCTGAGGGAGTTGCTTAAGGAGTCGGAGCCTGGGCAGTTCCCAGCCCCAGAGGGTGTCATGGGCAATGCACTCAAACCTTCAAGGAGTGGGTAACGCCTATGCTTCGTCAGCTCCTTCCGAACACAGAGAGACAAGGAGAGCCCCTGAGAATCTGGTCGGAGAGCCAGAAGTCATGGAAGAGAGAGCGTGAGACAACCCGACCCCCCCACCCCCGCACGGACAGACAAGCAGCAGGGCGCCCTCGCTCGCACCCAGGCAAAGTCGGAGCCCTCTGTTGAAATACAGTCTACGGGAGATGGAAGGAGTTATGACCATGACCAACACGAGTTCTTAGCAGAGTAAAGATGGTTTAATATTTAGCCCTGGCTGGCGTAGCTCAGTGGATTGAGCGCGGGCTGCGAACCAAAGTGTCGCAGGTTCGATTCCCAGTCAGGGCACATGCCTGGGTTGCAGGCCACGGCTCCCAGCAACCGCACATTGATGTTTCTCTCTCTCTCTTAAAAAAAGATGGTTTAATACTAAGATATCTATTCATATATTTCACCATATGTCATCCATAGATACCACAAATTCATTTAATACGTTTCAATACCCTAATTTTTAAAAAGCCCATGATAAAATACAAATAAGTGGACAGTGCCTAGACATAAATGTATACGTTTGTATGGTATGTGTGTGCATTTTATCATATGAAACAATAGGATGTATCCTGCTTAATAAGAAAATGCTAGAAGTAATGCCCACTTAAGTCAATAAAGCACATGAGCACTGCTTATTATTGCCGTTATAATTGGATAGTTATCACCAAATTCTCCCACCAGGCTTTGGCAGTTCCGGCTCTCCTAACTGAACGTGAGCGTGTCCGTGAACCTGTGCGCGTGTCTACATTTTGCATTGTCCCCCTCGTGCGTCGGTGCCAACCATTTCTCTTCACGGTCAACCACTAATGGCTATTTCCTTAAGTGTGAGCGAGCTACGTTTTTACATGGTGAGAGCTGTTTGTACGTTTGTGAACGACATATTCAAGTCCTTTGCCCATTTTTCCGTGTGATGTTCTTTGATTTGCTGTGTTGGTGAATTAACAGTATTCACCCTTCACGACAGATCCCATAAATATCTTTCTCGGTTCGTCTGCAGTCTTGTGGGTGGCGTCTTTTGACATGGAGAAATGTAAGTGTTTTTATGTAATGAAAGATTCAATCTTATCTCCCAAGTGTTCTGGCCCTGGTGTTTGTGTTGAGAAAGGCTCTATTTCAAGTGTATAAAAATACCCCTCGCTGTTTTCCTCAAACAGCGTTACTGTCATAGTTGCAGTTTCACACCGAGCCCTCTGCCCCACCTGTAATTCATTTGGCGTAAGGACCGAGCTAGGGATCCACACGGCTGGCGAGCTTTCCCGTGTCCAGTTGCTAAGTAACCCATCTTCCCCTGATTGATTCAGGCACCCTCCTTGAACACTATTTTCTTCGGTAACCTCAGGTTTGCCCGAGCACATTCCGTTCTGTCTCGCTTGTCTGATTATTGCCGCACTGGTACATACTGTTTTAGAAACCAGCATTCTAGGTGCTAATATTTGCCAGGGCAAGTTTTTCTGGTTCTCCTCACAAGTTAGTTCTTCCGCACGAGCTGTAGAATTATTTTGTCAAGCTTCCAAAAAAAAAAGTTCTCTTGGCACTACGACAGAGACTGCACTGAATTCTAGCTCGATTTAGAAAGAAACACTGAGTATGTCTACCTGAGCATCAAGCATGTTTCTCTATCTTAAAAATCGCTTTCATGCCCCTCGGTGGAGTTCTGTAATTTTATTCTCGTGCATCCTATGCCTTCTTCACGAACTATGTTTAGGTGCGTTGTATTTTTGGTACGACTGTGGATTTCCCATTCTATTTCTTCCAACTGGTTCCTGGCTGTTATGTTAAAAGCTAGCAACATATTAATTTTCATCGATAGCCTACATGGTAATATAAATGACACAGGAAAAACAACTACATTCTAAAAATATTGCAGTGAATCGAGGGGTCTTGTCTCGCCTTTCCTGCACGTCTCCCTCGTGTCGGGGTTCCTGTGAGATAGCTTCTCTCGCCTGCTCCTGCGCGGACTCCGGCGCGCCACCACATGCCCTGCGGCCTCGGGAAAGCTGTACCATTTGCTAGGAATAGAAATCACAGCGAAAAAGATCCAACACGTGTTTATGTCACTGTAACATTCTCAGGGACCTCCAAGGGTCCCCAAAACACACTTTGGGGGGGCCACTGCTCAGAACCACTGTAATGAATGTTATTTAAATGGGCTGTAAAACATAACTTACAAAGAACTCTCCCGTTTGCCGAATGCATACTTTGTGCTCCACCTTCCGTTTGTTAAGTCTGCAGGACGACCCTTCAGGGCAAGCACAGCCGTCTCCTCCCGCCTCTGCCTCCTCCGACGGAGAGACGCGCAGGCGGACACAGCGAGACTCAGCCGCTCCCCCCAAGCCACACGCGAGTAGATCGTGGTGCCAGGATCCGAACCCACGTGTCTCCGACATCAAGGCTCCAGCTCTGTCCCTCACCCCTGCCCAGCAACACCGTTCATTAAAAGCGGGAGATGAAGACGAGTTAAGCGGCAGCAGCGTCTTTAGCCTCCTCCCCGGGTGCCCCGTTCCAGTGGAACGTGCCGCCGGGGCCCTTGGTGCGGCCAGGCCTGCATGACCCAAGCCCTCGCCGGGCCGCCGTCTGTGCGTGGCACCCAGCGCCCCTCCACGAACATGCTAGGGCGCCGTGAGTCCTGACGAAGGGCTCAGAACATGCTTTCAACATGTTGCACCACACGCTTGGGCACGAGGCTGGTGATTCCGTGATAAATGAAAGACTCAGATCCTCTCGTGAAGAACGGGCGGCGATGGAGATTGATGTCTCAAACAGATTTTCTCTTTATTTCTGTCAAGGGGTGAGATCTAGGATAGTGTCGCCTGCAGATAATAAAGGTGAAACACAGGAGACTTGGCAGATAGCTACCACCCACTTTCTTCTCCCTGGCAGGTGCGGAGGGAAAGGAAAAGCACGCGTGTCTGATAAGACCCGGAGGAAATCCTCTGCCGTGTGCCGTAGGCAATAGGAGTGCGTGGGGTAGAGCAGAGCAAAGACACAGGGAAACGTTAGGAGGACAAGAAAACCCGAACAGTCCCGGGTCGCAGGGGCGTTCTGGGTCCTGCACGTCTGTGCCCAGAGTCTCAGGCTTGCCCGTCCTCCCTGGGACCCGTGCCGGGCTGCAGCGGGCGTCTGGGGCGGCGTGTAGCTTCTGGGACAGCGTCCCATCGTGGCACGTGAATGCCACGGTCTAGTCTTCATTCACAGCACATGCCTGCAAATAACTGCCGGAATTTGGACTAGGAAGCAACAGCCTAGTCCTGGCTACGGGTCTAAAGGAAATTAGAGCCCTGGCTGGTGTAGCTCAGTGGATTGAGCGCGGGCTGCGAACCAAAGTGTCGCAGGTTCGATTTCCAGTCAGGGCACGTGCCTGGGTTGCAGGCCACAGCCCCCAGCAACTGCACATTGAGTTTCTCTCTCTCTCTCTCTCTCTCTCTCTCTCTCTCTCTCTCTCTCCCTCCCTTCCCTCTCTAAAAAATAAATAAATAAAATCTTTAAAAAAAAAAGGAAATCAGAACACCGGCCTCTTCTGAAGCCGTCCCCAACAACTCTCTCTTTGACTCCGGGCTTGCCTCCTCCCACCGGAACGGCGCTTCCCGCCTGCGGGGTGACGAGCAGTGAAGAATGATGATGATGATACTACAGAGCAACTAATTTCTCAGAAGCGGCCTCTATGGGAACATCGTCCACAGAAAAGTAGGGGGAAATGACCACAAAAATGTTCAAGAGAAAGGAAAAAGGGGAAAAAAACCCCAAACTGCTTTGCACCCCCCGCCTACACGGGCCCGGCCTGGAGGACGTGGTGACTGTCCTTTAGGAGTGACCACAAGTAATTGTGGGTGGATCTAACTTTGGGACAAAAATGTAGCATTTCAAGGTTGAACGTTAAGGTTTCTGTAAAGACCACTCCAGATATCAAAGCGGTCCAGAAGCCGGCCGCCCCGGCCACGCGGGGGACCTGAGGTGCCCCTCACTGCTGACCGAGCTCACCAGGACACGAGTGTGCTGGGCCGCAACCCTGGAGGGGCTTGGAGCTGGTCCTACTGACGGACCGACCCGTGTCTGGGCCATGACATTTGAAGACCTGGGGACTATCTGGATTCATCTTAAGTGCAAGTAAAAATTTGTTATTTTTCTGTGTTCATTTGTAAATGATCAGTACATACTATTTGCAAGAAAGGGAAATGACAGAATAGATTATAAAAAGTTATGAAACAGAGCACATAAAAATACATATAAGCATAACCAATAAATATCATTTCCCTCTAAAACATGTGTTTAACGTTATACATTTTCCTCTGACTATTGCTTGCCCTGCTTTCCTACTGACTACTCCGATCCCAGAGGTTTTATATGTTGTATTTTCATTAGCATTCATTTTGAAATATTTTCTCATGTCTCCTATGATTATTTTTGTCTTGAGTCATATACTTTAATTTCTAGCTGTTTAAACACCTTAAATATCATTTATATTGATTTCTAATATAATTTTATAATGGCCAGAGAACATACTATGTATGATTTCAAATTTAGCAAGAGTCCTTTAGGTGAGATGTCCCAGATCCTCTTGTATTTCACAGTTGTTGGGCAGAGTTGGTCATAAATATTCATTAAGTTCGTTAATAATGCTATTCGCTATTTGTCTGACTTTTTGTCCACTATTTCATCAATTACTGGATGTGGAATGTTAAAATCATTAACTATACTTTCTTCCTTCTTCTTCCCGGAGTTACTTTATTTTTTAACGTGTTCTTAGGCCCTGGGACTGGGTGCAAACACGTTGAGGACTGTCATTTTCTCGATTAGTGAACTCTCTCATCATTAAAGAATCTGTCTTCATCTCCTGTACTACGAGTCTTTAACTCTGTGTCTGATATTAATAGAGCCACAGCAGTTTTCCTCTAATTTGTGATAGATGAGGTCTGCCCAGAAGGTATTCATCCAAGTAATATGAAAAATAGAGACGTTTATTGAAGAAGATACAAGACACAAGAAACACTGTACACAGGACAATGACACCTCAGTCCCGTTCGAAGCAGGTGCCTTGGGACCTCACCCAGTTCGCCCAGTCACCAGCAGCTGCCCCGTCTTATTTCCTGGAAACTCACCGACAGCCTGAAATGTCTCCCCTTTCCAAGGTGGTTTTAGTTTTGGGAAAAGCCAGAAGTCACAGGGTGCCAGATCTGGGCTGTGGGGGACTGAGTCACCCGGGTGATTTGATGTTTTGCCAAAAACTCTACAAGAGACGTGATGCATGAGTGGGTGTGTTGTTGTGATGAAGCTGCCAACCACCAGCTGCCCGTAGCCGTGGCCTTCTGAGTCATCTGAACAGTTCCCACAGAGGAATGTTCAAGCTTCATGCAAAATCAGATGCAGATTCATTGGTCTGCTCACTCAGTCATTTTCAGTGTGACGGCCACACAGTACTCCTGCTCACTCAACAGCGTCTACCGCCCCCACTGACCAGTACAGTGAGGTCGTCATTGTTCATGCATGCGCATTCCAGTCCCTTTGGCTGCCAGGTTCCATCGATGTCACACAAACTGTTCTAGTTATACCAGCGACGGCTGGACTTTTCCCAGACAGACCTCAAATAGTTAAGATCGGTACATCTTTTTCCATCCTTTTAGCTGTCACCTGCTAGGGCCTTTAAACTCTTTATGTCTGAGGTGAAGCTCTTGTGAAGAGTGTAGGTCGTGCTGTTGTTGTTTTGATCCAGAGGAATGAGGCTCAAGAGAGTCAGGTCAGAACAGAGAGCACATCACACCCAGAGGGTCTGGGGAACCAGCACGGAACTAGGAATTGCTTTGGTCACCAGGAAGGAAGGACACTTAGTAACCACTGGGAAGGAAGAACGTTTTAAATCCAATTATCCAGGTGGCTTAAATTTACTAAGCTCTTTCTTAACCCCTAGTATTGTCATTTCTTGACAGCCCTGACGCAAGAATATATACAGGAGGAGGAAGGGACCGACTTTCAACTTCTTGGGGGGGAGAAACAAGCAAAAAAAAATCAAATCGGAAATTTCCGATGGTTCCTTTTTTGCACGGCTGAAGAGGTGCTCACTGGGTAATTAAGTACTCTAGTAATAATCAGGGGCATTAGGTGCTGGAGCAGAAAGGTGAAATTTCATTATTTTCCAATAACCCATAGTCTCCAGGCCGTGGAGCTCCTCAGATCAATACTTTTATCTCCGTGACGGCCACGCAGATTCATTCTGCTGCACACCCAGCGTTTCCAAAGAGGCTCTCGTCTCACACAAATACAGTCAACCCAGTACTTTGTTTTGATAATGAATTCTCCTCCAAGAGGCATAAAGGACTGGGAAAATTGCAAGCTCCTCTTTTAACCAGCATGATTTCCAGCAGGTTTAATGAGTGTTTTTTTTTTTAAAGGAAAAACAGTCACCCTGAAGACAAACAGTGGTGTTTATCATCTCCGCTGCGGAGCAGTCAAGACCGACTGTTCTTCAGATAATCAATGTCCATGAATCACTAATAACAGTTACACGGCTGATGATGTGTCCGTGTGTCAGCAACTCGGCAGCTGTGTGCAGGCTGTAATTTGCATGAAAAGCAGTCATTTCACGAGACAAATCCCGGGACTACCTACTAACTTTTACGCAAGAGATATGATTGGTGATATACACAATGCGTGCTCTTCTATAAGAAACCTAATTGCATGATTAAGGCATGTCACGGAATTCTTATCTATCAGACGTTTTAATTTAACCTCCAGATTTGTCCGTTTCTCCGCTCTCGACCCGCCGTGGAAATCATGTTTTTAAAATTCACGGTGGTAACAGGGCGCACGCTGACCTTTCTGAAGGAGTCCGATGAGTGATTAGAAGGATACAAATTTTAAACTCGGGTTTCCAGAAACATATTGGATCATAAATTCAAGTGCCGTTTATGAAACTCCCTGAACGGGGTTAAAGTTTTCTCCTTGAGATAGGCCCTTGGCCACACTTGCACTGAAATCTGGGAAAGGGGGATTTCGCGGCTGCTTCTGCAGTCTTCCACGCCCCTGCGTGTTTCTGTGCCTGTGACTTTGCTCACTGTGCTCTGGGAGTGTGAACAGTGGAAGGCCATATTCGTGTGACACTTGTATGACAGTGGCCGAGGTCCCTCTTGGTAGCTGAACATCTGGATCATGAATCCAGACGGAGAAAGATGTCGTCCCATAAACTCATACGATGCCCTGAAGCCAAGAGATCTATCACGTTGGCCTGATTTGTCAGGTGCTGGCGGGGGAGCAGCCTTCCTTCTGAAACTCTGGGGGTCCCAGCCCTGGCCCCCCTCGGGCAGGGAGACGTCTGCAGGGAGCCGCCCCGAGGACTGTCCTCTTTCCCACTGTGTAGCCAACAGATCGTCCGGCAGAAGTGAAGGACAAAGAGGCATTATTTAACTCGTACAGAGACAAACCTCCCACAGTCAATTCCACCCACCACCCGAATCCCTTCCCCATGGGCGAGGCCAGGAAGCTCCGGTGGGAGGCTGCTGGATTTAGGTGTGTTTTTGGTTCAGGAGCGAGTCACACTTGCTTTCTACTCAGTGACATTTCACCTCTTGCTATCAGGAATGAATACAAAGCGGAGGTCAGAGCCGAAAGTTTGGGCTTAGAATAACTCCTTCGTGGGCCTTAAGCAGTGCCTGCCTCCCAAACGTTGAAGCGCTCTGAGATAATGCACAAAACCCGCAGCATAAATTTTTAAAGCTCGCCGTCCATGAAAATGATGACATGTTATACCAAATAACGGCCCTTTATGGTTCTCCGGGAAAACAGGAGGAATCAAATTATTCACAAAGTCAGATGTCGCCGCACGGTCATCGGTGGGCCGCGGGGGCCCTGCTGATGGGTAAAAAGGGTGCCCGCCGGCCCCTGGGACACGATGTGGCCTTAAGTTCCTTCCTGAGCGCTCTGCACATGCCAGGGTCAGAGCCTGTCTCCCCAGCTCTACGAGAGCAAGGCCGGGAGAAGGCTCAGTGCCCGTAGCTTACTTACATACGGAGTAAAAGGTACCCTGCCACCATTTGCTTCTGTGACTGTGTAGGAGAGTATTTATCAGGGAGGTGGAGGGGGGACACAGGGAACCTTCTGGAAAAATAAACTGTAGAAGAAAAAAGCTAGTTACACAAAGAGAAAGATAGTCAAACCAGTCGTCTGTATTCTGAAGAAAGATCGGTCTCTGTTTTGCTTTCCGTTAGTAAGTGCTGGGTGTAACGGTTGTAATTTTGATAAACTTTCAACAAATATGTTTTTGTCAGTTAACTGCAGAGCCTTGAGATGTGCGAGCAGAGAGGGGGGCCGGAGCTGGGCAGCCCGGTGCTCCCCCGGGGGCGGGAACTCCTCACAGGGCGTCTCCCACAAGCCGCCGCCCAGGTGCCACCCGTGACTTCTTTTAGTTGTCTTTCTAAACTATTTTATTGTTTATGTTGTCAGGGGTCCCACTTTTCCCTGGGGGGCCCCCACCTTCTGCGGACCTGCACCTCTCTCCCTCCTGAGAGGGAGGGGCGTGCAACAGCCCCCGCGGGGAAAACCGTCCTCGTTGGGAACGGAAGTGCCGTCTCTGTGACACACGCTCCCCTCCACGTGATCGTGTCCCCCTTAACCACAGAGAGCCGCCTGTCACAGATGACCCTTCAACTCTGAAAGAGCTTCCTGGACCTCCTTCAGCCTCGGTCGGGGGCGGGGGGGGGTGCGTCAGAGCCTTGGAGCCCCCCTCCCCCAGGCTGCGGAGCGTCTCACACCACGTCCCTTAGAAAGCCCGAGAGTGTCCGAGAACTGGTTCTTCGCCTCACCTGAGCAGTTGTCCGCGTGGAAGTTCAGATGCCAGCCAGCTACTCTTTTCTCTTCCTGCGGAAAAGAGAGGAGTGGCCCAGGGCCCTGGACGCGGACGCACCCTCAGCGATCGCAGGACTGCGGCCGGAGAAGCCCGGGTCTCGGGGTGGGGGGCGACCTTGTCCCTGTGGGGAGCGTCCCAGGCGATGATACGCCTGGGCACGGAGACGTGAGTGGACGCGGTCAGCGGAGGGAGCACTGGGCACAGGGCGTCACAGGGACACCTGTTTTCATGTTGCAGCGATCGGCATCAGGGTGTTTGAAAAGCCCATGCAAATGAATTCTGGTCGGCCGAAGACTGGGGACACGCGGAGGGGGAGGGTCCTTCTGCGGAGGCGTGGCCATGGCAGAGTCCCGTTTTGCTGGAGGGCCCTCACGTGGCCAACGTCACACGTGGACGGGGCAGGGGACCCCAGGGACAGGTGCTCTGTCCTTCCTGGAACCACCTAGCTGTCCCATGGTCATCATCACTGGAACAGCTGTCTACTGATCTCTCGTCCATGCACGGATGGACACTCTGGAACCAACTGTGATGGTGTTGGAGAAGCCCAGTAATGGGTGAAGGAGCGATCTTATCCTCACCTTTCAGATGGGGACACCTGGGTCGGAGAAAGGGAATGACTTGCTCGGGGCCGCAGGAGTGGGCGTGTCTGGGGCCCAGCCGGTGGACTCCCTGTGGCCCCGCCCACTAACGCGGAGGGCTGAACACTAAGCTCATTAAAACCGAGGGAGAGTCCGTCACCTCCCTCGTAGGGGCGTCTCCGAAACAATTGTTTTAAAAAGTTGGACGGAGCACACCACCTGACCACAGGACTTACTGAAAAGCTGCCGTCACCAGCGTGACATTGCCATAGACGTGGACCAATGCAGCGGAGCAGAGTCTAGCAATCAACCCAGGCAAACGGCCGGTGGCTTTTCACCGAGGGGATTTCCATGGGAACGTGGCAATGCAGCGGGAACAGGCTGGTGGTGCTGGAGCAGCTGGTCTCCGTAGGAACAGAAAAGAGCCCGGTCCTCACCTCACACCACACACAAGAATTAGTGTGACACGGATCATAGACCTCAATGCCAGAGCTCAGGTCATAAAACTTCCAGGCTCGTTGCATTTCTGTGTAAATGCTGGAGTCAGCTTTCCGGTTTCAGCTCGTCTTCCTGCACGCTGCTGGGCCTAGGCGTTTTGGGTTTATTTACTTGGGCACTTGGGGGGAGCGGTGAGCGCGGCCCCTCGGCTGTACCGAACCGTGGGCAGGGAGGATGTCCTCTGTGTGTGTCTCTCTCTCTTGCCCCGCCCCCTCTACCCCTGGCTTCTTTAATTATTCCGGGCATACTTCTGGCAATTAAAATTCCCGTTCCACAGTCGTGGTCGATGTCAAGCATGTCTTCATGGCCGAATGTCTTCCTCTCGTCTGGATGCCAGCAGTCGGGCTGGCCGGCGCAGACGGAGACCGCGGAACATGTATTTTAACGGGCAGGAGTCTCCCTGGCAGGTTTTGAGTGGATCACGCTGCCGTCGTGCAGAGCTGGATTGACGTCTGTTTTATCAACAAGACCCAAATGCTGTCACTTGGTCTGCCAGTGCGACGGCGGCGGACCCGGCTACCTCTCTGCTGTGTTCGGTGGCATTGTTGTCCTTGCTGCTTTATTTTTTCCGCTGAAGTATCGGGGAAGGACTCTAAGTGACTGGGTCCAAGAAGGCCTTGTCTCGTAGGCCAGAGCAAACAAATGCGGAACTGAACCGAACCGCACCGGCCCTGCAGGGCGCAGGGCTGCGCCTACGGTGAGGACGTGAGCTGCCTGGAGCACAAAATCTGAAGAGGCCATGGACGTCCCTGAGCGTGACTGTCACAGGGACGCATCGCCCTGGGAGCCTCGCTCTCCGCACCCCAGTCCTGGCCCTGCAGCCCCCCTGGCCGGGGTGCTTCCAAAGCGGCAGTGCATCTTCGTCATCAGGACCCTGGATTCAGCCTAGGGTCGTGCACTTCCGCTGTTGCCCCCATTTCGCAGATAGGAAAACAGAGGCTTGCAGAGAGGCCGAGACACTTGGCTGAGGTCTTGCAGCCAAGAAGTGTACAAGCCAGGATTTGAATCCAGGCGGCCAGTGCCCAAACATTAGCGGAGAATTTTGTTTGTTTGTGAAATGAACTCATGTTAACCATCGAGTGGAACAATTTCATGTTTTTGTTTGAAATGTTTCACTGCTTACGTTTAAGTGTGTTGAAAAGGGGCAGCTCAGTGCATTCACACTTTCCCTCCAGCGGGGCACGCGCACCGATGGCTGTAACGCCTGCCTCGCCCGCAGGCCCGTGGCGGGACCCCCGCCCTCTGCCCTCACCGGTGTTCGTGGGGCCGAGTGGGACTTCACCGGCCGCAGTTACACCCGCCAGTTACCTGCGCCGCAGGGCAGACAATGGAGTTCTTATTCTGCGCTCAGAACCCGCAAAGCCGTCTCCATGGAAACCGTTTTCCTGCCATATCTTCAGTGAACGGGTAATGAAAGAACGCCGCATTTACAACTTCATTTCTGGTTAAAAAAGAAAAAGAAACGTGCACACTGACGCACGCATAAACCCAGCGATAGATCTGAGTCACGGCCTCGGGCACGTTTTGGAACACGGGGACCGTCTCGGAAGAATCCCTGGGACCGTCGTTTCGGAGTGAGCACAGAGAGAGAGAGAGAGAGAAGGCAGAGGAGTCGCCCAGCCCCCGCACCCCCCCCCCCCCCTTGGCCACCGTGCCGGCAACTCCGAGGGTCAGGCTCGCCCTGCATCTCCCGAGACTTCAGTGATTCCGGCGGAGGATGACCCCCGCCCTGAGGAACATGTGTGCTTAGGCGGGTGGAGGGGAGATGTTAAGCGAACTCCCCGTTTCCCTCCAGGGAACCCCTGGCAGACCTGCCTCTTCTGGTTTTGGGGAGAGTGTGTTCAACACGGTTGCCTTCTTCAGGACTGACTTCCTTACCTGCAAGGAGATGGGCAGGAGAGGGGTCTGGTTGGCTGTCGGGAGATTGCTTTAATATAACAGGAAGATTGTCTAATCACGGCCTCTGATCACCCGGGGGGGAATTAATTCTCGCAGCATCCGTGCCAGTATCCGAAAAAGGACTTTCGCCAGGATTGTTAGCAAAGAACGACATCGCCTCCATCCTGATGGTCTGACGGGACCGCGGTACAAACAGCCACAGAGTGACGGGGAAGAGAGGCTGTGACGCTGTCTCCACATACACAGCCGCCCCCACCTTCCAGAATGTTCCCCAGCAAACAAGTGGACTGGTCCCTGCTACTGCCCACACCCCCTTCACCCCGTGCCAGGGATGGAATGTGCAATGAGGGTCTGACCACTTAGGAAGTGTCACAGGCTTCCCGCACAGTGAGGTCACCGTGCCCTGCGCGGTGACATCGGGTCAGTTCCTGGGGCAGCAGACCCTCCCCCACCAGACCCGTCCCTCCCTCGGGGCTGTGACGGCAGGAGCAGTGGCTCCCCTTCGTCCACTCCCCGGGGGCTGCGCCGCGAAAGCCTCAGGGAGCGAGAGCCGCGGGAGAAGACAGGAGGGCCCTTCCGAGCGCCTGGGAGGGAAAAGGCCCACCTGTCTGCGAAACCTGACGTGCCTGTTCACCGAAGCGCTTCCCCGAGGGCTCTGGGCGCCGGTGCGGCTTTTCCAGTGCAGCTCCGAGGGCCTGAGGACAACGGGGGCCACTTCTTTAGCGGCACAGCCGGACGGGAGGGCCCGCTGGTGCAGAGGGAAGCGCTGTGTGGCCCCGAGGAGGTCATGTCCCCGGCCCCTGGCGTCCTTAGCTCTCGGGTCCTCCGGCTTCAACGCTGTACGAACTCATGTGCCGGCCCTGGCTGGTGTAGCTCAGTGGATTGAGCGTGGGCTGCGAACCAAAGCGCCGTAGGTTCGATTCCCAGTCAGGGCACATGGCTGGGTTGCAGGCCACAGCCCCCAGCAACCGCACATTGATGTTTCTCTCTCTCTCTCTTTCTCCCTCCCTTCCCTCTCTCTAAAAAAAAAAAAATAATAAATAAAATCTAAAAAAAATTTACTTATATAAAAAAAAAAGAATTTATATGCCTTCCGCCAAACCCCACCCCGGCGTCAGGCTGAAGCACAGAGCGGCCCAAAGGATGGACTGGCCCGGCGCCGCCCTCGGAAGCGTCCTCAGGGTGCTGAGCAGCCCCGAGCCTGCTGGCCGTCTGTCCACGGTGCCCCTGCTGGCCTCACCCGCGCAGCCCCCCCCTCCCCCCGCCAGACCTCGGCTCCAGCCTCCCTGGGGAGAGCCGGCCCGACTCTGGGATGCACTCAGGGGAACGTGCATGGGCTGCACCCGAGGTCCGGTGCCTGGCCCCACCTCTGACGTCGCCTGCATGCCCAGGGGCGACCCAGCAGCTGGTTCCATGTGACGTGGGGACGAACACGGAGACGGAGTTGAGCACTGACTCTGGGCAGGGGTGGGCAGAGGCCTGGGGAATGGGGTGCGGCCCTGGGCTTGCAGGCAGACCTTCCGGGTCCGGGGTCCGGCTGTGGGGCCCTGGGCTGGTGGGTCTGAGCTCCTGCTGTCTGCGAACAAGAACACGAGCACCCGCCCCCGAGAATCTCCCTGCAGGGGTCCGAAGACCACCCGAGCGGACGCGGTTAAACGGACTTACAAACTGTAACGTGCAACATGAGTGTTCCTGAGAACCCCAGGCAGACATGACCCCCTCTTTCTATGAGCGCCACAGGCGTCCCCGCCCCGTTGGCCCCACCGCAGACCCCGCTGAGGCCTGGGACCTGTCAGCTCCCACGGCCCCCCAGCCAGGCCCCCGTCCCGCTCAGCCCCTTCCCGGCAGCACCCTTCCCACCCACGGGTCTCCTCCTTCCTCGTTCGCACCCCCGGCGCCCCCCACCGCGGCGGACGGGAAGGACTCTGTGACGACAACACCGTCTACGCGTTCAGGTCCTCTGAAAACGAACAGTCCCAGAACCTACAAAAAAAAACCCAAAGGTTTTTCCCTAGAGATGAGTCATCTTGCAAAGGGCAAAAAAGGCATTTTATCACCATTTTTGAAATACCTGAAAAGTTTTGTATGTGAAGATGGCCGCTGAAGAGTCATTTATAATGGGGAGACGTAGTCATTCATGCAGATGTCCAAAACAGGGTAAAGGGGAAGCAGGGGACAGGTGGACGCCGACTGCACCCTGGGGAACACGCGGACTGGGGCAGAGCCGGGCGCTCACGGGGCTGCGGAGAGGAGGGCGAGAGAGAAGGGACCCGGGCGTCGGGGACAGCCTCTCCGTGGAGGTGACATTTCTGCCGAGGTCTGGACCACAGGGCGGCAACGCCCGTGAGCCCATCAGCGGGAGGAGTGTCCTGGTGCCTCCGCAGAACGAGCCAGTGCAAAGGTCTCGCGGTGGGGACGAGGGTGGCTTGTTTGAGGGGCAGACAGAGGGGCAGTGTGGACCACGCACAGTGGCCCCCCCAGGGGACAGTTAAGGGAGACGGCTGGGAAGAAAGTTGCAGCCAGATGCTGAGGCCTGATACAGAAGGGAAGTCAGCCGGGGGGCGGGGGGGCGGAGATGGAGACGGAGATGGGCCCCGGGAGAGGGGTCTGTGGGACCCCAGGAACGAGGGCAGGGGGTGCTCAGCCTGCCACGGGCAGGGCGTCAGGGAGGTGGAGCTTTCGTGAGAGTGGGAAAAATATTTGTAGGTTCTCAGGAGAAAGAAGCACGGAGGCAAAGGCGAGGGGAGTCATCGCTCCCTGTGTCTGCCTCAGGTGCTTTTCTCTGCCAGGGCGCCTCAGTGATGTTCCAGAGAAACATTCAAATCAGCTGGCGAGTGGTTCCGATCAGCTTTTTAAAAATTAGCTTTTTATTTTGGGTAATTTGAGATGTAAAGAGAAACTGCAAAGATAGCACAGAGCTTCCATACATCCTTCACCCAGATTCCATAAATTGACATCTTGCATAAACATGTGACATTTGTCAAAATGAAGAGGTTGCCACCGCCTTCCTGTGAACCGAGTCACAGACTGAGATTGGACTGCACCAACATCCTCTTCTCCTCCCGGGATCTAACCCGGGACACCCCCTTGCTTTTAGCCAATTAGCTCTAAAAGAGTCCTTGGCCCATGTACAAAAATTGTTAATTTTATCTACCGCATAGGGCCAGTGTGAGAATTAACTGAAAAATCTGTAGGAGAAAGCTTTGGGAACCAAAAATGCTGCAGCGTCATGGGTGGCGATGACACAGACTTCTGGCATCTGGGGCCAGGCCCATGGGCCACACGAAAGGGGGACCTGGTAAGAGAAACGTGAGTTTGTGTCCCGTATGGTGCTGGGTGGCCGTTCAGTTTTTTTCTGTAAGATAACATACACGGTTTTCATTTTCACCAGCCACTTCATTGATGTGGGTATTTTGAGTATGTCGGCTGTCTCCCTCACGGTACAACATTGACTGTCCTCAATTAATGTCTGGATTTCATTGCTATCAACCCCCACTGGCCTGCCCGGCCGGGGAGCACCGTCCAGCAAGGACTCTCCCGCACGAAGCTTCGCAAACCACTTCTGGCACGTTTGATCCGTCACAGCACCTTCTCCACACGCTGCACAAATCTGTATTTTGCAGTTCAGTTGCGTTTTTACCTTTCTTGAAATAATAAAGCATCATATGCCCAAAAGGTCGCACATTTTCTCCCATCTTCAATATTAAAATGGGTGCACACAAGTTTACCAACTTTGATGCAGTGTTTTGAATGCACGCTGACATGACAGCTGTCACGATGCAATCTAGCACAATCGTTCCGAATGAGGTTAAAGACAACTAAGCGCTAATGCAGCCACCTCATGGAAAAAACCAGACCGACTTTCTGGCCGGTCCAGGACTTCTGTATGTGATTATGTGTCTCATCTGATGACCGAAGCTGTTGTCTATGACACATGCCAGGCGCGGGGGTCACTAGGGCAGCTGTAAAAAAGTGTCACGAACTGGGAGGCTTAAAAGCAACAGGAGTGAGCTGTCTCACAGGTTGGGAGGCTGCGAATCCAAAGCAGAGGAGTTGGGGGGGTCGGCCTCTTCTCTGAGTCTGAGGGAAGAGCTGCGCCCTGCCCCCACCCTAGCTCCTGGGGGGCGCTGGCAACCCAGACGTCACCTGGCTTGCAGGCGCATCACTCCCGTCACCATGGCTGCACCCTGCACCCCCCATGTCACTCTCTCTCTCTGCAGTCCCCCTTCTTACAAGGACACCAGGCACTGGAACGGTGCCTACCGTGACCCAGAATGGCTGTGGCTTCGCTCAGCGATGTTGGCCAAGACCCTCTTTCCAAACGAGATAGCGTTCACAGGTTCTGAGGAGGGGTTGGATTTTAGGGGGACTCTAGTCAACCCAGTATAAAGCTCTAATTCATTTGAAACGATTCATTGACCTTATGAGGTAACTTTTTTAAATGATTTTTTAAAATTTATTTTTAAGATTTTTATTCATTTATTTTTAGAAAGAGGGGAAGGGAGGGAGAAAGAGAGGGAGAGAAACATCAGTGTGTGGTTGTCTCTCATGCGCCCCCTACTGGGGACCTGGCCTGCAACCCAGGCATGTGCCGTGACTGAGAATCGAACCTGTGACCCTTTGTTTCGCACGCAGGCCAGCACTCAATCCACTGAGCCACACCAGCCAGGGCGAGGCATATACTTTTATCGACCCCAATGTACGGTCAAAAAACCTGAGGCTTAGAGAGGAAAATAACTTGCCCAAAGTCCATTAGCTTCGAGTGGCTGTGCTCGAACCTGGCCCCCAAGCCCCAAACACTTCAGCACTATTCCAGTGTTCCTCAGACTGGGCGGGGTTCAAGGTCACACTCTTGGGATGCCCCGAAGTCTCAACAGTAATTTTAAACTTTTGTTCTGTTATGCTGACAATGCTCTTCTAAAAGTCCGTGTCAGCATATTTGGGAACCTTCCCATGTAACCAAATATTGCCGCCCGTCCCAGGGCCCACCCTGTAACCCCGGCTAGGGTGAAGTGGGGGTCAAGGCCAACCATGAGTGGACACGGAGGTCTGCACAGGTGAAGGACGCCTCTCACCACGGGAAGCCCAAAGGACGTCCCGGCACGTGGGACAAACGCTGGAGCCCCCGGAGCCGACTCGAGAAACGCCCTCGAGACAAAGGAAGACGAGGACAGTGTCGTCGTGGTCGTGAGAAGCTGAGACTCTCGGCGTCCCCGGGCTCAGCTGGGGGGGGAGTCACACATGAGGAACAAGTTAATTCTGTCACAGCAACATCATCTGCCACTTCAGATCCAAGCTTCTAATTGGACTTTTACAGGTTTCATGGTTTTGTTTGCATTTGATCTTTAAATTTGCTTTGGCTTTACTAGATGTAGGAGAGCCATAAACATAAGGAAACTATGCCTAATTTATGTTTGCGCTGTTTGAGGGATGCCGTCATGGAATTAGGGTCAGCCCGAGGAGCTAGCTCATGGCATCCTGCGCTGGAGGGGACCACCCTCAGCTGTCCGCTGCTCGCAGCCTTCCTCCTGCCCGCGGCCGCGGGGTGGGCTGCGCGGGAGGGGGAGGGGGCCAGGTCTCGGGGAAGGCAGGTCACTGCCCGAGTGGGACCTCAGCCTGTGGGACAGCGGAGAGGGCCTGCCCATCCGTCAGGACTCTGGGCTAGAGTCTGGGGGCAGAAAACTCAGTTCGCATCAGCTGAAACCTCGAGGGGAGTTTATTGGTGCGTGTTACTCAATAGGCCAGGGGTAACACTTACTCTTGGCTGGTTTTTGGACAGGGGTCCAGATAAGGGACCAGGACTTGGGTTATCTTTCCCTCTTAGCACCCTACCCACCCCCCACCATGTCTCAGGTCAGCTCTCCCCCAGGGTCCCAAGGTGGCCACCAGCAGCTCCTAGGACTTGGTGCTTCTTTGTTCAAGTTCAGTGGGGACACAGCAGCCCAGAGGTAACTCCCAGGTATCCCCTGGGCTCCAGCTGGGCTCTATGCCCTACTCCCGAGCATCTCTGGAGCCACGGAGAGAGGAGGGCAAGTTGATGTGTGGGTCACGTGCTCGCCCCAGAGCGGGGGGTGCAGCCAGCGCCACCGGAAGTGCACAGCGGGGGGTGGTGTTCCCCAGAGGGGACTTGGGAGGGAGCAGAGAGAAGATAAGTGGACGGGGACACACACACGGCAGAGGTCTAGGAGACACACCAGCGGCTGAGGCTGCAAGCTCACCTGAGCACTCATCTGTGTCGCCATCTGGCTGTGTTACCTTGGGCAGCAGCTTAACCTCTCAGCTCCCCGGTGCCCTCAGCTGCCACATGGGGACCGGAAAGCATCTATGATGCCTGTCCAGAAGGTGTCCGGCCAGGTAATAGGAAGAGAGGGACATTTAATAAAGAGGATACAAGATGCAAGAAACACTGTACATAGGACAATGACACCTCAGTCCCCTTCAAAGCAGGCACCTTGGGACCTCACACAGTTCCCCCAGTCACCAGCAGCTGCCCCGTCTTATTTTCTTGAAACTCATCGATCTGAAATCTCTTCCTTTTCCAAGGTGATTTTAGTTTTGGGAAAAGCCAGAAGTTGCAGGGCACCAAATCTGGGCTGTAGGGGGGGTCGAGTCACCTGGGTGATTTGATGTTTTGCCAAAAAACTCTGCATGGGACGTGATGCATGAGTGGGCATGTTGTTGTGATGAAGCTGCCAATCACCAGTTGCCCACAGCTGTGGCCTTCTGAGTCATCTGAACAGTTTCTGTGGAGGAATGTTCAAGCTTAACACAGAATTTGATGCAGATTTGTTGCTCTACTCAGTCAGTTTGAATGCGACGGCCACACAGTACACATGCTCACTCAATGGTGTCTACCGCCCCCACTGACGAGTACAGTGAAGTCGTCATTGTTCACACATGTGTATTCCAGGCCACTCTCCTTGGCTGCCAGGTTACATCAATGTTGTGCAAACCGTTCTTGCTATATTAACAATGGCTGGATTTCTTCTGGACAGATGTCGTATATCAGAGTGCTCTGGGTTTTTGTGGGGGCAAAAGCTAAATCAGATACAGCATCTGGGATGCTGATGCCCGCACTAAATGTCAGCTGTTATTCACAGCCGTGTAGCTGGATCCCAGCACGGAGGCAGAGTAGGAGCCCGGACAGCCGTCACTGAGCAGTGGGAAAATTACAAAACAGCACTGTCCTACAGAGCTGTTCCTCGCGCGGCCTCTCCCGATGACCGCAGACTCTGCCCTCCTCCTTCCCTTCACAGCCAGCCTCTCGAGGTTGCCACGTGGGCGATCACCCTGTGACCCCCTTTGTCCTTCACGGGGCCTTGACCTTGCTCCCAGCTCCAAGGACGGCACCTGCCTGCGGAGCACTGATGACCCCCGGGTCTGAGTCCCCGTGGGTCTCAGTCGGCTCGGGCCGCCTCACAGAGGACCGCAGCCCGGGCGGCTTAGCTGCGGACATTCATGTTCTCACTGCCCAAGGTCAAGGGGCTGGCAGGTCCGGCTTCCGGTGAGACCTGTCTTGCTGGCTGGCGGGTGGCCACCTCCCACTGTGTCCTCACACGGCCTTTCCTCTCACATGTTTCTTTCTCTTCGTATGAGGACACCAGTCCCGCAGGACCGGGCTCCCACCCTTGTGACGTTGAACCTTCAGGACCTCCTTAGAGGCCCATCTCCAAACACAGTCACAGTGAGGGTTGGGCTCCCACACGTGGATTTGGGGTGGGGGGCGGGGAACACTTCAGTCTGCAACGCCACCCTGCCTGCAGCGGCGACTGCATGTCTGCCATCTCGCCCCGACCTCCGTGCCTGCCTCTCTGATAGTTCCTCGCTTTTACACCTGCCAGATTGGCTTCTTAAATGGCCAGGCTCCTGGTCCCCCCACCCGTGCCCTCCCATCATCTCATCCTGAGTGACGTCACCCACCTCCGAGAGCCGTGTGCTGACGAATCCGACACCTCTGCCTCGCACCCTGCACTCCCCTCCCCAGCTCCTGCCCCGTGATTCTTCCCTCCTGTGCCTGTCACTCCCAGATGCAGGCATTTCTTCCTCCCAGGGACACTTGGCAATGTCTGCAGGTCAACGCAGCTGTGTCTGGGCGTGTTGCTGGCATCTAGTTGTTCCTGCGAAGCACCCTGCAGTGCACAGGACAGGATCACCCAGCCCCCAAAGTCCATGGTACTGAGGCTGAGGAGCCCCGAGAGAGGACCACTGGCAACAGTTTGGAGCATACCCCTTCAGCTGGTTTTCTGAAAGTAGTAGCGTTTATGGCAAGAACATGCGACTCTCGGCTCATTTATAAAGGCAGTTAACCAATGGCCATGAGAAGAACAATAGCACACAGAGTTTCAAGACTGAATTTCTTTTATGATTATAAAGACATGTATACTTTTAAAAATAAAATGGGCCCTGGCTGGCGTAGCTCAGTGGATTGAGTGCGGGCTGCAAACTAAATGGTTGCAGGTTCGATTCCTAGTCAGGGCACATGCCTGGGTTGTGGGCCTGGTCCCCAGTGGGGGCCACGTGAGAGGCAACCACACATTGATGTTTCTCTCTCTCTCTCTCTTTCTCCCTCCCTTCCCCTCTCTAAAAATAAAATTTAAAAATCTTAAAAAAACTTGATCTTCTAAAAAAAAAAGAAAATAGGGTTATGGTACATGTATTGTTCTGCAAAGGGATAGCTTTATCCCTTACAAATGTTGTTTTCTCAGTTGGTCTGCAGAGGTCTTCTCCATTCTCTTTGAACAGGTGTGGAGTATTTTCATTACCTGGACATACTATTCTGTTCTTTTAATGCTACAGCTCTTTGCAATGTAAAATAACATGTGCGTAACCAGTACAAATACATTATTAGTTTTTAAACTTCATTTATTTACTTTTAGAGAGAGGGGAAGGGAGGAAGAAAGAGAAGAAGGGAAACATCAATGTGTGAGAGATACATCCGTCAGCTGCCCCTCACACGCCCCCAACTGGAGACCTGGCCTGCAACCCAGGCATGTGCCCTGACTGGGAATCGAACCAGCGACCTTTTGGTTCACAAGCCAGCGCTCAATCCACTGAGCCACACCAGCCGGGACGAATACATTATTTTGAAGGAACTACATCCCCAATGAACTGCGGAGCCAAACCATTGGCTAAGTCCAAAAAGATGTGAAAATGCTTTGTCACTCACAGAAGGTGATTTGCAACTTAAATAAAATCTCCGTCCCCACACGAGATGACTGTGATATTGTTACATTGATCAATGGAGTTCACAAAAGTGCAGAATGAGAGATCTCCTTCCTCAGAGAGCCTGTTAGAGAGAGAGAAGGCAAGTCCGCCTCACTCCTTCCCAGCCCAGGAGCCCAGCGCGTGGCTCGGCCTTCAGTGCTCCAGGAAGGAGTCATTTGAGGAGGCCGGATGGTTGGCCGTGAGAACTGTTTGGAAATTGTTCCGTTGTGAGTCCCTGGCAGGGGCAAATACTACAAAGAATATCACACAAGCAAGAAGTGCTCAGAATTGTTCGCCTCTGGGTGTATGTGCTGGTAAACACTTGGGTTCGGCGGAACGACAGAAGTGACATTTTGCTCTGCGCCACTGAATGCGACGGGAAGCCCGGTGGGACGGGGAAGTCCTTGCTGCGTCTAAAAACTAACGAACGCTCGGCGTCCCGCAGCACGGGGCTTCCTCAGCACAGTTCCGGGAGGTCGTAGTGGCGTTTACGGCAAGAACATGCGATTCTCGGCTCGTTTATAAAGGCAGCTAACCAATGGCCATGAGAAGAACAATAGCACGCAGAGTTTCAAGACTGAATTTCTTTTGTGGACGATACGGGGGTGTTTTTGAACATCAGAGACCAGGACGAGCAGACTAACCGGCCACATCTACAGCACACGGAGCTAGTAGACACCCAAGGAGTGTGGACGACGGTGGCATCAGCAGGGTCTGCCTGGCCAGCCTCCCTCCCCCTCACCTGTCTTCCCACTCTGTGCGGGTGACCAAAGAGGTGCGCGCTTTGCTGTGGGTGGTGTGAAAACGAGAGTGACTGCCAATCATCGTAGGGTCGCTCCATCAGAAGCAGCACTGTGCAGGTTCAGGCTGTCGTTAAGACATCAGCTGACAACCTGAGGTCTTCCCTGACCCCAAGGGCCTCCAGGCTGGTTTATAGTTATTCCGGGTTTCTTTAGGGCTGGGAAGGCTCTTGGGGTCACCTGTTCCCACCTCCTCGGCCCGACTTAGCCCAGGGGAGTCCCAAAGCCAGGGCGGCAGGTGGCAGCAGGGCCCTGTGCCCAGAGGCAGAAATGAGGCCACACGTGGGGTCTCCTGAGGCAGATCCGGGGTTTGGCAGACGGCAGAACTGGACTCGGCAGGGCAGCTGGACGTCTGGGGGACCAAGAAGAGGAGGGACCCCAAACGCTGAGCATGAACTGCGCCTAAATGCTTGGCCAGTCGCTGAACTATGGGAGCGTGCTCCTTTCACATGCAGAGGTCAGTGCACGGGTGCCAGGTGCTGCTGCAGCTGGTACCTGCTGTCGCGGACTGACTGGCTCACCTTGTGGACGGGACAGGCGGCAGCATCCAGGTATGCAGCCTCTTCTGCTCCTGCCTGGTCCCTTCAGCCCCTCTGACGCCTGGTTCAGGGCCATCGTAAGATGCAGAAATAGCAAAAAGGCATGAGCTGTCTGATGAGCTCCCAGAATCATGCCAAGCCAAACCCTTTAGATAACTGTGCATTCGCTGTCATTCTTACATATTGTTGTTGTTTTAAAGTCCTGCCTCGACCGATACACCATCCAAACAGCATCAGAAAGCTGGAGTGACTATGTTAATATCAGATGACAATAAACTTTAAGTCAAGGAGAATGACTAGAGAGATAATTCATAATTCAACAGGATTATTATTACAGCAGGAAGATACAATTATAGATGTAGGTTCGTGTAATAACAGAGTTACAAAGGACATGAAGCAAAATGTACAGAATTAAAAGAGGAAATAGACTAATCCACAATTATAATTGGAGATTTCAGAATTCATTTCGGTATTAACTTTAAAAATCAGTAAAGATATATATATAAATGACTCATTCAGCACCATCAACCAATTGGACCTAGTCGTCATTTATTCCATCCAATGAGAGCAGAGCACACTTTTTCCAAGGGCATATGGAACATTTACTAAGAAACCCATATGCTGGGCCATAAAACAGGTCTTAATAAATTTAAAAAGATTGAAACAAATATGCATTATGTTCTCTAATAGTAACAGAATTAAACTAGCAATCAATGACAGAATGATCTCTGAAATATCCTCAAATATTTTGAAATTAAATAGACACTTCTCAACAACCCATGAATCAAGGAAGAAATTTCTAGAGAAATTAGAAAATATTTTGAACTGAATGGAAATGAGGGCACAACTTATCAAAATCAGCGCGATGCAGTTAAAGCAGGGCTGGAAGGAAAACGAATACCTTTAAATGTTTGTAATAGAAAGACATAATGTTCTCCTCTCAGTCATAGAAGCTTCCGCATTAAAAAGCTGGGACTAGATTAACAAATGAAACCCAAAGTAAGTAGAAAGCAGGAAATAGTGAAGAGTGGAAATCGATGAAGCAGAAAGCAAAAAAAAATCAGACTAAGTAGTTGAAACCAAAAGGTGTTTCTTGAAAATATTAATAAACTCAGTAAAGCTCTGTGTAGACTGATCCAAAACGGGAGGAGACAAAATGCACCAGTGTCGTGGGGAATGACAGAAGATGCGTTATTAAAAATTCGCCAGGTGTTAGAAAGCAATAAAGAATTACCATTAACAACTTTATGCCAATGAACGTGACAATGTAGATGAAATGTACAGATTCCTTGAAAGACACAGGCGACCAAAATGAAGAAGAAATAAGAACATGAATAAAGAAATCGAATCCTCAATTTAAATCAGTCCTGCCAAGAACCTGTGAGGCACGTATTACTTTACTGCCGAATGCTATCAAATGTCTAAGGAAGAAATACTATCAGTCCTATAGAAAGTCTTTCAGAAAGGACAGGAAGAGGTAAGCCTTCCGACTTATTTTATGAAGCCAGAATTATTCTTATACCAATGCCAGACAACGGCATTAAAAGAAAAAAAGCGGAATCTATGAGCCAATACCATGAATGAACATAGAAGCGAAAATCCTAAACAAATATTAGAAAATCAAATCCAATAAAAAAAAAATCCACGTACCAGAAATGCAAGGTTGGTTTAGCATTAGACATCAATCACTGGAAATCATTACATTAGCAGAGAAGACCACGTGATCAGCTCCAGAGGGGCAGAGAAGGTGTTTGGTAAAATTCAACACTTGTTCTTGAAAACTCTCTACGAGCCAGTGATAAAGTGAAACTCCCTCAAACCGATGAAGAGAAGCTATGGAAAACCTACAGCTAATGCCCTCCTTGACGGCGGAATAGCCCTTTCCTCCCCAAGATCAGGAACGGTCACAGGACGCCCACCCTCGCCACTCCCACCGAACATCCCACTGGAAACCCCAGCACTTACCGTGGGCTGCACACGCACATGCATGCAGACAAGAAAAGATGAAGTACAGCCAGGTTCATTCTCAGAACACATGGTTGTGTACATAGAAAATGGACCCAAGGAATCTCTCAAAAGGCATTA
Source organism: Phyllostomus hastatus (assembly GCF_019186645.2). NCBI lineage: Eukaryota > Metazoa > Chordata > Mammalia > Chiroptera > Phyllostomidae > Phyllostomus > Phyllostomus hastatus. The sequence continues at coordinate 31,047,904 of NW_025334004.1, forward strand.
AAATGAATCAATGATTTTAGCAAGGTCTTTAAATGTAAGGTCAGTACAAAATCAATGATGTTGTTATGCATTAGCAAAGGAAAACTGGAAAATGAAATTTTAATATATAACTTATAGCAGTATAAAATATAAATGATTTAGGAACAAATTTAATAAAATATGTGCAAGGTATGTACACTACAGAATATTGCTGAGATAAGTTTTAAAACATAAAAGAAAGGGGAGCTACAGCATGTGCAGGGGTCAGAAGATCCAACGTGATGAGGATGTCAGCATTCCCCCGATTGATCTATAAGATCAACAGAATTCTGATCAAAATCATACTAGGTCTAGCCCTGGCTGGCATAGCTCAGTGGATTGGGTGCGGGCTGTGAACCAAAGTGTCGCAGGTTCGATTCCCAGTCAGGGTACATACCTGGGTTGCAGGCCACGGCCCTCAGCAACCACACATTGATGTTTCTCTCTCTTTCTCCCTCCCTTCCCTTTCTAAAAATAAATAAATAAAATCTTTAAAAAAAATCATACTAGGTCTTTTCTGTAGAAACTGACAAGCTGATTCTAAAATCTACATGGAAATTCAAAGGACCTAGAACAGCCAAAACAATTCTTTAAAAAATAACAAAGTTGGAGGACTTGGAGTACCTGATCTCAAGTCTTAACATAAAGTCACGGTAATCGAGAGTGTCCAGCATTGCCATAAGGACTGACATATAGACCAAGACTCTTATTTACATGGCTAATTGTTTTTGGCACATAGTAGCTCGCTTCTTTTCACTGCTGTGTAATATTCCAAGGAATGGAGAAGCCAAAACATGGATAAATCTCAAAAACATCATCCAGTCAGACATGGAAACCTGCAGGGTACCTGGTTCCATTGATATGACATTCTAGAAAAGGCAGCAGCTGGGGCCGGGCAGGGGAGTGACAAGGGAACGTGGAGGGGTGATGCAAGTGTCCGCTCGTGACTGTGGTGGAGGTCGTGGTCGTGACTGTGGTGGAGGTCATGTGACTGTGGTGGAGGTCATGTGACTGTGGTGGAGGTCATGTGACTGCACGTTTGCCCAAACGCATCCAGCTGTGTACTTAACGTAGGTCAATTTTATTGTGTTAAGTTACACTCCTCAAAGGTGTTCCCAAAAGAGCAAGAATGATTCCAGATACAGGGTAGCCCAGGGCTGTTCACCAAAACCCCATCCCAGGCAGCAGGGGGGCTGCCTCCCCCCTCTCCTCCAGACCTGGAGGACCCCGGCTTAGAAGCGGTCACGTGCCTGAATCTCTTCCCTCTTGCCTAGCGTGACACTTCCTGGCAGAACCAACCCAAGGAGACTTTTTTATTTTAGCAGCTCCCCACGCAGTCCGATTTCATGACAATGCCTCCTTACGTCCTCTGAGTCCCCTCTGCCTCCACTGTCTCCCCCGGGCCTCCTTTCCCTCCCAGAAACCCAAGGAAGCAGGGCTCATCACCATCCTCTATAAAATGACCTTTCCCGCCCCCGAGGAAAACCCTTCAATCTTCCTCCTTCCTCGTGCACACTGAGATGAACGCCCCTTACGTTGGTGGCTTTTGTATTTCCCTGTTTTTGTTTTTTCCCCCCAGAGTGAGGCTCTCTGGGCCTCCGGTTGAGAGTGCATTGCGGGGAAAGGCCCTGAGCTCCGGAGCTGGTGCTCCAGGATGTGGGCAACGGCTCTGCTCCTTGTTCACGGTCTACCTGTGGGTCAGGCGGCCTCTCTGAACCTCAGTCTCTTCCTCTAATTATCGGGCATCCTGCCGTCTCAGACAAGTGCTGACGCTAAGCAGGTGCTGACCCCGCCTCCTCTACCGTTGCTCTCCAATCCGGAAACCTGCGAGCTCCCCTCGCCCCTGGGGAAGTGTCCCCGGGAAAGTGCTATGGCTGAACTCTACTTATCTAGGTGGATTAAGATATTGCTGAGACACTGTAGTTCTGAAAATTAATGAAGCAAGATAATCGTACCCAGTATTGATACAGTCTTTGGTCTGTTATCTTAATTATGCTTTATGAAGCCTCCATAAAACTGTTAAATGAGACTACTGCAAATTAATTAATATTTATTATACTCCTGGAAGCAGAGGAGAGCCTTTATAAATCAGGTAGGACGAACTCCCGAAAGTTCTTCCTGAGCGGGCCAGACCCAGGGCACTGACGCTGCTGATTCACAGCTAAATTAACCCTCCGTCCGCAGCCAGCACCGACGCGGTCAGCGGGGACCCTCAGGTACGAGACCTAGCGTGAACTAACAACTAAGGAGAATTAAGAATTTATAGAGGACCTTAGCCCATTGAAAATTACAGTGCTTGAGATAGTGCCTTAAAATGACAACAACTGTCCTTGTTTTTGTTTTATTCTCTTACTTAGTTCTTTGTGTCTTGTCACCATCTGCCTAACTTGTCGTCTGTCCATTAGCAGACATTCTTTCCGGGGGAGGGAGGGGAGCGGGCGGTCACTGGTAGAGAGCGAAGGAAAGGCATGGGAACCCTGGCCTCAAAGTAGCTACTGACCTGTCCATCAAACTGGGGTGGGCTGCGCCAGCCTTCCACTTCCCTGTCCTTGTTTTGTACCGTGGGACCTGGTGGTGTCTGTGATTTGGTGGCTTGATCAATGAGTGCTAATACTCGGTGTCTGTAATTTGCATGATCTTATAGCTGATTCCATATAAAACGTAAATATCCTTCACCTGGGCGCTCCCTGCCACGTGTCATCACAGAGTTGCTGTTCGAGTTCGTTTCAGAACGGGCTTGCATTTGGGTTTGCCTGGAGTTCCGCGGTGGGATGTCTCAGCCCACTCAATAGCAGTGTCTTGCTTACCTTACATCTACCAAAAAGCCTACCCTGGGCTGAGAATAGGCGTGTGTGTGTGCTTACATGTACAGTCAGATGTAAATATTTACACAGTACCATATGCAAAAGCCATATTTCCAGCATTTGTTTAGATGTTGGGATTCGCCTGCAGCGTGGTGCCGGGGAAAGAGTATGACATTTAGCGGGACAGCCCCGAGAGCAGATCCCGGCTCTAACACCCACTCGCCGTGGGGTACGTGCTAGGGACTCACCGCCTCAGTCCCCTCATCTCCAAAGTCAGAACGGCAGCCACACAATAATAGGAACGCCACCTCCGGCCGCATCTCCTGTTGTGTTTTCCAGGCACGCAAACCATGTATCTGAGAGTGCTTTGTAAACTGTGAAATTCTGCCCAAGGCTGGTTATAGCTCCTAGATTCTCTGGTAGCCTAGCTCTCCAGACTCTTGGGCTGGAATTCAATATGGTGCCATCTGAATCAAAGACTGCTCTAGTGACTTTAAAAGACACACATGCTTTTCCACAAAGGGTTTCACTGGACACCCGTCAGGTTGGCTGTTGTGCATGTGTGTATAGTACGTGTGTGTATATGTACACGTATCACATGTTTCCAAACATTAAACATACATGCATCAGTTCCATTTCTGGGCGTATACCCAAAAGAATTGAAAGCAATGACTTGAACTGATATTTTTACACTGATGACCATCACAGCATTAGTCACAATAGCCAAAGGTGGAAACAACTCAAGTGTCTATCAGTGGATAAACAAAATGTTGTAGGTACATACAATGGAATATTATTCCGCCTTAAGAAAGAAGGGAATTCTGACACGTGTCTCAACAGGAATGGTCTTGAAGACATTATGTTAAGTGAAACAAGCCAGACACAAAAGGACCAATATTTCATTATTCCACTTACGGAAGTAACTGGAAATCCAGTTCATAGGGACAGACAGTAGAATAGAGGTTACCAGGGACAGACAGTAGAATAGAGGTTACCAGGGACCAGGAGGACGGGATAATTGTTTAATGGGTAAAAAATGTTCCCGTTTTGGATGCTGAAAAGGCTCTGGAGATGGATAGTGGTGATGGCTACACAACAATGTGCACGTCCTTATGCCACTGGGCTGCACACTTACAAATGGTGAAAATCATAAATTTTTAACATGTTCATGCACTTCTGGCCAAGATGGAGGCATAGGTAGATACACTTGGCCTCCTTGCACAGCCAAAAGAAGGACAACAACAAATTCAAAAACAAATAATAAGCAGAACTGCCAGAAAATTGAACTGTATGGCAGTCTGACACCCAAGGAGTTAAAGAAGAAACATTCATCCAGACTGCGCCACAGCACAGTGGAGTGGGCTGCCCAGCCCTGGCAAACACCTAAGGCTCCACTCCTTACAACGTCACAGGTGTGCCAAGGCAAATAAATATGGCCCAAATGAAAGAACAGATCAAAGCTCCAGAAATAGAACTAATCAATGAAGAGATAGCCAACCTATCAGATGCAGAGTTCAAAATGCTGGTGATGAGGATGTTCACAGATATGGTTGAGTATGGTCACAAAATAGAAGAAAAAGTGAAGGCTATGCAAAGTGAAATAAAGAAAAATATACAGGGAACCAAGAGTGAAGGGAAGGAAACTGGGACTTAGATCAACGAGTTGGAGTAGAAGGAAGAAATAAACATTCAACTGGAAGAGAATGAAGAAACAAGAATTCAAAAAAATGAGGAGAGGCTTACGGACTTCCAGGACAACTCTGAATGTTCCAACATCTGAATCGTAGAGGTGCCAAGAAAGAGAAGAGGAAGAACAAGAAATTGAGAACTTATTTGAAAACATAATGAAGGAAAACTCCCCCAATCTGGGAAAAGACAGACTTCCAGGAAGCTCAGAGAGTCCCAAAGAAGTTGGACCCAAGGAAGCACACACCAAGACACATCATAATTACATTACCCAAGATCAAAGATAAGGAGAGAATCTTAAAAGCAACAACAGAAAAGGAGACAGTTATGTACAAAAGAGTTGCCATTATATTATCAGCTGATTTCTCAAAAGAAACCTTGCAGGCAAGAAGGGGCTGGAAAGAAGTATTTGAAGTCACGAAAGCCAAGGACCTACATCCAAGATCACTCTATCCAGCAAAGCTTTCATTTAGAATGGAAGGGCAGATAAAGTGCTTCCCAGATAAGGTCAAGTTAAAGGAGTTAGTTCATCCTCACCCAGCCCTTATTATATGAAGTGTTAAAGGGACTTATCTAAGAAAAAGAAGATGATCAAAAATATGAACAGTAAAATGACAACAAACTCGCAACTATCAACTGAACCTCAAAAAAGAAAAACAAAAACAAACTAAGCGAACAACTAGAACAGGAAGAGAATCACAGAAATGGAGATCACATGGAAGGTCATCAGTGGGGAGGGGGAGAATGGGGAAAAAGGTACAGGGAATAAGAAGCATACATGGCAGGTACAGAGTAGACAGGGGGAGGTTAAGAATAGTACAGGAAATGGAAAAACCAAAGAACTTACATGTACGACTCATGGACATGAACTAAGGGGGTGTGGTGAATGCTGGTGGGAGGGGGGTGCAGGATGGCGGGGGGTAAAGGGGAGAAAAAATGGGACAACTGTAATAGCATAACCAATAAAATATACTTAAATTTTTTAAAATAATAATAAATGTTAGGTTACATATATTTTACCACAAAATATTTCCTACACTTCCCACCCCCAATTTAGAGTATTTTGCCAGGTATAATATGCACACCCATTTTTGTGCACATCACACATGGGATTCTTACACCCACTATTATATCCATGGTGTGTAATCATTATACCCATGTGTACTGGGCATCCTTATTTTCCCCTCGAGGATTTGGGCAGAGTGCGCATTATACACAGCAAGATACGGTAGCCACTTTGATTTAACTGTCGGTATTCTATATATCAAATTTCAAAGCTGCCCGGCTCAAACGGCCCAACAGAAAACTGGTTAACAAACCAACTACTAGGGTGTGACCTCGGCCCTGTCCTCTCATCGGTCCCCCGCTATGTGAAATGCTGTTGCCCCGCTGTGGTAGCTCTTATTTGAAAACATAACCATAGTTCAAGTTCATATAGGCATACCCCCCATTCCATCATGTTATCTGCGCCTCAGTCCAGGCCTTTTTCCAAAGAGTTCCTTTGCTTTTTCTCCCGTTGGACTTCCCGGTGGCCTGGCCCTGGCTCCCGGGGTCCCCGGGTCACTTACGGTGCACCCGTTACACACGGCCCCCACCCCAGTCTTAGTTTTGGACCCCCTCAGATCCGTCTGGTTTTCTTCCGACTCGCCAGCCGCCCCCGTCTCAGCTGTGTCTCCTCCGTCTCTCCTGCCAGAGACCGTCTTCCTCCACCAAGACCTTTCCCGCAGCGAATCCCTCGTCACCCTCTGTGACGGGACATTTTCTCATTTCTCAGAACATTTTCCCCCATTTCCGCCCCTGGCCTGGGACGAAGTGCTTTTCCAGCACCACCGGCCCGGGCCGAACACGCCGTGGCACTGTCCGAAGAATCGGGGCCACCTCCCTTTCTGCCTTTCCCCGGCCAGGGTGTTTCTCTGCCGTGCATCCCGCCTCTCCTCAAGTTCATGCTCACCTCCCGTTGCTGGTGCTGACCCTTCACCTCACGTTTGTGAATAGGACAGTGGAAATTTAAGGATGTGTTCTACGTTCTTTTTTTCTGAACGATATTGTAGCCTGAAGTGCATCTGATCCCACAGAAAACCTCTGAATTGTGGGACGGTTCTCCTCCACGGTCGAGCTAAATTCACTGTCTTTTCTTTGCTGTGGCATTTAATCACGGCAGCCTCCTTGTTCTGTGAGACGATTTCAACCTCTGCCCGGCCCGTTACTGGCTCTGGTCTCCAGCAGCTTCTTGGGCCTGGATTTGACCGTGGTGGTCTGCCGCACCCCGGCCAGGGAGGCAGCGGACCAGGTGGCTCCACGCAGATGTGAGGGTGCGGACCCTGCACCCACCGCCTGCCGGGCTGTGGCAAGAGCTCTGTGAACTGGGGCTGCTCACTTGGCCTCTGGGGGCCTCTGCCCCCTCGTCTGTAACACGCAGGGTCTTCGCAGTGTCTAACTCGCTGTGGGAAGTGATGGGCTAACACACAGGAAGTCCTTGCCGTGAGTTGGCAATTACTCAATGTCTGGACTGCACGTTCCACTTGGACGTGACCTCCCCTCCCCCGCCTTGCCCCGGGCCCACACCCTGCCTGGCTGGATGAGTGGGGTGCTAGGGAGAGGGGAGGGAGGATGAAGAGGGGGGATGCTCGGGCGCCATGCCTGTCCCAGGGACGCTTGTCTCCATGACGCTGGGCTCCTCGTCCCTGTGCCCACACCCAGAACACACGGTCTCTTGCTCCCCAGGCTCCCGCCCCCCCATCCCAGCCACTCCTCATGTTCAGACTCCCCATGCGTCCTCACCTGGGGGCCCCCATCCTTTTCTGCATCTTACAGAGAAGGCGTGCCTCCTCCCCAGCCCAGGCCCGCTCAGCAATGCCTTGTTCTTCTAGTACCTTTCCTGTCCCCCTGGTGTCTGTCCAGGAAAGGAAATCGGGGGTCTGCCTGCCTTCACTCGCGTAGCTTGGCAACCATGTCAGCCATTCTAGAGAATGCCCTGTGCATTGTTATAACCTGATCTTCCTCCCAGTCTTGGAGGGAAGCCTTTTCTCTTTTTAGAACACACCTTAGCCATTGCCCTCCCTGCTGAGGTCACACCCCAGCGTAGGCTCTCTCGCAGGCAGCTTGGGTTTGAATCCAGCTCTCCTACTTTCTAGCTGTGCAACCCTGGCGAGTTACCTAACCTCTCTGTGCCTCCTCCATATAATAGGGATAATGATAGCTTCTACACCGCAGAGTTCTTGTGGGGATTAAATGAGATAATGCCTGTAAAATGCCTAGTGTTTGGGACGTAGTAATGTTCCAGTACAAACTTTTATTAGACTCCTGCCACCAGTAGCAAGTCTTGCCATGGTTTCTCGTTTCTGCGTTTTGCTCCGGCTCAGCCAAGCGGCAACCCCCAGGGGACACTGCGTGGGGCCCGCTCACGTCCAGCCCCGCCCTGCTCCGCACGCAGGTTCCTCCTCCCCATCCCAACAGCTGCTCTCGCGGGCGTTCGCACGGGTGCCGGGAGCACCGGGGGAAGGAGTCGGAAGGTGCTCCCTCCGGCGTCCGTGGAGCAGTCCGACTCACCGCTGCACGCCCCGCTCTTGTGCCTCCAGCACCGGCAGCTTCCGCCCCTCCACCCGCCGTGTGCGCCAGGCTCAGGGCGAGGGGACACACGGGCAGTGCCCGGAACCCTGGCGGCATGTCGGTGACAGATACACACACAGAGCCTCGAACACTGACCTAGAGGCTCAGCAAGTGGGACAGGGCTAGGGGCAGGCAGGTGGCCCCCCTGGGAGGGAAGGAAGAAGTGGGGGACACAGAGGTCCCTGAAGGGGGCGACACTCCGCTCGGCCTTAGGGGGCAGCACATGCCAGGCGGAGGGGACGGCCTGAGCTGGGCAGTGGAGGCCAGGAACCTTCGAGGGAGGCCCGGGACGGAAGGCAGTTGAGCGTTTTCGCGCAGTGAAGGGACAGGACGCCGTGGCCCTGACCGAAGGTGCTCCGAGCACGAGCGGGACGGCCGACGAGCCCCCTGAGGATCCCGGCTCCGTCCTCAGCCCCAGGCTGGCGCCCGACTCGGCCCTCACCTGCACGCCCCTCCCCAGACTGCTGGCCCCCTTCTCAGGGCAGCAGCTGCCGGTGCCGCCCGGGCGAGCCCCGGGACACGGATGGAGAGACCGACCCGAGGGCCACGTGAGCCCGCTCAGGCCCTCCTCTCCGCTCGCCAGCGTGACGCACTGCCGCCCCGCCCACCACGTGGGAGTGGCTTCTCGCCCGGGGAGCCTGCGCACGGGGAGACGCGCGTTCCACCTCCCCCCATCGCCCGCCATGCCCTGCTGTGCTGAGCTCTGGCCCCCTCGGGAGCATGGGGGGCACAGGGCTCACCTCTGTGCGAGCTCTCTCAGGGACCCCTTCCAGCCCCTTCTCGCCCTGGGTCCCAGAACCCTGAGTGCAGGGCCCGCCGCTACGGGCCCGTGCAGACCTCGTGCGTCACGCTGCTTGGACTAACCTAAGAGTCGGAACTTTATAAAGAGAACCAGAAGTGCACTGAGACAGCTTAAAGGCGCCTCAAACCCAAGACTCTTCCCTGTAATTGTTGCCTTCCAGCAGCGCCTGTGTCAGTCGATGGTCACACACCAGCCAAGCACAGGGCAGCCAGCCCTGACATCTCCTGTCCCTGAGCGTCCATTACCAAGTCTGGCTCAACCTACCCCCAAACGTCCTCCCGTCCTTCCAACCTTCCCCCCTTCCCACAAACCCCCAAGCCCAAGCTGCCGGCATCCCCTCCCCGGACTCCTGAGAAGGTCTCCTAGCGGGGCTGCCCACACCCCATCTTGAGCATTCCTAGTCCGTTTTCCTGGGTGCTCACTTTCAACCTGGGAATCTGGTCATGTCTCCACCATCTATTCCCTTCTCGCTGCCCAGTGCTCCTGGGAAGAAGACCCAGTCCTCCCCAGCGCCCACAGGGGTTGTGTGACCCCTGCCTCCGGCCTCCACCGGCTCCATCACCCCTCCCCCGCCATCCTCCTGGGCCTCTACGCATCTTCTACCCCGGGGGGGTTCCGCACCCTCACCCTCCACTCCGAGGCATCCTTCAGATCTCGGCCCTGTGGCGGTCCCTCAGCAAGGCCACTGGGGGTGGCCTCAGGTCCCTGGCCACGTGCTCTCGGAGCGCCCTGTTCCTGCCTGCCTGGCCCTTACCACGGCTGGCGACGCCTAGGATCTTCCACCCTTGGGATCATCCTGTCTCTTTCACCAGCGCGTAGGTCCCCTGGGGATGGTGCCGGCTCCCTGCAGTCTCCCTGGGGCCTCGGGCCGTCGTAGAAACCCAAGATGCATTAATGAACTCCTCATTACTAATTTAGAGGCTGTCCCGCAGAGCCCGTGCCCGTAAGGAATGGGCTCCTTAAGTATGGAATTAATGCCAAATCCTATGGAATTTTAAACAGTCCTTTCACTACAGTTTGGGAGAAATGTCACAATGAGAGCCACATGGGGGGTACGTTTTGCACATATTTGCAAAAGTGGAGAGGCGTACAAATGAAATTCCTTGGAAGAATTCCCAGACTGTTGATGGTAACCCAAGATTAAAGCTGCAAGGCATTCATTTCCTCCTGGGGCCGCCCCAGGCCTCAGAGCCACCCACAAGGTGTGGCGTCATCTTGGAGACCTTGGGGCTCTTCCTCCCTTTGCAGGGGCGAGGAAAGAAACTTCTCAAAGCAAAAGCAGGGGCGAGACGGCCGCTGTGTCTGCAGCGGCTGCTCCAGCAAATCCATCTGTGGTTATAGGATGGCGCCGCGCGGACACGGCATTCGTCGCGACCGTCGTTAGGGCGCTAATGAGAAGCCATCACACACACGTCACCTGGAAGCTGCGGCTGGGGGCATCACCGTGTCGCTGGAAGACGCTGGAAATGGAGTAATCAACATCAACAAAATCTATTGTTCCCAGGCTGCAAAGTGGAGGGATGATTCCTACTGCGAGTCAGAATGAAACCTGTTTGCATTTGTCAGCAGCACGATCACCTTTTACACCATTAGCATTTGGCAAGACCGAGCACCCTCCATTAGCTAATCTGCAGGTGCCCAACTGGGGGGCTCTGGGAGACAAAGAGCCGGCTGTGCCGCCTGGTCCCCACCGTGCTGAGACGATGAGCGAAGGCTGCACCGGGGTCACGACGCAGGTGAGGCGGCAGCCTGGGGGGCAGAACGGAACGGCTCATTAAAACAGCCCAGGACCCGGTGACTGCCGGGAAATATGTCGCCAGGATGCACCGAATGTCAGGAGGGACTCGGGCAGGGACTGCTGGCACATTAAGATATGCATGGGGCAGTCATAAAGGCTTAGGACACGGCAGTAAATAAAATGAACACCCCTCATTAACTTTCGTCCCAAGGATGGCGAGTCGAGGCTGCGTGCCGGGCTCTCACAGCCTTGCTTGAGTCCCAGCGCCGCGCTGGGGCCCCTCCCCTTTCCCCGCCTGGGCTTTCTCTGGGGATGCGGCCACTTGACTATGTCCTCCAGGTTTCATCCTTCCTGGCGAAACCTAGCAAATGGCTCTCCCAGCTTCACCTGCCCCCATATACCCAGCCGCCCTTCCTGGCTCAAAACTCACTGGTCTTCTGGGAGCTGAGGTGCACAGAGACGCCCCCCGCCCCCCCCACCGGCGACTGCGCATTCTCCCCAGGGAGAGAAGCCCTCTCGAGACATTGGAAAGTAACGCTTGCCTGGCACAGGGACAGATGTGGCTGAACATCCAGCAAAGCCCTGGATGCAGAGGGCGCAGCTAACGACTTGATGGAGATTATCCAACGGACCCACGAATGGTGCCGAGATGGAGCACCAGCTGCATTTTGAGACATAAACACTATAAGCTCTGGTAAGAGAGAATGGTCACCCAGAAGGCGTGCTGATGCACAGCGGGTGCTCAGGCATTTACTGAATGAGTGAATGAATGAATGAATGAATGAACAACTGAACGAATGAGTAACTGAATGAATGAAAGCCGACCCCAAGAACGGACTTGCTACTGTGGGGGAAGCAAAAGCGTCCTGTCCGGATGCTCAGACTGACCTTCTAAGCAGGGATGTAGCAAACACTGATCCACGCGGAACGCACACACACGGGCTCTGGGAGCTGAGCCGCCGTGAGTATTTGTTTCATGCGCGAAGATTAGCGATTGCGGGAACGGAGATTGTAGCAGTGTAACCAGCCCTCCGACAGCAAACTGGCCACGGGCCATGCGCTGGCAGGACAGCTTGCACCGGTCACAGCCAGGCCAGCCTCCACCCCGGGGCCTCCTGGCCCCGAAGACCACACCAAGGAACTCCCCTGCGTGACCCCTGGTGCCATGACGAAATGCCAGGCTGGTCTGAGCTGTAGGCAATGGTAGTGCCAGGCTGCTGCACCTTTTCGAGTGGTGCTTTGAAGGTGCACTTTTATCCGTTGTTTTATTTCTGGGTGGAAACGGGGCAGGCATTGTCCTCTGTTGTAAAACCGGCAAAGTGCACTCCAGGAAACCCACAGCTGCCCTCAGTGGCCTAGGGGTCAAGGCTGAGCTGGACGGAAGCCCCACGCTCGTCCTCTGGGCCCCTTCTGAACTGCGCTGGACGCCAAGCCATTCCTGCTCTGGCCGCTTGTCCGTAGGTCGCCCCCACCCCTCACACTCACAGGGTGACAATGCTCGTCACACCTCCTGTCTCAGCTTAAAGGAACCTTTCCGAGAGGTCTCCCCCGGCCACCGTGTCCGAATTTGTCCTGACAGTCACGCCCTTCTCAGAACGTGCCACCATTCGTCACGAGGCGCTTATCTCTGCGTAGAGTCGTTTATTAACGCCGGCCGACCTCGGTCTTTGGGCCCCAGCCCCGGCCTCCGCCCTCGGCTCCGTCTCTCTGCCAACGCCAGCTCTCTCTTCGGCTGCCGGTTCCGACGCGGGCACTGCGGGCAGACCGGGCAGCCGGCTGGAGGAGGGGGCGGGGCTCTGCCCACCCTTCTTGCTGGCTCTTCCCGCCAGTCTCCCCAGCAGTGTCCAGGGACTATTCTTTCTTTCCCCAACCCTAGAAGTTCTCATCCAGCGGTCTGGGTCGGCAGGGCCTTTCCACCAACGGCCCGAGTTCTGTGGGTAATAAAACAGAGGCTGACCCCAGGGTCCCCCAGCCCTGGACGGGTGGAGGGTGGCTGCTGCCTGCAGTTGCTGTCTGTGGGACCCCACGTGTCCCTCCCCCCACCTCCGCTTGCCGATGCTTGGTTAACCAATTTCTTGCGTCAAAGACTGCCTCGGTCCCTGCTGGTAGCGTCACTGCAGCCACCCTCGTCACGGGGAACACACGTCAGCGACACACCTAACCTTGTCCCGAGTGTTGGGGGGAAGCCACCTGGTTCTCCCAACCCTGAGAGGTAGGCGCCCGAGATTCCCAGTGAGAGCCGCGGGGCGTCGCCTAAGACCTGAGAGCCGGGAAGAGCCAGGACACTTCTGAGTGAACGAGCGCATCACCCATCCAGGACCAAGGGCCTTGGTCTGGCACCACGGGCCGGGGCCCTGCAGGGGGCTGGCCCTGGGTCCTCTCCCTGCTGCTGCCCCCCACCCCACCCCCGCTCAGAGGCCCTTCGGTATGGATCGGTCTCCATCTGAATGTGTCTGGGTGCTGCTTCTCAGCTGGTTCTCAGAGATGGGCCCAAACGAGATGAGAAAAGCTCCCGCCCCTAAACCTCCGTTAGTCTGCTTCATCTGTGGTATTTGTCACACCGAAGCCGGGGGCGACCTGGGTGACTGCCGCGGCCACCGACTGGCAGTGACCGCGGAACACTGCCAATGGCTCGTCGACACATGAGAAAAACATACACAGAGACAACCAGGTCCTGTGGGGAAGGAGGGACGGAATGGCCACTATCTCTAGTGGGGAGCGCCATGGCCACCCTCCCTAAGGGAGAGCGCCCCTAAAGGAGGGTGCCCCTGCTCTCCCGCCCGAGCAGGCTTTTTATTGGGTTCGTTTGCATAAGAATTCAGGTAAAGCTCATTAGTCATTGCCGGGAAGTAAGGATCAAACAATAGGTAACAAGGAACTCTGAGGGCCTATTTTGAGTCAGGGTCAGATAGCTAAAGAGCTGTAAAAATCTTTGAGGAACAAACTAACTTCCTCCTTGGACCCTTATCATTCAACTGAGAGCATTCTAAACAAAGCAGGTTTCACAGTAATTTACATATTCTTTCTTAGGCCTGATCACCCGGGGAACCCGCCCTTTCCAGCACAGGGCGGCACTACCCTGTCATTGTTTCAGGCTTAGGTGGAGCAAGGGAAGTAAGGCAGCCAAGAGATTAGGAGATTTTCTTGCAGACAATGAGGACTCAGGCTATGTCAAAGCTGAGGGGCAAGGGTCCATCACCCCCTTTTGCTATAACCCCCGAAGTCCTTCCTTGGGGGCCTCTCATGTGATCGTGCCTGTCTTAGGTCGTTCCCCCCTTGGGGAATCTTACCCGTCATTGGCTAACCGACAAGCATTGGGGGCCAGTTATGGATGAAGGAGCAGAAGCAGCGCTCCTGCCAGGGAGATAAGCTTTTGTCTCCTTGCTGGCTTATGGTCCAAGGTCGTTCCCTCAGCCTTAGCCTAGGCGGGGGGTTACAGCTTCCGATACCAGGCAGGGCGGTTCCCAACAGGTGACACCTGCAGGGACGTGGCCGCCCGTCGCACGCCCCCCGTGCAGCTCTCCCCTCCACCCCACAGCACCCTGAGGGACGCCAGGAAAGGCAGGCTGCTCACTGGGGACGTGATCCAGAGCGGTGAAGCTTCAGAATGGGGGACGGGTGACTAACACTGTGGAGGGACTTTGCTGCCGGAGGGGCGGTCAGTGCCGCTACCTGGTCGCACTGGGGCGGAGGGTTCGTGGGGACACCCGAGTCCTGCCTCCGCTCGGCTGGGCCATTGCTCCGGTCTCCCGCGCTCACACGGTCGTTCAAAGCTCCAGCACCGCCTTCGGGCCCAGGACAGAATCCCTCCAGAGCCCGTGACTGCCATCCTGAGAGCGGAAAGCACAATCTCAGGACAAAAGAGCTAAAATAATACTTGCCAGGGTTTTATTTTGGCGTTGGGAAGCGGGGATGATGAGCAGCGGGTCTCTCTCCTCTTCCCTCCGGAGCCCGGTGTGCTGGGACGGAAGTGCTCCAGAACCAGAGGAAAAGGGACCAAAAGCAGGCAGTGGGGGGGGGTGTGGGGGGGAGTAGGGAGTCTTCCTTCCTCCCCGTCACCTTTTCTGGCCATCACGCCCTTCGTGGGGAGGGGCAGGAGACAGGTGCAGAGGTGAGGCCCGTTCCCCTTGCCTGGGGGCCCCTGTGTGGTGGGCCGGCCCCTGGATGGCCCCCCGTCCATTCGCCTCATGCGTCTGCGAGCTCCTCAGCGTCTGGCCCCCAAATAACCCGCCGAACTTCCAACGCACCGCACCGTCGCCTGCGGCTCAGCTGAGCACTCGGCTCACGCCACCCCATTCTCTGGGCCTGCAGGCTGCCGGACGGTTCGGGACCCAGTGTCTTGGTGCCCAGACTGAGAGTCTGGACCAGTCTTACCCCAGGGCCAGGGGCAGCTTGATGTACACCCCCCCGCCCCCAGAGGCAACGGCCGTGGCTTCCTTCTCTCCAGAGTCCACTCGCTATGCCCCTGGCATCACTGCCTGCCGGCCCCACGCTCGCTCCTTCCCTGGTCACCTGGTCACCGTGGTGCAGGTGTTGGGCTCCCCGGTCCTGCCTTCGCCCCAGGAGCCCGTGCAGGCTCCGCAGCCTGTCCTGCAGCCGCAGCCGCTCGGTGCAGCGCACGGGCGCTGGGCACACCTCTGACCCGCAGTGGCCGCACTTATTGTTAGCACAGGAAGCTCTCCCTCTGAGACTTGCTCAGAAACTCCTTTTGAAGCTGTACTCCAGAAATGTAATTTAAGTTTTACACAAACACACTGAACGCACAAAACAGTGCCCTCTGAGCAAGGTCACGAGGCAGCGAATGCCGGAGTGGGTGCTCACGTCCGCCCAGGTGCCCCAGTGCCCGCCCCCAGACCCCTGCGCTGCGGGCTGGATGAGCTGGACGTTGTTCAGGAACTTTCTAGGGACGCAGAGGCGGGTGCAGAAGTCTCTCCTTGGGTGTGCAGGCTCGGGGAAGGGCAGGGCTGGCTGTGCCCAGGAGCGAGCACGCTGAGCAGATGCACGCTTCGGTCACGTGTGCCGTGTCACAGACGAACACGTCAGGTGCCCAGGTAACCAGTCCCCTCGGGAGAGGCTCCCCGGCTCCTGGCCGCCCTCCTCCCCGCCCCCTCCGTCCCCAGCGCCTCCCCCGCACACGCCGCAAGCTTTGTTTCACCCACTTCACGCGCTCTGCTCTGTGCCCAGGCACTGACAACCTCCCGTCGCTACCACTCGGGCTCTTCCACGGCGCCTTTTATTGGCGCTATCATTTCACAGTCCAGTTGCTCTTTTCGGCCAGGTGGACTATAAAATACTCCGATAACAAGTTCACAGTGGGCGCCGGCGGCGGCCCGACCCATAACGACCGCCGGCTCTCCTGCGGCCACCGGTCCCACGTCACATCTTCCGGAAGCCGCACGGCGCCCCCCACCCAAAGAACGGGCGCTTCCCACTCTCCTGTGCCTGCTCCGAGACCCCCTTTCTTGCTAACAGTTTTTCTTTTAAACAGTCCGTGCTTTTTCACCCTGGCTTCTTCATGATCTCTCTTCCCTGAAGGTGCTTTCGTCCATGGCTATGCATTTCATGTTACTTCTCTCTGTGTCCCTGTTCACGAGTAGGAAGTGGAATCGACGGTGTCGCTCACCCCTGTCAGGTTACCATTGTCCATATCTCCGGAGCACACTGGCCTGCCCGTGGGTCCGCCTCACACTGCCTGTTCCATGACCGTGAGCTTCTCTGGGCCGCGGTCTCCCATTTCATCTGTGAAGTGCAGTAATCATCACCCCGCCCTCGGGGTGAGCCTGAGCGTGGTACCCGGGGGTCACGCACGCAAGACCCGGGTGCACGCAGACCTTGTTACCACAGGGCAGAGTGGTCTGCTCCTTCCCCAGGGGCCCATTTCACGGAAGAAATACGGTGCTCACCCTGGCTGCTGTGGCTCCGTGGGTTAAGCACTGGCCTGTGAACCAAAAGGTCACCGGTTCGATTCCTGGTCCGGGCTCATGCCTGGGTTGAGGGCCAGGTCCCCTGTGGGGAGCGCATGAAAGGCGAGCAATGTTTCTCTCCTTCTCTTTTTTGTCCCTTCCCCTCTCTCTAAAAATATATAAATAAAATCTTTTAAAAAGAAGAAGAAAAGAAAAATATAGTCCTTGCCAATCCTGTTCTTACCTCCATCTCAACCCTCAACCAGTAATGGCCCAGCCAAAATTCAGAACCCACCAGTACGGCCGTCTAGGTCAAGGCCAAACCTGTGTCAGCCACACACAGCTGGGCCTGCATCGTTATCCTCTGCGTGAGGAATTGTGGGCACTCATTCACTAATTCAGATTTGATACAATATCAGTAGATACCTGGAATCAACCAAGCCAAATCCGAGAGTATGTTTTATCATCATCTTTCTTTAAAACTCTTGAAATTACATATTAGCTGTATACCAGGCTACGGGCAAGGCATTCAGCAAGTAAATACTCTTAACCTGTAAAACCCTGTGCAGTGGGTATTCTTTTCACCCATTTCACAGACATGGAAACTGAGGCTGAGTGAGGCTAGAAGTCTTCGCAAGGTCACGGAGCGAGGAGGCAAGTGGCAGATGGATGTGAGGTAGAGCTTGCCCGACTCCCCCCCACACCTGCCGTCTGGGGGACGGCGGTGTCCCCGAAGCTCCCCCGACCCCATGTGGGCCCACCTGGGCTGGCCCCTCGCCCCTGCAGCCACCGGGAGCCCCGGCACTGCCATCGCGGCAGCTCTGCGGGTGAAGGATGGAGGAATGATGGTCTGTAATCATCCTTCGCATCGACGCCCTGCCACACCGACCCCTGGCCGGGACATCACAGGACTCTATCTAATGACAGCAGTATATTCATATCACATAAATCTCATGCTGCATAAAATTTGGGAACTTTTTCTTCTCAATGCATCCGACTAAAAATAATAACCTAAAATTGAGACACTTCTCTCTTTTCCATCTTATTTGTCTCCCATGCATTTTATCCTTTTCTGAATCGGGAGCACCTTGAAAATAAGACAAATGGATTAATTTATCCGCAGGATGTGAAATCTACTTACTATCCCAGATAACGGTATTTACTTCTAACGCACCCCCATCCATTTCTAGAAATTATTCGAGGTGACTTACGGTAACGAATATTCAGATGCCAAGATCTTTGAGACGAGCACAAAGAATGAAAGGCTGTGGAGATGGAGAGGAACGCGGTATTTAGCTAAGCAAGGTGCTCGCGAGTGTGGCGTCCAGTGCAGATGAATTTTAACAGCGTCGGCCACTGCACCTGCCATCGGTGAGCACACACTCCGTTCCAGTTGCTTCGGGTACGCCATCACAGCCTGGCAACCCTGCCTCGGAGACGGACAGACTTGGGTTTGCATCCAGAGGGGTGGCCTGCAGGCAGGCGCCCTTGCCCCTGGTTTCGAGACAGAGGGAAAGGCCAGCGATGATGGCGATTTGCCTGGAATGGTGCGGGCGCCCGCGGGACTGGCTCACCCACACCGCACAAAACTCTGCTCTGCAGCCGTGCCCTGCCCCGCCCCTCACGTCCCGGGAAATCGCTCGTTCCCGACTCTGCCCCTTGGGTCGCTTGCTCCTGCCTCTGCCTGTGTCTGCCTGTGTCATGGCTAGTCCATTCCCTCAGCTTTCTTGCTGTCTTCCCTCCACTCCTCTGGTCCTGCCGCATTTCCATCCGCCGTGCTTCCAGCCCGGCCGGGCTCAAGAAGCCAGCGCTGGCTCCTTTGGGCACCACCGGGCGGGCCATCAGCCCCTCCCACCCTCTCCCTGAGCGGTGCTGCCTGCCAGCATCCAGCCCCTCCTCCTGCTGGCCCCCCAGTGCCCCGAGCAGGCCTTGATCTAATCTTTAACCCCCGGCTGGCCACAGCCTGATCTTATGGACCAAATGTGCCTCATGCCCCCGTTCACATGATGAAATGTGACAGTAATAGGAGGAGGAGGGGCCTTTGGGGGTGACTAGGTCACGAGGTGGAGTCCTCCAGAATGGGATTAGGGTCCTTAGGAAAGGGACCCAGAGAGCTCCCTCGCCCTCTCTGCCCTGTGTGGACACACACACACACACACACACACACACACACACAACGGCTGTCTGCAGCCTGGAAGAGGGCCCTCACCAGATCCCGTCGTGCCGGTGCCCTGACCTTGGACTTCGAGCCTCCAGAACCATGAGCCATACATTTTCTGTTGTTCACCCATCACCCAGTCTGCGGTGTTTTGGTACAGCAGCCCGAACGGAGTGACACGCCCACCAACCCGTCCTCCCTCCGTGGGGCCCCCAGCTGGCCACAGGTGCCTTTGGCGACTTATTCCTGGGAGGCCCAGGGAACATGCGGTGGGTAGCTGAACGGGCCACTGTGTGATGGACAGACGAGGGGATGGCAGCACAGCAGACCCCCAGGATCACACCCAAGTCTGTCCGTCTCTAAGGTGCGGGCTCTTTTCCTTGTGTCTGCCCCTCAGTAGGCCATGGCCTTGGGCGGTACACAAACACAGCCCCAGGCCCCTATGCGGACACTGCCCCTGGACCTGGGCGGGTGCTGCAGCCCTGTCTTGCCTTTACCACCTGTGTGCTCTGCAAGGGCTCCCTGAGAGCAGCAAAGGGTAACCGCTGCGATTCTAGAAGGCTGGACACACCCTGGTGCCCTGAGCCCCACGGAGGACGTATGGTATAGTAAGGCACCCCCAGCCAGCCCTCAGTGGAAGGCCGAGGGGGCTTGGGGCAGGGCCGCACTTGACCCTCCCTACAACTTGTCCGCAGCTGCCTCTGCCCTGCAGAGTCACGATGGAATATTCCATGACAGTCACACTTGGCTACCTTATGATGCCCACTCGATACATGGTTTTGATGGAAACACCACAAATCCGTTTTGTGAAAAGCCAATGATATTTGCACCCAAGAATTCAATAATAGGACATGAAACTCGGGGAAAGAAATAATCAAGTTGTCCACCCAGAGTGGAGTTAAAATTGTCATAAACATTGATCCTCCGTCGCAGGGAACGGAGAAATAATAAACAGTTGCCGAAATTGCACGGCTGCAGAGATTTCATTCTCTAATTGTCAAAAAGCGTTAAACATCAACTCTTGATTTTGCAGCGGAGGAGGCGAAAACAGACTCCAGTGCATCCCCTCGCCAGAGGTTGTCCCTAATTGTCATGCACAGATTGCGACAGAGGTTGCTGAGAAAAAATTGTTTGCATTTATTAATCAAAAGGAGTCAAAGGCACAGCAGATATCATCAGGGCTCCCTTGTGCTGGGGGCAGGCTGACAGCGAACACGCCTGATGAAGTGTTTGCGGAGTGTTTGCAATCTGTTCAGGGCCCTTTCTCTTCGCAGGTGCAAGCCTCTCTATCTGAGGCACCGGAGAAACAATCGAACATTAAACACAGTAAACATCGCGGTACAGGTTTCAATCTTCCATTTGTGAAGACAATGGGAGAGGTGTAATTAATTTCAAAGCGAGAGCCGTGCTCTTTCAAAATTCATTTGTGACATTAGCCTTTCGTCCCTCGCGCCGAAAGCACGGAGGCTCCTCTCCCCCGCGCTTCTGCCCCTTTTGTTTTTTTTTTTTTTAATTGGAAAGTGGAACTACTCCGAGATGCCTTTGGCTTGCAAGCATCCAAGCATAGACGATTCTCTTGCTCAGCCTGGTTGATCAGCAGAATAAGTCAGAACTGCTGGGGAAGTCAGGCAGCAGAGAGCAGGTTAAGGGAGCAAACTCCTTCCTGACCACGGCGAGAACTTCAGCAACAAGTACGGCCTCGCCAGATGCCGAGACTGTGCCGTGTCCCCCCGGTGCCCGCTGTGGGGGCCTCTGGGTCTGCGGCCTTTCTTGAATTGCTCCTCCCCACCCCGCCTCCACTTGCTTTTAAACTCATCTCCACGAACGGTAACAAGTGAGAATGCAACCAACGTATATTATTTTATGTGACATCTTACATGTTTCTTATATTTTGTTTTTAATTGATATTTGGCCTTTGGGTGTTCGAGCCAACTGGTGATATTTCCTGCACCTTCTAAGTTAGATGCTCACGATCTTTCTGTTTCAGGCCCGTTAAGTTTATGCCTCCCGGGCAGGAGACTGACTGTCTCAAACAGTACGCAAAGCCACGCCTGTTAATAAAAATAGAACCCTTGACTGTGCCCCATAAAATGACAGAGTGTAACTCAAATTCTGTGGTTATTAGTATGTTTTGGTACATCATAATGGTTAAGATTTTGATTGTAATTATTTATTAAGAAATAGGAGTTATATTGTTCCTCATTCAAGTATAATATTCATCATTAATCTATTTGTATTTAAAATCCTAGTTTGTGCAGTAGGGGCGGGGAATGGGGAATTCAGCCTGGGAGAGCGCATGGGCTTCGGCCTGGGTGCACTGCCACAGCCCCGCCTCCTGGGGGCGCTGCATCTGATGCCTGCCCTGTGCACTTAGGTGCAGCGGTGCAGCCGGCCTGCTGTCTGTCTCATCGGGGTCAATTCCACAAGCATGTACTGACCTTCCACTCTGTGTCCAGCACTGGCCTTGTATCACGGGACTCCACGGCACTGAAATGCGTAATGTACACCATGTTCCTCCCCGCACTGCAGCGCCCCTACCCGAAAGTAAGAGTGGGTGGACTGCTTATTTTTAAGTTGCCCTCAGCCGTTAGAGAGTGTCTCTTCATTAGAGAGAAGAGTCGCCACTGGAAAGCCACACGTATTTTATTTCGGACTGCTGCCCTGTCTGCTCGGCAATGAGAACGGCAGGAGGAAGAGATGGTGGCAAAACACTCTGCAAAGTGTTACTTCACCACGAACCATCAAAGCAGCCCCGAGACCACCTACAGCTGCCGTCACAGCCTGGGGACACGCAGCCTTGCACACCTCTAGGTTCGGGACGGGCTCTGTCTCTGCGACCGTGGCCTTCGGCGGGGCTTCCGTCCCCAGATCCGTAACAGCAGGGGTGGTCAGCAGCCTGGCAGATGGTAGTTTAACCTCCTCCCCCCGGGGGCAGAGGAGGAAGGTGCAATCAGCCACCAGTTCAGTCGACTGTCCCCACCCTACTGTCGTCCTCTCCCCCTGAACGCAGATACCAGAGGCATCACGTGCTGAACCGCCCCACGTCTGCACAGAATCCCATTGGGGCTGCCCACCCCCCTGCCCTAGTCCCCGCTGACAGCCACCCAACATAAACACCTTCCCCTGTTGAGATATTCCCACAGTTCCTTGGGCAGCCACCCTCCCATGCTGCATCAAGCTGCAGGGACCTAGACCTACCTATGTTGACAACAGATGTGTCCTTGGTGGTTTAGGGCTGGTGGCTCCCATACACTCAGGGGACCAATGCTGAGAAGGGCGACAGGCAGTGTGGAGGGGTCAGCCGGACCTGAGTCCAATCCTGTCCCCTGCTAGCTGGGGATCTTTGGGTAAGTTATGTGACCTCTCTGCAACCTCCTCATGCATTGCCCCAGCAATTGCCCCTGGCTGTGCCCCAGCATGCCACAAAAGCTGTCATTGTCAGGGTGGCCAACGACCCTGCCATAGCCTCCTTCTGTCCCCAGTTTGCTTCACCCGTTAGCAGCATTTGAGAAGTAACCGCTCTCTCCTGGCTCACACACAGAGAACAGGGGGCGCTGGCTCTGGCCCAGGTGTACTGGTTGGTCATGGCCTGAGTCTAGTCTGACTTAGGATGTGGACAACTTCACAGCTATTAGGTTTTTGACTCTCACCCCGGTGATGGCTAATTTTGCGTGACAAGTTGGCTAGGCCACAGTGCCACAGTGCCCAGAGGTGTGGTCAATCGTTATTCTGGATGTTTCTGGGTGTTTTCCAGATGAGAGTGCCATTTATATTGGTAGCCTTTGAATAAAGCAGATTGCTCTCCCCCGTGAGGTGGGCCTCGCCCAATCAGCTGCAGGCCTCAATCGGACAAAGACTGACCTCCCTGGCCGAGAGGGGGTTCTGCCAGCTGACCACCTTCGGACTCCAGCTGCGTCTCTGCCCCGGGTCTCCGGCTTGCTGGCCTACCCCACCTGAAGGGAAACAGGGTTTGAGCTCTAGGTCAGCAGATTTGAGAGCCTAGCCTTTTCCCACTGGGCCAGGGTGCTTCCCAGATCAAAAGGAAGAAGTGGCTACAAGAGCAAGATCATAATCCCCCATAATTCCCCGGGAGAGCTGGGGAAGCCCCACCCCCAGACTGTGACCCTCAGGCAGGGCCTGGGGCTCGTCAGGCAAAAGGGGGCTTTGAAGAGGTCGTTGTCCCCCAAAGCCCCAGTGCGTGCAGGTATGGCCGGGGGCACTTGGTTGGGAAGCTTGGAATATATACTTAATCCATTTAGTGACTTAAACCCTCAATATGCTATTATGTCCAAAAACGCTTTTAAATTGCCACGTTTTTAATAGAAAAATGGAAACAGAGATACTGTATTAAGTATCTCATTAATAAACACAAGATGATCATTGTTTTTTTATTTTGAATTAACTTTTCCATTTGGGTTCAGTGCACATTCCGCAGACACAGTCTCGTCTCTCGATGCGAGGGGACTTAATTACAGCAGCACAATCGGGCTTCGTGTCTGCATGAAAGGAAAGCAAATGAAATTGCTTCCCCCGCCCCCTCAAAGGTTGTTGCTACAGAGAAACACAACTGAATATGACAGTTCTCTGCTAGCCATTGTTTTGGGATGAAGTTTGGGGATTATATGCAATTATGCCACAGTAAATTATCCATGACCATTCACGTTCGAGGACTCATATTAAAAATAAAGTGAGTGCCTAAGTACGGACTAAAAGGAACCACGATCCCGAGCGCCCTTCGTGGTACCTCTGTCACCTCGGTGTGACAGGTGGTGTCGGAGCCGCTGCCGATCAGAAATCGGCGTAAGGAAAAGCGTGCGACGGGCAGCGAGCAAACCTGCGGGATCGGTCCGTTGGGCCACACCGCCGCGAGCCACGGCCGCTCCTCACTTCTCCTTCTCTGTGCCCAGACATCCACCCCCACCCACCCCGTCTGGTGAGGTTCTTCCTTCCTCGCCCTGTAGCCAGGTGAGGCGAAGTGAAAGGAGCGACCGTGTTGCCTGGCAACCTGGCACTGGGCAACACCCGCGGATGGAGGGACACTGCCGGCGCCCGGCTCGCCGCCCCCCCCCCGCCGCCCCCAGTCCCCAGCAGTCAGGGTCACAGATGGCCTCCCTCGGCAAGAACCGCGGCCCAGACACGCTGCCTGAAGCCTCGCAGGCCGTGTGCTGCGTGACGGCGGGGAAGGGGGGATGGGGGTGGACAAAAGGCACAGACCGCTGTGGGAATGGGGCCCCCCGGAGCTGTGCGATGCGGTGCCATGCCCCGCTTCTCCAAACCAACCCCGCAGAGGCAGGGCTGGCCTCCGGGACCTGGCCTCCTGCCTCCTCACCCCCACGGACCCCAGTGGGACTGGGGTCCTGTACAGCGTCCAGGCCCTGAGCCCTTCGCGCCTGAGCTGAATGCTGGGTTTGTGCAGCTCCTGAGCCGCGTTGGCTGGCTCGGGGCCCCTGGACGGGCTTCCGACTCAGTTTCCCTACTTGGTGACAGCCGGCTGCCTGGCTCCACAGCCCAGCCCCTCACTCCAGGGTGGGCCCTGGCACGTCTGCCTGATCTGTCTCTTGCTAAACACCTTCCACAGGGGCGAGTCCTGCCCTAACCTTAGCCTGGAGCTCATGGCCAGATGTTCTGGAACGATGGCCACCACCGCCAGCCCTCTGCTTTCTCGCTGCCGGGTGCCATCATCCGGGCTGGGTAGCCCGAGATTCCCAAATCGGGGGCGAGCTCGAACAACGGCCCCTCAGACACACCGTTCGGGGTTCTCGCTGCAGATCCCTCCAAGCGCCCCCCTCCCACCCCCACAGAGGGTTCTTTGGCTTGGCTTGGCCTCATTCAGGAAGCGAGCAGGTCTCCGGCACATCCGGTAAGATGCCCATCTGTGACCAGTGTCCCTTGAGAAATATTTCAGGGAAGAATTTTATCTGATCACTGCAGGCAAAGATCAAAGAAAACGAATTCACTGTGTTTGTTACAACATCAGTGAGAGAAGTCGAGAGTATAGCCTCGGAAAGAGCATAAAACATGCAATAAAGGCCAATCCATAATTAATGAACATCGCATCTCTAACACGGCGCTCTTCACACTGAGCACACAATGTGTAATTACTCCTCGCACCGCCGTACCGTCGAGAGTGGGCAGATGCTAGCTGCCTCCTGTAAATAAGGCAACGGGAGAAAAGCCAAACAGTTTTCTCCCAAGGAAACCACCACTGGAAAGTGCAACGAAACCCAGTCCTCTGGAAACGCAGTGGAGAGGCGCATCAAACGTCAGCATTAACCTCCAGCGAAGTTCCCACCGAGCGGGGGCAAGCCCTCGGCGTGCCTGTTCGCGCACACTCTGCTGCAGAGAGCCCCCGCGCCATCCTCCGTCCGAACCGGGTCCCGAGACACACGGACACACCGGGCTCGTTATTGCAAGGGGCCCCGCGGTGCAGAGGCTAAGAGCTGTGTCCTGCTGCTCCTGTCCCTGCCCCAGTCCTGCTACGACTTAAACACAGCTCTGCGAGAGGGTTAGTGTAGCAGATAGTTGACGTTTTAATTAATAGTTGATGACGGTTTAATGAACAGATGCGCCTGGCCGATGGTGAGCACTGTCAAAGCAGTAGGTCTCACTATTACATTATATTCACGTTTCATTTTGACCCCAAAATGGAATGAATGACTCATCACGACCGTCCCTGTTATTCATCACATTTGATTGGAAAGATGTCTGTTTTTAAAGGAGTGAGATGCTTCCTCGAGGTTAGGTGAGTTGAATCTATTCAACAAGGGGGTTCTACAAGTTCTGAAGGCAACAGAGGCATCATTCGAAGGTTCTGAAGGGGCCAGAGATTCAAACGTGTCCAGGCAGGTGAGACAAAGGTGAGGAGTAACCGGGGGTTAGACAACAGGAGGGACTTCCAAAGGGCCATTGGCCAGCAAAGCACGCCTGCAGGCCATGGTCTCATGTGTTTATCTGCTCTCTTCTTGTGTCTTTATCAAGTCCCTGCCTCTCTCTGACACGCAGCAGAGAAAGTTCTCACATATTAAATTACATTCCACCAGCAGGCCTTTTTTCATCTTTAAAAGAGCCTAAAACGGACTCCAGGGTGGAGCTGGATTCACAGAACGACCCCCCCTTTGTTTGAATGCTTCCAATTATTCCAGCAGCGCCTCGCCTGCACTTGGTGAGATAGATTTGCGCCTGTTTATGTAAATCTAATTTGGGTCCTTGGGCATTTCGGGGTTTGTTTTGCTTTTTCCTCTACCGGAGTGAAAATTCCTCCAGTGTAAGCGCCGCATTTCTGCTCCGCAACAATCAAACAAGGGCCTGCGTGCATCCGACGCGGAGCGAGGCAGCAGGAGGGGCTCTCGGAGCTTAGCCCGGCCTCTCCCGCTCGCAGACGCGGCGGCGGCGGCGGCTCCCGCGCCCTGGAGTACTCCGCCGAGCCCTGCCGCTCTCTGCGGAGGGGTTAGTGGGCCATGCCTCTCCTAAGTGCCCTATGCCTGTTATTTCATTTGACCCGTCGACAGCCCCATAAGGCCATTCCTATTATTATTCCCATTTTACAGATAAGAAAAATGAGCAGAGGAGATAAAACGCCCTGCAGAGGAGACACTGCGGGTCACTGCAGACTGAGGACAAGAGCTGAGCTCTCGCCGCCAGGGCCTACGTCGTGCGCCTGCGCGGCGGACCTGGAGTGGGTGCAGCGCGCCTGCGAATCCCGCGCAGACCTCCGTTGCCGGCCCAGGCACTTTTTATAACACGGATTTTGGGGTACATACCGTAACACAAGGCAGGCTAATTGGGTGTGGGTATCTATTCTTCTTCCTGTCCGTAAGCCGTAGACACTGGAGGAAAAATCTTTTTAAGTGTTAAGTCTGTAATATTGAAAAGAAAAAGAAACGTTCGTGGTTTCCTGGATAAGAGGAAGCAGATGGGATAGGATTTACGGAGAAATGAGCGTGGAGGAGAATCGTGGGTAACACAGCAGAACCTTCTCAGGAACTCCCAGATGGAAGGGAGGCCGTGAGATGCTGGGACAGCGCCGCTTGTAAGCTTGATCTGATACCCGTATAGAGTTTTCCAAAGCAAAATGGAGAATAATCATTCGCTTCAAATATCCATAAAGCATTCACAAAGACTCACCGTGAATCGTGCTGAAAATAAAATCTTGACAAATTCCAAAAAGCATGGAATCTTGGCGGCTCCCTTTGCTGCCCACCGTGTGTGAAAATCTGAAACTAGTAATAAAGGATGGTGTACAAATAAAGTAATTTGTTCCGTAGTCACAATTGTTGTTTAGAATGAGTGACACCACCACGTCCGTCGGTGAGGAGCAGCAGGGATGGAGGGAGGGCGATTCCACGAGGGTTGTGGATGGGGATGGGGGGACCGAATGGGCCAAGGGGCTGTTAGAAGTGAGTGGACAGGACGCGAAAACATGCTGGCCTGGTCCCCCGCCAGCCCCTCACCGCCCGGGGTCCAGCCCAGCATCACCCGAGGGACAGCCTGTCCAGCATCTTCACACTGGACCCCAGGGACGAGCACAGACCAGGACCCAAGCCAATGGATTCATATATTTCTGCCAAAAAATTTAATTAAGGTCTATGCACTCTGCACATAACCCCACCCACCAGGGCCACTGCCATTCCGTGACAATCCCCTCCCGCCTCCAGCAAACGCCAGGCCTGGCCAGGCTTTCAGAGATACACACTCTGCGGATGGCATGACTCCTTGGTGTACATTTTCTAGTGTTGATCCTTACGACACCATCGCTATTCCCGTTTTTCAGATGCCGAACCGGAAGCCCAGCTCGTCCAAGGTCACAGCCGGCAAGTGGCAGAACTGAGGGTTGGACTCAGTTCTTCTAAATGGTCATGGAAGAGTCTATGGAAATATGCAAATAGCCTAACATTTACTGATTGATTGAGTCGCTACTCTGAGCCAAGCACTGTGCTGGTGCTTTAAAAAATTATTACCTTATTTTGTCTCACGAAGACTTTGCGAGGTGTTTATAATCTATACATCTATTTCCCACACCATCGAGAAAAGCAGACGGGAAGGGGCCCAAGGTCACAAGCGGAGAAGTCAGAATTTGAACCCATGTCCTGGGTTCAACGCTCCCTTGGCAAGGCACACTGCCCCCTGTCCGTCCCCTTGGTACCAGCCTAACCATCACCAGGGCAGGGGCAAGTAAGCATTCCAGAGCAATTTAATTCCCGTCTGGATTTCTTCTCAAGGAGGAGGATGCTTTTGTAATATGAAAGTGATGCTTTATCGAAGGAAACTAAGGAACTGTTTGAGAAAGCAAAATGCTATTGATTACTTAATAGCCACAGCATAAATCACCCCGGACACAAATCATCTGTTACTCTTTAAGGAGCAGGAACCCAGTATCTGGGAGAAGCCAAGCGCATGACAGCATGGCACACATTAGAATCCAGTTGGGAAGACCTGCAATAAAGGGGGTTTTGAAATATTTCGGCTCAATAGTTATTTGTCCCATCGTTCTAGTTTTCATAACCATCACTGTCAGCTGTTTAGAGGAAACTATCTGGAAAAGAAGCTTCAGTTCCGATAGGTAACTACAGCAATGTTGTAAAAGCACAAATCACCTGGATTAATTTTCTGTGAACTGTCGTCTAACAGATATCAGTTTATTGATTGGAGAGATAGGTTTGGAGACAAAAGCAATTCTCGGATACCGTCATACCGCAAAATGAATAGCTCTCATTACCGTGTGTGACGCCCACTTGGTGTCTGCTACGAGTTTTAGAGCCATACATTGTAAAGCTACTTTAGTGCCGCATGTTTCAAAAGTGTTCTGAAGTTTGGGTCGATGTGCAGCCACACGAGAGTATCGTCCTGAAAGAGTCAACGACACGTCCGCCGTTTTCAGAGAAAAATGAAAATACTGAGAATCTGTGTTAGGATCTGTGACAGGTAACTGAGCCCATTCATTCTCCTACTCATTCAGAATTTCAAGGAGTGTTTTTGGCGATCACTAGTAGGTACTTACGAGAATTGTTTTGGGGAAGGAGATAAGGTGTATGTAAGCTGGAGGCAGTATACTTTATGGATTAGTATCGCTTTAGAAAGCTAGAACCGACATGCAATAAACGGCATATGTTTAAAGCGAACAGTTTGATAAATAGTGACATGTATACACCGGTGAAACTGTCACAGGTTTTGCATGGCCCCTCAGGGAGGAGGTTTGCTGCGTTCTTCGCCTGACCGTTCAAACGTCCGAATCTTCATCTCACTGTTGTTTTTGGATCGGTTCTTGGTTCTCTTTTTCTTCTGGTTAGGCCTTCCTTTGCATGAATTCATTGTTTCTTACGATTGCCTTTTATCTGCTCTGCTGGTTTATTAGCTGTTACTCTTTATAGCGGGTGTGCCCGTGTTTGCTTTAGGGTTCGTGTTACACACATTTAACTCGGCACAGGCCGCCTTCCGGCGATGGTCCCCTCCACGGGCACGGCACGGGCCCCTCACAGAAGGCACCGCGTTCCCCTCCTCCCAGCCTCCCGCTTCTGTTTCCGTGCACCCTTCTTTTGCAGGTGTCCTGAGCCCCGTACTACTTGGTTGCTTTTGCCTTAAATAGGAGATTATCTTTTTTTTTTTTAAGATTTTATTTATTTATTTTTAGAGAGGGAAGGGAGGGAGAGAGAGAGAGAGAGAGAGAGAGAGAGAGAGAAACATCAATGTGCGGTTGCTGAGGGTCATGGCCTGCAACCCAGGAATGTACCCTGGCTGGGAATTGAACCTGAGACACTTTGGTTCCCAGCCCACGCTCAATCCACTGAGCTACGCCAGCCAGGGCTTGGAGATTATCTTTTAAAGAGACGAAAGTAATAAGAAAACGTCTCCATCTTCATGCTTATCGAGGCAGTCGCCCTTTCTGGGACTCCCCGTTCCCTGCAGTAGACCCACATTTCCTTCTCGAATCGCCTTCCTTCTGCCCGACGACCCCTGCGAACGTGTCTTGGGGTTCAGGTCTGCTGGTGATGAATCATTGCAGCTTTTATGCTGATGGCATGTGTTGCCTTTATTCTGAAAGATGTGTTTGCTGGGGGAGGAATCCCAGGTCGAGGTTTTTTTCCTTTCTCCCTCCCCCGACCCGCGCCCTGCCCACCCTGCTCTGGACTTGAAAGATGTTGCTTCATTGTCTTAAAACTTGTGTTGTTTCCCTCAAGCAATCGGCTCTTAACTGTCTCTTTGTTCCTCTGTGTGTGATGTCTTTTTTTCTGTTTCTTGTTAAGATTTTCTTTCATCACTCATTTTGAATGATTTGATCACGATGTGTGTTTGCGGAGTTTCGAGTTTCTCGTTTCGGTTGGTTGAGCTTCTGTGGGTTTGTAGTTTTCCTCAGATTGGAAAGATTCTGGTCATTATTGCTGCAAGTAGCTTTGCTTCCCTGCTCTCTCCTCTCCGTGAGACACTCCCGCCGCAAGCGAGTGAAACCACCTGAGTGGTCCCACGGCTCGCTGGCGCTCTACTCGTTCTCCCTCCGTGTGTTTAATTTTCCACAGTCTCCACTGCTGTTCTCAAGTTCACTAACCTTTTGATGTCTAATCAGTCCCATCTCGTGCATATTTTAGTCCCTGGTCTTGTGGTTGGCAGCCCTAGAAGTGCGACTTCTGTCCCTTTTTTTACGTCTTCTGTGTCCTGTTTAACACGTGCGGCCTGCCTGGCACCGTGTTCGCGCAGACTACGGAATGTGGTCGCCCCCGTGACGTTACTACGTTGCTGGGCTTGTCGACTAGTTCTACCCTGGGTGGCCTTTCTCGGTCACTTTCGGGGAACTGACTTGTCTCCTCATTACGGCTTGCGTCTTTCAGCTTTGTTGCAGGCCCGGTCATTTTTTATCACTTATGCATTCCCAACAATGTTCTTGAGCTTTGATCTGGGATCCAGTTAAATTACTTGGAAACGGTTTGACTTTTTGGATCTTGCTTTTACAGCCTGTTAGTCTGGGAGCCAGAGATGGCTGTAGTCTGGGGCGGCGGAGGCCACGCCCGAGGTGAGACCCTCTGTGCGCTCTGAGACACGCTCCGGGATTGCGGGCGCTCCGCCCCGGTCACCGGGACTGGGCGCTGCCGTCTGCTCTCTGACCTGCCCGGCAACAACCCCTGACCTCGAGCAGTTTCCTCGCAGGGATGCCCCAACCAGCTCTCTCCCCAACACCGACGTGGGGCTGCCGTAGACCCCCAGAGGTCTCTCTTCGGGCGGCTGTGTCTCCTGCAGCGCCCCTCCGGACGTCTTCCGGCTGCCCTGGCATCCCAGGACCCCCGCTCTGTCCCCCAGCTCGGTCCTCGGCACTGCGCCTGGATGCCCCCTCCCTGTGCGGTGGTCCTGGGAACTCTCTCCAGGCGGAACGCTGGGACAGTCACCACAGGGCTCGCCGCGGGGGTTCCCCATCTCTCCCCTGCACTGACGGACGTCCAGTGTCTTCAGAGCCATTGCTTTGGATAGTTTGTCTTGCTTTTTAGTTGTTGCTGGTAGAACAGTAAATCTGTGAAACCCGTTACTTCGTCTTGGCCGGAAGCAGAAGTCTGATGCACATCCTTCGGAAGAGGGTTTCGTTACAACTTTTTATTCACTCTCCTCTGCAGGCAAGGCACTGCGCCTGCCACGGGCACGGTCCCGTGGTTGGGTTTTGTCCTGGTTCGTTTTGCTGTTGTCGTGGGAGGAGGGGCAACAGTGGTATGACACAGTCACCCCCCCGCAGGAACTCACAACCTTGTCGGGGAGACTCGGGGTGGTCACGGAGTAAGGACAGCACCGCAGAGAAGAGGAGGAGGACCCAGGAGTGTTTATCCCGTGAGGGCGTAGGTATCGGGGGCCTCGGGGTCCCGCCCTCGCATCTGCGACGCAGCATGGTGGCCCACCAGACACAGCCCCTCCGGGGCTTACCTTCCAGCGGGAAGACAGGAGGTACGCAGATGGATAAATGGCTGCAGTCAGAGCGATGAAGGATGATTTCACAGGACAAGGGAACGGAGAATGACGGAGGTGCTATTTGAGACAGGAAGGGCTTCCCGAGGCAGGGCCATCGGAGTGGAGACCTGAATTCCGTGACACAAGCAGTGGGGACAAGTGACCCGTCCTTTCTAAGGGAGAGACTCTCCTTCCGACCCGGGCGTCACGCATCACTCACGCCGGTGACACTTGCGTTTCCGCAGGGTTTTAGTAAAGAATGGCCCGCAGCCGTGGGGACGGCGGAAGGACAGGGACAGGCATGTTTGTGAGGCAACAAGGACGCTTGCCTGCGGCCGAGTGTTCCAGGCAGTGAGCGGGCAGGTGACAGGAGGGAGGGGCACACCTCGGGCCCACCGCAGGGAGCCTCCGTGGGCCGGCTGGAGTGTCCGATCTTTGTTTGGCTGGAATCGTGCAGGAAGGGAGGCGGCCCAAGTGGCGGGACGGCCCCTCAGGTCTCTGTGTTTGCAGGATAAACTAGGAGGGTGGCGTGAGGACGGAACACGCACAGGCAGGAAATAGAACGGGCACAGTGAGCGGACGTGCTGGGCCTGGGGCCGGGATGGGAAGGGCGGGACAGTTTGGAGGAAGAATCAGCATAGGCTGGATGCATGGGGGGATGTGGGGCAGCCACGGGGTGAGGGTCCCCAGTGTCCCCGGTGTTCAAGTTCATTGTAAAGGCTTGACCTCAGGGGCCGTGGAGCAAGCTGGCGATGGAGTCTTTGCACAAAGAAAGACCCGGCTGCAGAGTGTCCGCGGTTGATTTTAAACTGGTCTTCCGCTGTGCCTTTTCTCCGCCCACTGATGGGGAGACGGCGACGCCAACCAGCTCTCGCGCTACAACAGACCGGACTTCCAAGTGAACGGCTCAGATCCGGCACCTTTGAAATCTGCACTGTCTCCCACTCCCTGACAACGAAAGGCATTGCATTTTTTAAAAAATCACCATTTTCAGAAGGACGTTTTAGTGTTCCGATCGAGACAAAGATGTCGGAAAAGACAGAGACGAGCTTCTTTAGACACCCGAGGAAGCAAACTGTGCTCGAGGGACCGTTACAAGCTAAGGGGCACTGCAGCCACCGCCGAGGACAACGGTCATGTTCCAGAGGGTCCGTCCAGAGCCGGAAGGAGCTGAACGTCACAGAAATCTGTGACGATGGAAATAATGATCTCGGGACAAGAGGTACTTAACGATTTGCACATTCAGTGCAGAATAGATATTCATCCACGTCCAGCTGGTCACTTTGGAATGCTAACCACTTCGTGTGGCTGGGAGTGTTACCTGGAACCGTGGGGGCACGGTTTGAAGCGAGAGGGGAAACGATTCGTCTTCATTTCAATTTCAATACAACTGCAGAACCCAGTGACCCACCGGGAAGGCGCACGATGCGCCGAAGGGGATCCTCTTTACAATCCAGAGCGACTGGCTGTTTGGGCAGAGCGGTTCTCTTCCCGGAATTGTTCACAAAGCAGCCTATTATGTGGTGAGAGGTACCCTCTGGGCACCATTGAAATTGTTATGAAAGAAACAATCGAGAATGCCAAGTGCGGGGCACAGAACACAGGTGGGTGGTGGAGAGCAGATAAGCAGCCTAGGAGGGTTAAGTTGCGGAATCTGAGGCTGCAGAAAGAGGTGTGATACAATTTACAATACAGCCAGTCACGACTTCAGAATGGGCAATGAAAAGCTCCTGTAGTTAAGTATTGAGTCCCCCCTGCCACACACACACACACAACAGACAAAGACACACACACACACACACACACACACAAGCTTTGCAGCACCAGGGAACTAACTGATGGGTAAATAGACCAAGAAGATCATCAGAGAGCTGGAAAAGAAAGCCAGACTCACTTTCACAAAATTCCTCTGGTTTGGGCAACTTCACAGGCACGACACACAAAACACTATCTGTGCTGCTGGATTACTTCAAAAGAGGGTTTCTCAACCTTGGAACTGGAACCATTTGGGGCCAGAAATTTCTCTGCTGTGGGGCTGTCCAGGGCGCCACAGATGCCCAGCAGCACCACGCCTCTGCCCACTGGATGCCAATGACACCTGCTCGGCCAGTTGTGCAACCCAAGCCGCCTCCAGCCCTTCCCCTGTCCCCGGGGGGGGGGGGAACTGGTCCCCATTTCAGAACCACCACCTTAAAGCAACAGTTTCCACCCCTTTGCACCTCACGGCACACACACTACTAAAATTCTGCGGCACACCAAAAAATATATTTTTTGCCAGTCTGACAAAAAAAAGATAGGTATAATTTTGAATCAGTCACATCAGATGGCTATTGTTGTGTTGGCTGTTGTCATTTTTTTTACTTGTCGGTCTAAGGGAAAAGAGGTCAGTGACCCTGACTAAATAGTCGGAGACCGCATGTTTCGGAAATTCTTGCAGCGCACCGGTTGAAAATTGCTGCCTAAAGGAAAAAACAACATCGACTACTTCAGTAAATTATTTCTCCGTCTAATCACATGCACTTCACCCTTTAAAGAGTGCTAATTAGAAAAAAAAATACTAACTGTGGTCAGAAAGTCATATTGCACACCAAATTAATCCGGAGGGTAACCTGCTGGTAGTTTTAAATAAGCAATTCACATACGTTCTACGAACTCTCTTTGCTGCTTTTTCCTTCCATCTATCTTAGAACAACTGGCAAAAGCATTTGGTCTGTTTATTGGTGCACTGAGTGACACTCTCTCTGTGACACTCTCTTTGTGACACAATAAAACCACAGACGTCATGACACTCTCCTAAGAGATGGTGGCAAAACAGTATAGTTTGACGCTTCCTCCACTTGAAGGTCTGTAAAAAAAGAAATCCAGGTGTATTTTGTAAGAGAGATGTGCACCTACTGTGAGACCCTGAAGCAGCTGGAAGGGGCTCACGGTCATTACGCCATCAGACACGAAGGAGCCCTTTTGACTTTTTCCTAGAAATTTCTTCTTTACAGTGCACGCTGGCCGCGTGGTTATCGCTGCGAGGTGAACTGTTCCCGCTGTGGTAGGAACACCCTACCAGAACCGGAGCTGGAGCAGTTGCTCCACACGGGACCGCGTCATGTGCACCTCTCATCACTGTATCCACACACTCGGCCCGTGCCAGACCTACAGCGAGCAGCGGGTAAACGGTTCCTGGATGAACATGAATGAAAGAATGAATGAATGAATGAATGAGTGAATGAGTAAAGAGGAAAGAAAGGCTGACCCTGAAGCAAATAGATTAAGATGTCAGCTCCTCAACGACTCTGTGGTTGGCAGTTGGCACATAGTAGGTGGTCAACAAATGTTTGTAGGACTCATCTGAACGTGGGGGCTCTGCCTGCCTCTAACACCTGTCCGACTGAGGCCACGGCCGGGGCGCTGCCTGCATCTGGTGACCAGGCTCGTCTGCTCGGTGGCGTCCAAGTACCACACAGGCCACGTTCCACCACTCAGACCCAACTCACGCCATCCTGTGCGGAAAGAGTTCAACACGTGCTTTGCAAAAGGACAACGTCACCGCCTTCGACAGGTGAGGAGGCACCTGTTGCCCTTTAGCATCGTGATCCTGTTGCTGCAGGATTTCTGAAATGCTGCCAGCAGCCTGCCCCCCACTCCCCCAACGCTGGACGCGGCGGGACTGGCCGCCCTGCAGCCCAGGCGAGGGCTTGGGAACGCACTGTGTCAGATCCTCGCAGGCAGCCAGGAGTTCCTCCTCCTCTTAAACGGCATTCTTTATGGCTCATCCTGAAACTGTAACAACTCGTCTCAAGTGAAAAATTAAAAGTGTGCCACTGGGGGAATAAGGACGCGACTCCTGGGGATGGCGCTGAGATTCGCTCTAACAACAGAGGGCCAGGTGAGTGGCGCAGTGCGCTGCACCCCCTGTGGGCGGGCGGAACGACAGTGCCCAGAAGGAACTGCGAGTGGCAATGACAGGCAAAAACCACCCTTTTAGAATCCAGCAAAAAATAAAGACAGGAGATTGCAGCAACGCTCCGATAGCCAACCGCTTGTTGATTAGCACAGGCATGCGGGAAAACACAACTGAAAATTATTCAGTCACACCAAATGCTGGCAAGGGACGGAGGCCAGTGAAAATCGAACAGAAGCAAGGTGTGTTGATATCAATCAGCAGTGTGAAAAAACATTGAGAAATGCAATGCAACACCGTTTCAAGGGTTTTAATCTCCAGTTTAAGAAAAAAGAAATAAACGAGCCCTTCCTTAACAGGAAGAAAGAACACATCTCTTCTCTATTCTCTCTCCACCCCCTCACCCCGGGTTACTAGGAGATGTCGTATTCGGTGAGACAGTTCCGGGACCGGATCGCCGACTACGATGCACATCTATGCGATCTGCATCGGGCTTGGTTACACAACGTATTTGGCAGATCTCTTGAATTAATTGCCTTCAGTGTTTCCCATCATTGAAAGAAGATTCATGACTCGGAGAGGCCATAAATGAAATATGGCATATAGGTAGTAATTACTCGAATTGCATTCCTGAGTCTTTGAAGAAAAATTAGCCAACGATGAGGATCTGATAGCTAATGTTGCAATTAGTTACAGATGCCACGCGGTGACCTCTATCACTTACTATTTTTTTTAAAAAAATCTAAAATTTACCCAGGTTAATAGCATAACAGATTCTTCACTGTTACTTGTGGCAGAAGTGCAATTCTACAAATGCACTAGCATGGCCTTCTTATAATAATTGCTTAACTCTTCATCTAGAGGTGGAATCACTCGTGGTAGTTCTTTGACTAGGAAAGGATCGTATTAAACCCACATTCCCCGAGCATTGCTGTGTGGTGGGCACTCAGACTGATGAGACTTCCTTCTATCTCCGGCGTTCCTGTGTGGTTAGGTGCCCCCTAATCCCACAATGAGGGCATGGGGGTGGGGTGGTGGCGTGCTGCCCAAGGCCACATGGAGCTGCCTTTCGTGCCCTGCTGTCCCTGGGCTAGGGGTGGGGTGTGCCTTCATGAGATGCCCAGCAAAGTGCTCTTCTGAGTCGAAAGTTAGGACTGGTCTACAGGATACAGAGTGTTGCTTGCCCAGCACCCTTTCTTCTGGGACGCCGGTTCTCCCTCATCCCTGATAACCTTGCTGGCTCTACGGGGTTTGGGTAGAGCTGGCCCCTGCATCCTAGCCCAGAAAGAAGCACGTGACCCAGGCTGGCCACCCAGAGCCCAGGATGAGGCTGGGTCGGTTGGAGAACCCATTCCCCGGGTCCTCAAGCCCCGACGGCCACCTAGGCCTGAGCTGCAGCAGGGAGGGGAGGGGTGGAGAGAGACACCGTAGTCAACCTCGCTGTAGTTGTACCCTGGGGCCTTTGGTAGTGGTTACCTCCATTCTCCGGTGTTGAGGAGTGACTTTCAGGTATTTTTTTGGTATAACCATCAATTTTGGTTCATCCCATCCTTCACTCATGGTAAAACTGGGATCAGCGTTTTGGAGAGGAGGACCACAGAGGTTGCACATGATTGTCATCACATTATGTCACGGGTACATGATTTATCTCTGATGATCACACGTGTAGTTAAGTGTGTGAGGTGTGTAACTCCCTGCAGTAAGGGAGAACACACACCGAGGGCACCTGCGGGCGTCTCAGTAAGAAGGCGGTGTCAGAAAGAACCTGTTACAGGCTTCCAGTTTGGGCGGATGATTTGGGGGCAGGTCTGAGTCAGGAGTTTCCTCTGGATGGCACACTCTGAAAGCAGCCCAGTCTGGTGATTGACATCTCAGTAAATCTCATCTACAGGGGAGGAGACTAGTCCAGGTTTCCCCGCCCCTACAATCATAATCTGCATATCTTATAAAACCTAGCGTAGTTACGTTATCTGGTTAAGACTAACTAAAATTACTGGGCGAACACGGCTGTCTGCGGCGGAGCGCAAACTCATGAAGGCAGGTGGGTGGCCAGGGCTGGTCTCCTCCAAACGCGCCTCCTTTGCCGGGTCTGGCTTTTCCTCCCGCGGACCGTCCCCCAGCTCCCCACCCTGCACGAAGAGCCGCCGTCTGAGCGTGGTGGAGACCGTGGTGCTTGCGCGGCAATCTGGACGTTTGACGTGTATAAAATCAGAATGTGGATTTTGAACTAGCTGTTTCTTTTTTGGCTTTTTCATTTCCTTCCCGAGGAGGGCCGGAGTAAATCTCTAGCCCACAGCGTGTTCGTCCTTATCAGTCTTCATCTCCCTGTCCCGGGACAGACGGCACCAAGTCTTATCTGTGGGAGGGGAGCCTAGCGCGGGAGAGAAGAGGAACTGTCACTCACTGTGGCAGAGAGAGGGAGTGTTTGGTGGTCCGTGGGTGGCAGAGTGACCTCGTTTTTGTCTGTGCTGAGACGGAAGCATCAAGTGACCTTGCTTTGTCTCATTTTGTCACGGTCTCAGGATGGCTTTGCGCTCGGTCCGGTGGGAGATGGTGTCTAATCAGGGAACAGCAGGGCCCACCTGGAGAGCCAGGCGGACTCCTGCAGGTCAGGGGCGTGTCTCCCCCAGTGCTGGCCCCGGTCGCCCGTGGCTGCCGGTCCCTCCACTGACCAGCTCCTTTCCTGTCCCTTTCCACACTCTAGTCTTTGAAAGGGAGCCAGCACGTGGGGTGGGCGTCATGCTCCGTCCACCTCCTTGAGAGGTTGCCATTGAACTTCTAAAGTCTTTTTCACTTAAGCTGAAATGAGTTGGGCAGAGGACAGCCGAACCCAAAGAGCTCTAACGGGTGCGCTCCGTCCTTAGGGTCTTTCTTGCTAGTGGGACTGTTGTGCTGGTTTCACGCCCTCTTACTTGTTAAAACTTTATAACACAGTCACCAAGGAGATGTTTTTGAAAACAGGTTCAAGAAGGCAGTATGTCCAGACTGACGAATTGGATTCTAGATTTTTTCCAGGTACCCACTGGGGGGTTCTGTGCATCCGCTGAGAGCCCAACATATCTCTGGGAGCCTGGGGTGTCCGCCATGCCCGGGATCGGAGCTCAGTCCAGCGTCCGACCCGGACAGAAACCCAAGCGCCGCCCAGTGTGTCTGACCGTACACAGTGAGGCGGCACGCCAGTGGGTGGGAGTCGGGCTGCTAATGAAGGGGTGTGGCAGCATTCCGCCCTGAGCTGTGCTGGTCTGAAGAGCACAGGTTGCTCTTTTAGAAAAAATAGAGAGCGAGAGAGAGAGAGAGCGAGAGAGCAAGCTTTTGTTTGCACCACAGCAGATAAAGAGTCCTTTCGCTTCCGCAGCCAGTTTCACCACAAGCATTCTCCTGTGCAGGAAAATCAATAAAGGCAATAAATAAATGGCAATCCCATCGAGAGCTGCTTACTAAGTGATTAAATGCTTCAAACCCCAAATACTTGCCTGCTTCAGGGATACAAATCTGAACGAACATATGTAAATGGAATTAATGCTCAAATAATTTTCTAGTGACTTAGCACAAACGTGCGGTTGTTAATACCGCCATAATTTACGTTTGAATATTTACCCCTGCTTTCCTAAGCGTGACACCTTTCATCTACTTTTCCGACAGAATTTGAAAATAGATGTGGGAGTCTTTTTCGTCACCGTCTGCTCTTTGTAGAGAGAGACAACAAAAGGCGCAGGACCTCGGGGTCTAAGGCGGGATGGGAGAGTCTGTGACGATGTCACCAGCGTCCCCACCAGACAGGGAAGCAGGCCTCCCCAACCCACGAGGACCGGCACTGGGAGGGGCATCCGTTCACATTTCCCTCCTTTTTTGCAAGCACCTGGACTGTGCACACGAGGGTTCGTACAGGTTATTTATAAGGCAGTTTCTTTGCATCATCACGAAGCGTCTAGAAGAGGGACATGCCATGAAAGTGGTGGGTCTGGGTCTTCTGACCCCTTAAGGTTGACAGGAACGTTGACACCTGAGCCAAGAGGCCGTTTTCCCTGTGCCCTTGACTCCCTGCTTCCTGTGCACTGGGTGGCCCTGGGGGGCGGGGGCGGGGGCGCCCTGCCCGGCTCCTGCAGGCTACCACGTCCCCTGCGGCACTTCCGGCGGCGCAGTCACGTGGCCTCGCCCGAGCTGCACGTGCAGCCCCAGCGTTTCCCAGGCTTCGCCGCTGCGGGGCAGGAGAGCCTCCGCGCCCTCCTCCCGCCTGCCTCTGCGGTCCACCCTGCAAGGGAACCGAGCAGACGCCGAGAAAGGAAGATCGAGAGGACGGTGAGATGGTTTCTTACCCCTGCTTGCGTTTTCTGAGAAGGAGCGCTTGGAACCGGGTTCCAGCTCCGCCCCTCCCTCACGGGGTGGTGTCAGAACCTCTGTTTCATCATCCGTCCACCCCCCCAGGGAAGAGAGGAGGGGGTGCGGGAGGGTGGGTGGGAGGACGGGAGGGGGGGCAGGAGGGGGGGAACGAAGGAAGGAAGGAGGGGAGGGAAGGAGGGGAGGGAGTGAGCTGCAGAGTCTCTAAAACTTCCTTCTAAACTTTAAAAACTCGGGCGTATTTTGACCGTCACCATCTGTGTTGGTTGTATCGTAAGTACGTGCACTGAGCTTGCGACACGCCACGCTCTGATGTAACAGTCTTCGTGAGCATGCGCTCACCTGATGCCCGTCTGTCTTGTGGTTTATCAGGGCTATCCTAAAGGAAGCCTCGGTTTGTGGGGTCAGCAGTCCTCAAGGGGGTTGTACCACCCCCTGGGGGGCACTGTGGACATGTGCGGTGGTGTTTTTCTGTTGTTTTGGTGCCTGGTGGGCACCCCTGGCGGGTACTTGGTTAAGAGGTCCTACCATGGAGGGGGCGGTCCTACCATGGAGGGGGCGGTCCTACGTGGCAAAGCATTCTCCCGTCTTCAGTGTGACTTCCGAACGTCCCGTTGCAGACTCAGGGAGGTGAACACCCAGTTGGTGATCGGTCCGTCCTAGGACCTAACTCTGGTCAACAGGCGAGCACGGAACGCTTTGCGCGTGGCTCTCACACGCACACGGGAGCTCCCAGGAACGCGGCCGGGATGTACCCTGCGGGAAGACCGCTCCACTGGGCACTGCATCCCGGTTTCAGACCGCGGCATCGCTGGCGGCCGTTCCTCCTGCGGGACTGGAGTCATGCGCGCACCGCACCTCATCGGAGCAGACCCTGTCCGCGCCGGCTCACCCGCCTCCACCACCAGGAGGCCCGGGCCCACTTCCTCTCTAACCGTGATTCGAAATCAAGAGACGTAGGGACGAGCGTCAGGATGAGCTTTCAAACACCTGCACCGCTCTTTCAGTCAACAGACGATGACGATCACTGCCACAAACAAGGGTCACCCGAGAACTGCGGGATGTGCACGGTTGTTATCTCAGGACTCACGGTGTTCCGGCCCTGTCCCTGCGCGTGCCTCAGCTCGGGGCACGTGGGAGCCTGGGCACAGAAGCGGTGGGGGGGGGGCTGGTTAAGTCTGTATCCCTGGAACAGCTGGCCCAGGACGAGTGGGAGGGCCCCGACGCCCAGGGCGGGTGGCGTGGGAAACGAGGGAACAGTGACGGGAAAAGATACTTGGAGAAAGGGAGGGCAGGGACCTCCCTCTGTTGTAACCTTGCAGGGGACAAGAGGGAGCTGCGGGCACCCTGGGGTGGTTTCCCTCCCGGAACCGCCCTGGGATAACAACCTGCCCCCAGGAACGTGCACGACCCCATTTGGCTGTGCGTCGCTCAAGCCAAAGGGAAAGATTTCCCAGCCTGGCTCCGCGGTGCGACGGTGACTTATTCACCTTCTGCCGCCTGGACGATGCCTTGCTTGAACTTGGCTGAGCAGCGGAGATAAAGGAAACAAACCTTTAACATAAAAGGACTTGGACAACGTGTTAATGGACTCTTTAGGGATTTAGATGT
Organism: Phyllostomus hastatus; assembly: GCF_019186645.2. NCBI lineage: Eukaryota > Metazoa > Chordata > Mammalia > Chiroptera > Phyllostomidae > Phyllostomus > Phyllostomus hastatus. Next base: position 31,089,384 of record NW_025334004.1, read on the forward strand.
CGATGGGCCCTTTAGCCGGACTTTGCACGCACTTCCGGGGAATTTAACCCCAAACACCGGCCTGTTTTCCTTTCGTGTGAGACAGAAGACGGCCCGCGGGGTGGAGCAGGACCGTGTGGAGCGCAGGCACTTCGAGGAGCCACTCCGCCGTGGTCTTCCTGTGCGTGCATGCTTTGCATAATGAAAGGAAACATGTCATGCTTACATACGACTTCTGGTTACCTGCGCACACCGTCGGGGTTAAGGATCAGTGTTTGCCTTGAAGACAATCGGAAAATTCTTTCCACTCAGCAGGTTGCAACGCACTCCCCCACCCAGCCCTCCCGTCTTCCCGTCTTGGCTGTCTTTGTGGCTCCGATTCTGTTACCCTCACGTCACTGCCCGGGTCTCCGGTCTCCCGGCCCGTGTCTGATTCGGTGCTGGGTCCCAAAGCACCTTCCTCCGAGGCTGTTGTACTTACTCCTCCCCTGACGTCCTCACGGCTGCCTTTCCCATGTGGAGTCGGACTGATCCCACCCCCACCCCCGCCCCGTCTCCCCTCCTGAGCATTGTCGACGTATTAATCCTCCCGCGATGGTGTTCGGGTCGGTTGCTCCTCCATTCAAACACCCCCCTCCCCCAACTACTCTATCAAGACTGAGTCTTCTGCCTCTTTTCGACTTCTTCTAAATCTACTTCTACATTTTTTCTCACCCTCACTTCCATCTTCTACCCCCATATGAACCCATTACCGAGTTCCACTGATGTTTCCGCCGAAATACCTCCCAAATCCGTCCTTTTTTTCTCTTCCCTCCGCCGTCACTCTGGTCCACGCCCCCGCCACTCCTCCCTGGAGTCTGCATCCCAGCGGGCACTGCCGCCTTCTCCCTGTCCCCTCCAGTCCAGCCTCGGTTTCTCCAAGGCGAGTTGTCAACAACACCCCCCTAGGCCACGTCCCTTCTTAAAACCATTTGGTGGTTTCCTACCGAACTTAAAACGAAACATAGCTCCTTATCACACAAGTCCCCCACGACCCGTCCCCTACCTAACTCTGGAGCCTCACATCGTGCCTCTCTCTCCCCCACTCGCCACGTTCCAGTCGGTGGACAACCTTCCCTTCCACCCACGTTCCGTGAGCGCTCCCTCCCCTTCGCTTCGGACAGTCTCCTGAGTTCACCTGGGGGCAGCCGCCTGGGCCTTCGGGGCTCAGCTCAGGGACGGCATCAGAAGCACAAACATTCTCAAGGACATTCACTCAAACGGAATCCCCGTGAAACCCGGGATCCAGAGCGAGATGGAGAAACGCAAGAATAACATGCAGAGGGACCTAGAAAACCGAGGACACAGATGGAGGGCAAAATAAGTCCCATCGGAGACCGGGCCCGTCGGTTACGGACAGCAGGAAGTTGGCTTTGCAGAAAGCTGAGATGTGCAGAGAGCCGTGAGCAAGTCGGACGGAACGAGGAAGGAAACAGACTGGAAGAAGCAGGAGGACAGCCACGGAGATGGGACGCAGGGATCAGTTCACGAGTAATCAGTGTCCCGGAACAGGGAACGTACAAAAAGGGGCAGGAAATGTATTCAAAGGATAATAGGAAATTTTTTCCTGAAAAAATGGAATCTGCCCATATTAGTCATCTTCTTCGGAGAAACGGAATGAGCAGGGCGCCGCTCTAGGTGTGGAAATACAGACGTATGTGAGATTTATCGTGGGAAGTGATCCGAGTGCATGAGGAGGCTGAGAAGTTCCGTGATCTGCTGTCTGCAGTTTGGAGAACCATGTGAGCTGGTGGTGTACACTTGACCCTTGAACTCAGGGGTTAGGGATACCGACTCCCCACCCCCATGCAATAAAAAATCTGCTCATAACTCTGCCTTCCCCTCAACTTAACTAGTGACAGCCGACTGCTGGTTAGAAGCCTCACTGACGTCAGTTTACACATTTTGTGTGTGTGTGTGTGTGTGTGTGTGTGTATTACATGCTATATCCTTACAATAAAGTAAACCAGAGAAAAGAAAACGTTATTAAGAAAATCAGAAAGAAGAAAGAATACATTTGCAGTAGTTATTGAAAACACTCTGTGTCTAAGTTCAAAGCCCTGTTGTTCAAGAGTCAACTGATTCAGCCCAACGAATCCTGAGAATCAGGGCACGGTGTGAGTCCGGTCTGAGTCCAAAGGCCCAAGGCCGAGGGGCCCCGATGGCCAGGGGCAGGGGCAGGGGAAGGTGGCTGTCCCCGCTCAAGCCGACAGAGCCGAGTCACCTTTGTCCACCTTTTGGTTCTTTCCAGCCCTCAGCAGACTGGGCGATGCCCACGGGCATCGGTATGCGGGCATCTGGGCACCCTCTGTACTCCGGCTGCTGACTCAGACGCTAATCTCTCCCAGAAACACCCTCGCAGACACACCCAGAGATCACGTTGCCCAGCGACCTGGGCATCTGTAGCCCAGACAAGCTGACTTGTAAATAATCATAGCAGTTACATTATTCAAAACAGAATGAAAATTTATACGCAACAAAAAAATCTGTAAAAACTTATTATAAGTAGAGTGTCAATGTTTCATGCAAAATAAAAACATAATAATAACAGACTGGAATTAAAAATATACAATATCTAGCCCTGGCTGGCGTAGCTCAGTGGATTGAGTGCCGACTGCGAGACAAAGTGTTGCAGGTTCGATTCCCAGTCAGGGTACATGCCTGGGTTGCTGGCCACGACCCCCCAGCAACCGCACATTGGTGTTTCTCTCTCTCTCTCTTTCTCACACCCTTCCCTCTCTAAAAATAAATAAACAAAATCTTTAAAAATATATACAATATCTACAGACCCGAATATGCCAATTAAAATTAGGAAGAAAAGGAATGGAGCAAGCAAAAGAAATGCGATCCCGCAAAATGTTTCATTTACTTACAATGTTTAACTTCCTAACTTGATTGATGGGAGAAAGAATTTAAAATAGTGTTTCAAGTTGTAAAGGTAGCAACTAGTTAACAATGAAAAGACTGTGTGTCTTTCACATGCCTCCCAAGGCAATAAACAATCAAAACAAACCAGAGTACATGGTGAAAGAAAGAACACAAAGGAAAAAAAATCAAGAAAACAGAAAAGCCAGAAGAAGACATTCAATAGCGTTACAAAACTGAAATGAAGCACAACTATTATAAAAATCAATGCGAACGGGATCGAAAACTGGAGCTGCCTGTATGTGCTCCGAGGGACGAACTTGAGAGGGAGAGAGCAGCCTGTACGTGCTCCGAGGGACGAACTTGGGAGGGAGAGAGCGGCCGGAGGTGCGCCAGGCAGCCGCAGGCAGAAAGCAAGCAGGGTCTGCCATCTTCACTTGCAAACCAAGGTAAGAAAAACATACGGACGAAAGTGCAAACTTAGGAATAAGAATAGAGACATAATACAGAAATGCAAAGGGAGTTGAAAGAATCCGGAGCAATATTTTGTACAATTCTAGCCAATACATTTGAGGACCTGGATGAGAAGTCATTCATTTTATTCCTGTCCCCCAGGTTCTAGCCTCCCTTGATGGGGGTGGGTGGCATCTGCTGGGGCCGGGGGGGGGGGCTTTGGGGGAAAGTGTCTGCGTTCCAGCTAAAGGACAGACACGGATGCCCTGGCCCCTCCTCTGTCTGAAACACAGATGTGGGTACTCCCGAGCTGCTCGAGTCTCCTTGCAGCCTTGAGAGAGGAGTCTGGAGACTCACAGCCCCGCGGCCTGGGTGAGCCCCTGAATGAACTGACACCCCCAGCCCTCCAGCCTTCTTCTTGCTGGAGAAAACGAAACCGTTTGTTTGAATCTCTAGTACTAAAGTTTTCTGTTATTTGCAAGGAGATGCACTTCTGACTGGAGCACACACTGGTTACCACGCCAGAGCCAATGCCTTGCACTCATGTTAAAGACAGCGCAAAGATGCCTGTACTGCTACTTTCCTCTATTGCGATGCTAGAAGTCTTAACCGATGGAATGAGACAAGCGAACCAAATTAGAAATACAAACAATAAAAAAGAAAAAAAGCAAATGATCATTGATTCAGATGCGATGACTGCTAAAATACCCAAATAAATGAATTAAAGCTAATATTAAACATATAATTTCATAACATGGCTGGCAACAAAATCAATACACACAAATAAATGTCTTGACCATGCAAATAAGATCACTAGTTAGTGAATATAACAGAAGAAAAGATCCCCCTGACAACAGCAACAGATTGATAAAACCACCGGAGCGCATGTGGAAAAAGAAGACTTAGAACTATAAAAATTTACTCGTGCAAACTTCTGAGAAGGTAGTGCTTAATATTTTATGTAAGCTTTTTCTCTATGAATTATATATAAATTCAATAGAACCTTAAAATAAAGAAAAACCAGAGTGGCAATGCTAAAGTCAGCCAAAATGGCATTCATGAAGAAAAATATTAAGTGGAACAAAAAGAAACATTTAATCTTGTTCAAGAAGCAACCCACAAACAAGATAAAGTCGTTATAAATTTTTGTTTTAAATCGTCTAATGCGAAAACTGTTAGAAAATCAAAGCAATACTAACGGAAACACAACAGTGAGATAACTTAACACAGTTCTCTCAGAAACTGACAGATAAATGAAGACCTGAGGAATTTCAATAATAACAAATAACCCCACTTGTTTGTTACATGCAGAAGTGTCATAGAAAACAGTCATTCTGTTCTAAACCATGTATCATTTTAAAATATACCATACGCCATAAAGAAATCTCAGCCCCCAAAGGTAGAAACCATAAATGCCATTTTCTCTAACTATAATTCAATTAAACTAGAAATTAATAACTCTAAAACTTCGGGCACTAAAAATTCTCTTCTACATAACATTTAAATTAAAAAGAAAATAAAAATTAAACCACAGAATATTTAGAACCTGACAAAAATCCAGGCACTACAAATCAAAGTTATTGAGATGTGGCCTAAATACTAATAAAAGGAAAATGTATCACTTCAAATGCATTTGTTAGAAAAACAGTGATGACCAAAATGAATAAATGACTAAGCATTCAACTCAAAAAGTTGAATGAGCACAATAAAACAAAAGGAAAGACTGATTTATTTATATCTTACCTGCGGAGTAAAATGAGCAATTACTGAAATAGAAAGCAAGAAGGTGAACTTACTCGACATCACCCATAGTTGGCTCTTCAGAATAGCCAATAAAATAGGTGCGTCTCTGGCAACTCTAACTGTGCAAGAAAAGGGAAAATAAAAAAATATTAGGAAAGAAACATGAGATATAGTCAAAGTCATGGGAACGTTCACTGAGAGAATAATCGCGCACTTTCTCTCCTCTAAGACGGTGTTCCCGTAACTGGTAAATGATGTTCATGAAACGGAAGGCTCCCAGGCACAGGGGCGGCTGGTGCCCACTGTCACTGCCCCCGCCTGGCAGACCTCGCTTTGCTTAGCAGCCCTCTTCCTCCCATTTCCCCTCAACACATTTATTTTTACTGGCAAAACCACAAGCATTTCAATTTTGTTACAGTGGTCCCCCTTCCTTCCCCAGACCCCGGTGGGTGCCCCAAACCGCGGATAGCGTGAACCCGCGTGGGCTGTGTTCTCTCCAATGCATACATCCTATGACAACTTTTCACTTGTAAAACAGGCATTGTAAGACAGTAACAAGAATAATAATAAATGAAATGACAAAAAAATGCTGTAATAAAACTTATGTAAATATGATCTCAAAATACCATAGTGTGATAGTATGCTGAACTCACCTTTTCATGTAAAAGACACACTTTCTGGCTTCCCTCCGGCATCTCGGAAACTCCAGCACCCTACTCTTGCACTCTGGGGCTATGTTAAGCAAAATACAGGTGACGTGCACATGGGCACCGCCAAACTCAGAGGCTAGGTGGGATCACCAAGCAGCTACAGAGTAACCACCTACCTAGCAGGCGCGTCTCCATGGAGCACACGGCTGATTCTCTTTGGCACAGGTAGAGCCAGACCCTGCGAGATTTCATCATGCCACTCGGGCGCATGCCGTTTCTAACTTGTGAATTGTTTATTTCTGAAATTTCCTACTTAGTATTTTTTAGAACTCTGTTGACCGCAGATACCTGAATCCATAGAAATCGTGGAGTAGATCAGGGGAGGTTACTGTACTTGGGGTCCCCTAAAATGCCTTCAAACCTGATGGCGCTATCATGAGACACTGTAGAGACTGGGCCATGGTTCAGAGACTGTCCCTAAAAAAGTGGAAGGCCCCCACTGCACTCAGAGACTGGAAGGATGGCTCAGAGTGGGAGAAGGGACCCGCCTTTGTGTTCTAGAAGAGTCCACCAAGTGGTTGGAAAGTTCTGGGTATTGAAATAACATTGGGGACATAACCAAGGGCCGACATCCAATGAAAGGAAAACTGGAAAAGAAACAGTACCTCAGGAGCAACAAACATTCTCCAACCAACGTTCTCCAGTAATTCCGTTCTCCAACGAAAGGAACCAGCGATGTCCGGAGAGATCCCCGGAATGATCCCCGGAGTGGGGCAGGAGATACCGAGAGCAGCCTGGGGCACCTCGTGGGGCCAGAAGGCAGGCTAATGCTGAGACAGACAGACAAACAAACAAAAGAAACAACCCACAATCTGAGCAACACAATAAAGGGGTATTGGATTATAGCCCAATGTATAAAGCCAATATCCACGAGCCCACACTCACATAAGTAAATGACTTAAATAGATGAACAGATGGAGGAGAATAGACAAGTCTCCTTGCAGAAGAATTCCAAATGATTTATGTAGATTCCCTGCCCTCCAGGAAGGAGGCGGAGAACTCCTCAGTCCTTAGGTGTCTGCTGGGCATAGTGACTTCTTTCCGAAACAGACAATATGGAGAGTGGGGGAGGGGGAGAGCAGCTTCGCAGCAAAGAAACCTCACTCACGCTCCCTCGGCCAGGTGCTCAAGGGCGGCGTCGCACTCACAGCCCACGCGGATAGTCCTCCTGATGCGATGCGATGCGATGGAAGTCGTGCTTTATCTCTAGGGCCACCCTCCTATAACCCATAATCCTGGTCTAATCATGAGAAAAACCAGACACACTTCGATAGAGGGGTGCCCCACAAAATCCCGCCGGGCAGTGCCCCTCAACACTGTCACGGTCATCGAAAACGAGGGAAGAGGGAGAACCCGCCACGGCCCCAAGGAGCCTAAGGGGACAGGTGGTGTCTGCCGGCCACATCGTGTCCCAGATGGGATCCCGGAACAGAAAAAGGACCTTAGGTGAGAACCACAGGAATCTAAATAAACCACGATCTTTACTAACGATGTCCCGACACTATTTCATTAGTTGTTACAGATGCCAGTACTGGTGCGGGATGTCGGGAGCAGTGGGAACTGGGTGCCGTGCACGTGGGAACCTCCGTCTTCCCCCAAATCGGAAACGGTGATAAAGAAAGTCCATTAAAAAGGAAAAGCCGTGAACCGGGGGGGCGACAGGGTTGGCCAATGCAGTCTGACTCCATAGCCCACGCTGTTAACGAGTAAATTATTTTCTTAACAAAGGGAACAAAAAACTAAACAGGACCATAAGTTTGCGTAATGTAACAGGTTGTCACAACTGTATACCTCCCCCTCCCCCCCCCCCACCGGCCCCAAAGGCAGCGGGCTCAGGCACTTGAACGAACAAGTGTTTCCAAAGGAACCAATGACTCCTGTGACATTTAGGCTGTTCCAGAGAATTAAAAAAAAAAAAGACAGAAGGTTTCCCAGCTCATTCTGTAGAGCTTATATAGTTCTTGATACCAAACAGAACACAAATATGGCGCCCGCACACAGTAAATCAATACTGTCTGTGAACACACACAGAAAGTTTAACGTGTAATGGAAATAGGCTACAGCTCTTGACCAACGAGTACGGAACTAGTTTAGTGTTCCACAGCTTCCCCACAGTGCCCTGGCTGACCGTCAGCCCTGGCCTGAGCCCGCTCATGTTATATGTCTGAGATGTGCTCAGATACACAACACATATGTGTGAGGTCGAGTCTGTAAACATGTATGGGACCAGGGTCTGCAAGGACACAGACCAGTCTGCTCACAGGGCTGCGGGGATCGGGGCCAGGGCCACGGCTGCTAAGGGAGGGGCTTCTGCTTCTCACTCAGTGGTTTCCTGTGAATTAAGTTCTCTTATGGCTGAAATAAGATACGTGTACTCAATCCCATCCGATGAAAAGGACTTTATGTGATAATATGTGACGATATGATGAAGTTCGTCTGTAACTCCTCTGTGAAGATAATTACGCACACATGGAAAAATCGAGAGCCTGGGGAGTCCAACACTTGCCCGAACGGATATTAAAATATATTATGAGCCTCAGCACTTTAACAAGGGTCACACTGACTCAGGGATAGAAATGTCAGCAGGTCCGAATGCAGTGTCCAGAAATAGACGCAGGCCCGGGTAGAAATTTAATGGATGACAAGAGCGACATTTCGAATCAACGGGGACGTGACGGGTAACGCAGGGGTCTCGCCATTTGGAAAACATGAGGCTAAATCTCTATCACGCTGTCTACACTGAAATGGATGAGATGCTTCAAAGGTTTAAAGGTTTTCAAAACAATCTAAAACCATGCAGGCGCTACACGAAGCCAGGAAGGACTTGTGTGCTCTTGGTGTCGGGGGGGAGCTTTTCCTGTTCCGTGAGGAAACGAGAACCCACGCGAAACTGGTCAGTTCCGCTCCCTGAATATCACACAGTTTCGCACAATGAAGAATACCATAAACAAAATTAAAAGATACAAGATAAGCAGGGGGAAATGTTCACCATGCATATGGTATAAAAAGTCATATTCTTTTTCAAAAAGTGAGAAAATGAGAAAAATCCCAAGAGAAACTGGAGAAAGGAGGAGACGGGAGGGGAAACGCAAGGTCCTTGCAGAGAGAGCGCCAGCTGGCGGTCCCTCCTCACGTGCAGACAGGCGCACACGCTTTGCCTGGACACTCCACGCCCAGGATTCGCTTCTCTAGACACGCTCACCAAAGTTGTAGCATTATTTGTAATAAGAACAAGGACAGGAAAACCCCCCAATGTACTCTAATAGGTGTTGATTAAATAGCGACATATCCTTGTAGTGGAATACTCTAAGGCCATCAAAACACAGAGGGAAATCTATGCGTACTGACACAGAAGTCTCCAAGATCATTATTTAAGAGGAACAAATTGCATAGCCAAGGGTCACATTTTGGTACTATAATTAGAGTATCTGTATTCTCACACCTGAAGAAAAGGGTTTTGGAAGAATATGTAGCGATCTGTCGCAGGGATGATTTCTGGGAAGTGGCGAAAAAAGTGGAGTGGAGACATCTCTATTCTATTTGAACGTTTTTACAGTTTTCGTTACACAGTCCAGAAACATAATTAAAAGTCAGAAATAATTCTTCAGATGGTTAAGATTCTTTTCTCCTTTATACAGTCTGCATTATTAGCAGAATGAAAGTTCCTGGAACAGAAAAAGGCAAGCAGCTGGGTTGCTAATCCAGCAGAATGAGTTCAAGGTCATCGGTCATCTCGGGTTCGCAGCCTGAGTGCTAGTTCGCTCCGAAAGAACAGTCAAAGATGGGATCAGGAGGAAAGGCCCAGGGAAAACCACTCCACTCTCCCCTGCGGACTAGTGCCCAGTCACTGGCTTGCCCTGAGTTGGCTGACAGCTGCAGGTGGCATTCGCCAGGGACGCGGAGTGCTGAGTCAACAGCCTGGGGCAGGAAGCTGCCACTGCGGGAGGAGACTCGGCAGGAGAATTGGACCAACGGAAGCTACGTGCAGTGCAGAAAGCCCACCCGCTGGGCACGCTGTGGGCAACCGTGGTCCGTGGGAAAACCCTGGACTTGAGCATGGCAAAATGTGGGCTGTTTATCTCCATTGGTGCTTGAGTTAGAACATCAGATAAGCTCCTGGAGTCTCCTTTCTTCTTTCACCTGAAAAAATGGGATTAATGATACCACTCTCACCGGGTTGTGGTGAAGGTTAAATTGAAATATGAGTATGGAACGCTGTAAACAGTGAGGGCGCACCTGTGAACTGTTACGCTGCTTGTGGAACGTGTTGGCCAGCAGGAGGCAGTAGTGGGACCATAACTAACACGCAGCTCCCGAAGACGAGGCGCCGTGACAGGACTAGGGTTGCTGGGTCAAATACAGGATCCCCAGTTAAATTGGAATTTCAGATAAACCATGAACAATTTTTAGTGTAAGCACGTCATGCTAACTCAGCCCCAGTTAGTGGTTAGTTTGAACTGTTTTCCATTGTCGTGCCATTTCGGATTAGTCAGGCACATCTGCCGACTGTGTTGAAGTTCCGTGGGAGTGCAGATCACAGAACACGTTGACCGCAGCTCCTCCAGGGTGCTTGAATGCCGACGTGCGCATGACAGGGATCGAATCAATGAGGATGAGGGCAAGAATTCGGCTTGGGTGTCGTTAGTTCCCCCAAGACCTTCAGTGCTGGGGCACACCTGGCTGCTCTGGGAACCTACGAATCAGTTAGCGCTCAGGCGCTCAGAGACTGGCCCATTGCCAGGGGCTAAGGAGAGAAGGTCCCAGAGTCCTAGTGTGATACAAACAGAACTCGGGGGCAGCTGGAGTCACCCACACTGGGCTTAAGCTCTCAAATTCCTCCTCTGCTCTGAGCGTTGCTGCGTGTCAGGATTCCCTAAGAGAAAAACAGGACTTTTCACACTCTGTCTGACTTATTAAGTAGAGAAGAAAGAACATTTCCACCTTTAAACATGGAAGCTAACTCAGGTTCGGCTGGGCCGTGGGGCAGCATTTTTGAAACACTGGTCCCTGTCATTGTTTCTTATTGCTGGGCTCTTCCTTGCTAAACTTTTCAATGAGGTTTTGGAGCTGCCACCATGTCCCCGGGTTCAAAGAACATATTAAGTCGGTGTTTGGCTAGAAGAGAGGGAAAAAAGCCAAAGAATGTAAGGGTTACTCTACCCGTAAACAAGATGATAACCTACATGCATTGTGCAAAATCAGTGGTGTATTGTTTTTTTTTTTTTGAGGGAAGATAAAGAACTTTCTCTGGAATTCTTTGATGAAAGATATACTTGAATACACACACACACACACACACACACACAACGTGACAAGGAAATACTTTGCATACTGAGTCATGGCCATGGTTATGTAGGAGTGGTCACCATTTCCATTTAAACAAAGCAATAGGCAGCGAGAAAACACTTCTCTAAAACCACAGCGTCTCTTTGAAAGGAGAGAAGGATCTGCACGCTACCTTATTCATGCACGTTGGAAACCGCCGCGCCTCCAATGAGCAGCCGGAGGGCGGGGGGAGTGTCTCGAACGGCTACATTCCGAGGGCGCACTTGGCATCGTCCCTGAGGACGACGTGGGGTTGCAATTGTGTGGGGTTTTCTTCCCCAGTGAATGGGAAGTGATCAAAGATAACATTGCCGGGGAAAGAATTAAAATAGTGTAACATTGCATCAAGTTATGGCCGACGCCAATCATTACACGGGTGGATGAACCAGATCCCTTCAGGAAGGGTTCGGACGTGCTGTGGCATTCACAATATAATGGCCGAGTGCAGTGAGGCTCAAATAAAAATGCGAAAGCATGTGCCCACTCATGTGGCCAGAACAGTGAAGTAGAAGCACATCTCTTTCAGCGGATCTGTAAGCCACATCCTTCATTTACATCATCTGTGAAACGCGGGGCTGGAGGAAGTAAATTAATTCGAAGAGACTGCCTCGGGAACTTATCTGGGCAGCGGGAAATGCTATCCACTAGGAGACCAGGACAATTAGAGGCACAATCAGGGAAATAAATAAATAAAGTCGAAAGGCCTTCTCTAATTACAGTGCGATCACCTTTCCCAGGGGGGAAGGACAGGAGAGAAAAGCCCAGCCCGGGCACTGAATTCTTCATTGTGCGGACCAGCGTCCCTGGCCGATGAAGCCGGACAGAGCTATTGACTGGAAAAAGTGTTGGTTTATTTACATGCTAAACAGCACCGCCTTCCTGTGCCCTCGGCCGACAAATACCACGCAGCAGGGACGAGAAGAGGGGAAAGGCCCCCGTCCCCACGCCAGAGGGAATTGGAACGGGACAGGCCGGGCCTGTCACACGTGCGAACATCTTGACCCCCGTCCCCGGAAAACGGCTCGCCCGGCTTCTCCAAACCTCTCTGAAGAGATGACCTTCGCTTTTCCAGTAACAAGAACCATCAGAGCCAGGAAACTTGACTCTGAGTCCAGAAGGGGCGGGGAACACCAATACGCCCCTCAATCGAGGAAATCTCCACCGCCCGCTACTTCGAAGGATGGGGAAGGAAACCGTGACCCTCGTCAGAGGGCTCCCGGACAAGGCCAAGTGCGCCCTCGTGCCCCGGGCTGAGTAAAGCAAAGGCGGCAAACACCTGAGGTGAGGACCACAGGCTGGCGGGTGCAGTGGGGTGTTTCAGCACCAGGGAGATCCGAGGGCACAGACCGAGGAGGCCGGAGAGCAGAGCGCGCCCACCCCCTGACCCCCGGGGACTGGCAAGGGCCGAACTGGACGACGCTGCTCAGAGCGTGCGGCCGGCGGTTCCAGTCTCCCGGCTCTGCCAACGGAGGCGCCGTGTTTGCGCCCCTTCTCTGGGTTTTCACTTTCTTTTTTGTGTTTTTAAAGATTTTATGTTTAGAGAGGGAAGGGAGGGAGAAAGAGAGAGAGAGAGAGAAGCATCCATGTGCGGTTGCTGGGGGTCGTGGCCTGCAACCCAGGCATGAGCCCTGACTGGGAATCGAACCTGCGACACTTCGGTTCGCAGCCCGCGCTCCATCCACTGAGCTACGCCAGCCAGGGCTGGTTTCACTTTCTTGATTTAGACAGCAGTCCCTGAACTTGGAATTGGCAGGTATAAGGTCCAACAGACACCGAGAGGGGAAACGGGGCCCCGAGAGGGAAAACAAAACAGGCGGGATGTGGTTCCCGCCCCTTCCTCGCCAGGCGGGCTGGGGCAAGTCGCTTTGTCTCCGGGCATCCGTGTCTGAATTTTGTGTGTTGTGTTTGTCTCACCCTAAATATGTGTGTTGAGCAGTAAAACACACTACCAACACAGAACAGTCCCTCATTTTTTCCCTTAAAAAACAAATCAGATTGTTTAGAGAGAAAAAGTCACGTAAGAAACGACATTGACGGGATATCCGTGTTTTTGTTTTCTCCGTGGGCATTCGGTTTGCCGAGCGGGGTGTTCTGTCTGCACTCTGTCTGTGTGTCCGTTCACGTGGCCCCCCGACCCAGCACGTGCTCCCGGGGAGGCGCGCAGCTGGAAGGCGAGCCTGTGGCTGCCATAGACTCCTCACAGCACCCAGCGCGTCGGGGAGGGGCTGCCTGGGTGGCGCACGCTCGCCAAGGGGGTGCCCCGAGAGGTGACGGGCCCAGCAGCCATTGCCCGCCTGCTATTGCCAGGGAGTCATTGCTTCCCGCCGTCCCCTGGCACCCTCCCCGGGAGCACTGCCCACTGCCATCACCCAGCAGCCGTCACGGGCCCGTCACCGGAGAACCGCACGCACCCGAGCCTCCCACGTGCTGGCTGCTCCCCTGCAGGAGGGCCTGGCCGCAGGGCCTCTCTGTCTGACCCAGGAATCCTGTGGAGTTGGAGGGCCCAGCCTGAGCGGGCCCCGGCCCCCGGCCCCTGCGGACTGCGCAAGGGGACAGTCACGTCACAGGGCCAGCCAGTCCTCGCCAGGATGTTCGCTCAGTGGACCCTAGGACTTGCAGGCACAGTCCCCTGGGGAGGGTGTGGCCGCTCACATGGCAGTCCGAGGCTGAGTGAGGCCTGACCACGTGGGTGGTGGCCCAGGCACAAGCCTGTGAGAGCATTCTGGAATCCTTTCGGAATCCTGAAGAAATTCAGAAGCTGTTTTATGTACCAAAATGCACCCCACTTTGGGAGTTGCCGGACTTTTCTGAGATGCTGACTTAGATAAGATTTACCACCTAGGGGGGTGGGTGGACCATGAACTTCTGCTTTGCGCCGGTGGACATGCCGGGCGGCCTGCCAGTCCTCCCCACGTGTGACTGGGCCCCCGGCCTCCCTCCCGCCACCCTTCACCTCCGCACCGCTCTGTCCACTGCAAACAAATGCAAGACAAGCGTTTATAAGATAGGGCTCCACAGGGTCCCCAGAGGACCTGGGGTCTAGGAAAAGCTTTATCACCTTGCTGTCTGTGGGGCAAAGCCCGGGTCACTTTGATGTCAGAGGTGTGCACCCCTGGCGCTGCCAGTATGGCTGTCCCGACCCCCCCACCCCCGCACCGACTCAGCAGCAGGAGACCTCAGCCGGCAGCTGGGAAGGAAGGGGAGGAGCAGGGCTGGTAACAGAGGGCTTTTCTGACTCCCTGGAGGGGTAGAACAAGAGAAATCTGTGTTTGTGACTGTTACTATAACTATTTTGTCCCCAGCTTGTGTGTGGCCTGGGAAACGTGGAGAACTGAAACCGTGCTGGCCCCTCAGACCTTGGACTTGGGACAGACAAGAGCTGGCCGGGAGACCGCAGGCTTTGGGGGGCCTTGTGTAAACGGGCTGCCGCGTGTGGAAGCGTCTGGGGAAGGGCTTGGCGTGCATCTTCCCGTGTGAATGGGTGACTTGGGTCGCAGGACCCGGACCGGTCCACGGCACCACACAGCTGAACGGGGGGTCAGGGGAAGGCCTCTGTGAAGGAATCAGCCAGACACCAACTCTGTTCCTATTAATGAAATTTCAAAACCCACGCCCGACCTAAATACAAACCGTGGGCCGGAGCGGTGCTCTGCACGGCACGCGGAAGAAAGCGTCTGGGTAAAAATACGGCACTTATGTCCTGGAAGCCGAATTTCATCTGGAAGCTTGACGCTCCAAGCTTTAAATATGAAATTTACAAGCTCATTACAATATTCCCAGCATTGACCAATAAGGTGGTGATTTATCAGTTCATTTCTGAAAGGAAATATTTTACATCATTTTTACACCTTGGTTAAAGGCTTTTTTTTTTTTAACAATTTTAGAAGGCATTTCTGATGCAAATAAAATTCACCAGGAGAACTCCCTAAGCTCTAGCCCCAAGGAGACTAGTCTATGGACTGCAACTTAATTTTTTTTAAAGATTTATTTATTTATTTTTAGAGAGGGAAGGGAGGGAGAAAGAGAGAGAGAGAGAGACATGAATGTACGGTCACTGGGGGCCGTGGCCTGCAACCCTGGCATGTAACCTGGCTGGGAATCGAACCTGCGATGCTTTGGTTCGCAGCCCGCGCTCAATCCACTGAGCCACGCCAGCCAGGGCTGCAACTTAATTTTTAATTAAATCGATTGGGGTGACATTGGTTAATAAGATTACACAGGCTTCGCGTGTACAGTTCCAGGAGATGTGACCCGTACGTTGCCTTGTGTGTCCACCACCCAAAGTCCAATCTTCCATCGTCATATACTCGCCCCTCTTTACCCTTCACTACCCCACCCCCCTTTCCTCTGGTAACCGCCACACTGCTGTCTGTGTCTACGAGCTTTTGTTTGTCCGACGTCCGCTACTTCAGCTCTGTATACACCATGGTCTTGGCGCTCCCTTCCTGGAACCGGTGGTCTCCAAACAGGAGGGCTGGGATGGGAGGAAAGGGGGGGTGCGTCAGAACTTGCAGGGTGGGCTCCACGGCATAGCAAAGAAATGCTCTCCTTCAGACTTATTGCTTTCACGATAAAAATCATAGACGTGACTGCTTGACGAGATCTCTTTGGCTACTGGGGGAGATGCAAAGGTGAAAGAGGAAAAGTCCATTCAAGTAAGTTAATTAAAATAAAAAATATTGAGGAGCTGTTTTAATATTAAGCCGGTCTGAAGAATTTAGCTACTAGGGAGGCACTTGGGTCCTGAAAGTAATCGTATGAAAGCATAAGAAGATGGATGGAAACTTCCTGATATCTGAGTTAAAAATCAATTGACCTTGCATTAGAAAACGTCAACCGTAGCCGATGAATAATAGACTGTAGATTTCGAAAATTAAAGGACCGAGATAATGAAATTCACCTATTCATCCCTATTTTTAGACCAAAATAAACTTAGATTTAAATGTGAAAGCAGGCAAGTGTTCAGATCCTTAATACTGTGATTTTATTCTGAATAATTGCCTTTTATTTTCAATGCCTATTGTGTCTTTACTGTACCTCGTGTCACAATTTAATCTCTCTTTAAACTTAATTTAATGCCCAATTTAATCTCCGTATGACAGCCAATAATTAAGAGAACTCATGTTGTGTAGCTTAATGTTTGGTTGCACAGGTCGGGTATCTGTGTCAGGGACGGCACCGTTTCTTCCCGTGCAATTGAAGGAACGGCATCGCTTGACACGTTTATTTGGCAAGAACAGAACGCCACGGCGCCGTCTTGGAGCGCCAAAACACGGGTTTTCGTGGTGGCGTTGTGAACAGCGAAGGGTTTTACACGCCGAGGAGGCCTACTTTTATCCTGTGTGCATTACACACACAGATGTGCCCGGCTGTGTCGATCATGAGATTTTCCCCTGTGCACATGGGAACATTCTATGCACAAAGCTGAGATAACCCCTTCATAATTATAGTCATCACTTGGATTAATAGTTTGTACCAGTGGATTTCACCCACCTTCCCCTTTCGATTGTCTGAAATATTTCAGGGGAACCCTTGCTTGGGAGCCCCGTTTGCAAAAGGGCAAAGGCGGCTCTGCTCTGACCGAAGTGTTGGGGGGGACCGGAGATTGGGGTCACTCTGAATGGCCTTCGAGCCCTTCTGGGAGCCCCTAGAATTTCTGACACGGTTTGAAAACCTTTGCTATAGTATCGTGCCCGACATCAAGTGGAGAGACACCAAGAACGTGCAACGTCATCCCACTTTACAGACGGGAGACCGGGGGCTCGGTCAACTCGGGTGCCGGCCACCACACAACAATCGAGGGAGTAGGTGTAGCACCTGACCTCACACCTTCCGGCCCCAGGGTCGTTCCCACTGTTTCACACCGTCCGTGACAACGGGAAACATTCTCGGAGCCCCTCCGGAGGGGACTGAGGTAGGATTTATATACAGCGTGAGGGTTTCTTCACGTCCGTCCTCAGCAAAAGCGACTGGTGGCGGTCACGTGGCTCGTGCTCCGGTGGCTCGTGCTCGGTGGCTCCCCCGCATGACCTGCTGCAGAAGGTGGTGAGGTGTATGCGACCCCCGGCCTGAACACCTGGCCGCTTCTCGCCCACTCGAGAAAGCATGCTGGATCCAGGGCAGAAGGGTGATGTTATTTCCTGAATCTATTTTTATTCATGAACGAGGTGACTAGTTCACAAGTTTCAGCGCTAATTAACTTAGAGGAAATAGTTGCTTTTCATCATCCTCGTTAAGAGACAGCGGATCTACAGAAGTAGAATGAGTGATCGGCATCGTGAGAAACATAGGGGTGGGCGAAGTCGGTGAATACTAATAACCATGAATAATACGATAACTACTGAATAACAATACAAGAGTAAACCGTTTTGAGTACTCACAACTGTAAACCTACCTTTGCCCACCCCGGGATCATTAGAACATGAATCGGAAGTTTCCTCGGTGAGAAGAGACTCAATGGAAACCAACAAAGGAAGGAAAATTCAGAAGGAAAAACAAACCACCTCGGTGGGGGCAGGGGTGTTTACTGCAGCTGGAACTGTGCGGGACGCAGGATGGCAGCACGCGACACAGGTCACGGGCAGATCCCGTAGTTTCACGCGTGGCTGATGTGTGTTTGCCATGGGACATTCCCAGTTCTGCGGTCCCTTCCCTCTGAGGACCTAGGGATCCCGGTGTGCCCCGGTGTGGGATGGGGCGGTCATGCGGCTCTCGGGGAAGTGCCGATTAGAAGCACCTTGTGCTGTCACCTCTGACCTGTTAGAATGGCCGCCATCAAAAAGACGAGCGATCACAAGTGCCGGCGAGGACGCGGAGAGAGGGACCCTCGTGCACCGTTGGTGGGCATAGGGACTGGCGCGGCCGCTGTGGGAATGACTGTGGGGGGTTCGCAGAAAGAAAAACGCAAATGGAACGGCCTTAGGGCCCAGCAGTTCCACTACTGGGTATTTATCTGAAGAAAACGAAAACCCAGACTCAGAAACATATCTGCACCTCCACGCTCACTGCAGCGTTCTTCACGAGAGACCAGGCGTGGAAGCAGCCCAGGCGCCCACCGCAGCTGCGTGGACGAAGAAGGTGCTGGGAATACACACAAGGGAACCTGCCTCGGCCGTCAGAAAGAACGGAATCTCGCCATTTGGGGCAGCATGAACAGGCCTTGAGGGCATTAATAAAATGAGTCCCGTGGAGAAAGGTAAACACTGTATAATCTTACTTATATGTGGAATCTAACAAAAAGGAGAGAGAGAGAGAGAGAGAGGAATTCTAGATACAGAGAACAGGTTTCTGGCTGCCAGAGGCAAGGAGGAGGTGGGGTGCAGGGGGCGAGGGGGGTCTAAGGGTACAAACCTCCAGTTACAAGGGCAGTCGTGGGGAGAACACGCACGGCGTGGTGATTACAGGTAACAACACCGTGTTGTAGGTCTGCAAGGGGCTAGGAGAGCGGATCCCAAAAGTTCTCATCCTGCCCTGGCTGGCGTAGCTCAGTGGATTGAGCGCAGACTGAGAACCAAAGTGTCGCAGGTTCGATTCCCAGTCAGGGCACATGCCTGAGTTGCAGGCCACGGCCCCCAGTAACCGCACATGGATGTTTCTCTCTCTCTGTCTTTCTCCCTCCCTTCCCTCTCTAAAATAAAATTTAATTAATTAAAAAAAAGTTCTCATCCCGAGGAAGAGCACAGTGACCCTGCTGTGGGACGGGCGTGGACTCGACTCGCTGCGGTGACCGCTGGCCGCCCCACACGTGCAGACCCGAACCGTTACACTGCGCCCCTGAAATGAGCATCACATGTCACCTGGACGTCATCACCAGGAAGAGGCCCCCCCGCTTGTGATCTTGGAGGGGAAAAGTAGGGAGCGACGTGAGTGTGGGGGAGAGCCCGTGGAGGTTTACATCGAACCACTTCGAGAGGAGAGAAACCAGGAATGGCTATAGAACCGTCTCGTCTCGGCCTCTTAAAGGGCAGGGCAAGACATTTACAGGAGACTCGCTATTGTGTTTTTCATTTTTGACGAGAGGATTTCACCAGGGTGGCCGACAAACTGAGACGGGAGGGCAAGTGACGCAGGGCAGCTCGGTAGCTGCAGGAAAATGTCTCAGTTATCTGAGCACGCGGAGTCCTCGAAGGCAGAGGCACGGCCCCACCGTCCCCTTCGGGTCTCGTAACACAGGGTTTGCGGCTCCTGCGGCCAGCAGGATTTTTAGCAGGAGAGTTTTTTTAAACCGAGGAATTGACATGCGGCAGTAGCTGCGTCCCGTGGCGGGTTCACAAACGCTACCGGAAAATCTGTCGTGTGCCCATCATCTCGGGAAGCACACCCCAGGCTTAATGGGGTCTTCGAGGTACAGTTTCTTGGAGCCCTCGACGTGGGCATGCTCAGTGTGGCGCTCCAAGCACAAGGGGCCCGGAGTGTGTTATAAACTCAGTTAGATCATGAACTTGCCCCTACCTCTCCCCCCTCACAGAAGGCTGGCGTTCTGCGGAACATGGCGTGGGAACCGCTGGTGTCCAATCCTGCTCTTCAGCGCGTATGCTTGGCCAGAGCTCTCCTAATGAATAAGAAAACTCAGGATGTGTGGGCCCAAACTTACTAATTTGGAATCGGTCTCGCCTTCCCTCACATCACACGGGACAAGCCCTGCCTACAAAGTCCCGCCTCCCTGCCTTGGTTTCACTGGCAGGTAGCATGTGGGTGCCGAGCACCGGTCAGGCGCAGAGCTGGTGGCGGGAGAGAAAGAGGGAGCTCGGGAGATGCTGTGCTCGGGAAGCTTCCCGGTCAGCGCACGGCCTCTGACCCGGGGACTTGTCCATGTTCCCCTGCGGCCACGCCTCTGGGCCTCGGAGATGTCGTCTACACCTCCTGTAGCTCTCTTACTACATTCTGCTTTGCACCATAGTTATTTTTTTATTTTTAAAATTTATTTATTGAGAGAGAGAGAGAGAGAAACATCGATTTGTTGTTCCACGTATTTGTGCATTCTGTCGTGGATTCTTGCGTGTGCCCTGACCCAGGATCGAACCCGCTCCCTCGGGGTATTCAGAAGATGCTCTGACCGACTGAGCTACCAGCCAGGGCTTCAATTTGGTATTCGTTGAGCACGTACTCCACGCCAAGCACTGTGCCCGGGGAACAGGAAAAGCCCTTCTTGCCCTCATAGCACTTAGCATTCAGGATGAAAAGGTAAATGTTACAAAGATGTCAGTGATGTTTTTTTTGACAAATCATTGGCAAATAAAATTGTAAGTATTTAAAGGGTGCAATGTGATGATATGTACCATTTTGAAAGGGTCACTACCATCAAGTTAAATAATACATCCATCACATCATATAGTTACCTTAAAAAAAAAATAGGAATCAGTCCTGGCTGGTGTGGCTCAGTGGATTGAGTGCCAGCCTGAAAACCAAAGGGTCACTGGTTTGATTCCCAACCAGGGCACATACCTGGGTTGTGAGCCAAGTCCCCAGGGACTTGGTAGGGGGTGCTCAAGGGGCAACCACACATTGATGTTTCTCTCCCTCTCTTTCTCCTTCCCTTCCCCTCTCTCTAAAAATAAATAAGTAAAATATTTTAAAATATAAACAAACAAACAAACAAACAAGTATTGTTTGATGCACTTGCCTGCCATCCTTGGGAAGGGGCCACACTAATCACGGTGTCATTCTCATTTTAGGGCACGTGCTGCTGGAGCCAGCACTAGTGGCTGCCGGCTGATGCGGGCCTCGGAGGCCCTGCCCTCTGGGGAAATGCACGCGCTGCCCGCCAGCGGTGGACACGCAGGCATGCGGACACCCCCTGCTCTGCCGGATTTGCCTTTGCCACGCCCCCCCTCCACTGCCTCCAGCCCCGTGCAGGAAATAAAAGGGTCTTTCCTAATTCAGCTTCAAGTTCACATTTCTTTGTACGGAGAAATGTGACCATGTCTCAGGTGCCCTGAACCTATTTTTAAATTAAGTGATTTGAAGGACAGGCAGGAAATTTAACTCGTTACCCATATATTTCTTTTGTTTCTTGGCAATCTCTTGGGCTTCCCCTTTATTTCATCATTGTTTTCTTCTTCCACGTTTATTTTTTCCACTTAAAGCTAATAACAGAATAAAATGAAAGGGGAAATATTAGGAGGAAAATAATGATCAGTATTACCACTTAGAATTTTGCTTTATGAAAATATTTTAAAGCAATTACTCACGTGGAAGTTTTAGCATTCATTAATATATGTATTTTGTGCAAAATCAGCAAAGTGCGCAGTCCCAGTTTGGCTGTTATACACACAAATTAATGAATGTACTTTAATGAAGTTGATTAATATGCAGCAGTTTAAGATCCATTTTGTATTATTAGCACAGAAATGTTCCGCGTTGAATGCTGCTGAATCAGAACGCTGTGTTTGCCTGGGAGGGCTGACACACTCACACACACTTCACAAATAATGTAAAGCTCAGATTTTCGTAATTATCATAATTCACTCATTAAGAAATTAGCAAACTGTCACAACCATAAAAGATTCTCCATACACGGGATTTTCCATCTTTGCCGGCACTCAAGATGTGAGTGCAGGGCCAGCATCCAATGGAAACCCTGCTTCGGCGTTTTATTAGCCAATGTTGCAAACTACAAATAGCCCAGGTATTGTATAAATTTATGGTTGTACTTGTGCGTCGTGACGGTGGTTTTCGGCATACGAGTTTTATCTGCAAGCGTTTACTTGGAACTGCACAGAGCAATTCCAAAAACCTCAAAACTAAAGGAACATATAATTGAAGTGCCTTCACAATTGAGTGATTTACACATGAAAGTATTTATTTTAAAACAAGATTAAAAATACGGCCCTCCTGGAAACAGTCTCTCCCGGTAGAGAAGCCGCTCAGATGGAAAATTTCATCTATTTTAAACTGATTTTGTGCCTGAACGGTTCTCACATATTTTCCCTAAAACCTAGTCGTGTCAAATGATTTATTCTCCTTTAACGACGCCGTGCCGGCGGCCGGGAAGGTTCAAGTGTTGAAGTGGCAGGAAGCCGCCGGCCAATTAGGGGCTCGGCCGGAGTTGGACTGTTTTGTGCCCTTCCCTTCCCTTCCTACCTGCCGGTCCCCTACTCAGCAGTACTTTCTCTGGGTGGGCATTTCTGCACATTTCTGTCCCCGGAATCCGTAGGCAAATCTGAGCGATGAAATGCACGCTAGGTCAAAATCCCAAATGAGGTTAATAAGGCGGGCAACCCCTTTGGCCACAGGTGAGGAGGGGACAGAGGGCGCTCAGGGGTGGCCTGGGAGGGGCGCCCGCGTTTCCAACGTCCTGCCCCTGGAACACCTCGCCCCGGGTCCCCGTGCGGCAGCCCCTGCGCCACCAGGACGGGCCTGGGGAGAGAGAGGCCGGCGTCCGCGGAGCTACCTGGCCGAGTTCGCAAAGCCCTCTTTCAAGTTGGATGTGGATGCTTTCTCCTCGTCGTTTTCTCCCCCTGAATTAAAAAACAATTATTTTTTTTGCTTCAACTATGGTCATTGACACGTCATCCTCCGGGGTCACAGACACTGTTTCTGAAAGTCTGATTTTAAAGAAAACAACCAGCATGTACGATTTCTTGCAGAAACCATTGTTTGGCAGACAAATGAACGGGAGTTCATCAGTCCGTGGGTGGGTTTAGTCATGATCTTAAAATAAGACAGGGAATAGGGTGGGATCTCATGTGAGGATGGCGAGTGGTGTCTGACGGAGCTGCGACTGTCAGTCCCAGGTTTGAGATGTGGGCTTTGCCTCGGTGGGAAAACACAACGACTGCAGCGCTGCCGGGGGTCGTCGTCTCTGGGGGTCGGCTCCGCTATTTCAATGCTCAACAAGTCAGAGGAGCCACCGTTGCTTTTCTGAACAGCAGGAGCTTGCAGAAACCCACACAGCCTCCCGGACGGGCCCTTACCTGGACCCACTGCTACTCACGACACTCTTTCAGTGGAGGGGCGCGGAGCTTCCCGGGGCCGTGCGGCGGGGCGTGGCCAGCGAAGCCCTCCCCCGGGGACGCTGGGACTCACTCTCCGATGACGGAAGGCGGAGGAGGCAGGCGTCTCGAGCTGCTTCCTTTACGAAGCCCCCTCTGGAAGAAGGAGGTCGTCGAGAAACGGGCTCTTCCTCGCCACCTCGACGCGTGCCATCCAGGGGTTCGACGGAGAGCCTTCGTCGACGCCGATGACCAGATGCTACTTACCGTGGTGTCTCTCTCTCTCTCTCTCTCTCTCTCTCTCTCTCTCTCTCTCTCCGTTTATTCTTCCCAACGACAAAGGACTCGTTCCATTAAAATGAAAAATGGAGTTGTAATGCTCCCTAGGAAGCCATTTGTCTCCTTCCAGCTGTCCGGTGACATACTCTTAACTCTGTGAAGCCCCTTGTTTGTTTATCATTTAGACTGAAGTGCAGGCTCCGCACAGCTGGTCTACCCGCAGGCGCGGCTCGTTTGTAGTGGCGCATGGGACGGTCTCGCCTCCAGCGGCACCAGACCAGGGAACTGCACCCCAGGATCGCTGCAGACCTCTGGGACTGGCTGCTTTCCAGGCCTCAGGGGGCCAGTGCCACAGTCGCTGGTCCCAGGGAGTCGCCCCCCAGGCAGGCCGCCATCTGCTGGGCAGAAGCTGCAGCCAGAACTCGGGCCTTCAGGGCCGCGCTGTGCCTGCTAAATCCACAGGAGGAAAACGGATGTCTCAGCAATCACTTCTTCACCCTCTCCTGCACTCAGCTCCACATCCGGGTCTCAAGAGTGCATCCGATTGGCCAAACCTCAGTCCACTGGCTTTTTTTTTTTTTAGCTGCAAGGGAGTCTAGGAAATGTAGGGGGGTGTTTGTTTTTAGTCTTTTCAATCCAAAAAGCACACTAGTAAGAGACTAGAACAGTTGGACAGTTTACCAAATGTGCTCCAAGACCCATAGACTCATTTTCTACTACTGGTTAGCCATGCACAAAATCCTTCATCGTTTTTAAAATTGGTGTTATTTCTTCTTTTCTTCTTTGGACCTTACGCATAGTTATTTTAAAGTCATTCTGGCATTGCTCCATCACTTCCATTGTGTCGGAAGTGTGGTCTCCTGACGTGGTAAGCGAAGTAATGACCTCCTGATCTCTGGAACCTGTGAATGTGTTACATTACGTGGAAAGGGTGAGTTACAGCGGCAGGTAGAATGCAGGTTGTTAGTCGGCTGACTGGACGATAGAGAGATCATCCTGGATCACCCAGCTGGGCTTGACATAATCCCAAGGGCCCTGAAATGTGGGGGGAGGCTGTGGATGGGAGCCCAGTGTGTTGCCCAGGGCAGGACACCACCCCTCGCTGCCAGCTGTGAACATGGAGGGAGGAGCCATGACTGAGGAATGCAGGGCCCTCCAGAAGCTGGAAGGGGCCATGTAGGTTCCCCTGGAACCTCCAGAAAGGAATCATCAGCCCGTCTGGCCCCTCGATTTCAGCCCACTGAGAGCCAGTGTGGACTTTGCAACTACAGAACTATGACAGGAAACTCGTGCCATGTAAGCCACTGAAGGCGTGGCCTCGGTTATAGCAGCAACAAGACACCGATGCCCCTGGGCTCCTTTGTGAGTATGGCTTTTTCTCTTGCCGTTTGGCATTTTAGCTCGTGCGTTCTTCTGGAGATTGGAGATTTCCCTCCCCTCTTTTCTGCCCTCGCCCTGTCCCCCCTCTTGTGGATGTGAGCAAGGTCTTAACCTGGCGATTCGGTGTCCAGTCCCACAACGGTACGGCTGCTGTCCCAGGACCAACCACGGGACCGCAGGGCAGCTCGGTCCAAACGCAGCCGGGCTGCCCGACCCTGCTTCCTCCCACCACTGCCGCAGTCCGGGAACGCCAGTGGGAGCTCTGTCTGGCGCCTTTCCCATGTTGGAAAGCCTGTCCGGGCCTCGAGGTGTGTGTAGGGAGCCTGGCTCTGGGCCCTGGCTGTATGCAGGATGACCTGTCCGGCTGCCCCCCACAATCAGGCCTTACCTGCCCTGCCTGCTTCCACCCCGTGGGCCCTGGAGTCCTCTGACTCGGGACACACTTTCTGCTTCGTGGTTCTCCTTCTGGCCCATCTGCATGTTTAGCTCATTTTTTTTAAAGCATAGCCATACTTTAAAACTGATAGTCTGTACTTGATACATAATTTAACTTCCACAGTCTCTGTGAGGTGCCGGCTGCATGTCCTGTCCCTGCCTGCCTGGAGCAGAGGGGAGCGGTGGCAAGCGCCGCCTGCCTCCCAGCCGGCCGTGTGCGGGATGTATGGTGAACACTCCCCAGAACGCTGCGCCCAGGTCTCCGCCGCAGCTGAGCTGAACAGAAAACAGAGGGGGGCTGCCAGAGATTTCCATGGCTGTCGGGGATCGGCCCTCTCAGTGACGTCGCTTTCTCCAGCACATAATAAATACCCTCCTGGCAGAGGCTCGGCTGGCTGGAAATTAGAAGAGAGAGTTTCATTGTTTTACACCTTCAGGTGGTTGTTCCAGAAATTCATCTCGAAACTTGCTATTTCAGGAAGCTGGCTCAGCTCCTCCGCGTTTTCTGCAGTCCATCCATTCCCTAAATTGGGTAGGCGTTCCCGGAGGGTGATTGCTAGGGGCAGGGCAGGGGAGGGACAGAATACCAGGTGCTACGTTCAAAAGGTGGCCCAAGTCCCCGGGGGTGGTCATGGGCCCTAAGACTATGCAAAATAGCCATTCACAGTTAACACCGGATGTGCCCATGAAACTGGTCTTCTGTGGGGAATGATTCCCCGCCACGTCTCAGGCGATCAAGTAGCTCAAATCTATCGGGATGATGATACCCACTGAGTTACAAGTTATAAGAAATGATACTTGAACTAAAGGCTTTGCAGGCAAATTAAAATAGTAATGATTTCAATTAATGTAATGATATCCTTTTTTTTTTTTAGCTCCCTTAGCATCCTTCAGCCAAAATTACATATTTGGGGGGAAAAATGAGCTATGAAAGAAGACTTCCTAACTGTATGTGGTCTGCCTGCAGGCATATTGCGGACGTGACTCCGAGGACCGGACCCAGAGGAAGACATCCCCGACGGTGACAGTGCGCGCTGGCACTGCCCTGGCGTCCCACACTCTCTCCGCGCGCAAGGATCTTCCGGCAACAGAAACCGGCGGTGTGCGTCCGCCTCCTCCGTAAGCTCTGCAGTCCCGGCCCCACCCGGATCGGATTCCTGCCCGCAGGCTCCGCTGCAAGCCCCCCCCCCCCACCCCCGGCCGCTTGCAGATCGAATTTTGACATCTAACATCTCAGGCGTTTGCAAGTGACAGAGCTCACTTTCCTGAAATTCAGCGGGGTCCTTGCTTTCCTTGCGCGGTGGAGGCCGACGTGGTGTTCTCCCCAGCCGCTCTCCCTGCGTCCCCGGCAGGCTAACGGAGCCTCAGAGCCATTGCTTGAGATGAAAGGAGAATTACTTAAACCAAGCATGTGTCCTTTTAACTCTTTGCAAGTAGAAATAACCGTTTCAAGCCTTTTGAAAGTTTGCATTGTTGCGCTACAAGTTTGTTGTCTATCAATTGATCAGTCAAAACATTTACATTTGCTGCAGTTCAAAGGCTGCAGGAACTTGCATAGGATTTTATATGTGATCTTCACAAATGACTAAAAATCAAAAATACAGTCTAACTCCGATGAGTGAATTTGGATTTTTTTTTTTTTTTTTAGTGCTCAGGCAGCGTCCACAAACAAGGCTGGCAGAGATTTGCATAAAAAAGCAGGTCTCATCGTGGTCCTTCCTCCCACCCCAAATCCTGTGGTTTCTTCTCTTGCCCTTGCTGGATCAGGGGTCAGGTGCTACTATCACCTCTGACCTGTAGATTTGAGTGTTTCTGAGATAAAGGCTCAAAAGCCATCGGGACCACCCTGTCGTGAGCTCTGCTTTCTTACCTGTCTCCGAGCTCAGGTGGATGGCTTCTCCTTCAGGGAGGCCGACTCACCCTCCACCCTCCCATGTTCCCCTGCGCTGGACGACATGCAGGCCACCAGGGTGGCCGGGACCAGGGGTTCCTCTGTCGTCCCTGGTTGACGCCAGGGGTAGCCGTAGCTTGCAAACAGGCCTCTCTGCTGGTGAATCCAGCCCACAGTCTAGTCTCCCTACTGGGCCTGTGGACTGTATTTACACCTGTCTCCCCAGACCCTCAGGGCCGTGTCCTGGTTGCTTTCCAGGTGGGGCTCGGCACTACCAAAGCACAGCTGGTGGCTTTCGCCTGCCACCTGGCCAGAGCCATCACTGGTTTGGGCGTCATACATCGCATCGCAGGGGGAACCCAGAGACGAGAGAGCAGAGAGGAAGACTCCGTTTCTCCTGGCCTTGGTCCAAAGCCTCTCCGATGACCTCCAGACACTTGGAGAGATGTTCAGGGTCAGCTCAGGGCTCAAGTCTCTCTAGAAGACAAAGACGAGGACCCTCTCCTCACCCCAGGGCAATCTTCGTAATAGGCCCGCACCTCACTGCGAAGGACAGCCAGGTGCCCTCGGAACAGCCAGGCCTCCAGCGCTCACTCCATTGCCTGGGAGAGGCCGCTGAGTGATGGGGCCACCCCAGGCAGCAGGGGGGTGCAGCCGGTGCCAGAAGACGCAGCTGACACCAGACACGGTGTGAGGACCACGCTCCAGTTTTTCCTGCGACAATGGAACACTCAGACCGAGGCCAAGGGTTAGGCTGAGCTGGGGAGGGCACAGGCTGTCCTCGAACCCCCGCCCGCAGCATTTCCTGGTACCGGAAGCCGCCTCCCGGCTTTCCTCTCCGTGTGAGATAGATAAAGAGAGCTGTGGCATCCTCTCTCCCTTCACAGGAGGAGGGGTCTCTGAAGGCATCTGCTCCCCCAGTCTAACTTCCTGTTTGTCGGGGTGCACGTGTGCAGCCTCCTGCTCCCCGGGGGGAGGAAAGGGAGAGGCGTTTAGTGTCCTGGAAGGACCCTTGAAGCAGGACTCTGAGGGGCTGGGATTGAACTTGTCACCCATGAGTCAGAGCCCCTTCCCTCTCTGTGCCTTCCTGGGCAAAGAGGGCCGACCATGCGGAGCTCTGCCGAAGCCCCAGTTTTGTCTGGGGGAGCAGATCAGGAGAGGGAGGGGCGGGCTCTCAGGACGTCCCCAGACGGGTGTCAGAGAGACGGGTGTCAGAGAGACGGGTGTAAGAGGTCCCTCTGAGCAGCCGCCCCAAGAGCAGGCACGGAACTGGCCTGGGGACCCCACCCCTCCCCCTCGGAGAGCAGCGCTTTCGGCCACGAAGAGATCACGAAGTCACTTCTCCAGAGACAAAGCTGATTGTTGTTATCTTCCCTTAGTGACCTTCTCCCAGGGTCCCTTCTGCGGCGGCTTGCTTATTTCCAAGCGATGAGCTGGATGTTCTCTCCTCCCACGACCTTGGCCTAATTCTTCCCCCGTATCTTCCTGGTCCAGCAAAACCGCCGTGCTGCTTGGAGGAAATGAGGGGCAGTTGTCATTAGAAAATAGGTTGGGGTTGATGGAAAAAGAGAGAAAAGAGAGACCTCTTCCCTCCTCCCAATGTGTGTGTGTGTGTCTCTCTCTCTCTCAAATTCACGTGTAAAGCACTCCCGCCTGTTTTCAGAAAACGCCAGGACGGGGGTGGGAGCCGGCCTGCCCAGGGGACACATGGAGATGCTAGTGGTTTGAGATCCAGAGGAGCACTCCGTTACAGATGAAAGGCAGCCCCCACATTCTAGAAAACACACGGGGGACGCTCTCTGAGGTGTCCCTACCAACAGCATTCCCGAGCCCTCCGTGGGACTTGTCACTGTCTCTGACCCGGAGACCCTCCGCGGAACGGCGAGCGAGAGGCCATTCTTCCTTCTTTTTCTCCGAAGTCAATACAAATGCAATTCCTACGCGTTCCAACCTATTTGGTCTCCCACAGTGGCCTTTAATTTGAAAGGAAATGGAGAATTATTATAGAAATGCACCCCCTCCCACCCCTGATTTAATGCAAAAACGAGCAGAGCTGTGTTGCTTCTACGGGAGGGGCAGGGCTTTTCTCACGGTGGTGCTCCGCAGGCGTGGGCCTGGGCTGGTCTCAGAGCTGAGCACGCAGCGCAGGGCCGCCCGAGGCCAGCCTCACTCGGCTAAAGCGCGTGTTTGCGAGACGGGCGTCTTCCTTGGAGGGTCTGCTGGACCTCAGGGGCTGGACTCGGCCCCTCTCTCTGCCTCACTTTCAAGGCGCCCTGTATCCCACTCTTGTGCGAAGACGGAGACTGGTCATTTCCCCACAGGCACGTCAGGGGGGCCCACGACACATGTGACGGTAACGCTGCCCAAGATGCAGAAGGCGCTGTTCCACAAATCCAGCTACTGACACGTCCCTGGGTCTCCGAATCTCACAACGGCGAGACCCTCAGGAGGTCTCTGGGTCTCCCCGATGCCTGGGTGCTCCGCAACGTCCTGGCCAGATGGCTGGACACCTGCAGTGACGGGGGACTGCAGAACCCCACCTTTGCTCGGGGACCACACAGTCATCACAGAAGGAAACCCCGTCTTTTCCGCATGAGCTTCAACGATACATGCGGGGCGTCATCTCTTAAAAGCGACGCTACACCAGATTTTCCAGCATCATGTTCAAAGGCATCACTGTTGTAGCAATAACTTCCTACCCTTTCCCTCCACATATATTTAAGTAACATCTCAGGCCATGTCGTTTAAAGAAAGGTATGCCAGTAGCCTTGAATCATAGGCTTTTTTTCCGGAGACTTGAAAATGTCATCATTGGCCATAAATGCAGAGTCAAGATTTTACGACGAGTCACGAAATAGCTCATCTGGGAGGATCACGTCAAGGAGGGAGCCCCGGTGGGCAGGTGATTCTTCTTAGATAGAATTCACCCCCCTGCCGAGGCCAGCTGCAGCGCCCGTGAAGGAAGGGCTGTGGGTGGCCGCGAGGAAGACAGTCGTAGGGAGGTGGGTGCGGCTGTGGGACCCGGACGCCCCTCTGCTCCCCTCCGGGAGAGGCCCGCAGGAGGGGCGCTGGTCTTCGCCAGCCGGCCCTGAACACCGCTCGCGAGAGGAGATCGATGCACCTCGGCAGCGGCATGCACTCCCCTCCTGGGCTGCTGAAGGCACAGGAGGGTTTGGGGAATAGCAGGATGGACATGTCCATGGGGGGCAGGTCAGGGGCAGAGAGGCTGCTCTGTGCCCAGGGACCACCCGAGGCCGGGACTTCCAGGCACACCCCTGGGCAGGCCCAGCAGCCAGTGTCGTGGCGTGGCAGCTGGCCGGCCAGGCCTTCTGGGCATCTAGTCTCAGGGATTAAGGGGCGGCGGGGAGGGGATGGAGAATCGATTCAAGGTTCTTTGACGATGTCTTTTCTCTCTGAGGTCTTCACCCGGCCTCAGTGACCGACCGTGGCAGAATAGCATCGATTCCGTCAGCTGCCCAGACTCTCAGGGCTCTGCGTCCAGCACTTCCGTTCCGCCTGGTCGGCACGTGGTCCGAGCTCCGCTCCGCCAGGACTGTGTCTCCTCCTTCCTCCAAAAGCCGTTTTTCAGGCTTCGGATTGGCGTCTGCGCGTACTGGCGCTCAAGTCACCTGTCCAAAACGTTTCATTGACAGTGGTTTTCGTGTTTGCCTTTTCATGGACAGGGAGGTGTTTTATTTTCCTTTACTGCTTGCCCGCCTTCATCGGCCACAGGCCGCGCCGTCCCGGCTCCCCGCGATCCAGTCCGGGGAGGAAATGAATACCAGCGCCCCGCTGCACAGCGGCCCAGCTGCCTCCTCCGCCCAACCTCCCTTCCTCTCCGCGCAGCAGAGAAAACTGTCTTTCCTCAACCGAAATGTCAAACCAACACAGTCCGTAAATAAGAACATGAATTTGGCCTTTACCGGATGTCTTTATTCTTGAGCATCCTTCAAAGATACACACTCGCAGAAGTTAAGACTTAACCGATGCCCAGCACGGGGCCTCTCTCTCTCTCTCTCTCTCTCTTTCTCGTTTGAGCAGAAAGACCGTTTCTGTCACGATGGAGCACGGTGATTTATTCACCCGGCCGAGCGGAGGAAATGATGTTTAAACTGGAAACACAAAAAGCGTTGTTTCTGCCACAGACGTCCCGCGAAAGTAGGGATCTTACTCCGTAAGTAGAACCAGACGCTCGCACCGCTCTCTCTGCCCCGCAGAGGAATCGCACGGCTTTCAGCTTTAATGGCTTTTCAGGCGTGTTGCCAAAAGAAGTTCCAAGGAAACTTTGCCGGGCCGTTCTGCCCTCTCAGCCCTGCGCGCAGGGAGGGGAGGTGCTGGCCAGCGTCCAAAGCCGCTGCGCTCGGTCGGGAGGGGGGCGAAGGCAGCCCCGGGACCACCCTGAGTCTGACCTCGGCAGAGGGTCCCGGGACAGTGGGTGCAGCCTCGCTGGTTGAGAGCCTCGTCGGGCACACGGGTTCCTGGTGGGGCTCAGGTCAGCTGAGGTGGGGCTGGGGGTGGGGGACACCTGCCGGGAGCCGCTGTGGCCGCAGCCAAAGGCCCTCCCCTGTCCCCGTGAGGCTGCATCTTCACCCATGGCTGCCTGCAGGAGGCAAGCACGTCTTTTTTTTTTTTTTCTTCTCCCTCTTTAAAGCTTTGGGGTTTTAGCCCAACTCCCCGCATCCCGGTCCTGAGCTGCTCCTGACGGTGAAAGGAGAACCCCATTGTAACCCCTCACAGGTGCGGCCAGGCTCTGGGGGTCTCAGTGGAAGCGGCTCCAAGCCCTGAAGGCACGCCAGGGGGCCTTTCAGAGTAAGACCCATCCCAGCCCCGCTAGCTGAGGTTCCTCCCTCTTGAGATCACGAAGATCGCAAAGGACACCGAGGGACAGGAGCAGCCACCACAGTTTGTCCACCGTGGTGGGGGCCCTGTGGAAGGCCCCGGCAAGAGGTCACTTCCGAGGAGGGGGTTGCTTCTGGCTGCGGTGATCAGGGTGGCTTCAGGGGGGCAGCCTGCACCTGCGAAGGCCTGCAAGGACCCGGGGCTGAGACTGCAGGGGGTGAGGGTGCACGGTCCGATCCGGGTGGGAGAAGCGTGGAGAACCGTTCTCTCTTCACCTCCTGCAGGCGGGGTGGTTCCCCAGGGGACCGGGAAAGGCCTGGGCAAAGCTGGTGGCCGGCTCCCGGCCCTCGCTCCCCTCTACGGCCGGCCAGGTTAGAAAAATGTCGACTCCGGCCCTGGCTGGGGTGGCTGCGTTGGCTGGAGCACCCACCTGTGCTCAAAGGGTTGGGGGTTCAAGTCCAAGGCTGCGCGCGTGCCTAGGCTGTGGTTGGGTCCCCCATCCGGGCGTGGACCGGAGGTAACCAATCGATCTTTCTCTCTCCCGTCAATGTTTCTTTCTTTCCCTTCCTCTCTCTAAAAGCAATGAAAACAAAATACCCTCGGGTGTGGGTACAAAAAGAATGTTTAAATGGTGACTCTGACACACACAGACAAAAATAAAGCAAAAGCTTAAAACGATCCGTGTTTGGGGAACTTAAAAGAAATGCAAACACAACATCCAACGCCCTGTGGTCCTGGCACGTAACGTAGCTGGGTTCCTAACCACGCCTGGACGCTCTCGGGGCCCGCCTTGGAGTCCCTGGAATGTTCCGTGTGTCTGAAAAGTGCTGCCCCGGGGGCCTCTGGAGGTGGAGCTTCTGCGACGGATCCAATGAGAGGTGATCGCTGAGGGACGGGACCCGCGAGCTCGGGGACAAACACACACCCAGGGGTCCCACGAGCAAACCCGACCCTGTGACTGGAATGTTCCCACGGTCATCTCAGTCCCCAGCGTGCGGCCAGTCTCCGTCCTAACGGCATCGTTGTCGTCGAGATGTAAGGAGAAGCACCGAGAAGTGACGTTCTTCCGAAGGCGTCTCAGAGAGCCCAGCGTGGAATCGTCCGAGCTCAGGCACTGCCAAACCTGTCAACTAGGAGACAACGCAGTCCACCGTTTTAACGACAGGCACACAGTAAAAAATGAGTGTAAAATATTAAATGTTTATGAGCGCAGGCTCTGCTTTTCACAATTTCAATTTAGGTGGGATGATTGAGCAATCGGAATTATAATTACTCTCCTTGACGCGTGGGGTTCCCTCGGTCTCCCCTCCGGGCACGGAACGGCAAAGACCGCGGCATCGCTCAGCTGCATCTGAACCGTGAGCGCGGCAGCCACAGAAACCCCGCCCCCCCACCAAGAGGCCGGGCCCAGGGAGGCAGCGGGCCGGGGCGAAACTTCGGAGGGGTGGCGGTGGGTAGAGAGGGCCCCCGAGTGTCACGGCACGCAGGCCAGCTGCACCCTGGTCTGGGTGTCTTCAGAAGAACTTGAGGGAGGGAGGCCGAGGCCCAGGCAGCGCTGGCCACGGAGAGGGTTGTGAAGGTGGCAGAGGCCCCGTGTGTGTGTGAGTGTGTGTGTGTGTGTGTGAGCTGCTGATTCCTCACCACTGTGCGCCATCTGTAGCCACAACTCTGTGCCGCAAATGTTTTGTCCAAGAACACAAGCCATCTTTTAAAAGGTTAAAAACAGTATCTAGTCACATATGCATATATATGTATATTTTTATATATAATGTCATAGTTTCCAGTGGTGGATAAGAATGCCATTTCAGTCCCTGGCTGATACGTGAGCGCTCCCAGATTTTCTTGAAATGTTTGTAGTTTTATTTTTTACACTTAACTCTTCAGTGCATCCTGATTATAGTGTTAAAGGTCCGAGTAGAGTTTCTTCCAGACGGACGTTATACTGGCCCTGCCTATTAAACAATCCATCTTTTCCTCCCTGAAGTGAAACTTGGTCGTCTGTCACAGTGCGGTTACGCGTCTGCTGGGCTCTGCCTTGGGGTTCTCTCCTCGGGCCCGCGGTCTGCTGGCTGCCGGCGCCCCCACACCGTCTCGACTGCGGGGGGTTTTCCTTCCGCCCGCTCTTCCAGGCGGTGAGTGAGCCCCCCTCCTCTTCCAGAACGTTCCGAGCTCTTCTGGGGGCACTTACTCTCCCATATAAAGATTTAATATCATTCCCTCCAATTTGGAAACAACTCATTGAGATTCTAATTAGAATTAGATTACTTTTATATATTAATTTGGGAGAATTGGCTTTTTATGATATTAAGTCTTCCACTGCAAGAAGAATATTTGTTCATATCTGTTTTATTTCATTCACGGAGAGTCTTTGGTTTTCTCTGGGCAGGAGGGACTGCCTTTTCTGTTGGTGGTGTTGAATTCCTTTCGAAGTTACCCTCTTTGGTTGGCTTTTTGATGGCTGTTGTGACCATTGTGAATGAAATATATTTTTCCAGTTTCTACTTCGAAGTGCTTGTGTCGGCGCCCGGGCAGGACACCCCCGTCGCCTCCAGTGGGGCACCAAGAAGGGCTTAAGGCGAAAGTATTTACACAGGTGTGGGTGCAAGGCAGGGGCGTCACCGATGAGTGAGAAGCGTGTGGGGGCGGCGAGGGTTGGAAGGGAGGAGCCGGTTACAGGACCCAGAGAGCGCAGCAGCGGAGGCAGGAGAGAACCTTGGAGAGGAGGCACCTCGGCCCAGCCTCTCCCTCCTCCCGCCGCCGCCCCTGCGGTGCTGCCCTCGGCTGAGCCCACCTGCAGCCCAGGGAGTCCTCGCAGGTGAGTTGAATGGGGTGGGGAAGGAAGGGGGTGGATCAGGAGGGTCACCTAGGAAAGCATCCTAGAGGAAACCTTTAAAGAGATATCCATTTTGGAAATGCCACTTGAAGCACAAAGACGTTTCTTGCAAATCACGTACAGTGGCAAAGATTCGGAAACAACCTAAACGGGGGCAGTGGTTAGGTAAACTAGATAGAACGGAACACTGTGCGGTCATAACTGCTGTGCGCAAAGATTGTGCAGAGGCGTGGACATGCGTGTGTTGTAATGTTGAGTGAAAAAATCAGGATAAAAATATACTCTGTGATGGCATGTCCATTAGGACCAAACAAAGAAATGCAACTAGAGAAAATGCTTAGGGATATACATTCACCGAGATTCCAAAAGCCGTCTTGGAGGGTGGTGGTTTTCCTCCCTCTCCTTGCTATGTTTCTATAGTGTGTAGAAACTCGCTATACTGCTTCCATATTCGGGGGGAAACAGCAATTCCAAAATGACAGGAACCCAGAGGAATCGTGGAGGTGGGAGTCTGCTGGCAGAGAAGGGAATGTCGGGAGGAGGCAGGTGGGTGCTGGGGCCTCTGCCCAATGTTCCTGCCATCCTTCTGCCCGTGGGAGGGCTTCCCGGGGCTGGCCACGTCCCTGGTGGGGACCTCAGTGTGAGCAGCCCCTCCGGCACCCCCACGCCAGGTTCCGACTTAGGAAAACAGGCCGCCACAGCGCAGACCCCCCCTCCCTGCACCCCCCCCCAACCCCATGCTTGTACTAACTAGTTAGGACTCTCTTTCCCATTGGACCATCGGCTTCTCCAAGGACGGGGACAGGGTCCCATGGACCCCTGAGTTTCCTGTGGCGATTAGCACAGGCTTTACGCACGATGCGTGCTGACAAACGTTTGTCCGTACCCTAATAACAGAAGTGGTATCATTCTTCTTAGACCTTCCCCACCCCACCCCCCAACCAACCCTGCTCAGCACAGAGGCTTCCAGAAGGAAGCAGGATTCTGTAGCTCCCGGAAGAGCAGTGTTAGAGGGAAAATAAGCTGCACAGGGTCACCAAGGCCTCTCCAGGCCCCCTCCCTCCAACTTCAGGTTCCCCGTGCTCGGACCCTGGACACACCCCACCCCGCCACACCCATCCTCCAAGTGGGGACGTTCTGTTCTGCATAATGGAAGTTTAACTGATCACATACTTCTGTTTCCCAGTTTCAGAGTGGCCGTAAAACTGTTTACTGGACACTCACCCGGTACGAGACATCCCTTTTCATTCCAGAGATAAAGAATTGAGGTATCCAGCAACAGCTCCAAATCTTGTTATGTTTATTAACGGGGTTCTTATTCTAACCAATTTCACAAGGTTTTCCATGATTCTTGACCTACTCTAACACACGGAGCATTTTGCGACGAGACCGTTGAAGGCGGAAGGCATAGAATCTCCTTAGAATCTTCTAGAAGGGCTGAACCCACACACAAAAGGGCCAAAGGCTGATTCTTCAAGAGGGACTCTCTTTCCTCTTTCAAAACTCAGAGGTGCGGTCCAGACCCTACTTGGCCACGCCCTCCACCTTACTTTTCTTTTCTCTTTCAGAGGAGGCAAAGCCTAGTTTTCCCGAGAGGTTCTCACAGCTTGGACAAACAACGACCTCGTCACACCCAGAGCGGCCGGGTCACACCAACAGCTTTCTTGGCCTGTGCGCCTCCTCCTCCTCCTCCTCCTCCGGGCTCCGCACCCGGTGCTCGCTCACGGCGCTCACCCTCAGAAGCCCCGGGCGGGGTGCCGGGCTCTGCGCTTGCGGGACCGTGGTCCAAGCCTCCGGCACGTTAAGTCCCTCCACTGGGGGAGGCAGCCAGTGAGCCCCCAAAAGGTCAGGGGTGCAGGCACAAGCCCAGCTTCCTCCACAGCCAAACCGCTTGTCTGTGACTGCTCCACGGGAGCACTGAGGTGAGCACGTGAAACAGACGGTACTCGTGCACCGTGGCAATGATGTCATAGAAACAGAACTCTGACGGGCGAACCCCCAAACAGGGCCGCACAGGCACCAGGCCTAAGGGCCTGTCAGTCGTGAGCCCAGGACATTCTCAGAATGGCCCGGGAAGGTCGGGACCGCGTTGTTGCAGGGGAAGCGGCAGTGCTGACAGGTGAGACGCCTCACCCAAGGCTGCGCTCCTGCAGCCGCCGCCACGCTGGGCTTGGGCCCCAAGAAGATCCCGAGAAGAAGCCGCCCCTCCGTGGGAACACGAGAAGCCCTGGGGCTCTCTTCTTGACTGTTGGCTAGCACC
The DNA here is from genome assembly GCF_019186645.2 of Phyllostomus hastatus. Classification (NCBI taxonomy): domain Eukaryota; kingdom Metazoa; phylum Chordata; class Mammalia; order Chiroptera; family Phyllostomidae; genus Phyllostomus; species Phyllostomus hastatus. Next base: position 31,126,348 of record NW_025334004.1, read on the forward strand.
TTTAAAGCCGATGAATCTGCCCTGGCTGCTGTGGCTCAGCGGACTGAGCGCCAGCCTGCAAACCAAAGAGTCGCCAGTTCGATTCCCAGTCAGGGCATAAGCTTGGGTCGTGGGCCAAATCCCCAGTAGGGGGCGCGTGAGAGGCAACCACACACTGATGTTTCTCTCCCTTCTCTTTCTCCCTCCCTTCCCCTCTGTCTGAAAATAAATAAAATTAAAAAAAAAAAAAAGAAAAACAACTGATGAATCCATTCCTTGCTCGGCCATCCTCAGTTTGCAGAAACTTTCAGATTATCTTTGGAAACTGGCAAGAACGCGTCTGGTCTGGACCAGTCCGGCTACACCGTGCTCCCTTCCACTGAAGGCGTGACCTCACGCACCCCTGGGGGGACACAGCAGGGGGAAGCTCTAACAATGGACCCCGCGTTTGTTCAATCCACATGTTGCTTTGGTGTGAATCGGGCTTTGCACTGATTTCTTGGTGTAATCACACACCTATGACCTGGTGTGTGTGTGTGTGTGTGTGTGTGTGAGTGTGTGTGTGTGTGTGTAGTAAAAGGAACTTCCTTGAGATTTTCCCGCACTTAGCAAACAGTCAGATGCTGGGAAGGAGAAGAGAAGTCCGGGGTTTCACACCCTCACAATGTGGGGACCAGCTGCCCCCGAGCCACGCTGGCGACACTTGGGGGGTTCCGTTTTCCCAAGAGACAAGACGATGACCGTCGGACGGGGGGGCTCCGAAGTTAACATTTCCTAAGAGCTCCCTCCCTTTCGTATTCATTACGTGGCTTCGAATTACTTCAGCCAATAAAATTACCACTGTTGGTTCGCACCTTGCAGAAAATGTGTGTATTAAACACTTTGGCAATGTTTGTCTCTTCCGCCATCTGTCTCCCAACCTACACATCCTCAACAGTCTGGCCTAGAAAGCGCCCCCCAAAAATCACCTGAGCATCGTGAAATTAGTCCACGGCTGTCAGAGGAGCACGTGGCGAACACAGCTGCGGTCCTGCTGCCGGGTTTAATGAGGTTCCGAAACTGTGTGGACAAGGATGCTTTCCCTTGGTTGCCATGGAAACAAGATGGGCACTCGGGGGCAGGTGTCAGCAGCATCGAAATCAAGATGAATCAGGTGGTGGCTCGTCATCTGGGGGAGGCGCTGACCAAGCCGCGGTGGCTCCCGAGGGTGCCCGATCGCTCCCTCCGGCTCCTGGCTGAGGACGGACTCCAGCACAGAGACCCAAACTCCGCCCGGACTTCGTCCTGAACACATCGTGTTGCCGTGTAAGCTTCGTGTGCGAAAGGACTCACACTTGAAGAATTTCAAAATTAGAACTGCCAAGAGAGGACTTCTGTTCCTTCAGATCCTGATTAATTAGCGTTCTGCTGTTGTGTTCGCAAAGAGATAAATACTACGCCATCCATCCCGGCACCCCTCCCCCGCTGCGGGTTTATTTGATTTTATTCAAAGCCAAGCTCGCTTCGGGAGGAAACTTTTTTCTTCGTCTTAGTGAACTGAATAGGATATCCAGTGCGTCTGGCTAAAGTCACTATTTCCAGGGGCCGAAGCTTTTCACACAAAGCCAGTTTTTATTCTAAATGGCACTGTCGGAGGTGGAGCCGCACAATCTGTGAAAGTCGATCTCAGCTCCGCAGGTTCCTGCTCAGACACCCCCTCAACCTGTAAAGAATAGAGACATTCGAATATAAAACAATGTCCTACCACTCGTTCTACAGTCAAGGGGCAGCCTTCAGGTGAGAGCTGAGTGGAGAATTCAGCCAGGTGAACTGAAGTATATTACTGGCGAACTGAGAGAAAAAAACTGAACCGGTCCACAGAAAGTTCAGGTTTGCACCAGAAATTGGAAGCAGAATAAGCTTTGGTGAATATAGATGTCTCTGACTTTCGAAAAAAGAAGGAGTCTTTCATTTCTTGGCTCCCTCTTCTTAAGGTTTTTCTCCATCTCCGTCCTAGGTCAAATAGAATTCATTAGCTAATTAGTGCAGAAAAAAATAAGGCAGCGTATATGCTATTTCATGTAGAAAAAGAGCAAAGTATTCAATTTTTCTGCTTTTTTGGCTGAACTGACAGATATTCTTTGTTCTCTAGGAATGTGATGATTTAGGCCAAAATTCTGCTTCCTGAATAATTCAGATAATTGCCTCAGCCCCACACTTTGCTGAAGTTGGAGAGATTTGACTTCAAAAGGCAGGCGATCCCGTTAAAATCATGTTTTGACGGACCTTATTTTAAGCTCTTTCGTAAAGAAAGAAGATAGCCATTTACCGCTAATTAAACATTTCCACGCATTTGGACAACACAGACAGGTGACGTAAATACTGCATCTTATTAGCCCCACGCCGGCAAGCGGTGGAAACGCCCTTGGAAACGGAGGCGACCCTGTGTCTGACACACTAGACTTTGTTCCCCAAGAATCGTCCAGAGGGACACTTTTGTCACCGTAGATGTTCCAGTTTAGATGTTCGAGGAGACGAAGCTCTCGTCTCAGCCTCAGGAGCTGCGTGCACGAAGTGACGCTTGTTACGCAGCCCTGTAGCCGTCGGTCCGAGTCTCGTCACTCGGTGCCACAGTCCCGTGCTGTGAACGGAGGGTTCCCAGGCTCCAGTTCCACTGACCATCTCCCCGGGTGTTATCGAGGGAGGAGCAGCTGATGTGCACGGAGGACAGAAGTTACCACACAAGAAGAAATGAAACAGAAAGGTTTAATTGAGAGGAAGAATGTTGCTGTCAGACTGGCCTCGTGTGGGAGAATAAGAACTTCATTTTGATTCCACGATGGGATGGTTTCCTCACTCCATGGGCATTTTCTCAGGCCCTTGGGTAATGCCACTAACTCAGAACCACGGCGTGGGCGCACGAGTTGTTTGCCTGGGCCACCTGCATGCCTTGTCCCCAGTGACCCAAGGGCAGCATTGCCGCCTGGGGCGGACCTGTGCGCCGACAGCCACGGAGCTGTCCGCAGCCGGAGAGAGGCAGCGCCCAGGGGGTCTCTGCCCGCCATGCCCATGGGCAACGGCCCCGCCCTGGATTGACCCAGCTCTGTGCCATCGTCCCGCCTGGTCCCGGCCTGCTCCCCAGAGATGTCACCCCCCGGGCAGGTGGGAGCCTGTTCTTGGTGCCACTTAACCTCAGCTGGGCCCTGGCTCTGCCCCTGAAGTCCATGGCCTTTTGGGGGAGGCTCCCTCTCCAACTTGCAGTGAAGACCCCTTGGAACCTCCGTCCCCTCCTCCAACGTCTGCCGGACCCCTCCGAGGCTGCGCCTCCTCTCGGCAGGTGGCTGGCCTCACCCATGAGTTCAGAGGCAACGGAAGCCCTCAGGTAGGAACGTGACCAGCTCCACCAGCCAAACCGACTCACCCATCCTCTCCTTGTTTCCTATTTAATAATAATGTCGACAGCAGCTAATGGTGCATGGAGCGTCCGAGGAAGACACCAGGTGTGTTGCTTTATTTAACACACCACTGTGGGCAGGGCATTCTCAGCCCCATTCCTCCCCCCAGTCTCTTCCAGGGGCCCACGATGAGCCCAGCCCCCACCCGGGTACCGCGGGAGCAGGAAAGAGGGTCTGGTGCAGCGGCTGCTGGAGGAAAGAAGCCGTGGGCACGGCAGCTGGTACAACCTAGAAAGTGCCACGGGCCTTGAGACTGATCGTAAGTGCTCTGAAGGCAAGAACTCGAGCTCCCCCATTTGCATCTCTAGGTCTGGGGAGGCAACGCTCGCTCAACTTGTTCCGTGCACGAGAGGGGTCACGTGCTGTGCAAATTCGGGACTGGGTTGGAACTGGGAGGTGCGTCCCTTCCTGCCCGGGGCGGCGGGGTTGGGGGGTGGCATGCAGGGCTTCCCAAATAGGGAGTGTTTGCACCGGCGGCTCTCAGTAACCTGTAGAGCTTCACCGGGTGTCCTTGCTCACACCGTCGCAGAGGAAGTATGAATCTGTGTCCCCCTCGGCGGGAGGTCGGCCTGTGTATCTCACAGCCTGTATGTGGGCGAAGGGCTCTCTCCACGCCAAGCGCCCACTCGCATCCAGCTTCTTCTCCCTTAGTGTTCATTTCAAGAGTTTTGTGCTTCCTTTGTTTTTGTTTGTTTTTACTCCGTTTTCTCATAGAGAAAAAAGTAACCCAGTCTCACTAGAGACGACTTAGAACGTAGAGACACGCTTGGAGAACTAAGGGGAAAATCACCCACAATCTTACTACCTAGAGGCAACCGCAATGATTATTTCTGGCACATGTCTTAACAACATTTTATATGTGCGTATTTTTAATGTTCATAAGCACTACTGAAAACACAATTTAGAGTGCTTTCCGCTGTCATTAAAAACTCTTAGGCAACGTTTAAAAACACCATGGGACTTGACATTGTTTGATTATGTGATAACTTGAATTTCCATCATGTTTGACATTTGGATTATTCCAATTTTATGTTAATATAAATAGAGCTGAAATATTTATGAGGTGTTGCCCACATTTTGGGGTTTTTTTGCTTAGAATAGACGCCTCAGAGGGGAATTATGGAATCAGTGGAAATGAACAATTTAAGGATTCTAATTAGATACAATTACCAAATTGCTTTCTAGAAAGTTCTCCTCCGTGCACCCTGCTCCCTTCCAACAGTCTGGGTCCATATGGCTACAGAACAAACTATCCCAAAACTAAGCAACTTAATGTTACTGCCATTTTTTTTTTTATCCCTCACGATTTGGGGGTCAGGAATTTAAGCCGGGCTCAGCCGGCTGGTTCCTCTGTTCCACGCGGCACTGAGCGGGGCCCCTTGGAGGTGCCACGCTGGCAGCTGGTCTGGTCCGCAGGTCCAAAATGACATGCCCACACGTCCCACACCGGGGCAGGGGGGCTGGGGAGCTGGGCTCCGTTGAGCCTTTCCCTTCTCCCCGTGGCCTCGGGCTCTCTTCACAGAGTCCCTCCCACTGGGGTAGTCAGAGTTTGCAGAGGGGGCTCAGGAGTGAGGCAGTGCCGCCGGACTCGGGAAGCAGAAGCTACCAGTCTCTCCAGACGCCACGTCACTTCTGCCACACTCCGCTGGCAGAGCGGCCCCAGGGCCCGCCCGGGCTCAGGCGGAGGGGACTAAGACACCATTTCTCCATGGGAGCAGTGTCAAAACTCTGTGGCCACCTCGAATTCACCGTACCAGTTTTGAATAGCACTGTAAGGAATATTTATTTACTTGTTAATCTGAAAGATAAGATAGAGCAAATCAGTGTTGCTTTCACTTTCATTTATTCATCGCAATCTTACGCTTTTTCCTGTGTTTATTGCCACTTGAATTTTCCCACCAGTGACTTGTCTGGTCCCGCCCTTGGGTCTCTCCCGGATCTGCCTCTGACAGCTCTGAGATGGTGGGCAGAGTGTTTAAACGCTCTGAGTCTCTTGCCTTGGCCAAGTGGCTCAGTGACTTGGAGTGTCATCCCATACACCAAAAGGTTGTGGGTTCGATTCCCAGCCAGTCAGGGCACGTACCTAGGTTGCATGTTCGATTCCCGGTCAAGGATCCCTTCTGTACGTACAGGAGGCAACCAACCCGTGTTTCTCTTTCACACCAATGTCTCTCCCTCAACCTTCCCCTCTCTCACCCTTCCTGCCTCTCTAAAATCAATAAACAGATCCTACAGGGAGGATTTTAAAAAATACTGTCAATCTCCGCTTGTTTGTCTGTAGAACGGGTGTAATAATATTATTTATCTGAGAACCTGCAAGTTTCTGGGAAGCTTCAGTGAGAGAAAGAATCTATCTAAGTGCTTGTTGAACACTGAGCCTGACCCGTAGTGAACACTCCATACCCGCAGCAACCATCGCTGATCGTATTGTTTGCTCAGAGTCTTGTCATCCTCGGGGGCCAGCCTGTGGCGAGGAGCCAGGGCCCCTGGGCTGCCGGGGACCCTCGGTGGCTTCCGGCAGAAGGTGCGCCAGGCATCCTCCGCGCTCTGCCCGGCGGTGCCAGCTCGCAGCCCTGATTCCCTGGCACCTCTGCCCGAGGGCAGGGAGCTGCCGGCTTGCGAGCGGGCACGGTGCCATCCTGCGAGATGGGAACGGGAACAGGCCGCCAGGGGAGCGTGTATGTGTCCTGCTGCGTGTGTTAAACAAACCGATCCCAGCCGGGGAGCATGAGAACACCTGTCCTTCCCGGCGCTACACACCCTGGCAACAGGAGACGCGCGCTCATTAATCCGGCTCTGGGAAGAATTGCCTTTCAGACTTTTTCTTTAAAGAAACAGTGTAGGACACCAGCACATACAGAGAGGCTGATTTATGTCTCATCCATCAAACTGAAATAAATGGAGGTGGCGAATTCATCGGCTGAGCCCCGACGGAGGGGTACTCAAACTTGTCACCCCCCCTCTTGTCTGAAGGTGACACTGGACCCTGCCACCAGCAGCACGCATTCTTTTAGTGGCTTTTCCTCCCCATCAGTGATAGTGGACTACGTCCAGCTGGCCACTCACTCCCTTCCTGATTCGAGCCCAGCAATGCCTGGCCACAGCTGGTGGCCTCTTTGGGTGACGTTCTGGACCACAGATCAAACTGTGACCTTGCCAGCCTTTAGCACCCCAGGACATCTTAGGTGGGTGCTAGGCCCAGGCAGAGGACAGGCAGCTGCCGAATGCCACTGGGCGGGGGAGGCAGGCGATGCAGACTCAGAGCAAGGGCTCCGCCACCGCCTGCCAGCTGTGTGACCGAGACTCCCTGAGCCTCAGTTTCTGCATCTGCCAAATGGGGACACGAAAGCCTGCCCTGCGCACTTCCCAGGAATGGGACACCACCCGAAACAAAGGCCTTTGTGCTGCATGAGATGTAATCACAGCTGCCACACACGGGGTGTCCTGTGTCTATGGTTTTTCAAAGGGACCTTCACATCTAGTCTATATTTCATTCTTTAACAGATTTGGAAGGGCTCACTAAATGTTATGTTTCCATTTTACAGAGTAGAAAACTGAGCTGCCGTGTGTCTGAGTCCCCAGGGTACCAGCGTGGGGCCCGAGTGCCCTGGTTCCCACGGGGCCACCCTGTCTGCACACGAGAACACCGGCAGACGGTCTCCAGGGCCTTCTGTCCCAGGAGGTCCTCTCCAGCGCGGGTCCCACCGAGTTGGGGCGCACTTGGATGATGTAGGTTTCTCACCTGAAGAAGCTCTTGGAGGCCATCTTTCACCTTCCTCAGTCCATCGCAGATGACCTTAAAGGTCCTTGGAGCCCCACTAGCCTGCAGGCAGGTCTCTGGAGGAGCCCAGGGGCAGGGTGGGGCCGGGAGGGACCGAGGCCAGGAGGCTGGGGGTCTGGGAGGAGCTGCCACACCGTGTGGGGACGTGCAGGACCATGAGCCCCAGGCGTGTCTATTTTTAGGGACCCCTCGTTTCTATTTTTAGTGACAAATGCCGCCTGCCACGTTTAGCAGGAACCCGTCCAACAACCAAGGTGCATTTGCAGGCTGGACGACAGGGGGTGATGCGGGAGGGGGGGGTATGTGGGCTGAACCCAAGCTCGGGCTCTCCTGTCCGGTCCGAGGCAGGACTGTGCCCTCGAGTTCTCTGCTGAGAACCTTATCATTAGTTAACCAAGAAGACAGAGAGGTCCTCCTGCAGATCAAAGCCTCTCTCAGAGGGTCAGGAAAGGGAGGGCGTGGGAGGGGGGAGAGGGGTGGGAGGGGTGGGGGTGGGAGGGGTGGGGGGTCGCTTCCCGGCACTGAGACAGCACAGCAGCCCCAGGGCTGAGTTCCTTCCTTGTTTACACATCCCTTCCTTGCCGTGAGTTTATTTCTAGCAAACATCATTTTGTTAAAAAATCGCTAAAAGCTATATTTGTGGACACCGCGGATGCCAGAACATTCTAGAAGGACATGAAGTCACGGTCTCACCCCCTGCTGTCTCCAGTTCTTAGGAATGAAAGCATTTTTTCTCCAGGAAAATAAAGGCTAATGTTGCAAAGAAGTGCTTGGGGAATTTTACCCCTTAACTAATTTCATAAGTGTTTACAGCAAGCCCAGCCTCGGCGGAAGCTTCGCAGGGAGAGAGAGAGCCTTTCAAAGCCTTTATGAAAGGTAGCAGCAGCCCCTGCGAGAGCGGGTAGATGGTGGGTGGGGGGAGCCGCAAATAAAAGAGCATCTCAAAACCCAAAGGAGAGAAAAGATAGCTGGAGGGGTGAAGGGAGGCAAAAGCACATGAAAAAAGACATTATTCCCACTTTGCTGATTACAGAGCTCAACCAAATCCTCCCACGCGCCGGAAGGGACAAAGTGCTCATTTCTAGCAACCTCAGAACAGAGGAAGGGATGTTGGCAGAATCCCTCCCTGTTAAGGAACAATTAAGTTCTTAGGAGATTTCAGAGTTCCAAGGGAAGCCAGCCTTTCTCCTGCCTTGGGCCCTAAATCACAAGGTACGCCCGGCACTGTGGCGTTACTTTTTTGTTTGTTTTGTTGTTGTTGTTTTGGCTCTGCTCACTCACTCATTCCACAGATCTTTATCCAGAGACTTTTTCTAAATCCTCACCCGAGGACATGCTTATTGATTTCAGAGAAGGGAGGAGGGAGGGAGGGAGAAACGTCGGTGAGAGAGAGCGAAGCGCCGATTGGCTGCCGTCCGCACACGCCCCGACTGGGAACTGAACCTGCAGCCGGGGCCTGTGCCCTGCCCGGGAATCGAACCCGGAGACCTTTCGGTTTATGGGATGGCACCCATTCCACGGAGCCACACGGACCCCGTTCAAGTGACTTTCGTGTACAGGTCATGACGCGTGGTCTTAAGGACCCGCCCTAGTCCGGGAGGAGAAAGACGCAGATCTGGAGTGAGAAAACCCAGATCCGCGTCACTGCTCTGCCGGGAGTGGTTCCCAGGGTGGTTTGCTGGCGGGTGTGAAACTCCTGGGTTTCCCACCTGTGAGATGAGCCTCGCACAGCAGGCGACAGGGCTCCGTGTACCTTGAAGTCCTCGACAAAGGTTAGCAGTCACTGTTTTTACAAAGCTCCCGACCGACCGGATGGGGTGACCACACCCCCTGCCCAGAACCGCCACTGGTTACACCTGCCTTCCCGCCCCTTTTCCCTCTTACGGGTGGCCCGGTTGGGCCAGCAAATTCTGCGAGCCCCTGCAGGCCCGCTGGCCTGTGCGGGAGGAAAGCGGGAGAGCACCCCCGCGTTCAGTGTGACGGTTCCGTCGCCGTGATTTTCCGCATCTCTCTATTCGGGGAAGTTCCTTTCTGCTTAACAATACCTGCTCTCTGCAGCTGCCGCCCACTCGGGTGCGAACACGAGACGCGTGCCCAGAAACCGCCCCCGCTGCACATTTGCCACAGAGGTTCCTCCAGAAGGGAGGAGAAAAGAAATTGGTGGCATCCCCTCCCCCGCCTCCAAGCGCAGCCTCTGGGCACGAGGAAATGGTTTCCCCGCACAAGGGCGTTCCCAGGTCACGAGCGGGAATACTGTATTTCAGGGCCTCTGTGTGGCTGGCCGGGAGCCCGGCCGAGTCCGGCAGCAGCTGAAACCCAGCAGATCTGGGCTCCCCGGGGGGAATTCGGCGGCTGCGCTGGGGTCGAGCGGCAGACCTGGCCAGGGCCGGAGCTTGGGTGTCAACCCTCAGCCCCCCCCCGCCCGCGCCCTGGGCTGTGTGTCTCAGACTCACCCCCTGCTGCTTCCGGACTTGGGGAGCGGTGTGATCTCAGTACCTGCTCTCTGTGCTCTTCTGAGGGTCGGGGGGCTGATGGGCATGGAGCGTTAAACTCGGCCCCTTGTCCGTCAGTGTGGGGAGGCCTGTCCTCAATTCCACGGCTCCCCACGGCGCCCTCTGCAGGGGTCAACGAGCATTTTCCCAGGCACCAAATGTGCGGCCGAAGCCAGGGTCCGGCCCCTGCTTCACCTCGTCTCCCTTGTTGCCAGATCCGCGTCAGGGTCGTCCAGAGCCGTGAACTGGGATCCCATCTGTATCAGCTAGCCACTGCCATGGTGATGCTGCGTAACAAACTGCCCCAAACCTGGGTGGCTGCAGATGGCAAGGTTTATTCCCCAGCACGTGGGCCAGCCGGGGCCGACGAATCCAGGCTGAGCTCTGCTTCAGACTGCTGCCACTGGGGGGCGTCGGAGCAGGTCCGCGAGATCATGTCTCTCGTCCTCGTCCTGCGACCAGGGGCCTGCCCAGGGCGTCGCCTTCTGATGACAACGGCAGGACAGCCAACGGGCCAGAAGGAGCCATTCCCCTCTCTCGAGGCCTAAGTTCAAAACCAGTCACTGTCACTTCTGCCCACGTGTCGTTGACCAAAGCCGGTCCCGTGGCCAAACCCAAAACCCACACTCCACCAAAGGGCCACAGCGAGAATGCGGTGGGGTCAGGGGTGACAGCGGGGCCAAGTCCTGCTGTCTCATCTTTTGCGGGAATAGAGTGAACAGATTCTGACTGGTGTGAAGCGACCTCACTCACCTGCGTGGCGTTGGCTGGCCATCGGCTGGCCAGCAGGGCCACCGGGGCCACCTGTGTCTCCTCACCCGGCAGGCTAGCCCGGGGGTGCTCACGGGTCGGTACCCTGGTACCAGGGGCAGCAAGCGAGCAAGTGAACAAGCTCCCCGTGTGGGTACTTCTTCCGTCCTTGCCACCTTGTTTGCTAACGCCCAGGGGCCAAAGCAAGACGTAAGGCCGGGCCAGCGCCAGCATGGGAGGGGCCGGTCCCTGGGGGTCGGTGGGAGAAGTTAAACACACGATGGCCCTTTCGGTGACCTACCACCAGCACCTTGCTCGGGGGCACGCAATAAAGGCGCAGCAGACTTCCTCCTGCGGCGCGCTGGGCCAACAGGCATGTGGTCAGCGCGGCCCACAGGTCCTACGTGTCGCTGATGGGTTCCAGACGTGCACGCCGTTTCCCGCCGTGGCCACGGGGCCTGCCGGGTCCTCCCTGGCCTTGCTGCTCAGGCACACCCTAGGAGCCTCGTGTCTCGGGGGTTAAATAAAAATGAACAAATAAATGTATTTACAGGGCTTTGGGGGAAAAGACGTGCCTGTCTTAGAGGCAGGTTTATTTTCGGGAAAAGAAATCTTGCACGTTTGATGCAAGACTAATTCCCAGAAAGCATGTTTGATAAACGGAAGTGCCAGGGCAGGGGGGCGTCTGCAGGTCCCCATCCTTGCACCCGCAGCTGCGCATCCGCTCGCCGGGCTACTGCTGGGCCTGGTTCTAAGAAGCTTAGAAATGAGGATGCGCTAAGGGCCCAGACCCTGGCATCTGAGCTTTTACCATGTAAATATGTTCAAACGCATCCACCCATTCTGCACCGTATTTCTGGAAATGGGCAACATCATTTTCCAAATTGGACAGGACAGGGCGTAGGGAAATGGGTTTGGTGCTGTTGCAATTAGTCACGCTTTGGAATATCCTGGGGAAAGTCTACTCTTGAGCTATTATTGACATAGTAAAGTGGGGGAGGTTAACAAGAAGTCTGCAGGCACCATTAATTAACCTCTCCGCTGTTTTTATTTCCCGGTGCCTTTTTCCGACGCACAAAGGATCACAGGGTCAGCCCCTGTTAGAGCGCAGGCAGGCCGGCGTCTGCCGGGCCCACGCCTCCTGCTTCCCGGGGAATTGTTGGCAGTCTCCACCGTCACAGCGGGTTACGGGCTGGCCACAGGAACTGGCCCCACTGCGTATGGGAGGAGACTTTTCTCTGACCCCTACCCTTCCTCCAAAGCCTGCGGGATGCTACTTCCCCGGGAAGTTTTCCTGGAATGCACTTCTTCTTCTAGAACTCTCAGCCCTTTCCTGGTGTCCCCTTGCAGTGGATCCAGGGGCGTGCTGCCTGGTTTAGGGTGACAGCATTTGTCCCCCAGCTGGTCACAGCTGCCGCCCTCACTGGCCGTTGCCTCGGGCCACAGGGAATGAGTCACCCAAGGTTGTACCACTCAGAGGAGCCTGCAGCCCGTGACTGGCTGCAGCGGGAAGACCAGCTTCGAGCTCTTTTCCATCCATGAGGCACGTCAGCTCCTGAGCTCCTACAGGGTCCGCTGGGGACTGCATGCCCCTGCACTATGGGCCACTTGTCCCTCTGCTCTGTCCTGCTCCCTCCCTGCTTGCCCTGCCCACCCCACGCCCAGCACCCCTCTGCACAGAGTCCACTTCTGAGTCCATCCACAGAGAGTCCAAAGGGGGCACTCCTTCACGGCACCCCGTCTCCTATTTTCTGTGGGCGCTCACAGCTGAACCCACCCTGGTTTTATCTTCTAAAACCATGATGGCTAAAAATGAGGGAAACTGGAATGTTAAAGCTGCCTGCAGTTTCCTTCTTAGCTAGAGGTGGAGGCCAACCCTGTCCCTGGGAGAGGCCTGCCTGTCTGTCTGTCCGTCTGGGGGTGGGAAGGACAGGTTGGTGTCCCCGTGGCCGCGCAGAAGCCAGCTCCAGGACGCAGATGCTGTGGCCACAGCCCGTGCTAAAGTCGAAGGCTGTCTCTGCCCGGCAAGGCGGGGCTCTGTCTGGTCAGGGAAACCAGCCAGGGGGCGGTGGGTTTCGTTTCCCCTCTGTGCCGAGAGCAGACGCGGCCTCACATCGACTCTGGTTAGAGGAATATGACGACGGCCACCCCGTCACTCCTGCGGGGAGCCCCCTGGCCCTGTCGAGGCTGGACACCTGAGATGGACACCTGGGAAGTGAGAGAGAGCCCAATGGGGATCCCTCAGAAGGGCGTGGCCAGGGGGCTCCAGGAGCTGTTTTATTCAAAAACTTCCCTCCCCACAGTGCAGCCCCTCATGTTACGGCCAAGCTCCCAAGGCCGTGGCGATGGAGGGGACGGCCTGTGACCACACTTGGGACATAGAACAAGAGCTCCAGCCGCCTGGACAAGGAGAGGGACGCAGGGTGTGCCCGTGCCCAGCGAGGAGGCAACCCAGTCAGTTCTCGGGATAAGTGCATGCTTCAGAGACTCCGAACGCCTGGGCGAGCAGGGGCCTGCGGCTGGGCATCGGACGGCCGCTGCCGCCTGGACAGCTAGGGTGTGTGGGCCCTGGCCGGTGGGCTGTTCCCCCTCAAGGCCGTGAGCTCCTCAAGGGCAGGGGCAGGCCCCCTCTCCTTCTTGGGCCACCCACCCTGCCCAGGCTGGTGCGTGCGCGTGGTGCTGCGGTGCTCAAGGGGTCAGGACCTCCGACCCCACTGCGCAGGGCCACCCTGAAAGGTGGGAGCTGGAGGTCGGCGGTTGTTCCTGGGGGAGCCCTGACCCGTTCTGCCCGTCAGCTGTCTCCCTGTAAGGGAGGGCCCCACTCGTACTGGTCAGCGTTTCAGAGGTCACATCAGAGAGGACAACGGACAAGACACCGGTGTTCTTACGGACGGCGTTCCTGAGCACAGCCGCAGACGCCCCGCACCCCGAAAAGGGCCACTCCCCGTAAGCACCCCATCAAGCACCATCCTTCTTCTGCAGTTCAGGCCCCTCTGATTGAGAAAAGTATTCAATGCTCAAGAAAAACAGTTGTCTGACTATCGGACTGTCCAGTCGGGCCGCCAGCCATCTCAGCGCACGAGGTTATTTGCATCAGGAAGCTCGGAGGGGTCCTGGGCCGGGAGCCTCTAGCAGGAAGCACGCCTGGCTTTGCTGTTTTAAGGAAAGACCGCCCCCCCCCCAAGAAAACCCCCACCACCCAGGGACCTTTGCCCTGAGAAGCCGTCAGATCGGAAAGGACGGCGCCCTTCAGATCCTGCCCCGAGTTGCCCCACAGGGGGCGCTCCTGAGACCTAGCGCGCGCCGGATACGGAGCAGAAGCCGGAGCAGCTCAGCCTGTGCAGCCGTGCGGCCGGCTGCACGGGCTCCAACGGACCCGTCTCCCGCTCCCCGCGCCCTAACCCAGCACCCGGGGGAGGGGGGGGGCTCACGGCGCCCGCCACAGCCCCTGTGTCATTGAACGGCTCTCTGAAGTTTTCCGCCGAGCATTTTATTTCAGATGACAGTCATTTCTGTTCATGGGTGGGCCCTGTCAGTCTCCCGGCCCGGGTCGGGGAGGATGTCTTTCTGTTCCGATGGCAGTCGTCATCTCGGGGAAGCGATGCGTGCCAGGGAGGCGGCCGCGCCGGGGGCGCCGCGCGCGGCGCTGTCACTCACGCTGACATCTCCGCGGCGGAGCGATCTCGCAACGTTTCCTGCGCGCGGCCCGCGGGCGAAAGAGCGGGGACTTCCTTCATCCGCGCCACCCAGGTGCCCATCATCTTTACGGAGAAATGAAAGTTACAAATCAGCCAGGGTCGCCGTGCCCAGGCGCCTGCCTGGCCCGCGTCTCCCCTGTCAATCCGGCTCGTCCATTAAGGGCAGGGGGGCGCCCTTCTCCCCACAGGGTCCCCCTGTGCTGCCCCCCCTCCCCGCCTCCCCCGCTGTCTGTGCGCCCTCACCCTCCGTGATGTGTCATAAAATCACCCCGTGGGACCGGAGGAGACCGCCTCTCCTTTCTGTTCCTCTTCTCGCCCTTCGGGTCCTTCTTCCCCTGCCGCCCTCCTCCCACCTGCTTTTCCACCTGCCCCCCTTTTCTTTCCTCGGCTCCACTTCCTTCCTCCTCTTCTTCTGTGTCCTCCTCGTTCTCCTTCCTTCTCCGTCGTCCCTCCTCCTTTATTCCCTCCCTGTCCCTGGCGCCTTCACAGGAGGGAGTGGAGAGGTGACGCTACCTGCCTTCCCGCACAGCCCCGCCCGGGCCCCTGCCGGCCGCCAGTCTGAGCCCGGCCCCCTGCCCTGCCGCCCCCCTCGGACCTAAGGGTTTGCCTCTGCCCTTGGCCCCTCTGCCAGACCAGCTTCACCCCTCCGCGGGGGCCTTGGCTCCCCTCACAGCCACCGCCGGGGGCCTTTCCGGCTCCCCGATAAAAGCGCTACTCTGAGTGGAGATCTTGATCATCGATCCAGTGCATTGAAACCCAGCACTTGCACGCGCCAGGCTCTTAGAGGGCCTGCAGGTTCCACGGCGAACACGTCACGGCCCAGGTCACGAGACACGTGAAGCCTAGTGGGGCCACAGACACCAAGCACATGTCTGGAAACCCCTCGTCGCTGTGGCGATGCGTGCCCCAAAGGAGGAGTCCATCATCGGTCAACCGGTGTCCTGGGCGCCTGTCCCCCAGGAGGGACCCCCGCACTGACCCTCGAGAAAGCTGCCGCTTCTTAAACACGTTCTGCTTTGCAGACCCGCCCACCCCTGAGGGTGGACGGTGGACCCATCCTCAAGGGCGGACTCGGCCCCCCACTCTTCTTAGATGCCTGGGGGTGCAGCACTGGACGCCAGGAACCGGTCCTTCCTCTTGAGGGCGCTCAGGCTAGTTGGCCGGCCACGTCTCAGTGACCCTGTGGCCTCAGGCGTCCTTGGTGTTTGTTCGTTCCCGTGGGATGCGAGGGCAGCTTCCTCAGCCTCACCTCCACGGGAGACCACAGCCTCCCAGGACCGGCTCATCACCGTTTGCGTTCGTACAGGCTTAGCTGAACCCTGAACTGGAGACACGAACGTGCGCCCTGAGCTGTGAGCGCCCAGAGGTGCCCGTCCTACGTGAGGACGAAGAAACAAAGCGAGTCTTCACAAGCATGAGCGCGGTGAAGGAAGGGAAGTTCTCACTCCCGGCCCTCGCTTCCCACGCCTGAGACACGAGGAGCGGCAGCACGGGGCATTTCCCCGGTGTCGCACGCAGATGGTCGTCCCAGCTGAGACTCGCGCTCACACACACAAGTGACGTGTGGGAAGCTGCGCCCAGACCCTCCGAGTTTGTGTCGGTGGGCTGTTCCGGAGACCCCCACTGGCAGGGGAGTCAGGACCAGTGCCAACATGGACGGGGAAAAGGTGGGGACAGCAGCGCACACCTGTCATTGCCTGTTTCTACGTCACCCCCACTCACTGGTTGTCACGCGGGAGGAGGTGCATGGGGTAAACTGAGGACCGGGCTGAACTGGAGAGACCGGAGGAGATGAGGTCTGCGCTCTGCAAACCGGCCTGGAGGCGCCCGCGCTGATATCGCTCGGCCGTGGCTCCTGGCAACTTGAACTTCTCTCCACCTGATGTTTCTCCTCGTCATCAGAGGACGTTCACCCGCCTGCAAAGCTGAACGGACACAGACAGAAACTGAATACTTTCCCTGGAGGACTTGTTTTGAGGATGTTGTGAGTTAAAAAAACAAGACAACAAAAACCACCATTAACTTTTAAACGCAAACAGCAACCAAAGGTCAGACAATTAAATGGGGAAACCATGCACAAATGTCACACGCGGAGGAGGACATCAAAGGATAGAGATCAACAGGGGCCAGGCAGATTTTTACGGCACAGGCTGACAGATGGCTTAAGGCGGGGGGGAGAAACACTCAGAAACTTGATTTCTCAATATGCTGCCGAGATCAAAGGTTGGCCTCAGAGACGAAATACCGCAAGAAATGGCACACCCTTTGTTTTTATTATGATTTGGGGGCACAATTTGTATTTCAGACCCGTAACTCAAGAGCTAGAAATTTACGGGCCGGTGTCAAGAGGGGTCAGGCAAAGAGGAATATTGCGCTTGGAAATTCTTTTCATACTTTCTCCTCCAGCCCATCCCCAAGGAGGAAAGGGAGGCGAGACCTCTGTAAATTATGTGGCATCTTAATTAAACCCTCCCACATCCCAGAACACAGCTTTTTCTGAGTTCGACGCTCTGCGGCTGCGTTTGCACAAGGCAGAGACCCCGCCGTGACTTTTTGGCACTTTGTCCCCTGGTCCCCTGTCACATCCCCTGGGCTCTTCCCTAAGTCTTCAACATCACCTTTGTCACCTCGGGGCTGCCCATGGGTACATCCGCGTCCACACGCAGCACGGAGATCTGCCCGGCTCCCCGATGCGTGTAAACGGGCAGACCCCGAGCAGCAGGTAAATGAAACATCCAGGTGTGCGACCCTGTCTGTCCTCTTCCAGGACTCGGGCAGAAGGTAGACACAGCCTGGATGAAAGCTAGTCTGTTCCTTCAACTTTCCACATTTGGTGACCATTCTGTCGCCACTCACTGT
Source organism: Phyllostomus hastatus (assembly GCF_019186645.2). NCBI lineage: Eukaryota > Metazoa > Chordata > Mammalia > Chiroptera > Phyllostomidae > Phyllostomus > Phyllostomus hastatus. The sequence goes on from NW_025334004.1 coordinate 31,143,341, forward strand.
TCTTTTCATGTCATTCACCAACTCATCCAGGTAACCATCCGTAGGCATAAGCATGTGCTTAATATTTTACACAAACAATTAGCCTTCAAATGCAAGTTAGCAAAGGGATGACGGATGAATCCAAGAATCTTTTGGCAAACATCCCCGGAAAGCTGCGTTGGGACTGAAGCCATGGTGACGAGACAACCTGTTCTGGCTACGGGCTGGGCGGTATGTTTGCGAAGCTCAGTGAAACATGAGGATTGTCGCTGCTGCTGATCCCAGGAAGGGAGGCAGGGGAGTTCGTCATGTCACACGGAGAACGTAAATAAAATACATCGGCGATGCATGTCGCATCATCCGTGCATTTGCATCCTCCGGCGGAGAACCGCACACGGGATGATGCCCAGATGGCGGCCGCCTGTGAATCAGGGGAACAGGCGAAGTGCGTGTACACAGTCTATGGCCGCTAGGTTCCTCGCAGGTGCGGTCCAGCGTCTGACCACCACGCTGGGCCTCCCCCCTCCCCCCCCCACACACACACCTCCTGCCATCAACGGCACGCTAGCGCTTCAGCCAGGCTCACACACGTCCGCAGTTCCTCTGGGTGTTTCAGAAATCCAGGCCCTCCGTGAGTCTTCCTCAGTGCGGCTTTCCCTAAAAGAGCTGTGTTCTTTCTTTTAGTTACGTTGTATTATAGGAAAATTCAAGCATTCATTAAAATAGAGCAGCATAACAAACATCAGTCAGTTCCAGCAAACTAGCTACCTTTACCGATCTACAGCGGATTTTTTTTTATATTGGTGAAAAACGTGTAACATAAAAGTTCCCATCTCAACCAACTTCTAAGTGTCCAGTTCAGCCGTGTTAAGGACATTCACGTTGTTGTAAAAACAGATTTCTAAGATTTTCTCCTCTTGTAAGTCTGGAACTCCATACCCATTGAACAATTTCTCCTTCTCCCTGCCCTCACCCTTGGAAATCACCACCCTGCTTTCCGTTTCTATGGCTTTGGCGACTCGGGGTCCCTCCTATAAATGGAATTATACCACAGTGTCCACGAGGTTTATGCACTGTTGTAGGACATGACAAGATTTCCTTTCTTTTAAAGGCTGAATAACACGGCATTGTCTACATACGCCACACCCACCTGCAGACGGGCACCTGGGTGGCTTGTGCCTTTTGACTACTGTGAGTAGTGCTACAATGAATACACGTGCTCAAATAATTCTTCAAGACCCTGTTTTTGACCATTTTGCATGTATAACCAGAAGTGAGATTGATAAGTCACAGGGTAAGTTCTATCTTTTTTTTTGAGGAGCTTTGATACTGTTTTTGAGGCCGCACCATTTTGTAATCACACCAATTTTGTGCACAAGGGTTCAACTGTCTTTACATCCTCACCAACGCTTGTTACTTTCCCAGTGTTTTGAGAGTAGCACCCAGATGAGGATGAGGTGGCGTCTCCTGGTTTTGACTTGCATTCCCCTGAAGGTTGGTGATGTTGAAGATCTTTGCACATGCTCGTTAGCCATTTGTACATCTTCTTTGGGGAGAGATCTAGTCAAGCCTTTGGCCCGCGTTTTAATTGAGTTATTTGATGTTTTGTTGCTGAGTTGTGATTTCTTCTTCTGTAGAGACATGAAGAAGGTGTTTTATTTTGCTTTTAATTGTAAAAATTATAAAAGAAAAAATATTTTACAAAACAAGTAGGTTACTGGAATGGAGGTCCAGCAATCACACAGAGGTGGTTTCTGATACGAGCCAGGGAGAATTAGCAGGTGACTCCGCATGGCTAAGGTGAGTCATCCTTCAGTCACTGCAGGTTCGTCTGCACCTGCTGAGCCGGCCCTCCCACAGACACCGGGACGGGAGGGTGGGACAGGTGTGGCCCTGCCCTCCAAAAGCCTGCCACAATTCAGGGGAAAGGCTGGGTTTTGCCTCGTTTTTAAAATTGCTTTATTGAGATGTACTTCCCATGCCATACATTTCTTCCATTTAAAGTGTGTAATTCAATCGTTTTTCGTATACTAATTTTTGAGATTATGATGAAATGTGACTTCAAATGTGCCCTTTGAACCATCTTTAAATTTGCATCGGGCACAAGCCTTTGGGTGCGCATTCCACAGGCTGCCCACAACCTTGGGTGTGAGCGGGGTTCCCTCCCTGCCCCCCACCCCCAGCCCGCTCCCTCGGGCTGGGCGGTCGGGTTCTCTTGCTGAGTTGCTTGTGAGAAAAGGCAAATGCACGAACCCTTCTTTCTGCCTTATTCTTCCCTTCGCTGAAAAGACAGGTGGTGGAGAGAAGCCGGTGCGTTAACGAAACACGGCCCTCTGCCACGTAGTCATTAATCACCAATTACTTGGTATGAAGGTTTTTAAATTAAGAAAATTACCCTTGCTTTTTGGCTTTTTTTGCACCAAACTGTTCATTCATAGGAATCAGACACTGAAAAATCCCCAAAAGGATGCCAATTACCCACCCATCCCTACAGGGGACGAGGGCTGTCCGATTTGTTTTCTGTCTTTGTTCTTTTTTCCTTCCAGAGATGTCAAAGCTTTTACAAGCCAACCACCCCCCCCCCATAAACAATAGCGTGGGAACACACCGTTCTGCGCCTTGCATCTTTCACTTAACCACATATTTGGAGAGCTTTCGTGGTAAGTTTTTGATGATCAAAAATAGTGAGAAATCAACACTTGTGATGGGAGTGATTTTTGCAGAGTATTCAGCCATGACCTGGTGACCACTACACGGGTCGTCGACAACCAGTGTCTCCCAGTGCGCGCCAGAGTTCACGGCCAAGATCACCTGGACCGTTTAGGTGGAAGGAGGCCCCACTTCCACCTGAATTATCCAGGCAATTGCGGTCGACGCGAGTGGATCTAAAAATACCCGGCTCTTTCCCATGTCCCACGGGGGTCACGCTCCCTTGGATTTTGACTCCCGACTTATGTTCAGAATTAGCACAGCTGGGCTGTGGCTTGGATGGGTTCACTGATGGTCCAAGTAGGAGGCCATGAAAGGCAAGGAAGATAAGAAATGGTTGGATGGGGGCCATTTTGTGTTCTGGAACCTTCTGAAGGGTGACTGCAGAGCACCCCAGAGGTGGACACTATTCCCTGGAATGGGAGGTGTGGCTCCTGAATCAGTAGCTCCGTGCCCGCCAGCCCAGCGGCACCGTCAATCAAAATGACGGGACTCTCCTCCCAGGAGTGATCGTACCGTGGGAAACTGGACTCGATGCGAAGAGCCACCTCGCCTCGCCTCGGCCGGTGGGCTGCTCCCGGGCGCAGCTCTGCTGTCAGCCAGAGAGCCCGGGACACACCGCGGAGGTGCGAGGAATTACCCACATCAAAGGGGACGGCGGCATGTTCGGAGGAGTTACTGAGTATTCAAAGGAAGTCGGTGTGATAGATCTCAACGGACGCAACTTTCCTCTTGGCCCCGTGAGGGGAAATAAAATAAGGTGAGAACATGGGAGAGTGTCGTTCTGGGCGAGAACGCTCCATCCCTAGGCTTCTGGGATTACTCAACCCCCCTCCCCCGTGGAATCGTCCTCTCCTTGTTAAAGGGGCACCCAAACCAGACCGCCAGCTTCATCCCCATCCACTCACTCCCTGCACCCCCGCCTTCCGTCCCATGGAAACAGCACTTTCAACACTACGCATCTCCGCTTTAGTTGTAGGGAAATGGACAGGCGTCGTCCCGTGCACTGCCCCGTCTCAGCACAGACCCCGTCCCCGAGGCCCCCTGCCTCTCCGACCGATGGAGCCCACCAACCACCCTGCCCTGCCACCTAAACACCTCTCCTCCCGTCCTCTCTCTGGCATGCTCCAGAGTTTGCCAAATTCTAGTATCTTCCCCAGATATCCCATGATTCAATATTTTAAAAACGATCTATATTTTATGTCCTTAATTCCACAAACAGATTTTTATGACTTAACATTTCGTTAGTAGCACAAATGTGGGGGTTTTCAATGGGAGAAAAAGAAACTCGACGACTGGAGATTTGGTGTGGCCACGTTATCCTTAGACGTCAAGGGGCAGGAGCTGGCACCAGGTTCTCGGTGCCGGCTGCGGGGGTGGGGGGGGCAGGGGGGGCTGCGGAATCCACGGGTGCCGCCTCCTCCCAAGGCACGACCTGGCTGGAGCGGGAACACGGTGCTGTGAGCGTGCCGGGGGAGGAGACCGTGGCAGGAGTGTGCTATTTAGTAACCGGCTGCCTTCTGAGCCGGAGCGGTCATCACTACCACTGAGCGGTGGTGGCCAGGTGGGAAGACGAGAGCAGCCTCCCATTTGGGAGCGTTCGGACGTCGGGAAGCTGACGGGCAGAGGCGGAGGCAGGGGGGCCCGTGGAGCACGCCGTGCTCAGTCCCCGCTGTGCTGGAGATGCCGCACTCTGCGTCTGGGTTGTCTTTCTTCCTTTTTCTCTTAAACGGAAACGACGAGAAAACAACTTCGTCCCAGGGACTGCCCCTTTCCGGGTCTTACCTGTCCGGCACGTTAGAAAGGTTTTACAACAGCCCGTATCATTTTGGTAATGAGAAGAGGCACCTGGTTTCCTTTAACACGGAAGGAAACGATTCAGTTTTTCACTCCTGCTGTCGGCCTGCCTCAGCCTCCCGTGGGTCACTGCGGCCGCCGCGGCAGCTCAGGGCTCGGGGGTGGGGACCCAAGCGCGGTGGACAGGAGCAGAGTTGGCTTTGGCTTCCTAGTTCTGAGACAGATGAGCAACAGGAAGACTGTCTCCAGGGGAGGCAGTGAGATCCAGAACAACAAAGATGGAGATAAAAACGGTCGTTTCCATCCCGCCAGGCATTTGTCTTCAGCTTGCCTCTCTGGGTTTCCCAGTGTCCCCGTGCGGGCCGTCTGCTGGGAACCAGCGGGGACACGGAGAGCCAAGAGCCTAAGGTACAGGGTGGGGGTGGGGTGGCTCATGGGGGGCCCATTCAGGGGACCCCCGCTCTAAGACACTGCCGCTCGCTCCACCTTGCCCGCAGTGCTGATCTGGGGAGATTTCCGACACTGGTGTCTGGCCCACCAGGTGTCACCGGGGTTGCTCTGGGCGCAGGCCAGGTGGCTCCACTGTGCAGGGCAGCCTAGAGCAGGGGCGTCAAACTCATTTTCATGGGGACCGCATCGGCCTCGTGGTTGCCTTCAAAGAGCCAAGTGTAATTTTAGGACTGAGTGTAACGACTCCTTAACTAGGGGCAAGGAGCTCGGTGCTGCCGCTGGGTAGAAACAAGGTGCCTGGCCGGGTAAAACAAGGTGGAGGGCCAGATTCGGCCTGCAGGCCTTGTGTTTGCTACCTATGGTCTACAGCCTTCACCCTCCTCCTCCTCCTCCCTCTCCACTTCCAGCTGTGGCCGAAGCCCCCCAGCTGCACGTGTGGTCCACGGAGCACCAGCTCCGGCAACATCGGGGAGCGGGCTCTTGGGCCCACCCCAGACCTTCTGGGTCAGAATCCACACTTTAGCACCACCCCACCCCCCACAGCGTGGCGTTCGGGCTGAACCTCACAAAGGGGGCCGATCAGGGCCCCAGTGTCTGTTGGGACTCATCTGCGACCTCCCAAGGGGGCTTCTTTTCTCTTCTCTCCCACTTGAAGGCAGTCTTCACACTATCGAAGGCGCTCAGAAAAGCCCCTGTCAAGTTATTTTGAGCTAAAGGCCTCTGAGTGCCTGAATCCCTTAGCTGCGTAAAAGCAGAGCCTCCTCCCCTTCCACCCCCCCCAAACCGACACAGTCAGAAATCCCCACCCCAGAGCGACTCCCATCTTCTCCGGCCCAGTCAGATATGGTCCCAGGGCCGTCAGATCTCCCTCCGTCCGTCCGTCCGTCCCTTCTCCTAAGGGCCCAGCTGCCTTTCTATCACGCCATTTGCTTTTGTGCAAGGGCCGTTCTCCCCTCTGCTAAGAGGTCACTTGCTCTCCCAGAAGTTCGCTTCCGCCGGTCCCCGTGATGGATTAAGAAGGCACCTGAGCCCCCCGTTCCAAGTACCTCCTTGAGCCACATTTCACGGTGAACTCCCGTGTGTATGGCGTCATTCCCTCTGGTAGGTTTTCGCTTGCTAATGTGCAATCCGTACATTTAATTCGCAGGCCCCAAGCACTGACCTGAGAGGGCAGAGGCGAGGTTTTCCCTCCCCGGCACCGTGTCCCCGGTCCTGCAGGCGGAGTGCAAACCCCTTCACCACGAGGCTGCCCCAAACGGGGCTCCGGCAGACCGCTGCAGGCACCGGCAGACCTGCAAGTCCAAGCTCTTCGGCAAACTGCACATTTGCAAAAATGGCGCCTTCCACCGTCAGCCTCCCTCCCTCTTCGCCACCCGGCAGGGATCTCCCCCTTTTAAGAACAGCTCCAACGTTGCCCCGTCCACACAGTCTTTCCTGTTTTCTTCCAGAAGCAGGGCTCTCAATGCCCCAGATCCGTCACTCCAGCCCCCAGCACAGGACCTAGTACCTAGGAGGCACTGAGAAAGCGGTTTGGTTCAAGCTGGTGGCTAGAAGGACGGATGGATGGAAGAAAGGATGCATGGAGGGACTAAAACCTTGTTTCCCAAATTTCCCCATCTTCGAAAATATGTAAAGACAGTTCAGGCGAGAGGGGCCTCTGCCTGGGTTTGGACCTTCTGAGGGCCCTGCATTATCACAAGTATACACGTGCGCACACGCACACACACACGCACACGCACACACTGAAGATTTCCAAGAGCACGTGGGTGCCCCGTCACTGGGGATCCGGCAGGTGATGCTGGCGTAGCTCCGCCTGCAGCCCCACACCCGCTTCTCACCCTAGAGAAACACTTCTCCACGGCTCTCGCTTGATGTCCTCAAAACCAAAGGTACCTTAGCCCAAATGCCATGAAGGTTTGTGCGTTGTGTCTGTGGCTGTCGGAAAGGGACACAGCCTCAGAAGAAGGGAGGATCTGAGCAGCGGACACGCTTCGGGAAGACAAGCGACTAATTAATATTCTCGCCACGCCCGTCCTCCAAGGTAGGGTGAAAACAAGAGAGTCTTACATCGTGAAGTATCCTTTTCAATCCTGAATATCCAATTTCTTGTTTCTCTTCGGGTTCCAATTGGTAGCCCAGAGGTACAGAAGAATTAGCACATCATTTGCCACAGTTGCCCCTGATCTGATATCTGAAAACCATTTTGCAATAGTTAAATGATTTATGTGAATTAAATTTGCAGACATGTGGTTCTAGGCAGGACATGCAGGAAGCATGGTTGCAGCTCCTGCGTTTGCATCTAGACGGACATTGAACACTAGAACTGAAAGTAATCCTATTTTATAAGCTATTTAATAAGATTAGCTAAATTTTAAAAATTAGCCCTGGCTGGCGTAGCTCAGTGGATTGAGCATGGGCTGCGAACCAAAGTGTCGCAGGTTCAATTCCCAGTCAGGGTACATGCCCTGGGTTGCAGGCCATGACCCCCAGCAACCGCACATTGATGTTTCTCTCTCTCTCTTTCTCCCTCCCATCTGCCTCTAAAATAAATAAATTAATTAATTAATTTTTAAAAATTAAATAAAGATTCATCTTTTAAAAATAGTTTCACTTTTTCTACTTGTTAGTGATATTTTCTATGTTTAATTTCAAGGAAAAGGGGGTAAGTGGGACATCTGTAATAGTGTCAACAACTAAAATAAAGAAAAAAAGAAGAAAAATAAATAAAAACATGAAAATGTTGATTTTTGCAACATTTGCTTTTCTTTGCTTTTTGACATAAATATATTTAAATTAAATACAATTGCATTCAATTTTTAACTTTTAAATCACTGAGAAATAGATGATAAGAATAAAAAATATAAAGTGAAGCTCAAAAAGGAAAAACACGGAAAAGAAAAAAATAGAATTCCTTTCTATAAGTGGTCTGCCTAAATTTTTAAACTGATAAACAATAAAAGTGAGAAGCCTACATTTGATAAAATCCAGCACCCATTTATGATTAAAAAAAAAAAAAACAACCTCTCAGCATAGTGGGAAAAGAGGGAACATCCCTCAACATAATAAAGGCCTTGTGTGACAAACACACGGCCAACATCATACTCAACGGGCAAAAACTAAAAATGTTTTCCTTAACATCAGGAAGAAGGCAGGGGCGTCCGCTTTCCCCACTGTTACTCGACAGGAAGTTCTAGCCACAGCAATCAGACCAGAAGAAGAAATAAAAGGCATCAGATTTGGAAAGGAGGAGGTAAAACTGTCGCCATATGCAGATGACATGCTCCTGTATATACAGAATCCTAGAGATTCCACCAAAAAACTACTAGAAGTGATAAATTCAGTAAAGTAGCAGGATACAAAGTAAATATCCAGAAATCAGTTGCATTTTATATGCCAATAATGAACGAACAGAAAGGGAAATTAAGAAAACAATCCCACTCACAATTGCTTCGAAAAAAATAAAATACCTAGGAATAAACCTAACCGTGGATGTAAAAGACCTGTACTTGGAAAATTATAAGACACTGAAGAAAGAAATTGCAGAACACACAAGTGGAAGCATATCACATGTTCATGAATAGGAAAAATTGACATCCTTAAAGTGTCAATACTGCCCAAAGCAATCTAGAAATTCAATGCAATTCCTATCAAGATACCAAAGGTGTACTTCACAGAACTAGAAAAAATATTCCAAAAATTTACATGGATCCAAAAAAGATGCTGAATAGCAAAAGCAATCTTTCGAAAGAATGAAGTTGGAGAAATCATGCTACCTGATATCAAACAATACTATAAGGCCATAGTAATCAAAACAGCATGGTACTGGCATAGAAACAAGTATATAGATTGGTGGAATAGAATAGAAAGCCCAATAAACCCATGCTTTATGGTTAATTCATATTTGTCAAAGGAGGCCAGAACATATAACTGGGTAAAGACAGTGTATTCAATAAATGGTGTTGGGAAAATTGGACAGATACATGCAAAAAAAATGAGAGTAGACTAACTTTTTACACCATGCACAGAATAAACTCAAAATGGATTAAAGGCTTAACTGTTAGACTCAATGCCATAAAAATCCTAGAAGAAAATATAAGCAGTAAAAATTTAGAACTATTCTCATAGCAAAAAAGTTTTCTGATGTATCACCTCAGGCAAGGGAAACAAAAGAAAAAATAAGCAAATGGGACTACATTGAACTGAAAAGTTTTTGCACAGCCAAGGAAACTATCAACAGGATGAAAAGACAACCCACTGAATAGGAGAACATGTTTGTCCATGATACATCTGATAAGGGGTTAATACTCAAAATTTATAAAGCACTTACACAACTCAACACCAAAAAAAACCCCAATTCAACTACAAAATGGGCAAAAGATCTGAACAGACACTTCTCCAAAGAGGACACACAGGTGGCCAACAAACTAGGAAAACACACTCAATGTCACTAATCATCAGAGAAAAGCAAATTAAAACCACAGTGAGATACCACCTCGGACCCGTCAGAATGGCCGTCACCAACAAATCAACGAACCACAAGTGCTGGGTGTGGAGAAAGGGGAGGACTTGCACACTGCTGGTGGGAGTGCAGACTGGTGCAGCCACTGTGGGAAGCACCATGGAGTTTCCTCAAAAAAAATTGAAACTGGAACTGCGTTAGGACCCAGCAATCCCACTTCTGGGAATATTATCTGAAGAATCTCAAAACACTAATTCAAAAGAATATGGGAGCCCCTACGTTCATTGCAGCATCATCCATAACAGCCAAGATTTGGGGGCAGCCCAGGTGTCCGTCCGTAGATGAGTGGATAAGAAAGCTGTGGTGTTGTCCATTTACACAGCGGAATACTACTCCATCATAGAAAGGAAGAAAATCTTACGTTCTGAGACAGCATGAACGGACCTGGAGAGTAGTACTATGCTAAGTGAAATAAGCCAGCCAGAGAAAGACGAATATCATATGATTTCACTTATATGTGGAATTTAGTGAACAAAATAAAGAAATGCAATAGAAACAGATTCATAGACACAGAAAATGGACAGCTGTCAGAGGGGAGGGGGCTGGGGGACTGGGTGAAAAAAGTGAAAGTATTAAGAAAAAAAATACCCCCCAAACTCAAGCCTGGCTGGTGTAGCTCACTGGATTGAGTGTGGACTGTGAACCAAAGGGTTGCCGGTTCGATTCCCAGTCAGGGCACACGCCTGGGTTGCAGGCCAGGTCCCCAGTGGGGTCCACGTGAGAAGCAACCACACATCGATATTTCTCTCCCTCTCTTTCTCCCTCCCTTCCCCTCTGTCTAAAATAAATAAATAAATAATTTTTTAAAAAAGTTCCTTTACAAAAGCAACCTCAAAGACACAGACAACAGTATGGTGATTACAAGAGGGGTGGGGGAGGGGGAGGCAGAATAGGGTAAAGGGGGTCAATGGCGATGGATGAGACTTGACTTCGGATGGTGCACGCAGCCATGCAATATACAGAGGGCGTATTCTAGACCGGTACATTTGAAACTTACATCATTTTTTTAGCTAATGTCACCCTGATAAACTCAATGAAAAACTTTTGAAAAATAAACTAAAATTATGTCACCTGTAAAAAAAAAAGTGCGAAGTCTGTGTCAGGCATGACTCACATAAAATTAGCTAGTCAGACATGAAGAATTCTGTATTTAATAAAGTTTTAATTACTGATCAAAGCAATGAAAGTGAGCCCTGCCGACGTCAGGTAAGGACGATTTGCTCCTCTGAGAGCTGCGGACGGCGTGCGCGTTCACACCTACAGGTGCTGAGGCTGCTTCATTGAAATTCACATCAAAAACTGAATTCTGGTTTAGCTCAACTTGACTGCTATGAGTGATGAAAATAAACCCCTGGGTCGCACGGGAACAGTGAGCAGAGCTTGTTTGCTGGCACAGAAACAGTATTTCAGCTGGAATTAAGTTGTCTTTGGTGAACAGAACTGAATTCGCTGTCAGTCTCTGACTCGGATTTGCTTTTTCCCCAAGATAACGTGGACGAGACCCAGGTGTTGTCAGCGACTCGGGAAGCGCAGTTTGCAGACACAGCTGGCCGTGGGCCTCCTTGGCACTCGGTGGGTCCGCATTCCTTGAAGATCAGAGCCAAAGGAAGATGGGGTGCCGCGTCTCCCATCTTCGCCCCTTCCTCACCCCATCTCTCCTGCCCATCAGCGAGTCCCGCCCTGTCTTCCTCTGGATTCTCCTCCGCTGCCACCTACAGCCGGAACACGCCCACCCCTCACCTGCACTCCTGCAGGGGAGCCTCGCAAGGGCATGGGCGACCTTCCAAAAACCCAAGTCCCACGTGCTATGCCCTGCTCGCGGTTCTGTGACGCTCCTGTTACTCCAAGATACAAATCCCCATCTTTACTGCGGCCAGCAGCCTGCCCATGCAACCCCTCTCTGACCCACCCTACCCTCTTCCCCCCGATCCTGCACCTGGACCGCCACTCACATCGCCTTTCTGGTTCCTGGCTGCCCCGAACTGGTTCCTGCCCTAGGATCCTGGCACCTGCTTGCGCCTCTGCCCGAGCTGCGGCTCCCAACTCCCCCGACCCAAGGACTCCTGATTCCTCAGCTCTCGGCTCAACGTCAAGGTGTCCTCCTGGGAGGTTCATTTCATCTCTCGCACATTTGCTCTCGGAAGGAATTTTGTTTCTTCATTCATGCGTGCTCATCCTCGGTCTCCCCAGCTAGAAATAACCTCCTTGAAAGCAGGACTGATGTCGGTCTCATCAACGCTATTTATGAAGGCGGTGCTTAACGATAAATATTAGCTGAGAACGAGAATGACCTGTTTTCTATCAGACACGGGGGGTGACATTTTGCAGTATCGGCTTCACGTCAGTCAAGATCCCCCGGTTCTGACCACCCGCCTTCTGCATAGATGCTCGCCTTCAGCCCTGAGAGCATCCCCTGGACGTCCATTAAGGTCAGGCAGGTGGAAGTCTTCTTTCCAGTGAGGGAAGGCAAAAGCATGAATCTAACTAAAATGTCAATTGCCCTAAGGTGTGACAAATAGTTTAAAATTCTCCAATTGCTCTTTTGTGATAGCATCCTTTGTCAAAACATTTTCTCCAGGCAGTATTCACGCCTGATAAATGGAAGAAGAGGGTTCTCCCGGAATGCCATAAAGCACGCCCAGCCACCCAGACCTTCCCAGTTTCTAGGGCCTTCCTGCGGTCGTGGGCAGTGCCTGGTGAGCTGGACATGGAAACGGAGAACTAAGAGGAGAGAAATCATTGCTCTGTAGAGGCTGAAGATTGTTGGGGAGGGTGAAAGGGGCAGATTTAGATTTAGAGGTCAGAAGCCTTCTTGGAGGGAAGGGATCAAGACCCCCAACCTTTCTCACCCAGGGCCAGGAGGGCTGGCTGGTCCTGGCCAACATCGGATGGGGAAGGTGCCCAGTCACACTTCCTCCCGCCTCACGCTCTTCTCCGGGAACAGACCCCATCCCCCTGGGGTGAGTGGAAACTGACCCATGCTGGACCAGTCATAATCCTCTGTCACCCCGACTGCTGTGATTGGTCCACAGAGAGTCACACGATCCAGCCAGGCCAATCAGAGTCCTGCCCTGGGACTTTGCTGACGAGAGCAAGAACAGAAGTCTCCCTGATCCCTACGATGGTCAGCCGGAGGAGCTCGAGATCCATGGCCCTGAAGCAAATCCCCTTGCTCTCAGAAAGAACAAAACATCCAAGAGAGGCAGGCGGACAGATGAGCTGCAGAGTCCCCAGGGCATCTGGACCCAGAGCAGAAGGTGTTGGTGCCCACAGGGTAGCCCCTGGCCCCCCTGGGCTCTCCAGCTGTGGCTGTCCAAACCCAGCCTCCCACCTCAGTCCCTGCACTTTCTTCTTCTGTGCCCGAGCTCTCTCCAACAGGCACGGCCCAAAAGTACAGGAATGCTTAGGTTCCCAGGAGCAGCCCTCAACCAGCAGGGGACAGCAGTTGGTGGACAAGTGACCCCCACCTCCCCAGCCTGCAGAGGAAGATCCTGGGGCTGATCTTATGGCTGCTGAGAGGGTCCCTGGCAGAGACTCCCCGTTACCCACATACCCTTTCGGGAAACACCTTGGGAATAAGCCACCTGCGGCCAGGTCCTTCTCTCGGGCTCAGCTTCTAGCAAACCCACACTGACCAGGAATGGCCTGACGGTGACCACCTCGAAAGCCAGGCCTGTCTCTGCCCTCCTGGGAGCTGTGTTGCCCAAACCTAAAAATTCCCTTTTTTGCTGAAACTTGTGGGACTGAATTTGGACTCCAGTCACTCTCGGGTAAAGAACCGGGAAAAAGAACAGGTGGGCAGGTCACCGTGGAAAGCAGGTTTAGAGCGGAGTGATCACTTGCTTGTCCTCATCCAGGTGCATGCGTCCCATCCTGCGGAAGCAAGTCTGCAGAACAGTGGCCCCGGGGGTGCTGCTGGCAACTCAGTGATGTATGGGGAGGGAACTGTCTGTCACCCCATGGGGTGGAGCCTGCGGCCCAAGCCCCACCCTCCAGGCCACAGGGCAAGCAGGCATGCAGTGTCCCCAGACTTCAGGCCAGGGTCAGAGAGAAGGCCAGTCTGAGTGCCTTCCAATAATGAGGCAACTGAGTCAGAAAACAAAGGGACAGGGTCCCCTTCAACCTGCCAGTTCCCGCCAGGGGAGGGTGGTGAGCAGGGACGGAGTGGTCCCCTCCGGGTCACTGCTGAGCCTGCAGCCCGCATCCTAACCACGGCATCTTCCCCGTGAAGGACCTCGGGTCTCCCCTCTGTGACGTCTGTCTATGGAGCAGCGTCGTCCCATGGTCTGACTCCAGTTTCCAACCTGGAACCTAGCCCACAGATCTGTGCCCACGTCCCGGAGGAGGAGGAGGCAAAGGCTCTGGGAGGGTGAGGGGGCCGCAGCTCCCCGCAGTCAGGGCACAGCCCCCCAAAAGAGAAATCAGCTCCCCCTGACGCCAGCGCGTGGTGACATCTCTGGGCAGGTGAGTGACTCACGTTTTGTTCTCTCCCGTTCAGTGGAGCGCGTACTCACAGATTGGCACTGGTGACCAAATGCCCTAGAGTTTATGGCTTATTTGGATGAACTTGACTATTTAAAGTAGCTGCTTAAAAGTGTAGTTCAGAGAGTGACTCGGCTGCATGTACACCTATGGGCACAAATTCTCCATTTGTTCATCCAGGCACTCCACAAAAAACCCGTAGGAATGCATTTGGGTTAAGAGTCCAAAGTCTTCTTGAGATGTCATTTTCAATGCTGATTTCCCTTTGGGTTGCTAGGAGATAAATTGTTTTTTCAAAAGCCATTTGCATAAAGACCAGTAAAGAACTTTAATAATGTTAATACATAGCCAAATGGTCTAAAGTGCTAAAGTGACTGTTTTTCGTCGAATAAGTAAGTCTCTAAATTTAAATGTTCTAAAAGAGACATGCCCGTATTCTGCAAGGTCTGTTCCACTTAGGCAGCTAATTATTTCTCAGGAACGGCGCTGAGTCATGTCAGGTATCCCCTCGCTGATCCCACGACATTCAGCTACCGGGGGACGGACGGTTCCTGTCACATGATCAGGGATGGAAAGCGGGCAGGGCTTTCATTGCAGAATTGAGAGGAATTCATTTTTCTAATCACGGGCACAAACCTGACAATCTGTCCAGCAGCCAGGCATGAAATTAAAGTTTTCTTTCCCTGATACATGTGCTAGAAGTCTCACTAATTCGAACGGATGGAGAGAGGAAGAGCCCATCTGTATTTTGGTAAAGAGAAAAAATAATCTACTACAGGACTCACTTAATACTATTTAACATTTTTCCTTCAAATCCAATCAGAACCGTGAGTCCTGAACAAGGTAATTGATATGAAAGGGTTAGCCCTTTTTTATGGACTTGGTGTAGGCGCCCAGACCGGGAGAAACTTCAACAAGTTCCTTTCGATGGTGCGGTAGGCTGTCCGCCGATGTTTGCCAGGACGGCCTGACCTCTCCGTCCATCCCTGTGCACCAGCCTCCCGCCCCGGTGACGGGGCCTCGTCCCCTGGCCGGAGGAGGGGCCTGTGTCTCCACCCCTGAATCTGGGCAGGCCTCAGTGCTGGCATTGGCCAAGAGCAGGTCGGGCTGAGAGTCCCTCTCCCTCATCCCGGGGGGCGGGGGGTGGGGATTGAACTTTCTCATCCTTGCCAGCCTGCGAAGTGAAAAACAGTGTCTCGGTGTCGAGCTCATCTGATTTCTCTTGTTTTGAGAGAGGCCCTGTGCGTGAGAGCCGTGTACAACTCGTCTGCGAGTCCCCTGTGCGCGCGCGCCCGTCACTCGCGGCCCCCGGACCGCGTGCCCCGTGGGTTTCCTTTCAAGGCCGCGAGCTCGCCGAATTCTCTTCTCAGTCCTAACAGCGTGTCGGTGACCCGCTCGGATGTCTCGGGGAGACAGCTGTAACACCGCCGAGAATCCCCACTGTGACTTCTCCTTAAAGTTCAGTCTAGCGTTCCTGTCTTTTCCTGGGTGTGCTCTTACACCGATGTTCCCCGTCCAGAGCGGCGTTAATTTATGGGGGTGACGGCACCGACCCTGACCTTCTGCCAGGCCTCATGGGAAGGCGCCCGGCGTCTCACCCACAAGTGAGGTGTGGCTGGGTGGTCTCGGACACTCCTCAGCACTCTACAGGAATGTCCTTCCAGTCCCAGGTCACTGAGAGACCATTAGCGGCGCTTTTAAAAATTCAGTCTAAGGCCTGGCTGGCGTAGCTCAGTGGATTGAGCGCGGGCTGCGAACCAAAGCATCGCAGGCTCGATTCCCCGTCAGGGCACATGCCTGGGTTGCAGGCCATGGCCCCCAGCAACCGCACATGGATGTTTCTCTCTCTCTCTCTTTCTCCCTCCCTTCCCTCTCTAAAAATAAATAAATAAAATCTTAAAAAATTCAATCTATATTGGATATGGAATTTTGTTCAGTATCTTTTCAGAATATATCCATATAATCATATTTTTGTCTTATAATAATTTGCATTAATAGATCTCCTAAGCCCAAACTATGTTTGTATTCCTGTAATAGTGTGTTATGTTTTTATTCTTATTTTTTAACTTCATTTATTTTTAGAGCGAGGGGAAGGGAAGGAGAGAGAGAAACATCGATGTGAGAAAGAAACATCAATTGGTTGGCTCTCATCCTCGCCCCAGCTGGGACCAAACCCAGAACCGGGCAGTGCCCTGACCGGGATCGGAACTGGTGACCTTTCAGCTTGTGGGGTGATGCCCCACCCACTGAGCCACGCCGGTCAGGGCCGTGTGTTATGTTTTGAATACGATGCAAGACTCACCTGCGTAGTATTTTATTAGGACTTCTGCATTTCTTACACCGTCACATGAGAAGTTACAAGATGATTTTCTTTTGGGTAATGTCTTTCTAAAGTCTTTGCATCACACTCTATTGGATTATTCTCGAGAAATTTTATGTCTGACAATCGTTTTCCTTTTTCAAAACTCTGCACGATGACGCCGCAGGTCTCTTTCCGCAGCCACCGCCGCCTGCCCGCGGCGTCAGCAGAGAGTGCCCTTGCTCGCATGGTGGGATCGAGGACAAACCCCTTCACCTCTCTCAGCCTCATTCTCCCCGTTTTATCTTAAAGGGGGAGGGGCTGAAATAGTTCCTATGAGCTTTCAGCACAACGTCACAAAGTAAGTATTCAAAAGGTAGCAGATATTTTTATTCTTACTATTATTATTATGCTAAAGGCCTTTCCAGGTAGCCAGTCCAGGCTGCTGGACGTCCCTGGCAATAACGTACTCAGTGTAAGTGCTTGCCGGATATTCACCGGCGTGGGAGAATGCCCTGGGAGTGAACACGCGGTCAGTACCGCCAGAAGGGCGGTGTCCCATGAAGAAGCGCGGTTCGTGCTGCGCGGGTCTTTCAAACGGCGAGGTGAACGGGGCACGTTGTGACGCAAAGGGGAGGTTCAACGTGCACACACCTACTGCACAGGCAGGGCGGTGCCCCAAGAGCTGTCCTGCCGCGCAGTTTGGACACGGTTTTGCAGGTTTGTCTGCCGTAGTTGTTGTAACGCAGTGTGGTTTTCCCCACGTGGAGCCCAGAGGTGAGTAGCGGGAACGGGCCTGCGCAGTGCCGCCCTGGAGAGGCCACAGGGCCCAGGGATCTGCCGCGTGGGGTGGGCGGGGCAGGGGCGGGGCCTGGAACCTGAGCTCCTCCTCCTCCTCCACCTGTGGAAGAGACCAGGCAAGTGGGCATCTTCCCTGACCTCCTGGCCTCACCTGTCAACAGGGAATGCGGATGCTAGCAGTGGCCTCGTTTGCACGGGGAAGACGGACGTTTTGCATTTCCCGAGTCGGCCAGCTTTCGTTTCTGAGCAGGACCCTGCCTGCCTGTTTCGTTTTCTTTCCCCCTGCAAAGTGACAGCTATAATCAAGTCCTTCCAAATGACTGTCCTGCACAATAGCACTGCGAATGACACGCCACATGTTGCATGTATGCATTGTTCCTTCTTGTTTGCAAACATGTACGCAGTGCGATCTTCATTATTTCAGGGCCCGGGGAAACAGAGCTGTCTCCCAGCCTGTCGGAGCCCTGCTGGGTATTTCCGGCGCCTGGAGAACTGCCTGTCTCTTGGGAGAGCACATCCTGTGCGCCCTAAACCCTCCCACTGGTTGAAAACCCCCCGTGAAGCCAGCCGGCCCGAGGCCAGGGAGGCCGGAGGGCCAGCGGAGACCTTCCACGTCAGAACCCACAGAATGACTCTCCCTTAACCACACGCTCAAGGCCAGCACGACTCGTTCTTTGCTTGTACAGAGTGCAGCTACTTGAACTTTATGTTTGGAATTCAAAGGAAAGAAATTACCCGCAACTTCTGAGAAGCTGCCCAGCTCTAGGAAAAGCAAGGGTCTGCAGAGCCAGCTTCTCGCTCCGACCGGGCCACTTGCTGCGTGCTGCGGGCAGCTGCAGCCTCCCTGAGGCCACCAGGCTGGCTGTGCTCGCCCGGAAGGACTGTCACGAGACTCAGAAGCTAAGCCGTTAGAAAATTCTCCGAAGGCGCAAAGCATCGCACACATGGAAGGGATCAGCGTCGTGTGAGGTTAGCGCCTATTACATGCTTTGGTGATGAAACAAACGAAAAATGTTAAAATGACGAGAGGCCCCAAGGACAAGCATCGTGTGATCCCACAGACACGAGGTACCAAGAGCAGGTGCGTTCACGGAGAGAGAAGTGGAACAGAAGTGACCCTGGGGTGAGACGGAGGGGGCGTGGGGACTCAGCGTCGAACGGGGACAGGGTTTCTGTCTGGGATGCTGAGAAAGTTCTGGAGGTGGGCGGTGGTGATGGCTACACAACGTCGTGAATGCACTAAATGCCACTGAGTTGTACCTTTAAAATGGTTCAAATGGCCCATGTTACGTTTCATGTATTTTCCCACAGTCCAAAAAAATACTAAAAATAAACAAACATGTCTTAGGGAGACACACTTATTTACACCAAAAAGCCCCAGTTACCCATCATCCGGAAACAGTCGTGCCCACGGGTTTGCAACATCCTCCCTGTGGTCAACCTACCCGGGACGCCAAGCTGTTATCAGGAGACACTGTTCTCTAGTCTTTGGGCTGGCGCGGGTGATGTCCCCGGTGGCCGCCCCTGGCATTGCGTCCTCACCAGGAACGGCCCGGCCGCTGGACTAGACCCGGAGTCCGCATGGCGCCTGCGTCCCTGCGTCGGCGTGAGCAGACGCCCCCACCCCGAGTTGGCTCCTTCTCTCCTTTCTGTCGAGTCCCCTGAACAGAGGCCCCTCTGTCCTTAGAGTCGTTGTAACTGACTTAGGGGATGCACAAAGGTCACGGGAGGCCCTGCCATTTGTTCTTTGAAGCCGGATGCTTTCGAGGGTGAAGGGAGGATGACAGCCCTAAGTGGGGACCGTCCCAGGAAAACTGGGGCGTGGGACCCCTCTGTGCATCTCCCGACATCGAGGCTGCCCCCGCAGACAGAGCTCCTCTCCCTCTGACTCTGTCCTCCTCGAAGGAGGGGGGAAAACAGCAGCGTCCGGGGGAGAGCTGAGTTACTCGGATGCAATTCTTCAGCTTAACACGCCGAGCGGGGGTTGGAACCCGGGCACATGCTCCCACGTGAGAGGGACAGTGCGTGCCCTCCAGGGAGCCGGAGGAGGAAGAGGGGCGCATGGGGCGGACCCAGCGAGAGAGCAGGAGGCCGCCTGCTCCCCAAACGCTGAGCGGAGTCCCCAGAGGCAGGAAGTGCGTGCGTGTTTGGGAAGATCGGTGACGATGCGGTGTGCACAGGCCGCAACACGGATGGACCGCAAAAGCACAAGGTAAGAGCAAGCGGTGAGATGCAGGCCACAGGTTGCCTGATTCCGTTCGTGTGAAATACCCAGACCAGGGGAAGTCATACGGACAAAGTGCGGACGGCTGTTCTCCGGGACACGTGGGTAGTACAGGCCCTGGGCACGACCAGCAAGGCCAAGACGCCATCCCTCCCGCCACTCCGGTGCACGTGCAGCTGAGTGTGACCTGGGCTCTGGGCTCCGGCGTTCCTGGGCGCAAATCCCAGCTCACAGCTCGGCTGGGTGAGCTTGGACAGCTGACACGGTGTCTCCCGCTCCTGTCCTCACGTGTACAGAACGTCCCCACCTCAACAGCCTCGTGGGGTGACACGAGATGGCCCACGCGGTGCAGCGAGGAGAGTGCCCCCACCCAGCACAGGCTTCCGACACGTCTGCTCCTCTGAGCCGCCTGCCCCGGGACGGCGCCCTGCAGGTTCATTGTCACCCAGAGCTGCGCGGTCCTGCGCCGTCTGGCTTTGCACTTTGCTGACAAGTAACAGACCATAGGCCAGCCCTGGACCCTGCCCTCAATAGGCGCTTACAGTTATTGTCACTGTCGTATTATTGTTATTGTCATTCGGATCTTCACAGGCAGGCAGTCTTGGGTCCTGCTGGTGCTGGACAAGAGACTAGCGTCACACTGGCAGGTGGCCCCACGCCCGAGGAGGTGGTGGGCTTCTGGAGGGACCTCATCTGGTGGAAAAACAGACTGAACTCTTGTGTGGAGAGAAGCAGGGTCAGCCCAGGCCGGAGGCCCAGCAGCCCCCCTGGTGCAGGGACAGTGGAGGAAACCGGGTCCCTGGGTGGAGTCAGTCCCTCGTCACCTGGGTGACACCCGGGCAAGAGCTCCCGTCCCCTTCGGGCACCGCTCCCCCCTCCCCACACGCACACCTCACTTCGGTCTGGGTCTGCACAGCCCATCCCCTCCGACCCCAAGATCAGTCCTCGAGAAAGTCCGTGTCTTGGGTCCCCCAGAGGGGCCGTCGTTCCCCAGACCAACAGACCCCAGTGCGAAGCGTCTCTCCCCGAAATGGCTTCATCTCTGCGCCGAGAAACACATACCCAGATGGTGCATTCCTGCCGTTCTCAACATGTCCCTTAACTCCCTCGGTCCCCGGCCGGCAGGGTTTACTGATTTCACTTGGGGGTTTTCAGACACCAAGCAGATGGATTATAGGAAATCAAATCCACTCGGGGAGTGCGGCCGAGACAGTTTGACACTGGTCAGGCTCTCAATTGTTTCAACAATAACTGTCTTTACTGGAGATAAATTGCACCTTTTTAGGAGGGAAAGAATGAGAAACACTGAATAGTCCTGAAATTTCCATACATTGTTGGAACTCTTGATCCAAAATTCCATCTCCGGTCTTATTGAACAACACGTTACCCATGCACGTGACGCTAAGTGGGGGGCCGAGCACACCACACCCCGTTTCCATCCGGGGGAAGCCCCTCCCCCACTGGTGTTTCTCTGTTCAAACCACCACCCCACTCCCCTTCGAGGCACGCTCTCCCACTGTTACCCGAGAAATCACTCACTAACCCGTCGACGGGCACGTGCGTCTTGGATTTTTCTTCTGAAACAACAGAAAAAAATATTCTTCTGTTACAAAATGTGGCCACATTCAAGGACACTTGACCCCTGGAAAAAGGACACAAACACCCCCGGTGCCCGCAGACCAAGGCGGCCGACGGTGTCCGGCAATGTCCACCTGGGGGCCTGGGGGATGCCAGGACTGAAATCCCACGCCAGGTGTGACTGTGCAGAATCACGCCCCCGGGCCCCCGGCCGTGGGGACTGGCTCGGGACCTCCGACGTGGGTGGCGGGCACCACACCTTCCCCAGGAAGGCAGCTCTCTCCTGCACGGGTGCAGGCGTGCGAGTGTTTTCTCCTGTCCGCGTTCTTATTGTTGCGTTTTATTCTTCCTCACTTTTTCGTTCTGGGTCTCCTGTTTCTGCATGTCCTTCCCGGCCCAGTTCCTTCAGAGACGAGCCCCTTACGCTCTGAGCTCTCGAACTCTCGCAGTCCGCAGTGCAGGAGGAAGGGGAGAGATGACACGTGGGACAGACGTCTGTCTGCCGGGGGCGGGGAGGTGGCCGTGCGCAGGGGTCACCGGGCCCAGGGCCACACCCTCACCGGGAGCAGGAGCGTTTCACTGTTTCACACCACTTGCTAAAAAACATCCTGCAAAGCCCTGGCTGGCGTAGCTCAGTGGATTGAGCGTGGGCTGCGAACCAAAGCGTCGCAGGTTCGATTCCCAGTCAGGGCACATGCCTGGGTTGCAGGCCATGACCCCCAGCAACTGCACATGGATGTTTCTCTCTCTCTCTTTCTCTCCCTTCCCTCTCTAAAAATAAATAAATAAAATCTTTAAAAAAAACATCCTGCAATAAAATCCCCTAAGTGTGTGCAAATACCAGTTCGTAGCCCCGTGTTTTGGGATGGGCACTGGCCAGAGACTCCAAAGTGTGAACCAAAGTCCTACTTAGGACCTCTGAGCCTCAGTTTCCCCATTCGTGAAGGTGAAAAGTCTCTAAGGGCCCCTTGGGGGGCTTCCCCCGGCTCCCCAGCCCCCACCACAGCGCTGCTCTGTGGCAGCCGGGACGGGAGGCTCCCCGCCCCCACTCAGCCCTGCCCTGGCCCCCAGGACCCACGCTGACCTGAGTGTGTATTAATACAAGGCTTCGGCCCCTGGTTCTGGGACCTTCCATGTGCTCCAGCTGACGCCCAGGTCCGGGTCAGGAAACTGGGCTCGGGTCCAACTTGTTCAGGCAGAACGCAGGGATGAGCCGCACTCAGAGCCGCGCACTCGGCCGGGACGGGCAGAGGAGCGGCCCCCATCGTCCCCCAAGCACAGCAGTGTCCGCGTGCCACGTCCGCCCCACAAGCACGTGGGTCTGGTTCCCTGGACCCGAGCCTGACCCCGGGCTGTACCTGGCACCCCCTCGTGGCCACACCACACCCCCACGCGCACCCCTGACCGCACCCTGCTTTGCTGGGTCTTCAGGCCCACTCTCACCCCACCGCCCGAGCGCCCCGCCCAGTGCAACACGGGCACACTAGAGGGAGGAAGCATGGGAAAGCCTGTGCGGGGGGTGCTCCACCACGGAGCCAGCCCGCCAGGGACACCGGGACAGGGGTGTTCCAGGTGTCAGCAGCCTGCCTGCCCGTGGGCAGGAGGCAGGAGCGGGGGTGGCGAGGACAGAACTACAGGGCTGCTCTCGGGTCATCTCCCGGGGGCTTCGCGCTGACTCGGGACCTGCCAAGCCAGTGTGGGGACACGGAGAGACTGGGGTGGCTGGCCGTGGGGCTTGACCCCAAGTTCGTGGAGGGCGGAGGGGAGGTGGGGATGGGCCCGGGGCGGCTGGTGGTGGAGTGGATGCTGGGAGCCGGGGGAGGCAGAACAAACCCTGGGCAGACGTGGAAAGAGGTGGAGGGGTGTCCCGCCACCGTCCCCATGCCCGGGACGACCCCTCAACCGGGAGCCCTGGATTTCTGAGCCGCCCCGTTACACTTACGGCAGAACCCCACCCCTTTGCTTCCGCTGCTGTGGGGGTGGGGAGTATTTGTATTTGAATTATTGAAAACCCGACAACAGGGAGCACTCGGGTCTAACGCCCCGTGCCCCGTGTGTGGACATCGAGGACCACTGCAGTGAAGACTCACGCCCAGGCCGCCCAGCGACACCCCGGGGTCCCTTTCCAGACCCCCACAGCGAGGGCCTTTAAGAGGGCCACGCACACGCCCCTCCCGAAGCTGAACGCGCAGCGTTCTGTTACTACATGTAACGCTGTGGAGGGCCTGCACATCTCCCGGCGCCTCGCGAGCTTTCCAAGGGGGCAGGAGGCCCAGTCTGTGCAAAAGCAGGACGATCTCCTCCTGTAAGTGTGAGCGGCTGCGCACCGCGGCCCGGTCCCGTGTGGGTCTCACCCTCCTCCCCGGAACCGCGCTCCCGTGACCTTAGCTGGTGGGAGCCGTCGCTAGGGAAGACATGAGACTATTTCTGAGTCCAGAAGCAATTCTGTTCGAGCTTTCTCTCTCTCTCGGCCAGGGGAGTCGGAGTGTGTGTTGACTCCACTTGGCTCTCCGGTTGCAACAGAAGATGGAACAATGTAACCTGTTTGTAACATCGAGCTGTATTTCTGTTACTGCCCACATCCTAGTGTTTTCCGTTTAATTTTCAGTTCATTATCAAGGCTAACATCGATTGTGCGCTCTGTGCAAAGAACTTTTCACTGGTAATCCTATTTAATCTGCACCATAACCCCATGAGACAAGTATATGATTATGGGGACCGTAACAATGATTACATGGGGACCTCCCAGGAGCTTGCCCGAGACACAGGAAGTGGCGGCGTTAGGCCCCCACTTCCGGGGCCCCCACTCTCCCCCACCTTTCAGCCACCTCACCGCGGGGAAGGTTGGTTCGCTGAGGAAACAGACAACTGCTTGTTTGTTTGAGCTGCAGATGGGGGAGATGATTCAGGAATTTGTAATTGCTCAGCCCTGCTGGGGGACATTAGCTAGACATTAGCAGTGACACGTGAATCACGGCACTTGTTTCCGGCTGAGTTATTACCTGGGCACGCCGGCGCTCGCCAGCTTGCCGGCTTGGTTTAGAAGATGCTGGAAAAGATGGTCCTCGCGGCTTCCGGTGGTTCCCTGCTGTCTACAGCTCGGCCCGGGATCCAGCGCCACCCAGCCCCCACCCCGGCCGACACACACACACACACACTCACACACACACTGCTGCTAGCAGGCAGCCTCTGGCCTCCGACCTACACCTGCAGGGTGAGCTGTGGCCCTGGGACATTTTTAGGGGTGTGGACGGGTCACAGCCCGGGAACTCTTGTGAGGACACAGATCTTAGCAAGCCTCGAGGAAATGCATCCTCCGGGTCCTCAGGGTCCTCCTGTCCCCCTGTCTTTGCCCTAGACAGCGTCCCAGGGGCAGCAGCTGACCTCTGGGAGCCTCTCTTGTCCCTGCTCTGGCAGGTCTGGGGGATGCCTGGGCCGCACACCAACGGCCCCCCCAGCCACCCCCAGGAGGGAACTAAACAGATTCCTAGTGAGACCCGGGGGGGCCGAGGGCTGAGGGCTGGGGGCAACAGTCTGCACTGCCCCCCACAGCACCCCCTCTGCCTTCCCCAGGCCCCCTTCCATTCCTGCCTCTGCTCCCTGCCTGTCCGTGCTCTGGTGCGGGGGCGGGGTGGGGGGAGCACCCCCACCAGCACTGATCGGGGTCCACGGCGCAGATGCATCGGCCCTTGGGCTTGGGGTCAGGCCTAGTGTTGAAAATCGCAGCCCCCTCCCTCTGTCCAAGCTGGGAGGCTCTGCCCCAGCCGAAACCCCGGAGCAGGGCCCTCGGGAGTGCCAAGGGCCCCAGGCCTGCCTGTGGCGTGGGTGCAGAAGGGGCACTGCTGGGGCTCAGAGGGTGGGTCCAGGACAGCTCGCCGGCAGGTTCCTGCTGCTCGGCAGGCCCAGGGTCCTCATGGTGAGCGGCTGCTGCACGGTCCTGGCCAGTCCCAGGCCCAGGCCCGGCCTCTCCCAGGACGGCTGGAGACTCAGCGTGTGTGCTGGTAAGTGAAGGAGTGGGTCCTGTTAGCTCCGGGGCTGCAGGTCCTAGCCGCAGGCCGGGCAGCCCGCCTCCCCTTCCATGCCCCCTCTTAGGTTCTTTTCCTTCCCAGGCTGCAAATTCTGAGGCTAGGGCGGCGTCTTCCCAGTTCACCTCGGGATCCAGCGTGGTGCTGAGATGTGTAAGTGCTTACTGAGTTATTTGTTCAAAGGAAAAAAAAAACATGTAAATGAATGAAGGAAACTCTCTGGGTCCACGACTGATTTGTTTTTAGTGTCTAGTTACAGAGAATCTCTCCGCCTTTCTCCTTATTTATCAAAACCAACTGTGCAGGTTAAAAAAAAAAAACGTGCATTTCACTCCGTTTCCCAAGCTATTGTTTAGCACCTGCTACACGACTTTTGTATTTGGGGGTTTCCTGGCCCTGAGGGAACGCCCTACCGGAGAACATTCTTAGACTCTCTTGGTGCTCTCAAACAGCTCCTAGAATCCTGATGGTCCCATCATGAGGAGCAGGAAAGAGACAGCCCTCCTGACGGAGCGAGCCCTCTGCAGGATCCTGCACCCCCCACCTCCCGCCCCCTAATGAACCCCCCACCTCCGGCCCCCTAAGGAAGTGGACTCAAGAGTGACCGGATGTCAATAGATTCTGAAGTTTCCAAACATCTCTTCGGAAATCTGAACCCTGGGCCGTCTGTCCAAACAGGTAATTATACGTTGTGTATTAAAGTCTTATATCTTTGACCTATCCAGTGCACAAAAAACAGTTTAACCTTTAAACCAAGTCATGTACACCATTTCCCTCTTAGAAAGATGAATGCATGTTATTCCGTCAAATCAGCATCAGCCTGACCTTTAAGCACATCAGTGTTTCCTGGAAAAATATTATGGCTGGGATGCCCACCGAGGTAAACAATATTAGCAGCTTCTACCCAGTGTCGGGCCGCGCTGTGCGGAGGCCGATGGGAGCCCGGGATGGGGGGAGGCGGCAGGGCCCAGGGCGCTCTGAGGGGCTCCACGGGAGACGGGCAGCCGCGCTACACACCGGAGCTGGCAGATAGCTTTCTGCGTTACTGTTCCAGGGCTAACCGCGAAGGTGAATCATTTCCCACCAGCCACCGTTCCAAATTATCTCAAATTCTGGAGGGACCCCATTTATTTCATCGGTAGCTAGCAATTTACTTAGCTGAAGATCATTATATTTATGGGCCTGCGGAACCCTCGCCGTAATGACACATTCGAGCCGTCTCAGACGTGCCGTGTGCACGCTCGTTAGCCGTACACACTTGGGGGGGGGGTGTTATCCCGTCCTCCCCGGAGCAACCTCCGCCACGCTCGCAGCCAGCGCCCAACCGGATGTGAACTCTGATTCTCCTCGTCGCGGTGCGTCTGATGGATCAGATTTATCAAACAGCGGGACGGCCCACGTGCACATGCAAATGCCCGCGGAATGCTGGGAAATGGTCTTAATCTCTCTCTCTCCTCCAGACGCCTTCGGTGCGGCAGCCCCGGACGACGATGCTGTATGGGGCAGCAGGGAGAACAAACCTAGCTGAGAGCCGAAATTACTCCGGGAGCTCGCCGAGCAGCTCCATAACAACGGGGCGTGTTTACGAGGCGGTGCGCTTCCTCCCCAGCAAGGATAAGGACAGCGAAGGATAAGGACAAACGAGACGTTAGAAATTTCCGGTGTTCTGAAGCATGCATCCCTGGGCTGAGCTCCCTGGACAGCATCGGGGAGGCTCTTTTGGTTTATGTGAAAGGTCTGTGTTGCCATTTCAGAGTCAGAAATCGTGAGGGGGAGCAGGCCGCCTGGAGGTTTTACCCGGCTCTGCCCTCTGCACAATTTCCTTCAGGAGGGTCCTCGCTTATCCCAGGCAAGGTGATTCTCGGGACATCAAACCGCCCTGAGTGGGGACGGGTCTTCCTCGCGGGCAGGGATTCTAGGAGAAGATGGTGGTTCATGTGCCCTGCTGGAGCTGACGGCCCGGAGAAGGAAGAAAGGCAATAAACAATGCACATTAGAAATAAGCAAATGGATGGTGTGGCAGACGTAACGTGTGTGCGCGGAATGAAAACTTTAAGCGAGGTAAGGGGGTGGGAAGGTGGAGGGGGGGCTGTTCCGTGTGAATGGCTGCTCCTGGTTGTGCAGTGCATGGCCTGATGCTGTGATTGGCCGACGCAAAGGTGTAAAAGGATACCTTGGGGTTTGATTTGCATTTTCCTGGTTCCTGGTGAGCTGAGCATCTCTTCAGATGAGTGGCAGACTGCCAGCTGGTCACCAAACACGGGGCCGTGTTTCCTGGGCACAGCTAGATTACTTTTCTCAGCTTCCACAATGCAGTTAGCCATGGCCTTGGACGCAGCTCCGACCAATAGGGCGAGAGAGCAGTGTCTTCACCATTTCCAGCTCTGCCCCATGGATATGTCTCTCCTTCCAGCTGCCCTGTTCCTCCGGCAGCTTCACAGGCCCCATAGGGAAGGCACAGATGCGCCAGCCGCCTGGGACCCTGCCCCGGTGTGAGGATGGAACTCCCCCTCCCCTCACCTGCCTAGGACTTTTACCCGCTTTCTATGAGCAAGACGTAAACTTCTATCGCAGGGTCTCTATGCTACAGCAGCAAGCCCCCCCTAAGCAACACACGTGTATGGGTCATTGGGCTCCTCCCCTCTGCAGAGTGCCCGCTCAGACGCTTTGCCAGCCTTGCGAGGGGCTTTATTATCCTCTCTTGTTCACCGGCAGGAGTCCCGTGCAGCCCTGCTAGTCAAAGTGTAGTCGGCCCTCGGACCAGCGGCTTACACCTCCGCTGGGACCTCGTCGGAGAGGCAAAATCTCCGGCCGCTCCCAGACCTGCTCGCTCAGAATCTGCATTTTCCACAGACCTGCGGGCGGTGCTCATGCAGGTTAGCATTGGAGAAGCGTGGCTTTGTGCGTTCTGCGGTCATTCTACACCCTTTACACACACCAAGTCCATTTTCTGCCCACCCGCAGCCATCTTGGCGTGGTGGGGTCTCATCTTCGCGTGTGCAGGTTTTTAAAAACGTTTAACCGTGTGGCACTTACCGACGTCGTATTTCGTGGTTTGCCTGCCCTCTTTGCGTCTTAAGAAATTCTTCTTTTCCTAAGGTCATGCAGATATCATGCTGTCTTTTCTTTAAAGGTTTTAACGTTTTTCTTTCCACAGGTAGTTCTTCCCCCAGGAACTTACGTTTGTCTGTGGTGTGCCTTAACGCCCTCACTGACTTGCCCATGTGGGTACCCAGCGCCGGTCACTGAGTTATCTATCCACCTGTTCCCTGCCGATACGGCGCGCCACCCCGGCACGGGTCACGTAACAAGTTTCCATCCTCCTGTCCTTCACGTCCATGGGCTCCCTGTTTGAACTTTTCTGCTGTGTAACCTGCTCCGTGTCCCACCTGCCCGCACAGGTCGGATGTCTGTCCACGCCCCGAGGTTCCTTCGCCACGTCGATGCCACGGCGGCCTCATGTTCGGCCACACTAGATGGCGCTAGATGGCGCTGCTGTTTTCCGTCTGACGCTGTTGTCGCCAGTGCGGGGTGGACGCCTTGCACTCAGTCCTTGCACACACGCCTATGGGTTTCCCGTATGCCTGAGCGTTTTCTTGCGGTTCTTTCCAATTTGGTATTTCACGTCTTACTGTTTAATTCACTCGCCAGTTCCACTCATTCCCCCTCCCCAGGGGCCACTGTGCCCTCCCGATGCCTGCAGCCTGGTGGGATCCCCCGGCACACGCCCACAGAGAGCACAGGCTCCGCCCCCCACACGGCCCTGCCACCCGCGTTTTACGGGAGTGTGATGCTCGGACTGACACCTGTGCCCTACCCTAGCACACACGCCCCGTGAGGGCAGGACTTCTGTCCCTTTCCCTCCTCTGTGTCCCCAGCCCCCATCACAGTGCCAGGCACCTGCATCTGCCCACGTGTTACCACTCTGGCTTTGTCTGGGGCACCTGGGAATCTCCATTTATCTCTGTCAGCCCTGGCCTGTCCTTTGCTTAGCTGATATGCACACATATACGCACACACGTGTGCACACCCACATGTCCACGGTTTTGCACGTATACGTTGTCCCCTCTCCAGCCTTCCTGTGGGCCTGCAGCCAGGCCGGGGGCGCTGTGGGTCATTGGGCCACGCCACCCTCTTCTTCCTCGCTGTCTTTCCTGAGGCAATCCCCCTGGGCTTATTAGGCAAACACAATATCTAAAAATAGTTCCGTGTGTCTTATTTTTAACAGCCATAACTCACAGCTTTGATTTGTTTATTGCATTGGCTAAAACTTCCAGAACATGTAGTCCTTTTATAATCAGGAGAGGGGGAAAAAAAACTATATATAAAACCAAAACAGAAGAGAATGGCTACATTGTATGTAGGTGGTAATTCTTCTTCAATTATAAACTTCAAAAGCTGTCCAGATGGCCTCCTGGCGTGTACACTAAGATAGTTTGGATCACCCTCATAGGAGAGCTAACCACCCCCACCCCACCCCAGTGGCCTGCCCCGGGCCCTGGGTCACTGCTGCCGTGAGTCCCGTGTTCCAGTGGGAAGTGGGGGTCCTGCCACCTCCCAGACCCTGGTCCCTGGACAAGGCCGTCCCAGCCAAGGGGCAACTTTGACGAGCGTTGACTTGAACGCCGGTTGCAGCCAGGGCCTCTGGGAGGTCAGTCCTGGAGAATGTCTACCTCGGCTGAGCCTACGGGGCTCACAGAGATGAGAACCCTACAGCGTGGCCAACCCGTCACCGGAGCAGAGCGCCCGCAGCAGATGCAAAGGATGGACAGAGTCCCAGCGAAGCCCCACAGGCCCACAGGAGCGGAGCGAGCCCTCACCTCCTTCCCGGCTGCGACGGTGCCGCGGCTCCGCGGAGCCCTCCTGCCCCCGCCCAGGCCAGTCGCCCCCGCGCCAGCGTCCTGGTGAGATCTCCCATGACCCCCGTCTGGGCCTGGAGGGAGGGACCACATCTCGTCTTTTCTGCCTTCCCCGGACACCCCAGGTGCTCCTGGGGTGACATCGCTTCTTACTTTTTTCCAATCACATTCTTTTTCAAATTAGAAAAATATCAAATGCTCCTTTTGGAATTTTTAGAGGATAAAGAAAGCAACCGGGAAATCGATTGTAATCACTGATTACATTTTCATGTAAGATGTTTTCTCTCCGTGGTTAATGGTTTTATTTAACAAAACCAATCTTACTGTAGGCCCAAACTATATGCATCTATTGTTGCAAAAATATCTTGAAGTTCATTAAATACTGTTCTAAATTATGATTTTAGTAGCTACAGAACTCTTCATCTTCTACCTAACTATTGTCTCTTGGCTTGAGTCTCTGAGCTGTTATAAAGAACTCTGCAATAACCACCTTTGCCTGAACATCTCATTGATTCCTTAGGATATGGTCTTAGATGGGAGATTATTGGGTCAAAAGACACGAATTTTTTCCAGGGCTGTCCATGTGTGCTCCTCCATTTCCCTACAGAAAGGTACCAATTCTGTCTGAAGTTATCCATCTCGACAATTCCTTGCTAGCATTAGGTATTTAAATTCTAATAATAAAAATCTTTGCTCATTTCATCGTGAGAAATGGAAACTCATCGCTTCTTTAATGGGCTTTTCTGTGGTTACTAGTGAAGCTGAACATTTTCTCATTTGGTTACTGTCCATGTGTAATTTATCTTTTGTGAATTTTCTAGTCATTCCTCCTCCCACCCTCCCCCCGCCTCCTCCTCAGGCACCCAGGGAAACCGTGCAAGGCCTCTCGAGTGGGAGCCCATCCCGGAACCTCGGCGGACACGGGTCAGAGAGACACAGTCCGGGACTCGGCACTGGGGTGACAGGCCCTTCCCAGGACACAGCTGGACGGCAGTGACAGTTGCTGTGGGGAGGCACCGATGCTTATTTTTTAAGACTGTCGTAAAAGACACGTAACACAAAATTTACCGTCTTCACCATCTTTAAGTGCGTGGTTGAGTGTTGAGAACATCACATTGTCAAGAATTTTACATCTTGCAAAACTGAAACTCTGTAGCCATTAAAAAAAAAAACAAACACTCCGCACAGCCGTCTCCCTCCGCCCCCGGCAACCCGCACTCCGCTCCTCGTCTCCGCGGTTCTGGCTTCTCCGGGGACCTCCCGGACGTGCAATCACGCAGAGCTGGTCCTTCTCGCTTCACTCCGCGCGGTGCCCTCGGGCCCCATCCCCGGCGTGGCGTGGGACAGGCGCGCCTCCTTTTCAAGGCTGCATAGTATTCCGCCGTGCGGAGACACTGCGTCCTGTGGACCCCCTCGTCCGCTGTCGGGCGCTGGGGTGGCGTCCGCCCCCGGGATAACGCTGCTGCGCACTGGAGTGCACAGGCACCTCCTCGAGACCCTGGTGTCAGCTCTGTGGGACACACGCCCAGAACTGGGGCGACTGGACCCTAAGGTTGTTCTATTTTTAACTTTTCTGAGGAACTGCGAGACTGTCTTCCGCAGCAGCTGCCCCGTCTCACGTCCCCATCAACGGTGCGCGGGGTGGGAGTGGGGGGCGGTTCCGGTGTCTCCACCTCCTCGCCAGCACCTGTCGTGTGTCGTGTCTTGTTTTCTTCCGAGTCGTCGTCCGGATGGGCGTGGGGGGCGGGGTCTCACTGTGGGTCGGATGGCCGTTGCCTTGACGACCAGTGATGCTGGGCGTCTTCTTTTGTTCTTCTCCGCCATCCGCGAACCCCCCAGCGGCCCCCTTTGCCCCCGTGGCCTGCGGCATGCGTAGCGGTGCTGGGAGGGACGTGCCCTTCTGCGTTAGCTCATTCCTTCTTCGCAGTGTCTTTCCTGCGAAGCGGACGAGAAAGCATCCCTGCGCGTGGCCGAGTTCACAATGAGAGAAGAACCTCCTGCCCGTCCGTGCCCGATCAGCCGGGCCCTCCCCGGCCCCTGGCCCGTCCAGGTGCGCGGCTCCGCGGGGAGCCGAGAGGTAGGTCTGAAGCGACTATGGAGAAAAGCATTTTCACTGCGTTCCGGCTCTTCGCAGCCCTGCCGTGAATGTTATATCAGCAAATATGTACCCAGGGATTTAATGACACATTAAAGAATAGATTGAAGGGCAATTACTCCATCTAGGCCGTTTGAATTCCCAAAGAATCAGCCGCATGGCCTCTTTGCTCTGGTTCTGGAGACAGGGCGTGGGGGGGGGTGTTAACGGAGCTCAACTTACCCCCCCCCTTGGAGTGGACACGCCTATGCCAGCCAGCTGGATGCACACGCATGTGCACGGGCTGGGAGGTTTCCTGAGGCCCTACCTCTCGCCCCCTTGGGCCCATCAGTTCTGAAGTCTCAGCCTCCAGAACCACCCGCAGGAAATGTTTGATTCTCAGCCGGAAAAGCTGCGCAGCGCTGGGTCCCTTCTCCCAGCTGTGAGTCGTTGCAGACTCAGGAAAGGCAAACAGGTCTAGTGTTTCCTG
This sequence comes from Phyllostomus hastatus, assembly GCF_019186645.2. Lineage (NCBI taxonomy): Eukaryota > Metazoa > Chordata > Mammalia > Chiroptera > Phyllostomidae > Phyllostomus > Phyllostomus hastatus. The sequence continues at coordinate 31,175,627 of NW_025334004.1, forward strand.
AAGCAAAACACTTTCTGCCTGTTGCACCCCCTCCCCCCACCTCCCTCCCGGTGGCCCAGGACCGCCCTCGGAGCTCTCTCTCTCCCTCGGAGCTCTCTCTCTCGGAGCTCCCCACAGGGCAGCGAAAGGACACAGAGGTGGGGGGAAGGGGCAGGGGGGAGGCCGGGTGCTTGTGCGTGCGGACACTGGCAGGGCCGTCCTCACCCTGGAGCTGGGGGAAGTGCTGGAAGTGAGGGCTGGCAGCGGGCAGTGGCCAGACAGCCGAGCAAAAACACTGAAAGCAGCAGGTCCCCTCGGGGCCCGAGGCTGCCTGAGGCCTGAACCAAACCCCAGGACCAGGGTCTGCCCGCCGTGCCTCGGAAAGGGCCCACCGTGGGGCAGAAGGAAGACACGGGCGGGTCGTTACTGGTGCTCGTCGGTTCGTAGCCAGTCCGAGGGTGCCATTCGGGCCCTGCGGTCCCCTGGGCTCCCCACCCACCTTGCTATGGTGAGCTCACCTTCGATGGAAGTTGAAGAGGAGTGAGGTGGGGCGTGAGCATCCTGCAAGATGACCAAATACACAGGAGACGTACCACGCAGTTAAACAGAGGGACCAGCCCTGGCTGCTGTGGCTCAGTGGACTGAGTGCCTACCTGCAAACCAAAGGGTCGCCGGTTCAATTCCCAGGCAGGTCTCATGCCTGGGTTGTGGGCCAGGTAGGTCCCCAGTAGAGGGCACATGAGAGGCAACCACATACTGATGTTTCTCCCCCTCTCTTTTTCCCTCTCTTCCCCTCTCTAAAAAAATAAAATAAATAAAATCTTTTTTTTAAGGAGAGAGGCCAGAAAGCAGTAGCTGACACTCTCCGAGCTGAACAGAGCAGCCCCCGGGGACCCGGGGGCGCCCGCACCGAGGGTGCTTTGAGAGGAGGCTCCGGCACAGAGGATTCCAGGGGAACCCCTGTCCCTCCCACAAGCAGGCGTGGGGACCCGGGAGCGAGCCGGCCGCCTCTGTGCACAGGGAGCTAAGGAAGGGAAGACAAAGCCAGGGCGGCGGGGGGGCGGCAGAGGCACCGAGTCAGAGGGGCAAACCCGAGAGCCAGAGCGGCAGGGAGGCCGGGTGGACCTTGGCGTCGGGAGGAGAGCAAACACAAGCAAAACGAAGTTTCCAGGAGACGCGCCAGACCATGTAGATGGCGATCTCTCGGATCTGGCACGGGCGCCTCGCTTCCAGAAAGTCCTCGCTGACCCCGGGCTCGGCCGCTGCTTTGGCTCGTCGTGTGTGCCAGGACTCCGCCCCGAGGCCACGCGCCCCTGGAGGGGTGGGGGTGGGGGGGGTAAAGCAAGAGGCAGCAGTGCCTGGCGCACCGCAGAGACTCAGCCTTGATGAAAAGAACGGAAAATAGTTTAGATCCCCGCCCCACGCCCCCAAAAGGGTTAACTCGTGTTTGGAGAGAGATGGGAGGACTAGTGCTGGGTTGGAGCGGAAAGCGGAGAGGTGTCCAAATTAAAGCAGAGCTCAAGTTTGATCCAAAGATGATTGTGGTGTTCCGGTTCCGTTCCTAATTTCAGCGTTGAAACGTTTGTTTCGGGCGGGGGCACAGTGTGTTGTTGCGTCGTGTGTTGCGAAACCGTAGCAAAACCCCTGCAACATTTTCTCTTTTAAAACTCGAGGCCCAGTAGAAGGTCAAACACAACACCTTTGCTACAAATGTTTCAATAATTTTCTCAGCATTACTGAAATATAATCTATATAGTGTACATACAGAGGAGTCCATCTATCGTAAGGGTCCCCGCCCAGAGCAAGAGATGGGATGTTGCCGGCACCCCAGAGACCCGGCTGCAGACAGCGGAGGGTCCTGACTCCTGGCCGGGACCGAGCCTTTGCTTCCGCAGCTCTGAGCGCGCTCCCTCGGGTCCCGGATTCCGTCGGACATGGGGGTGGGGGGTGGGCACCCCTGCCGCACACCTGCAGGGACTGCAGAGGGCCGCCTCGCCCAGCGTCATGGCCTTCCTGGGGCAGCCCGCATCTGAGATCTGGTCAGGGCAAAGAGTAAAAGCCAGACCATCTGGGTCCAGGCCAGGATGACCCTGAAGGGCTGTCCTAGATCAGGGCTCCCTGTGGGGTCAGCCACCAGCACCACAATCCAACATCCCTCTCGGCCAGGCCCCGCTTCCTGCCCCTCCCTCCCATGGGGGGTCTCATTCCCCAGCCGCTCTCTGGGGAACTCCCTGCACTTGGAACTCCACCCGAGTCTCTGCTTCCTGGGGGCGCAGGCAGCCTGCAACCACGGGCCCCCCTCCCATCCCAGCTGCCTTTGTCCGGGCAAGCCCCCAGAGCCGACAAACGCAGAAAGCACAGTCGTGGGCAACCCTGTGCTTCCCACGTGCTTTGTTGTGTACCCAGTCCTTCCAGGCCCACTCTCTCGTCCGGTTTCTGACCGTTCACTCCTTCGCCCCTTCGCCCCTTCACCCCTTCACCCCTCAGCCAGCCAGTCAGGAGGGGCCTGCCCCACACCAGGAGTGAAAATGCAACAGACAACACAACCTCTCCCTCTGTCCACGAGCCCCAAGTCCAGTGCAGACCTCTGACGCAAAAGCAGCTCGCTCAGGGTGCTGAGGGCCGCGACTGGACCAGCCGTGACGTGGGGAGAAGGACGGCGGTGGGCAGGAAGGTGACACCGCCCGGAGGTGAGGCCACCCGTCGGGTCGGGGACCCAGTAGCTGCCGCGCAGGCTCAGCTGGGCGCACCGAGTCCAACGCGGAGAGTCCCCGCCAGGCCACGGCCGCCGCCAAGCAGACACCTGCAGACGGACTGAGCTGCTCTGAGCTTGCCCGGGACCCAACCCAACGGGCTCTGGCTCCCCGCCCCCGGCGCCACCTCCCGGGGTCTCCTTCTCGCACTGGGCACTGTGGGGCGGGGCCCCGAGTGGGGCTGGGAAGAAAGAAGGGAGGAGACAGAAGGGGAAGAGGAGGGAGTGGCCGAGCGGTGGGCGCGTAGGATTCCAAACAAAAGAGCAACAGTTAACTTAAGCCCTTTGCCGCTTTCCAGAGTCAACAGTGTTTGCTGAGCTTTCTGTCTCCAGGAGGGGAGGAACCTTGAGAGAACGAGATGAAAAAGAAACACCAAAGTGAGATGTTTTCACTCATCTGAATTTGGGGCGTGTGGACACTGGAAAAAATGTGAAATGTTTCACCGTGCGCGCAGACACGCCCCTTTAGGCGGTCTCTGCCTGGAACAACGATGCCCACCACATCGTGCTTTCAGATGTCACCAAGATGGAAATATGTCTTTGCTATTTATCAAGTTAATCACCCTATAATCTAAAGACAAATGGGATTCCTAGGGCAGAATTCAGCCAGTAATTTAATACCTAAGTTCTTCTGATCGATAAACCATTGGCCTGTTAGAATATTTAAGTCATGCTTAGAGTTATTCAGGAAAAAAAAATCTATTAACTTAAGTTCTTTGAAAGCATGTCTTTAATTTAAAATGCCGTTTTCCATTTAAGCATTGCATTGTCCATTATTATAACACAAAGCTGAACTTACTTTTAATAAAAAATACTTTGACTTTTTTAAAGCAGAGCTCCATCACAGTTTATCGTCTTTTCTTCAACAAATGACCTGGGCATGGGCACTACCTGCCGTCACCTTTGTACAACACCAGGGGGCATCATTTGTGTGTCGACCCTAGGGAATGGTCCAGGCCTGTGGGAGGCTGCTGGGGTACTGTCATGGACTACACATTCGTGTACCCCCAAATTCATACGTTGAAATCTTAACCCCTGCAGTCGTATCTGGAGGTGGGGCCTTTGGGAGGTCGTGGGGGTGGAGCCCCCATGATGGGGTCAGTGCCCTTAAGAGAAGAGTCGGAGGTCAGAGCTTCCTCTGACTCTGCCACACCAGGGAACACGCAAACAGCTGTCTGCAAACGAGGGAGGGAGCCCCCTGCAGCCCCGGACCCTGCTGGCACCCTGACCTTGGACTTCCAGCTTCCAGAACTGGGAGGAATACGTGTTTGCTGTTTAAGACGTGCCAGTCATGGGCATTTTTGTCACAGCAGCCGGGACTGACCGAGACTGAGGGCACAATGATAAGACACAGTTGTGTTCTCAAGAAACACACACACACACTCACACACACTCAAGTGTGAGACCACCCGGGGAGGAGAGCATCTGGTGGGGTTCGAAGGAGCCGGCCCCACAGAAGTGGGCTCAGGGTGCCCTGGCGCCCAGGCAGGGCGGCAAGCTCTCCCATGTGGGGGGGGGGGGGGCGGGCGGGGGCGGCTGGGCAGCGCCAGGGGGGGCTCCTGGAACGGAACGTCCCTGACCAGTGTGCAGACCTATCCCGGCCAACCCGCTAAGACCAGAGCCACAGTTTGCCCCTTGTCCAGATTCAGCATGTTTACATTCACGGGGTAGAAGTTAGGCGAGTTATCGGTGCCCTTTAAGAAAAAAAAAACCTTGGATCATTAGATTGTCGGCCATCTACTGAAGGCTACAGTAGAAACATCTGACACGCTACAGGGGTGGGGATTGCCGCGGGCCCGCTGTTGCAGAAGTCGCCCCCACGAAAACATCTGCCCATGCGCTCGGCCCCGGAGGAAGCGCGGTCCCAGAGCTCCACTCGGGAGTCTCCGCGTCCGCGTCACGCGGACAGCGCCTGCTCCGCTGGACGGCTTCCGCCTGGGGCCCTCCCACACAGGACGCCTGCTCGCGGCCGCCGCGGGGGCTCTGTGCTTGCGGCCCGCAGCGGGGCTCGCGGCGGCTGCACAAACTCCTCCTGGGGGCGCAGGTAGCGCAGCAAACCTTCCGCCGGGGAGGCCAAGCCCAGTTGCCGCCCGCGAGGCGGCCGCCTTTGGCAGAGGGTCAGCGCGTGGGGCCAGCTCACACCGACCGGGAAGACGGGAGGCAGGCTTCGTGCCTCGGGAATCGTTTTCCAGGGATCGGAGCAGTGTGGAAGCATGGAGAGGAACAACTGTGCTGGGGGAAGCTTCTAGAAGGCCGGAAGGTTTGTTCTGGAGGGACCTGCAGAAAGGCCGTGCACTTGTCCAAAGCCAGTAAGGGCGATGAAACATTTCCTGCCGTCTTTGTTTTCAAAAGCATTTAAGAAGGTGCTTATAGAACACGCGGCAGGGAGGGATAAGTAACAACAGCCAGCTGTCTGCAGGCGTCGTAGCAGACACAGCTCGGGGTGTGGGTCACAGGGTGGGCCACAGCGGGGTGGGGAGTGTGAGGCAGCCGCCGAGTGCCCTCTGTGTGCCCGGATGCCAGGGGTTTTGGGTCCGTTCTGTCCTCCGGCCCTCCCAGCATCCTCCTGAGAGAGACAGTGGGAGGGGCTCCATGTCACACAGGAGAGTCGGGGAGGGTCAGAGAGGCCCCCTGGTCGCCAAGGGCACAGGGTGTATCCGCCCAAACTGCTGCCTCCCAGCACTGTGGCTCCCAGTCCGTGGCCCTGGGTGGCTGCAGGGAAAGTCTCAGGGGAACGGCTAATTGGAGCTTCGAGGATCCTGCACCGTGGGGGGGCAGGGGGGGTCACCCTGTGCACCAGTGAGCTGTCTGCAACACCCACACCCAGCAGCCTCGGGGGGCGCCTGCTGCGGGGTGTGCCCGAAGGACCCCGGGAGCTAGGCTCTCTGACGTTCCTGAGAACGTTTGGAGGAAACAATTCATCATCAGAAAAACCCCCCAGCGCCTGAGAAGACGGTTTGCTCATCTTCCTGGGAGACATCGAGGCGACTTGAAATCACCCAACAAATGAGTTCATTTTGATGTCAGCCTGCGTGGTGGGGCGGGGGGGGCAGGTTCTGAGGTGAGAGAAAAATAAGTATAACGGCTTCTTTTTTTCAAAGTCTCCTATCACTTTGTTCATCATGAAATAATGAAGCACTATTTAATCCCATTAGGAAACAAATGAAGTCGAGTAAACAGCACAGCTGCCTCGTGCGGTGAGAGCGAGTCGGGAGACCCGCACCCCGCCGACGTTTAAAAATAGCAGCTCGGTCTTTCCCGGTGCTGGCACTGGAGGTGTTTTCCTGACGAAATGTCTTTGCTACAAAAAGGAAAGCTCAAATATGGCATCGTTACATTAGCTGCTGGGGAACGGGCTAGGGCGGGCTTTCCTTGATGGCTGGGTTCCGAGATGTGGATTCGGTTCTTCCCGACGGAAGCCCGCCCGGGAGCGGGGATCGATACCGACCGTCAATAGCAATCATCGGCGAAATGCAGGGAAAGAGGGGGCGCCGTGCGGGCCTGGCCTGGCCTGGGCTGGGCGGACACGCTGTTTCCATATGTGCACCTGCCCCCTGGTGGCGCTCGTCGGTACGGTCGCCTGCTGCGCATTTGTGAGACTTAAGCGATGGGGGCGTGCGGGCCAGGATGTCAGCGGCTGTCTCCCAGCAGCCTGACCACAGAGCCTTGTCCCCGAACAGTGCTGACTGTTTCCACGGGCGCTTAAAGCCGCCGGGGAGGGCGCCCTTCTGGTGGGAGCGGTGCCGGTGCAGGGGCCCAGTCCTGTTCTCGGCGTTCACTGCCTATCCCGGTCCCGCGACCAGGGCTACAGAGCAAACGGCCACACGACGTGACGTGTGGGTGGACACGGCCGTTCTGGATTCAGTCGGCGTTGGGTGGTTTGTCCGGGGCCGCCATTGAAGACAGACGGGCCGGGGGCTGGGAGCTCCCCGAGGGGTGTCCACTCGGGTCTGGTGGTTGAGGCTGGCTGGAGGCTGGGGGCTTGGCTGCTTCTGCGTGTCTGGGCTTCTTCTAAGCATGGTGAGGAGAGAGAGAGAGAGAGAGAGAGAGAGAGAGAGGGAGGGGGGAGAAGGAGACAGAGAGATAGCCAGAAAGACACTCGATCTGTTTTGACCCAGCCTCAGCAGTCAGATGTGGTCGCTCCAGCCACATTCCACTGGCCACAAGGACCAGCCCTGACTCGCCGTGGGAGGGGACTACACCAGGCCGTGAACACGGGGAGGCGTGGGTCGCTTCGGTGATGCACCGCCACGGAGTTTTATTTCTGGGCGGGGTGTCCCTCCGCCCTCTTCCAGGCCGAGCCCTGAGGCTCCCTCCTCCACCTGTGGGCCGGCACTTAGCATCGAAGCCCCCGAAACCTCCTGCTGGACAGACCCGAGGGAGCGGTCCCAGTGAGGGGAGCTCGCTCCAGGGCAGAGGAGACACCTTCCAGGATTCTGCTCCGGAAGGAGAACCGGAGGGCAGGGGGCAGACCGGAGCGGAGGCTGGGGGGATGGGGGCAGGTCCCAGGAAGCGCAGGTACCAGGACTTGTCTCTGCACTGCTCTTCCGGGAAGCCGCCCTCCCAGCCCCCCAGCTCCACCTGCACTTTAAGAGAATTCCATCAAGGGCTTCTGCAAGAAACACAAATGACTAATAAACATTTTTTTAAAAGAAAACTCTATTTCACGAGTAACCCTGGAAACAGACACTGAAGCAAGAGTCAGGTCCCCCGAAGAGAATGTCTTAGGTAAGAATTTCTTACCCTTCTTAGACGGCATGCTTTCTCCACGAGCGTGACCTCACTGGATTTAAAATTTACTGTTGCTTATGATGGCCTGAGTACATCTCAAGACTTAATTCAGATGCATTACATGTTAAGAATATGAGTATTTTTGGTTGAGGCTATTTCTTAAAAAATAGCCTAGAATTCAGGAATACCCACCCTTGTTGCGGAGATCACTCCCCACAAGCTATTTCGGGACCACCGCGGAACCGGAACCTCTCTGGTGCGGCCCCTGGCTGTGAGATGGGGGGTCTCACTCCTGATAGGACATTCTGCATTGTCATCAGGAAGGAGCTGGCCCCAGGGGCGGGGCTGCGGGTCCGGGGCTCCTGAGGAGATGGCTGAGACCTGGGCGTCGGGCAGGAGGTGAGTAGGACTTTTTCCAGGTTCCGCCCTTCTGCTGGGGTGCGCGGAAAAGCTAGGTGGAAAGGCCAGCGTGAGCCAGGGCCCGGTGGTGTCCACGACTCCATGTGCTCAGGTGACAGGCGCTCCAGGCCCCGGGCGGTGACAAAGCAGTGGGCGCTTTGAGGCTGCACCTGAAGGTTGGCATCGTGTGGTTACGGGCCGTGGCTGGGAGGCTGAACTTGGTCCCCGTGGGGGTGAGGGAGGGGGAGGGGGGGCCATCAATGGACTAGAAGCGAGGGCTCCATGCGGTTGGGGGCACGTGAGGAGTGTCACTCTGAGCACGGCGACAGGTGGAAGAGCAAGAGGATGTGACGAAGGATGACGACAGCAGGAAGCTGGCAGTGGGGGGTGCCTGGGGCAGCGACCGCGGGGACGGAGGGAAGCAATCATCAGTGTTGTTTCTGGAACGGCAGGAAGCAGGGGCTGAGGGCCAGAGGGAGACGCGCAGGGGGCCCCCAGGCCTCGGGCTTGGGTGACTGGACGGATGGCGGTGCCTGGGAACTGACACTCGGGATGTGGGGGAGAAAGGGCGGGGCGTGAGCTCGAGTTTGGGCTCGCTGAGTCTGTGCACCCATGGGACGCCCAGGGAGCCGGTGCGACCCGGCCCTGCCCCGGGCCGCGAGCCTCCCGGAATCTCTCTGCTCCTGCAGGTCTCCCCGCCCCCTGGCATCCACGCTCCCAGAGAGAAGTGACTGTCCTCTGTCTCGAATCTTCTGGTACGGGGCCTGGCACCCTGGGGAGCTGCAGCAAGTTCTGCTGCATAAACGGTTGTCTCCGTGAGCGACTGGCCCACAACATGCGTGCAAGAGGAGGGGAGGGAAGGGAAGGGAGAGGGGCCACCGTGTGAGAAGTGGTTAGAAAAACGGACGCCGGCCAAGGGGATGGGACGGAACGGGGTGGTGGCGGGGGGGCCAGAGGACCAGCCCAGCTGACAGGCTCGATCCCAGCTACGCCACGTCCCCAGACACCGCAGACCGGGTCCCGGATGCAAAGCTCAGCTGCAATGGGTCAGGCCTGGCCCTGTCCTCCCTGCAGACTCACCCCCCGACCCCCATCCCCGGGGACAGTCCTTGTGAGTCACTCCATCGCAAGTCACCGTCTACTGGTGAGGCAGTGACACCCTCCGCTGATGGCCGCCCCTTCCCACAACCTAGATTTTACTGGGAGAAAATCTCCCCGTTGTTACGGGAAGGACGGAACCCGAGGAAGGACCCGATGAGGGCTTTCTTTCCAGGACTGGGGGGGACTTCGGCCCCCCCGCAGGCGTCCCCAGCCCTCCCGACAGGGGAAGCCCAGAGACTCTGGCCCGTGACCCTTCGCTGCATTGCAGCCCACGTGCTTCACACCTCGGAGGCAGCACGGGATGCCCTTTGTTCTGAGCAAAAGCATCTGTTCAACAATTAACTGATTGTTTTGCCCATCGCTGTTGGGTTTTCCTCTTGTTGTCGTCGTAAAACCAATAGCAGCAGAAGGCTTCGAACACAAGGAAATGACCCCCGATTCCTATCCACCCCCCCAAAGTGCTCCAGGCCCTCCTCCCAGCAGACAGCAGCGCTTTAGCTGTAAACACAGGGTGCTTTGTGTCCTGCTTTTTTTTTTTCACTTAACATTATCTGATTCTTTTTTACGAGCAATGAAATTCGATACGAGGTGGCGCTCGCAGGAGTTTTTTTGAAAGACCATTGTTGGGAGGATTGGCATTTTCTAAGCCCCATCGACTTCAGGGAGTCAGGAAATTAAACTTTTTATTTATTGGTCTTTGACTTCCCCATAAACGGACGGACGGAGGGAGGCAGTTCTGGGCTTCGCGGACGCAGCTGGGCCGACAAAGGCCTGCCCCGGAGTGATGAGTTCTCCGGTGGGGGCAGGGCGGCCCTCCGTCCGCACCTGACACCATTAGTTTCTTTAGTCTTTAAAAAAATTACCCTGCGTGGGTTTTTTTTTTCTTTTTCCTGTCCAAATGTTTAAAACAACGAACTGGTCTTTGTAGCGTCATTTAAGGAAAGGACAAAGAATGCTGGTGACTCGAGTGGCTGTTTAAATCCCTTTCGGTGAATCTGAGGACCCTTGGCCGCAGCTGAGTGCCGGGGACTTGAATGCAGGCAGCGCGGCCGGCCCTTCGGAGCCCGGGGAGGCCCAAGGTCGGGCGCTGGGCGGGGCGGGTGGCCCGCGACACTCACTGGGCCTCGCGTCGCCAGAGAGGCCACCCTGTGGGGACTCTGGACTGGAGTTCTTGGAGGGGGGCGCGGTTTCTGCTTCGGCGGGCTGTTTCCCTCCTCGACTCTCTCTCTCCCCAAACTCAGCCCGCGGCAGGAACTGTCTTCTCTACCTGGGACCCCCACTGTTCGGTCCATACCCGGCGGAAGTCTCCCTTCGGAGGACGGGAGCTGGAGAGCTCTTCCCCACGAAGGCGCCTCGGAAACAGGCCCTTGTCTCTGCGGTCCCACCTGCATGCACCTGCCCTGGTTTTGGAAGGCAAAAGGGTCGTCCTGCCCACCTCTGGCCCCCAGTGGAAAAGGTCTATTTTGTGACAAACAGGATGTTTCGCAGGCGCCCAGGCCCGCGCATGTGGGTTTGAGCGGTTGACTGTTCTGAGCTGCTCTCCCCATCCCACCCCCGTTTACGTGGCGCGGGTCCCAAGGAGAACTAGCAGTGTGACGAGGCCGAGGGGCCGGGGTGCACAGGACCCCTGTCCCTGGGTGCTGGCGTCCCGAGACGGAGAGGAAGGGGATACTGACCAGCCCGGTGGGCAAGGAGCTGTCTCTGGGGAGGAGGGACGAGCGGTACTGGTCAGCTGGGGGCCAGGGTGCGGGAGCCAGGCCTTCCCGAAGCAAGGCAGGATGAGCGGTCAGGTCTCGTGAGACCCACTGCCAACCCAGTGCCCCACCCCCCCAGGAGCTAATCCAGTCCTCTGTGGGTGCAAGACCGTTGTAACGGGGGACCCGATTTCATGACGATTCGATGGCAGAGAATCTTGACAAGAAGGAGGCATCAACCCACTGCCCCACGTTTCAGGAGAAGAGCCCTGAGGGGTCACCCTGCAGGCCTCAGGGACGGGTGCTGGCATCTTCCCGGCCGCTGGGCATCGTGCAGAACTCTTGCCCTGCACCTAGCGCTCTGAAAAATACTTTGCACGCATCTTATCCTGGGGTCCTTAGTCCAGGGACATGGGTTCTATAACGAGCCCCAGGACAAGGAGGTGGAAACCAAGACTTGCGTGTAGCTTGTCCCCGGCCGTGGAGGTCATGAGTGAGTGAGCTAAGCACAAAGCTGGGCGGTCCCCGAGCGAGCTGGCAACGGCCTTCACGACTGTCCTCGGCAGAGACATTCCGGAACGCTCCCTTGTCGATCCCTTCCCACGGTGCTCCGTGTGCCGGGCAGGCGTTGCGTGCTGGCGCGTGGAAGCACCATGGACGGGGGGCTGAGCCCAGTCTTCTGCTGTCCCCAGCCACTGCCCTCGTCCAGGACTGAGAACCTGGCAATGTCGGGGTGTCCCCTCCTGCCCTCGGGGCCTTCTCTTCCTGTCCCCCACCTCCGCGCCCCCCACTTTCATGTCAGAGCTCCTTCCTCACCCACGAGTGAGCCTGGGGGCAGGGGTCCGCCGCAGCCCGAGGGACCCCAGCCCTGCGGAGAGAGCCCTTTCAGCCTCGCCCGTCGGGGACCGGGCAGCCTGGATTTCTAGGCCACTTCAAATTCGTGCACGTGGCGTCTGCACAGCTGCGTTACAGGGGCGATTCATGAAATGGATGAGCAGATGAGATTGTTTGATACCTTGACACAAGTTCATGTAAGTTCCCACACGTGACTTGTCTCAATCTCCTGCTCCGGTGCTGTAAACCTGCCCCACGCACCGTGACCCTCCGCACCACCCCTGTGCGGCCCTGTGCACACCCCCCCACCCCCACCACGTCCTCCTCAGGTGGGTCCTCGGCCTCTCCAGGCCTGTCCCTCTCGCTCTCGGTCCCTTCCAGCATCTCCCAAACTCGGGGGTGTTAACGGTGCTTTTCTTTGTACCCCTCCCCCCACCCCCCACAGTTCTCTGCCCTGCCTGGCTCCAGTGTCACCTGGGAAGCTTTGAAAAGTTACCGAAGCTGGGTCCCAACGCAGGAACATACCTTAACCGATGTGGGGCGGGTCGGCGGGGGGACCAGGCCTTGGCACAGCCTGGGGCTCCCCGGGACGCTGGATGGGCAGCCGGCCTCAGGGGCTTGGCCCAAGGCCTTCTCCCGGCCGCCACGGCCTCGTTTCTATCCTACAAGGATGACTCTCAGTGAGTCGGTAAATAACCGCTCCTATCCAGACGCAGTCAAAATGTACTTAGTGCTTTAGTAAATAATTTGTTTTTCTAGGTCCTCTGGTGGAGAAGGAATTAACATCCGTCCCTCACCCGGCAGATGGAAAACGAGACTCAGCTTCTGCCCTTGCACCTACCCAAACTCCAATGCACAGGAGAAACACAAACTCATAACTGTTCTGCGATATCATCTGTATCCAATATTAAACACATTCCCGTGACATTTAGCTCTCCGATCACAGCTTAATAAAATTATAATTATGACCTTTCAAAGTATTGTCACTCGATCCGCACCTAATCGGCATTCGTAGCTTGACATCTTGGCGAAGGCCAGGGTGCTGCTTTTCGTCCTGACGGTCGAGATTTCACGCACTAGGGACAAGGATGGGACCGGCTGCTCAGCCCTGCACCGCAACGTCCAGCGCAGTGGCTTAAGGACGGTCACTGAGTGACGAGTAAGCATCTGAGGCGTTCGGGCACACCTGACATTTACTCGCATCGGTGCCCATGCGAACGTGCCCGCCCGGCCAGGCCCAGAGGGAAGGGGGCATTGGGCAAAGGGGTGTGAGGTAGGTGTGGGGGGCAGGGCTGTATCAGCAACGAGCCAAAATCAGCCCAGATGCAGTTGGCAAGCATACCTGCTTTCGCCAAAACTATCCTGGTGGACACGAGCTCTCAGATGGCTGAGGACTAGCAGAGTCAGCTCCCTCCTGTAAAATTCCAGAACATCAAAGCCCTGGCTGGCGTAGCTCAGTGGATTGAGTGCGGGCTGCGAACCAAAGCATCGCAGGTTCGATTCCCAGTCAGAGCACATGCCTGGGTTGCAGGCCACAGCCCCCAGCAACCGCACATTGATGTTTCTCTCTCTCTCTCTTTCTCCCTCCCTTCCCTCTCTAAAAATAAATAAATAAAATCTTAAAAAAAGAAATTTGCTAAGAGAGTAGAACTCCAATTAAATAAAATAAAATTCCAGAACATCACACATTAGGTGTTGGTTTCAACACCAAATGTGCTTTGAAGGAGCAGTAAGATTTCTCCCGTGGGGTCACGTTGAGATTTCCCGATCCTCTTTGCGAACCGCAATGGCGCTGGTTGGAGGACCGGACATGCCACTCTGGCTGATAACAGTCACGGAATCTTCTGCAAAGGTGATAAACCGCAGGAGGATACCTGAGGTCGTTTCCGTGTTTCTCCCTCGGGCCTGAGGAATAGCAATGCGTCCCAGGGTCCTTAGGATGTACCCTGGTCACGGAGGACCCTGCCCGCCGCTGGAGGGAACATGGGGCGATGAGCAGTGTAGCTCTTTGTGCTGGGAACAGGGGAGTCTGCAGCCAATGGTGCCGCCAGACCAGCTGTCATGACAAGGGAGTGTCCCCAAAAGGAGTCGCTCACACATGTTCGTGTCTTTCTACGATGCCAGGTTTCTTAGGGGAGACCCACCAATAAGCTAATAGAGTCACGTGCAAGTTACATGCAGGGGGGGCAGCCCACGCCATAGAAGGGAGCACAACGAGTGACTGGCATGAGGTCACTGGCGGCACCCGCAGGGGGCAAGGCAGGCGTCGGTCTCAAGCCAGGCGGCGGCCGTGGTGGCGTGTGTCCGGGGGAGTGGAGGTCCGGCAGGGCTCCCAGCATGGCCCCTTGCATGGCCAGGCTTGAGCGCCCAGTGGTCAGAGCTCTGAGCTCTCACAGCCCCCCGGGGCGGAGGCCCCACACACGTATCGGTGTCCAGATGGAGCCCTTGCCTGCGCGTCCAGACTTGTGGTTTTGGGCACCCTGGGCCCCTCGGAAGGGGTTCCCGTTACACCCCATTACCTCAGTCTTGACGTAACTGTCGTGGCCGACAGTGACTCCACATCGGATTGTCCGAAACTTCCGCTCGGCCGGTGCTCCATACATCAGTGCCCCGGCCAAGGGCGCACACTGGCTCTTGCAAGGGTCTGACCACGGGGAGGCCGCCTCCCACTCGGACGGCGGAGAGAAAGAAGGGACGTGTGTTCCAGGCTGGAAGCTCGCAAATCCGTGTGATTTCAGCTGGGAGCGAGAACGCAACGCCCGAGGTTACCTTGGTTCCTCTGTGCAGACAGCGCACGCGGCGCCTCACAGACTCCGCCGCTTCCGAAAGCCGCAGCCAAGCGTGTGAGCTGCCGTTTTATTCATTCCGTTTACTCAGCCAGGCGGGCTCTGACAGGGGGCTGATCTGCCGTTTCATAGTTGGGGGGATTGTTTGGGTCTATCCGTGGTGTGTTTACTGAAATACTCTGCTGCGTGAGATGTTTTCGTTTGTTTTGATAGGCACTGATAAAGGCAGCGCACAGCGTTTCACGCTCACGCGGCACGTCCCGAGTCCCCGGCGCAGTACCGGGATTCCTGCAGCAACGGCCCCCCACACGCTGGGAAGCGCCAGCCGTGTTCCCCGCCCAGGGAAAAGCCCAGAGCCAAGCGGCAGGAGCCGGTGACTTTTTCTTTCCCAGTCGCTGGCTGGAGATGCCGCACCAGGACCAAAGATCGTGGGTGGTAGCAAGGAGCCTGGAGAAGGAAATCGATTCTTCCTGCTTGTTCTATGGCGCTTCGGGCGTCACCGCAACAGCACGGACGCTTCCCCGGATGCAGCGAACATATGGGAAACCTATACTTAGCTCATCGTTTCCAGCCTCTCCTCCCCGACACCCATCTCCTCCCTGTACCAGGAATCCTCAGGAGGGTACCGACTCTGTAGGCTAAAAATATGTGGTTGAACGGGGTGAAGCATCCTTGCTCCCGCAAGGATACTTCCTGAACTCTGGTGGGAGTCGCAGACTGACCGCTGACCTGCCTGGAACGGCCGTTGTGTCGGTCATGGGAGGGGACCACAGGGATCACATCCGAACCTGGCGGCCACCCCGCCCCCCCCCCCAGAGGCGGCTGTGGGCAAAGACAGCCGCAAAGTCTCGCAAAACAAAGAGAGGGCCGTCGTTAAAATTCGTCCTCCGTGTCAGAGCGGACCCACGGGGAACGCACTTCTCTGCCTAGAAACAGGAGGCATTTAAGAGCGGGCTACGCATTGTAAAAAATCACCGGTCTGCTCTTCTCAGTGTCGGGTCTGAGGTCCTGTAGGTCTGGTTTCTGAGTGCACAGGAGCTCAGCGGTCATGTGCACGTCTGTCCTGGTCACAGTCGGTCCCCGGAGCCTCCCGCTGGCGTGTGGGGGTGGGCACCAGCCCGCGGCCCCCCCCCCCCGAAACGTTATCCCTGAGCCATCAGCCGTCCCTTGCAGCATCCGAATCATTTCCAGGGTGGCACCAGTCCAAGTCTAATTCATCAGAGCAGAAGAAATCTATAAACACCTGCAGGTAATTGATTAGTAAGTTGGGGTTCCTTTAACTGACTGTTTATTCCTCTTCCCAACAACGTGCTAAATAAAGCAAAGAACTGACATGGTGCCAAGTTATTACAGACTTTCGTTTGGGGAACTGGGTCGTTGTATTCGGGGCATCCACCCGGGAGCCCCCAAGACCTACTCCTGCATTAACGCGCTGTATCCCTTTGTTCTTGGTTTGCTGGATTGGAAACTGTGAACTCATGGATCGGTGTTGTTTATTTTTTATGTAGAAAACAATTAAGTGAAAAAAAGACTTTTTTTTTTAAAGGCAAGTAATCTAATTTGCGTTTCTGTAAATGATAACTCTACCCTGCCCCACTACTCTGTAATCCCAAATTGGAGGGTGGGGGGGATGCTTCCCCCAACCACAGGTCCCCCCTTCACATGGTTGCAGATTTGGTTCTGTGTCCCTTTTTGGTAATTTTTAACATTTCCCCTCCAGGAAATGGAACTCGGGTCACTCTTGCTGGACATTGTTGGTGTTTGGGCAGAGAAAGGGGAGGCAAGGCAGAGGGTGGGCAAGTTCGAGTTTGTGAGGACACCCCAGGGGGGAAGAAAAAGAGACACAGCTGGAGAACCGCGTTCCGCACGTCGGCAGGGGGCGGGGCGGGGCGGGGCGGGGGCGGGGCCAGACTGCGCAGTTCTGGTAATGCGTCCTGCTCGCAGCTCCGGCTCCCGAGCCCTGGGTGTGAGGGTGGGGACTCGAGGGCGGTAAGGTAGATTCTCACCCTCCCAGATGACAACCAACCACGGAGAAAATCAGAGGGAATCAACTGAGAACCTATTAGAACTTTATTGTGTTAATGGATTGTTTGTTTGTTTGTTTGTTTGTTTATTGGGAGTTTAGCCAGGTGAAAACTACAAGATTTACATGCAGAAACAAATAGCTTCTTTACACACCAGGCAAAAAATCAACCTAAAAGTGTAACTTAAAAACATGACATTCAAAACAGCTGCAAAAGTTAAAAAGTATGCACATAGAAGAGCAACCTGAAAAGCTGCATGAAGAAAATGATGAAGTTTACCGAAGAACACGAGATTTATATAAATGGAGAGCACGCTGAGGCACGAAGATGTCGATTGCCCCCTGAATCAACATCTAAGGCCTGAAAAATTCCTACGGAATGGCCAGTGGTTTCCTCGACAAGCTCATTCTGAATCCATCTGCCAGGAAAATACCCAAACATGAGCAAGAACCTCGGGGTACAGAGTGGCCGTGACGGTTCACAGACGGACCTACAAATGGCCACCGAGCAGGAAAAGATGCCCAGGCGCTCAATTTCACTAACAACCAGAGAAATGCAAAATAAACAATAAGATGCCATTTTTTTTTTGTCCTTAAGTATCTCTCCTGAAGTCTCTAGAAGATCATCTGGGGCAGGAGAGATGGAATGCACAGACCCGTTGGCGGGAGCGTAGTGGGTCCCGTCTTTTCCTAGGGAACTTTGGGAGCATCGACTCAAACTTGAGCCGTGAATAAGGCCCAAGCCGCCACTAACAAGGCGACAGTTCAGAGGTTACCCCCGGGTCCTCCCCTAAACGTGTACTCAAAGCGTTTGATCAAGCACGCTCCTGTGGTTCGTGTGGTGTGATGGCCAAAAATTAGAAACAGTTAGAACTCTCCTTAGCAAGAAGATACTTCTTAGCCCTGGCTGGCGTAGCTCAGTGGATTGAGCACGGGCTGCGAACCAGAGTGTCGCAGGTTCGATTCCCAGTCAGGGCACATGCCTGGGTTGCAGGCCACGGCCCCCAGCAACCACATATTGATGTTTCTCTCTCTCTCTCTCTCTTTCTCCCTCCCTTCCCTCTCTAAAAATAATAAATAAAATCTTTAAAGAAAAAAAGAAGATACTTTTTAAAATTATGGCACATCGTATTAGGTGCGGCCACACTTAATACGGTGTGGCAGGCAGTCCAAAAAGCAAACCAGCCCTGGCTGGTGTGGCTCAGTGGACTGAGCGTCAGCCTGCAAACAGAAGGATCGCTGGTTCAATCCTTGGTCAGGGCACCTGCCTGGGTTGTGAGCCAGGTCCCCAGTGGGGGGTGTGCAAGAGGCAGCCAGTCGATATTCCTCTCACACATCGATGTTTCTCTCCCTCTCTTTTTCCCTTCCTTCACCTCTCTAAAAATAACTGAAAAAAAATAAAAAGCAAATCAGTGTGTACACATGGACACCATGAGAATTCTGAGATGCACTGTTAAATATCAAGAGAACGTTATAAAACACTATGCGCTGTGTCACCCGGCTTGTGTTTAAACGTCTGTGTGGTCCTGCACAGCTCTGTGACCGTAAATGCACAGAATGAAAACCCATGGTCAACTTCTGCTGAGGACGGGACGGGGACTGCAGATGCGGCAGAACCGAGGGGAGCTCCTGCTTTTTCAGCATTGTTTGAAATTTCGTAGTGGAAACATAACCGCGTAGTAGTTGGGTAATTTTTAAAACTCCCCCAAAAGTTAACGTGGCAATTTTAAAATTCATTAAATTCATTTACAACATAACCGCATACTTTTATTTTATGAGGACTTGAATATTTTTTTCAACCTAATTAAAAATAATAAAAAAAAATTTCTTAAAGGTCAGGCGTGGTGCCGTAACCTGTTGGCTTTCTGGCTCTTCCGCATTCTCACGACGAAACCCGGCCTTGGCGTCCAGACGTGTGCAACGTCCAACCCTAAACGAACCTTGCGGCAATTGGGAGCGCTGGGTCAGACCGTCCCATCGAGCACCAGTGCTACAAAACGCATCGAGGATCTTCTGGAAGGGTTAGGGTTCCAGTGAAGAATCAGCCTTTTTGTCAACAGCGAACCTTACTTTCGGATTCTTTTTCAAAAACTCTGCGTAGCTCCGCTCAGGAATAAACCTGAAGGAGCTCCATATCTCATCGTAATGTCTTGGAAAGCGTCTGAAAATCGGGACCACCACAGCTTCCCGATAGACGTACGATATTTGGTAACTTGAAAAGCCATCGAGACAAGATGGAACGTAGTCACACGCCCAAAGATTGAAATTTTTCGAAGCATGTTGCCTTTTTTCTGGGGAGACCTTCCTGAGTCCCAGGCCCTGGGGAAGAATCGAGAAGATTAGGGGGAAAAGAGTCAAGGTCACACAGTCCTGAGGTCTACAGTGAAACTAGCTACATGACATCCTATGTTTATACTTAAAAATTTTTTTATTGATTGATTTGAGAGAGAGAGAGAGCCAAGAAGGTACTGAACAAAACATCAGTTTGTTGTTCCACTTATTTACGAATTCATTGGCTAGTTCTTGTATGTGCCCTTATAACAGGGTGCAGCCAAGGGGGTGGGGGGCAAATGGGGATTTGGAATGGGGTCCAGAACTCAGTGTCCAGGAAATATTAGAAAAAATATGTGTGTATAGATATAGAGAGAGAGGATGTCCTCACCCCCACAAGTCTGAGCTGGGGGGTGGGATGCATGGAACGGGGCCATTGAGAGTTGTTTCGAATAGCCAGTTTTCCAGATAACCTCTGGAACGGTCGTTTAACATATCTATAAACTTTAACTGGTTTCATGGTTATGTTAAACAGCTGTGGTCGCTTCGAGCCAGGGGGATGGGAGTGACTTCAACCCAGGATGTAACTGGCAGGCAACTTTCCCTGGTTACAGCGCCTGCGTAAGAGCTTGGAGATGATTGGTTCCACACCAGAGGGCCACACCTGTCCGGACTTACTATGGCAGCCCAGAAAAGCTGGGAAAAAAATACGGGAATGGTGGCAGCTGTGGCCAATTGTGGGAGGAGTTGGAAATGGTGCGGCAGAGGAAGATTGGCGCTGGGATTTAAACCCAGGCTCAGCAGCCAAGCGGTGTCTTTTTGGGACTATGCAGCTTGGGCAGAGAAGAACTGGGGGTTTGGGGGACCACGAGGCTTGGGCAGAGAAAAACCACAGGCTTCTACTTCCTTTTTTGAGCTACGGTACCCCAGACTGGGCAGAAGGGGGAAGGAAGGACTGTGCATTTATGGGTATTCTAAAAGACTTTGGGATTCCAATGAAAACATTATGTTATTACTCTTAAGTTTGTATAATGCTTTAAATACGTAATCCCTTTCCTTTTCACCGATCTCTGGCACTGAGAGAAGCCTTTCCCTGGCGGTGGGCAAGGCGGACCGACTATGGGGTAGGGGGCCACCCCCGCCCGGAGTCTATTTGGTAATAGTATACTGTTCACCCCCCACGTCTGTTCTGTAACACCCTGACTGGGGATCGAACCCGCAACCTTGGTGTATTGGAACAACACTCCAACCAACTGAGCTCCCCAGCCAGGGCCGACATCCTGTGTTTAAATGCAGAATATAACCACCATTATAAGAGGTATGCTTTACCAACCCATTGCAGGGTATAAAACAGCACTCAAAACATGCTGGTGTCTTGCTATTGTTCTGGAAGCTTTGCACTCCCACCAGGGAACCGGACTTCTAGAGACACGGAGGGTAGAGCCAGAGAATCCCAGACACAAATAGCCCATGAACCAGCCTGGACACCCCCAGGGACCCCAGGTGGGGTCTCTGCCCCCAGGCGGCTGCGCAGAGTGCCCCGCCAGCATTCGGCGGGGTAGGTGATGCCCACTCTGAGAAGCTGAAGAAGCTGGGCTCTTTCTCAGGCCAGAGGGCTCCGAGAAAAAGCGGCACCGGTGGGCAGGGGCCCACAGGCCTCCTCGTTACGTCTCAGCACCTTGCACATGACTCTGGGAATTTCCATGTATTCAAAATGCTGCCCTTGAGTTGGTCGTGACCAGGGGAGGAAGAAAACACTGTGCTTAGGTGAAAGACCAGAAGGAAATAGACATGAGGTTGCAGTCGTAAAGTGAGGCTGCCTTTTCCTAGGGTCAGTGTCGTTCACAGTGGCAGGTGGCACACCCAAACAGGGTCATTTAAGGCGTTTCATAAAGGCACCGTTGACCCGTGTGTGTGGAAATTCCCAGAAACAGCTCAGGAGCAGCCCTGGGACCAAAGGGCCTGAGGAATACAGACCTCACAGACCGTCTGGGGGCCGCAGCGAGGAGAAGGGGTGGGTGGGGGGCTCTGGGGCGATGAAGGGAAGGTTATACTGCCCGGGCCCCTTCTCCCGCAGTTCCTTCCAGATACTCCAGAAAAATGAAAACATAAAAGAAAGACGTAAAATAAATAGGAAAAAGAACCACAAGGAAAGTAATAAGAAACGCTTGTCCTTCTAAATATTATTCTTGCTGATAACGTGACTCTGAAATACACTGAAAATTTAAGAATCCACAAAAAGAAAGGAAGGAAGGGAGAGAGGAGGGTGGGAGGGTCAAGGGGGGAGGAAATGGAGAGAGAGAGAGAGCGCGAGGGGCCAGCGTGGAACTCAAGGCCACTCAAGGTCACCCCGGGAGAATGGAACTCCCGTGAGTCGGGAGAACACGGCCTGAGTGGCCAGCACAAGAACCTTAGAAAGTGATGTGAATAGCACTCCGAGGAGCTTGCCTTATTCCTGGGGAGAAGCTATAGATATTCACGTTCATGTCCAGGGAGCAATATGGTGTTAACGTAGTTCTCATGTATAGTTAAGAGGTACCACCCACGAGTAGAATATCAACAGAAGTCCGGGTGAGCAGGTAAGTTCAACCCAGCCAAGTCGGTGGGGGCGGGGCAGGGGACAGCACGCCAGTGTGGTAACTAGGAAGCAGAAAATGAGATGGAAAAAAATAACCCTGGCTGGCGTAGCTCAGTGGATTGACCGCGGGCTGCAAACCAAAGTGTCACAGGTTCGATTCCCAGCCAGGATACATGCCTGGGTTGCAGGCCATAACCCCCTGCAACTGCACATTGATGTTTCTCTCTCTCTCCCCCTCCCTTCCCTCTCTAAAAATAAATAAATTAAATCTTAAAAAAAAAGAAACTAGAAAAAAAAAGAGATGGAAAAAATAAACCCAAAACCAATGATCATAATAATGCGAATGAGTCCAGTTTTCATTTAAAGAAATGACTCCTAGATTTTTAAAAACTACGCTCCATTCTATGTATAATTAAAGACAAAACAAAACAAAACGACGACAAAGTATGAAGACAAGGAAATGGACCATGATATAAGGAACAGATTTGAGCAAAAGGAAAATAATAGTGCCAATGCTAATATCAAGATGTGGAACTCATGGCTAGATGCATTCAAGCATGTAAAGAGGGTTAATTTACATTGATAAATAATAAAAGCCACCAAGAAAATAAAATACTAATGAATTTTTATGCAGAAAGACATGGTATTAAACCATATAAGGCAAAAAAAATTTAGAGGCTCAAGAATAATCACAGAAGGAAAAACTGATAGATCAAGACAAATATTAAGAAAAGTATATGAAGGATTTAAATAAAATAATTGCTAATCCTGAACTAATATAAAGAAGTTTGTAACCAACAGAGGGGGGAGATATATTGTTTCTTAACACCAACAAAACACATGTTAAAATAAATCATATGCAAGATAACAAAGATAACCTTTTTTTCTTTTTTTTTTAAGAGTTTCATTTATTCATTTTTTTAGAGAGAGGGAGAGAAACATTGACTGGTTGCCTCTTGCATGCCCGCAACTGGGGACCTGGCCCACAACCCAGGCATGTGCCCTGCCTGGAAATGAACCAGCAACCTTTCAGTTCATAGGCCAGCACTCAGTCCACTGAGCCACACCACCCAGGGCAACAAGATGATCTTTATAATTAAAAAAAAAAATAGAAATCACAGGTTATATTGTATAAAACTTACTATAACCCATAGAACTAGAGATTTACAACAAAAGAACGCTCTTTAACATTTCTAACCATACAGAAAATTTAAAACATTTAGTGAAAAAAGAAATAAAAAAATTAAATACTAGACTATTTGGAAGCATATAATAGCCAGACTCTAGTTAGAAAAAGCTTTGGGATGCCCAAGCAACAATCCGAGGCACGTTCATAGTTCTAAGAAAATGCATTCACAGTTCCAAAAAATGGCCTCTGCAGAGGCAAACCAGGTTTTTCCAGTTAAACCACTTCAGTGTGACTCAGATACCGCATCGGAGAGGACAAGGTAACTTAGGTGACATTGTTTAACTTCACTGGCTCTCAGTCGCCTCCTCCCCAAACTGGGGATGGTAGGAGCAATGAACCGATGGGGCTGCAGTGAGGAATAAATGAGATCATGTGTGGTGGTAGCATACGGCTTACGCTTAATAAACAGTGGGTATTACTATCATCATCATCATCATCATCACATCATCATCGTGGACTTTCAGTTTCTGTAAGGATTCTCCCAGGTCACCCGGCACAGCCCTAAGATACGTGCGCCCTGCCCTGCCCTGCGCTGCCCCGTGCTGCTCGGCAGCCCCTGGCCACCTGGGCTATTAAGCACCTGAAATGTGGACACTCCCGACTCAGAGGAACCGTAAGTGTAAAATACAGACTGGATTTAAAGACTTCGCTGGGGGAATGTAAAATACCTCATTAACAATGTTTCCTTGATGACGTGTCGAAATGATGATTTGGAGAACTATCAGATTAAATAAAATATATAAATATTAGTTTCATCTGTTTCTTTTTTACTTAACGTGGTTACTAGAAAAATTTAAGCTACACATATGGCTTGTGACACATTTCCAAGGCACGGTGCTGCGTGAAACCACCACCACCAAGTGCGATCGGACTTTACTTTCTCCAGTGGCGGGAACTCAGCACCTCCAGAGAAAAGACGACTCCAGTGATTAGGAAATCCTTCTTTCTGTAACGTAAGCTCCCCGTCCCTCAGACCCCTCCTTGTGGGCCCTGCCTCTGCTATGCAGAGACACATGTAGGCAGTCCCTCTTGCCCTTCCCAAGAAAGCTCGCTGACGAGTCAGTGTACACGTAGGATGTTCACAGAACCCCGTCGGAAGCTGGTGCAGACTTCGAAAGCTGGGTGGAACTTGGGAAACTTCCCACGTTTTTTTTTTTTCTTGTAACCTAGTATTGACCAGGCTTTGACCTTGTTCCAATTTTGAGGTCAGTCCTCTGTCCTCAACACGTCTCCGGAAGCCAAGAGCCCTGATGGCTCCTGCCATGCGACTAGTAACTCGGGGAGAGATACTCACGGAGTCAAGGTAGAATCCAGAATTCTGGAAGCTGTGCCGATTGTCGTGGACAGAGAAGGGGAAGCTGTTGTGCACGGCTTGCTGCGAGAGAGAGGAAAAGGGGCGGGGGTGAGAGGCCCCCCTCCGAACCCCCACGCACTTTCAGAACCGGCCCGTGGTGGCGTGGCGGGAAGACAGGTGGGCCACGGTGGCCACTAAGTGAGAATTAATCCCGTCCCCGGAGACGGCGCAAACACAGCCCACGAGGGCGAAGGTATAGCCGTGCGCGTCAGCCCAAGCTTATGAAAGGCAGCCTTTATGGCTGAGAACCATACACATTTTCTTTCAGACACCTCCTTTGGAGGCAAGGAAGGAAACATTCACAGGCTCCTGGGACGGAAACCTGGAGAGGAATCCTGAGACCCTCTGGGCCTGGAGGCCGGTGCGGAACGGTGCGTGAGGCTGATGCCCGCCTCTGCTTCAGGGCACGCTGCTCCCGGGCGGTGAGTTGTAACCAAGGGGGTTGCTTTTTGTCCACAGAGGAGCCTCCCTGGACTGCCTGGGCCAGGAGGGAGCTCCTCAGAGAGAGCGTCTAGGTGTCACAGTGGCCCCGGGGATCGGGCTGGGGTGCTACCCCCCTTGAGGCGTCCGGGGCCGGTAGGTGAGCAGTTCCTTCCGAGGCAGAAGGACCCAGTCTCCGAGAGCCAGGAGCGTGGGGGGCTTGGGGGGCGTGGGGGTGGGAGGAGCTTGGAGCCGGCGCCCTGCACTCACCTTCTCTCGGACTTTGTAGATGGGCGGCAGCTTCTCCTCCGCCTGCCGAGAGGCTCGCGGGCTGCGGGGCTCTTTCAGCGTGGCCCTGGTGATGGATTCCGGCGTCTTCTGTGGCAACCCGATGTGGGGGAACTGGAAAACAGCACACGCCTTGATTAAAACCAGGCACATCGGAATCTCCAAGCCAAGGATTGGGGCTTCCTCTGTAAAGTGATTAAAATGCAATTTGGGTGCTTCTGGCCTGCGATGGCAATGGCATAATTTTTTAGGATTCTTTCCAAGACAAAAAAAATATTGTCATGGCCCCAGGCCATCACTGCCGGTTGTTCCGAGTTCCCGAGCCCACCCCTGCTGCGCTGGAGCCGGGAGAGGGTCCGGCGGCCTGGCGGGCAGGGTGTGGTCCCGCAGGAGCGAGCCCGGAGTGGGTGGAGATGTGTTACTTGAGATCTTCTTTCCGGTCGGGGTGCGCCCTGTGCTGGGGGACAAAGATCCAGCCCGAGGTCTCAGGGGGAGCCAACCTCCTGCGGGTTGTGAGGCGGACCCTAAGACTCAGGGAAGCTGAGGAGTGAAGGGTCCCAGGTGGCTCTCCACGGAGAATGTGGGGTGGTCAATAGTGGGAAGATGATTGGGGGGTGGGGGGCTCTGAGCCTCCCTAGCAGATGGAGGGAAGCAAGCAGGGCTCTGGGCAGAGGGAGGTGGACCCAGCGGGGGCCCCCACCAGCCCCACTCGGAGCTCTGGACGTGGGTGGTCTCTCGGAGTCGTCCTGAGCCGGGGAGAGGGGCCCGGGCCTCTGTGCACGCTCCTCCATCAGTCCCTGGATGCGGGCTGCGCCGGGAAGAGGGGGCGGCCTTGGGAGGCAGCTCTCTTCAGGGTGGACGACCATCGAGAGCCACACTGGGCAGCTGGGAGGAGCCCTTTATTCTTGCAGTGGGCACGGGGGTGGGCCCTCTGGGAGTGGAATAAAAGGGGAAACTGAAACACAGACTAAAGACAAGGCCCCCACGTGAAGGGAGGAGACACGACACGCTGGCTGGTCACAGACTGTCCCAAGCCCCGAGTCCAAGCCCAGCTCCCTCTCTTGCGAGGGGAGCCTCATGCAGGGGACCACCTTCCCGAGCCCCGCCGTCTCTGTGAAACGGGAGTAACCCCTACATACGTGAGAGGGCAGGTGTGATTACGACGGAGAATGCATGCGCCCAGACAGAGCTCAGCAACCGTCTTCGCTCTCAGCTGTCTCCTCCTGGTCCCCAAAGCCACTGCCACGGCCGCAGGCAGCCCTCCCTCCTCCGCTTTCGGATTATAATGACACCAGACAATTGCCATTCCCTCTCGTTCCTTCCCCAGTCACAACAGAACTATTTATTCAGGTGACTTACGCTTCCTGTCTGCAAAGAATGTAGTTGGTATGTTTCTACTGTGTGTCGCCATGTATAATGGGCACCTTTTGCCCAAATGTTTGAGGGAAAAATAAGGATGTGCATTATATGTGGGTATAATGATGACACACCATGGGGGTGTAATAATCCCGTGTACAATCCACACAAAAACCGTGGGCGCGCATTATACGCGGCAAAACACAGCTTTTGTTTAGGTGCGAGGGTGGGGAGGTTACACCATCGGTGTTGCGCCCTTGGTGGGGTGTTCCCAGCGGCGGGGAGAAGCCACGGGCTGGGTGACGCGGAGCGAAGGGGGGGTCTCCTAGAACACAGGTCTCCGTGGAGAAGAGCGGGAACAGAGCCAGACCGCCCACTACCACCGTCTCTGTGAACAAGTAGCCACGCACACAAGACGATCCGTCGTTCCCAAGAACAAACCCAAGGAGAAGAATCCCCGTTCTTCTGGGAGGCTGCCTGGGGCCGAGGAGAGTGGGAGTGGGGGACCGAGGGTGACGGACAAGGGCACACACCAACCCGCCCTCCGTCTCTCAGGCAGGAGGGTGGCCGCAGGCAGGGTCCCCTCGGAGGAAGGGGATGGGCAAGGAGAGAGGCTTTCTTTTCCGCCGTTTTATCAGGGGTGTCAACCTCGTTTTCACCGGGGGCCACATCGGCCTCGCGGTTCCCTTCAAAGGGTCGAACGTAATTTCAACTCCTTAACGGTTAAGGGGTAGTTCCATTTATACAGTCCTGAAATTATGTCGGCCCTTCGAAGGCAACCATGAGGCTGATGTGGCCCCCCATGAAAATGAGTTAGACACCCCTGGTTTAAGTGCTTCTTAACGAAGTGCGTCTATTCCATTGTCTTGCTTGCCACAACGAGAAGTGTATGTGTTCCTGGTTAGACTTGTCACGCATACTCACGGTTTAAAAAAAATTTAAGCAGTAAGGAGAAACACAAGGAAGTTAAATTCCCGAAATCACGTCACCTTTTCCCCTGGACTCCTGGGTGACCATCTTTTTCATAAATCCCTCTATGGATGGACACCCAGATATATGTGTAATTTTGCATACATAGGACCATACTTAAAATGTAGCTTCTAAAAACTTTAAATACTTCTGTAGGTAACAGGCACTTCTCCTTCCCCTCCCCGCCACCCCAGGTGCCCAACGAGCCACCGAGAGCCCCGATGACCAGGTGCAGACACCTGCACCTGCGGAGGCGACTCAGATCCCTTTACCACAGGGACCCGTAGGACACACACCA
Organism: Phyllostomus hastatus; assembly: GCF_019186645.2. Taxonomy (NCBI): domain Eukaryota; kingdom Metazoa; phylum Chordata; class Mammalia; order Chiroptera; family Phyllostomidae; genus Phyllostomus; species Phyllostomus hastatus. The sequence continues at coordinate 31,202,649 of NW_025334004.1, forward strand.
CCCTGCATCTGCTCTTCTCGCTTAGCGCGACAGCCTGGACATTTGACGAAGTCGATCTTCATATTTCCAATGCGTCCTGTACTGTATGTTTTAATATTTTTAGACAGTTATTCTGTTAAGCAAATGTAAATCATACAAAGGGCCTCCAAGCTCAGAACCCTTCCCCGCCCCCAGTCTGCCTGCGTCACCCCTCCGGTCAGGTGGTCACCCCTCTGGGCAGGTGGTACAGGGTGGCTGGAGGGCTGGGCGCGGCTCCTGCCTCGGGAATGTCCCTCTTAGCACTTAAATGACAGCCGACGCGAGTCCATCAGCATTCTGCAAGTCCGTGGACTAAATCACTGTAAAAAAAGGGGCTCCGGCATTTTAATTTCACCCTTTTAAAATATATACTTAACGGCTGCACCATGACGGCTGTGAAATAAACCCCTCGGTGAGATGTCGTAACCGTGAAATGCAGCTCGCTAACGGGCTGGCGGTGAAAATCTTCGCCGCATTCGATCACGCGAGGACTGAAATACTAAATAGGCAGGGGGCTGGGTGGAAACGCCCGCCTGGAACAGCCAGAGCGCAGCCAGCGAGGTCAGCCGCAGAATGGCTGTCACTTCTAAGGTGGCAACGACTGTCCCCGTGAACGGGCTGTGGCCGGCTCGAAGCCCCCAATTTCCTTCACTTCCCCGACTCGTGCACAAGCCACGCTGGGAAACTTCGGGATGAGGGCTGTCCCTTCTGTGCTCTCGGGAGCTGGCGGCAGGAAAGACCCACCCCCCAGGCTCATGTGGGGCTCTGGGAGACACCGTCTCTCTAGCCGAGGCAGGGGCCCAGGCGCACCTCCCCTGGGGCTGCAGCAGGAGACGGGACATTCGTTATCCATTCCTCCCTCGTCACAGGAGCCAGACTTCGGCGGGTGGCAACGTGGTTGGTTAGAAACACCTCCCTGCACTCCTTTGCAGCTACATTGGCCACGGGACCCCCTGAGGTGAAGGCAGAAGTCTCCAGGAGAGGGGAGCAGGGTTCAAGGGGGAAAAGACCACCACCCAGCCTCTCCAGAGGACGGGCAGGGGAAGGGCGACAGACAGGGTCACCTCGGAGGAGGGGAGTCGCTAAAAAGGGACAGTCCGGGCTGCTGGGGGCCTTCTGTGTAGGTCAAACAGCCCCAACAGAGGGTGTCGGAACAGAGCGTTGCAAAGAACCGGGGCCTCGGATGACTCCCTGGAACGTGGGTACGAGGCCCGAACCGCCCTAGCTTCTGCGTTTATTTTTACTGGACAAACACAGGCCCCCGCTGGGTTAAGACACTGTACCCAGCTTTTCACAATATTCAGTCGGACACAGCCCTAGCTGATGCTGCAGGTTTGAGACAGAGGCGAAGCCGGTCGGAGAAACCCGCATGTCCCCTTCCCGGCGGATCGGCGTGCTGGAGTCCACACCGCTTCCCGGTCTCCTCTGACCCGGTGATGCCCGAACATAGGTGTGACTCGTTTTCCCCGTCTCAGCCTCTTATTCTAAAGGGTACTTGGACCAGTTCTGAATTTTCATTTTGCTGAGACTCGGCTATTTTCTTGTGATGCTTTTCCGCACGTTAAATCTTTCTGGGATGAAGCGGAAGAGAATACACACGTGTCTGTCTAGACCGAAAAGACCAGGACTTCACTCTTGGGTGGGAGGCAAGTGCTCCCTGGGGGGCGGCAGAATGGAGACAGTCCCGTGGGGCTGCACAAGTGACCTCGTAGAGAGGGGTCTGAGGGAGAGCGTGAAGCCGAAAGGGCAGGTTTTCAAATGATCGACGGGGGAAAACAATCCATTTCCGGGCTCTCCCCGTTTCACGGTTCACTGGGGATGAGAGCGGGGGCGTCAACAGGAATTTGTTTGCAGGCTTCCAGTGAACTGTTAACGCCCGTGACAAGCACTGTCTGAGGGCCTGCTGTGCAGCGGGCCCTGCCCTAGGCCGTTGGGACACGATCAGGGAATGAGAGAGACCAAGTCCCAGCTCCCGTGGAGCTAGCGTGGCGGCAGAGGAGACACGCAGCCCACAGGATCTCATACATGCTACGCGGTGTCCGAAGGTAGGCGCCACGGGGAGAAATGTGGCGCCGGCGACCGCTACTGCCCAGTGGACACTCACAAGGTGCCGGCGTGCGGAGTGTTTCAGACACGTCCTTTCATTTAATCCCCCCAAGAAGGCGGTGAGATCCCACTTCATGGACGGGGAAACTGAGGCTGGGCGAAGTCATCTACCAAACCACGCCACAGGAGCAGCAGGCACGGGATCGGGACTCGGGGCCGCGCCCTGACCACACCCCGCCCCCGTGGCCCGAGAAAGGGAAGGGGCTCTCACCCATCTGCCGTCCTGGTCCAAAGGCGGGTTGAAGCGCCTCCCTTTAGCCATTCTGTAAAGGGACGGAGGGGGGGTGGCTGGGGTCGGCCCGTCACCTCTCCATGGCCTCGTACGCTCCACCCCTGGGAGCCACTCCTCGTCAGGGTCCTCTACGGGGACGGGCTCCGGGGAGTGCCCGCTGTTGCCGTAGAAGCAGCCCGCCCATCACAATGGAGCAGGCGTGTGGGTCTTCTCAGCTGTCTGAGAGTTCCTGCCGCGGTTCTCCCCAGGGGTGAGGCCGAGAGCCGGCGGGCCCCGGCCGAGAGGCCCCGCAAACAGGTCGGGCAGGTAGGTGAGGGCCAGTCTTGAGACGAAGGAAACCTTCTATCACCGGCTAAACCCTCGAATCAGTGCTATTTGAGGTGGATGTTCCCATGGCAACCATCGGTCCCCACCTCAGGGTTTTCCAAGAAGTAAATTGAATCTGGGCTGGAGATGACCTTGTCTGCTCGGTGGCGTTGCTCTGCCCAAGGACACAGCCGCCCTCCGCGCCCCGTCCACAGCCACCTCTCTGTGTCCCAGCTCGGGCGCACTGTGCCAGGGGGACTCACTCGCTGCTCGCTCTCCTCGCTGCCCGCCGCGCAGGCCGCCGGGAGGGACGTCCCTGGACGACTATGAAACGCCAAGTGCCGTGTGAAACGAAACACTGGTGCGTGTTTCGGTTTTATTTGGTTCCCATGGCAGGCTTTGGCATTTATAAAGAGAAAACAAGGGGCAGTAAGCAATGGGCATGGCACCAGGTCACGGGCCGGCTCCAGAGCCATGGGGCCTCCCCGAGGGCCCCTGGCCTGCCACGGGCTGCAGAGGCTGCTCCTAAGAGCTGGCCCCCCTTCCCACCTGGGCACACAAAGTGCCACCTCACTTTCACTCAGCACTGAGCTCTCTGCTTCCCTTTCTCCTTTTTTCAGTCGCTGTAGCTTGACAATCCTCTTGGCTGTCCCGGGTAAGTATAAAAGTAACCATCCACAGGCCATCCTGCCCAGCTCTCTCTCGCTGAGAAACCGTGTCCTTGTCCCCCTCCTTCCCTAATCCCTGACCCCGGTGTTCCAACAAGGGTTGCTGGGCTGGGGACAGGGGACCCTCTCTGGCCAGCGCTGATGGGCACAGAGGTGGGCTCCCAGACCTCTTCCTGCCAGCAAGCCAAAAGCTGACAGAGCCTCGGGGGTGAGGCTCCCTCCTTCCTGCCTCCATCCTGCAGCCCCAGGAGGCAGCTGCCGTCCTGGTTGGCCCAGAAGTGGCATCTGTGTCCCAGGCAGCAGCAGGGCGGAGGAAGGAAGGAGAGGAGAAAGGCAGTGTCTGGTATATGACACGGGGCCAAGCCCAGACCCTTGGGGGATGACCTGCTCTCGTCCTTGGCTCGGCTGCTTCCTTACAAGGGCGGCCCCTTGCAGGTGCTACGGCACTTCCTGGTGTGAGCAGTGACTTCAGTGCGGACTGAGCACTGTCACAGTCGCTGTTTTATACGACTTTCACAACCGCCCCGAGGGGTGTGCTGCCCGCTCAGGTCCCTTTTGTGTGCCACCCCGCCCCCATCCCTGGTTCCCTCCGCACCCACCCCCACCCTGATCCGCACGCTGCAGGCTGACGGGAACTCTGCACCCGCTCCCTTGCTCTTCAGCTCCGGTTGGGTCGCCCAACAGGAAGTGCCAACAGGAACAGAAAGGGCAGGAAGACATAGGTCAACGTGACGTGCTGGCTAATGGCAACAACCAGCTCTGTATGGAAAAATGCCAGTCTGACTTACAGCGGTGTTTGCCGATACCCAGGGTGTAACTCTGAGACTCATCCTTACTTCTAGCAAGGTGGATTTTAAGCTACTAACATAGAGTCGGGGGCAGGTGGGAGAGATGGGACATAGGCCAAAACCAAGGCAAGGGTTAGTAATGATTTCTCCTTACAGATGAGGAAACTGAGTCTCCGAGGAGTGACAGGACTCACCCACAGTCACGCAGCTAACATGTGGCAGAGCCCGAACGAGCAGCCAGAAGCACCGAGGCCAAGATCAATGCCAGCATCAAACAGGGTTTATTCTGCAGCATCTCCCCGATCCCGTTACATTGCTGGGCAGTGACTTTAGGGGGATTGCTCTTTATTCCCTTTCTTTAATCTGCACAGAGCAGCGCCTACCTCCTAACCACGAGCCCTCTCCACGTGGGGCCAGGGGTCCGATGGTTGGCATCGTGGGCTGTTCCGGTGGCCCCTGCTGCGGAAGCGAAGCCAGGCAACACTGCACAGAGCAAGGGCGGGCTGGTACCCAGCACGGCTTCCCCCTTAAACTGAAAGCAAAGCAATAAGGAGGGAGGAAGACGAAGACTTAAAAACCTAAAAGCAGTGTCGTTCCCAACAGTGTTTCCTGCGCATTCCCTTCGTCTCTGTTGATAGAGCGGAAAGTCCGTTAGAACTGCAGTCCCGTGTCTCAGTGTCTTCTGCACCTCCTCCGTATTTGACCTCATGCTCTGTTGAAGGAGGGATAGGGCCCCGGGTCAGGATGGGTCCCATTTCCCCTTGTGAATGCTTATTTAAAATTCTGACACATTTATCCAAGACCCTCAAAACTGAATCAAGGAGACTTGGCCAGGAAAAATAAAATTTGATTTCTCTTCGGCTAGGATTTCTTAGTCCCAGCTTGGGGCAGGGCTGTTTGTTACTGATATTCTTGTTTTCAGAGGTTTGGGTTACTGGGCTGAACTCTGAGACTCATCCTTCTGAAAACAAATCTAGGAGACCTCAGGGTCCTCCTGGGGCTGGGACCGGCGGAGATAAAGCCCCATCCCCCCACGTGGAATGCAGGGGCCCGGGGAGACCCGTGAGGGCGATTGTGATGGCAACACAGAGCACATGACAGCGTTTATTCCTCAATGGATGCTCACGGACCCCTCACTGTGTGCCAGCGCCGGTGTTACACCGCGCTACGGCCGTCACCCAAACCAGCTCTTTGTAACTAGCAAATCAAGAATTTACCCCCAGATAGGGTACATGCTTGGGTTGCAGGCTATAACCCCCAGCAACTGCACATTGATGTTTCTCTCTCTCTCTCTCTCTCTCTCTGTCTCTGTCTCTGTCTCTCTCTCTATCTCCCTCCCCTCTCTAAAAATAAATAAATAAAATATTTTTAAAAAAAAGAATTTACCAATACATCCAATGACCAACACCCCAACTCGCTGACCAGCCAAAACTTTTCAGGCAGCTATCCACGACATTCGTACCCAACTGTGTCGCCCGGTGTATTCTTTAACACGGCGACTGTCGTGCACCCTGACGGTGACACCCTGTCCCCGAGCAGTGTCAGGATGTCACGAAAGGTGGGTGTGTCTACCTCTTCCAAGCGTTCTCAGTACGGGGCGCCATTTCTTGTTTCAACTAACCACGTGCTGTCTTTTGCAGGACAGAAGGTGGTGGAATTGTGGGTATTGTGCCGCAATGTTTTCACACGGGGGTCTGCACGGGCCTACCTGAGGGGCCCCCCACAAAGTCCGGACCCCGCACACAGGTGTGCTTCCATCTGTCCTTCCATTGAATGAAAGATTCACCTTCCCGTTCGAGTCCGCACATCCTGGATATCTTAACCTGCGTGTGGGGAAAGCCAGCCCATGTGCACACGCACTGCTGAGCACCTGAGAAATCCTCAGGCACCTGCATTATAAAGCACAAGCTCACTGCACCCCGCGAGCTAAGCTCTAGGGATTCTTGCTGCAAATAGCGACCCGAGCGAGGTGACTCAGTCACACCTTTTTTTATTATGATTCACAGCTCATATGGCGCTGGTGGAAATTGTCACGGATGCACCGAACATGCCGTCTTAGAAAGTGCTCGAGCATCTGTGACATGAAGCACATTTTCGGTTTTACCCCTGGTTGCAAACTACCTGGAAAATTAACTGCCTCTCTCCTCCTTCCATGCAAGAAAACAATCTCTGGACCGAGACAAGCAAGACTGATTGAAATAGAGGAGTGTAACTTGACCAACTTGAAAGGTGATACAATTGAAAGGCAGGAACTCGGTGTAATATTTATGAAATCTCCTGACTCTGTTAATGTGCAGGGCGGCCAGGGTTCCGACAACAAGACACACTGTCGCTGCGGTGGAAGTTGCAATAACCTCGCTGAAATGTAAATTGCTGTAAACTTTTCACGTCATTTCTAGAGGCCCTTTTGGTGAGTGGCTCATTCCGAGAACTGGTCGCTCGGAGAAGAGCTGGCACCTAGGCAACTGTCCTGGACACCGTGAGAATGCGGTAAGTACAGCCGCTGCCTTCGTGAGGCCGAGTCTCTCGGGGGAAGACAGACATGGTTACACAAATAACTGGTTATAATTGTGAGAGGTACGGGTTGCTCCGAGAGCATGGGACAGAGGGACCCCAACCCGGCAGAGAGGTGAGTGGGAAGCTGGCGGTGGCAAGAACGAGTGCATGTTGCCAGGAGCCCGGGGACACGGGAGCACTTTCCAGCAGACAGAGAGCCTGTCGGAGGCCTTGATCTTGGGAGGAGCTTGGCTCACTCGAGAAGTGGAAAGGAGTCCCTCCTAAATGATGACGGGTGGCGCAGATCGGAGCAGGGGTCGTGGGAGGAGCAGGAGGCGGTCCGAGGGCTGTGGACTGGCACCTTGCTTTCTGTGACCTTGACCATCGGGTCCATGTTAACAGGCAGAGACACGGGGAGCATGCAACAAGAGCAGCGAAAAGCCAATGGGGAGCTTTGGCTTGTTCAGGAGAAGGCACCTCCAGAAATAAGATTTACCCTAAAATGCAGCAGGTATGCGAGTGTATTCTTCCCCTACATTCTGAAAAAGACAGGTGGGAGTGTTTAGTCCTGACTGCCGTCTCACCACTTGTTGGGGTTTTTATTCCTCCCCCCACTTCCACATTTCTGTGTGTTCACCCCCAGAAAGACGGTGGCTTTTCTCCACTCCCAGTGCGAACAGGACCGCCCTCTGGGAACACAGAATGAAAGGCATCCTCGATTACCAGCGTGGTTCAGAGCCGAGAGCCCCGAAACGGAAAACGCCAGCCTCCAGGACTGCGAAGGGAAACGGCGAAATAAATACCTATTTTTCAGCCGAAGAGAAAACGAACAGTGTCTTGGAACCTGAGGGGAAGCTCGTCTGTGGCCCATGTGGGGAGGGCGGAGGAGGGAGGGGCCCTGAACGACGGAGGAAGCCGTATGCCCGGGAAAGTCTCTCTTCCCCTCTGCAGCGTTTACTTACTATGAACCAGAAGGGAGGTTTCATCCGCTTGGCAGGAGACCGCGAGCTCATAAAAGAGCCTTGTTACCAAGAGAACGAGAAGACAAGTCGTAAAAGGCAGACCCGGGCTGTGGTCTGGCTCTAGGCCCCACTTTCTCTGGCTCTGCAGGGATGCGAGACTCCTCAGCCCGGGTCACCGTGTGCGCGTGGCCACCGACCTGTCCCTTTTTGCTCCTTCTCTGCGTTTCGGGACAGCTCTGCCCATAGGGCGTCTTGAAGAGGCAAACAGGAAACACGCACATCACGTCTTGCCATGGTGCTCTCGACCCAGGTGCCCCTTGCTCATTAGCTCGGGGCACGGTGTCCTGGTGGCAGAATCTGGCAGGACGTGGCATTGAGACCCGTGTCGATACGCCCCTTTGCTGGACGGAGGGCTGGCTTGTTCCCTGGGGTCTCCAGCCCCCGACCCTCTGTCCCTGGCTTCTAACTGACCTGTCACCCAGTCATCAGCTGTCTTTCTCGCCTGTGTCCCTCTGACGTTTGAGCTGGCTGGGAGGTAAGAAACCTTCCTACCAGGGCCTCACCATTCCAGGTGTGGTCCTTGGACCAGAGCCCGGGCATCACTTGGAAGTTGATCAGAAATGCAGAGTCTCGGGCCCCCAACCAGACCCAGTGGGTCAGAATCTGCGCGTTCACAAGATGCCCAGGTGATCCGTGTGCGCGTGGAGGATGGGGAGGCACCAGGAGGCCGCCCCCCCTCAGCCATGCTGGTACGCGGTACGTCCCTGGTGCTTCTAAGCAAAGGCAGTGGACTCAGGGTACCCATGGGCACGCCCGACCTTGCACCTGCCGGTAACTACTGCAGCCTAACCCTTGCACAATGGTCGCAGTCCTACTAGACTTTCAAAGATCTGAAGCCAAAGCAGGAGGCCCAGGGCTTACATCATATTCGCCTGGAAGGTTTTGCCCAAAGGAGCTCAGAACCCTTTCTCCACAGCAGCACGCCGACCTTCGGTGCGCCTCGCACGGACGCGGGGAAGCAAAAGTTCTCCCCAGACGACCCCGGGGCCCACGCTGCTCCCTGGCACAGCTACATACACAAACAGCGGGGCGGCCGTTTCAGCGCTGAATTTAGATTGCCGCCCCCTTGATCCAGCTGCGGCCGGGGCAGGTGGGAGGACACCGAGTGCATGGTCCTGCGGACCCCGGTTTCGCTGGGATGAGGAGGACCTCATCAGGGTTGTGCGTCTAATTAAGCACGTAGTCAATAACCCGGTCCCCCTGGACCGAGCCATTTACTTCATCCACTGTGGGACCGAGACGAAGCTGGGCAGGGAGCGTGGGTCATTCGGGCAGAAAGAACTCATTTTCGGTGAGGGCGCAATGAGTGGAATTCGTGATTTCAGAGTCACGTGTGGGAGGTGGCGGCCTTCCCTCCTCAGTGAGGCCAACACCCTTTCCAAAGGGGAGGCAAGGCCCGAGTCCCCGTGGACTGTTTGGAGCCAGTGTCGCCTCAAGGACCTGTGTACCTGGCTGGGGGGCTCAGCGATTTGGGATCCGGGTCCGTCATTGGTATTCACAAGGCGCACTGCAGTGTGGTGCCTCTAATTGATCTGCAGTGAGACGAGAAGTCCCTGCTTTATCTCAGGGTGGCCGTCTCAGGAAGTCTCGGGACAGCTTGTCGACGGGCCAGTGCATAACAGCATTGTCTGGGGAAATGTCAGCGAAGGCACTGGAGGGTGGAAAAACATGAAATCACATTTCTCACATGACAACGGCTTGAAAATGTGCTGGGCTCCTGCTTCCACCGAAGGAGGCTGCAGTTCTCTGCAGGCTGATCCGATCAGCCGGTGCGCACGCAGCGTGTGTCCGGCCGAGCCCCCCAGCCACGAGCACCCTTTAAGATGTCATCGGCCCTCCCCCCACCCAGAAAGAGGTCCGGAGCGGGCAGACGCTCTTCCCCAGAGAGATTTCCAGTCTCTTCCCGAAGAAGCCATTTCCGTAACATCCCGAGCGTCCTAAGACTTCATATTGCATTCTTTCATCAGCCATCTGCCAGGGTGGGTGCATCCATAAGACATTTTCCTTCGCTGGCATAATTAAAAGAGATCCTCTCCCTTTGAACGCCGTGTTACATTTACATTCAAAGTTATTTTGCTCTCTCTTTGCCCTTGCCCTCAAGGAATTGTGGGAATTCAAGTTAATAGGCTTTTAATGGCTCTGTGATAACTGATTATAAACTGTGAATCAGATCAGGGAGCATCGAAGTTCAGCTGCATCGCAGGCAGAGGCGCCACGCTGCTGCTTTTGATCGTGGGCTGAAATTTGGTGCTCGGCGTTCAGACACTGCCATCCTTAAAAAAACAAAAAAATCAAGGCACCTCATTTGCTTCGCAGTGACTTTGACAATCATTTTAAAGCCTTTAACTGTACATTTCCCTTTTGATATATCAACACCATTTAAAAAACACATCCTGTTGCTAAAAATTTAATCTCAAAGTCTACAGTTGCATTTCCTGCTGCCTTTGAGAGGGGAAGGGGCTGGGTTTATTTAAAACACATGCAACATGTTGGCACACGCACAAGCACGCATGCACACGCGCGTACACACGAGCACACACGCACTACCTTCAACCCCTCGCTGCCGAATATTTAGAAATAAATTTTGACTGTGTTTTCTGAACATATAATTACTGCTTTGAGGCTGGTTGGTGAAAATACACTTTTCTTTGAAACACGTTGGCTCTCTCACATGAGCCTTTCCTTGCGAGCCCGCGGATGAATCAACAGCAGCCTCCTTGCAAACAGAGGCATTCTGATCATTGTTGCCAGATGTCTCAAGCAAGCCTGCCAAGCCGGGGCTAGAAACAGCCTTAAAATAGTAGGCACGGAACTGCACCCCCCAGCCAATTAGGGCCCTGAGAGCAAATTAGCTCTCGTTTGCCATTGGCCGGAGCAGCTGTGACTTGTGCGTGGACAGCCCAGAGACATTCCAGGGAGCGCCGCCTCCTCTGGCCAATTGCTGCTGGCATCTGAAAAGGCCTCCGGGCACGGCCAGCCCACAGTTTGAAGGGCCTGCCTGGCGGACGCCCCTCAGCTCCCCTTGCAGGAAAGTCAGCACGGGCACCCCTGGAGGCCAGGGCAAGCTCTGGGCAAACAGCCCCCGCGGTCGGGACAGTCCCGTGTGGCAAAGCCCTGCCTAAAGGTGACCTCTTGAGAGAAGGTCCAGTTCTCGGGTGCGGGAGCCCTCACCTCCGGGCCCTGCTGGGGGTGTTCAGTGTGAAATCCAGGAGAACGGGCGCGGAGGAGCTGAGTGACAGATGGCACGGCACTGCTCTTGAATAACCATGATCTCAGTGTGGAGACTGCATTCACCAACAGTTTTAAAAAGACATCTTAACAAGGAGCAAGGGGGAGCACCGAACCCTCGAAGGCCAGTTCCCCTGTAAGGGGCGAAGGCCACTGTAGTAGGAAGTCTCCCCCGCAAAGGTCAGCTCTGGGCAACACACGCCCACTGGGCGGCCGGAAGCACTGCAGACCCAGCTCACCGGTGCCCCCAGGCCTGGCACCGGGACCAAGAATTAAGAAATTACTGTTGGCAGCAGAGGGTGACTTGGTAGCAACAGCTCCCAAAAAGCCTTTAAAATATCCGTATTTTATGGTCCAGCAAGTCTACTTCCGCGAATTCACCCCAAGAAAAATACCCATCTATCTGCACAAAGATTTATCCCTCAGTATGCTCATTACACTATTTATTAGAGAAAAAATTGGAAACGCACTATAAACACAGTTGAACCCAATGCAGTCATGGAAAGCACAGAAGGACAGAAAAATGGCCACATTATATTGTTCTGGAAAAGAGGTAAATACATGGACAAAAGGATGCTTTTTTTTTTTTGTAAAAATATGTACCCAGGTTCATGGCAAAAAGGCAGATCACACAAATATTTTAGAATTACTTGAATTTCTTCTTTTCTTCATTGGGATTTTCCAAACTTCCATCATGAGCATATATTGATGGCTACTGTGGTCAGAAATAAGATTTAAAAGTTTTTTTTTAAAAGAAGGCATAGCAAAGCAAGTAAAGTATAATCGATGTCTGACAACAATTCAAGGCCCAGCCCAGGCGAAGGGCACGCCAGTGCAGCTATAAAACAAACGGAATCCGTGACGGTCTGCTAAGAGCAGTCGAATCACAAACTTGCGTGTGTTCCAGGAAAAAGTGTTTTATAGGCGCCCCTCCACCGGGCACGAGGCGCTGGAGACAAAACGGTGCATCATCATCGGTGGTCCCCGCTCTGGAGGGCCCGCAGCCCCACGGAGGAAGGCGGCCACGTCTCCCGGAAGCTCTGCCTTTCCACTCCGTGGCAGGCGGGGAAGTGCCCCCATCAGCTCCGGGGAAATCCACTTCAATAAGCATTGCACTGTGGAAAGCGGAATCACATAAAGCTTCAAGCCTGCTGAGGCGTGACTCTTGGCCTCAACCCCGACTTTTAAGAGGGAGACCTTGAAGCCGACCTTGAAGTGGAACAATGAGCAGTAGCGAAGTTCCCAGTTCCAGCGGGACCCCCGCCGAGACAGGTTCCCACGCGCTGAAAGGTCTCCGCCGGCTCCTCTGCACTGAGCTGTGTGGCCGACAGCCCCCCTCGTAGGGATCAGACTCAAAAGAGGAAGCTTGTGTCGGTTTGGGATGTGTAGCCCGTGCATTAGCAAAAGCTTCTGGAATGGCTTCTTTTAACATCCAGTGTTAATTTTTTACAATAAATAAACCATCCGACAGGTTCTTCCTCAAAGGGATTAAGGGCAGGCCCTGAGGGCGCTGGCCGAGGGATCACGGCCAGGATGCAGACCAGCAGGTCTTCACTGAAAGGGGTTGTTATGGGGGACGTGGGGGCCAGCGGTCAGGGGGTATAGGGGACATTTGGGGCTTGCCTCTCCTGCATCCAGCAGTAACCCGGTTTCTGTCTCTTGCCCACTGTCATTGCCCGCGGTTTGGGTGGAGTTGACTCCGCCCCCTGCTCCAGCACTAGCCAATCAGAGCACCCCATCCCCCTGGCAATAACATTGGGTTCTGGAAGGGGCACATGACAAAAGCAGGCCAATCAGAGCAAAGAAAATTCCGTTCTAGAGCAGAGAAAGCATCGCCAGCTCTCCGGACAGATTTTAATCTGAAAGCGCCAGGGCTGCCATCTCTTCTGCCTCCTTTCCACCTCGTTACCTCAAGATGGAGGCCAGCTCAGAGAAGACCTGTCCAGAGGGCCGGAGGGGCCTGGGGTCCTGGTCACACGCGCTGACCCTGCCCCTGAAGCCAGCACTGCCCCCGAACTTGTTACCACGTGAGCCAGTCAAATTTGTTTTTCCCCCCGCGAAAAGGGAAGGAGGTTGAGGGAGACGCTGGGAAGGGGAGAAGGCTGGGCCTTGCCCGGGGGGAAAGGAAAGGGCGGGGCCGCTGGCAGGTGCTGGGGGGGCGGGGGGAGGGGACAGATCCTGCTGCCTCCGGGATCAGAAAGCCCCACCCGAGGCCTGGCTGATGCCCCCGAAGCCTGGAAGCCTGCTGCCCAGATGGGGGCTGTTCCCCGGGCCTGTTCCTCACCCACACTCCCGGCCCACTCCTGGCGTCCACCACCGCCAAGCACGGCTGTCCTGTACCACCCTGGTCTTCCAGGGGCTTGGTCTCTCGGTAGGGACTCTTCCCGGGAGCGATACCAGCAGGAAGCTGCGCCCTGATGGGGTGGGGGCAAGGGAAGAGCGATGCTAGCCCCCGGTCGCCCAGGGCCCTCCAGGCGTCCCACTCCAAACCAGCCCGCCCATGCTGGAGGCAGCAGCGCCCTGGGGCTAAGAACTCAGCTTCTGTGGCACTCAGCTGGTCTTGCACCCCAGAACCACCACCTTCGAGGTGTATGGTCTTAGGTGCAGCTACGCATCCCCTTTGTGCTCCCGCTTTCTCATCTGTGAAATGGGGATGATAAAAATAGTACCTACACCTCTGGGTTGTCATAAGGATGGAAGCCGTCGACACAGACAAAGTGCATGGGAAAGCGCCTGACACGTAGCCAGGTGTGGATACATGTTAGCTTTCTGTGTGACATATGACCGTTGGTTCCCCAGCGTGCACACGTTTTGCCAAGGTGCCCATGGGAACTCCATGGTGGCCGAGGGCAGGAAGGGGAGGGGCCTAGGAAATCTGAGAAGGGCAGGACCAGAGCCAGGGACCCGCCCCCCCATCTCTGGAAGTCCGTCCACAGAGCCAGGGCCTAGGGAAGTACAGGAGGTCGTGGCGGAGGCAGCTGTGCCCAGTGCCCATCCGGGGAGCCCGCTGGGAGGATGGCCTGGTTCCCAAGGATGGTGCCTCCAGGACTGTCATGGGCCCTGACCTTGGACTCAGCCTCTGTGCCCATTCTCCGCTCTTCCCATCGTCCTCTCTGCTCAGACGCAAGGTCCCCTGCAGCTGGGTTGGCATCTGTCCTTCTCATGACCTGCATGTGGGGTCAGGAGGCAGGTGGGTGGGCTGGGGCCGAGGAGGAGTGCACAGGGGTGGGGGCGGGGGGACCCTGCAAGCACAAGTGGGGAGCCCGGAAGGCTCAAAGGCAACGACAGATCCTGTACAGCTTTGCAAATGGAAAGCCTTGCTTCGGGCTGAACGCTGGTCTCCCCGCAACGCCACGGGCAATGACAGGCTCTTCCATCTGGGACCCAGCCGCAGGCCAAAGAGCGAGCTTTGCGGAACCAGGGCGAGGAAAAGGATGACAGTCAAACGTCTTCCTGTGCGCACAGGCTGTCATCCGCCCTCCCCAAGGTCACCCTGGAACACCAAGGGCAGTGCTGGCCCCTCCCAGCTCCTCGCAGTAATGGACGGAGGCAGTGGTGCAGATCACCCAGCCAAATGCTGGGTAATCCAAAAGCCATTTCCATTCGGCCTTGGGAGCGTGTCCACGCTCCCTCTGCGTGTGGGTGCACGTGGGCCGCCCTGCCAGACCTGGGGGCACAGTGGGGTCTGGGGGTGTCCCGAAGTCAGGTCAGGCTGCGTTCAGGGAAGGGCTCTGCCGGCAGCAGGGGCGCGGGCCGCCGTTGCAGCAGAGCACGAACACGGCGCGGGCCTTTCCGGAAAGGGTGGGTGCAGGGCTTCTCCATTTGTTTGCTCCCCACTTCCCCGGTCCACTCCCCGTCCTTCTGGGCTGTGCCCGAGCTGGCCCTGCCGATGGTGTCCCCTGGGTGCCTTTCCCTTGCCCTCCTGGCGGGTTTGAGCGGAGGAGACAGGAGCACAGAAAGGAAAGGAAACCAGGATGTCCCTTCCCTGCTTCCTTCTTGCTCTGGCTCTGTTTCGCCAGTCATCCCTGCCTCCCTCCCGGTTCCAGTTCTCACTCCATCGTCCCTCCATTCCAGCCGTGGTGACTGGGCCTCGCTGTCCCTACGGGCCCTTCACCTGCCCACACATCTGTGGGCAGTGCCTTCACTAAGGCGTCTTCATTAAACCACCTGGGACAAGCTGTCTTCCACCAGGCCCCGGATGCAGAGAGGGTGCTAGAGGAATGGGGTCACTCACATGGGCATGGAGTTGGGGCTGGGGACCTAGACGTGTTTAACCAGGGGGGCAGCTGGAGGCCTGCTCAGAGGACAGTCCCTCTCCACATCTAACTGAAGCCTGTCACCCCTACTTTGCTTCCCAGGCTGCTCAGCTTTGCCTAGGGTTCTGCCTCCCACCCCCATTCCAGACGCGTGGCACCAGGTACATCCCACCTGGACCTCCGTGCAGAGTAGGAGGTCACTCTGTCTCCTCCTCGAGGTCATCTGGGATGAAGAGGTCCTCCGGAGATGGTCCGCTTCTGTTGGAAATGAAGATTTTAAGTTTTAAAAGGAGCGGCTTAGCCAACACCCTTGAATTTTTCTTTTCCTGAGGCCCCGTCTTCACTACTGTCTGCTTACGATGGGGACTGGGGTTCTATCAGACGGACCCTTCCTTAATCACCACTTCCGTGATCTTGGCCCTGACCCTAATCTCTAGAACCATGGCCCACATTACCCCTCGCAATCTGTGTGGCTTTCCATTGGCTGAAGCTGCGCCACTCCAACTTTGCCTCTGTGTTGACCCGAGAGACTGTTCTTCTATTGATGGACAAGTCCGCTGTTTCTGATAGCTCCTAAATCTAGTCACTCTCCAGAGTTTCCTGCCCCATGAATGGCACCACCACCCACCCAGTTCCACGCACCAAAGACTCAGGTGTCGTCCTTGTACCTCTTTCCCCTCTTCTCCCGAAGTTCAAGCCATCCCCTCTGCCCGGCATATCTCAGACCCATTCGCCTGCCTCCAACTCCACCGTGGGGGTGACCCCTGTTTCTCCACTGGGCACCCACACTGTCCTCTCCACCCAGAGCAACTCCGTGCCGCCCCACGGTCTTTGAAGATGCGATCAGACCGTATCAACCCTTAAATCCCGTCAGTGGCCTCTGTCACGTTGAGTATAGTAAAGACTACACTCGTAGTGTGGCCCATAGACTCCTGGCTGCTCTGGCCCCTGCTTCTGTCTCTGGCTGCACCTCAAACCATCTCTCCCCTCCTAGGGGGCCCCTGCCTCCTATTCATCTGTCAGGTCTTAAACATCACTTCCTCTGAAAACCCAAGATTCCTCTAGACCACGCCGGGCCTCTCAGGTAAGTGCAGAAACCTGAACCTTCCTTCGAAGCACCTGTCACGGGGAAGAGAGACCCTGAGTAGCGGAAGGTGTCCCAGCAGCAGCACCGGAAGCTCAGCAAGAAGCAGGGCATCCCGTCGGACGCTGAGTCAGAATGACCGTCAATCCAGAGTTCTATTCCCAGCCAAACTACTTACCAAAATAGCGAAGGAAGTAAAACTGCATCAGTTCATGCAAGAACTCGACATTCTATTTTTATCCTCATGTACCCCTTCTCATGAAGCAAGGGAAAGATGTGCTTTGAACACAAAGACGGGGCGCAGGAAACAGCAGGAGAAAGCAGGGGAGGCTCGGGACGGGAGGACGGGGCAGCCACAGGACGCGGGGGCCCGAGCGGCCACTCGCTTTAGACTGCAGCCAGAGGACAAAGAGGGGCAACGGAAAAGACGAGAACAAAATAAAAAAGGACTCTGTGCCCACTCACGTGGAACTCGTGCCTGCACATTCGGCAGCAGGGCAATAAGGAAAATGTGAGGACACCCAGAAAATCTGCCAAACGTGAAGTTGAAGCCATTGTTAATCCCTCCCCCTGCGAAGATGGCGAGTGCTCTAGAAGAGAGAGAAGGGACTGGAGCACGTCTGGCCCAGCAGTTCACACTATCTATAAAGTTACAGCGAAGATAGCACTTTGTTAATTTGGCCAAAACCGTGTGGGGGTGGGGCATGTGTTTGGAGAGACGTAGGGAGCTGGTTATTATGAAGCCCCCACCTTGTGGTTTAGCAGAGCTGGAAAGCAAAAGATAATGTAAGAAACCGATACATCAAGAAAGAGCTGCCCACAACACTTGAAAACAGAGGCCCAGACAGATACGACAGTCACGGCAGCGGTACTCACAACGGCCACGAGGTGGACGCGGCCCAGATGTCCGTAGACAGAGGGGTGAATAAACAGTATGTGGCATATACGTGGAATGGAATAGTACTCGGCGCTAAAAAAGGAAGGGTGTGCTGGCACACGCCACGGCGTGAATGAACCTTCAGACGTGATGCCGAGTGAGAGAAGCCAGTCACAAAGGGACAGATACTGTGACTCTGCTTGCATGACTCAGCTAGAACGGGCAAATTCATGGAGACGTTGGAGAGAGCAGGGGTGCCCAGGGGCTGGGGAGGCGGGAGTGGAGAGGGCTTGTTCGGCGGGTAGGGGGCTTCCGTTTGGGGTGGTGAAAAATGTCCTAGAAATTGGGGGGGGGGCGGAGCGTGGTTGCATGACATTGCAGACGTGCCACATGCCCCCGAACTGTGCACTGAGAAACGGATACAGCAGTTGACAAGGAGTATCTGCGGGTGAGTACTTTTAAGTTATGGTGGTGACTTCCAGGGGAAACAGCCAAGAGCTGTGGGGGCTTGCCCTAGGGGGCGACGCGGGGACCTGGGAGGGGTGCATGCCTTTCCTTACAATCCTGTTCACACTTTACTTTTAAAAATATAATGAACATGTTTACGATGCTTATTGCGTGCCAGGAATTCCTTAAATGCTTCCTGTTGATGGGCATGTATTCGTTGTACTGGGTAGGTCCCTATAACCTACACTTTGAAAACAAAGGGTGGGGGCGGCAGGAACAGAGAGGTGGGGAGGGCTCCTGCGGCGGGGGGTGGGGGGGGCGGGGCTGGCTGCGGAGTCCCTGGCTCCTAGTCATCCCGTTTCGCTGCCTCTGGTGCGTGTGGACTACTGTGAACAAAGTAGAAATTACTTTTCCAACATGCTGCCCTGAATATCCACGTGTACATACATGTACAAGGCGGGGCAGAAGTAGGGTCACAGTTGTTCGTATGGGAAATGATACAATACTTAGTGATAATACAAGAACAAACTGTTTTGTGTGGTCACAACGGTAAGCCTGCTTCTGCCCCAGCCTGTCTATATTAGGTGCTGGTGTGAGGGGGTCAGACCCCCAGGAGTCAGACACCCCCGGTTTGCAGGAAAGAGAACACACGGCACCCAGTTCACCGTGTGGGCGTAAACCCCGTTAAAATCGTGCTGGCGCCGTCACGGTGCCCATCTCATCGTGAGAGTGAAGCACAGAACAAGTGACTTTTCCTCGTTCTCATAATTTTTCACAGGGCTGCCAGTTGTGGTAGCCGCCACCCCCCCCACCCCCCCGATTTTCCCTCTCTCCTCTCCGTAATGACCCTCACCGTGATGGTACCTGTGGAGTAAAACACAAGAAAAAGGAGCATGAAGAGAGTAACAGCTTCCATTAGAAAGACAGGGAAATAATTTTGCATTGAGACAACATGTGGAAATATTATGCTTTTAGCGAAAACAGTTACATCACAGTTTTAAATTACATTTGCATTTGAAATGGAGTCAGTTTGCACCACCTGCTGGAATGCACAGCTCTGCATAGTCAGGGGTTTCGAAATTGTGGAACCGTTTTTTAAGAACTGAGAGTTACGTTTCTAGTTATCTTTAAAGGACCAGTCCCTTTGACGTGGAAAATGCCAAGTGTTAACTTACTTTAGGGATGATTTTCCAGAACAGATTTCCTTTAAGGAGCCACGTTTAATCAGCTAGCTAAATTAACGAATTGTACAACTGCTTGTAAAAATAAAATGATGACTCCAAGCACATCAACCAAAGAGATAAAAATGTAAATTGGAAGCAAAACTGAAATCAATACACATTATCAGTTGCTAATTCACTATTAAAAAAATGAAATTCAAGCAAACAACTGGAAAATGACAGGAAACATAAGCAAACAGGATAATAAACAGAACGTAACTCAACATTAATTAAAAAAGAACTCGCCCAATGAAAATTTGATAGTGTTTATATCCAAAGTAATAACCATTTTGTCATGGCTTAATTATAGCTGAACATCAACACACAAAGTGTTCCCATTTAAGTTCTTTGACATTTTTAAGGAAACCCCAACAAAAATTTTCATTTTCCATGACAACCTACTCCCAGCAATAGATTTCTGAATATACAGTAGCAACATTTATTATTGGGTAATTGACAGATTCAGAAAAAAAATTGCATCCACGATATCTACCATTCTAGATGAAATTGCTTTAGAATAGAAGCCGAAATATATTACACGTTAATTTCTTGAGACCTATTATAGCACTTCACTTATTTTATGGGCATTTTGTCTGAAAATTGATTTTATTTTCACACGTCAACTAAATTAGATGTCAACTGAATTAACTGAAGCATAAAATACGCCTCTGAGATGTATTTACAGACACTCGCTGCAAAATGGCGTGCGAGTCACAAGGACCTAATTCCAACTCACAGGCGCCACAGAGCCCGTGCAACGGCGGCCAGCTCGTGCGCGCGCCTCTTTGTTGTGTCCGGTGATCTGTGCGTGACACGCCTGTTTGCGGTGACACACGGCATGGGCCAGGTTGCTAGAAGGTTTCTCATTCTCATTTGAGTTCATTGCTCGTGTGATTTCATGCTTAAGGTTCTGGTCCGCATCGGGGAGCTTGGGTGGTCAGGAGGCAGTCTTTCCCCAGACACCCCACCCGTGATTTGGGGTCACCACCTCTGTGGAGATGACTCTCACATGCAAACCTGTAGCTGCCCCCCTCTTCTTACAGCCCCAGCGGCATTTCCTCCTGCCTGCTGGCTTCCCTCTTAGCTGTCCCAAAGCCACCTCAAGGCCACGTGCCCCAAAGCCAACTCATGACCTACGCACCTCCCCGACCTGACCCTCCCCCATTCGTTTCAAAAAGTAGCCCAATAGCCCCTTTCTCCTCACCCCTAATCCATCCATCCTCAAGGTCCCGCCGTTGTACTTTCTAAATCTCTCTGGAGCCTGTCCGCCCCCTCCCTCTCTTCCACTACCCCACTGGCCCCAAGGACCGTCCTGTCTAGCCTGGACCGATGCAAAATCCTAGTGCAGCCTCATTCACTCTGAGCAGGGGACCCCTTGTTCAAAGCCTTCCACTGAGGATACAAAGAAATTTCTTAGCAGAGCCCGGTCTGGTGCCTGCCTGTCCCCCAGCCCCATCGCACACCCGGGGCTGCCTGGGCTTCCGCCCGGCCTCCCCAGCACCCTCCTGTGCCTCCCACACCGAGCCCTCTGCTGCTACCGGGACTTCGCCGCGGCTTTTCTCTCTGCCTCCTGGAATTCTCTTCTCTGCCTCTCTGCCTAGTGACCTCCTCCCTGACTCTCCTGGCTGGGTCAGCTCCTGCTGAGTTTACATTTGGGCGCTACTTGTTTGAAAGTCTCTGTGTGGCCCACGAGACGGCTTTTACTCCCCTTAGTGTGCCCAGCACCCAGCACGCCACTTGCACACAGAGACTGTGGAATCGCTCAGACCAGAGCCAGAGGGGCGCCCGCTCGAGCCCTCCCCCTCCCCACAGGGAGGCGGGCTCGCCTGCAGTTCCCAGCCTGCTTTAGGACCCCCACGGGCTGCTTCCCAGGCCTGATCCTGATTCCCCCGAGGACCTGGTGGTGTGCGTACTCCTAGCCCCGAGGGGTGGTCAAGGGGCGTCTGTTAGGAAGATAAAACATTATTTAATAGTTTCCAAGGGGTGGCTGGGATAAAGACGTATTTGTCAAGGAAGGAGTGTAGACATGTTTTACTGAAGAATTCATCAGCGTGATATGAAATGTTACAGATTTGGACACATGCTGTGGAGACCTCCATTTGCGGTCTTCTCTGGGACCCACGGAAAAATGAAACACGGTAAAACAAAACACAGGCACAGGGATGGTTGCATAGACACCTGAGAATAAACGTCGTCTCTCTGCTGGGCATTGGGACAGCCCGCTGCACCCGCCTGAGAGCTGGGTTCCGAGGCCGACCGGCCCTGGAGGGAGCTGCGGCACGCACGGTTGTCGGACTCACCGATGAGCGCAGTGAGCGGGCGACAGGGGTCGGCGCCCAAGCCTTCCGGCACCGGAAACGTGTTCCCAAGCCACAGCACGACACCAAACTATTAAAAATCTCGTTCCCTTGGTAGCGGGACAATGCACTTTTTTTTTTTTTGCCTGTGTGTATTTTGCGACTGTTTGAATCGTCTAAAATAGACGTGCTTGCGTTTGTAATGAAAACCTCATGCTTTTGAAAAATCAAGTCACTCTTCCATTTCATTTACAAAAGGTGAACGTTTTGTCAAAGCTCGCCACCCTCGTCTGGAACCAGCGCCAGAAACTCTCTGTCCTTGTGTTTATTTCCCTGGTGGAGGCAAAAACCCCCTCTTTTCAGAACGCGGTGGGCAAGGACTACAGCTCAGTTTCCGCTGCACGCGGCAGGGAGTCGCGGAGAAGCTTCGTGTGTGGGTTGAAAAGCAAGCGTGTTACCTGGCTGGTGGACCCGGGGTCCGCTTGATTTCAGCAGCTCCCCGAGGTTCTTGGACTAACCCTGCCGCCTAATTCCCACTGACCCATCTGGATTTCCTTCGGGTTCCTAATCGGAGCCTGGGATTTGTTTTTTGTGGCCATGCTTCTAGAAATTCAGTTTTGCGTTTCGTTACTTAGAAATGAGAATTGGCCAGTGACTAGCCTAGGAAGAGCCCAAGGGTTCATTTGAGAGCCCGACTGACCCCCTCACCACCCCCTTCCTCCCACAAGCCCCTCATATCGTGTGTTTCAACATCTGGGTGACTCTGCTGTCCCCAAAGGCCACACGCACTTCCGCGCTCTGGTCGTTGCTTTTCCTTCACTGTTCTCTCTCGGTCCCTCCTCACCCACCTCAACCTCCCCTGGCCCCTCCTGGCCTTGGCCTTGCGCCACCTTCCCCTTTCCTGACCCTGTGCGTTGACCTTCCCTGGAAACCTCCACCACGCCGGGTGCTTTTCTCGTCTCGGCGATCACACTCTGCCTTTTCTTATGAGCACTGGCACAGCCCTCGCCCTTGCCCTCTCCCCAGGACCCGATCTCCAGCCCCGGAGGGCTGGCGCCCTGACCTGCTGACCCCTTTAGCCCCGCACTGCGCCTGGGGCTCGGTAGGCATCTGCTGGGGGAACCGAGTCAGGAGTGCACTGCTGGCCAGCCCCATTGTCTCTCTCGGAAATGCCCGGGGTTCGCCCGAGAAGCGTGCCTTTCGTAGCCAACCTAACAGGCTGGCTTCACACAGTGACTGGTGGAAGAGAAGCAAATGGCCAGAAAAGGCGAGAGGGAGGAGTCAGTGAACCATGATTGAGGATGAGCTACTTTCAGGGACCCCGGGAGGGGGCCGAGGAGGTGAGAGCACACGGGATGCGTGGCCGCGCTTGTCCTGGGTGGATGCTGGTGACGGGGACAGCGGGTTTGTCTCCCTGCGCTCTCTACTTACGCATGTATTCGACGTGTTTGTGATGAAAAGATTTGAAGACAAAGGCCGAGGAGGAGGAGGAGGAGGAGAAGAAGCAGCTTTGCGGACTCAGAGGGGGCTCCAGGAGAGGGGTCTGAGGGCAGGGGCGGGATAGGGGTCTCCCTCCATGGGGGGGCATCCTTCTCCGCGGCAGCACCCTGCCCCCGAGCACCTCTCCCCCTGCGCCTCCAGGCCTCCATTCGTGTATACGGCTCCCCAACCCATCGGGTCTAGAATATCCCAGATGGGAACGGGAGGCCCCCGGAGCCAGGCTCCACTTCAACTAATTGTCACACGTGCAGGTGGGCCACCCCTCCTCTGTGTGTGACGAGGCACAACAGATCCCCTGGGGCAGAAAGTCCTGGATGTTTCTTAAATCACACCAAGCAGCGCCCGCGGCGAGCAAGGACACACCCCAGGTGGTAGGGGCCGCCTGGGTAGCAGTGTCTGCACGCTGGGAGCCTTCCTGGGGCCGTGGAGGCCCGTGCGGACCACACTCCGCCAGGGCTGTGCGCGAGGACTCACAGGCGGCTCCCTGCAGCTGGCGTCCGCCCGTGGGCCACTGCGGTCCGATAATGAGCAGTCACTGCGGCCACCGTGCACGAAGCGCTGCCTTGATTTCGTACGCAGGTCTTTCCACAGCAATCCCCAGGACCCCGCGTGGGTTTAGGGGTGAGCAAGCCCGGGCCCCTCCAATAGAAGAGCTGAACTTCCTCTTCCCGTTCCTGGTGCTCTCCCTTTCCTACCGCCAGACGACTGAAAGAACATTTGTAACGGATGAGGCCGTCCTTTTGTGCGCAGTGTTGACAGACAAGAGGAAGATTCCAGAGAGAAGTGCCACAGCAGCAGATGAATGCAAATGGCGCTTTTCCACTTGGTGCGTATAACATGCCTGTGGTACCCGGACCTCAAA
Source organism: Phyllostomus hastatus (assembly GCF_019186645.2). Lineage (NCBI taxonomy): Eukaryota > Metazoa > Chordata > Mammalia > Chiroptera > Phyllostomidae > Phyllostomus > Phyllostomus hastatus. Next base: position 31,226,056 of record NW_025334004.1, read on the forward strand.
GCTCTCCAGGACGCACGCAGGGCCTGGACCGGCACTCACGCCGGGTAAACGTGGACGGTCGGCACTGAGAAAGTCACTTGTGGTGAGAAGGAGCAGAAATCCAGACACTCTTCACATGCAACGTTCTTGCCTTCTGGGTAGGAACACGAAAGTGTGCAGATGGGTAACGACATCTGTGGATTCTGGCTCCGTGTCTTAAATGGAAAAAATGTAAATAAATGTGGAAATAATTGTCATATGTGGATACTACCCGTGGTTCACCCAGGAGTTACCATTCTGCCCAAGATTTGCATGCGATGGATTCTGTCACTGGGAGCCCTGCGACCGCACTGCACTGAGAACATAAAACCAAACTCTTCGATGCCCACGAGGAGGACATGTGTTACAGAAATGTTCAGGAAAGAGGTCCCTGCAGCGGCCGGCGGTGACACTTGATGCTTTTGCACTAAGTGATGCGTTCCTTGTGTTCTCTCCACTGGAAGCCTCCTCGTAAATGCTTAATCGCTAAATGATTCATTAGGGTCTGCAAAGGCCAAGCCCTTAACTGGAAAGGCTGAGAGAACGCACAAGCAGCGCCTGACCGTGGCATTGATTTGAAGGTTCATTTGAGAATCCTTTCCTTCTCACTCTTAGCCTACGGTGCAAGCACGGCTTGAATAATGCCTGGGCTCCAGCCACCAGTGAGGTGCCTGGAGAGCAGAGGCACGTGACTTTGAAACTGTTCCTAGGATGCATGTAGGGTAATGATAATCAGTTCCGGAGGGTAAACCTCGCCACGGCCTTAAGAGCACTTCTGCTGCGAAAGTAATGCTCCGCAGAGATGTCGCTTGCCTTGCCTTCTGAAAGTCACCGAGTTTCGGGCTTCGCTTGAGAAAGAATCTGACTGCCCCTGGGTATCTGGAAAAGGAACACCTCCCGATGCTGCCGAAGTCACGTCCAAATCGCTTCAAATTCTTTGCTTCAGTGTTATCCATTTACAAAGCAGCAACGAAATAACTGTCACCTACTGATTAAAGAAGGTGTCGTGTGGCTGCAGCCACAAGGGTCTCACTAGGACACAGGTGGATTGTACACCAAGGTCAATGCTGTCCCGTACTTGAAAAGTCTTCCACTCTCGTCAGATTAGAGTGTACAAGGAAAAGATGGGTCTTGAACTTGGCAATTGTTCTGGACTTAAAGAGTGGCGAGCACCTGGCTTTTGATACTACGGTGTGTCTATTGTAGTCTTTCTGAAAGCAGTGGTTTATAAACTGTTTATTACACCATGATTAGGTTAAAAAAATTCTGGCCCTGGCTGGTGTAGCTCAGGGGATTGAGCTCGGGCTATGAACCCAAGTGTGATAGGTTCGATTCCTAGTCGGGGCACATGCCTGGGTTGCAGGCCACGGCCCCCAGCAACTGCACATTGATGTTTCTCTCTCTCTCTCTCTTTCTCCCTCCCTTCCCTCTCTAAAATAAGTAAATAAAATCTTTTTAAAAAATCAATTTAAAAAATTCTGAACACACAGCCCCAATATGCATGTTTTTATTTATTTATAAATGATATACTAACAGCAATAACATACTATAAAAATAGAAAAGTGGAAAATTTTTAAAGTCTAGAGCAATGAATGTTTATACTACTTTTATTTCAACACGAGCTAGTTCTGTTGTCACTAATATTTTTTAAAAGAAATTACAGTGGCTGGCCAGGTTTCTTTTGTTTTGGGGACTCCTGGTTGAAAACTTTGTGTTACAACATTTGAAGCGGTTGGTTTAAGTTCAGTTTATTTGAAAACTGGTTTGGCACGGCTGTCGTGGCTTAAAATATCTCAAGAGATCAGTAAATTCGGAAGAATCACATGCTCTCAGAGCTCGCCGCGTCACACCGCCCGTTTCAATTGCGTCTACCCATCACGCAAAGGTTTCAGCTGAAATCTGGCCAGTCAAATTCCCACCTTCTGTGAAGTCCATCAGTCTTTCTTATAGACCAATTGAATGGTGTCAAGCAATGATTCAGATGTTTAGCTAGTGGCTTCACATGTAATTTGCTTGCTCTGTGCACGAGGAAGAAAGGTCAATTGAGGGTTGTCAGGGAACGAAATTAAGAACAGGATGTATCAGAGGGGGACAGGGGGAAAACCCTGCTGGCCGCCGGGGAGCCAGGGCTGCAGACGCGTTTTGGGGGCAAACAAACCAGCTGGCAGCTGACGGAAAGATCAGTTGGGGCATTCTGAGCAGGCCAGCTCCCGGATCAAAGGGAACAATTAAGACGTGGGTAGGTTTCTCCAAAGCCCTGCGAGTGTGGCCAGGAGGAAGCTCCAGGTCTGGGTGGTTTGTCTGCGGCCTCCCGCCCCGTAGCACTCCAGCCTTAGCTGAGCTGGATCTGCGCCGCTGGCCCCCTTGCCATTCCCCGGCATGTTTAGAACACACACTCCCCATTCAGATGGTTTTTAAACACGGTTAGGGATTTCAGTTTCTCAGTTTAGTGTGCGGATATGACTTTTTTTTTATTAGCTACCCGTCATTTTTAGCCACAAGATCCCCTAACATTGGAGAGATGTCCAAACATCTGTTTTCAAAAAGGCCCTCTTCAGAGGGTAAGGTTCTTTTGAAAACTGATGACTTTCTCACTCATTGTTAAAACATCACTCCCACTTGAAGGAACAGATTAAGTCTTTATTTTTGTTTATTTTTTTTTGGTGAAAGTCTCTACATAGCACCCCAATGACAGCCACTGATCACAGAAGAGATGAAAAAATGGGGCACTTTTTATAAAAGGAAATACAGTAGCTCGTTTTGAAAGCTTGATGACTCTTTCGAGTGCTTTGTCCCAGGTGGTCTGTGACCTCGGTGTGGCACGTCAGAGTTTCAAGGTCACCACCATCTTATCACAGAACTCAGAGAACAGTCTCCACAGGGCTTTGTTTTGTCATCGCGTGTGACCATGTGGATGGCCTTCAACAGCCCACCGAGGCCACCATGCACTGTGGCCCAGAGATACCCAGGGCCCCTCCTGGGGGAGCTTGGTCGTCCCTGCCACACCTATGCTAAGCTTGACCACTGGTCTCACTGCGGACAAGTGTGCGGCAGTGGTGTCGGTCACTTGTGTCGGGATCTAGTCTGACACTCAGCAGTCACGATCTGCCACTCCAACTGGTGAGGATCCAGGTTGAGGTCGACCTCCTGGAGCAAGGGGAGACAAGACTAGCAGAAGCATGCCCCGAATGTCACGTGGAACACTCACACACTAATATGTGGGGCATTCTGATCCTGAACATCTTTTCCTGGTTTATCTGAAACTTCAGTGTAACAGAGCGTCCCATATCTTACCTGCAACCCCAGCTGCAAGTCCCCGACACCAGGGAATCGCTTGTTTCAACCGATCAATGTATGGCGATCAGTCGTACTGGACCAATATCCCAGTGTACCACGGCCCAGGGAGAGGCACTGGGGTCCATGCATTTTTGAAGTCTCAGCAAGGCTTAATTTTGCCCTTATTTTTTGGGTTTTCTTTAAAAAGTGAAATTACAGTTCTTCCCGCACCCCAAAATGTTGTCTTTGGAGATCTTATCTGTAGATGGTCAGTTACCAGTCATCTCACTTTCCTTGACGCTACCTCAGAGATACTGATTTAGACTCTGGGGGTGGCTGCAGGTCTCCTTGCTTAAGTCTCCTGGGTGATTCTGGAAGAAATTGAGGTTCCACAGGCTTGTCTGCCATTCAGCTTTTCAGAAGGCTATCTGGGAGTACTACCTGTGGGAACTGGCTACTAGTCCCGCCTTTGTACTAACTCGCTTTGTGTAATATTCACATCAGCTCTGTTCTCCTCTCTAGACTGCACTGCTCCCATCCAAAGACGGATGTGATTGGTCCAGAGGACCAATCTCCTCCAACTCAAAACATCTGGGACTGGGAGTCAGGAGCTCAGGGCCTTTCGGGTCCAGCGCAGAGTACACAGCAAGGCTCAGTAGGGGTGAGATGCCAGGCCGTGGAGTGGAGGGGGAACTGACCGCAGGGGCCCCAATCCAACTGTCCCCCGATGGGTCCCCTCTTCCAGGTGGTGCTGTTTAGGGACTCCGAAGGCCCAAGGCACATCTGTCTGACACATTGTTTTCCTGGATAGCTTTCTAAAGATTCCTAATTTCGCTTTGGAAAATACTGTATGCTGTGGGTTGTATCAATTTACAGTTGACTGGGATTTCTCTGAAATCGTCATGCATGCTGGGAGCACTTTTGTAATCAAAGACAGTCTAACCTACCAATTTTAGAATGGAACTGCAATACTAACTTTAATAATTAAAGGCACTGACACTGAAATATTGGGGAGCTACTTTATGAAACATGTTTAGCTTTGATTTTGCGATTTAAAAAATATTCCAGAGCCAACAACATTGAGACTTAAAATGTCTCAAAGGTTTTCGTAAGAGTTTTAAAAGCCTGTTGGCGCCAGAGGCTGCCTTGCCTAAGGGCTAAAACAGTGGCCGTGCCCAGGCGCTGGTGACACAGGGGTGCTCTGAGGAGCTCAGGGTCCCCGAGCTGGAGAGATACAAGCAGGTAGTTCTCGGTTCAGTGACAAGTGTGGGATGAAGCCACACACAGACTTGGGGAGCAAAGAAAGGGACCCTGAGGGGGAAGGAGAGAGCGTGTCCGGACGGAACACCAGGGATGATACCTGAGGCTGTCCAGAGGAATAAGCCCGGGGAGGAAGGGAAAAGATGTTCTGGGCGGAGGAAAAGCACCAGCAACACTGACTCAGAAAACAACTTGCTCCATAAGCAGAACATTATAAGCAGTTTATTTATTCAACAAACACTTCCGAAGGGGTGAGCGCGTCAGGCGCAGGGGAGGCAGGTAAGCAGGAGAGTGCGGCCTGGGGACAAGACCCAGGGTAAGGGCACCCCTGGTGCAGGGCAGGCCAAGGATGATGAGGCGCATCCGGAGGTGCTTGGAGCTGGGGGATGGGGGAGGGGAGAGGCCAGCTTTGGTACAATACAAAGATGAACTTGACCCTCTTAAAATGCGCAATTCTGGAAGTAATGATCCAAGTTTTCCCACATTACATTTCAATCACTTACATTAGAAGCAATGGCAGTAAAGCTTTTTGAATAGGGAAGATAAAAATTAATAAGCACTCAGAGCCACAAGAACGTATTTATAAACTTTGTATAACTCGGGTGTGCCCAGGGTCTCCTGCCCACAGGGACCCCTCTGCTTCCCTGCCTCAGTCTCTCCTGACCCAGCCCTGTGAGTGGCCCCAGGAAACCCAGCCCCTCCTCAGACTCCCCTCCATAGGAGAGTCCCTGAACCCCACCCCACCCCCATCCCCTCGGCTCCCAGGGTCCCATCTGGGGCTCTTTGTCCCTGCTGAGTTCCTGGCTCTCTCCGCTTCCTTCCTCCCTGCCCTTCCACAGGCTGTTTCCAGCACTCTGTCCCACTCAGCACACGGACAAGACTTCAGGCACTTACTGCTCCAGAAGTCTGCAATCCCTTTGAGAAAGGAATTACTGCTGCCTCAGGAAACTCCTTCTCACAAAAAATTATACAATGAAAACAACAATTTCAAGATTAGTAAAAGCAAAATTATATATATATATATGTCTGTGTGTGTGTTTAAAAGCTTAATAAAATTACATTGACTATAAAATACAGGCATTCCTTGGAGACATGGCCAGTTTGGTTCCAGACCACCATTGGAAAACAAGAACAGGGATAAAGCGAGTAGTCATCTTCTTGCTGGTGGAGGGTTTTGCCTTTAGTTTGTTAAAAAAAAAAAAAAAGCAACACCTGTGACGCACAACAAAGTTAAGCACAATAAAACGAGGCGTGCCTGTAATGCATAGTTAGAAAGAAAGAAACAGGAAAATAAAGAAGCTTTAAAGCATACATTTTAAATCACTTCATCTTACCACTCGTGTTGATGGACATAAACACAGCAATAGACATGTTTTTAAAATTAGGATCGTACTGCGTTATGTGCTTTTTAAAGTGTTATCATTCAACATCATATCATGTACAACTTACATTTCTTGAAAAAGAAGTTAATGGTTACCCAAGTTAATAGTATTACGTCCTCAAAATAGACTTAACCATCCTCGTTAAATATCTAGATATTTGTGTCCATTTTCTTTACTATAGTAACAACGTATTACTTGCAAAAAAAAAATAACTGGGTGCAAAATACAAACAGAAAATTATAAATATCAAAATCAATACATGTTGACGTGTCTACAAAATGTCCTACTACATCACATTCCATGTTAAATACAACCTGGAAAAATGTTTTGTTCCATTTGAAAAAAGCAAATTGCCAGTTGAGTTCGTTCGGTCACAAGGATTTCTGAATATGCACGTAGTTATCAGAGAAAGCCACATAGCTGCAAGACAAATTAATTTTTCAAATAAACTTCCAATAGTTTACCGCAAAGCAAATTTTTATGAAGTATGTGGCCTTATTTAACTACGCTCGATATGACACCGGGCGCGGAGCACGCGGATGACGGGGCCCACTAGCAGCTGCGAAGCCTTAAAACCGCCTCGGCAGTTTCTCCAGCTCCCGGCAGCTCCCGGCTGCTCCCAGCGCCGGCGTCGTCTCCCGGGAGCCTGATAGAAACGCAGACGCTCAGGCTCGTCCCAGGCCCGCGGCATCAGAATGTGCCCCCGGGTGTTTCCTGGACCACCCGCAACGCCCGTGGCTAGTGCCCGGGGCCAGCCAAACCGCGGGCTCTCGGAAGATGCTGCGATCGCGGCACCTGGCCACGAAAACCTTGTGGAGGGACCACCGCCTCTGAAGCCCGGCCGCCGCTCCTGCTCCCGGGACTGCGGGCCACCCGGGCATTGTGATGCGGGGACAGGACACCCAGGCGGGGCGGGCTCGAGGCTTGAATGCCCCTCATCGGGGCACGTCTTCGTGAGCCCGTTTGTGCACCGAGGACGCACTGAGGCCGGGGAGAGAAGACTGCTAACATTGCACTACTTTATATAACGGACAGCAGCGGTCCCCGCCCACGCAGCGAGAACCCCGGCGACACCGACGTGCCCGCGGCCCAAGTGCCAAGAGCTGTTTGCCAACAAAGACCAACCCTGCGCAAGGGGCGGAGCGTAAAAGTCAGATACCGCGAGAAGTGGCTTTCCAGGGAGGCTCTGAAGGCGCAGGCGCACTACAGCTCCCGCCTGGCCGCGAAGGTGGCTGCCCCGGGGAGAAGCCGGGCCGGGCCTCGGGCACAAAGCTCGCGAGATTTGGGCGTGCCACAGTTATTTCTTCCTGCGAGAGACCGGAAGTGCGGTGCGAGGGGCGTTTCTGGGGCGTCTTTGGGGCGTTCCTGGCGCCTTCTCTGCTGTGCGGCCGTGTAGGTGGGCCCGGGTTCCCGTCGCGGCGACTTGGGTCCTGCTTCGCCTCGCCTTCTCCGGCCCGAGGTGATGGGGGACTCCAAGGAGGCCGGGGCCGACGCTCCGCCGGCCGGGGCCACGGCTCGCGGAGGACTCAGCCTGCTGCCCCCGGGAGAGGCTGAGGAACCTTCTGCACAGGTGAGTCCGCGGGGCGTGACTGCGGGACTCCGGGGCTGCGGGCCCGTTCCTCCGGGGAGAGAGATGTCACGGTTCCCGGCGGCCTCGGGCGCTTTTTCCGAGCCTCCCCGGCGGCAGCCCCCCGAAAACGGGGCTTGCGTCTGTGTGCCCGTCGTCCGGCATCCAGGCATTTACTTGCAAGTCACCTGTGTCAGAAGCTACCCTGGCTGCCCTGGTTACCCCCAGGGTAACCGATCGGTGATCTAGACGCTTCCTCTGCCGTCAAGGCTCGTGCGTGTAAGCACTACGTGCTTCCGAAGTGTGGCCCAGCCGTCGAGGAGGGAGGGAGACGAGAGGGTTTCGGGGAGCGGGACCGGGCACGCCTGGAGGATGCTCAGTGTTAGCCGGGGACTGCGGGAGAGGAGGGCAGGGCGTCGTGGGCGCGCCCCTGGGCTTGCGGGGAGGGGGTGCGAGTGGCGGCTGGGGGGAGCCCCCAGGGCCGCCGCCCAGAGCGTCAGAGGATTAAGTACTAAACGTCTGCCCACCCAGAGCCCCTGTCTTGCCACAAGCTGCTCTCTAAATGGTGTGTGGTGTTGAATTAAAATACGTGTTTGATCCTGGATGGAGGTTTGACCGAACGTGGCATTTAGTTGACACCAGTGTTGACTCTCGCTGGTTCCCGCTTCCCCGCTTTCTGTGAATAACGTCGAAAAGGTAGATTGGCCGGCCTGCTTCCCAGCTGGTCATCACTGTAACCATCCTACTGCGTGACTTATGTTGTATCTTTGAAACAGTTTGGCTAAAAAAAAAAAAGAAGAGCTAATTAAATGTGACAGATTATGCTCCCATGTGTCAGTGCTATTAGTAGCATGTGACGTACATCCTGGGGAAGCCTGATGTCGTGCGTGGGTCCTTGTTGTCTTCCTGTAAGAAGGTGGGGTTCTCTTCGACCTCGGGGGTGCTCATGGAAGTTCCGTTCCGCGTGCTGTCTAGGGGTCAGCTCTGTGTCTCGGGGGCAGCGAAGTGAAGAGCCGCGCGGTGGTGAAGTACTCCTCCGCCCCTCCTCGGGCCGCGTTCGCGCGCCTCGAGGAGAAGACAGACTTGAAACTCCCACCTGCCAACTGGTTGCGAGAGAGCGCCAAGCTCGGGCCGGCAGGAACCACCATTCTTGGCAACAGTAAGAAGAGCAAGCCGTTTTCAAGGTAAGTGTCAATCAGTGTTTGTGTGTTGCTTCCTTTTTTTAAGATTTAAAAAAAAAATTTACTTTTAGAGAGGGAAACATCGACTGGTTGCCTCTGGAACCCGCCCCATACCCAGGATGTGCCCAGACCGGGCATCACCCCAGCTGCGCTTGGCTTCGTGGGCCCAGCGGAGCCACTCCGGTCAGGGTCAGTCAGCGGTACTTTCACTGCTGCCCCCAAGCCCTGCTCCCCACTGAACTCTGGCGCTTGCTTTTCCGTTTAACTCGTAGTGCTCGTCGATGGGACTTTCAGAGCCCTGTTTTTCCGCTGCCGATCGGGTTATATAACATGAAGATAGTGGTTGCACATGCTTCTCTCAAGTCTGCATCACCTTGTTGTCAAAGCTGAATTTTGACCTCTAAAGTTCAATCAGGTGTTTTATTTTTAGCCAGTTTACTTATCTCTGGAATGTGTGACCGCAGAGAGTTGAGGGGACGCCTGGGGGGGAAAGCCACCGAAGGTGCCTCATCTGCCCTGGGGCATTTCCGTGGTCTGGCCTGGGTAGTCTGGTCTGGAAGCGCCTGAGGTAGGGATCCAGCGAGCTGGGTGCCTCGTACCTTGACTTGGACACTTTGTCGGTGCGTCGGAATGAGAGAGCAGCCCGGGGTCTCATGAGACCAGAGCGTGAGCACCCGTAGTCTTGTAGGCCAGTGCGTGCGGGGGGCTGTCCGCGGTCCTCCCGGTGGTCGAGCCTGCAGGGTCTCCACACGGCGCACCGCAGGCGCCGTGAGTGAGTGAGTGAGTACGCGAGTGCCTTCGGAGCCGGTGCCGTGGGAGCCCTCCTGATGCCGCTCCAGGTGAAGGTTATGCTCGCAGATGTCGTTGTCTGTAGCGAAATTTCTACCAGCAAAAAGTTGGAAATGGTCCATGTGTCTCCTTTCAGAAGAATGGCTTAATTATGATGTGTGAACACCACGAAATGTTAGGAGTGACGTAAATGGTGATTATATTGACTGCATACATTGGGTTAAGTACTCTACATGTTGATGTCACTTAATTCTAACAGTAAGCCTCTGAGTTAGGCACTGTTGGCCACTTTGCACAAGGCAAACCCGAAGCGCGGGAGGGTTGGGTAATCAGAGCATGCTGTGACGGGTGGCGGGGGGGCGGTGGTCCTGGGCCCGCGTCCCGCTCCCGGCCGTTGGCTCACTGAAAACCGCTGCCGGCAGGTGCCCGTCAGGCGTGCAGAGCGTACACGAGCCTCACGTGGCGTCTGGCACATTTTTTTTCTCCTTCTGCTGAATTGGGGTCAGGTGCACTTTTTTTGATGTGTATTTTAAAAGAGTAGCATTGTGTATTACTTGGAACACAGTCTCAAAGACTGAAATACTGTTAAATGTTTTTCTGACCTTCCCACCTAAAAAGAGTAACATCTTGAACTGATTTCTCTTGGAGATTTTTTGAGGCTTGTGGTTACACAATGGAAGTACCGTAATTTTCATTGTTTTTATTCTAGATATTTCTGTGAATTGCTCCTAATGATTATTACTTTACTTTATCAAGTCTAAGGTGCCATTGTTTATACATCACACTGTTATTTTATGTACCTTTGAGAAGGAAAACCTAGTTGACCAGACTGGTGGCAGGCTCACGGATGTCGGAGTTGCCAGAATGTGGCAGTTGTGCAGCCTAGAAGGGCGAACGACAGTGTTCTGTGACTAACTCTGCCTGCGTCACTGTGCGCGTGACCTTCACGGCCTTTTTCCCCCCTTTAGCTTTGGGATGGCGTACGACTTCATCGATTCCGTGGGGAACGATGTGGACGTCGTCTCGGACTCGGAGGTGAGTGTCCTTACTGGGGGGGGCAGAGGGGTCGGGGCACCTGTGCGGGGCACTCACAGCGTGCTCTGCTCTGTGGTCCTGCAAAACTGGTGATGAAATTAGACAGCTCTGTGCTTGCCGAATGCCTTCTTGGTCATTAGAGTAACACTCCTGAGCACACCTCCTTTCTTCAGAGAGGAAGGAACAGCCCCCAAAACACTGGCAGCGGTTGCAATGCTAATATAAAACCAGCAGTTACAAGTGATGAGAATGTTTGGGATGATTTCGTATGTTACCAGTTGAGAATTAGAAATGCTGCTTCTAGCAAGATCTATCGCTCCTTAGTTGGTCAGTTTTATCTGATATGCTAAAATCCTAGGTCAGTGCGAGTGTGACCTATCACTTAACTTCAGGAGATTCTTGCCTGCAAAACTGCACCTGTGACCATCAGTTAGGTTGACACAGTATGACTTGTAAAGTGCGGGTGATTGAAGTTTTGAAGGTCTGTCTTTAGGTTTGTATTTAGCTCTTCGTGTAAAGCACAGTTTGTATAACCTTAGGTAAATAAGGTTTATTATGCTTTAAAATTGAATGACATTAAAATGGAAAGATCCTGAATCACACTACAAACATCTTTCTAAACTCTTTTTTCCTCTTCATTTTTTGAGAACATAAAAAAGCTCCTGAAGATCCCCTATAGCAAGTCCCACGTGAGCATGGCCGTGCACCGCGTGGGCAGGACTCTCCTGTTGGACGAGCTGGACATTCAGGAGCTCTTCATGAGGTCGTCGCAGGTACCACTTTTGGTGGAAAACCACCCGAAAAGCATTAACAACTTAAGGGCTAGAAATGTGATTGTTTCAAAGAAAGGTCGAAGTGGAAACGTAATTGAGGGCTTCAGCAACTGAGAAATGAGAAGTTTCACTGATAATAAAAAAAAGCTTTGGTAAAAAATAGGGAAGAGAATTGGCAAGAAACTTACTGATACTGATAGCCAGGATTCTTGCAAGAGAAATAATGACGCCAATGAAGAAAGTTGTGAGAATTCTGAAATTAAAGGGGCTAGTTTAAACTTTTGGAAAGCGCTGTGATGTCTCCCTTAAGGAGATCCTCAAGCAATAGGACTGCCAGGAGGTGTGAGAAATATTACAATTCCTACAAGTCCATAGTTGTTAGAATGAACAGGTTTTGTTAAGAGCAGAGATTCTCGATCAGTGTTGGTAAACGACGTCTTCCCCCCAGACACCGACGACGGACCTGTTGTGAAAAAGCTCCCTGTTGCTGTCCCCAAGGCTCACTCCCCATTGCTGTGCTTAGCTCTTCATGGGCTGTTCCCCGCCAGTAGTTCACGGCTCTGCCAGTCCCGTAGGCTGTTCTTCAAAGACGGTTCCTGCGGTGCTTCGGTGCAGGAAGATGAGTGACTGTGATCTGATCGGCATTTAAAGTCGAGTCTGTCCCTTCACAAAGACCGCAGTTCCGTTCAGTCTGACACGTGTGTGCTCGCTGCTGGGCAGGTCTCGGGTTGACAGTGGTTCTTGCTTCCTGGCTGCTTCCAGCTTTGGTGTTACACACACACACACACACACACACACACACACACACACACCATTGCAGCACACTGCGCACAGTGGGGCTTCTCCAGGCGCCGGAGCGGATGTTACGGAGAAGGGTCACCTCTGCTCTCCTGGCTTAGGGAGCGGGGGAGACAGGGAAGGACAGGGAGATTTTCTAGAAGAAGCGACAGGAATGGACTCTGGAAAGATAAGTGCTTGGGTATGTATTTAGGAAATAGTATTTAAAAAACAAAAAGTCTTTCCTGTAAAAGAGTAATAGGTAACAGACGGTTTTGACGCGTTCCTCAGCATCTTCTGTTTTTCAGACCGGGGACTGGACGTGGCTGAAGGAGTTCTACCAAAGGCTCATCGACCAGAAGTGGCAGCGGAAGAAGAAGAGCAAAGAGCACTGGCACCAGAAGGCCATTCTCTCCAAGTTTCTGTACTACAGGTACTCCGCTGCTTGTTCGTCTTATCGTGAAAGGAAAATTAAATTCTGATCGGAAATTTAATCTGAAGCCAGTAACAATAATAATTTAAGGTCTGCCACTATGGTATTGTTGACAGTTCGGTGTCTTATCTTTTTTTAAAAAAATAAGACTTACGTTTGATCACAGTCTAGTTTCTAAAAAGTAGTCAGCTCGCACGAGCCTCGCTCGGGCAGCAGTGTGATGCGCTCTGTCTCCCACGTGGCCAGTATCAACGGTGATGGGGCTGCGCAGCCCGTCCCGCCCGCCGCGGGGCAGCAGGACCCTCCAGGCTCCGACCAGACCCAGGACGCGGACGGGGCCTCGTGGCCCGCCCCCTTCGACATGCCTGCCTCCGTCTCCGAGGATCCCGGCGCGTCCAGCCAGGTGAGTCCGCGCCGAGGGGCTGCTTCCGTGGACGCGTTTGTGGAGACAAACCAGTTCTCTTGCTAGTAAAAATACACAAACGGGAGTAAGAGTTACTCTGTCACTTCATGGCTCACAGTCAGAAAACGGTACTTTCAGTTTTTCAAGAGCAATGTACAAGAGATGTCAATGGCTAGATCAGGTTTTTTTAATTAAATCAAAATATGTAAAAATTGTATCAGCATTTAAAATAGCTCACCATCATGATTATTAATACTGGTTATCTCCTTAAAGTCGTGAGTGTTGTAATACACAATGAATGTAGTGATGCAGTGTGTTTTAACCATCGGATGTGGAGTAAGTGCCTCTCAAGTATCGCCTCAGACTTGTTTGTGATCGAAATGCCGACTTTAACTTGTAGTCAGATTGTTAGGCCTAAAATCACCCTTAAGGTTTTCTGGGTGAAGTTCCTGAGACTTTAACCCACATCGACCTTATAAAGCTTTTAGAACGGAAAAGAGTAGAATACGGTCTGTTTTCCCTTATGTTCTTGGTTTCTTCTTATTGCTTGTTTAACTTCATTGTCGTTGCTATCAAAGAAAGAAAGAATCCCGTCGGTGTGAATTATACATGTCTGTTTTCAAGGAAGATAGATGGACAAACTCTAAGAAGATAAGAATACAATCTTTAACTTGGTAAATTGTTCTCACGAAGTGAAAATTACTCATCCGGGTTGTTTATGTCTTTACAAATTATAGGGTTACAAGGAAGCAAATACATTTACCTTGGTTGTAGTTTTCGTAGGTTTTAAGATGGAGAAATCTCACTAGACTGTGGAATGAGTTCATGTTTTTCCCAAGTCGGGAAAAGCTGAGGAGAAGGAAGCAAGGAGTTGGCGTGCAGGCTGGTGCAGTGGTGGCCACTGGGGGCGGGGGGGGGGGGGGCGTGAGTGAGAAGGGACTTGGGGGCTCCCAGGTCGAGACGTGGGGACTGGGGACACTGGCGTGTGCTGTGTGCTTTGTGCTTTGTCATTAGGCTGTGTTATTTGTTTTACATGCTCTCCTGTATGTGGTTATATTTCACCGAAGGAGTTTTTAAAAACTTTCCAGTCTTCCCTGACTTCAAAACCCACACATTACGAGAGACTCACCATAGAAACAAACACCAGGCTCCTTCCGCCCATCTCCCCTCCCCCATTCTCTTCTCGCCTCGTGTGGTGATCACATGTAGACTGGCACGTGGAGGCAGTAAACTGCCCCTCATTGATGCCTCTCGCCATGTGCTTCATAGTGTGTGTGCGCGTGTGTGTGCACCGTTTTCTCATCCTCAGAGCTGCACATGTGTCAGGTGTGGATGCTATCGTTTCACAGACGAGCCCACTGAAGCTCTTACCGATGAGCAACGAGCAGACGTTTGTCCGCGGCCACACAGCTGGCGGAGGCCCAGCTGGGGCTCAAACGCTGACCCTGGTGACTGCAGGGGCCTGTCGTAGCGCCATCCTCTGCCGTGCCCATGTCCTCCCCACGTTTACAAGGGCCCCAGAGCGGTCGGGTGGTCTTAGCAATGGCATGTTCCCGGGAAGAGCTGGCTTGCCAGCAAAATAATCTTTTGCATATTATTTTCATAACATGTTATATGGCCTGAATTTTAGCTTTTAGAGATTTATTTTTGTTTGCAAGCCAGCACCTCATGAATTCTTGTTCCCCAAACCAAGACTGCTAGTTCAAGGCCTGGGTTAAGCAGTGATCGGTGACATAGGCGTCTTTAGTGTGGTCTTAGAGCCAGGCAGACCTTTAGTTGGGGCGTCATAGCCTGGAGCCCAGACCCGCTAAAGCATCCACCTGGCAAGTAGGATTTTGGGAGTTGGCCCGCAGGTTAATAACTGGGCCGTGTAAATAAATAGTAAAAAAGTTGGAAGCTCCGTTAGGGCCCTTTAAGCGGTCAGGATGCAGCAGAAGCACTGGACATTACATGTGCAGCCCGGCCTTGGAGTCGCGTGCACTCCTTCACAGGCAGTCAGTCGTAAGCCTCTTTGTACACGCGTGGGCGGAGGTGAGAGTTCACGGGCAAAGCAGTGTCCACATGCGCACACTCATTTGGGGGCTGCTCTGGCACTGACGTGAAGAGTTCATGCTTCTTAGTGGCAGCTGCCCTAATCATCGGAAAATTGAGTCACCACTCAGTTTACCCGTTGTCACAAGTCCCCTTTTCTGGGAGAGTTTTCCAAAGCTGTTGCACGGACTGCATGAGGAGTAGGAGTTCTGGGATTCAGGGCACTTGAGGACGTCGGGTCGCACAGGTGAGGTAGAGATCTGTCTGCTGCGGGACCCGGCAGAGGCTTTTTTAACAGTACTCGGCTTCGTTACCCCAAAGCAAGTCTGCGGCCAGCAGCGTCTGTCACAGCTCACTCTGGGGTGTCCCAGGACCGCGTTCTGTGGCGCACACTGACAACAGATGCAGACGGCTGTGACCACGATGGGGGTCTCGAAAGTGGGGCAGGGGGTTCTTAGGAGCAGTTTGATTTCGCAGGGGTGGGGCGCGCTAAAGAGCACGGGTATTGAAACTCACCCCAAAAGGAGAAAAGCTTAAAACTTTGAAAGTAAAATAATCTTGAGCCTGTTTTTGAGTGAGACCCAATGTGATGAGCCCAGTATAGTAGCTGTGAGTGATGGTTGCGAGGGACGTGGGTCACGGCGACCGGAGCCCCGGCAGTGCCCTGTGCCCTGAGCAGAGTCGGGGGGGGGGGGGCGGGGGGAGGCCGGCCAGAGGCGTCGGCCGTGAGCGCTGCGGGAGGCTCTTCAGCGGCAGGCGGCGCACCAGAAGCCCCGGCAGCAGAGTCACTCCTGTCCTTGCACTTTCCACAGGGAGGTGAGCCTCTTGAACCCTCATGCATAGTGGGGCACGTGGCCTCGGCGCCCAAAGAGCAAAACCTGACCACTCTGTTCAATGACGGGGAGAACAGTCAGGTATGCCTGCCGCGCCGCCCGCGCCGACGCTGTCCGCAGCCTGCTTCGTGACCTAGGAGCTAGTCTCCGTGGGACTTCGTAGGGAAAAACCTACTCCATCCCGGAAGTTGCTCTCGAAATACCTCTGATCTCACAGGCTGTCTCATTAACTTCCTTTGTCTCCTTTGTCTTTCCCCTTCTCTGGTCTTTCCGGGGGTCACGGGGGGAATGACGGAGCTCCTGTGCATCATGTAGTAATCCTGCCTGTTTTACACCAAAGGGTCTTAAAAATGACTTTGTGCGGAACATTCTGTGGACGTTCGAAGACATACACATGCTGGTGGGCTCCAACATGCCCATATTCGGGGGAGGCAGGTACCCCGCAGTCAGCTTGCGCCTCAGGTAAGCCGCACACGGGTTCCTTTCCAGTCCCCGTCCCGTCCTGCTCGCACCCGTCTGCCGGGCCGCCACTGCCCTCTCCAGGTGTTTGAGCCCTGCCCTGCCCTCGCCAGTCGAGTCGGCACGGTAACAAGAAAGGAGCTGTTAGCAGCCAGTGCCGACAGCCCGGTAGCTGGGGTTTCGGTACGGTCCCTGGTGGACGGAGTCAGAGCTCTGTTGCCCCGGCCTCGTCTCAGGTCTGAGTCTGCAGCGTGTGCGAGTGTCGTGGGTTTATCTGATCAGCGAGGGAGGTGGTTTTCCGGCTTCCCGCCCCCTGTGAGCGCTGTTCTCCCTGCACCACCTGTGTGAGCACGGTAGCCGACATGGGTTCTCACTCGGGCATGGCCACGCGCGGCGGGCGGCCTGCCCCTCAGCTGGTTTGAGGGGCGTGCGGGAGGCCCACGGCCGTCTGCTGCCGGCTTCCCTCTGTCCCTACGGAAGCCGTACGGACCCCAGTTAGAAATGCAGGCAGAGCTCATGAACCGATGTTAAATGTAACACAGCACGGGAGCTGCGCGTGCTCATCTCGCCAGCCAAGCCAAGGAAGCTCACGGCATTTCCCATCTAGGGAGCATAGGGTACCATAGTTAAACAGGAGACATGCGTCTCAGATCATTCATTATGGAACGTCTCAATTAAACCAAATAACACTAGAAATGTATATTTTTAGGGATAACAACAAACCAATTAATGTGCTAACTGGAATTGACTATTGGTTGGACAACTTGATATGCAATGTGCCAGAGCTTGTGATGTGTTTTCATGTAAATGGAATTGTACAGGTAAGATACAGAGTGAGTTTTCTAACCTCTCAAGGGCAAACTGGTGCCGAGGGCACCTCGGCGAGGTTTTTACGGCCCTCAAAATCCAAGGCGTATTTTTGACAAGGAAGACAGCTTGAATAAACTGAAACTTGGGTATTTTCCCAGTTGAGTTGTTGATAGAATTCTAGACGTTATAGGAGTGTAATTTTACAGGTGACTCTTGAGAAGGTCATGAAAGCCCTAAACCCACATCTGGAGCCACAGAACTCCAGCTGTGAAGCCCGCTACCCCGACTAGTTACTTGGCAGCGTCCGTGTGGGGGAGGTGTTTGTGCAGCTCGGTGCGTGCGTGCGAGGGTCAGGGAAAGGCCACGGTGCCCGTGGCACACGGTGCACAGTTTGTGGAGCACGTTGCTGTTGGGCGTGTCTGCTTCTGAGGCGCTTTGTTCCCGTGGTGAATGTTGGGGGGAACAGACAACCAAGTGTGGTCATCGCTCAGAAAGGCACCTCGTGGGGGGTAACGATGTGCAGAGAGAGTGGGAAGTGGCGGGTTAAGTGTTGGAAGTGTGATACACGGAGCGTGGATGCTTTTATAAGGGTGGGTCCCTTCTGTCCCGATCTGGAAGGCAGGCTTTGTGGAGGAAGTGGCATCCTAACTTGATCTCGAATGACAGATAGCGTTCCGGAAAATAAGAGGTGGATTTCAAAGACGCGTGATAGAAACGAGGGGTCGACGGTACACCAGTGAGGGAACAGCGAGGGAAGACCCCTGCAGCAGAACGGCGGGGAGACTGGCAGAGTCCTAGGCAGACGGCAGGGAGTCTTGCTGAGCCAAGGAGGGTGGACTCGGTTCGGTTGGTGCCCTGGAGTCAGGGGAATCTCTGTGTCTGGGACGGGGGCTCCTGTGTCGGGATGTTCATTTGAGGGTGGCATGCGTGCAGGACAGGTCAGCAGGATTGGAGACGAGGACAGGTCAGGTGTGCACTGCTTTCAGAAGTGACGCCATAGCCCAGGCTGTCGGTGCACGAGGCCCTCACACTTGCGAAGAACTGACAGGTCATCATGGCTAGTGTTCATTGCGTGCATTTTGTCCCAAGCGCTTTGCTAAGTGCTTTACAGGCATTGCCTTATTTGATGATCGCATCAGCTCTTAGCTGCCCATGTACCTTTATTCCCGTTGGAGGGAGAGGGAGACTCGGGGTTCAAGTGAGTCACCCAGAGCCACATTGCTGGTCAGTGGTGGTGCCAGTATTTGAACCCGTCCCCGACCAAGGACACACTTTTAACCGTTGTTAGTGGCTGCAGCCCAGGGGCTGCAGTGTGCATCAGAGCCCCTCGTGGGTGCCTTGAAAACCCACCTCGCTCGGGCCGCAGTGATGTAGAAGGGGCGGGGCTTCGTGGACGAATCTGACTTGCACCCTTGGTCGGGAACCGCGGTGACACCATCACCCTGATGGCGGCGTTGACCGAGAGGCCCCGGGTGAGGAGAGGGGAAGCGTCCAAGGGACTTGACTCCAGCGCTCGGCTCGGCTCGGGGGCTGGAACCGTGGTCGTGTTGCGTCTGAGAGGGGGACGGTGGGTTGGCTTCGTCCAGTGTCCTGGGTTTTGGCCGAGGAAAGCGTTGAAGTGCCGCTGAGCTTTTTGACTGCAGGCGTTAGAGAAGACGGGTAGACCCTGTTAGAGCTCACCACCGAGGGAGTCTGCTTCCCTCGGCACGGAGCCTTTCCCCACGGGTCAGGGGGCGGTTCCCAGACGGGGAGGAGCGCCCGATGGTGCCGGGCGAACTCCAGGAGAGCTCTGGAAGGGCCACGAGGGATGCAAACCCTAGGGGACTAGGTTTGGTCCTGTGTCCTGACTGACGTGGAGTTTCTGGCGCTGGAGCACTCCCGCAGATGGGAGAGGGGGTTCGGGAAGTGTGAGCGGGAGCCGAGCTGGGAGAGAGCAGGGGGTGCTTTAAGGACGGCGGTGGTCAGGGGCACACAGCCTTCATCCTCGCTGTTGCCCCCGCCCCCCCCCCCCACGTGCTCCGTTCCCGGAAAGCAGTAGCGCGCACAGCTGGAGGGCAAAAGGAGTGTCTCCTGGGGGAAGCGTCTCCGCTCACTGGGTGGAGTCCGCCTTCGGGTGCCCTCTCCCCGCAGAGAGCCGCTGGGGTGGACGGACTAGAAGGGGGTGCTGCGGGGCTCGCTCGGGTGAGCGCAGAGACGAGACCGTGCCTGCGCTTGTGCAGCCCGGTCTGCTGGGGCTGCTCCTCGGAGACCACTCCGGGGTGAAGCAGCAGCGCTGCCGCGGGTGGGTCGGGTTCCTCCGGAAGGCAGGGGCAGAGGCCAGGCGGGAAACCGCTGGTGACTTCTTGTCCGTGCTGCATGGGCCTCCTGCCTGCGGGGTTGTGTGTGTGCTTGCTTTTTAATAAGAAGCGTTGCTGCCTAAGTTTCCTCTGAAACTGCCTTCCGTCTGTGTTTTACAGAAGTACGAAATGATAAAGACGGAAGAGATTCCTGATTTGGAAAACTCTAATTTTTCTACTAAAGTCATAAAAGACATTGCCCAGAATATTTTGTCATTTCTGAAATCTAATTGTACCAAAGAGGGACATACCTATTGGCTGTTTAAAGGTGAGCCAGTTCTTGAGTAAATAATAATCTATTTGAGGGACTGGTATAAAGTGAGGTTTATTTGTTTGTTTGTCTGTTTTCAGCGAGTGGCAGTGACATAGTGAAGCTCTACGACCTCACTACCCTCTGTGAAGAGACTGAAGACAAATACCAAAACCCGTTCACGATGCCGGTGGCCATTCTCCTATACAAGTGAGTGCTGTCAGACGTGAAGGGGAAGAGGTAGCGTTTGTAAAATGCAGTGTACAGCCACACTGGCCAAGCCAGGGCTTTTAAATGCCTGTCAGGTCTTCACAGCTTGGAAAACAAAACCTGTATGTGTGTGTGTGTGTACGTGTGCACACACGCACAGCGACTGTGCCAAGATACACTCGCGGGGCTGGGGGGTGCAGTGTCTGGTGTTTCCTCGGGCCCTCCCTCTGTCGGGAGGAGAGAGGGGTGAGCCTAGATTGCAGTCTTGCAGAGAATGGTAAATGGGGAGCACAGTTGGTGTAAACTTTTTTTGTAGGGTTGCTTGCAACATGATGATGAAGAAGAATCAAAATAAGAAACACTATGGGACTATCAGGACATTGCTTCTCAACTGCCTTAAATTGCTGGACAAGAGCAGACACCCCCAGGTGAGATGAGCGTCCCGTGCTCTGTGGGAACACGGCCCGGGAAAGCGGTCTGGGCGTGAGGGCTGCCCCACCCGGGGTGGGGCTGGGGGCCGGGGGCCGGGCGGGGCCGTCAGGCCCTGGAAACGCGCTCGCTCTGAATTGAGGTGCACTGTAAGTCCAGAACGCTCACTGAATTTTGAAGATTGTGTGTGTGTGCATGTTATGTGTTTGTTGAGTCAAACACATTATTGACTCTCACTGGATATTTAATGTGGCCACCAGACTATTTAAAGCTTCGTATGTGACTCACGTCGCATTCTTCTTGAACAGCACTGTCCTGCAAGTGTAGAACTCGTGGCGAGTGCTCTTTCCCCCTTTGTTTTATCACTGCTTGGAGATGGAAACCTACTTCACAGTATCTTAAGATCTGTTTACACAAATGGACCTTGCTGATCGCTGTTAGCAAAAACCAGGCTCGCCTTCCCTACTTCAGCATACAGTAATAAACGCGTCTCTCTACGAAGTCCCTCCGCCGTGGCCCGCAAGTTCACCGCACCCCTCGCTGTCTGGGTCTGACCGCTGTGGTGTTTGGTGGAAGGCCGGCTGCAGCCTGTTTACATCGGAGAGGGTCTGTAGAATGCACACTTTTTACTACACGATTCAAGTTGATATTTATTGTATCCACATCCAGTTTAAAGATCATTCTAGAGACCAAACCAAGAGAAAACTTTTTTGCAGGAAAAAAGCAGCTGTGACTTCAGTATCTAATTGCAGTGGTGGTGGTCAGTGGATGTTGAGTAGTTTATGTGACAGTCGGAAAATGGCGTGGCAGCTGTTGTGTGCCGGTGATGACGAACCACTGAATCATGTATTAGAGTGGGAAAGACAGTCATCTGTACGTGCCCATTTCAAGGGACACCAGGCTCAACTTCGCCCTCATTAAGCTAGTGGGGGGCTTTCCCCTGGGGACG
Organism: Phyllostomus hastatus; assembly: GCF_019186645.2. NCBI lineage: Eukaryota > Metazoa > Chordata > Mammalia > Chiroptera > Phyllostomidae > Phyllostomus > Phyllostomus hastatus. Next base: position 31,247,257 of record NW_025334004.1, read on the forward strand.
GTAAATTCCGTGGTAAATACTAGTTGCCTGTTCGAGATAAGCTGCTGCTGATTTATAGCTTGTGAAGAAGAATGCCGTGTCCTCAGTGGGTGGGGAGGACACGCTTGCTGAGAGTTAACATACTCTACACGTGAGCACTTTCGTCTCCGGTGAAATACAGTTGCCACCTTTTTTCTTTCTTTTTTTTTTAAAGAGAGGGCTGGGGATAGGATGATTTCAGGAAACAGACACCAACCCGTGGACTTCAGCAGAGCACGCTTAGAGTGCCGGTGACTTCGAGTGGGGCGCGCCTCTCTGTGCGCACGCTGCTGCGGTCTCCGGTGGGGACAGCCGTGGGCAGACCCCGCGGAGTGTAAGCGCAGCCATGAGGCTCACCCTGCTTTAGACTGCTCGGCTGCTCGGCTTGGAGGATGGTCACACGCGTTTTTTTTTTTCTTTCTATAAGATTATTGCTTCAGCCAATTACATGCTTTCAGAGCTTTTTCAACTGGATGAACCTAAAAAAGAAGAAAGTTCAGAGTGTCCTTTGAATGAGAATTCTGATGAGAGCTACAGCGAGGAGGAGGAGGAGGAGGAGGAGATGCCAGACAGCGACGAGAACGGGTCCTACAGCACCAGCTCCGACCCTCCGGAGGACAACAAAGCGGTGGCCATAATCAAGTCCGTTGGAGAACTGTCCGTTCCAGAGAAGTACAAGTCCATCCATCAGATCAGAGTAAGCGTGTTTAAATTTGTATCGAGATGGTACCAGTGATGAAACGTGGTTCAATGAGCACAGTCAGCCTCTCAGAAGGTGGCGTTACTGCCACAAGTCTTTCATGGTCCAGGGTCTCACAATCATTGGCTCTAAAAATTCTGAACTTGGTTTTATAGTTGTCCCAGGGTGGCTGTGGACAGGGTGCGTCCGTGTCCCAGGGTTGGTCCGTGTGCTGAGAGGTCTGGCACCTCGTCCCCGCGCTGCAGGGCGGTGCTGTCTCAGGGGTGGAGCCACGTCGCCCAGGCGGGACCTGCCTCTGGCCTTCTTGGGGCCACACAGACCCCAACACCTGCCCCCCTTCAGGCTCCTTGTGGTGCAGAACGTGTTTTCCCGGTGGTGCGGTTGCGTTTCCGTTTTCTGAGTTACAGTGACTTTCCAGTCCAGCCTCCTGGGATCAGGCCCAGGTCGCCGTGCAAGAGGGGCACAGTCGTATTTACGGATGGTCTCTTCATTTGAGCTCGGAACTCAGTGTTCAGATGGAAACTTTTTATCCCACTAGGTTACTAGGGGACACCTCTGTCACCCTAACACATTGCCCGTGTCTCTGACCTTCTGTCTCTGCACTCTCCCCTCTCGCTCACCCACGCCACGCTGCCGTCTCTCTGCCCCTCACACGTGGCCCATCTCGGCCCCTGCGGCTGCAGTTGCTTGTGCTCCGAACGCACCCTCCCCAGATCGGTCCATGGCGCCTTTTTCTAAGCCTTGCGTCCTGACGGACACGTGCTCTCCTCCAGGAGGCCTTCCCTGATGGTGCTTCGCCAAAGCCTGCTCTGTTTTCATCTCCTTCCCCGGAGGTGACCTGGGGTTCTTGTGCGTGTCCACTCTTCCGTGGTGCGAAAGCTCCCCGAAGGTACGGGCGCAGTGTCTCTCGGGGCTCGGGCACGTGTTGGATGTGGACCGGCTGCAGCAGAAACGTCACTGACTGTCCGTCTGAGCTTCAGCGCGCTTCCTGCTTGAACCCCACAGTGGCGTGAAAACTTGTTCTGAACATCAAATCATTGACTGCAGAAGTGATGTGTATTTGAGGAACTGCATTATGACACAAGACTCTGGGCTTATGAAGCAATTAGGTGATGATTGAAGAAGCAGTGATATGTTAGTTCACAGTTTTTACAGAGACGGGACTTTGTCAGTCTCTGGCACTCCGTGGTGGTTTTCCCAGACACGCGTCTTCCGTTGGCTTCGCCGTCTCCGTGTCGTTTCCAGGCGTGGAGTCGGCCTGGCTCCGGCGCCCCAGCCCCCACACTGACTCACGTGCCCTCGGACAGACCTCTGCCTGTGCCTGTGCCTGCTCCTCCTCTGTCAGGGCAGCCGCCAACCCCGGCCCCGCGGGACTCACACCGCAGCGCAGTGCCAGGCAGGCCCTTACTCGTAGTTAGTGCCGCTCTCGTGCGGAGACCCTTGGTGGCACTTGCTCGTCAACTCACTGCTGAGTGGACGGTGCTGGAACTGGGCTGCGAAGTGCAGGTTGAGCTGACCTGCGAGACAGGGTGTACGTTTATCTAAAACATGACTGCTCACGTTCACTTTTTTGTCATAACAGTCATTTTTAAAGTTTTAGTACTTAAAGCAACATTGTGTGCCAGAAAACCTTTTTGTTAAGCAGCATTTGTGTTGGTGATGCTTGTTACATCAGTTTAATCTTGCAGTTACAACAGTGGATTAGCCTCACTAAGCTGAATACACAAGCACATTGTGAAACTTCTGATGTATGGAGGTTGAGCAGTCCCAGGGACCGAGGGCTGGGGAATTTGTCACATGGGCAGCGTATTAACGGTTTCACGTGTCTGTCTCCGAAGCCCAGCTGTGCGTTTCCGGTTTGCCACGACACGGAGGAGCGCTGCAGGCTGGTGCTCAGCTACGTTCTGGAGGTGAGTCTGGGTGCGTCCTCGCTGCGCCGCTGAGACCTGTGCCTGGCACGCAGGTAGCACTGGTTCCTGGGGGTCTGAGTGACACTCTGCTGCGACTTTTTTCTCTCTAACCGTGAAGTAAAAATTAGTTTTTCCCAACTCTTTCAAGTCAGGTGTGTTTTTAAAGTCTGTTTTCACAATATTAATTCTCCTACCTGTGCTCAGTGGTCCAGGTATTTCCTTGTATTTAGTGTCTAGCTGACCTTCAGCTGCCTGTGCAGTGGATGTTTCTCCTTTTCTTCAAGGGTTTGAAATCGGTGGATAACAGCATTAAGAAAGAAAGCGACCTCCCTGCAGCCGACCCCAGCACCCCAATTCCATTAAAGTACGAAGATGAATCCGCAAGGGGGGGTCCCGAGGGTCTGGAGAAGCAGATGGCCTTGTTTTTGGACAAAAGTAAGTTGAGTTAATGTGCAGATGAGGCCTTTTCAATAGGACAATGTGTTAGTCCCTCACCAACAGCAGACGTACGTCATTGAGGCATCCACTGACGGATTCAGAAGAAGGCTAGCGTGTGAACAGACAGTAGGGGAAGATACCTGTTCACCCAGAACACGAAACAGAGCGGGGTCGTCTGACCCTTTCCGGGACCCTCTGATGGAGCGAGCATAGGACCTGCCTCTTCGTGCCACCCGCTACGGGACTAGTGCCTGCCGCCCTGGCTGGGGGGGGCTCTGCCGGGAAGTCCCGGCCGCGGGGAGAGCAGACTTGGGGAGGCTGCGGGGAAAGGAGGGAAACGGCAGAGTACTCTCGGGAGCCGAGCTGCCAGCCCCGAGCCCTGGCTTTGCTGAGGCAGCCGTGCGCTTTTCGGAGACCATAGTTGCGCTGCTTTACAGGGCTGGTCGAGGGCTAAGTGAGTGCGTGCAGCCCTGAGAACGGGCTCACGGAACGGGCTCACGGCAAGTGCCGTCGGGGGAGCTGGCCGGTGTTGCCTTGTGCTGCCTTGTGCTGCTTGCATGGGCAGGGAGCGGCATTTACAAGCAGGCCTGATTGGTCCCTGGGGAACAGCACTTCGTGAAGACATGTGGCCTTGCCGTAAAAGTAGGAGTTCCTTGTTTATTTTAATCCAAGTGATTTATTTTTCCAACCTTTCCTCCTTTTTAAAATCAGTTTCAGTTTTGAAAGCTTGCTTTGAAAGCCTGTGTGTTTGAAATAACACCTAGTGCTTTGGGACCTTCTCTTGGGGAACCTCCCTGGGGTGGGGAGAGGCGGGTTTCCCAGCATTCGCGACGTGCTCCCGTGTGCCAGGCTCGAGCCTGGATGCAGCAAGGAGACCCGCACCGAGACGTCTGGGGCTTTTTCCGGGGCTCGTTTTCCTTTCTGCTTTTCTTCCCCGAAGAGCCTTTTCTGTCTGTCCCTCCCGCCCCTGCTCCCTCAGCTGTTGAAAACCCCGCCGTGCATGCGCAGGGTCTCCCTGCCCACCGCTGTCCCCGGCGTGTCTCGGTCCCCTTACCACCCACCACGCCTGCCTCACGCCGTGAGCTGTGCCTGGCGGCTTCGCTCTCGGACACCGTGTGAGCTGGCACGCCGCCTCCCTCGTCTTTGGTGTCCTCTCGGGCCTCGAGCACAGACAGAACCACGAGTGAGGTCTCGTTGCTTTGAAAGACGCACATGCTGTAGCTGATCAGAAATAAAAGCAGGGAAACCTGGAGACTGGGGCTGGGGGAGGGCGGCTCCCACAGCACGTGGTTCTCATCTCCGAAATCACACTGTGTGTCGTCGTGGTTTGTGTTACCTGCCGGTCTCCCCCTCTGGTCTGTGCCGTCTTCAAGGGCAGAGGCCCATGCGTTTATGTCATCGTCTGCAGTCCTAGCACGGTGCTTAGCACAAGAGGGTGGTCGTAAGCTGGACTTTATGAAAGAATGTCCCCGATAGAAGCAGCAGCCCCCTAAGACAGGAGACGGGAAAAATAGGCATCCGCGTAGGCAGCGAGCAGCAGCCTGACTTCGGCCGGCGGGGGCGGGTGCGGAGCCCTGGGAGGAAGACGGAAACAGGGCAGCCCGGCGGTGCGCTGAGACGCTTGTGCACGCGAGGCTGGGTGCGGGGCGAGAAGCCATCCTAACGGCAGGTGAAGCTGGGCTCCAGGAAGGAGACCTTTAGGCGGACTGTCGCGTAGACTGGAGAAGGGGGGTGGGCGGTGGTCGAGAATTCAGGCACGGAAGTGGCCCTGGAAGGGAGTGGCCGCTGCCGGCCGCCGAGAAGCGGGGGCTCAGGGACTCCCCGGGGAGCGTGTCCGGTGCGACACTGCTGTGCTCCTCCCCCAGGGCACCGCGTGCACCGGTCCTGTTGCAGCAGCGGGGGTGCCTGCGCCTGGAGGGTTTCTGGTGGCGGCCGTTCCTTCCAGTGCGACTCCCATTCTGGTGACGTGTGCTGCCTTCTCTCCCCGCCCTTTGTCACAGTGGGCTCCCTTCAGAAGGGCAGTTACTCCTGTCAGTCTGGGATGGTCCCTGGCTCTTGGCAACACAAGATGAAACTGCAGCTGATTCTCAAGTCGTCCAAGGCCTACTACGTCCTGTCCGACGCCGCCATGAGCCTGCAGAAGTACGGGCGAGCGCTGCGCTACATCAGACTCGCTCTGCAGAGCCACGGTGAGTCGCCGCCGCCGCCAGCGGGTGCCGTCACCCGGCGGGGGGGTGGGAGGGGGAGCGGAGGGGGCATCCGGGTCGCAGTACCGTTTTACTCCTGAAACAGCCTTTTCCACCTTGTAAGCTACGCAGTTCTTCATTTTCTGCTCTGAGTGGTTTAACGTGTCTTCACTTTGAAATATGTGAAGCCATATTTGACACTTGACATAAACGTAGAGCAGATACTGTGTTACAAAGCTTTCAGCTGGTGACAGATTTTCTCATCTGACTGTGTTAATTTTTAATGCCCTTCTTCCTCCTTTTTACTCTTCCCACACAGACACGTACTGCTGCCTCTGCACCAATATGTTCTCTGAGGTGCTGCTGTTCCTGTCGCAGTACCTGACCCTGTGCGGCGACATCCAGCTGATGCTGGCCCAGAACGCGAGCAACAGGGCGGCGCACCTGGAGGAGTTCAACTACCAGACCAAGGAGGACCAGGAGATCCTGCACAGCCTGCACCGCGAGTCCAGCTGTCACGGTGGGCCGGCGTGCCCCGCATGCTCGCTGGGCTTCGTCCCAGAAGGGGCAGAGATGCCAGCGTTTTGATGTGGCTGTTTCGTTTCACTTACTTCTTAATTTTAGCGTGTGTTTGTACATAAAACGCTCCTGAAGCGTTTTATACTGACTGACCCCACGGGCAGAACCGACTGCAGGATGGGCTCTGAGACCGCCGTGCTGGCTTGCCACGCTCGTCTCTCCGCGCGGGTTTCCCAGCGGCCCTCGCGGTCCCCGGGCTGAGCCAGGGTGTCTGTGGGAAGGGGGACCGTTGGGAAGCCGGGGTGGGTCACCTTCTGAACGGTTCCTGGGGCTCAGATACAGAGGCCCTGTGTTAAACTTAGCTCAGGCTTGGCAGTCTGATGGAATGTATCTTTTTTTTTTCGGAGGGGGGGTATTGGATTTTTAAAACGGGACACAGGGGAGCCTAGTCCACAGCAGCAGGGCCCTCCCTCTCAGCGCAGCGCGGTGATCGGAGCGCTGGGTCAGGCCGGGGGGGTGGGGGTGAGAGGTCGGTCTTCGGCAGTGAGCCGTGAATTACTCTTACACTCTTAGGCTGTGTGCATCACGTGCTCTCCACCTCCCGAAAGTCTTCGACACTTAACGTCTAGAGACGTGCATTGAGGGGAAATACAGTATTTTTTTTTTTCTTTTTTGCCCTCTTTCTCTCCTCTTTCCCCTTCTGAGTTTCTCATTTTAGTAGACACTGTGGGAAAATCCACAGTGTGTTTTTACCACTCCTGTTGTATTAATTTGATTTAAAATATTCTTTGTGATAGTGTTGTTCTCTCGTGTATGTGTTATCAACAGGAGTGCTCCCCTTTCTCCCTTTGAACTTGGGGTTCCCCTGTTCCCTCCAGTCCTCACTAGACAGCCAGCCACACGTACACTGGCGGACTGGAACGCACCTGACTGCCTCTGGTAGCAGTCAGAGCTTCCACTAGTGAAAACAAAGACTGGCTTGCCCGGTGTCAGGAGACAGCTTCAGCCCTGTAGCAGTAAGCAGGTGTACCTGGTAAAATACGGGTTGTGGGAACTGCTTGGTGTTTTTAGGCAGGAAAGTATTTTAATCCAATGTTAATGTCCCAGGAAAATAATAGTTTTCTGAATGAAGAGATCTTTACTTTAAAACTTACAGTTTTATTAATTGAATCTTTGTATTTTCATACTACATTCCATTTATTTTATTATCTCAGAAGTATCAGATTAAATACTGAGGAAGTAAGATTTAAGTGACTTACAGTCATGTTTCCTTTTTCTTTTTTTCAAGGATTTGCGTGGGCAACTGATTTGTCTACAGACTTGGAAAGCCAACTTTCCGTTAGCTGCAAATGTTACGAGGCCGCTAATGAGATCTTGCAGTTCAGCGACCTAAAGAGCCAGAACCCGGACCACTGCGTCCAGGTGTCGAAGAGGATGGGCAACATCAGGAACGAGATCGGCGTGTTCTACATGAACCAGGCAGCCGCGCTGCAGGGCGAGAGAGCGGGTGAGTGCCTCTCGAGGCCTGTCCTGTCCGTTCAGAGGGTCCCATTGCTCCCGCGTGGTGCGAGCAAGGCACAGGGCTGTATGTCCTGGGTGCTCAGTTAAAGAAATCCTTCTTTCTTAAATTCTCAAGAAATGAAACTAGGAAAGAGTGTTATTCCCCCTCGGAATTCGTCATGTCAATGCCCCCCGTGCTCCATCTGATCAGTGAGCAGGGAGCTGCACGGCCAGCCTGTGCCCGGCCTGATGCCGGTTACGCAGCAGCTAAGACACAGCTCTCCTCGGCGGTGGGAAGACGGACCGGAGCACACGTCCCGGCAGGGCCCTCACGTGCAAGTGCAGTGTGGTGGCAGAGTGGGAGAGGAGACGTTTGTTGACGTTGGGGGGTCTCGGAAGGCTTTTGGGAGAAGGTGCAGCTTGAGCAGATCAGCACACGTCATGTGGGACGTCAGCAAGCCGCAGGGGCCGGGGGAGGCCTCCCGACTGCGTGGCAGCGCGCGGAAGGAGCCGGAGCTGTAGGGGCCGGGCCGGTGGGCGTCCGGGGTGGGAAGGGCTGGGTGGGAGGTGGAGTGAGTTGTGTGCCTGTTTGTGAACTGTGCTCGACGTTAGGGACAGAGTTTGTTGTTAGTGGGAGGACCCGTGCTTTCTCCACAGTAGTTGTTTTTTACACACGTATACGCAGTCATATATACTGTCGTAAATGGTTTTGTGTGTGTGTAGGAAGAGGAAGGTGTAAGAAGGAACCTGTGCTTTCAGAGTGCCTCTGGGGGAGGAGGTGGGTGGAGGAGTGGGAACAGCGGTAGTCGGAGACCAGGGGAACTAGAGAAACCAGACCGCCTCTTACCCTCCCGGGGCTGTCTTCCGAGTCCTTACGCGGCACTGCTTCGCGCAGATGCTCTTGCTTGCCGTGGCCTCCGTCCGTCAGTGCCAGTCAGTGCAGACGAGCGTGTCTGAGGGTGTGTCCGTCTGCAGTAACTCAAAACCACAGGCCGGGGGCCGAGACCACGGGAGTCTGTGTCCCGCACGCGCTCGGGAGGGAGCTCCGGGGGCCAGCAGGGCCGGGTTCCTCGGAGGCCTCTCTGCTTGGCTCTCGCTGCGGCCGGCTCTCGCTGTGTCTTTCCTCTGCGGGTGTCCCGGTGTGTGTCCCTCACAAGAGCTCCGGTCCTGTTGGGTTTAGGCCCCGCGGTGTGACCTCATTTCACTTTACCTACCTCTTCAGAGGGCCCGTCTCCAGAGACGGCCACGTTCAGGGTGAGGGCCTCCTCGTGAATCGGGGGTAGGGGGCACTGTCTCTCGTGATCGCATCGAGGGACGCCGGCGGGGTGTACGTGGATGTCTGCTTACACTGTCTTTTTTTTCTTTTTTTTAAATAAAGTGAGCAAAAGCGTGTCTACTGCAGAGCAGCAATTGTGGAAAAAAAGCTTCTCTTGTTTTGAAAAAGGAATTCACAACTTTGAGTCGATAGGCGATGCCACAAATGCCGCCCTTTTGCTGTGCAACACGGGAAGGCTCATGCGGATCTGCGCGCAGGCGCACTGCGGCGCAGGGGACGAGTTCAAGCGTGAATTCTCACCCGAGGAAGGCCTGTATTACAATAAGGTAACGTGTTTGCCTACGGGTGGGACCTCCCCCGTTCGTGCCTCATTGTCGTTTGCCCTCGCTGCACTGAGGGAGGACAGAACCGGGAGAGGGGAAACCGGTGCCGGCCCAGGACTGCGCGGGTCGTCCGCTCACGCGGCCGTGGGCCCGGCGCGCTGAGAGGTCAGGGGTGGGGAGGACTGTGACTGGCAGGCTGAGCCGTGACGGCGCAGCACGGTGCGTTGGCTGACCGGGGGGAGGTCAGGTGGGTCACAGACCCGCACGGCAGGTGATCCGCACGGCAGGTGGAACAGAACACCGGAGGAAACGAGGGAAGGAGGGTGTCTCAGGGGTTCGCAGGAGCCTCCCAGCCTGGCACAGGCAGAGATCGTGAGGCAGAAGGCGGGCAGAGTAGATGTGCCCAGACAGAGTGTTTCACGTGCACAGCAGAAGCAGGATTGAACAGCGCACCACGGGGTGGTGAACACCTTTGTAGCGCATGGGACAGGTCAGAGGTCAGTGCCCTTGGGACATGACAGTTAGGCACCTGTGAAAATAAACTGTCCTGGGAGAAGGAAGGGCACATAATCTTGAACAAAAATTTCATATATGTAATAATAACAGTAGACGGTTAACATGTGAGAAAGATACCAAAATTTAAACTTTTATGGAATTTAAAAATTAAGTTTTTTACTTGTGAAATTAGCAAATGTTTTTTGGCAGGCGGTAGCATTCAGTGTTGGAGAGGGTGCGTGAGAATAAACATGCATGTCATCGAGCACGGGTGTCCGTGTTTTGAAAGCTGTCTTTTGTAAAAGGCCCACGTCAGTACCTGTTTTCACTAACTGAAATCTGGGGGGGGGGTTGCTTTTACAAAGAAGGTGGAAAACAAAACTCCGCCAGGCTCCCACCCCGGAGGCTGGCGCGGCCTCCGGGCGTCGAGCCCCAGAGCTGCGAGCCGTGTCCAGGCACCCAGGCTTCGTCCCCTCGCCTCCGGGCTCTGCCAGCGGGATGGGCCCGAAGCGCCGGAGAGGCCTCAGAGAGCTCGCAGGAGCGCGAGGCTTCACGTAAAACTGGACGCGATTGAGCGTTTTGATCGCAGTGGATGGAATAAAAATGTGTGCGCTCCGCTGCGGACCCGGGAACACTCAGAGAACTTTATCAATGGTCAGTGCTTTGCTCCTGCTACTGCGGCCGAGAACGGTTTCCGGGGAAGGCTCTGCTCTCCGAGGGCGGGAAACCGTGCCTCAGGACTCTCTGGGTTACATGAGGAACGGAACCCGAACAATCAGTGATGCAGTGAAGAAGAACGGCCACGGCGCGGCAGACTGTAGAGTGAAAGGCCCGTTGCAGTCAGTCTGCACTTCCACGGGGGAGGGGTGGGTGAATGCGTGCGGGAAACGAGGGCGTTCCCGCTGGGCGACAGGAGCCCGTGGGGCTCGGTCTGCTGGAGTGAGGGGTGGGGGCCGCCTGTTTTGGGGTGGTGGCGGCAGAGGGCGGGAGGAGCTGCTTGTTTCTCCAGTCTCATCTGGCAAATTCTTTCTCCTTAGACTCAGCGACCATTTTTTTTTTTTAGTGTACTTGTTACGTGGGCTGTGGTTTTCATTAAGAAAGAAAAGAGGGGGAGGCAGTGCGTCCTCACGCAGGAGCATGAGGCAGGAAGTGCTGCGGCTCCCGGCCCCTCCAGCCCCTCCCGGCCCCTCCCTGCAGGCCAGGGGCGGGAACGTGGGTTGCCCTAACTCTCCTCTCGTCGCCCAGTCGCCGAAACGGTCGGGCTGACGGACTGTTTTCCTTCCTCCTGATGCGGTCCTGTTACGAACGCCCCCCCCCGCCACCCCCGTCAGGTCCTCCTCTGGGGGACGTGGCAGGCATGTGCCCACGCTTCTGCCCCCTCTCCCGCACAGGCTGTTGATTACTACCTGAAAGCCCTGCGGTCCCTGGGGACGCGGGACGCGCACCCGGCCGTCTGGGACTCCGTGAACTGGGAGCTGTCCACCACCTACTTCACCATGGCCACGCTGCAGCAGGACTACGCGCCGCTGTCCCGGAAGGCTCAGGAGCAGGTGCCGGCGCGTGCCGGGTCGTAAAGGGGGGCTTCGGCCGGCCGTGCAGGTTCTCGTCAACTTACAGGCTTCTCTCTCTTCTTTTTGCCCCCCCTCCTAAAAACGAGACAGATTGAAAGAGAAGTCAGTGAGGCCATGATGAAGTCCCTGGGACACTGCGACGCGGACTCGGCGTCGGCCCGGCAGCCCCTGCGCCAGTACCGAGCGGCCACCATCCACCACCGGCTGGCGTCCATGTACCACAGTTGCCTGCGGAACCAGGTGCGGCCGGTCCCCTCGAAAGCGCTCTGGTGCTTCTCTGGCACTTCGGTGTCCGTTTCAAATGCCTGCTCCTCCGTGGGCTGCTTAGGGAAACTTGTGGAGTGTGGGCGTCGTCCCTGTCTTTCCTCGTGCCGTATGTTTGTGTGTCTACTATAACTGACTGGGAGTTCGTTTGCAAAATTATACATTTGCCCGGGTGTATTTTGCTTTTTTTAAAGTATAGTTAGGTTTTATAAGGACAGTTGTATGTAAATCTTGAAGCATCTATCTGTTAAAACTTTTGTTGTGAACTAGGACATGCATGTAAGAGCATGTAGAAAGTGTGGAGGAAACACATGTACAGGTTGAAGCGTGCCAGAGGAGAAGCCCTGCACGCCTCGCCCCAAGGTTGAGCAACGCAGGGGCACCGTGGGGCTCCCCCGTGGGCCCTCCCTCCCTCCGGACCCACCCAGAGCGACCACTGTCCCGGATTTTCTGTTACGTCCACACCTTGTCTGTGTTTTATCACTTAGACAGTATGTTCGCATTTCACCTGCTCGTGAACTTTATAGAATGAATCGTACTCAACATACTCTTCTGTGGCTTAAATGCCTTTCACTTAATACCATGTTTTTGAGATTCTTGCAGGTCGGTGCATGTAGCTGTTCAGTTTCTCAGTATACTCAGGAAATGATTATATCACAGCTTTATCCATTCAGTGATTCCTGAACTTCTAGGTTGTCTTAGTTTGAGCCAATTAGAAGTAATCAACCGCAAAGAGTCTTGTACGTGCATCCTGGCACTCAGACGCGTGTATTTCTAAGAATAACTCGAGGCCCAGCTTGAAGGTGCTGCCCTCCCTGCCTGCCTCCCTCCCTCCCTCCCTTCCAGGGGGGCCTTGCTTCTGCCAGGAGGCTTGTGCTCACGGCTTTTCAGGGATGGCTTTTGTTTTGCCGATTTCCCTTTCTTAGCACAGTACCAAGCAAGACAGCTCAGCTTGCGCTCAGCTGGGGCAAGGGTTTACTTCTGCGTTGCCCCATCGTGAGATTATTGCCTTTTGAGGTTGAGCTTCATCAGACAGGATTTCCTTCCACTTGGTGCTGGCCCTCGACACTCTCTCTCTGCCCCTAGGAGGCCCCCAGCCAACACTCAGGTTTGCCCAGATGGCCCAATACCCTCAGGCAGAAGCAGGCCTAAGAGGTCCGAGACAGTTCAGTTGGGAAGAGTTGTCCCTCAGCAGGTAGTGCTGAGACGGAGGGGTGTCCGCGCGCAGAGGGGAGTGGGACTCCCGCCTCCCATCACATAGCGCGTCCCCTGAGAGTGGATTAAAGACCCGGATGTAGGAGCTGAGACTGCGGGACCTAGAGAAAGACGGCACTCACCCGGGCACTCGGTGACCCGGGCTCTTGGTGACCCTGGCGGAGGCTCGGGTGCGTAGCTCCTGTGACACCCACGCCTCCGGGTTTGCCTTGTGTTCCGTTGGTGCCAGGTGGGCGACGAGCATCTCAGGAAGCAGCACCGGGTGCTGGCCGACCTCCACTACAGCAAAGCCGTGACGCTCTTCCAGCTCCTGAAGGACACGCCGTGCGAGCTGCTGAGGGTGCAGCTGGAGCGGGTGGCGTTCGCGGAGTTCCAGATGGCCGGTGAGTGCCTGTTCCCCGGTGCGGACCGCCTCCGAGTCGGGCGGGCTGCGGTCCTCCGGGGTGCGAGGAGTGTCGTTTTTGGGGTTTGGTGGTTTTTTCCCCCAGTGCCTTTGGGTAGAGACCAGGAGTCTCTCCACTTTCTGAAGTGCTGTTTAAAACTCAGAGAAATGGGTTAGGTTATGTTGGATGACTAGCAATGTTTAAGTGTAGTCCATGAGTCCTTCCTTGGAAAAAAAAAATTGTGACAAGCCAGCGTAGACAAAGACGTAAGTCTCGGCGGACAACTCGGGGACGGAAGAGCAGTTGGGGAGGGGAGGTGGTCCCCTGGAGCCCCTGCCCACGCTCACCCGGTGCTGTGGGTGCTGTGGGTGCTGTGGGCAGTGGCTCCAGAGCAGAACGCACCTGCAGATGCTGACCAAGGTCAGATTGCTGGCAGGGGGGCAGTGAGAGACAGCGCAGAGCCTTCGCGGGGCGGTCGCCCGGCGGGGAGGCGGCCTTGCAGCACAGAGTGCTCGTCCCTACTACGTCTCCGCGCTCTGCCTCGCCAGCTCCGTCCACACGGGGGTCTGTCTGGAGAACCACCCGTGTGTACGGAAGCCAGAAACAGCTGTTCACAGTGACAGCCGTTCACTTGTGTTCCCCTCAGCTGTCTTCTCCTGTGACATTACATAAGGGAGGTGCTTGGCCCGCCCAGGACTGCGCAGTGGCCCTGGACAGAGGCCGGGAAACCGGTGATGGCTTTGCTGCCCCTGGGGGGCCGGAGCCGAGAGGAGGCCCCGCCCACTGGGTGCCGGTCTGGCCTTTGTGCGTCATGAGCTGGATTGCCTGTTCAGACGGTTTCTAAACATGCTTTTCACTGAGAGCAGTTTTGGTGACTTCTGGCCAGTGTATAATGCCTGGCTGGGCGTGGGCGTCGCTGTTTCTGGGGGCAGGTTTCCAGTGGTCTTTTTGCATTTCCATCTTTGAATTTTCTGCATGTTTGAATTTCTTAAAATGAGCAAGCATCATTCTTATAAAAAAGAATAGATACTGGGAACAAATTTGTTAAGATGGTAAGTATGGTTAATTCCCTTTTAAAAAAAATCGTTCCATACCCTGAGTACCTGAGGAAAGTAATGTAAACATCTGGGGGAGCGGGCTGCTAGCCAGGTACTGGATGCTGCAGTTCAGCACGCCCTCCCCGTTCTCTCTCACTCCCCCCGTAGTTTTTCTGTAGTGCGGAGGATCCCCCCACACACACACTTTGGTTTCTGCGTGGAGTTACCGCCTGCCCTCTGCCCCCAGGAGCATTCCCACGTGCAGTCACCTGCCAGCCTTCCGGATACCGAGACAGCAGGGTGCTTGTGCTGTGAAGTTACTGGCTGTATTTACAGAGTCGTGGGTCCCCAGGACCACTGCACACCAGCTGTGACTCGGGGGGTCTCAAAGACCCCCTCAGGCGACATTTCCCCGGGAGGGCTCACAGAGCTCACCGACGCTGGTGCCCTCGCGGCCACCGTCTGTGATGGAGAAGGGGCCCCGTCGGCCGGGCAGGAGGCACAAGGGCCAGTGTCCGGGGGAGTTCTGAGCCCTCGGCCTCTCGAGAAGTTTCTGGTTGTCCCCCTCGCCCCCGTGGAGGCACGGATGGTGCTCAGTGTCCCCAGCAGCGAAGTGTGACCCTGTGCACAGAGCGTTTCCCGCGGGGCAGTTCACCTGTGCCTCGAGGTCCAGGCTTTTACTGGGGCACCAGCACGCGTGGTTGACTGCCACTCGGCTGACCTGTATGTACTCCGGGCCCTCTGGGGGTCGCGGGGCCAGAGCCTCCACAGGGCAGCAGTTATGAGGCTGCTCGGAGTGGCCCGGGGTGCCCCAGGTCTACACGGACCCCTTATCAGACAGGGCGCCCAAGGGCGTCCCGACCTGTTGGGAGCCGAAGGCCGGGGCCAGGTCTGTCGGGACACGGTTAACTCCCTGCGACGCGTCCCCGCACACGACGGAACTCAGGCTCCTGCGGCGGGGCGGAGGTGCTCTACAGCGTCTGGCAGCTGAAGGGCAGGTCGCTCTGGTCCCCGTGTGAACCAGTCTGGGCTCAGCGGGCCGGCCGGCCGCTTTGCACGGGAAGCGGGTGTGCCTGCCCTCCCGGGAGCACGGGGGCACTCAGCGCCCCAGGGACTTGGCCGCGCCATGGAGCCGGTCCACAGCGGGTGGCCTTCATCCCGCACACCCCCCCTCCTCCACGGGCCCCACGCCTGGCATTCGGGGGCTGGCTCCTGCTCCGCGCAGCAGTGCTCTCACCGGGCAGAGCCAGGTGGCGCGGCCGGACAGTCATTCTCTGCGGCTGGGCCCAGACTCCCTGCTTCCCTCGAGGGATAATTACCGAGGAAGAGTCGGGTTTGCAAGTGTGTGGGTCTTCGCTTGAACGTCCTGTACGCGCATCTGGAAGGCAGGCATTTCACCAACAAACGTTGACATCGCGTGGGCCTCTAGGTCTGTGCTCACAGGGACGACCGTTTGTGTTTAACCCCAGGTCAGAGCAGCAACGTGGGGAAGCTGAAAACGCTGTCCGGGGCCCTGGACATCATGGTGAGGACGACCCACGCGTTCCAGCTCATGCGGAAGGAGCTTGTGGAGGAGTCGGGCCAGGTGAGTGGGGGCCGGTTCCTCCAAGGGGTGAGGGTGCACAGTGAGCGTGGGGGGCGGGGGCGGTGTGTGCACGGGCACGCTTTCATTTGCAAGTGTATCTTTTTGTTGAATCCTCACCTGAGGACATGCTTATTGATTTTAGAAAGGGGAAGGGACAGAGAAAGAGAGAAACATGGATGTGAGAACCATCGATCAGTTGCTTCTTGTACATTCCCCAACTTGGGACCAAACCCGCAACCCAGGCCTGTGTCCTGACCAGGAATCAAACCTGCAACCTTTGGCTTTGCTGGGTGACGCTCCAACCAACTGAGCCACGTGGCCGGGGCTACAAGTGTGTCTTACATTTTAAAACGACTGCGTAGACCTTGGTTAGCGGGGCCCTGGAGTACCGCCCCTGTTAGGTGTTGCTTCGGTGTGTGTACTCTGTTGAGAAAAGGCCTGCACCCTCTTGTGTTCTGCACCCAACTGCTGGGCGTGCGGGCGCGGCAGGCCCCTGGGAGGCCTCCCCAGCCTGCCGGCGCCCCAGCCCTCGTGCTGCTGCTGCTGCCGCCCTGGCTGAGACCTGTGGGGTGTGAGACGGCCTCCTGTTGTATTCTAGTTTATTACAGTGCTCTGGGGAGCGGGGGGGAGGTGGCCTGGTCACTGCCACCGCCGCCGCCGCCAGCAGGGCTGTCCCTGACAAGAGGTCTCGGTTTGCTGGCTGTGGGCTCTGGTCCGGCTTGCCGGGTTGATGAGGCCCGGCCCGCCTCGTGACTGTGAGCTGCGGTTGCTGGGAGCCTGGGTTGAGCGGACTTCTCGTCGTTCCAGCCCAAGAGCGACGGGCCCTCCCCCGCGGCTGACGCGGCTCCCGGTCTGAACCGAGAAGAAGCGCTCAAACTGCTCAGCATATTCGAGTCCCGGCTGTCCTTCCTGCTCCTTCAGTCCATCCGGCTGCTGTCTCCGGGCAAGAAGAAGACAAGGTGAGTCCCACTGCTGGTGGCGGGAGTTCTTCCCCCGCACCTGGCCCGCGGAAGGCGCACAGGTGGTCCGCGCTGACGCGGGGAAAGGAGAGGTGGTGCTCCTGCCTCGGCCCCGGGGGAAGCCCCGGGCCTCCTGTGCGCACGGCTCAGTGCAGAACAGCACCCGAGGGCCTGCCTCACGTGCCCGGCGCCCTGACACTTCACATACGCTGGGGGGCAGTAGTTCTGTGAGTCAGGAGTCTGGGCCTCGGGTCCACGCTAATTCTCGCGCCGGTGAAAGCAGCCCCACAGTCACTCAGACCCGTGCTGGCTAACCCAGCCGGGGACCCTCAGGCTGGGTGGGGGCTGGCGGAGGTGCTGGGAGCTCCCCTCGCCCCGCCTGTCTCCACGGCATTTTCCTGGTAGCGTGTCGCACCTGATGCGCTTCTCTTCCGGTTGACTGCGTGTCCGCCCCACCTGCCCGCCCCCCGGCCCCCCAGGTAGAACACAGATGACGGCGTGAAGGCGGGACTTCCGTCTGCCCTGCTCGCACACACGCGGCACCCAGGTGTCCGTGAAAGGCACGAGCGTTGGCTCTGATCGGTGTGCAGACATGAATGTCCAGAGACGGGCCCCCAGCAGCGGCTCAACGAGGAGTGTGGAGCGGGCCCTCACGGAGCGCCGGCCCCCCTGCGGGGGCGGGGGCGGGGGCGGGGGAGGGGGCGGGGGAGGGCGGCCGGCCCGCCCTGCGGGGGCTCTCCCTGGGCAGGCGGTGGGTGCCGCTCTTCACGGCCTCCTTTCCCGTTCCGCCCTGTTTTCACCCAGCAGTGACTCGGAGGGGGACGCGGCCCTCAGGACCAACAAGCACGTCTACTCGCAGCTGCTGAGGGCTACCGCTAACCGGGACACGAGTCTCTTGGAGAGGGTCGACATCCTCCTGCACCTGCTGGGCCAGCTCGCGGGGGGCGGCGCCGTCCAGTGACTCCCGGGGCCGCGTCCGCGCAGGTGCGGCCCGTGCCTTCCGCACTCGGGCACCCCCGCCCCTCGGTGCTTCGTTCAATTAAACGCACAGGAAATGCCACTCCCAGCAGGCACCGCTGCGGGAACGCGGCGTGCTCGTCACCCACGGCGAGGCCGGCGGGCCGGCGGCTCGGGCTTCCTCACGGACGGTGTGGGACCAGCGTCCGGTGCCGCCTCCTCCGAGGAGAGAGTGGAGCTCGGCGTCAGCAGCCTTGCTGGGATGCGGCCACACTTCTGAGTGCTCTGGAGTGTGTTCGAGCTACGTGGGTGTGAGACACAGTTGTTTTGGGTAAACGTTACTGTGGGTCAAGGGGACTTTCCCATCCAGGTGACTCTGGTGGTTCAGGTGGGTTAAACCTACGGCGCTTCCTTCCGGGCGGCGCAGGAGGAAGAGGCCGGCCCTTCCGAGCGTCAGGCCGGGGTGTCGGAACGCCAGCCGCCTCGCGGTCGTCTGTCGGTGCATGTGCGGGGGGGGCCCGTGTGCTTGGACCTCGCTCGTGTGGGAGCTGGTCAGGGGCAGACACTGCCCTCCTCTTTTATTTTAAACTTGAAACTGTGAATAAGGTAAGAAGACTATTTTGAGTAAATAAATTATTTATTTAAAATACCTGTCTTTTTCTGTTTCGCATTCTTCACATTCAGTTTTGATGTGAACTCGTTTAATTAATTTTACAAAGTCAAGATTAAAACAATACAAATAAAATCTGCCACGCACTGGATCCTCACTAGGATATCATACGTAGTACTTGGCACGCGGCTGTGTCCGGGGCACAGACGTGCTGCGTTGGCGTTTCCCCGGGCCCCGGTGGGCAGTGCGGTGCTTGCCCTGTCAGGCGACAGACAGCTGGGTTTCTGTGCATGACGCCGTGGCGCACGAGAGCACGCCCTGCAGCGCCACCTGGGTCGTCGGACACCGTGGTGCGCCAGCACACCCTGCAGCGCCGTCTGGGTCGTCATCCCTGCAGCTCTGCCCCCGCCTGGCAGCCCCTCCAGCCGCACTGCTGTGAAGGGCGCTGGGCTGTGCTCGGGAAGGGTGCGGAATAGGCTCCTTTGAAGGTGCATTTTTACACACTGCTTTCTCGTGCGCTGAGATTTTCAGGTGTTCCCCTTGACGGTGAGCTGACCTCTGGCAGAGCTGGCAGGGCTCTCTCGCCCTGTGTCCATGCCCTTGTCGGTTTGCATTGTCCTTGGGACAGATTTGCATCCATTCTCAGAAACTGCACGGGGAAGCACGTCAAGTTCTGACTACACCGGAAAGCAGCTGTGCGAAATCAGCAGTGCCTCTTGTTGGGTCAGCTGTCACTCTGTCCCCTGGGCCAGCGCTCGGTCCGGGTCGCCGCTGAGCTGGTCAGACCTGCTCACGGGGAGGCCGCCTCTACCTCTCGTTTGGAGGAAGAGTTTCAGAACCGGCTCCGCATCCGCAGGAGGAGGCTGGAGGTGGGGACGGAAGCCTCTGCGCAGCCCAACAGCCTTGCAGTCGGAGGAGGATTTGTTTCTAAACGGGAAGATGCAGATCCTAGCTGTCCTCCCTTGTCACAGCAGCAGTGTGGAACTGTCACAGGGCGGTGGGGAGGCTTTTAAAGTGTGTGTAATTTGCCGATTTTGATTTAAATAAGCTTACAAATGCGGTGTCCCAGCTGTTCCTCCAAAGGCGGCGTGGTGTTTGGGCCCCATCAGTGGGACAGCTGAGTCTTTCCCAGTCGGTGTCAGCGCCCGAGTTCTGTCCCCGTCGTCACATACGGACGTCGGGGTTTGTTCGTATTAAGGAGCTACATTATGGGACCTCAAAGGGACGTGGTGCCTGCCTTAGAGGTAGCTGATACAGGGAAACACCCAGTTAGCCCTCGGGACATAAGCAAACCTCTGCGTACAGAGTTCCATTGGGAAGGGGCGGGGCTAGGAAGCTGTCCGGGACCACGTGGGACGCAGGCCTGTGTTCAAGCGAAGAGAGCCCCAAGGAACGGACAGTGTCGGGGCACCAGGCCCGAGTGAGGAAAGGGGGGTCAAGGGCCACCACTGCGTCCGACCTAAGGGTCCCTGGGCAGGACCCTTAAGGGAGTGGCGTCTTCCCATCTCCTCCGGACGGACGTCCGTGGGGGGGTGGCGGGCAGGCGTGTCGGGGGCGGGGCTGCAGCGCCCTAGCGACCGCGGCAAAGGAAGATTCCTGAGCACTTCCTTTAACCTTTTCTAAGCAAATTTGGTAAAATCGGTAAAATTATTTTTTGCCTAATTGATTTTTAGATCAAGTATTTTAAAGGTCCAATTAATACTTTCTCCCGTGGTTCTAACTTAGCGAGCCCTGTTCACCTCGGTTACCGGAAGTCGGGTGGGTTTTCTTGGTGAAAGAAATCTGACTTCGTGTCTCGGAAGAGAACCCCGCCGGCTCCCTGCGCCCGCCCGCGCCACTCACCGCTCACGACATGTCCAGCGTGGAGGCGTGCACGTCGCACACGTCAAACCACTTCCGGGAGACGCGCTGCCGGGGGAACACGCCATTGGGCGGGAGCCCCGCGCGCCGCCCCCGCGGCCGGTCGCCGTCGCCCGCCACTCGCCAGTAGGCGCTGCCCTTGAGCAGGAAGACCGCCTTGTGCGCGTAGGAGTAGTACGCCGCGTCCAGGTCCCGGAGCGGGTGGTCGCGCGGCTCCACCGCCGGGAAGGCGTCAGCCATCTGCTTCGGGTAGGACCCGAGGACGCGGTTCCTGTTCACGTCGAACGCGAACACCTGCGGATCGAGGGAGCAGGACTGGCCTTTCCGAAGACCACCGATTCGGAGCAGTGAGGCGGGCCAACCTGTGTCTCCGCCCCAAGGGCCTCGGGCTGCACGTTCTGGACCAGGTCCCCCGTGATGGGACATCTGCCGCGGCCGGACCGGCCCGAGGCGACCGCTCAGCTCTCAGCCGAGCACTTGGCCGCCTGGGAAAAAGGTCAGTTAGGGCGGACACGGCCGCACCAGGCGGCAAAGCCCCACTTACGAGGGACCCCCTGAAGAAGTAAATCAGCTGCTTCCTCCGGTCGTAGAAGGCGGTGTCCAGCGGACTAGGGACGCCCGGAAACCCTTCCGAAATCAACCTGGGGTAGGCTTTTCCTTGCTCGTCCTCCGTGTGGGCCTGGTCCCTGTCGCTGTCGTATCTCCAGTATTGCGTCCCTGAGAGCCAAACAAAAAAAACAAAAAACAAAAAACGCCACCGCGGCTTATTACAGGTAAATCAGGAATGGCAACCCAGCTGGCTTCCCACATGGGCCCCAGTGTGCCAGGAGGTCCTGACGCCCTGCGGGGGGACAGCCGGACTGGCGGCAACGCATCTAAGTTGCACCTGCCTCCGACCCGCCCCCTCCCCAGGGCCGCTTGTTTCAGGTCCTGAGTCACTTCTTGTTGGGCCCCAGCGGTGGTCCGGGGGTCGCCAACACCCGCTGCAGTTCAGCACTTCTTCCCTTTTTTTTTTTTTTAAGATTTTATTTATTTTTAGAGAGGGAAGGGAGGGAGATAGAGAAACATCAATGTGCAGTTGCTGGGGGTCATGGCCTGCAACCCGGGCATGTGCCCTGGCTGGGAATCAAACCTGCGACACTTTGGTTCGCAGCCCGCGCTCAATCCACTGAGCTACGCCAGCCAGGGCTCAGTTCAGCACTTCTTAAACCTTGGGAAAATGTCTTCCTGACTCTGAAATACCCAAACGACAAAAGCCTACTTGACAGATTTCTTTGTGCGACTGAACTAAAGGAATTCCCTGTGCGATGTGAAGGAAAACTAAGACTAAATTTACTCCCAGATTTCTCATGGCAGAATCTGCTGGCCAAGTCCTTCCGGGCTGGCTGTGGCCTCGTCGGCTCTCCCCCAGCCACCTAACCTTCGGACTCCGAAGCAGTGTGGTTGCATTGCCAGGAAGCGGGGCAGCGAGGGGAAGAAAAAGCAACCACAAGGCCATGTTCATGATGCGACTCCCTGGGTCTGGTTCGCAAAGGCGGCCCGCTGGCCTGGCCGCTGGGGTGCTCACCAAGCCCTGCAGGCCCCACCTCCGCAGCTGCCTCCTGCAGGACTCAGACCTCCGCGCCCAGGAACTGCTGCTGTGCCCCGGTCGCCGCCTGCTGGCTGATGCCTGGTCCTGGGCCTGGTGTTCCGGCTTCCCTGTGGCGGGGCTAACCCTGTCCTTCCAGCCTAATCCCGCCGCACGAGGGCCCTGCCACCGCCAGGTCTAGGGCTGTGAGCCTGACCCCCACCGCCTCCCCCGCCCCCTGCCTCCCCACACACACACTACTCAGGTCCCCCCCATCTGTCCAGTCTGGGCCAAGCCCTGACTCCTGGGTGGCTCCAGCACCCTATTCTGGGGCGACAGTGGCCAGCTCTGCTTATTGCGCCCCTTCAGACGGACTGTGCCTCTCGTGGGCTTCTAAGGTGGTTCTCTCTGCAGGGTCAGATGGGAACTTCCGAATTGGGGGGGGGGGGCCCTTTCGGACAGCTGTTCGGCAGCCCCTCAGAGCCCGCGCAGCGTTCGCTCACGCATGCGCATCCGGGGCACTCTGCGCCCGGGTGAAAGGATGGGGACCCCGCACACCCCCCGCGCACTGTCTGATGGGACAGGCGGAAAGGAAGTACTTCCCAGAGCGTCACAGAAGCGTCCTCGGTGAGGGCCCACGGCCTTTGTTCTGACGGCATTTGTTTAGTAAGAGAAACGGGGCCGCGCGAGGGCCTCTACCTTTGAAAAAGTAACGCTCGTCCCTTCCCCACGTCCAGACGTGGACGAAAGCGTCTATGTCTTGCGCCGGGAGTCCGTGCCAGCCCGCGAGGATGGGGATGGGGTCCCCGTAGCGGGTCCGGTTGTTCCGGTTTTCGTAAAGCCAGTACCAGCTGCGGCGGAAGAAGTAGGTGCTGAACCTCACCGTCACCTCTCCGTGGTGGTTTCTCTCCCTGCGAATCCAGTCAAAGGCAGTGTCAAATGCGCCTTCGCAGGAACCTTAAAAAAAAAAAAAAGAAGGTCCAGCCCTTGACACCTGGTGCAAAAACCAGCGGTTCCCTCTCTCCTGGGTGACTTGTGCAGAGAGCACCGCTAGGCTGAAGCTTTCTACTGAGACATCTTAGAGCCAGACACGGTGGGGGAGTGGGAGTAAGCCTCCCCCGGTGGAGGGCAGGGAGCAGGAGGCAGCCGGTGGCCCCCCGACAGGCCTGGGCACAGGAGCCGCTCCAGCCCCGTTGTAAACTGTGCCCTGGCTCACCGTCCGAAGGCCTGTACTGGGAGGCCAGCGACACGGCCACCTTAAGTCCAGCTGACGCCCCCTGATGGCTGCTCTGGCTTCTCCGCAGGGAGGAGGTTTGGCTCTGGGCACAGCTGAGGGAGATACCCCCGAGTGGTGGTGTGGTGCCTGACCTGCCCTCCAAGGGGCTCCGTGGTGAGAATGGGATGCTGTGGGTGGCACCGAAGTGGGCACGGTCCCTGTTTCAGACGGAAGAGTGGAGGGTAGCTCCCTTCCCTGCAGCTGCGGAGCCGAATCATTCCTCACTTCCATCAAATAATGAACCGCCGGCCCTCGGGCCTGAACAATCAGACAGACATTACAGCTTATCCCGGCATGGCCGTGCTGTTCCGTGCCTGAGATCACGGACGACTTCTTCCAGTGGCTCCCAGCTCCCGTGGCTCTAGAGGGACACCCTGGCTGGGCGGCCAGCCTGCGTTTAGAAAACCACCCTGTCCCAGGAATACGGTGTGTCATGAGAAAGCGGACAGAGAACGAGCAAACGCAAGGGGGTGCGCAGGCCGCCTTTCACGGTCTCGGAGCCTCACGGCAGCTGCCCGGGGGCCGTCGGGCTGAGGAGCGAGTGGGGTCCTGCTGCGCCCCGCCAGCCCCGAGGGCGAGCTCTCCGTGCAGGTCTTACCGTACAGCTTTTGGATGGCTTTCCTGTCTGACCAGTCCAGCTCCAGCGCAGGCCCCTGGGGGACGTAATTCGGCTGCATTATGGATCCTGGCCTGTAGCTGTGCGGCAGGCCCAGCACGTGGCCGATCTCGTGGACAGCCACCTAGGAGGGAACACAGGCCACCGGTGCGGTGCAGCCCTGGCTGTCCGGGCGCCACCCCACCCCCGGGGCAGGCTGCTCTGGGGGGGAGTATGCTGGGGGGGGAGGGAACCTTCTCAGGGGGACGCAGACACTTCAGCAGAGAGGCCCTGGCCCCCCGTACTCCCACCTGCCCGTGCAGCTCTGCCCTCTGCTGCCTCATTGCTGTGCCCAGCAGCCAGCACGAGACCGCTGACCTTGAGGAGGCTGATGCCCATGTCACTGGTGGGAGGGGTGAAGTGCTCGTCATCGTCGAAGTGAATGTCGCCCAGGCGCCAGGCGTGTGCAAACTCCTGCCCGCTCCCGTCGAAAACCCGAGGACAGCCCAGGTGCCGGCCTGGCCAGGGGAGAGGGAGGCGGGCCAGGTGAGTCGGGGGTGCCCACTGCACAGACCCCTTACCTGGCGGGGAATGTACACCCTGGTGGGGTTTCCCAGCTTGAGGGGACTGCGGTCCCGTAGCAGGAGCAGCGACCCCGGACCAGCCCCTGAGCGAGAGGAGCAGTGAGACTCGGCTGTTTATAAACTGGGTCACTAGGTTTAAGGGCGCAGACAGCCGGGCACCCAGTGTGCTGGGAGCCGAGAGCAGAGCCCGGGCTCCACTTGTCTGCGAGCAGGGGTGCGAGGTGGGCGTGGGTTGCTGGAGGCCTGCAGAGGAGACCAGAGCCGCGCTGGACCCCATGGGCTGGACCCCACTAGCTGAGTGCCCAGCAGGAACACAGGTGCTGCCCAGTGGTCACACCCTTGCATTTGTAGCGTTTCCCCGCCACCCGTGCCTTGTGTACTTCCCGCATTAGGGAGTTGTGAGACCAGCGGCGCAGCTGTTAGCACCCAGCTGGGGCCTGGGGGACAGCCACCCCGTCTGCTGAGTGCCCTGAGCCCCTGTGAGCAATGCTCACGGCTGACCTGCGCTGCTCTCCCTGTGAGACCCTGTGGGCTTTTCGCAAGGTGGCACGCCTGTGCCCTTCCGAGTGAGTCATAACAAAGCTACATCTACAGAGGGCTTACAGTGTGCCTGTGCCAGGACAGGTGCCCTCTCAGAACAGCCTGGGAGGCGGGGTTGGTGCCACCGCAAAGCGCCCTGCGGGTGACCACGCGGAGCAGGAGGCCAGGGTGGGGCTCCCCAGGTCACCCTGTTCCACCTGAAGCTCATGCTAACTGGTCCCTACCTCGGGCTATGCGGGGAGGTAGAGAGGGCCCTGCTGCCTGCAGAGAGGACAGGGCGGGGGCAGAGTCTCCACCCTTCGTACCTCGTCCAAAGCCCAGCTTTATGTCAATGGTGGCCGCAGGGGCAGTGAGGTCCTCCCGGAAGTTCAGGGGCATCACCTCGCTCCACATCCTGAAGGCCAGGCGGAAGATGTACCGCTGCTCCTGCACGGACAGCTGGCTGCTGTAGCCCTCCCCCATCAGCCTCCAGGTTAGGGTCCTTTTGGCGAAGGCCAGGGTGCCCCCACTCTGCGGGGAGCCCTCAAGCTGCCAGCCTGGCCCTGGAAACAGCAGATGTAGGAAGCGCTTCGGGCGGGGGCGTGGGGTCAGTGGGGTCCGGGGTGCGGTGCTCTTGGCCCGCAGCTGGGGCAGCTCATCGGAGACGCCGCAGCGAGGCCGGTTCATGGCCGCCAGCGTGGCCGCGTCCAGCTTCCCGCTGGCAGGCAGCGCGTTGACTTTCTGGAACCTGCGGAGGGCTTCAGCCAGGGCGGCGCCCTGGGGACCCTCAGGCGGCTGGTCACGGCGGGGACCCCGGGGCACTGGGGCCGGGAACCCCGCCCCCGGGGTCCCCTCCGCCCAGCCGTATTTAGACAGGAACCGCTGCGGGGAAGAAACGCACCCGTCGGTGGGGGGCGCAGCTGAGGGCGCACTCCACACCCGTGTCCTCTGATCGTTCATGCCATGCGGGCCAGTGGGCATCTGCGTGACGCCATCCGTGTTTACTACCCTGTGTATTTACTTCCGCTGGGCGGCATTTCTACCCTGCTATTGGTGGTTTGTGCGAGGTCCAGCACTCGACAGGCGTACGCACACCTGTGCGAGTGCGTGCGTGCGTGCGTGCGCGCGCGTAGTCGCAGCCTCGGCTTCCCCTACCTGCGCAGCGCGGAGGTTGGCGATGGGTGTGGCCCGGCGCAGCGGGGACGGCGCCAGGTCCCAACGGCCCCGGCTGTGGAAGAGGGCCTCTGGCTGGGCAGGCCGCGGGGCCGCGAGCCCGCAGAGCAGCAGGGTCAGCCGGAAGATGGAGTCCACAAGCATGGCCCTGTCCGAGCCGCCTTCCCGCCTCTGAGCCGCTGTCTCCCCTCCTGCGGGAGGCCCGGGACTTCTTATCGTGTGCTGCCGAGGGCCCCGCCCTTCTCACCCGAGTGCGAAGTGTGCCCACCAGGGGCAGCAGGCCCTGCGGGCCGCTCTTTGAAGACCCCGGGACCACCCCTCTTGAAGCTGGGTGAGAACGCCCCCCTCTCCCCCAGCTCCGTTTGCAGAGTCCTCCAGCAGCCGCAGGGCACGCATGCGGCAGCAGCGGCTGTGTTTACCAGGGGTCGCTGGGTGGGCGTGGCTGCGGCCTGCGAGCTGGTGGGAGTGGAGGCTCGACACCCACACACCCGCCCCGGCAGCCCCGGCTGAGCGCCGCACCTGCTCTGAAACACCCGGACCATTTAGTTTGCTCGAAGTTTGGGTCTGTTTTTGTGGAGGGAGTGGAAATTGCTTTAACTTTTTTTAGCCTTTTATTTTTTTACTTGTCAATTACAGTTGACATTCAGTATTATTTAATACTAGTTTTGGGTGTGCAGGTTAGTGGTTACACATTTATATAATTTACAAAGTGATCGCCCCCCATAAGTCTGGTACCCCCATAAGTCTGGTACCCGCACACGGCACCACACGTGTTTCCTGTGCTGTCTTTACAGGCCCGTAGTGGGGGTCCTTTGGGGTTGGGAGCTGGGGTTTGGGGAATTGTAGTTTGTTTATCAGATTTTTTTCTCACTGCTTTTCTTTCTCTTTATAAAAGGAATACTTAATCACTATAGGAAAATGTAGATTCTGAAAGTACTGAGAATAAAGGAGGGAATCCTGTGATTCAGATGGCAACGTTTTTGTGAACATTCTTGCAGAGATATATAGATATATATACATTTAGTGTACATGCATGGAGAAGTACCTCTGTGTGTGAAATTTCACATAAATGGCATATTCTCTACTTTTTTTTTTTTTTTAGAGAGAGGAAGGGAGGGAGAAAAAGAGGGAGAGAAACTTCAGCGAGAGAGAAATGTCGATCGCTTGCCTCTCGCCCGCACCCAGACCGGGGACCTCGGCCTGTGCCCTGGCCGGGGATGGAGCTGCTGAGCCACACCGGCCAGGACATGTTCTCTGTTTTACTCTGTTGTCGGAACTTAGTGGAGTGTCATGTGCGTCTTTGTGTCTCTGTGAGCGTGGGTGTTCATCGTCCTAGATCACGGCCACACGGAGCTCGGTCTGTGCATCAGGGGTTTTCATCAGAGGATAAGCGAGAGCCACACCTGAGGCTCCGGAACATGCCCCGGGCCGCACTGCCCCCCTCCCCTGCCACCCCAGGAAAGCAGCGCACGGGAGGGAGAGGGCGGGCAGGGCCAGGATGCTGTGCAGAGTGTCCAGGGCGCCCGAAGGACGAGGTCCTCTGGCCGTGACCGCAGGTGAGCGCCTGGCACCGCGCTGTCCAAGGTCAGAGCCGGTGCGGGGCCGTGGGGCGGCTTTCAGTCATTTATTCGCTCATCGTCCGGCAGATCCCGTGACTGTCCTAGGGACAGGGAGGACCCAAGGGAACACGATGGGATCATCCTCCACCCTCACGGAACTCCTGTTCTCCCGGGGAGGAAGACGGTAAACAACACTGAACGAACAGCTCAGAGGGTGACGGGCTCCTCACTGGGAGAACCAGGTGCCTGGGGGGTGGGGCGGGGGGGGTGTCATTGTCCAGGTGGGCAGGAGGCAGCTCTTGGAGATGTGGAACTTGAGCAATGGAAGAAAAACGTGATGTGCCCCTATGTTTGCCCGTTTGCTCACCTGTGCTAACAACACACGCGGGTGACCGCCCATCCGACCGGTGACCAGTGGCTGCCGCCCCCCCCCCACTCCGTGCGGCTGAAGCCAAGCAGGACTGCTGGGCGGAAAGGTGTCGCCCCCCCCCCCCGCCCCCCGGCTTCATCGACTTTTCTTCTCTTTTCTAATTGCAGTCTCAAACTGTGTTTCGATTAGCAGACAAACCCTGTTTTCTCTGGGGAAACAAAACCCAGAAAAGGTGCAGGGCTTAGGACGACACGACCCAAACCGCTGTCCAGCCGTCCTCCCCGCGCCAGGCGGCTGGGGTTCCGAGTGTGGAACAGAACTGAGAACTCCGCGCCCGGAGCTGCTGCCCCGAGGGCTGATGTCACACAGCCCAGGTCTGACGGGGTGAGGGACGCAGAGGGCGCCTGTTTGTTCCGCGGGCTCTGGCTTGGGACCGCTCCTGAGCGACAGCTGGGCCCAGTGGGGACAGTCACATCCCCCCAGGGATCTGGGGGGCCAGGTGTTGATTGCTGCAGGGCCCTGTTCTCTAGTTAACGTCTTTCTCTCTCTCTCTTTTTTTTTTCATGTCTTGGGCCGTCGGCCTCATGCAGGTGCGGATGACGGGACCCCGGGAAGCGTGCCTGCCACCTGCCGGTGTCCGGGAGGGCTCCTCTCCCCGCCGCGGCCCAGCCTCTGCAGGGCCCGGCTCCTCCAGGTCCCGAGTGTGCGGCTGAGCAGAGTGTGCGCGCCAGGTAAGTCGGTGGGATTTTGGAGGGAAACGGCAGAGGAGGGTGTGTGACCTACAGGATGCGGGACGAGGCCCTTGGGGAAACCAGGTCCCGGTCTGTGCAGCACACGCCTGTCTCTGAGCCTGGGGGAGGGATTGGCTGGAAGCTTCCAGACTCTCCTTAAGTGCTGAGCTGGCATCACCCAGTTGTCAGTGGGAGAATTGAAAGCACTTCTCCTGTAATACACATTGTCCACCAAATGGGTTTGCTGGTCTCCACAATGCACTGCGAACGTAACATCTGGAAAGAGACCGTCCTAAGTTATTCCTACAGAAGGTCTTTAAGCCGAAGGGGCCGCTGGGAGTCAAGTCTGACGTGGAAAGGGAGCACGCTCTGGCGTTTGGGGGGAACCGCCTGCTGGTTCCTTATAGCTGCACGTTACTGCCTGCGTCAGGGGAGAGGTTTTCACGCTCTCTGCCCCGCTGCCCGTCTTCTCTGTGACCTCCCATGTCAGTCGCTTGCCATCCACGGATCACCCCCCACCCCACGCTGGGCCGGCTGGGCTCCGAGGCCTCCCCGGGACACACCGCTGTGGGTCACAGGCAGGAGACTCTGGTTTGGGGGTCGTTCTCCCTCCCTGGAGGAAGCACACTCAGGTTGCCCCACGGCCGTGGGGGGAGAGGAGGGGAGCCCCGGTCACTGCCTGCCTGCCCCCCCCCCCCCCCCGCCCAGGTGCGTGCTTGACCTCGGCGCCATGATTGAGAGGGTGGACGTCG
This sequence comes from Phyllostomus hastatus, assembly GCF_019186645.2. Lineage (NCBI taxonomy): Eukaryota > Metazoa > Chordata > Mammalia > Chiroptera > Phyllostomidae > Phyllostomus > Phyllostomus hastatus. Next base: position 31,276,189 of record NW_025334004.1, read on the forward strand.
AAACAATGTTGCTCATCTGTGGCGGCTTGCTGATCGCAGCCTTCTTCCTCCTGTGCTGTTTCCTCTGCGTTTACTGCAAGCTGGCCAGCGTCTTGAGGTGCGTGAGTGGGTGAGAGTGAATGAGACCCCTCCCGTGGGACCCCCGGGGCTCTCTGCTGGAGCAGGGCCCCTCCTTGCCCTGGGGCCGCACCCTGGCTGAGGTCGGGAGCAGCAGGCAGGTCTGGAAAGGCAGAGGCCGGTGAGCACAGGACCTTGGCTTCTTCCCCTCCTGGCTTGGGTTTGTGAGCTCCCAGGTGAGAGTTGTCAGCCCGGCCGGCAGGTGGCTCTGTGTGTCAGTGCTCCCTGCTGTCACCTGACCCTGTGGAGTGCACCCTCAGCTGTGGGACTCAGCTTAGGGGCGGCCCTCCCTGCGCCCCGGGTCCTGCAGACTGCAGACTGCGGGCGGGCCCTGTCCCTGAGTGTCTGCCTCCCGTTCACGCAGAGGGCAGGCTGAGCCGGCCTCCCCGGGCCTGAGCCGGGGGCTCTCACCCTGTTCCCTCACTCACTGCCCACGGCCTTGGGGACAGAGAAGTGGGCCTGCGAGACTGTGTGAAGATCCCGGGGGGCGCCTGACAGTGGGTGTAGGTCAGGGTGACACCTTGGAGCTCTTGTCAAAGTGTGTCTCACTGTATGTGGGGCACAGGCGCAGCCTTCCCAAAGGTGAAACGAATGGGGTGAATCTGGGGTGCTGGGGAGTCCCATATCCGGGGCTCATGGCCTGCGGCCCCTCCCACCACACTAAACTGGCACCAGGCGCTGACCAGGTCAGACCAGCCGCCCCGGGGGCCAGGCCTGCAGCCTGCGTCCCTGGAGCCACTGTACCCTCCCTCGACGTTCATGCAAACGTCTGGGAAGGACCGGGTGAGAACGGGGGGCGGGGCCGAGGTACAGTCTCGGGCTGCGGGCACACGGCGTGGTTTGCCCAGCCGAGAACAGCCGTTGTGAGAGGTGGGCTTTAAAAAAGACACCTAATCTGTGCTTTTTACAAAACCCCTGCAGGAAGCTGTGATGACCGGCGGTGCTGACCCCGGAGGCCAGCGATTGGGGGCGGGAGGCGGCCATGCTGAGGCGCTGCCCTCTCTGCACTGGCCACTGTCAGTGCCCCCCAACCCGGCTGTGCAGAGACTGCCCCCCAGAGAGGTGGGCCCCCCCGCGCCCCGGGGCCGCGGGCCACGCCCTGAAGTACAGGCATCCATGCCGAGCTCAGCTGCCTCCTGACTCCGTTCTTCGCAGGTGGTCGGGGCCCCCAAAGGCAGGGGCTGCGCTGTCCCTGGCCCCGGGCCCCAGTGCAGGGCCCACACTCAGCGGGTGTCGGGGGTTGGGGGTGGGCAGGGAGGGCGACCGCGCTGACCTCTGTCAGTGCACCTCGGACCTCGAGACACAGCAGCAAGCCCGAGCCGTGTCGGTGAGAGCGTGCAGTGCACTGCTTACTGGTCACCAGCGCTGTGCTCCTGGCCCGCTCCGGGGCAGTGGGGGCACCGCCCCGAGCTGCCGTGGAGACACCCAGGAGGGCCGCGCTCAGGCCTCTGTTGAGGGAGCTCAGAGGGCAGGAGGGAGTCCTGGGCACCTGGGACCCGGCCCTGGGCGTCTTGTTTCCAACCCTCCTCCTGGGGCCACGCTGCTTCCCTGCCTGGGCTTCCAGAAGCTTCTGGGCTGCTACCTTCCTTCTCGTTCCCAGCAGAGAAGTCCAGGCACAGCCCATCATGGGAGGGCCGGTTCTCGTCCCCATCCCGATCCACACGTCCGGGTCCTCATCGGTGGCAGCTCTGCAGGGGGCGGGGGCGGGGGCAGGGCCACGCAGAGCAGGGGGAGAAGAGGGACCTGGGTTCCCGGGCCTTGCTTGCTCCGTGTGGGGAATCCTGTGTGACACTCACTCGCGGGCTTTTCACCGAGTTCGGGGCGTGCACTGGGTGCCCCCCCTGTGACTGACGTCGGGACGGAGAGGGCCGTTCCCCATCCTCTGCCCAGATAGCCCCCACCCGCAAAGAGCGCGTCTCTGGGACTGGAGGGCGGGGCCCAGTTCCCCGAGCACCTGGCCCCGGGCAGCCGGCCGGGCTCCATCCCTGAGTCCAGTCGGCCTCCAGGCCCCCGGGCTCAGAGGTGCTCCGGCCGGAGGCCTGTGGTTCCAGGAGCCCCACTAAGTGGAGGGCGGTCAGACCCCTGCACAGACACTGTTATAGAAGCTCCTGCAGCTCTGGGTCAGCGGGTCTGTGCCCGGCCCCGCCCCACTCGGTCCCGAGGGTGGCTCTGGGTTCCGCCGCCCAGTTTCTTTGTGTCACAGACACACCTGGTGGGGTGGCTTGGGGACATGTCATAGGGAAGGCCCGTCACCAACCGTGAATGCAGAGAGGGGTGAAAAGACCGATTCTCCCGTAAGGACTGTGTGTACCTCCTGAGCAGGGTCGTGCCTGCTAACAAGACTAAAGGAACAGTTGCCAGGGCAACCGTGCTACTTCAGCTTTTGTAGTTTTTATCAGTAGTTTTTGAAATGAAGACTTCTAGTGCTGTTAAGGATATTAAGGTCTTTTTGTTAGTTACATTTGAAACACTTCCTGATTACACAAATTGCCAATCTACAAATAATAAATAAAATCACACCGTTCAAAACTGTGTTGATTTTTTAAAAAGATTCAGTAATAAGTATATGAGGAACTTCTAGTATCCAAAGATTTTTCTTGTTGATGTTTACAAGGAAATTGATGTTTGCCAATTCAACTCAGTTATTATTTAGGATTCGATTTGATTGCAACAGGAATCTCAAAAGAACAGTGGCTCACACAGAAGTAGTTCACGTTTCTCTTACACTCAGGGAGTTCAATAGCATCCCAGGGGCATCTGGTCCGGCTAAGCTTCCTTGCCCAAGGTCATCTCAGGGCCCAATAGGGTTGTTGGAGCTCCAGCTCTTAAGGCTGCATTCCAGGAAACAGGAAGGAGGATGAGGCCTCTCCTGCCCTGACCGACTGGGCTGCATTTACATTTCTGAAGGAATCCTCTGCATCTGACGGGGCTGTCCACAGCATGCAAAGCAGGAACTTCAGGCCCGTTTCACAGGACAAATGAAACCACTCAGGCACGGCACAGCTCACCCTCCCCACCAGGGCTGCTGGTGTTCAGAACGTGGGCACGTCAGTTTCCTCCCCAGACACGGCTCTGCCCTGGAAACCGTCCACACGGTCGCCGTGTGGCTCACTGGACGGCCCCCTGCTGCCGAGGACGCCCTCTCGCAGGGCCTGGGGGCTGTGGGCACTGGGCGAGGGTCCGAGTAGCCTCCACGGAGGGAAGTGACACGTACGTGTGCCGCCCCCGGTCCCGTCCTGACCGCCGGTGTGCAGGTGGCTTCACGCGGGCGCGTGGCGGTGTCGGAGGGCTGTGCCTCACACGGTCCGCAGGCGGCAGCCGCTGTCCTCGGCCTGCGGGGAGCCCCGGCCCAGGGCTCCCGCGGGGGGCCCGCTCAGCAGTGGGGAGGCCGGAGCGCCCTCCGGAGGCCCTCGGCCAGGGCTCGCGGCGTGGGGCTCTCCGCCGTGCAGCTCACGGGCAGGCCCTGGGCGGCCAGGGCGCGGGCAGTGGTGGGGCCGATGGCTGCGAACTGCGGAGGGGGAGGAGGGGCCTCAGTGCGCCTGCAGGCGGGGGGGTGGGGGTGGCGGCTGCGGGGCCCTGCATGCAGGGCCTGTGGGACACCCACTTATCACGACACCTCTCCGCCCGAGGGCCTGTGTGTGGCAACACTTCCTGGGCGAAGGCGGCTTTAGGGCGGCAGAATGCCTTCGCCTCCACGCTGCCATCGCCACCTCACCGCCCCCCCAAGTAGGGTGGTGCCCCGCCTGCAGCTCGGGGGGCTCGAGCCACCGCTGCCCTGGCTGCGTCCCAGGAGCCCTCACTGCAGATAGTTCTGCCTCGTGTCTGGGGCCCCGGGGAGGCAGGCAGGTGCCATACAGCACAGAGTGGGGTGGGGATGGCGGCCGCACCTCCGGGAAGCAGAGCCGTCAAGACCAGCGCCCCAGGGCGAGGGTCAGGACCGCCTCCCTGAGGCCAGCATTCCACTGTGACCCTGGTTTGGGTCCTGTCACCCCGGCGTGCCCAGAGGCCCACGTTCTGACGTGGGGAGGGCCGGCAGTGCAGACGGGTGTCCTACGGCTCCAGGTGACAAAGCCACTGCCGCAGCAGGCACCGTGAGGGCCGTGATGGCACGGAGACCCCGACAAACTCGGTCCCTGAGGAGTGCGAGTGTGAGTCCTCTGAGTCAACAGACGTGGAAGGGGGGCGTGCTTTTTAACAGCAGATTGTCTCGGGGTGTTTAGGTGGAGAAATGAGTGAGGAAGCGGCTCGGAGCGGCCAAGGGCAGCATCAGGGAGCGCCAGCCAGGAGGGGGCCACTGCGCCTCCGGCCGGGCCCGCAGGGTCTCCCTGCCGTGGGGCGCCCGCCCGGTCAGTGGGGCTTGAACTTGACTGGAAGCTCTAGGATAGTTAGCAAACATTTTTAATCTGAAAAAGACCCAAAGCACTGAGGACCTCACCTTAATCTGATCGATGGAGCTACCAGACAAGTCCTGGATGTGCTTCAGGCTGTAGGCTAGGCCCGAGGGGCTGAAGAAGGTGATGCCGGCCGGCACGCCCTGCGGGGGGTGGGGGGGGAGGAACAAGCACAGCCCTCGTGAGCGGCCGGGAGAGAGAGAGGTCCCCAGCCTGTCCCCATGGACCCCAGACCCTAGGCAGCCAGGCGGGGTTCCTGCAGGCAGGTTCCTGGTCAGTGCTGGCCCGCCTCATCCACGGAGACCAAGTTCAAGAGGGGGTCTGTTTGAGAGAGGGCGCAGTCAGGAGGAGGGGCACTGCTCCTGGTCACTCTGGCCCCCGGTGGGGCCTGCCTGGTCGAGGACACGGGCCCCATGTGCCCAGCCGAGGGGACGACGCCTCTGGCACCTGTGGCCACAGCGGCACTGACCCAGTGTGGCGGCCGCCCAGCCCGCCCCGGCAGGTCCCCAGCCCTCCCGGAGCAGAGCAGACGGTGGACGCACCGGCCTGCCCCCCTGCCTCGCACCAGCGACGTGCCCCAGAGCAGCCTGTGCTGAGTGGGTGGCGGGGGGGGGGCACGGCTCACCGAACCCCCGTGTGGAAAACGCCTCCAACTCAAACAGGCGCCCTCCACGCCCCGCCTGAAGCCCCCGAAGGTCGTGTGGCCCACAGTTCCCGCAGACTCCTGCCGGGGGGCGGCCGGAGGCCTTCCCAGCCTCTGCCGGACGGCTCCCCCAGTGCCACATGGCGGACACACGTCAGGGCCACTGTTTGTTTCAGGCTCACTAGGCCCAGAGCGCTGTACGGAGCACTTCGTGAAAACTGTGTCCGTTGGTCCTTACGGACCTGACCAGCCGAGTCTGCTCCTGGTTCACGGACACAGAGAGGAAGCCCCGGAGAGGCCAGGTACTCAGCCTCACCGCTGGGCGGTCCGGGAGGCCAGGCCTCACCCTGCCCCCCTCCACCCTGCACCCTCGCCCTGCCCCAGCCCTGCCTGGGCCGCACCCACCTGCTCGGAGAAGTAGCTGGTCAGGTTCACTTGGATTCCTGGGTGCGGGGCCTTCTGGTAGACCGTGAGGCTCTCCAGGGGGATCCCTGCCCAGGGCCACAGCCAGGAGACAGGGTTACTGCCCTGGGGACACTGGGCGTCTGCGCTGCAGGGTGTCAGCAGGGACCCCGACCCCACACCGCCCTGAACAAGCAACAAGCACGCCCGTCTGGCCCTCTGCAGCCGCTGAGCAGGAGTGGCTGGGGGCGGGGGCTGGGGCACGGTGGCAGGGCAGGGCCCTGAACCCAAGGGCTCCCTTCACGCCCACGGGCGCCTCTTGTTCCCGCAGCGCATTCAGAGGCAGAGGCTAGCGTGGGGAGCCGGGACGCGCCGTCGCTCCGATTCAGGACGGGAGGTGAGTGGCAGCAGGCCCGCAGCCGCCCTGGGTGCGGAACGGCCCTGGGTGCGGACCAGCGGGCTGAGCAGATCCATCGTGGTCCCAGGGACCGGGTGCTTTCGGAGAGCTGGGGTCAGGCACAGCTCCGTGGGGCGGGCGCTGTGGCCCCACCCCTTCACAGATAGGGAGAGGGCCGCGCAGAGAGAGCCCGGGACTCCCTGGGCTCCTACAGCTACAGGAAGGCGGAGGGAGGGTTCAGGTCTGCTCTCCTCTCACCCTGAAGGGCACAGTCCAGACGCCTGACGCCCCTCCCTGAGCTCCCAGACCCCAGTGACACTCGGCGTGCCCGTAGCTGGCGCCGGGCCGCCTGGCAGGAGCAGGTCTACTGGCAGGAGCCAGGCAGCGATGCCTCCACGCCGGGCCAGCTGGGGCCTGCAGGGCCAACTGCCCCCCGGACCACGGAGGCTCCCCCCGGCAGACCCCGGAGAAGCGAGGGGGGCAGTGCGTGCTGGTCACCTTTGTCCTTGAGCATTTTTGGCAGGATCTCTCCTTTGAGGGCCCCGCAGGGAAACAGCAGAGGCAGTGCCGAGGACTCCCCTGCGAATCAAGAACCAGACGTCGCATGGCTTTGCAGAAACACCGGGAGCTGCCTGCTCTGCTCCTGAGGCCTCAGCTCCGGCGAGTGCAGGAGGAAGGGGCAGCCGCCTCCTCGCTGACCGTGTCACGTGAAGGTCACAGAGGCAGTGTGGCTGCAGGTGCCTGGGAAACTGACAGCCACACGAGCCAGGGTCTGCTGTCACCTGTGCTCCCATAACTCTCCTCCCTGACGTGGCCCCTGGGCAGCAGTCCCTGTTTAGAATGAGGCTTCACACCTTAGCTGGGGTTAGAGGGGGAGAGTCAGGCCTGGCGCTGGCCCCAGGGCAGACGTGGTCCGAATGCGGCCCACCTCCGCAGGGGCCTTGGGCGGCGGGGAAGTGGCAGCCGGGTGTGGCTCTGCGGCACCCCCCAAGGAAGACAGCCGCATGTCCACCGCTGTCCTGGCCAGGACAGTGGCCACCAGCAAAGTGCCCAAGGGGCTTTCTAGCAAGCCTAACCAGAGGTGGGGGGGGGGCTTTGGAAAATTCCAGAATCCACCCCTCACAGCATCTCTTCTGCGGGTCCAGCAGAGTACTGCGTTACTTATTCTCGAGTGCGGGCCGCCGCTGGGGGGACAGGGCCGGCGTCTAGTTCCCGCTGCCCACCAGCGAGTGCCCAGCAGGGGGCCAGCTCCGCGGCCCCGCAGCTCAGCAGGCGTCAGAGACGAGCACGGCCCGCCCCGCCCCAGGAAGAAAACCCGACACGCCCCGCCTGAAGGTCCTTCCCTGCCAGGGGGACCCGCGGCACCACCGCTGCCCCCGGGAGCTGACCCGCTCAGGAAGTCCAGGCAGACACGGGCAGACCTCGGGGACACTGCGGGTCGGGTCCCAGACCACGGCCGTACGGTGAGTCGTGGTCTTCTGCTGGTGGAGGGTCCCGCCTCCACTGTGCAACCAGATCCCTGAAGCACAATGGAGCGAGGCGCAGCAACACGAGGCCTGCTCAAACCCACTCCTTTTTGGGGTACGCACACCTGCAGACTTTTAGCCCAAAGCGGCCAGTGCCTCATGTGTTCACATAAAGCCGGCCGCCTGCAGGGGCGAGACGGGGCCTCCCCAGGGAAGCAGGGCGAGGGAGGGGCCTGGCAGGGGTCTAACCGACACAGAGATGGTGGATGGGGGGGCTCGGAGCCCCCGCTCCGTTCCTTCAGCGGGAAGGAGGCCGGGACTGCAGGCCTGTGGAGGCCGAGGACAGAACAGGCGCTGAGAACCCAGCGTGCTGTGCGGCTGGGCGGGGGGCTCAGCAGAGGGTCACTGCCCGTAATTAAGGCCACAAGACTGGCTCTTTAAATGCCGCGTCGCCGGAGGAGATGCGTGTGTCTCTCAAACCCTGACCGCTTCAGGTCTGCAGTGGTCCGTCCGTCCGCCTCTCCTGGGCGCCGCAGCGAGGACCCAGGTCGGGCTGGCAGTGTGCTCGGAACTGTCGGTGATTAGGACACCGAGGCGGGCGGGGAGGACATTTCACACGGACTGCAGCTCCGTCTGTCTGCTCTCGTGTGTGTGTGTGTGTGTGTGTGTGTGTGTGTGAGAGAGAGAGAGAGAGAGAGAACTGTCTTCTGCCTTCTACTCTGTAACCTGTGTTTTCTCTCCCACCAGAGGAGACATCCCGGGAGAGAAGGAGCACCGTCTGCCACGACGACAAGCTATCAGATCCAACCAGTTAACAGCTTCAAGCACTTCCAGCAGTGCCTGCCACGTGGTGAGCAGGCGTCAGGTGAAAGAAATACAACAGCAATAACTGGGAGCTGGCCTGTTTACTCCAAGCACTAGAAGTAGATCCTTAGCTTCAGAGTTTACCGGGGGAGGAAATCCTAAACGCGCTGGTAGAACCAAGGTGAATGTCCTTGTTGGAAGGCAAGACGCATGCTTATTTGGGTGCTTGAATTGCAAGCTGAAGCTTTAGGGGCCCACAGACGCGAGCCTCGCGAGGACCGCCGGCCAGCGCCCTCCGCCCTCCGCCCTCTGCGGTGGGGGCAGAGCGCGCCCCTGGCTGCCCGCCCTCCCTCCCTCCCAGCGGCAGCTCTGGGGACCGAAACACGAGGGTCACACCTTGGGAGCGACACGGGCCTCCCTGCCTGGCGCCGCGGAGGGGGCTCCGCTCCAAGGCTCTGGGCCTGGCCGGGAGGCCCGACACAGCCACCTCCTTCCGGAACCGAGGCACGCCCCCTGCCCGGGAGTAGGCTGGGCCTCCTGTTCCAGGTGGAGCTCCCGGTCATGCCCTCACAGGACCAACAGCTAAGCTTGTTAATCCCACCGGGTGCCCAGGGCTACCGTCTACATGGATTTCCACTTTAAAAAGGGGCCTGCATGTGTCTAATGGCGACCACGGCCCCTTGAAAGGACGACAGAAACAAAGAGCCTGGAGGTGGGTCATCTCCCCCTCTGCGTCCGGGCCGTCCCCTCGGGAGCTGCCGGGGAAGAGCCCAATCTCGGGGCTCCCCCACCCCAGGGAAGACCCGAACAGTTTGCTTTCGTTCGAGCGGTCTCCACCCTTTGGTGCAGGGGGAGGCGCAGGAGGGGGTGGCGGGAGGTGGGCCGCACCGCACACGGGCACAGACACGGTCCCTCCCGGGTGGCTCACGCCGGGCACCTGGGCCCGGGCCATCGGGAGAAGGCACCAAGGACAGACGCCGTCCCGCGGCGGCGGCAGGCGTGGGCCCAGCCAACGGAAGCGAGCGGCTCCTTGGGGGCGGCCCTTCCCTACTCACGGGAGCAGATGAGCTCCGCCAGCTTCTCCGCGTTGCCACAGCGTTCCCCCTCCGTGTCCAGGCCCATTTTGTTCGCTGGAAGACAGTGGAAACAACGTTGCTTTGTGCGGCCGTTGAAGGCCCTCTGTTCCGGAGCTGCCCTTCCACGTGCAAAGGCAAACGTGAAGGCTCGCACCTCACACGTCGCAGAGAGATCTGACGGGAGGGCGCTGGGCCGGCCCCTGCGCTTCCCGGCCGGGTGGCAACGGGGGACCTCCCCCTCCTCTGAGCCCCGCTGAGCCGTTGGCAAGGGGGAGGGCACAGCCACACGGGACTGTTTGAGGGACTGTGCGAGACACGATGGTGGTGAGAGTGACCGCACGATCCCAGGCGGAGCCCCGGCCACCCTGCAGAGGGGGCTGAAGAAGGGGGGCCCCGGGGCGGGGTCAGGGCGGAATGTGGAGCGTCTCCATGAAGGGCGGCGCTCACACGAGACCGACACCGGCTCACACGGAGCTGCCACTCGGCCAGCCTCGCCCTCAGCCTGCAGCTCACAGACCGCGGCAGACGTGCGGTGTCCGGGAGAGAGGAGGCCCCTGCAGCTGGGCGTGAACTCTGTCCGGGACGGGGCTCCTGCTGAAGCCGCGCTGCCAGCCCTCCGGTCCCACCGACCGGGAAGGTCTCCGTGCACCGGCACCTGGACCGGGAGGGGCCGCCCGTGAGGGCTGGGGGCTCCTTCCCGAGCCCCCGGGGGACAGTAATCCCATCACCGGCCCCTCTGCTCCCCCTGGAGGTGGTGGTGCTGAGGGGCAGGATTCTGAACATTCCTCTCTACCCACAGGGCTGGTTCCCCTGGCAACCGGCCCCAACTTCAGGGCCTGGTCAAGTAAAAAGCCAGCTCATTAGGATAAACTCAGCCGGGGTGAAAGGGGTTTGTTAGGAACAACAGAAGGGTTTTCGGAGCGGAGAGCCAGGAACAGGGAAGAGACCGGACACATGTTTCTCAGCATCGCCACGCCACAGTGGCCATGCCACAGTCGCCTCTGGCGTTCCAGTCCCACCGCGGCCGCTCACCTCGAGAGGCGGTGGCACTCCCGACCACGTACACCGGCTTGGCGCTCCACCTCTCCCTCAGGGACTCTGTCCAGGCTGCAACACACGGAACCGCACGAGGGCTGCAGGGACCGCGGTGGCCGTGGGGCCGCCGCCCCGGCTGCCCGTCTGCCCCGCAGCTCGGGAGCAGAGCAAACCAGCAACGCGCAGATCCAAGGGAAATTCCGTTTTTAAACTTCATATTTTGCAAGCAAATTTAAAGAAATCACTTTGGTAAATGTTTCAGGATGCCTTGCTTGAAACAGTCCGTCATTTCCAGGGTTGGCACCTGAAGCATTTTTAATGTGCACCGGAGGATAAACAGAACTGGAAGAATCAGTCTGCAAGGGGTGGCTGTGTGGCTGGTATAAAAACCCCTCTGGGGGCAGAGACTGGTGCTGACCGGGTCTGAGGGTGGCGTGACTGCCGGTGGGCGAGCCCTGGGCTGCTGGGCGCACCACCCCTCCGGGGCCCAGGAGGCAGCGCCGTCTCCTGGGGTCTGCGCCCCGCGGCCCCTGAGCCTTCGCTGTCGCCAGAAGCCTGCGGGCTCCCGTGTCTCTCCCAGTGGGACCTCAAGACACTGCCCATACGATGCACGGTCTTTTCCTGCTCCCTCCAAAGGTTACACACACGAGGTAACTGGGTACCTAAATACTCTGAGCTAAAAATCACTGCACTTTTCCGACCCGAGGGGCAGCTCTGTCTGGAATCGCCCAGAAATGGGTGAAGACCGGGCGGGCCCCTCACCTTGGGTTCTGCCATCTCTCCGCAGGCACAGCTCCGCGGCCTCCACGGCTCTGGGGCTGGTGAGGACGAGTCCCCCGTAGCGTTCGGGCTGGGACAGCTGCGCAGCGGACACAACAACCACACTCCACGGAGGGCTCCGCGCTCCAGGCCCCGGGACGCCCGGCACTCACAGGATGCCGGGCAGACTGGGTCCTCCCGTGCGTCCGTCTGTCCACCCACCCACCCACTGGGCACGTGCCAGGGGCTGAGTGTGTGCCCGGGCCTCTCCCGGCCTCCGGGGTACGGGGGTTCCCTGTCTGAGGCACCTCCCTCAAGCAGCTCGGCGCTGGGAGTGGGGGGAGACAGAGGGACAGCAGGTGCCCGGGGGTGGTGGCGGGTGTAAGGGGTGCAGAGAGGGGCGAGGGGACTGAGCCGGGGCTGGGCGGGTGCGGGCGGGAGGGCAGACTGAGCTGCGCCTGGGGTAAAATGGAATGCTCGCCGCCGGGGGCGACGTCCACGCTGAAGCCCCGACCTTCAAGGACAAGGGCGACAAGCCTACGGACCAGGCACCTGCGCCCGGCACTGGGCTGCCGTGTCCCATCCCCCACTGCTCCGGGACAGGCCCGGTGACACGGGGACCCGTCCCCCCGTGGGCCACACGCAGAGGTGGGGAGGCCAGGCAGCGGGCCCTGTGGGGAGGGGCGGCGGGTGCCTGTCGCGCTCGCAGCGTCCCCAGGGCTGGATGCGCGGAGCTCGGAAAGCCACTCGTCCCCCCCGGGGCAGACGGGTGACGGAGAGGCCCCCTCGGGGGGGACGTGGGGTTTCTGACCGTGAGGCCCTAGAAACGGTCTCACGTGACGGGGCCCTGTGGTCCCTTTCTAGGCTGCTCACGGGAAAGCGAGCCACGCCAGGCCCCTTGCGCTGTCCCCCCGCAGGCAGGCCCCGGGCACAGGGGCGTGACGGAGGCCAGCCCAGCGTGCTGAGCTGCAGGAATAACCGGGCACTCAGCTCAGACCAAAGGGGGAGGACTGGAGGGCTTGCCACGGAGTGGCGGGCAGGGCTGTGCTGCGCGGGACACAAGGGTGAGCGACCGGGCCGCGGTGCCCAGTGCGCGGGGCTTCGGGCCTCTCCCCCAAGACACCCGGCAGGCTTTCCTGGGACTGTCCCGGGGGGCGCCCTGGCTGAGGCTGTGGGGGCACGCCCTGGTCTCGAATCTCAGCGCTGCCTCTTGTTTGCCGGAGGCCTCAGCCAAGGTGCCAAGTCTGGGGCCTCGGTCTCTTAACACAGGAAAACTGACACCTACGCAGCTGCCTCGCCCTCGCGGAGGTCAGGGCATGGGGAAGGGCGCAGGAGCACCGGGTGTGACCCCCCCGCACGCAGTGCCCTCCCCGCGCCCTGCTCCCCTGGGCCTCCTCCAAGGCAGGGTCGGGGGGGCTGGCAGAGAGGAGGCTGGGCACAGGGCCCAACAGCGCCCGCCCGCCCGCCCTGGAGCTGGCGGGGCTGTGCTGCCCTCTTGAGAAGCCGGGGAGCAAAAGGAGGGGAGAGGACAACGTCTCCCAGCTCGGGCTGGCCGGGGTCCCACAGACACCACGGGTGTCTCACTCCGAAACCACGGTGCCCAGACCCTGGCGGGCCTTACCTTCTCCGAGAGGCTGGGAAGAGCCAGAAACTCGAACGACAAAACAGGGATCAGAGTGGCTTCCAGTCCACAAAACCCTAATTCCTGCGAATACGAGAACGTGGTTCTGGGCTGGCCGGGGCGCTTCGGGAAATAAGGAATCGCATTAACAGCTTATTCCGGGCCAACTCCTCCGGCTCAGCAGACCCCGCCCCAACCTCACTGTGGGTCAGGCAGCACTGAGCTCTCCCGGGCCGGGAGCCTGGGCACTCACCCTGATGTACGGGTCCTGGCCCCCGTCGTCCTCCTTGGCATCTTTCAGGAGAAGGACCTTCATTACTGCCGGCAGTCCTTGCAGGGCGCTGCGGCAGAGCAGGGAAGCAGACCTCCGTTAGATCCCCGAGACTCCCCAGGCCACGGCGGGGCGGACAGGGACGTGGGAGGGAGGTAATCAGCTGTGGGCCGAGGAGGCCCAGCCCTGCCCGCGCTGACTCAGTGTCAAGGGGCCGGCTCCCTGGGGTGGCCCTGTCACCGATAAGGCTCCCTCGGGTGGCTCTGTCCTCGATAAGGCAGAGGGACGGCATGCTGGCACTTGATACCACCGGGAAAGGCGGATGAAAACCATCAGGGAGAGCCAGCGTCCTGGCCAGACATTTAAGGCTCACGAAAGCGCTGCCAATTCCGGGTTCTAGCAATAACACACGGAGAAATGGGTAGCTCGTATGGAAGGGAATGAATCGTTCCTTCCATTCGAAAACACACATGAGAAGTTGCCTGGAAGCTCCTTCGGAAATAATTCTATGGATTCTCCCACTTCGTAAGGGGCGTTTATAAATGTTGTCAAGTGTCTTGGGATCATCTTTCAAGTACTTTCTAACCACCCAGGAAATGGTCTGTCAGTGCGTATCAAAAGCTTTATATACTCATACCCTTTCTTCCTTCCCATCTAAGGATAAACACTAAGCAACACTCGCAAATGTGTGCAGAGATTAACATAAAGGTGCTCAGCCTGGTATTCTTGAGATATAAATGGCACGCGGCTCAAAACAAATTGCTTTGTATCTAAGCAACCAAACCTGGGCAAACAGATAAGTGTGAAATCAACTTCTAATTATTGCTGCTGTCGCGCTCTCAGCTGGAGAGACTGGGGTTTGGGGAATGTGGGTAGTGTCGCTTCTGTCATCTCTGGAAGCTGCTCAAAAGGTGTCTCACACGCAAAACAGAAATCTGCCTTTCCGCAGCGGCCACCCTTGCGTCATCCGGGCTGGGCTGGAGTCCCCACGAGTCGCTCTCAAATGCTAGTCCAAGCGTTGCTGGGAAGGTGTGTGTGTGTGGGGGAGGGGGGGGATGACGAGGCCCATCGTGAGCTGACTCTCAGTAAGACGCATCACCCCGGGTGACCCGGGTGGGCCGACTCGGGCAGGGGGAAGGCTTCCCAGAGGAGGAGGCCCTCCCGCGGACACGGCCTTGGGGGCCCGCCCTCCACCCCGGTGGGCTCGCACCGTGGGCCTCAGACTGACTCTCAGCGCACGAGTCAACTCCTCGCTGCCAGGCTCCTCGTGGGGACCCCTGCTGGCTCTGTTTGCCTGCCTGACACCCCTTCCCGTTTTGGGGGTCCCAGGACCCTGGCATGTCACCGAGTGGCATCTTCTGCTAAAGCGGAAGTCTTCCCAGGACACGCAAAGCGAGCAACTACTGTGGGATTGAAAAGTGGACGCTTCCTGCTGTCGGAAGCAGGCGTTCCCGTGGCCACGGGTCTCTGCTCAGCCCGCCCGCGGCCCCGCCAGGGCTCTAGGCCCAGAGATAGGGGTCCCCGGGCCTTCAAAGGTGCGTCAGCAATGCTCTCCAACACCCGCAGCAAATCTCTGCCTGACAAATGCTTTCTCTCTGGTTCTCCGCAGGGACATGGGGATCCCCCTCGGGGAGAGGGGGTGTGCAGTGCTTATCGGGAGCGGGGACAAGGCCAGGTGCCACGAAGTGCTGTGAGGCGATGGGGTCCAGGGGCCGGGGATGCTGATGCTGGCTACCTCCCCAGAGGACCTCTCTGAGGGGGCTGAGACCTGAATGTCAGTAGCAGCTGAGACCTGAAGGAGGTGACAGGAGTTGGGATCTGAGGGACAACAGCCATGGGGGAGATGTGTGCGCAGAAAGGGGCCCTGGTGTCCCTGGGAGGGGCAGGGAGGCCGGGCTCGAGTGGAGAGCTTGGGGTGGCCTTTGGCTTCCATCAGAAACAGGGACTCACCGAGAGGGGTAGGCGGGAGTGGCGTCGGCGGCAGGATGCACGCCTGAGAAAGGCCGCCGGCTCCTGCGGCCACCAGGACGGCCACCGCTGGGGGCGAGACAGAGGCGGTGGTGTTGGCAGGGCAGGGGTTCCGAGGTGGCTGGAGCAGGGACCCCCGTGACAGGCGGGGAACTGCTAGCACAATCCGGGCAAACCCCGCTGCCCACAGCCTGGGGCGTCAGGGCTCGGACCGGGGGGACAGTCAGAGCCTCTCTCCTGGGGCTCCCACGGAGCTGGGGTTCGTTCGGAGCCCTCCTGTCAGCGAGTCAGCAAGTCCTGATGGACGGTGACCGTGTCGTCGGGCAAAAAAACTTCCCGGGTAAGTGAAACTAGCGACATGAGCGAGCGGTGACGACGGGCCGGGGCGGCAGCCACCTGGGCCTGGCGCTGTGTGTCCTCGAAGGACAGGACCTCGGGCAGCGCACTCGCGCACCTCTGCTCCCCGAGTTCGCGCTCTGACCGTGAGCCCGACGCTGGGGACTAATCGGAGGGCGAGAGGTAAGGCTCCCCACCCCTTCCCTGATCAAAGCAATACATGTTCGTTGTGGAAAATCTGCGAACTGAAAAAAAAAACCAAAAAACCAATCTAGTTCCTCTGAAAACTAAGAATAGAATTGCCATAGGACCCAACAATTCCACTTCTAGGTGCAAGCTCAAAAAAGTTAAAGGCGGCGACTTGGCCGGACATTTGCACCCCGGTGTTTACGGCAGCGCTGTTCGCCATGGCCCAGAGGTGCAAGGGGTGCACGAGTCCACTGGGGGATGACTCCCACGTGGCCTGCCTGCACCCTGGAGTATTATCCCGCCTTACAAAGAAGTTCTGACCCACGCCACAACACAGGTGGACTCGGAAAACATGGTGCTACTGCAGCAAGCCCGCCGCAGAAGGACAAACATTCTATGCCACTTAATGCCGTGTGCCTGGCGTAGGCAGACTCAGAGACGGGAAGGGGAGTGCGGCTGCCGGGGGCTGGGGAGGGGTGCGGGGGTCCGGGTTTAAGAAACACCGAGTTCCAGTTTGGCGAGATGAAGGACTTTGGAGATGGGCGGGGCGAGGGTGGCACAGCCGCCAGAATGTACCTGGTGCCACTGAACTGTACCCTTGAAAATGATTAAAATGGTAAACTTGACATCATGTGTTTTGCCACAAATAAAACATAAGGGGAGAAGATTACCCATGATGCCTCAGTGTAACTACTTTTCCAAGCTAGCCTTTTCATAGGTCTCCCTCACAGCTTCCTCTCTTGTACTTTATTGGAGGACGTTTTTGCACAGTAGTGGGACCCAAAGGGGCGGCCACGTTAAGCTCCTCCATCAGACGTGGGGCCCTGATGTGTAAGTACACGAACGTCCCCGTTGTGGCCTGGTGGATGGACTCGGGGAGACAGAACGGGCGGAACACAATGGTGGGGGCTCTGGGGGCACTTAAGTTCCCCGGATTCCAACTCCTGCTGCCAAAGGGTTACTGAGCAGAGGCTGTTCCCACTGTTCTGCTGCAGCCTCCCCCGCAGCAGCTGCCGCCCTACTAGGGGCAGCCCACTACATGCATCCAGCCCACTCTCCTCCTTTTACCAGAGAAAAAAAGGAAGCTGAGGTCATTTCTAATTAATAACCTTCTTTCTAACTAACGGTCTTTACAGTGGGCTGCAAACTGGTAGCCTGCAGGATCAACCTGGCTGGCGGATAGATTTCACTTGGCACAGGATTTAAAAATCAAGGTATTTCTTGTAAAGACTCAGAACTCCAGGTTCTCTGGAACTGCACGAATCTGCCAGCGCTGGGCGGGCGCCTCCCCTTCACCGCGGCTGGCTGCAGCTGGCAGCTACATCCCAGCTCGGCCCCTGCACTCCGTTCTCTCAAAACGGGCTCTGGCCTGCAATTCAGACTTCTCCACTGGCCCTTGGGTATTGCAGGTCCATTCCCGATTTTAAAGAATCTTTCAGGAGGGCCGGCGAGGGGCAGGCACTCGGGTGTTGAATTACTGACAAGGCCGTGCCACCGCTGTGCTGGGGACACGCTTGCAAAGTCGGGCCTGAGCCTGGCGTGGGGGCCCCCCCGGCACGGATTCGGTGACCTTCCGTTTGGGGCCAACCACTGCCGCGGGACCACGGCCCACACCCAGGTCAGCAGCGGCCTCGAGTTCCGCTCGCTACTCGTCTCGCACTCGCCAGGGCCGCAGATGGGCCCCTGCCAGTCCGGAGGCCTCCGAGTCTTCCTCGGTACTGTGATCAGCGACACCTACCTACCTCGCTGGGCTGGTGAGGCTCGAAAGGTCGAGGAACTGGGGCGTGCCCAGCCCCGCGCCCAGCACTCGGAAGTCGCCCAGCGAGGGGCGGTATCTCACGACCCCAAACCAGAAGACGAAAGGATGCCCCGACGGTGAACCCGGAAGGAGGACCCCTCATCACGTGGCTTGAGCTGCCATGGCGACCGCGCCCGCGATGCCTCACGCACTAGCACCTGATCCCCGCGTCGCTCACAGCTGAAACTCGCGCATGCGCGCGGGCAAGCAGGCCCAGGGATCGTTCGCAGCGATGGGTCGAACCACTGCGCGAAGGGGAGGCAGAGACTTTGAGAGGAAGAGAAAAGATGGAGGGAGGGAGAAAATGCCAAGATAGGATCTCAGAACTGAGCTTGACTTGAGAAATCACGGCCGTAGAATCCAGCGGGGTAGTGGGGTTGTCGCCGACTCAGCGCCGAGGTTCTATGTTGTCTTTCCCCCCCTCGGCTTGTGTGGGTCGGCCCGGAAGGGCGGGCGAGCGGAAGTTGCGCAGGCGCAGCGAGGACGGCAACATGGCGTCCAGGTCCAAGCGGCGTGCAGTGGGCAATGGGGCTCCGCAGCCACCTGACGCCCCAGCCCCGCGCCACGAGGAAGAAGAGGACGATGAAATTGAGGACCAGGACGAAGACGAAGACGAAGACGATGAAGACAGTGACGAAGAGGAGGATGAAGACGACGAGGTAGTCGACGAGGTGAGCTGCACTGGCGACCCTAGTTCGGTTTCCATCTGGGGAAATATTTTCTGGTCGCTGAGGCCGTGCGCGCATGTGTGAGATGCTTGGAGTAGCGACTGCCCTGTACCCGGGGTCTGCAAGCAGACCCTGCAGGTGCTCAAAGGCCCTGACTCGGGTTCCAGTTTTGTCTCGTTCATTCCGCAGTCGCAGAAATTACTTTAGAAAGTTACAGCCTGGCCGTGTCGTTCGTCTCTCCCCCTCCCCCCGCCCCCCGCGGCCCAAGAAAAGCGGCACACTTTTTTCGGAGACTCTTCTTCAGTTGTCAGGCGGAAACCCCAATCCATAACCAGCCCCCAAGGGCCTGCAGATTTATCCTTTGCAGCGCAACCCACCCCCACCCCGCAGCCTGTCTCTCGGCGCAGCGGCCCCCGTTCTGCCCGCAGCCTTTCCAAAAACGCCCTCCATTCTGCAGGTGTTCCTCCCTTGCTCAGCTCCCAGCCGCGCGGTGTTGTCTGCCCGCTGCTCTCACCGAGCCCTGGTGGTCCGTTCTCAGACCCGGGCTCCTTCGGAGTAGCCCCTGCGTCGTGCCTGGCGTTACAGGCCCCGCAGGCTTGTTGAACGCTCAGTGGTCCTGACCGCCCCCCAGCGTCTAGCAGGCACCTGCCGCTTAACGCCTCCAGAGCGGAACGTGCAGTTCATGCTCATAATCCTGGATGCTTCTGTCGGCGGTCCCCAGATTCGCCGGTTGTAGATGCAGTGTCGGCAATGTTTGCTTTGTGTGTGTAGACTAGACAGTTGCAGTTCCTTCAGGCAAACTTTTTTTCTTGTCCTTTCATTGGCGTGTTCTGTAGATAGAGGGAGAGCCAGAAAGAGCGGGGGTGGAGCGGAAAAGGAAAGCCCGCGGTGGGAGAGAATGCCTGGGGGAGCTGAGAAAGTTCCGCGTGATGACGTGTCTTGTGTGTTACCTACAGGAAGTGAATATTGATTTTGAAGCTTATTCCATCTCCGACAACGATCGCGACGGAATTAAGAGGTTACTGCAGCAGGTGTGTGTGTTTTACTCTCTGCACGTGGATTTGCTCTTCTAAGACAGCCCAGGCCGTCAACACAAGCTCGGTCGGACTCAGACTTGCCTGTTCTAGAATTCCCCTTCCCGTCCTCTCCCGTCCTCTCCCTTGCCTGGGCGGAGCAGCTCCTCCTTCCAGAGCTAAGCCCCCTGTTTGTGTGTGCCCACGCTCCCAGCCCCTCCTCCGTCAGCGGGTCTGAGTGTCCTGTGCCCCACAGTACTTCCCTCTCGCCTGCTGACTGCTTGAGCTATTGGTCCGTTTTCCTCTGAGTCCCGTTCCGACGGTTGGTTAGAGGAATCCTTACACAGAAACCGTGTTCCTGCACCCTCTGGGGCTTCTACTTTTTCCTTTGCCCCAGTGGAGATGGCCTGGGTTCATCTCCTGTCCTTTAGATCCTTGAGAGTGTCCTGGTCGCCAAGCCCTTTGACCTTGTGTTCACTCTCCTCTCTCCTCCCCTTGCCATTCCCCCTCTCCCGCACCTCCTGTGTTCCCACGGCCTGCCTGCTCTTCATTTCCAGGGCCTTTGCTTCCCTGCGTCTCCTGGGCTTTTCCTCCGCTCTTGGGATTGCATTTCTGAGTCATCTTCCTGGTCGGATTGTTGACCTTTCACCCTTTTTATTTTAACGTGGAAGTTAGAAGTTTTATTAGATACCATGCTTTAATTTAAAATGATTATTTCTTCTCCTCTTAGCTTTTCCTAAAGGCTCCTGTGAACACTGCGGAGCTGACAGACCTCCTGATTCAGCAGAACCACATCGGGAGTGTGATCAAGGTCAGCAGAGCCGTTGCACTCACTGTGATTAAACTAGTTCTTTAGCCTGGAGACCTCTTGGTTTATGGCAAGCAGGCCAGAAGCTGGCATTGGAAAGAAGTGAGACTGGTTGAAGGCCAATCCAGGGACCCCGTGCTATTAAATGCAGTAATCACGTGGTGGCGGTGGATAGGGAGAGAGGTGGCCGGATTCAAAGGTGTTTGGGAGGTGAGATATGACGGGAGTGGGTAGTGACTGGGTCTGAGGGGGCGGAAGGGGTCAGGGATGACTCCCAAGTGTCTGGCTCAACCAGCCAAACGGTGACACGGAGGAAGACAGGTTGGGAAGGGGGGCGGGAGTTTGGGTTTGTATATTTTGATTTGCCTGTGATAATGCAAGTGAGCTGCTGAACAGCCGCTGGAGACTTGGGCGTGTGCGGCAGATAAGTGGTCACCGAGGGCACAGAAGTGGTGGAGGCTCCCCGGGAGGGGCAGGGACACGGGTAACACCGACGTCGTTTGGGTGAGGTCCGCGGCAGAGTCTGCCAGGGGGGCTCCCTCAGGGGAGGAAAGGGGACGGAGGTGTCAGGCACGGCAAGGGAAGGGCGCATTTGGAGGAGGGGGGAGCCAGACTCGGGGGAGTCCCGCCTCTGCCGCGTGTCATCCGGTGGCTCTTGATGTTCCCTGCACACTTTGTGCCTGCAATAGTGACGGTCACCTCCGTGGCTCATGGGGCTGCGGTGTGGACAGAGCTCGGTGAGGATGCCCCTTAGGTGCTCTGGGGCACAGTGTGGGGGTTGTCTGCGAGGGGGCTGGAGGGCCTCAAGGTGGTTCCCTTGTGACTGGCACGTCGGTGTGGGCTGGCGTTGGGAGCCTGGCTGGGACTGTGGGTTGGGGCAGTGTGGTTCCTCTGCGTGGGCCTCTCTACAGGCTGGTGGGTCCCAGGGGCACACGGCCCAAAAGACCTGGGTGGAGGCATCTTATGAGAGTGTCATGTCCACCACTCGCTTGATCAGCTGACACGAAGTTGCACGCAGGTTCCAGGGGAGGACGCGTAGACCCCCTTTCTTGATGGGAGGAATGTGTAGGTCCCTTGGTCGGAAGAGGTGGGACAGGAGGTGCCATCGTGGTCATCTGTGGGAAGGACAGTCTGCCCCAAGACCTCCGTCTGTTGCCGGGTTCACCTCTGAAACGAGGGTGATGTGCGTGCCTACTTGGTGGGCTGGGGTGGGGGGACGGAGTGAGGCCCTGTGGGCAAAAGCACTTAGAGCTGCGCGGCGCGGGGCTGCCGCTGGTCCTGTTCCCAGCACCGCTGTCCAGCTCACCGTGCAAAACCAGCCTGACAGCTCCACCGAGGTCCGATGCTCCAGTCCGACTCCCTCACCTTCGGAGCCAGATTCAGTTTTTTAAAAATGTTTATTTACTGCTTTTAGGGGGAGAGAGGTGGGTAGGGAGACACTGATTTATGGTTCCACTTATGTAGGTGTTCACTGGTGGATTCTTGGGTGTGCCCTGACTGGGGATCGAACCCGCAACCTTGGTGTACAAGGCCAGAATTCTTGAAGATTGTGTATATTAACAGTTTCTGCTCCCTCTCCTGCTAAGCACCCCGATCTTGTGCCCCCAGCCTGCTGCTGCAGGTTTGAGACTGGCAGAGCCGCCAGCACCAGCACTGAGTGCAGTGGGCCCTTCTCCCATCTTGGGCAGCGGTGGTGCCTGATGGAGTGGGGGTCGGGGCAGGGGGCAGGGGCACCTGCTCTCGGACAGAGACTTCCTGTTCCTGGGAAAGGGACCGCCCTTTCGGTGGGGGGGGTGTCTCTGGGATTGGATTGGGACCCTGCCGGGGGGCCTCCCTCGGGCTGGGCAGGGAGGACTGTGGAGTGCACGGGCACGTGGTTGAGAGGCTCCGTCCGGTTCAGGGCCGGGTGCTCTGTGCGGCGTTGCTCAGGGTCCTGGGCGCTAAGGAGGCTCGGGAGGGGCGGGGCAGCGGGGGTGCCGGGGATGGTGCAGTAGGAGAGGGGTGAGCTGTGATGTGACTGTGACCCCAGCCCACAGAGAGGTGGCCCTGTGTGGTGCTGCCCTGGTGGCTGAACCCCATCAGGAGCAGTGAGCGGTCCCAGGCGGTGCCGGTTGCTTGTGGGGTCCCAGGGGTGCCCACGTGGGGTTTCTTCGGGCTGGGCGCCGAGGGCTCCCTCTGTCCGTTGGTGCTGCGCAGGTGGTGCCGCAGTGGCTGGGGGTCCTCTGCGGTGCAGGGAACACGTCCACTGTGGATCGTGGAGGACCGAGGCTGGTGGACACGTTAGTCCTTTCTCAGCACTGCTTCCCCCCCACGGGGACTGCTAGTCTCCTCGGGAGTCACCTTCTTGTTTTCTGCTCCTGTGTCCTCTTGGGTGGAGCTCAAGGCTTCTCTCACCTGGGCAGGTAGTTGTAGTTCCCTAGGCCTTGGGGGCCTTCCCTGAGCCAACCCCCTTTCCTGCTCGCACAGGAAGAGACTGGTGGCCTTTCATGTCCAGGGTACGCAGACAGTTTTGTCGTGAAGCCTGGCCGCCCCTCTGCCTGCAGTCCCGTCGGTGGCAGTGTCCCTGAGGTCCAGGAGCCACGTCCTTCCTCGGCCTCCTCAGGCTCTGGTCTGGTCTGACTTCCTGCCCTCGCAGAGGCGGTCCATTCTGTCCCCTGCCCTGACACACCGGGCCCTGGGGCACAGGGGTGCCTGGACACTGTCGCCCTCCCCTGTGTGAGCCAGTTGCAGCCAGCGGTGCTGGGAGGTGTGGCGGAGCTCTGGAGGCCCCGCCCTGCACAGCAAGTCCAAGGTCAGCGCTGGTCCTGCTGGTCCTGCTGGGAGAGCAGCAGCCACGCGTCACTGCCTCCACCCACATGTGTTTCCCGGGGACTCGCTCTGTGCCAGGCTGCGTGCTGGGGGTGTGCGAGGGGCGTTCACACCTTGGCAGGCAAGCAGGCCACACGCGGAGGACCACGTGGAGGGCACAGGGAGGTCTCCAGGGGCGGGGCTGTCGTCCTAGAGCCAGGAGGTCCCGCCGGAGCAGGCGTTCCCTCCCCACGCTCTGCTTCCTTTACTTGGCCTTTCCTTTCCGGCCCCCTTTCTCTGCTGCCCGGGGTCGGTGGCACTCAGGCCTTGCTCACCGGCCCCAGCAGTCGGGTTGGGCCCGGGTTGGGCCCAGGCTCGGCAGGCAGGTGGCTTTGGGTGGGACTGTCCTGGGGATCCACAGAGAAACGGGCAAGGGCTGCCTCCAGCCATTCCCTGAGGTTCTAGCTGTTCTGCATGTGGGGAAGCTGGCAGAGAACACGTCTCGGTGACCTAGTGACCGCAGAGCAGGAAGAGGTCGTGGAGGGTGCGGAAGAGGACCGGGGCCCAGGGAGCTGCAGGGCCACGCGGGGTTCGTCCACGGCGCCTTCTGAGGGCGGCGGCGCAGCGGGTGGGGTTCGAGAAGTGGCACAGCCGCCAGGGCTGAGAGTCCCGGGCTGGGCACGACGTCTCTTCCCAGGCAGTGCAGTCACAGCTGTCCTTCTCTCTAAGTAGCAGACGGACGTGTCCGAAGACAGCGATGACGATGTGGACGAGGATGAGATCTTCGGTTTCATCAGCCTCCTGAATTTAACTGAAAGAAAGGTGGGTTTCCCCGTGTGCACGGTCCTTCCTGCCGCCCAGGCCACGTTTGCGTGGGCACGAGGCGGGGGTTCCTGCGTCAGTGGTGGTGGTGGCAGTTCCCCGGGAAGGCGGGCCTGTGAGGGCCGCTGTGGTCCTTTCCGTCCCGTCGAGGGTGTGCGCCCAGGGGAAGTCGCTTCCTCCCCGTGATGCAGAGCCACCCCCTGGCGGCGGGACCGGCGGCGTGCTGTTGGTGTTGGCACAGCTGTTCTGCCCCCTCTGCGGCTGCGCCCCGACCGGGAGGCGGTGCCGCTCCCTGGGGGAGGGGCTGACAGACACCGGCCTGTGTTTTCATCGGGGCTTCTCGCTGCTTGTCGATGAGTCCTGATGGACAGTGGGAGCCGGCTGCTTGCCCGTCTCAGATCCGATGTGGGCTGCACGTTGTTTCACGCGAACCTCAGTCCCGTCGGTCAGGTCACGGGGAGGGCTGGGGCTGCTGTCCAGGGCGCCTGCCTCTCAGCCGGCTCTGCCCCTGCGCCGGTCGTGGGGCGGGAGTGCTGGCGGCCCCGGTGCTTCGGGAAACGCTGAGGCACCACCCCTGAAGGCCTGAGGTCGGCGGGCTGTGGCAGACGGCTGCCCTCCTGGGAGGCGGCGGGGGGTCGTCCTCACTTTGGGGTTCCTCCTGGAACCCCAACCCCAGGCAGGGGCCTGGGGTGAACGGCGAGCCTCCTCTCCGCTCTCCAGGGTGCCCAGTGTGCCGAGCAAGTTAAAGAGCTGATCCTGAGCCGCTGTGACCAGAACTGTGAGAAGAGTGTGGTCGACCAGCTGGACAAGCTTTTGAGTGACGCCAGCAAGCCCGTGGGCCTTCTCCTGAGTGAGAGATTCATTAACGTGCCCCCCCAGATCGCTCTGCCCATGCACCAGCAGCTGCAGTAAGAGGCTTCGGAACGCCTTCCTCGGGGCGTCTCCCGTGGGCTGGGGAGTGGGGTTCAGGGCGTGTGCGGGCGCAGGAGGGGCGCCGCCCCAGTGTGGGCTGGGGTGAGGCGAGGGCGGCCTGGGCGAGACGTTCTGCTGACCGGCCCCAGAGCACTCCCGCCGTCAGACCCTGCGGGCCGTGGTCTCCGTGCACGTGAAGAGTTAAGTGGCACCGAGATAAGTGAGGTCACGCAGACTCGTTGGTCCTGTTCCGCTGGCTTTTCCCCCTCTTCGCAGGTGTGTGTCCGTAACGTGACTATAACACTGAACAATTACAACAGGCATTGGATATGATTCCCAAATTCCACTGGGGTGTTTTGTGACTAGTGAAACCATGGTCTTGATATACCACACTGCTGGCCGGCCTCCCAGGGTTGGTGGTTTCATTTGTAACGGCAGCTCCCAGTGGACAGGGGTACTGTAAACGTGGGAAGAGCACTGCCTGCGCTTTGCAGTGGGGGGGGATGAAGGCGCGACCCGGCCCGGGCCTCGCGGCCTGGCGGCTCTCAGGGGCCGGGGCTCTTGTGCCGGGGGCTCCTCCCTGGGCCTGGAGCTGGCCGGCACAGCAGGGTTTGGGCTTCTCCTTACCGAGCCGTTGCTTTTCAGCTGCATGCGCCGCCCGCCCCCGCCCCCTGTGCCCCGCGAGTTCTCGGTGCACTCCCGCTGCCCGGGTGCCGCTCTGCGCTGCTCTGCCGTCTTTCTCCCGGTCGCTTGGCGTGTGTGTTTCTTTGGTGTCACAGGAGGGTGATCTGCTCTTCCTCGATCCTCTGCCAAGAAAGCGCAAGCGGCTTGCGTTTCTCGTTCAGCCGGACGCAGGGTTACGTGTAGCTTTCAGAAAGGCTCCGCTGCCCCTCGTGGGCGGTTGTGGAAGTCAGGGTGTCTGTGCCGCGCCTCTCCGTGGTCTGGGAGACCGGAGTCCCGGACTCGGGCGGCCGGAGACAGCAGTCACGTGCCTGTGTGCACTTCCATCCCGTGCGTGCTGTTTCAGAAAAACCTAGATTTCTGCGTATTTAACCCGCACACAAAGCAGAGACACTGGGTGAATTTGAGACTTGTCCGTTAGTTGCTGGTGTCCACAGCTCAGCCTAATCTGTGAGAGTCACCGTGCGAGTGACTGTAAGGGCGCTCGCTGCCGTGATCAGTGAGTGCAGCGGACGGCCAGAGTGAAACTCGCTGCCTCAGAAGGAAGGGTCCGCTCTACCGCCTGCTGGGGAGGCCTGTGTGTGAGCAGAACCTCCCGCCCGGCCTCCCTGCCGTCCCCTGGGCGCTGGGCTGGCGGTGGGCCGGCCTCCCGGGGCCCAGCATGCAAACGTGTGTGTGTGTGTGCATGCGCCTTGCAGGAAAGAGCTGGCGGAGGCGCACAAGACCAACAAGCCGTGTGGGAAGTGTTACTTCTACCTTCTGATTAGCAAGACATTTGTGGAAGCGGCAAAACACAACTCCAGGAAGAAACGGAGCAGCCACAAGAAGGACGAGTTAGTGTTTGCAAACGCAGAGGAAGAGTTTTTCTATGAGGTAAGACTGTCTCATCCTGTCTGTGTGTTTAGATGGTCGTAATGATTTCTTGGTAGCAGTAGATCAGGGGTTTTGCTCTCCCGTTTCACATCAAAGTCCCTGTTGTGCGGCCACTCTGTTTTCCTCCCCGTCCCCAGCCGCCAGCAGTGAGCCAGTGCCTGGCCCACACCGGCCCCCCCCCGCCCCCCACTGGCAGGGCTGTGTGTGGGTGGGAGGGGAGCGAGGCCGCAAACCCGCTGACGGTGGCCGGGCGCTGCGAACGTGCCGTGGGGGCTGCAGGTCTGAAAGGCGCCCTGGGCGGCAGCCGTGAGCCTGGTTTACCGATGGGGACCTCGAGTTTGGGGGAGAGGAGAGCCGTCACCTGAGACCACACAGCCAGTGAGGCGGAAGCTGGGGCAGACGCCCTGCCCCCATTCTGGCTCCCATGCCACTCTGTGCCCGTGGTCCTGGGTGGGGTTTCCAGCACTTTCTCCTGGGAAGGTAGCTTGTGCTGTTGAGGACAGCACGAGAGCACACGAGTGATTTCAGAGTCACGAATGGCACGTAAGCGGGCAGTGTGCCGGTACCGCTCGCGGCCTGCTCGCCATAGAGCCGGGACACTGTCTGCGCTCCCCAGGGGTTGGTCAGCTTCTGCTGGGGGGTGAGCCCCCGGAAGTCCTGCCCGCGCGGCCCTGCCCCTCTGGGCTTGCTCCGTCCTGCGGCCGCTCCTTCAGTGGCCGTGCTCCCACAAATGCGTGGCAGGCGCGGCAGACCCGGCGCCCCGTGTCTGAGTGCGTGTGGCTCTCTGCGTGCAGAAGGCGGTCCTGCAGTTCAGCTACTCGGTGCAGGAGGAGAGCGACACGCGCCTGGGCGGCAGGTGGGCCTTCGACGACGCCCCGATGACGCCCCTGCGCACGGTGATGCTGGTCCCATGCGGCGAGACGAGTGCCATCATGGACCGGCTGAAGGAGCACCTCTCGGTGTAGCCCCCCCGCCCCCCCCGCGGGCAGCAGCGTGCTGGCGTGTGTGCGTTACCAGAAGGCCCTGTGGAGACTCACTGAAGAACTCCAGACTTTATTTAGATTGAGATTCTCTACGAAAGGTAGGGTTCTGCTGCCTGTGTCTGTGACATGTGTACAAACTGCTTTAAAGAAGTTTAGGTCAAATCATGAATGGTTGATTAAAAGCTTTCCCAGTAAGAGGAAAAATGTGGAGTAGTAATTTAAGGAACTCAATAAAAACTTCTATTTTTTATTTGAAAATAGTATACAGTGTGGATTTTTCAGGCACCTCCTGTGTGGGGTGTGACACCCTGATGTGCTCCCTCCCGCTGCGTCGCGGGCCGACGGCGCGCCACAGCGGGACAGTCTGAGCGTCACTGTACAGCGCATCTCTGTTCGGGGGTTTCGGGGGACCTCTCACACGCGTGCTGCTCCTGTTTCGTGGCGGACATGGGTGACGGGGGACCCGTTACTTGCTGCAGGATGTCCTTACTCTCGCTAGGAGGCAGGTTACTGAAGTAGTACTGTGGTGCCAGTTGCATGAATCTGTTTGAAACAGAAACGTCATCTTTGGTGTGCGACGGCAGACCCATCTGGGCGCTCCCCAGCCCTGGAGCCCCTGCCTGCCTGGGGACTGGCGCTTCACTGGAACTCCTCGGGGCCTCCGCCTGCCTTTGCAGGACCAGCGCTTTCTACGGTTTCTGTGGAACAGCCCAGCTGCCTTTCTGGGGTGAGCTGGCCTCTCTAGTGAGGCCGCACAGCAGAAGCGATGGCCACCACTCTGCCCCCCGGGGATACTGGTGCCTCCTGTCCCACCTCGCGCAGTGCACGAGGGTCCAGCCGGGTGTTAGGGAGAACTCTGGGTGGGTCAGAGGCAGGGCCTGGCCTCTGTCTCTTCCTGATGCACCAGTCCACACCCAGCTCCGCAGCCAGACCCCTGCTGGTTTCCGTCGGTTCTGCCCAGGCCGGCGCCTGCAGCAGCTGAGGGTGGTCGGAGTTCCCACCCCTGCAGCCAGAGGGAGCTTGGAAAGGGCTGAAGGAGATGCCACCCCTCTTAAAACTTCTGTTGCTTCCTGCTGTGCTGGGCGTGACCTCCAAATTCCGGTGGCCGTGAGCCTGCCACCCCAGTGCCCACCTGTCTTCGTCTCTCCCCGTCCCTGCCCTCCCCGCTGGCCCGTCTCCGTGGCTCCTCTGGGGGGAGGTGGCTGAGCTCGTCCCTTCTCAAGGTCTGCACCTGCCCACACCTGCGGCACTGCGTTCCCTGCAGGTGCCCTGTGCCCGGTGTCACCTTTCTACGACGCAGTCTCCCTTTCTGCTGCCGTCTCTTGGGGGCCGTCTCTTAGATAACCACCCACGGAGACCTGTCTGTAGGCTGCTGCCCGAATACCCTGCCTGTGCCCAAACACAGTGACCAGGTTCTCATTTGCTCCTGCACTGCGGGTTCACTAGAACCCTCCGCCCCCACGGCACGTACAGTTCTGGAGAGGTTTCGGAGGCGATCCGGATGTAGTTGTTCTCTGAGATGCTGAACGTGTGGAAGAGGACCCACTCGGGCAGCCTCCGGGAGACGGCGTAGCCGGACAGGGGGTGCAGCTGCGCCACGTGCCGGTGCGTCAGCATCAGGTAGTTCCCCGCCCCGTCCACGTCCCGGGCGATCTGCCGGCGGCGCGGCCGGGGGACAAGAGGAGCGTTAACGTGGGGATCGGCACACAGCTGTCGGGTCCAGTAAGGGGACCCCCGAGTGCTTGGAACTGCAGACCTGCCACCCACGCTTCCTATTTCCGGGGGCCGGGGATCAGACGGACTGGTTTTACCCAGAGCTCTGAGACGGTGGTGGCGGTGGTGGCGGTGCGTGGCTCACACGTCCAGGGCGGCTGCAGTGGCTCACGCCGGGTCGGGCAGGAAGCCCCACTGTGGACCACGCACACGCCACGTGCGTCCCACTCGACGTTCCAGCTCACCCCCTGCCCCTCCCGTGTGCTGGCGGAGCGGCTGGGGACGTCCTCTGAGAAAGGACTCCTGGGACGTCCTCTTCCTCTGTCGGGCACCGAGTCACCGGCGACTGGGAGCCGGCTCGCTGATGGGCAGGGCGAGGGGCTCTGTCTGATGTGCAGCCAAAAGGGGCGTTTCCCAGCCGTCCCTCCGTAAGGGAGGGGCCGCTCGTCCTCTCGGACTAGGTCTGCACTCTGGCTCAGCCCGCCCTCCCTGATGGGGGCTGTTCACACACTGCGTCTGTAACAGCACAAGGCTTTCAAGTTCCCGTCAGTGAAATGACCACCCTGGGAGATGCCTGCTGTGATGACCTGCACGCACGAGGTCTGGTCAGACCACGTGGAGGCGGTCCCAGCCGCCCTCACCTGCACGAGGGCCCTCACCTGCACGAGAACCCTCACCTGCACGAGGACCCTCACCTGCATGAAGTACCCTCACCTGCATGGAGGACCCTCACCTGCATGGAGGACCCTCACCTGCACGAGGGCCCTCACCTGCACGAGGACCCTCACCTGCATGAAGTACCCGGACAGGAGCGCTCTCTTCAAGTTCACAGTGTTCTCCCTGGAGCCAAAGGCGGGGTCCGCGTAGGGAAGCTCGATGCGCTTGATGATTTCCAGGAGCTCGGCCCGGATGACGTCCGCCGCCCTGAGGGCGGGGCAGCTGAGGAAGTGGTCCTGGCACCACTGCTCCACGCAGCCTGGGTGGGGGTGGGGGTGCTTCAGAAAAAGAGCCTGTCGCCACCTGAAAGGGCCCGCTCTCCTCTGTCCTCTCCTGTCCGGAGGAGGAGGTTGCAAGGACGGGGCCTCTGGCGGCTGCGAGGGGCCGTCTGGGGTGCTGCCAGAGGAACCTGGGCTGGCCGGGGTTCTGCGGGGTTCCGCGGGGTTCCGAGACCCCACGCACTGGGGAAACGGCACATTCCCACTGTCACCTTGTCCGGGGCGGGGGAGGACAGCCTGGGGCCCACACCCGGCCGGCCTGCGCACAGCCAGGGCGTGTGGGGTCCCCTTCGGTTGGACGGGGACCGGAGGAGCTTCCAGTGGAGAGCCCTCCGATCCGTGGGAGCATCTCAGTATTTGTTTTGTTGTAAGGAAAGGGTTACTCAAGGTTGACCGGGAACCTGTAGCTGCCCTAGCTGCACGTTTTACACTAGAATTCAGCCACCTGGTTCGGTTTGAAGTCACTCATTCTTGTCACCTGTGAGCACGCTCATCGAGGTGGACCGGGGCTTGCCATGAACTGGCAGTGCACGTGGCCGTGGCCTTGGCCTTGGCGTGGTGGGTGGCAGACCTGTCAGCTGGTCCTGCCGCACAGGCCCATTCCGAGCAGTGGGAGCGTGCACTGGCGGGCACCACCCCGCGGCCCTCCCAGGTGCCACCAAGCGCCCCATGTCCTGTCTGCCTCCGCCGCTGTCCCCTGAGCCTCGAGAAACATTCGCATCGCTGGCACAGTTGTCACCGCACGCCCCTTTCACACCCCCTCTCGGAGCGGAGGAGGCACAAGAAGCTTTGTGGAGAACAGGTGAACCCCACAGGCTGCCTTTGCAGACCTCGGCCCCCACCACCCCACTTAGCCCTCTCCGCCCTGGAGGTGCCCCTCCCGTCAAGCCCAGCACAGCAGCTGCACACGAGGAGTCTGCCGTTGCTGGTCATCGAGAACATGCCGACGCCCAGAACCGCTGCCTCCCCAGCTTCCGCATGCAGACCCGTTCTCTGGGCCCGGTGCCCCTCCGCCCCACCCTGCCCTCCGCCAAGCTCCAGCCAGATTCCGCCCACCCGCAGGGGTGGGGTGGTTTGGGCGGCTCGGGCATGCTCCACACTCCCGTCCACGTCCGGCAGTGGACGTGCCCGTGACGGGAGGCACAAAGCGGCGCTCAAGACGCAGGGGGCACCTAGAGGTGGCAGTTCCTCTGCTTCTCCCCAGGCCCCAGAGGACAGGGGCTGTGCCGTGCAAGTTGCACCCTGGGAAGGGTGAAGGGTGGCCCCGCTGAGGCCGGGGTTCTAGGTCCAGGCCCGCAGGCCGCCAGAGCTCTGGGCGCCGGGCGGAGCTTCCGCTGCTCAGCGGAACCCTACGGGTGCGTTCAGGGCCTCGCGCACCGTTCCACCAGAATGACCAGCACGGCCAGAGAGAGAGGGTGTTGGACGAGGAGCCGCTCAGCTTATTTTGGGAAGGAAAGGCGGACTTGGAAGGCAATTTGTGAGGATCATAAGCATTCACTTACGCTCGCTGGCGGAGTTCAGAGTCGTGTCTTGGTAGGCCTTGTAGATGTTGATGAGGGTGAAGTGGTCGCCTTCGGGATGCAGAAATGTCTTCCAGCAACCCAGGGCAGCCTCCTCCGCTCCGCGCGGCGGGTGCAGAAAGCAACTGGGGGCTAGAAGGCGCAAAACGCCACAAGGTCAGCAGTACGGGGACCAGTAAGGGGGGCGTCCCACGCCAGCACGGCACTGGGGGCAGGGGGCGCGGCGGCCCGTCTGACCGTGGGCAGTCACGTCCCCCTGCGTTGCTCAGAGATCACAAGGGGCCTAGGGGGAGTCGCCACGGTTCTCCTCCTTGGTTTGGTTGTTGGCCTCTCTTAGCTCTGCCTGTATCGCCAGCTGCGTCACGGCGGGTGTGGGGGCTGGGTGCCCTGAGGCCAGGCGCAGGGGCAGGACTGGAACACAAGTGCTAACGCAGCGCCGCCTCCGGCCTGTTCTGCCGGTCGGAGCAGAAACTGAACCGGACGGGCCGCGAGGAGCGAGGGGCAGGGAGTAAACCGGCGCACACGCGCCATCGCCGGGGCAGGGCACGTCTGGCGGCGTGTCTTCGGGTCAGTCCTGGCCTGTGCTGACTCGTCCAGCGGGGCCGGACCCGGTGCACTCTCCCGTGCCAGGAGGGTCAGGCGTTCGCTAGGGACGCCGAGGTGTCCGGCCCGAGGCCCGCGGCCCGCGTGCGGGCCGGTGTGGCGGTGAATGCGGCCCAACGCAAAGTCGTACATTTACTTAAAACGTTTTCTTTGCTCCTCGGTTTCCTGTAGTGTTTGTGTATTTAATGTGCAACCCAAGACAACTCTCCTTCTAGTGTGGCCCAGAGACATCAAAAGGTTGGACACCCCTAAGAAACTGTCACCGTTTTCTACCCTTTTCACCGATTACAACCCCACCTCAAACAGAGCTCACTGAACTCCGCGGCGCTGTGGGCGCACCGCGCAGGGCCGCGGCCCGGGGGGAGTACCTGTGACCATGGCGGCGATGGTGAGCATCTCGTCCACGCAGTCAAACTCGCAGGACGCCAGGATGGACTTGGAGAGCTGGGGGTCGAGAGGGAACTCCGACATGATGATCCCGAACTCGGACAGGTTGCCGTCGTTGTCCAGCGCCGCCAGGTAGTCCAGGTCTTCCAGGGCCTGCATCAGACTCTCCGGGGCTGGGGGAGGACAACGTCGTCAGGAAGCCTCGCACAGCCGAGGAGGAGCGACAGGCACTGAGCTGTCCCTCCCACGGGGAGCGAGGTATCTGAATCAGCAGTCTGCAAGACGAAGACTGTCGGGTGGCGAGGGGCTGACTCCGGAGTGGGGGGCACTGACGAGGTCAGCCAGGTGCCTGCCCGGCTGAAGAGTCCCGGGGCTGCGGTGCAGGGCGGGGAAGCTGAGCCCCAGAGCCGGCGCCGCGCGTCTGGGAGACCCCGGGGGCCCGGGCGGCCTACGTGGTCAGCACAGCGTGTGCACGGAACGGCTGCGGCCAGACAGGGCCGCCCGAGGAGCACACCCGTGTGCCCAGTCGGTGCTCGCTCACAGGGCTGGGGCACTGCCCGCCTCCACCCACCAGGCAGCAGGAGCTCGTGGTCCTAGGGGCCTCGGGTGGGAGACGGGAGGGAACCCCCAGACAGACGCACGCTGCTCCAGCGCTGCCCGACAGGTCCTCACGTCGGGGCTGAGAGAGTCCCTCGGCCTGGGACAAGCTCCGGCGGCGCGTGCACAGAGGTCCGGACGTCTAGTGTCCACCCAGCAGAGCACAAGGCGCAGTGTCCAGTGAGAAGTTACGAGGCGTGAGAGGCAGGACGGTAACATTAGCCAATCGGAACGGCCCCAGTGCTGCGCAGGCGACGGGAGTGGCGGACGAGGACATCAGAGAGTGACTTGCCCGGCACATGAGCACGGGGCTGGCTTTCTTCGTCGGGTACAATATGGACACTGGTGTGGTGTCTGTGATAGGCTTAATCTCCACCCAAGAAAGTCTGTTTATTATTCTCTTTTAAGTTTAAATAAATACGTGTTTTTCACCTGCCTGCTGCATGGTAGAGCAATAAAGGCCACGCGGGGAAGAAAGTCCCAGTGGAAGTCCACCCGAGACACGGGAGGGCTCTGTGAGCACCCCAGGGTGGCTGTCCCTGGGCTTACTCCCACCATGTCCCAGTGGGAGGTGGCGGCTGGGAGGTATCCCCTTTTCGCATCTGGGAGAGCAGGGTCACAGACAGTGAAAGCTGACCTATTTGCTGCCCAAACTTTGCCCACTGAACTACTCGTCAAAATTTCAGGCAAATGGTGTCACTCGCTGTCAGATGTGAGCCAGTCACCAGCTCCGGTTTGGTCAGGTCCCCCGTTCCTGTCCGGACACCAGGAACCCCCCCCCCCGCCCCGGGGAAGCCCTGCTGTGGGTCGTCGGGAGGGACTCAGACCCCGCGGTGCGGCTCGTCGCGGCTGCGGCTCTGCCGCACGGCTGCCAGCAAGAGACCCGCTCCCAGGGGTGGCCAGGCTCAGGGCCGAGGAGCCGTGGGAAGCAGCCCGCCGCGGACCTGCGGGGGCCCGGACGTCTGCTGGGGCGGCCGGAGCACGCCGTCCTCCGCCCACCGGCAGGCAGAGAAGCCCCCTCCCTGCCGTGTGGTGGTCGCTCACTGGGGCGCAGCGCTGAGCCAGCCCTGGCTCTGACCCCTGGGTCCTGGCATGGCCCCGGTGGACTCTGCGTTCCTGTGTGCTGACCCTGCAGCCAGGACGAGCCCTTGAGGAGTCACGGTCCCGGGAAGGACACGGACGGGCTCTTCGGAAACGGAGTCCGCGCACCTCACCGGGGCGCCGTGGGACGAAGGGGACTGCTGGCCGGCGGTGCAGAAGGCACGGGCGGCAGCGACGGAAATCGGCCCCTCGGGCGTGACGGCAGGCGGGCTCGGGAGCACGTGCGCAGTCACTGAAAGCTGTTCAGAAGCCGACGCCTGTGAGTCCGCAGAGCTGCTGGCCACACGGGAAGTCACGGGGTCTCTGGCAACTGCCCACGTCAGCATCTGCCCGGACAGCCAGCCTGTCCCCCGACCTCCTCCCATTTCTACGCCCTGGAGGTGAGTGAGTGGGCCGCACAGAGGACCACTGGCGGAAACAATGTCACGGTTCTGCCTCCCCGGTCCCAGCACCAGGAAAGGGGAGGCCTCTGGGCTTTACAGCCACAGAAAGAAGGACCGAGAAGGCGGCACAGACTGTATGATGACTCGGGACTTGAGAGAGCAGGGTTCCAGGTCGGCCCCAGAAAGGACAGGAAGGAAAGACTTCCCGGAGGTTCTGTTTCTCAAGGACACGCCCACAACACCGGCTGTTGCCCGGCCCCACCCCAGCGTGCTGCACGCGCCCCCGGGCACGAGCAGCCTCCCCGGAACCTCTCAGGACCCTGGGACGGAGGCAGGCACCGCCCTCCCGCTGCTGCAGGGAAGAGGGCAGTGACCTGCCAGAGCCACAGGCTGACCGCCGCCCTCAGCCGCGAAGGGAGGTCCTGACCCCGGGCCGGTCACCGGCAGTGTCTGTCCTGACCGTGGGCTGCCACGCAGCTGTCACGGACACGTCTTCTGGCTCCAAGTCCAAGGCTCCGCTTCAGCGGCCGTGGCCTCTCGGAGGTGACTGGCGCCGCCTCCCGGCGCCGCGACCGGCCTCTGCTGCTTGCAGCGGGGAAGTGCCCTCCGCAGGCCCCCTGCCACTCGGGGCCGCCAGCCCTGCGCTCCAGAGCCCGGGCGCGAGTCCCACGGCATTCCCTGTCCGCCAGGCACCCACCCTCCAGGGGCCCACGGGCGTTAACCAGTCCATCGCAACCAACGCTGCCAACGGGCCGCTCCGACTGTGCTCGTGTGCGGGCGGAACATGGAACGGGGGCTCCGAGGGGGCTGACAAGCGGGCGGGGGGGGGGGCCCGGGGTCGGAGCCCTGACCGAGCTCCAGGGCCTGAGCTGTCTGGTGCGGCCCCCTCACTTCGGGGGCACCTCTGCCCCGTTGGGCGAGGGAGGCCCAGTTCGGCCCCTGACCCCGTGCCCTTGAGCAGCGCCCCCTTCACCCGCAGGCGTCCTGGCCGCACAGTCAGTCACACGGCCACTGGGCCCACGGCGAGCCCCAGGGGGGTCGACAGCAGGAAGGCTTCCATCCTGTGCCCTTTAAATCCCCCAGATTCTGCTTCACACTCTGGAAAATTACTTCTTTGCTTTGAAGACCCTCCCACTGGCTCTTGAGTTGTTTTAGCACATTTGTGCCTCCTCTTCACACTGCCCCCTGCCGCCTGGGCATCCCACGGACTCGCGTGGCCTTCTGACAGTGACAGCGCAACCTGCATGAATCCGGAACCTGGGCCGGCCGCTGCCCGTGCGCTGGGGACACCTGCTGACCCCTTGGGCTGTGTGGCGGGCGGCCAGCCTCTCCACCCTGCTGCCGACGGCAGGGTCCGCGGCCAGGCCGTGCGTGTGGCCCACTTCCCTCCGTTCTTCTGTGAGCGCCAAAGGAGTCCGGTCACTCGTGGAGAAGTGCCCGCACTTCTCCAGCGAACCCCCAGACCGGGCTGCCAGTGTGCCAGACAGGATTCCGGGGCGCCCGGACTCGCCGGCCCGTGGGCGCTCCGGTCAAGGCCTGTGCCCGCTGTCAGCGCCGGCGGCCCAGCGACCGCAGCGTCTTGAACGCTGTCTTGGCCAGCACCCACACCAGCCTCCGCGCCCCTGCCCACTTTCTTGGGGCCTTTGTCCTGTCCTGCAGGCCACATCTGGCTGCCACCAGAACGAGCTCCGGGTCCAGGCCCAGAGAGGGCCCCTGCCGTGGTCTTGTCCAGCTCAGCCCGCTGTCCCCAGACTCCCGTGTAGGTGCCCCTGCCCGTCTGGGCGAAGGACCTCTGACCACGGCGTCTCTGTCACTCGCAGTGGAGGTCAGTCCCCAGCACTGGGGAAGAACAGTAGCTGATTTTTTAAAGAGAGATCTGTATCACAAAATTCACTGAATAGGCTGCAGCCTAGTTATGCCAAATGCGTTTCCTCACGGTTCGCGGACCCTGAAAGGGTCCGGGTTTGCCGGATCTGCGTGTTGCGGCGTCAGCTGAATCCCAGGCGGCAGCTGCAGCGTCGCCAGGGAGCTTGCGTTCCAAACAATGAGCCTGAGTCAGCCCGCTGTGAGGTCCCCCCCACACAGCAGAGCCGTCCTGTGCGCACGGTCGGGAGACAGAAACAGTGACCCTGCCCTGTGTGCCCCGGGGATCAGCTCCAGCCCCACGGAGGGCGGCCACGGAGGGGACGCGGGGACGCTGCCTCGTGGCGGTGTGCTGCCTGCGCCCCCGAGCCCTGGAGCGACCGCCTGCTTCTGCTGTCCCCTCCTGGTGGGCCTTCCCGGGGACACTGTGGCTCAGGAGGACGGCCGCTGGCCGGCAGGGTCCCCGCCGAGAATCCGCCTTTACTACTCGCTGTCGGCTCCCGCCTCCACTTCCACACTCGGCTCTCCCCCCGGACTGACCACTAGGGCCCGGGCGCCCTGCTCTCCAGTGACCACTGGCAGACGGTTCTCCAGTGCCACGGCGAACGCTCCCTGGGGGTTTCAGTCCCTTCAGGAAGCGTTTACCTCGGTAGGGAAAGTGCTTCGGCACAAACCAAATCCCCGGGCTGGCTTGCACGGCCGAGTGCAGCAGCCAGGTCTCAGCCACACACACCCCCCCACCCCACCCCCGGCACCGGGCCCGGCTGCTACCTGGTCTGTCCATGAGGTCGCAGTGGCCCAGGCCTGCGATGTCGATCCTCTTCATGAACAGCACCATGCTGGTGAGGTTGGCTTCCTGCATCTCCGCCGGCTTCAGCGGCTGCATGTCTTTGGAGGCAAACTCTTCCGAGTACAGACAGAACAGCTTTCCTGCAAGAAACCAAGGGAGACGGCTCCGGTGCCCGTGCTCCGCGGACGGAACGGACAGCAGTCGGCGTCGGGCACGCGGCGCTGCTACCTGAAGGCGAGGTGCTGAGGATCTGCTTGCGGATCTCTGCCTGGCTTCGGCTGATGGGCCGCGTGACCCGCGAGCTCGCCCTGATTCGGGGGTTGTACACCTGTAAGCGGAAAGACAGCACCTTTAGCGTCGGGTGGCCCGCGAGGTGGCCTCGGGCAGCGGTTCGCCTCACGGAGTGCTCTGCCGCAGGGTCACTCCCTTTGTGAGACACTCATTACGGCTTCACGCGCCTCGAGACGGGGACTCCAAGGGCTTGAGTAGGTGGATTTAAAGGGTGTCCGCTTTTGTTGCAGCGTCAGCAACTATGGGACCTCCACCACCTGCGGAAACACCAGCAC
The DNA here is from genome assembly GCF_019186645.2 of Phyllostomus hastatus. Classification (NCBI taxonomy): domain Eukaryota; kingdom Metazoa; phylum Chordata; class Mammalia; order Chiroptera; family Phyllostomidae; genus Phyllostomus; species Phyllostomus hastatus. The sequence continues at coordinate 31,313,527 of NW_025334004.1, forward strand.
TGTCACTCCTCCAGGGTGACACTGGCGAGTGACAGGTGCGCGGGGGCCTCGTGGACAGAAGGACTGTCACCTGGCCAAGCTGTGTCTCTTCAAGGTTCTGTTCAAACCGGCCGTGGGCGCAGTGGCCTCACCTTCTTCACGTGCACCCGCCCCCCGCGCCGGCTAAACGAAAACTGTGCACGGCACTCAGCGCCCTTCCGAGCAGGTGTCTGAGGGGTGAGTAACGACCCGGGTTCTCTGGATGCGGGGCGTGTTCAGTAAGATGCACCCAGACCGCTGCACGGGGACCTCCCCAGCGGCGAGGACCGCTCTGTGCCAGTGAGATGAGGGCCCGCAGGAGACCCGCGCTCCGGAAGGGGGAGCCCCTACACGGCATCTGACACGGCCGAGGGGCCGGGACCGCGTAGGCCCTCTTCGGCCTGTAAACGCCGTGCCGAGGGCCCCGTGTCTCAGAGAGTGAGACACCCTGCTCCATTTCCCCAATGTCTTTCTTTAAAAGTAGCTATAGAAAAATTACATTCTTTAAGAATTTAGGGTGAAATTTTATCATGTCAGTTATAAAGCCAAAATCGTCTAAAATTAAAGCCACTGTAGTGGAAACGACTTTAGAGTAAGTACCCGAGGGAAGGTGCTAGTTACTTCGATCTAGGGGCCACCGAAGACACCGAGGGTGCGTCATGGTCTGTCCCCAGAGACACCAAGGGTGCGTCATGGTCTGTCCCCAGAGACACCGAGGGTGCGTCATGGTCTGTCCCCAGAGACACCGAGGGTGCGTCATGGTCTGTCCCCAGAGACACCGAGGGTGCGTCATGGTCTGTCCCCAGAGACACCGAGGGTGCGTCATGGTCTGTCCCCAGAGACACCGAGGGTGCGTCATGGTCTGTCCCCAGAGACACCAAGGGTGCGTCACTGTCTGTCAGACGGCCTGCTTTGCTAGAGAAAAGCCACCGGTGGGAAGAACCCCCACCTAACGCTTTGACAGTTGTGTCTGTCCTCAGGCTTTCCCTCTGGCGCATCCACGACCTAATCTGTTTCCAGCCTGCTTCCCTGTGCACACGAACCAACCCTGAGATGAGACTCCCCGTGTCCTGCAGTCCACCCTCACCTTCTGCTCGGGAAAACGGCGGGGGCCCAAGAAACACTCTCGACACGACACACGTCAGCGGTCTGTTCACCCTGCGCGGGGACAGTTACCTTCCTCCGCTCCACGCCCACGTCGATCACAAACTTCACGGAGCCGCCCCAGATCAGAGCCTCCCCGGGGCTGGCGGTGAGCACCACCCTCCTCTGGCGAGCCGGGCCTCGCGCCTCCGCCTCGTCCTGCGGCTTGAACAGCGCGCACTTCTCTTTCGGATACAGAGGGACCACCCCCAGCTCGCCGAGGTCTGGGTTTAAGTTGGATCCTTCCTGGCAGACAATTTCGTAGGCTTTCTCAATATCCTACAGTAAAAAAAGAAAAATGACACCGTCCATGAGAACACGGCACATCACTAATGACTTAACAAAACAGCCCCAACGGAGTAAAACTGCAGACGAGCCGTGGAACGGACGAGCCGCGGAACAGAAGCGCGTGCGCGGCGAGGGAGACGCCGGTGTGATGTGAGCGTTGGTACGTGTGAGGAGGACACGGGACCGGAGGAGGACGTCTCGCTCGGGAAGGTCACTCAGAAGCACTCCCTCCCGCTGCTCTAGTCCAAGACTGTGCTCCTCCGGGAGCGGTGCTGCCTCGGCCCCCGTGCATCATGGCCCCTGCTTTTCCAGCGGACAGAGATGTGACTGATTGTCCTCCCGTCAGGGAAGACAGAGGCCCGGCCTTGCTGGTGGCAGAGCCACGAGCTACAAACCGCTCTCCTGCAGACTCCGCCCCCGCAGCTGCACACACACCTTCCAGCGCGGCCAGGGCCCCCGGCTGCGCTTCAGAACCACGGGAACGCACGCAGCGAAGCCAGCGGGAGGGAGGCCTGTCCTGTCCATGCACGTGGCTACTCGGGCCTCGGACACGCCCCTTTGAAGTGCCCCACTGCCCAGTGGCCCCGGGGACAGGGGACCGTCTGCCCTGAAGCTACACAGAAGACACGGTGCGAAAGGCTCAAAGGGCATTTACAGAGTGTCTTTGTGTTTCTCCGATCAGTAGGTTTTTAGAACCTCGTGTAAAAAAAGATGTCACGTAATAAAATTCTCATGCCTTTTATTTCCAAACTGTCTGCCTTCTTAGGGCCTCGCTAACGAGCAACATGGAAGGAGCCCCATTTCATTAGATTCACTAGATTTCACTAAAAATCTCTGTAAGAAAGACTTCCCTGACTGGGAGTCGCCAGGACCGATTCCATCCCACAGTGCTGAGCTCACCAACTCCCTCCGTACTGTTGGGGAACGGACCGAATTAACCAGGGGTTTTGCAGGAAGACAGGTTCTGCCTAGAAAGACGGCCAGGGGTCCCAGGGGTCCCAGGTGCCCGGGGCCGAGCCCTTGGGAAGCCCCTCTCGGGCAGGCGCCCGGGGCCGTGCCGCCCCGGTCTGCACACGCTGGTTTCCGCCGGGCAGGTTTTCCCCGAGAAAACAGCTTGCTTGTTGCTCAGAACAGATGAAAACTTGTCGAATGGAATAGTCAGAACAAAACCGTCTCCATTTCTGTAGTCTGATCACGTCACCATTTTTACGAGAAGGACAGTCGGTGCATTTCTCTGCCGCGGCGTGCACTGGTCTCCACACGGCAGTACGCGGCTGTTTTCAAGTTCTGTGCAGAAATCACAAGAAAGCTTCCAACAAGATGGGGACGGATGACCCACAGCTGTTAGCGTGGACTGCAGAGCACGACGATTTTTTTCGAGAGAGATTCCAAGGCCACGGCACAGGGGTGTCGCGGTGGCACTCCTGACGTGAGTGGGGGAAAGACAGACAGCTCCACCGGGACACCAGACCGTGCTCGGCTTCTGGGAGGCAGGCGCCGGAGAGAAAGCCGGGTAACAGCCACGGAGTTTGGGGCTGAGCTGTGAGGACGAAACTGGTTTCCAAAAAAGGCAAGCTGAAGGCGCGGTGGGGGGTCCCCATTAGCCTCGGGGCCGAGAGCACCCCCCACCCAGAGGCGCAGAATCGCCAAGGCCGCCCAGAGCCTCCGCCCGCTGTCCCTTCGGGATCTGAAGACTCGGCAGGACCGGCGACTTCCCAACAGGAGTGCCCTTCTGGTCCGACCCGGATGCTCTCTCTCTCGCTCCCCACACCCGTGATGTCACTGCTGCTGTTGCCGGCCTAGGGAAACACGCACCAGCTCAAGTCCGACATTCGTAAGTCACTGTGCCGTGAGTCACAGCTCACGTTCAACTTGGAGTCCAGCACTCTGAGACCACCCACTACCCCGATTCTGCTGCAGGGTCTACTTTCCAAACACCCATTTGCTTTCTCTGACTTGAAAGCTGACTATTCGTCCATCTTAATTATACTCACCGCCCCCCCCACCCCGGCCCCCCGCTGAAATCAGCGTGGCCTTTTCCCCGGCAACTCCAGCATCTGGCCTGTACCTGCGCCTTCCTTCCTTCTCGGGTGTCTGCTGCACCGACAACCTGTCCTTGCTTTTGTAAATTCTCCCGTCTCCTCGGTCACTGTGTGCCTCTCCAGAGGGCTTCCTGGAAGACCCTGAGCCGTGCGAGACCAGGGCACGGTAACAGAGTACATCCTGGCGCAGGCGGAGGACTCGCTACTCGGGAGACCGAACAGTCCGCAGTCACCGTGTATCTGACGCTCTAAGCAGCCGTCTTCACGGAGACAGGTCAACCCGAGTCGGGTCGTGAGAGAGCCGTCCGGCGCTCCCGGGGCCGGGGGTGGGGGGAGGGGCAGCCGCCCTCTGCGATCCTGGAGAGCCACGCGACAGAAGGAGCGCCTAGCGGTGCTGCTGGAGCAGCGGCCGCCGGGAGGAGCCTGGCAGGGAGCAGCCCTCGGCATCTCTGTCCAGCTGGCGGCCCCCCGCCGCCGGCACCGGACAGCGTCCTCGCGGGTTTCTGCTCGGCCACCGGGTCGCTCCCCGTCTGGGTCCGGGTCTGAAACCAGCGCTCAGTCTCAGGGTGGGGGAGACGACGGGCGGGGAGACAACGACCGGGACGACCAGGACGTGGGTCTGTGGGGTGAGGGCCCGACTGCGGACACGCCCACGCCGGGGCCTCCGGTGCGGAGGGGCCCGACAGAGAGCACGCGTCCCCAGCAGGCGCCTGGTGGTGGGAAAGCCCCGAGAGGCTCGGTTGTGCACTCCCCGCCGTTTTCTTGAGGAGACATTCTCAAGAACCCAAGTTCGATTTTTCTCCGTCTTAGGAAAAGGAGCGCCGGTGTCAGGAGACCGTGCCCTGGGTGGGCCAGAAACGGCCCTTCTGTGCACAGCCCTCCCCAGACTTTCGCAGGGACGCTCGTGGGGCCGTGTCTGCCTGCCGACTCGGTGCCGCATACATACAGAGGTCACACTCCTCGCTGCGCCACGTGCTCCCGGCCACGTGCTCCAGCCGTGGCAGAGGTGGCTGAGGGTGCGACAGGCGTCAGCGTGTGTCTGCTCAGCTGAGGCGCGTCGTGGCAGGCAGGGCCAGCAGCAGCAGCTGGCCCTGGGGCAGCCCGCCACGGCCCTGAGCCGGAGGGAGGGGCCCTGGGATATTCGCCGTGGCCTCGCCCGCTCCCCGTGTTCAGGGCAGCACGTGATTTGGGAAACGCTCTGCCCCTTTGGCTCGGGTGTATTTACCCATGTTTCCTCCACAGTGCGAAACGGAGGTGTGGCGGAACCAAACATTTACAGTTCATCGGCGAACGGGAACCTGCATGTTAGTCGTGAAAAGCAGCGTCCCCACAAGGTTAAAAGGTTTCCAGTACGTAACCTTGTCACTGTTAGGTGAGACCAGCACTTACTTGTTCGCAGGCCAGAAAGACTGCGATGTCACCCTTCTCGCCAGAGCGGTGAATCTCAAAGACAAGGCGCAGAACAGGCTCCAGGGCCTCCCTCTGGGCCCGGCCACCGAGGTGCACGACCTCCACTGGGTGCCCGTCAGGCACCTCGATGACAGGCGCGCCTCCGTAGTAGGAGCCGAGCCTGCCGACCAGTAGCGGCGAGGCGTTAATCACGAGTTTCAGCTCCGGTCTGGCCAGCAGAACGTCTTTAAGCAGTGCCAGCAGGACGTCGGTGGCCACGCTCCTTTCGTGCACGTCGTCCAGGACGACGACCCCGTAGCTGCTGAGGAAGGGGCTGGACATCATTTCCCGCTGCAGCATGCCGTCGGTGCAGTACCTGCAGGGGGGACGCTGAGGTTAGCGCGCCACGGGAGAGGTCACCCCGGAGACCCCCAAGGACAGCAGAAGCGCCTCCCTCTGTCCTTTCCTCTAAGTCGGGGTTCTGCGTCTTTACTGGGGCCACGACTCCTCGAGGCTGATAAACTCTACAGGCCTTCAGAACTGCAGAATACACATGAGCAAGGTTTCAAGTTTACGGAGAGAGCCCTAGAGACCCCTCTGAGCCCCGGGCCGCCGAGCTCTGCCTCTGTGCTGACCGCGGGCGCTATGACGAGGGGTCAGAGGCCGTTACCATCTGCTCCGGGCGTCTGCAGCCAAGCCGGGTCGCAGGACGCCCTCGGCCGGGGAGCGCTTCCCCGTCTCCCGTGGGTGGGAGGGCACTGAGCCAAAGGGTGCACTGCCCAAGGAGGGAGACGAGGGGGATGACTCTGGTTCACGCGCACGGCCCCGCCAGCCCACAGCGACGCCGTTGGTGACGTTGTGGGGAAAGGTGTCACCAACACGTTAGTGGCACAGGTTCGGAATGTTGCCCAAACAGTGACCAATCAAAAGCATCGAAAACATGATCTCCTATTCAAGGGCGGCACGCAGATGGGCCAGTGATGTCAATAAAATTGTCCAGGAATCTTGGGATTATAATTTTTAAAGTATTATTTATTACTAAGAATAATTTATTATCGTTAGCCATCTAACGCCACACGAACATGTGCCGCTGCTTACATGTTTACCTACACGTTCCTCGAAGAAACCGATCCTGCGACTTTTCTGCCCATGTAAGGTGTCCATGTACATACACGGCAGGCCCGCCTGCCAGGCTGGCCCCACTGGGATTTGGGAACTGGGATTTGGCGGGGGGCGCGGGGGGGGCGGTCCTCCCCACGTGCAGGACTGATCAACACTGGCTCCTGCTGTTTCCTCTCCGTTCCGACAACGTGGTGCGCCCGGCCTGCCTTTGGGGGCTACAATGTCGGGGCACGGGACACAGAGGCGCCTGCCTGTGTGACCACCCCTAGTACCCAGCCCCCCACGCAGGGGGTCTCCCGTCAGTGTTCCTGTGGGACCCCACGTGCGTGCGCGCTCTCCCGACTCACTGCTGGGGACCGGGCGCGTCCGGGTTGACTCCGAGGGAGAGGCAGCCACCCCGCGCACGCCCCTCCGCTGGCTGCTCTGTGCCTTCCCTGTGGCGACTCTGAGCTGGGGGGCCCCTGGCCTGGGCCTCGATCGACCCCTTTCCAGAGAGAAACAGAGGGAAGGACATGGCCATGGGCTGAGCCCCCAGCGTGCGCCGGGCTCTGTGCCGGGCGGCACTCCTCACTCAGCCTTTGGAGCGCGTCACCCAGCTGGACTTCCTGCCCCGAGCGGGGGGTCGGGGGTGGGGGACGACCGAGGTCCAGACGGGCCAGGCGCCCCCTCCCTGGCCGCATCACCGCGCTCGGGAGAGCCCAGACTGACAGCTGCGCATCCGCTCCCTCTGTGCCAGAGACCGCTTCCTTGGTCCCCACGGTCAGACGGCCAAGTCCAAGCGCTCCCTCTGGGCAGCACAGGGGACCGAGATGTTGGCCGCTGCCTTTCTCTTCACGCGCGTCGTCCTCGTCCTGTGTCTCATGTTCTCATCCTGCGTCTCAGCAACGCGCGGGGACAGGCTGACCCTCCCTTCTCTCCAGCATAAAGACACACGCTCCGAACACTGCAACGTTCATTACACTTCGTGCACGATGCAGAGAGCGATGCGTCCGAAACCTGGCTTTCCTGCTCGTCTTTAGCTGATGTTAGTTAGTGTGCTATGGTGAGATAAATGACTGCTGCCTCTTGTCGACAAATTATTCTAACCTATGGCACTTCCTTCCTGTTCCAAATTAAATCTCTATTACCGCCTCAGCAAAGCTCGCCCTGCACGGACCTCACGGGGAGGAAGGAGTGTGCCCCGCCGGCTGGGGAGGCCTGTGTGTTATGTAAACGGGTCCGGCTGCATTAAGAAGGGAGGAGGTGGCGCCCCAGTTAAAACTGCTGGGTGGCTGCAGGCACGGGGCAGGCAGGGCCTCTCCGAGGGCGGTGCAATACTGAGGGTGTGCCACGCGGAGGCTCAGGCCCAGGCCCAGGCCCACCGCTCAAATTCCCCACGCACCGCAGGGGCCCGCCCCTCCCTTCACGCCAGTAAGACCACGTGTGTGCAGTGCCTGAGAAAGCGCTGCTGCCGGCACCGGGGTTAAAAAAAGACAGATGCGCTGGCCAGGCGCCAGGAAACGCAGTTTAAATTTTAAATTCCGAATACTAAGTTTCTGAGAGGTAAGAATATAGAGAAGTTCTATTGATATTTTCTAAAGTTATACGTATTGAATTTGACTGTGAATAAACATCTGAGTAATTCTTTTAAAATCTGTCTTCCAGAGGGTCTGTACGTGAAGTCTGTGTCACTTCTGCGAGTCTTGACATCCCGCGGAGAGAGACTGCTGTAGGTATATGACATTCCGGTGTCCGCTGTTTCAGAAAAGGCCGGACAAAAGCTTCAAGACGAACAAAGCTGTTGTCTGTGGCATTGACGGGAGGCAGCAGGCGTAGGGGTCACAGTCACTGAGTGCCTGGCAGACGAGACGCTAGCGGGTGACAGAGAAAACGGAAACGACCGTAGCGACCGCAGGACGGAGGTGAGAGCACAGCGTGAAGACGCGGCTCTGAAGTGCCGCGACGAGGGCCGATGTCACCGGGGAGGCCTGCCTGCAGTGGGCAGCCCGCGCGTGGATGGGAAGGAGTTCGCCAAGCCCGGGGGCGGGCGGGCCCGGCCAGCAGAGGGAATGGCGCGTGTGCCAGGCCCGCGCGCACTAGGGCGGCGCACAGCCAGCCCGTGTGGGGCCCTCCTGCGCGAGGGGCCGGGCAAGCACGGGCCTGCGGGTCGCTGGGGGCCAAGCCGAGGAGCCGCAGCCTCTCCCGAGCACCCCGGGGAGTCCCGGCGGAGGAGGTGCAGACAGGGGTCCCGGCGGAGGCCTGTCGGGCTGGCGACACAGACCAGCCGTCACCGCCCGCCACGGGTGCTGCCCGCACAGAACGCCGGGGACCGCAACACCCACGCCGAGGGCCCGTCGTCCGTCGGGCAGCGCCGCGGGGACCCCAGACCCACCTCAGGATCGTCTCGCTGGCGCAGCAGTTCTCGAAAGGGACCACGTAGCCGACTTCGTGACCGATGTTCACGTCCATCTCGTCCGCCACGCGCAGGGCCAGCTGGACCGCCGTCTGCTGGTGCGCCTGGGTGCACACCACGCCCCCGTGCTCGTAGTGGACGGATAGGCAGTACTCGGCACACCACTGGGGGACCTTCGACAGGGGACAGGGGACAGGAGACACGGTCAGCTGCGGCCAGGCTGGTCTTCCCCGGGGTTCCCTCGGCCCGGGGGTCGCGGTGGGCGGCCTCACACCCCCGTGAGTGGAGCTGGGAGCCACCCGAGTTCCTGCAGCGTTGTCACTCGTGAGTGAGGCAGAGGCGGGGACTTCAGAGCTTGGCTCCCAGAGGAAAGAAAGGAAGACAGATAAACACAAAAAGCACAATAAAAATATTTTTAACCTCGGCTGTTTCTGAGAAGAGGAACCTATTTACAAACTGTTTCTTTCTGCTTACAAGAAAGCTCCGTCAAAAATACAGCTGGTCGTGTCGGCTACCGGGTTCCAAGCGATGCAGACATTAGATGGCGTTCAGACGAGAAACAGGCTCAGAACTGAAGCGTTTACATTTCGGTCTAAACGCTCGCACTAAAGCCACCAGACAAACGTCCTGAACACGCCCCGGTGGTGCTAACGCACACACGCCGGCACTGGCCACCCCAGCACGAAGGGGACGGCCACCAGCCAGCCCGTCCAGGGCTGGACAGGGCGGTGTCCAGGCTGCTCCGAGGCCATTCACTGTCCGAGTTCTCAGGCGGACCGTGTGTGACATTTCCACAGCTGACTCTATGGAGTCCACTGGTGCAGGAACCACTGAGTTCACTCAAGTGCTACAGTCCTAACGGGATACCGTCAGTAACTTCTGCTTTGTTACGTGAATGTTAACTTAATCGTTCCAAGAGTGGTTTTTGATAAATTTAAAGTATTTAAGCTTTAATACTTAGTTATCTTGATATTTGCTATCTTCTAGGCCCATCATGGAATTCCTAGCTTTTAATCCCCACAGTGGTTTGAAAAATAAACGCAACTTAGAAATCATATGCAGCCCACCTGTTCCCTGACTGACCGTGCGGGTGCAGTTCCAACACCTGCAGCAAGGTGGCAGCCTTGTCAACAGGTTGGAACTAATCCGTAACAGGTAGGGTGCCCACTCCTTCTCTGAAAGGTGGACATTTAAGATCCTGTGCTCAGGACACCTGGGACCTAATTGAGGTCGACACAGGACACAGCGAGGCGCCCCCGGGGCCCCAGGCAGGCAGGAGTTCTAGGCCCGGCCTGCCGGCAGTCCGCCACCTGGGGTCACGACTGCTGGAAGCCTCAGTTTCCTTCCCTGTAAAAGGGGTTGGACGGATGGGCATTGCCCTTCCAGCCTGAGCTCCTGGGTCACTTTCTCCCAGGCCTGCCGTGACCCCCTGGGCAGGAGACCCCTGGGGACCACACTTCCTGCACTTGCTGGGCTGTCTTGGGCGCCACCCCCCCCCCCCGTGGGACCAGGCGCTGCGGGAGAACAGAGGCCACTTCGTCGGAGCCACGGGGTAACCCAGGACTCAGGGCGTGTCTGCGGCATGAGCGCACCGACTTCCCACGCTTCCCTCGCACAGTCTCAGGTTCCGCGGCGCCATGTGCTCCGCCTTGGACCCCTGCACCGTCTCCAGACCGCCCACCTGGGAGCCACCTGAGATCCTCCGTCCTCCTCGTCCCCTCGCAAGTCAGTTTCTATGCCTCCAAACCCCTACTTTTAACTGACCCCCTCCTGTACACGCCCGCTGTGGAGGGTCCCCAGCCAAGACCTCAGACACCATCCTCGTGGAAGACTGCATTCAAGTCATCGGTTCGAGTCTCTGTCGTCTCTCCACCAGGCTGGGGCACGCCTGGGCTGCACAGGCATGCTTCCCACCTGCCTCCAGCGCTTCACAGAGGGCGCGGCCATGGGCAATAAATGTCTGGGTGGGTGAGGACATCCCGGGCTCGGGGCTTAACGGGGAGAGAAGCAACAGACCCGAGCGACCTGACCACAAGGAAGAAAGAGCAGCGCCCACCAGCAGACCCTTTATGCTTCAGAAGAAACAAATGTGCCAAGATGTCTAACTTCAGATACAGGGGCAATGGCGTCATTAATGACAAGAAAGGGGGAAGCAGTGACTGTTAAGGTCATCGTGACCTTGACAGGTGGATGTCAAGGTGTAGCGATCCTGGGAGCGACTGAGAAGCTGGCCAGGGGCCGGAGGGAGGGGCCGGAGCTGGAGGCGGGCAGAGGAGGCCCTGGGGAGGAAGGCAGGGGGGCCCCACCCTCACCTCCATGGGAGGAGCCTCGGGAGGGAGTCGGAGAGAAACCGGCCCGGCCAGGGCGGACCCAAGCTTGCCCGTGTGTCACCGCGGGGCCTGCAAGCCAGTTCCACAAAGGCGGTCAGGTAAGCCCAGGGACGCTGAGCAGTCCACAGTGCGATGACTCTGTCTGACCCGGTGGCCTGTCGGGGGACAATCCAGGGACCATTGCTGCTGTCTGGCGTGGCGAGGACTGTCACCGAAGTAGACCGTCCGGTTTCACCAGCATGCTCGCGTGCGCTGGGTCTGGCTGCCACTCTGACGTCCGGGGCAGCAGCTTGCAAACTGCACGGCTCTACACGGGCGTGGCGATCACAGGCCACGTCCCCATGCTTCTGGCTGTGGTTTCCAGCTGCGGTTCTCGAGGCCCAATCTACTCCCGCAAGCGGATTTTGCAAGATTAGACCGTCACAGTGTGTTTACAGTGGTGCGCCCATCCCTGAGGCCCGGCAGTGCGGTACCCGCGCCAGCCCGGCAGTCTCCATTTTCCCCGCACCCTCCTCCCCGAGAGAGCACGTGACTTCTTCACGTCCGTCCGAGGCGGAGAAATGAACTCGGGGCAGGAGCGGCCCTTCTAACTGTCGGCTAAGATATCGGCGGCAGACGGAACCTGCACACGTTGTACTTAGTGCAGGGTGTTCGCCGGACTGCCAACGGCCAGGCAAACAGCTGTGCACAAGTCCCAGCTAACTGCGGGGAAATGGGGCCCAGCCACACCCAACGCACCGCCCATCGGACACAGCTGCAGGAGGACGCTCACAGTGCAAAAGTGCAAGTGCACGTGGAAGAGCTGCTCTTCGCAGCCACCTGCCCCCGCCGCTGCCGTCCGCGGCGCCGGCAGACCTCCGTCACTCTGCACAACCCCAGGTCCGCGGCGGCGTGCTGCCCGGGCCGCTCAGAGCACCGGCTGAAAAACAGTGCGTGGTTCAGCAGATGCCGGGAGTGTGAGCGTCCCCTCGATTCCAGGGGCAAGACGGACAGTGGCACCGGGGGCCGCTGTGCTCTCTCCACTCGTAACAAAGTCGGTGCCGTTCTGGGCCCCACCTCCGAGTCTGCTCTGGGAGCAGCTGCTTCTGTGTCCCCGGGGCACCTGGTGCTCCTCGCCAACCACGAAGTGTGTGCCCGTGAGGCTCCCCTTTCCCCTCTGTAGCTCCCCTCGGAGGAACCCCCCCACGTGGCCCCAGCACGAGGGAAACGTGCTGAGTCGGCTCCGTGAGCGCAGGGAAGCCTCAGCGCACGCACTGCTGTAGGGGCCGGAGAGAAACGCCGGGTCTGGGCCGCTTCGGCTGGGGCTCAAACACGCTCAGTGCTTCGCAAAAGTCGCACCACTTGGTGGGGAAGAAAGGAAACTGCCGTTTTACCACACGCAAAAGTAAGCCTATTCACAAAGCGATCTACCTGAGAGTTTTGGTGATAGGCACCCAAAGATTCAGGGCCCAGCAGAAGCAAAGCCTGCATGAGTGTGGTGGGCAGGTTAATGATAAGGGTGTAATAACTTCTAGTTTTAACTGGAACATCTCACCTAAAATGCCCTACAGCGTGCTTAAGTGTGACAGTGTTAGGTTACAGAATTCCATGCTCATGATGTTGTGATAAAAGCTTTTATGATAAAGGAGGGGCGTTATTTGTGCCACACACATCCGTATTTGGTCGAGAAACTCTCCCTCCCAGAAATCACGGCTCCGAACGCCTCACTCCGAACTCACCTGACAACCTTTCCACCTTCTCCCAGTCCCCATGCTCCGTGCCGTTCTCTGGACCGCAGGCTGCCAGGAGGGTCAGGCCTGGGCTGTGGGGCCACGTGGCCTGTGGCCGGGGTGGGTTGGGAGGGGCTGCGGGAGCATGCAGCCTGGCTCCGGCAGAAAGCGAGCGGCTCGACTCTGGCCAGCTGCCGCGGAGGCAGGGCTCGGAGAAGTGCTCCGGGCGACCAGCACCTCATCTACTTCAAGGCCTTACCGGCTCCGCTAACTGGAGTTCTACGAGTGGTGCGCACTTGGAAAGCCAGGCAGAGCGCTCCACAGCCAACTCCAGATGACGGCGGCGGGGACATGAGGGTCTCAGCGCTGCCGCCACCGTGGGAGAGGACACCCACACGAGGGACACTCCCTCCCACCACCAGGGAGTCCGCCTCACCTGGTGGATTTCTGAGTGAGCCACTGAGACACCGGCTGCTGCTGCCCGCAGACAGGACTGTTGCCCACCCTGTACGTAATCGGTGCCCTCAGAAACCACAAGTTCTGAAAGAAAACTCAGGGAGCATAGGTTTAAAAACTCCGGCAGTCGTGTCGGCAAGCGACCCTGAAGCTGCACCGTGGATATGCCCAGACTGAACCGGCAACCGGGAGAATAGGGAGCCGGGCTCCTCCCTGGGAGAGACGGGAGCCCCAGACGGGGCCGCCCGAGGGAGCCCGGTAGTGCCGAGTGGGGTCAGGCGACAGCGTGACCTAGCGGCGTGAACGGCGGGCACCGATGGCAGCAACAGAGACAGCAGGGAAATGCACAGACGGGGGGCTGGGGGAGGGGGACAGATGGTTTGGAAAGAACACGGTAAAAAAGAAAGACACAGAGAGAAAGAAATGCACACAGCGAAGGAGAGAGACGCAGAGACAGACACAGCGACGTGCGCACACATGTTCACTTCCCCTCCGTCCCCCGGGAGGGCCGGGAGCAAGATGACCAGCAGCAATGGGCGTGCGCAGCCCCCAGACCTTGGTTACGAAACGCAACTCTCCACCGAGAGGAATCGGCTCCTTGGTCGGAAAGGCCGTTTCCAAGACTGGAAGCGGGAAGCTGCAGGACGAGGCCGCAACAGGTTACTGGGCCGGAAAGCAGAGCAGTGTCCAAAGGGAACGACGGGACGGCACAGAAAGACGCAGAAGTCAGCCGTCCCGCAGGGGTTCCCACTGGCCACGTCGGGCGGCCCGAGCAGCGACACAAACGGGCTCCACACGAAACAAGGACCTGCGAGCCGACGCCGACCTCCACGAGTGGACACCCACGCAGAAGAGACACGGCTCGGAGCAGAGTCCCCGCGTCAAACGGAGCAGGAGTGTCAGAACGGGGAACCCACCACTCGGCTGCCCCAGTGCGGCAACGTCGGAGATAAGGAGCACTCACGGGGGCCAAGCCCCGCAGGGCGAGGGTGACGAGAAACACGTCCGAGTCTCCAAGCATCTCCCCAGGACTTTTAAATAATGGGGGTGTTACGGGGAGGGGGGGGACCAGGACCACACTGCAAAGAACAAGGGAGTCGCGGCCCTGCCAGGCAACTAGTGTAACATCGCCGCCGGTCGTGGGACAAAGCCTGGAGTGATGCCCCAGGAGGCCGCCACGGCCACTGTGCCCATCCCACCCGCCACGCACAGCGGGCGCCTCCGGACATGTCCCGCCGACTCACGTGGGGGGGGGTGCTGCACCAAACACTGACCCGACCGTGCTCTGCACAAACGTCAAGGTCACGCGGCACCAGGAAACACTGAGGCGCTGTTTCAGACAAAAGGTGATTCGGGAGAAATGACACTTAACAGCAATGTAAGTGTGGATCGGATTCTGGACGAGAAAAATGTTATTTTCATCACGAGGGCCATCAGTGGGAAACGGATGGAGTTTGGATGTCTGTAAATTGGGTAATAATGAGACGTCAGTGTCACCTCCCTGATGTTGGTAATTCCATCGTGGCCGGGTCCAGTTTCCAGTAAATATTCGATGAAGCATTCGGAGGCCAAGGACATCATATCCTCAACCTACTTTTAAAAGACTCAGAATAAAAATACGTGTGTGCACGTGTTCACATGTGTGCTGGCTGGCATTCATGCGTGTGCACATGTTCAGGTGTGCGTGCATGCGGGACTTCGTGTGTACTTGTGCTGACATTTGGGCGTGCACGTGCGTCAGTGCTCATGCGCACACATGTGCATATGTGCCGGTACTCGCGTGCGTGCATGCGTTGGTGTTTGTGCACACACGTGCTGTCATTTGTGCACGTGTGTGCTGGCACGTGTATGGAGGGAATGGTGAAGCAGGAGTGATGAAATGTCAACACCTGGGGTATCTGGGTGAACCATCCGTGGCAAATCTTTGCATTACTTTTGTGACTTTTTTTATCCTCACCCAAGAGGACTTGCTCGTTGATTTCGCGTGGGGAGCGCGACAGAAACACTGACGTGAGGGAGAAACATCGACCCGCTGCCTCTTGCAAGCCCCCCGTTGGGGACTGGACCCGCAGCCCAGGCGTGCGCCCTGATCAGGACCTGCTGGTTCACGGACAACGCTCCGACCAACCGAGCCACACCAGCCAGGGCGCTTTTGTAAGTGGAAAATTATTGCGAAATAAAAATGTTCATGATCTCAAACTTAGCATTTGTTCGCAGAAACCAGGCAAATATATTCATTCAGTTTTCACCATGGGATGCTTACGGCCAACCAAAATAATTCGTTTTCACAGTAACCCATCACGCCAAATAGCAAATCATAGTGAACCCTCGGTGCTGGCAACTATAAATAAGATTACAGAACAAACCACCTGTTGTCCGTCCCTCCTCTCTCCAAGTCCTGTTTAAACGAGGAAGCCTCGGAGTAACACACAGCTGGGGGGAGAGCGGCGACGTACAGTGACGTACAGTGAAAAGCGTTCTTAGGTTCCGGCTCAGAGGGCCATTTGTGCTAATCAGACAAATGAGCACAGCCCCCCCCGGAGCCCCGCCTCATGCTCCGCAAAGGGAAGGGTTCCCGCCACATCCCCCCCGTGGTCCGCTCTAATTCTCACATCACCCGGACTGAGAAATGGACTTCATAATAGAAATACTGCTTGCTTTACAACTAAGAGTAAAGTATATATTTCACTAACATCAAAACCCCAAGCCCAAGCGCAACAACAACACCCCAGACAATAAATACCCATGGACGATCTACCCTAGACTAGTTCTTCCCTCCTTAGAAGCCCCCGAAATGTGTGGCTCTGGGCCTGGGCCATAATCCGGCCGCTCGGCTATGTCTCATAGTCAGAACAATAAGAATGTCCTTGCGCTTTTGAATTTCTGCCGCTCACCGGGCTTTACCAACCAGCACAGCCGAGCACCTGGAGTATCAGACGGCTGGGCACGTGAACCCGGCGGTTGAACCCTCAAAGCTGTTGTGGGCAGGACCCGTGTATCACGTCATTTACAGTATCATGTGCACGAGGAGATGATGTAAGTGGATTTCTGCGGCCGTCCTAGAGAGAGTTCGGTGGTACGCTCCCCACAGTGAACACCCCCACAAGTATTAACTGTTACTCCGTCGGCTTGAATGTATAAAATCAGGTCACCTAATGTCGCTATTTTGTTTTGCTTTTTGAGTATCGCTGCTAAAACAGGACACTGCGCTGGCGCTGGGATTACTCAGGCAGCAAAGCCCACCACACCAAGCACGCGGGGTCTCCGCGGGGGCCACTCACCTGCGAGCTCTTGCCGCACCGGGCGCCCCCGGACACGATGACCACCTGGCTCTGGAGCAGCCCCTCCATGAAGGAGTACTTCTCGGTCCATATGGGCAGGGCCTCCCGCTCCTTCAGGAGCTTGTAGTAGCGCGACGAGTACGGCAGCCCGTCGAACGGGTTCAGCTCCAGGTCCTCACAGGCCAACAGCCCCTCCGCATCTCCATCGTCATCGTCGTCGTCGTCGTCGTCGCTGGACCCCAGGGACCCGGGACGCGAGCACTTCTCGGAGGGCGAGTCCGGGAAGGGCAGCTCCTGCTCCTCCTCCTCCTCCATCTCGCCTACGGGGAGCTCAGGCAGCGGGCATCCCCGCCCGGGCGGCGGCGCAGCCCCGGGTCCCCGACAGCGTCCTCTGCCCCGGCCTCGCGGTCGCCGACGCCAGCTCCGCCTGGCGGTGCAGGGCTTGGGTGGCAGCCGAGGTCCCCCAGCCGGCTCTCCCGTCCGCCGGTCCCCCGGGCGGCTCGCTGTCAGAGGCGTCGAGACCTCGCTGAAAACAAACACACGGACACGGGAAATCGGGCGGGCACGCGGCACTCACGGGAAGGGACACCCCCACCCGAGCCCACAGCCCTGATTCCCGGCTGCTGGCCACCCGCCACCGCCCGCTTAACGACCAGGGAAGACGGGACCCCGTCAGCTGTCCCGGGCGCCGGGCGGTGCGGACAGGCATCCGTGCGGGCCCTGCTCTCTGCCCGACCCCGCGCGGCCGGAGTCCCGACCCACAGCCGACGGACAGCAGCCGGACAGGGGGATGGAGGCCCCACCGCGTGGTTGCTGGTCCCACCACTGAAGAGACGCTGGCCCCCTCAAGGGGAGGGTTCGAGGGCCTGGTGAGAGCCCCCAACGCTGACCCCCAAGGGAAGCCTATTGTTGCTGTTTTTTTTTTAACTAAAAATCCTCGAGTTTACAGGGAATGTTTTCTAAAAACGTCACCCTGCATTTATTTGCTCGTGCCGGTTTACGACGGCAAGCGAGGGGAGTGAACCGTTCCTTTCCCACCTGAGGCCACCACGGGTGCTTACTGAGGTCCCCTGTTGGCGGGATAAAGCCGGGAACCGCAGGCACGTTCTGGGGGACCGCAGGGTTTGGGGCCCGACCCGTCGTCAGGTTCAAGAGGCGGCAGGGGACACAGTTAGTTGAAGCGGAGGAGAGAAATTACCTGGGAAGGGCAGAGCGGACGGCAGAGCCCCGCCCCCTCGGGGCCAGGTGAGGGGCCTTCTCCCCTTCCGAGGGCCAGCCAGGTGTAACATCCAGTCACCCGGCCGGAAACGGGCCCCTTGCGCAGTAACCAGGTGAGACTAAGGAGAGAAAACCTTGGGTGAAAACACAAACAAACAAATGCTAAAATACAGTTCATGATATTTTGTCACTCAAGTCGCTCCTTTTTCGGCGCCCCTCCTATCGTAACTAAGGCTTCAGGTCGTTGGCATGAATGGCTCAGCGGGCCAGCTCCTCATCACAATGCAAGGTGCTCCGCTGGCCCGGCCGGGCGCCAGGGGGCGGTCGGTCCCCGGGAGACCCGCGCTGAGGGCCTCTCAGGGCCCGGGTGAATAAACCAGCCCCCCCCTCCACACACACACAAGCCCACCCTGAAAGTAGGGCCAAGAGCAGGACAGAATGTTTAAAAGCCCGCCCAGGGCGGTATGGGAGAAACACCCTAAAACAGACCGACAGGTGTAGCTCCTTCATAGAGAGACACATTTACAAACTTTGAAAAACATAGTTGTGAGTAAAAAGGAGAAAACTGTATTGGAACAATGATTAAAATAAAATAAAAAAGAAAACACATAGGAAAAAAAAGATAAACACAGTTGTGATCACCTACACGGAGTCAGTGAAATATTTAATATGAAACTTTATCTCCCAAGCATGTTACCCTTCAGTTATACTTTAACTGAAACAATGGGCTTATCATTACCGGAACTTTTAGAAGGTTACCTTTTTGCTTGCCTTCGTTTTAATTGGTCCAGAGCTCCCAAAAGCACATTTTATTTGGTTTCTAGTGCCTGCTCAAAACCCTTCTTTAACAGATAAAAACTCAGACTTTATTTTAAAAACTTTTCTAGACTTCTAACAAGCTGACATGGTTTCATTTTTAAGTAAACAAATTGAATATTAAGTGGCTTTTTAAAAAACTTTCAAGTAAAAACTTTGCTTTTAACTCATTGGTTCATTCCAAATGCAGCTTGTGTAATCAACTAATTGTTTTAGAATCGTGGACTCTAGGGTGATGTACAATTTCAGACTTACACACAGGAAGACTCCCCTCGCCCAGCCAGACGACAGCACGCCAGGCCCTCCACGTAAGTTTACAAATCAAGTGTTTGTTTCACTAGAACTTCAAACAACAGGGCCACGCTCCGTGCTTTTCAACGTTACTTCGATGATTCTTCTTTACTGAATAACATGCTAAAAACTAACATCTGAGTAAAAACGGAGTTCATAAAGTGGCTCAAATATTAATTGGGCTTATTCACGGTCTAGTTACGTAGCGGAGCCAGGGGGTAAGGGCAAGGGACAGCCGCAGCCCGGGTCCCCTCTGCCCTGGCCAGAGCGGGCTGCCTCTGGGAGCTGCTCCCCGGCCGGAAGCCCCCCTGCCCCTCTGGCCACGCTCTGTTCCCCTGACTAGCAACCCAGATCCCAGGGGCCACCCGACACACTGTGGATGCTCAGTCAAGGTCAGCGGGACGCCCGAGTCATTAACAACCCCCTACACTTCGGAGAAGGCCTTTACCCTATGCGACCTATGTTCACACATGTCCCATCGTCACGTTTCATTCCCGGTGATTCTCACGACCCGGCTGCTGGAAACCACCGCAGGTTTTGTTGCTGCCGGTCACCCGCGAGGAGACAGCAGCTCCCGACTTGCCCGTGGCGGCACGGCTACAAGTTCATTCAGTCATCCCCGATCAACGGCTCGTCCTCCATCGATCATTTTCCCACCGAAACCGTCGGGTGCGCGCCGAAATCCCACTATGAGACGAAAGGAACGCAGGGGAAGCCTACATCGTGGACTTAGCTCCTACGATGCTGAAGCAGAGGCACAAGAGCCACGCCGAGAAAACGCCATAAGAAAGCAGAGTGGACGGCTCCGTGCGAACTGCGCCCTTGTGGGAGAGAGAGGCGCCGTTGGCGGGCAGGAGCCTGAGCCTGGGGACTTTCCAGAAAGGGTGGGGGGACTGTACCATGCACGAGGAACAGGGCCGAGAGATGGGTACTCCTTGAATCTGACAGTCGGAGGGCCAACCGTGCCAGGCCTGGGGCACGAAAAGGAAACACGGCAAAGATGAAAATCTAACGGCTTTCCACATTTGACTGGACTCCTTATGAGTTTCTGAAAGTAACCGTGAAAGGGGAAAAAAGTACCCTCACTCTGGTAAAACAGAAGATAAAGACTCAACGACAAAAATAAAAACTTCCTCCACCTTGTGATAGATAGTAAGGCTAGGAAGTAGGGAACAATGCATTCATTTGCTTTTTTTAAAAAAAATATTGTCCTATTTGCATCAAACAATGTTAACTTCCCGCTAGAGTTATTTTTACTTTGAATTCTGCGATGGCCAAGAGATTTACATAAGAAGAAAGGCTGCGTCTGTCTCTCCATCGCTACCTTGTTACTATTCCCTGGCGTGGCGCTTCGGGTTGCTACTGTTAGTCCACCGTCAGCGAAGTAAGACAATGAGGTGACTATTCTACCCAGGGATGAGCTGAGGAACGCAAAGACCACAACGACAACACCTCCGGACTGTTGTTTTACACTGGACCACCAACGGCGTCTTGCATGTGGCAGAGGAAACAAAACACAACGGTAGACAGCCCCCCACACGGGAAAACCAGCGCCTTCACCGGACAGCTCAGGCCCCAGGCCTTCAGCGATGCTCTGACCGACCTTCTGACCTCCCTGTGTTTCCTCCAATAGCAAAGGGTGCCCCCCCCCATCTGAAGCAGTTTTTCTAAAGCCCTTCTCCTGCGTTCAGCAGACAACTCACGGGCAGGCACTGCGCGGAGAAAGACGAACTGGACACGGTCCCTGCCGCAGACTTCCCGTCCCCCACCCCTCTCCCACCGGTCATCTCTGCCCCACGCACACTGTCCCCTGAAGTCACACGCTGTTCTTCAAAGCTGCTGGAGTCCCCCACTCCCTAAAGTACTTCCATACAGTATCAACGTCACAGCTACTGAGAAATCATCCTTCCACTCCACCGTGAAGCACTTCACCAACCGACAGCTCCATTTTGCCAACCTTTGAACCTGCAACTGCCAAGTGTCTGAGCCTTTGCTACTTTAGCTCTGAGATCTGTAATGTGTGTGTGTGTGTTAACATTCTCCTTTGCCTTCTTTTTTAAAATGGGCATTTGCCTAATCTTTTGCTGTTTGGGGAAATGTAACTCTCTTTTTTTAATGTTAATAAATGCCAACCTTTTATCACTATCTTGCCACTTTTGATCATATTACTCATAAGCACCACTGCCTGTTTCTCGGATGAAAACACCAACCCCCGATTTTGCTAAGGGTTTGAAAACATGCAACACAGCAGTGCTGTTGATCGCAAAATATTCCACGTAAAAATGCATCACCCCATCTTTGCATTTCCGGGACAGCTGGGTAAGGTACCACGAAGCGTTCGCTTTCCAACCTGAACTCACTACTTTCATATTTTAGCTGATGAGTTGTGGGTTCTGTTCCGTCACACTGCTTGTCAATACCCACACATAAAGCTTCTTGCCTGGACAATTAACCTGGAAAAGTCCCCGTACAGTCTGAGCCGGGAAAGCCTAACTTAGTGGGACACAGTAAACGTCCGTTTCCATCACGAATACATGCTTCTCCGGCTCAGCTAACCTCCGAATGATTCTACTCCTGAGAGGAAGGTAATTCTCCTCGGTGGCCTCGTCATCTACGGAGTGGAAATCTCTCCATTGGCAAAGGGTGAGCTATCACTTACGTGACCCGGAGAGGGCCCTCCACTCCTTTTCCCGTGCGGACGGTCTAGAGCACGGGCAGGAATGGACGCAGGGCCACAATCTCCAGACCTACGGCCGAGTGAGTCCATCAAGCGCCCCCCACCCCCAAGCACTTTCTCTCATTCGATTTCTTTTCCTTGTGGTTCATTTCTTCTTCACCTGGGACACTCGCCTGATTGTTTGCACTTTTTTTTTTTTTTTTTACAATCTCACAGCTTTCTCCAGGCGCAACCTGCACCCGTGTTGTACCAACCAGTCTCGAGAGAGACCCTGGTGTGGGAC
This sequence comes from Phyllostomus hastatus, assembly GCF_019186645.2. Classification (NCBI taxonomy): domain Eukaryota; kingdom Metazoa; phylum Chordata; class Mammalia; order Chiroptera; family Phyllostomidae; genus Phyllostomus; species Phyllostomus hastatus. Next base: position 31,334,982 of record NW_025334004.1, read on the forward strand.
AATGCTACTTTCAACAGCCCTGCGGAGTTCGGATACAAACCCTGCGCGCTGCTTCCGCAGCTCCACCGAACAGCGAACAGCGGGAGGACTGAAACAAAACAGATACAAAAAAACTAACCTAACCAGAAAGGTCCGAGCCGGGCCCACTGCCTGAAATGTGACACTTGGGATGACAGTGCCCCGCAGGGCCAGGACATTCTCCCAGGCTCGGGGGTCCACGGGACACGTCTGACCCACCGCGGGCGGCAGGGGTGGCCCCGGCTGGCCCGGGGCTTCCCGTACCGGGGCCACGAGGGTCCCTCCCCAGGGCTGGGCCGCCGCCCGGCTGCCGAGGGATCCCCCTGCCGGCGGGGCGGGTGTGCAAGCCTCGCCCCTCCCGCCGGGACGCGGGCTCCGGGGCAGCGGCGTCTCGGAGTCTGGGCCGGGTGGTCTGGGGTCCCGGGCGGGCAGAGGCCCCGAGGCGGCGGGGGGCGCGCTGAGCCCCGTGGCCGCAACAGGTGCGCCGGGGCCTGGCTTTTACCTGCAGCGGCGGTTCCGAGTCCGGGGCCGGAGGCCCAGGCCCCGCCGCCCTTCCCCGCCGGGCAGGCCGAGCTCGCAGACTCACTGCCCGACGAACGCCTCGGTACAGCGACGGGGGGCTCGCAGGTGCCCGCGCCCAAGGCCGGGGCGCACGCCGCGCCGGGGACGCGAGGGCCGCCAGGGAAGGCGCGACCCCCAGACCAGAACTCAGCGGCAGGCTTCAGCCGGCGCACCGGTCCACCGCCCAGGCTCCGCGCCCCCGGCGACGTGCGGGCCCTCGCGCCGGCCGGCGTTCCTCGCGGCTTTTGGTCCCTCCCTCTCGCCGTCCCCCCGGCCCCGCCCCCCGGTTGTCAGGACAACCCGAGAGACGCCGTCAGCGGAGCGAAGGCGTTGAAGGGGCGGTGCCGGTGGCGGCCGGAGGGGCCCAAGCGCTATGGACATGGAGCCCCAGAGTAAGGGGGCCAGGCGGGCGGTCAGGGGGTCGGGGGCTCCCCGGGGACGAGGAGGTGGGGGGCGCCCCGCAGGCTTTTAACCCTTTCGACCTGGAAATACGGTTCCTCCCTCGCTCTTTTCTCTGTTGCAGAGAAAAGGGGCGACACCCTGGGGGGGGGGGGGGTGTCCGCAGGGGGCGGGGTGGTGTGGCCCGGGACTGCGGCGCCCCCAGGGCGTTCCTCCTGGAATGACCCCCCGGCAAGTCCACTTGTTGTTGCTGTGACTGTCATTCGCATTATTCTGGTTAGTCGGGTTCATTCACTGTGCACAGTCAGCCGGCCTCTGAAACGTCAGCAGTTGGACCTGCACCGAGGCTGGGTCCTGCATGCGTTAGAGACCCCGTCCTCTCCCCTCACCCGCTGTGACTTAAAGCAGAAAAAAGAGAGCAAGGAAAAGAGCTTTGCCCAAGCGTATTTGATTAATGGCTAAAGGCTCTACAAGGTAGGACACGAAGGAAATACTTTTCCTGTTAGTGTTCCTGACGCTCTTTGGCAAAAGCTGTGCATGCTGCGGCGATCAGGTCTAACAGGAGCTCTTCACTTTTCTTCCCAACTCCTCTAGCGCCCCAGCGCTCGGCCCTTCTTTCCCAAGTCAGCTTTGCCGCTTTTGTCCCTCACACGAGACCCGTGTTTTCTATCAGGACTTGAAAGATCTGAAACGTCTGTAGAAGGGTGCGGTTGGATTCTCGGAACCATCTTTGTGGGCACAATTTCAGAAATGGAAGTCCTCAGATCACATCCGTTCTCTAGGAGAAATGCTGGCATCTGTTTTCCTCAGGCCATTAGCTTGCAACAAGATTTTAAAACTTTCTTTTAAACTCAGTTGCTGAGGACAGAGCTTACAAGTTGAGCGTTACAGTTGCTTGAGCTGATTTGACGGTTTCCTGCCATTGCATTTGTAAATCTCTGGATCCTACATTTTATGGATCCTATGAAAGAAAATTAACATGAAACGACACTGAAACTGTCATCTCGTGTCAGACTGATGCCAGGCTGTGCATGCTCTCTGTTTAGAGAAGAAATGAATGGGAGTGAAATACATATTTCAAAGAGAGCAACTGTCTTCCTCCAGGCTCGTGTTATTGTTTAGATGTACACACTATAAATTTCAGATTCTTCAGCATTCACTCGTTCACAGTGTCTAATACGTCGCAGACACTGTTCTAGGGGTTGGGGACAATGAATGTGGCAGTGTTGTTTGGGGCCGTCCCTGGGAAACTGAGCAGATGCTGCCCCTAAGAACTGCCGATGCCGCCCGAGGACCCCAGAGCAGGGGAGAAAAGGTGGCCGGAGGGCTTCCGGCGGGAAGTAGTCTTAGGCGAAACGGTCCAGCAAAGGATGAGCAGGAGGAGTGCCAGGCAGAGATCCCGAGACCTGGAAGGGCAGTGTGGGTTTGGGGCTCAGAGGAGGTCGGTCAGTAAAGCTGTAGCTAAGACGATGGAAGGGTCAATGCGGGGGGTTGGAGAGAGACAGAGCGGAAGGAGCCGACAGGGCCAGGTCATGAAGGCTCCGTGAAACTGGGCCAGAAGCTGACCGTGCGGATGAAGCACGTCTTACCTCCTCGGATTCAGCAATGGGAAACATTTGTTAAGTCACCCCTGCTTGGGGAACAACTAAATTTATTCCTTTGTACATGCTCTTGACTGCTTTTGTCGATTCGATTTTAAATAATTCAAACAATCACCATTTATCTTAGGGAATTCTTTCACAGTCTAATGAACACCATTTTGGGTACATATTTACTAAATCATTAGCTGTTATTAGTTAAAAGGACAAAATTAATACATGGCTTTTAAGGTCTCTTTTAATTTCAAAATTTATCTCCAATCAGATTTTACCCAGGCCTCGTTATTTCATTGTCTCGGAGATACTGGAGATCCCTGTGGATAGGATATCACCAAGCGTTACAATTATGTATAACTATAATTATACTGTTATCAATGTCACGTTAAGGCTATATTACTTTATCGATATTATCTAACATTTTAAACCTGATGTTTGCACGCTACCTTTTTTTTACTGATGGGTTTTGAGTAGCACTTTACAAGTGTGGTTGAATATGGAGTCAGTCAATTGGTTAAAAGGAAGGATTTGTTTTATTGCTTTTAAGAATTCAACACATATATCCAAGGAACTGCTAGAAATCACCCCCAAGTCAGTCTTTTCCATTCTGTTTCCACACACTTAGTTTTCTATTACTTTTAGGAATGACCTTTATTAACAGAGTCGTTAAAATCCAACAAACATAAACTCTTCACACCTCACACACAGCTGGATCCCACTCCGGAGACAGGCAGAGACCGCGGGGGCGGCTGCCTTTTACCGGATAATAAGTCCGCGATCCGAGACGGGGGTCCCTGGGAGAGGGTGGGCTGAAGGGCCCCGGGCTGCTCCGAGCGGCCGGCTCTCGGCTCACACACATCTTTAATTACTTTCTTCCTCAACTACCGACTCTGTGGGAGAGATAACCCACGCACGAAATAGCAATGGCGAGTGGGCATCCAATTCCCTTTTTAAGAGAAAATATTTAAGTTCTCTCATTTCTCAGTGACAAAAGCAAGGGGCAGCTTTGGGGGTCTCTGGTCCTCCCTCTCATGACCTTTAGCCAACCAGATCTGCTAAGCAAATACATTCTGGGCCAAAAAAAGAGAGAGTGTATATTTATCTAATGCAGCATCAAGATAAGAACCCAGCTGTGACTTACAACCACGCTGCAGCCTGTCCCCGAAACCCGCCCCACACAGAAAATCGGGGCCCCGTCTCCAGCAGGTTCCCGATACCCACCTGCCCTGGGGAGGGGGGAGACTGAGTAGGGAGCTGCGTCACCCCTACAGGGAAGGGACTGAGGCGTGCGCTCAGAGGGATCAGGACTTCTCTCTCCACACCGGCCTTCTGCTGGTCTTCCCCGACTTTGAACAGGATTTCGCTCTGTTCCCAACCGCTGCTGCCAGAAGTCGGCATCCTGGTTAACTCGCCCTTCCCTCACCACCTGTCCCGGCAGCCCTGCCCGGCGGCGGGCCTGCTTACTCCACCTTCCACACACACCCCAACGCTTTTCCTCACTCCCCACTGTAATCTCGGCCCAGCCAGCCGCCGCTGTCTCCGGCTCCCTCGATTTCTGTTTTCCTCCCCCCCACCCCCACGGCCCTGCAGCAGCAAGCCGGGGAGAGCACCGCCTTGCTGGAATGAACGCACATCACATCAGGGTTCTCCCCTTCCCCGGGCGCTCCAAGTTCTTAGGATCTAGCTGCCTCCTCCTTCTCAGCCCCTGTGTGATCTTGGCTACATTATGCTTAAGGCATTTGGTCTTTCAGCCCCTTCAACACGTCAAGCTCCTTTCAGGACCCTGAGAGATTTTCCCTCTGCCGGGGGGCACTTCCCCAATGCCCCCGCAGGTCCCTAACTCAGCGCCCTCTGGTCTTGGCTTATGTGCAGCCTCCTCCCTGAGTCCTTCCCTGACTCCCTCAAGGAGGCAGTGCCCCGTCTCATCTCCGCTCTCGTCTCTGCCTAGCCGTGATCACAGCTTGCAATTCTCGGGTGAATTAAAACACATCCATTGCGTCCCCCGTTCCCGACACGGAGTGAGCTCCGGGCAGGCGTCCGCCGAGTGGATGCTTCGCTGTGAACAGCCGGCTGCCTTCCCTTACGTTCTTTTCTTAAGAGTCTCGTGGCTTTAAGGAGGAAGCCGTGTCACTCTGCGGCAGACGGGGCTGGGCACCCGTGAGCTGTGACGTGCTCTTGTGGAGTAGGCTTCGGGTCAAGTTCGTTTAAATCGGGTGGGTGCCTACCCATGTCAGGTGGATTGCCAATAGGGCATTGCTTTTTCTTTACTAGACTACACAAAGTATGGGAAGAACCTCATTCTATCCAGGAAAATAAGGGAAATAGGCAAGTAATCTTGTTTTGGGGGACCAAAGTGCTGCCCGACCATAGACCCAGCAAAATGTCGGCACTGCTGTGGGCCCAGGACGTCTTTAAAGGTCTGTGTAGCAGTTTGTTTTCAAGTAGTCCGAGCCCCTAAAGAATATCGATTAGGTTGTAATTGAAATATTATCATTAAGAAATCAATGCTTACAGAGATCAAGTTTAAAAACTAAAACTAAAAACAAACAATTCTGCAGCAACACCTTTTAAAGAAATAGCTGTAGTTTAAAATCCCCGTCAAAATACTAGAATTGCTCACAGTCCTGACCTCCAGGTGCTCAGCCAGGCACGGGAAGGGGCGGAAGGACTTGATGCTGGTGGCCGCTGCGTCTCACCGGAGCTCAGGTTCGCACCGGCCTCACCCCCGACCACCTCTCCTGCCGGTGCCTCGGGTCTGACCGCTCCCGGCAGGAAGAGGAACTGCCGCCCTGGCAGGCCTGCCCTGGAGGGCCTGCCCAGTCTTGCCCAGGCCCTGCCCCAGCCGGCCAATCAGGTCACAGGAGGGGCGAGCATTCCAGCATCACCCAAGAATAGCCCGAGTGACTCACCCGGTACGGAAGGTGGTGCAGATCGCTACAAGTAAACAACTCACACCGGCGTTCTGTGCGTGTCCGTGCCCACAGGGCTGAGAGGCAAGCCAGACTTCCTTGGAGGGGCTTATCCCCCTAAGGACCCTCCGGCCTGCAGGCTGGGGGAAGTCCCTTCTCAGACTCCACCTGCCAGCTCCTTCAGCTGTGCCCTGACCCCTTCCAGATGCTCAGGAACCTCCCCGGCCTTGTCTCCTCGGGAGGGGCTCTCATTCTCCCGCTCTCCCCGCCTCCTGCTTCCTTGTCGCTGCCTTGAACGTGCTCACTGCCCCCCACCCCCGCCCCCCGCCCCACCTGTCAGTCCTACAAGATGTCTCCAGCACGTCACCTTCCCTTGGAAACTTTGCTCTCCGTCTACTGCCTGGGCGGCCTCCTTTCCTCCCCGCTGACTGACTGGCTTCCTCTCTGCCCTGCCCACATCTTGGAATAAGGTGATCCGTAGCTCCCAACGAGATGTCATCAGTTTCAACTACCCAGGGAGACACCGAATTTACTTTCTCAATTCTAGAATCTAAGGGGAGGGTTCTAATGAAGCCGGCTGTGTCAGAGGCCCACCCCGTGGTGGAAGGACGGAGGGGGGGCGTGCCCACGGCACTCGGAGGTCGCGTGTCGGGGGGCGGCGTCCAATGAACCAGGCAGGTCTGCGGGGCCACGGCAGTTCCGCACCGTGTGCGTGGCTCTCCGGCTTGTTGCCTGGCCCGGGAGGGGGCGGCCTCTTCTCCCCTGACCTATCCACCCACCGCGGACGCAGCAGAAGCCGGGACTGACTTGATCAAGTTAGTTCTAAGATCTATTCGGGGGACCGGGGACCTGCTTTGTGCGACTCGACTGCTGTACCTTGCAAGGGGGCAGAGATGAGAACTGCTGGACACCGGAGCGGTGTCGCGGCCGGGCCGTGCTGGCCGGTAGACACGTGCCTCTTGTTCTTTTACCGAGAGCGCCGCAAACCTGAAGGTGCTCGGTGTCCGACCTGAGGTTATCCATTAGGGACTTGGCTCTCCCATTTCTCAGAGTGCAATGATCGCGGCAGCCTTCTGTAGGAAACCCAGGCGCCTGCTTTCTCGTCCTCTGAGCCCTGAGACGTCCCTTGTACAGATTGATGTGAACAGTTTGGCCGGACACGGAAAGATCCGGGGGACACGAGGCAGCCCCGGAATTCTCACTTTAGGGTCCGAAAGAGGAACAGAACTTGCGGGTCGATTTCCCATGGAATGAGGCCGCACAGGGGTCAGAGCCGTGGCGGCCTGGTCCCCAGCAGGAGAAACGGCCACGCTCACTGTGGCTCCTCCGCCCGCCCACACCGCACTCTGAGCCATCGCTGTTGACACAGTGGGCAGGAAGCCACCTCCGTCCCCTTCTTCATCAAGGACCAAGTACGACAAAGTTCAAGACAAGACTCTCCAGTTTATGGCAAGCACAAGGTTGAGGGTGGCTTAGCTCCGTGGCCGATGCCAGTGAAATCCAGACGGCGGCGGACACTTGGAGTGTGCCTGCCCCCCGGAAGGGGCGGTGTCGTCGTCCGTCCCGATGGGCTAGGAAACGGGAAGGCCAACGCCAGCTGTCGGAGGCTCAGGGACCTGGAACGACAGCGCGTGTTAGGGGCAGAGCTCCCCACTGTGCACTCGAGGGGGGCTGTTCAGGTCTCTTAAAGGGGCAGAAATTTCCATCCAAGACAGGCGGCGGCCCATTTCTGCACAGTATCTGTGGGATTATGCAACGTGTCCTAACTTACACTCCATATATACGGCGCACACACACACACACACACACACACACACACACACACGTGGATACATACGTCTGTACTTCTTATTCTGAAAACTTCAGAGCTATGGAGTAGCCTGAAGAGTCGTGCAGTGGACACTGACCCACTCGTCACAGTTTGCCACACTCGAGTCGCTCCCACTCCTGTTTTCCCGTGCTCTCTTCCTCCCGCACTCCTCCCCATCCCCAGGGCACACCCCCACGCGTTCTCGCTGAGCCGTTTGAAAGTGGTTGCACTCACGGCCCTTCAGTCCTGAACACGTCAGCACGTTTCTGCTGAGAACTGGGACACTGTCCCGTGGAACCAGGGCACCACGAACAGGTCCCCTGGACGGAACACACCGATGTTATGTCACCTGCAGTCCCCGCCCACGCTCCCGGGGGTGGGAGTGAACAGTGGCCTTTCCGTCTGAACACCAGGACCTAATCCAGGACTACGCCCTGTGTTTAATTGTCACGATCCTTTAGTCCCCGTGAATCTGGGGCAGTCTCCCATGAACATATATTTTCTTTCATGACACTGACGGTTTTGAAGCAGCCAAGCCAACCGTCTGATAGAATGTTCCGGGCTGGATTTGCCTCATTGCTCCTCGTGATATTGTAAGTCAAGTATGTTTACAGGCAAGGCTGTGTTACACCGATGAGGTCGTGGCCCTTCCCATTCAGGGGCACAGGGTGTCAGCTCTGCATGGCATTGTAATACGATGCCATGCCGCCCCTGAAATCGGAGGAGAGACTAATTTTCTGGAAAAAAATGCAATTAAGAGCCGGGGACTCTGTGAGGAAGAAGAAAGCCAGTCTGTCCAGGCGGCCAGACGGGGGCTGTCGGAGCCGCCCCTTCCGGCTAAGTCACAGCTGGGTGCTTGGCTCTGTGCCGGAGTGGGGGGGCTGGTGGCCCCCGGGGGCGTGGACCTGGAAACGGGCCCCTCTTCTCTCAGGCGCCCCCTCCTGGCAGAGGGGGACCTAACAGCTCAGGAGATTGCCCGGTGGGAGGAGAACACTTCTAGGCTCTAGGTCAGGAGCACGGGTTACCGCGTGGCAAGGGCAGGAAGCGGCGGCTGGGTCCCTGGGCCGCGCCCCACGCTCCATGTTCCCGGGCTCACTGCTCCCACTGTGCGTGTGCACTGACGGCTGTGGTTGGGCCCATCCTCCCTCTGCCTTCCACCCCAAGTGCGCTCACTCCCGTCTGCGTTCCTTCCCCCGTGCTGGTTGACTGGGCCCCACCCTCCAGGTCCCCCCACCCCCATGTCCATGGCAGCCAGCTGCCGCGATGGGCCCTAGTGACCGCCCCCCCGCCCCCCCAGGTCCCTCACCTTCGTACCCCGCCTCACTGTACCAGGGCTGGCCCGTGTGGCCAACAGCGTGTGGCAGGCGTGACGTGTCACCTCCGAGGTTAGGTAATAAAAGGCCGGGGCCCCCGCCGTGGGCCGGCCTGCAGTCTCTCCTTGCCTCCCTCTCTTTCACATCCTCCATCTTTTCCGGGTCACCTACGAGTTTCCACATCGTGAACACGCTCAAGTGCCCTACGGGATGGCCCGCGTGCTGAGGAGCAGAGGCCGGGAAGCAGCCGGGACTGGCTCCCGCCAGCAGCCCTGTGGGTGAGCTTGCAGGCAGGTGCCCCCGCCCCAGCCGGGCCGTGGGCTCACGGCGGCCCTGGCGCCCAGTGTGACCGCAAGCTCGTGGGCAGCTCCGAGCCGTACCCACCAGCCAAGCCGTTCCAGGGTTCCCGACCCTCAGGAGCTGCGAGACCATCGCTATTTGTCGCTTTAAGCCGCTAAGTGGTGGGGTAACGTGTCCCGCAGCCTCGGAATCAGGGACCATCTGCGTCTGTCACAGGGACACCGGCCCCCCCGCCTCCGGCCCTCCCGCCTCCGGCCCGCCCTGGCCTCTCCCCGCTGGGATTCCCCGTGTACTTTGCTGTCTTTCCGCTCTTCCTGGGCGTGATTACTTCACTTTCCGGATAAGAAGCAGAATTAACAGGTTTTGAAAAATCAAAAATTACGAGTTCGTAGTAAAGAGTCTCCTTTGGGTTCCACTGCCCCCCAGTTCCCGCCCTTGTATGACTCAGCGATGGTTTAACCACCGTGTCCGCGAGCACAGTTTCTGCAGCCGACCTTGAACAAGGCGGGGGTGTGGGTGCCGACCCTCCCGCCCACTCAAAAACCCACGCGTGACTCCAGTCGGCCCCCTGCCCGTGCGGACGCCCAGCCACGGGGGTGGCCCTGGCACGGCACGGGATTGAACTCTGCAGGCGAATGTAGGAGACTCCGTGTGTGAGCTCAAACCCGTGCGGCTCCAGAGTCAGCCGTGTGCCGCACCCCTCTCTCCGCCCTGTGCGTCCCTTGTGTTGCCGGACGTGGTCGTTGGGAGAGCTCTCTGTCTGGTCCGTGGCGGGCTTTCTGGTCCAGTGCAGCGTTCTGCTGTTCGGACCTCCCAAAGTTCGTTCCTCCGGCGCCCCAGGGGCAGACCTCCAGTCTGTCCCCAGCTCTCGCTGTCGCGATCGGCCAGGGACAGGTGTCCACGGGCTAGTCCCCAGCACCTGTGAGTGTGTCGCCTGCCTCGGCTGAGGGGCTTTGCACCGCAGTTAGGGATGGCGAGGTGGGGAGGTGGGCCTGGGGTGCCCCGGTGGGCCCCGCGAGGGGCCACAGGTCCTCATCAGAGGAAGGCAGGTGTGTCGGAGTCAGGAAGACGACGTTCCGCAGGGGAAGGCGGCAGCAGGGTCGGAGGGACGCGGGCCAGGAAGCGAGGACCCCGGGGAGCCTTGGCTCGGAAGCGGCCTCTCCCGCAGAGCCCGCCGGGAGAACAGGCCCCTGGTGTTGACCGGGCGAGTCCCATGTCGGACTCTGGCCTCTGCCACTGCAAGGTAACACGTCTCGGCTGTTCGGCGCCACCTTGTCCTCGGGCGCGAGGCACAGCGGCCTCGGGGAGCTGGCGCGGCTGCCGTCCCCGACGGTCACAGGCAGACTGGCGTCACGCAACCTCATGTATACGAGCCTTTGCCTTCGTGAGCGTGCGTTTGCAGAGTGGACGTCCCGATGTGGACCTGCCCGGAGGCAGGGTAACTGTTGAACTTGCTTTCTGTCCCGACCGGTGCGGCTCGGTGGGGGCTGGGCGTCGCTGTGCAGAGCGAGGGGTCGCGGGTCAGACACGGGTGTTTCCCTCCCTCTCTTCCTCCCTCCCTCCCCCTCCCTCCAGGAATACATAAACAAATGAAGTCTTTTAAAACATCTGTTTCCACAGCCCCCACACCACGCGTGCTGCCACCCAGCTCTGGGGTTTGTACTGTCGTGCTGGTGAAACGCCCCAACTGCCCCTGCATCATGACGACGGAGCGCCCCTCGCCGGCACGGCACGTCGGGGGTCCCCGGGGGCGAGGCCAGGCCCTCACTCCCGTCTCATTTCACGCCGCCCCCTGCCCCTCGTCCTCCTCACCCCTGCCATGGGGCAGGCGCCCCCCACTGAGGGGTAAAAGGAAGTCGTGTGTCCAAAGGCACTTGTTTCGCAGTAGTCGACAGATGAAGAATGCGATGCGGAACCCATTTTATCCAAGTTCCATTTGTGACAACAACATGTTTTCCTTTGTTTTTGGATGAAAACGTCCTAACTGCGATCGTTGACGAGTGAATAGCTAACAGCTGGTTGCCTGGCAACATCCTGATCATCTCCGACGAGGGATGGATTTAAGGCCGGGCAACAAATAAATACCCAGCAGCCCGTGGGGCCACCACGCCCGGCCCCCGTGCCCTGGCGGCTGCTGCAGACCTTTCCCAGTGAGGCCTCCAGGTCACCACCCTGACGATTCTTTGCACTTGAGCTAAAACCTGTTCCTCGTGCCCTAAGCGCCACCGGCTGCTCCCGAAGCGGGGACGGAAGTGCGTTTCCATTGGACGGCGAGGCTAACGTAAACCTCTGCCTTCTTCCCTCCCCGCAGCTCCGGATCCGCACTCCTCGGTTCCTCGGGTTTGCCGACTGTTTGCACTGCCCACGCCTTTGTTTGCTTCCGGAGCTGAGAGCCGCAGGCAGAGGGGAAGCTCTCGCCGCCTGTAAAACACCGGAGACTTCAATTAGGTTGCTTTCGATAGCAGTGGCGCAGCCCAGGCGGTTTGAAATCTTAGTGGAGAATTGTTGGGGTTCTGATCTGAGAAATGTCCTGGTTAGTCACTCGGGCGGCTAGCTAAGTATTTTATTCAATGTGCAGTGTTCAGCTCCCGTGCAAGCCAGTGCTCGTGCGCACACGGAATTTTCAGAACGTCCAAGGAACCACGGAAGTTGGTGAATTCAGTGTAATAAGTCACGGAAACAGGACACAAAACAGGAAAGTCTGTTGACGGCGAGCCCAGTGATCAGAACTCCCCGTTTCCCAGAAAGGGAAAAGGGTCGGAAACGACGAGACCTTTGAGGGGAAGCCCGCGCCCCCTCGCCGTGGGGAGCGGGTGGTTGTGGGCGGAGCCGGCCAGCGCCCCCAGAGGCAGAAGCCGGACAAAGGACGTGAAGGCAGGGCCCTGACGCTGCCTCGTGGGCCCGCCCCCGACCGTCTCTGGCTCGGCAGGGCACCTGATCGAGTCCAGGCCCTGGTGGCCCGCCCCAGGACCGGAGGGCGCGTTGGTGGAGCGGATGCTGCTGGCCTGGGCCCGGCACCAGCCCTGCCGTCACTGCTTAGCCGTCAGTGGGTGCCCTGATTACAGACAGGCCAGTGGTGGGGGGCAGCAGGCTGGCTCCCCCAGCGGTCCATCCCCCGCCACCCCGCTCACCGCCAGCACCACTTCCGGCGGCCTCCGTTCCCTTGGAGTTCATTCCGGACGAACACAAGCCCACCGGCAAGGCTGCGGCAGTGCCCAGCGCACTCAATGTCCACCCCCCCGGGACTGTCGTTCCCAAACCCCCTCAACGGCCACCACAGCGCGGGTCGTCACTCCTTCCGCCAGGAGAGCAGCTTCCTGCGGACGGCGGCTGTCCCCCAGCGCAGGGCGTGGGCAACAGCCCTCCGGCATCCTAAGGGTGCTGCGTTCTAAGTCTGCGTTCCCGTTTCCCCTTTTCCGAAGCTCCGTTGCGCACCTGGCTTTATACCGTGCGCCAGGCCTCGGAGACCTGTCTGCACGTGGCTGCCCCCACACCATGCCCTCCGCCTCCACCAGACCGACCCCCAGGGACAAGGCCGCCCTGCCTGCCCTCACTGCGTCACCAGCGTGTGGGCGGCGTGGACACTGAGTGGGCACTCAAGGGTCAGTTGGATAAGAAAATGGAGGCCAGAAGATGCGGGCGGGACTGGAGACACGAAGGCGGAGGAGCCTAGAGGGGTGCGGACCAGGACAGGCAACCCCAGGCAGTGGTTCCTCACCACGCTTGCATCGGTCTCCCCCAAGCAGAGAAATGAATCCTCCCTAGACGAGAAATTCAATGCCAAGGAGCGAGACTATTGTCAGATATGGTTGACCTTCGGAAGGCCACGAAGGGCCGTTACAATATCTAAGATCTTCCCCTCCCGTCCCCCAGCTCCCAGAGCTGACCGGGGGATGTTGCCCCGTGGAAAGCACATGGCCTGAGGCCCGGGTCCCCTGTGTCTCTGGTGGGCCTACTTCCACGTCCTGAGGGTCTGATCGGAAGGTGGCGTGGGAGCTCCGGGGCCGGGATGGGCCCGGGGGTGACATGACGTAGGCCTGCAGCGGTGAGCTGGCGGCCGGTCTGAGAGCGGGAGGCAGGAAGCAGTTGTCACCCCCTGGGGGGAGGGGGGCACTGGGGGAGGCGGGAGGACGGGGAGGGGCCGCTAGATCCCGCTCCAGTGGGAAGAGGTCCAGGAGGACCCAACCTGCAAACAGCACGGGAGTGGCTTTGCCACGTGGGGGTGGGGGGGGTGGGGTTGTCCCTCCAAGGGACAGACTCACTTGTGCATCCGGAGACCAGAAAGAGTCACTCGCATGTCCAGGAGCTCTTTCCAACTTCACCAGTTGTGAAGTCGGGGTGAGGGGGGGTGCCGGGTGTGACTGGCAGACCGCAGGGTGTGACCGGGACCCCGCAGGCTTCGCCCACTAAGGCTCAGATGGTTCCCTACGATTTGTGATTGATGGGCATTTTCAGAGTCTACAGTGCTCTGTGTATCTGCTCGACAGTTTGTGATAATGGTTTGTGATGAACTGTTTCTTTCCACATAGTTTTTAACTCACCTGTTTTGCTCCCGTGGGGATGGAAAGGTGACGAGAGGGGACAGAGGATTCCGGCAATGGACAGGAGGAGCTCTCAGCGTCCCTTCCCGCGGGTTTACGGATTTCTGAAACGAGAACCTTCGGGCGGGCGGGAACAAAGCATTTTGATTGCTTGACGTGTACACCTGGCATAAAAAACTCCGTAGTTCAAGCACTTGCCGTCCGCGTGATTCGCAGCAGCCCCAAGGCGTCCGTCGACGGGGCAGGCAAAGCACCCCACTCGGGGGACCCACACACTGGCACGCCGAGCGTCCTGGAAGAGGCACGGGGGTCCCGACACGGGCCGCAACACGGGCGAGACTGGGGGACGTTGTGCCAGGTGACAGGAGCCCGTCGCGGAAAGACTCGTGCTTTGTGGCTCCACTGTGACCGGACTGAACGGTTTGGTGCGGCGTCCGACGTCCTGCACTCGAGGGAAAACAACCCGCGGGCTGGGGGAGCGCTCTCCGCGGGGAGCGTGTCTCCTGGGGCGCCCGGAGCCGCAGCGCGGAGACCGGGTGAGCCTGGCCGGGAGCGCGTGTCCGTTTAACCGCGTTTAGAAAAACCAAGAAACCAGGAGATAAGTGCGAGCCCAGAGCTGGCTTGGCGTCTGGGGACCGGCGGACTCGTCTCTGCTCATGCGGAGCGGGGATCCCCCCTGCCCCCGCCAGCTCCATCCTGGGCCTAGAAATGTACTTCGACGCCACTTACTCAGAGTGGCCAAGGTCACGGAGAGCAGAGTGGTGGTCGGCGACGCCTGGGGGGAGGGGAGGCGGGGAGACGTTGAGTGGACGGGGACCGGGCTTCGGTTTAAGACGGTGAAGTTCTGGAGCAGACGGTGCTGCCGGATCACAACCGTGCGAATATCCCAAATGCCACTGCACTGAACACCTAAAAATGGTTGCAATGGTAAATCTTGTTTTTTATATATATGTGTATATACAATAAAAATATTTTTAAATATCTGCTATTTGAGCATCTATGAAATGCCATGTGCCTTACATATAATTCCATTAATCCTTAAAACTACTTTGCATAGAGAGTCACCACGTGGCTTTGCCGGGAGGGAACCTTGAATCATTGGGGTGCTTTCTTTGGCCACGTGGCTTAAGGAGTAGGAGAGACTTTGCTTGGAAGAAGGGTGCAAGGACTCTTATTTGTGGGCCATGAGCAGGTGCCACATGGCTTTGGATTCATTGGAGATGCTGACGGTGGCACAGCTGATGGTGCCGGGAGCCTGAATCAGGGGCTGCGACTTTTCCTGAGATTCGGCGCCCCGGGTAAGGGCAGAGGGGGAAGGAAGGACTGTGTGTGTCTGTGGGTATCTTAAAAGACTTTGCTCTTTTAATGGAGACGTTAGGTCATTACTTTAAGTCTGCATAGCTTTCAATAAACATTTCCTTTCCTTTTCACACACAAAAAACGACTTTGCATAGTAAACATAGCCACAGTTCACCGAGGTGGCAACGACCTCCAAGGTCGCACAGCTGGTGAGTGGGAGTTAGGTCCTTACCAAGTTAAACCCTGCGCTCGTCCCACCCTGCCACACTCCTCTCTAGACGGAGACGTGTCAGGGGAGAACCTCGAGGACCACGAACAGAACTGAAACCCTAGCAACGGAAAGACGAAAGCGTACTGTCCGGAGACCAGCGAAAGCCGGAGGGCCCGGTTTAGGGTGCGAGTCCTTGAAACAGAAATAGGAGCAGGAAGGCATCCTGAGTTTCGGGGGGAGGCAAGTCACGAGGGTCACACAGACTTAACTCCTAGTCCGTCGAGGAGAACGGGGCGTCAGCCACTGTTTCCCACAGCAGCGTCAGCAGGGAGCGGACCTCGAGTGCCATCGGCCCAGGGAACGGCTGAACGTGAGATGCAGGAGAACGTCAGCAGAGACCGCAAGGGAGATGCCCCTTCGGCTCTCGGGGACCGGCCTTGGGGGCCCTCGGGCGTGAGGGCAGGAGTCCCTCTCCTGCTTTGGGTCCCGCGGGTTATTGAAGACCAGAGCCGGCCCCTCCGCTGAGGGTGGCTCTGCTTTCCCACTCTCGGCCGAGTTGAGACGGAATCGATCCTCGTGGGGCGCCATGGGGAGCCCAGGGGCGTGCGAAGAGCGTCCGAGGTGTGTGCACCCAGCCGGCCCTGGCTGGCCTCAGCCGGCAGGAGTCCCGCTCTTCCAGCCGGGATCCTGCCGGGGCCCTTCAGGTGCGTGCCCTACCTCCTCTCAGGACCCCGGCCCACCTTCTCCCACCGCCGTTGCAGGGTCCGTGCCCTGTGTGTGTCGGAAACGCCCCCAGGGTGGCCATCCACCCCCCAGCGAGCCTTTCCTCCGAATTCAACTATGCTCTGGGTTCCTCTTCCCAACCCGACTTTGTAGCCGACGCCAAAACTAGGCGACTCGACCCCTGAGCTGTGTGGATTCTCCTGCTCATTCCTGCTTCCTGCTTCACCACACGCAGGTGCGGTGTCTCCGGTGCTTCTCGAATCTTTTTTTTTTTTTTAAGTTACTGTGACTTTTTAGCTTGAGTATAGACTGTGTTAATGCTACGGTCAGCAGCGCCTTCCCGTTCAAACGACGACGTGACCACGTCTAAAGGGGGGAAGCGGGGACCCAGGAGATGACGAGTGCCGCCGCGACTGTGCCTTTAAAAAGTTTGTTGTCACCTCGCTGTGTCTGCTCCGTCCCCTTGCTGGGGGCGCTGTCTGACATCTGTGACTCTGTCGTGACGGAGCGGGACACGAGGCTCAGCAGAAACTCGCAGTCGCTGGGCCTGCAGGTTCACTCCCTGGCGCAGACTGGACCTCGGCGTTCCTGGCCCCCGCGCCGCCCAGTGGGAAGTGGGACGTGACCTTGGACTGAAGGTCCCCTCGCAGCCGTTGTCACGAGGCGTCCGGATGGCACTGCATGGCTTGTCACCATCCGCTCACTGTCCTAAGTAGGAAATTCAGGGAGATTTTTTAAAACCTTTTTTTTTGCTGATGATGTTTTTCTTGGTAAAAAAGTCTTTCTGATAAAAAAAAAATATGTTGCTGTCTCCTGGGATAGTCCCAGTAATAAGAGCAAACGCTCAGGAAGGATTGATTCTGGCAGGAGGCCACGTAAACATTTCTGTTTCTGCGTGTGATTTATGGGCACAGTTGACAAACATTGTTAGAACAATGATCATAAATAGAGAGCGCGTCGGAGTCTGGGCTCAGCCACCGCGGCGGCGGCTGACTCGGCGGGCCTCTGGGAGATGCCGTGCCCGCGCCAGCCTGGCCGTGGGGTTTCCAGTGACAGTTCTGCAAATTGCTTGCCAGCCTCAAATCTGTCAGAACACCAGTGCTGCAGAACATTAGGCGATGCTTTTTAGTTAGGGTTTTTCTTTTCTTTTCTCTTTTCTTTTCTTTTTTCCTTTTCTTTCCCTCCTTCCTTCCCTCCTTCCTTCCCTCCTTCCTTCCTTCCTTCCTTCTTTCCTTCCTTCCTTTCCTTCCTTCTTTCTTTCTTTTCTTTCTTTCTTTCTTTCTTTCTTTCTTTCTTTCTTTCTTTCTTTCTTTCTTTCTTTCTTTCTTTCTTTCTTTCTTTCTTTCTTTCTTTCTGTGAGTTTAGGTGCATTTAAAAACCAATTTATAACTTATTTTTTAAAAGCCAGCGTTTTTGCCCTGGCTGGCGTAGCTCAGTGGATTGAGCGCGGGCTGCGAACCAAAGCATCGCAGGTTCGATTCCCAGTCAGGGTACATGCCTGGGTTGCAGGCCACGGCCCCCAGCAACCGCACATGGATGTTTCTCTCTCTCTCTCTCTCTCCCTCCCTTCCCTCTATAAAAAAAAAAAAAGCCAGTGTTTTGACTTTCAGACAGCCGTGGGGATGCTCACACAGGCCCCCTGTTGTTCTTCGGCGGTACTGCAGGGGTTCTGGGCGTACGGACGTGCTGGCCACCTGCTTGTCTCACCCGTCCCTGGGGGCGCGCTCGTGTCCGCTTCCCCGCACGCTCTCCTTCGGCCGGGGCTGCCCTTGGCCTTCTGCATTTACAAATGCATTCTAGAACCGACTCGCCAAGTTTCACAAAAATGGTTGGGATTCCCACTGGGGGTAAATCAGTAGGTCGTTCTGGGGAGACCTCTACAAAATCCAATCTTCCAATCCACCCGCTTCCCCTGCCTCCCTGTGTATTATTATATCTTTGGTGCATTCTATATAAAATTATACAGTTTTCTCCATGAAGGCCTTGCAGAGTTTATAGATTTATTACTCGGCTCATTGCATTTTTGGTGCTATTGCAGATGATGTAATTTGTTAAAATTTAATTTCTCCCTGTTTGGTGTATGAGTAGCTAGCTTGCTATGTTGACTGATTACTTCTTGGAATTTGAATGTATGTAATCATATCATTTTTAAATTAGTTTGTTTCCTCGTTGCCAGTTCTTTTGCTTTCTGTTTATTTTCCGCATCGCATTCGCCAGGACCTGCAGCCCAGCGCCGGCCAGAGGGCTGGCGGCGGCCATCCTTTCCTTCTCCCCAGCTTCAGTGTCCGGGTCAAGACGGACGCCTTTCGCTGGCGGTAGATCTGTCTCCCTTGTCAGAACAAGGAAGTTCCCTTCTGTCCTAACTTACTTCGTATTTGGTTTTTTAAATCGTGGAATGCGTTTTGAATTTCATCACATGCTTATTATGCATCTGAGTCGATCATTTGCTTTTTTCTACTTTACTCCGCTAACGTATCGACGACCTTAATTTTTTTCCTATGTTGAGGATCAATCAGACGTTCCTGGGATGAACCCAGCGCGTTTTCCTCTCTGAATATTGCCGGCTGCTGCAGTATGCGCACACCGGACTCCGTTGTGAAGCCCACTGTCCCCGTTGGGTGCCCGGCGATCAGCTCTGCGGTGCCGACACACCCACAGCTGCACACCTGTGCCCCCGGGTGGGGAAGCCCTCCCCCTCGTCCCCTGGCGGCCGCTGATCTGCGGCGTGTTCCAGGGTGTCCTAGGTGCTGGATCGTCCCATCTGCCGCTTTTCGAAGGCTACCTCCCTGAGCAGAGAGCCTGTAAAATGTATCCGTGCAGTGCGTACCAGTCGCTCATTTTTATTGTTTGTCGCCAAGCAGCGTCTCGTCGTATGGGTGTAGCACGGCTTCTCTCTTCACCACGGGGACGACCTAGTTAATCTCCACTTTTCGGCGCACTTAGAATGGATTTTCTACATACATTCACGGATGGGTGTTTGAGCACAGGTTTTAGTTTCACTTGGGCACATACCTAGGGGTAGGATCGCCAGACCACGCTGTCCGTATATGCTTGGGCTAGTATAAGAAACAGCCACCCTGGCTGGTGTGGCTTAGTGGGCTGGGCATCGTCCTGTAGACTGAAGGGTCGCCAGTTCGATTCCTGGTCAGGGCACACGCCTGGGTCATGGGTTCAATCCCCAGTCCGGGCGTATCCAGGAGGCCCTGGATACAGTTTCTCTCGCACATCAGTGTTCCTCTCCCTCTCCCCCTCTCTTCCCCTCTCTCTAGAAATAAATAAATAAAATCTTTAAAATTAAAAAAATAGGAGAAGCAACGGCTAAGTTGTTTTCAGAAGTGGTTGTGCCGTTGCAGGTTCTGCAACAGAAACAGGCGCATTCAGGCAGCCTTCCTCTTGAGTCTGGGGACGCAGGGGAGGCCACACTTCTCCTGACCCAGCTCCGGGTTCCAGCTGGGGGTCCCCGGCAGAAAATCCGATTCACTAGAGAAAAACAGGCGGTCCAGCTCGGCCGTGCCCGTGACGGAAGAGAGAAGGCAGTGAGAACAGCCGTCCCCAGGGGTGGTTTGCAGAGCCCACGGAGGGGTCTGCGTCCCCACAGGGCAGCGCGCTGCAGAGGAGGGGCGGAGGGAGGGGAGCGGCCGGCGGCTTCTGACCCGGGAGGAGGGCAGCGCGGAGAGGCTGCTTGCGGCTCCCTCGGTGCCAGCTCCCCGCCGGTGGGCATCCGCGTCCAGTGCAGGAAGGACTCCGGTCCTGCCTTTTGTCCTGGCGGGAGATGGGGGAGGCAGAGAGCTATCCCTGTGTTCGCTGCTGCTTGATTTTCTTCAGCTCAAAACGATCATCGTGTCGGAGGCGCATGCTGGTGTGGCATCCTGGCGTCCTGGAGGAATCGTCGGTTTGTTTAACATGTGGAATTTAGACGCACCATCTTCGTTTGGCGCTCTCTCTCATCAGCTTCCTAATTCCGTGGTGCTGTTTCCTCTTTCGTCCCCGGCCCTGGGACTTGGGGCTTCTCCCTTTTTTCTTGGTCAGTCTGACTAGAGGTTTATTAACCTTATTGATTTTTTTTCAAAGAACCATATTTGGGGCCTATTGATTTTTCTGTTTTGAATCTTCTGATGTAGTCTCTTGTTTAGTGTTGTGTGGGCCAAAGAGTCTGTTACGTTTTTTCATACGATGGCTCTAGTAGTGTCCAGTGAGTGGTCTTTAACTTCATTTGAAACAA
Source organism: Phyllostomus hastatus (assembly GCF_019186645.2). NCBI lineage: Eukaryota > Metazoa > Chordata > Mammalia > Chiroptera > Phyllostomidae > Phyllostomus > Phyllostomus hastatus. The sequence continues at coordinate 31,354,883 of NW_025334004.1, forward strand.
TTTTGTTAGATTATAGCGTGACAGCTGTTGTATCAGCGTGCATTTAAAAAAAACTCATCAAAATTGGTGAAATTTTGTGCAGCCATTTTAATAGCAAAGATGAAAGAAAATATGCAACATATTTAGCATATTATGCTTTATTATTTCAAGAAAGGTAAAAAAGTGCAACTGACCTGGCCTGGCTCAGTGGATTGAGCATGGGCTGTGAACCAAAGTGTCGCAGGTTTGATTCCCAGTCAGGGCACATGCCTGGGTTGCAGGCCATGACCTCCAGCAACCGCACATTGATGTTTCTCTCTCTATTTCCCTCTCTAAAAATAAATAAATAAAACCTTTAAAAAAATGCAACTGAAACGCAAAAAAAAATTTGTGCAGTGTGTGGAGAAGGCGCTGTGGCAGATCAAACATGTCAAAGTGGTTTCCAAAGTTTCCTGCACGGCTGACATTCCGGCCAAACAGTTCTCTGCCGTGGGGCCGTCTTCTGCACTGGAAGATGTTCAGCAGTGCCCTGGCCTCTGCCCATTAGAAGCCAATAGTGGGAGACAGCCAACACACTCAAAACATCCCAGTCAACAAAGCTATTGGTGAAAAGGAAAAGTGTGTGTTTTATTTTATGGAAAACACCATGGAGACTTTCGGCTGACCTGATATTATTTGCATTCCTCCTGCTTGGATTTGGGGTTATTCTGCTCTTCGTTCTCTACTTCAAGTAGATGTTCCGGTTACTGCCTGAATAACCTCCTTTCTGATATAATCACTTAGAGCTACAGATTTCCCTCAAAGGGCACATTTTGATAAGCTGTTCTTTTCATCCAGTTGAAAATATTTTCCGGTTTTCCTTGAAACCTCAACAACTTTGTGAGTTCTCTAGTTATGAGACCAAATACCCCCTGTGTCTGTCTGTCTGTCCGCCCCGACAGACGGGGAGGTAAAGGGTGGGGCGGGTGCTTGTTCTGGTTTTGCGCGGAGGGGCGGCCGAGCTGTAACTCAGCCACAGCCGAGGAAGGCCCCCGTTCCGGGAAGAGTGGGGCGCCCAGAGGGTGGTTTCCAGGGGCAGGACAGGAGCAAAGGCGACGCACGCAGCCCCAGCAGGGCTGCGGGGCAGTGACGTGCGGAATGTTCCGCACCCGAAGGGAAGGAGGTAGGTGTCGGGTCCCAGGGCCCTTGCCCTGGTGGCGGACGGAGCAGATTTCGCACTTGTAATCGGTCACCCTGCGCGGCCTTTTTCCACGAGGAAGAAGCAGGAGTCACGAAGCCCCGTGACTGTGGACGGGGGAGAGGACAGAGCGCAAGCAGCTCAGGGGAGAGGAGAGATCCCCCGAGTCCACGCCGGGGCGGGCGGGGGACGAATGATCTGCCAGCGGCGGCAAAGACCTCGTCTGGAGGGCGTTGCTCTGCGGGGGGGAGTACGTTCAATGCTGAACAGGCTGAGTTTGAGGTCACACGAAACCCCGATGATCCACGGCCCAGCGCTGAGCTGCGGTGCCGGGGTGGGGTTCTCCAGGCCGCAGACAGAGACCCAGAGCTCTCGGGGCGGTGGAGGACAGACAGACAGACAGTCAGACGGACGCTGACTCTGCAGCACCCAGCCAAGGGGAAGAGCGAGGACTGCGAGAGCCAGTGAAGTCGTCCTGAATGACGTCAGCTTGTGCACAGCGTTTCACGAGCGTCTCCTGAGACGTGTGTGTGAACAGCTGCGTGGACGGTGGATGTCGGAAACTTCGGACATGACGTGAGGTTTCAGGCGGAGGTGGAGGCGTACCCCCAGAACGTGGGCTTATGTGTGGGGGTAAAAATCAATCAATCAAACAAACAAACAAACAAAACCCCCCTTCAGGGTTTCGTACTCAGTTGACCTGAAATGGACCCCAAAGCTGTACTCCTCAGCCCCCCACTCAGAGCCTCGTGTGGCTGTTATCTAATACATGACTTAAAAAACCAAGCCCGACTCTGCAGTCCCCGCTCCCACAGTACCTAAGAGGTCCGCAGGGGCCGTGCTGAGGGTCCTCGAGGGGCACCTCGTGTCTGCTGGCGCCGCCCACCTCCTGCGGCACTGCGGCTTTCTTAACAGTGGGCGTGAGCTGAGCACGTGCTTGTGAACCTTCCCCATCGCCGTTGTTAACCTACCTGACCCTTCTCACGATGAAGGTGCTTTAATCCCCGGGGACACGCGCTGAGTCTAAGGACCGTAAGGAGCGACTCGACTCTTCCTGCCTGACCGTGAGGGCCTCTGCCATTCCACTGGGGTTCATTTCCCACACGGCGAACCTTCTTCGTCCCCACCGCAGAGCTCTGGAGCCTCACACCCCGCCCCGGCGCGTGGAGGCGGAGACCAGCTGCGTCCCAGCTCCCGCTCCCGGGTCCCGCGGCCTTGCACCTCCGCCTCCTCCCCGTGTCCCCCGCCCGTGGCCCGAGCCCCTGGGCTTGCTGTGGGGTGTAGGCGCAGCGTGGGTCAGGGGCCCAGGACGTCGCCTGGCCCAGGGCGAGCCCGCAGCGAACCGTGGTTTCTCCGCCGACTACCTACCGCCCGCGTGGCATCCCAGTGGGGGCTCCAGGTAGCAGGAAGTGAAAAAAGCAGGTGGACATTTCAAGAGCATTGCCTCTGCCGTGTGTCTCTGAAGCCCCTTATGCATTTCTGATCACATTTCAATGTTTTATGCCGTCATTTCTGTTTGCAGCAAGCGTGAGAGGGAGGCAGGCAGGCAGGCAGGCGTCCGTAGGTGTCTCCACGTTCCTGATGAGGAAGGGCCGTGCGGGGGCGGGGGGGGGGGCAAGATGGAAGCCGAGGTTCCGGACTGTGACTCTAGGAGGCGCTGTCTTTTGTTCTGGGTTTGGTTCAGTTTTTTCTGTTCCTTTGCTTGGTTTTGGGTGTCTGAGCTGAGTGTTGGTCTCCAAGAGCTTCCTAGCAAAGCGGTGAGAAAGGGGCTTGGGGCAGTTGGGATTTTATGTTTTGTTTTTCGGAAGATAAGGATGCCTGGGAGTAAAAACATGAGCTTTTTCTATGCGAATTAAAATGTTCTCGACGGACGGCTCACTGCCTGCCCACGGGTTCTGCTGGACGTGTCCCCCCGATCCCTGCAACCTCACTGACAGGCACCCGACCCCCAAGATCAGAGAGGGTCACGCCACCCCCGATTCGACAAGGCCTCCCCCTCCCCACGGGCACGTGCCTGGCGTGTGCTTGTTTGGAGTCAGGGTTCCCTGGGGTCTTGGTTGGGCCGTGCCCTCGGGACGCATAGTAGGTGTCCCACAGATGCACTGAAGGCACGGACGTATTCTGACCCCCTGGAAGTAACTGTGAGGCGGAGCATTAGCACCAGAATGGTCGACAGATGACGCCAGAATGGAGCTGAAAAACGTCTCGTGCTGTGGAGCACCCACGCCGACTCGCTCTCGGTTTACCTCCCCCCAACTGGTCTCTGTCACACACACGTGAGCTCGTGGAGGAGGAGTCCGCACCGGCCTGCGTCTGGGCTGACCTTCGTTTCCGTCCAGGACACGTGGAAAGGCGCAGTTACTTTTTTTTTAAATTCAGTGCTATAATAATAAAATTTACCCCCGAATCAGCCATCCTTCTGCTACAGTAATTGCCCTTCATTTTTTTCTAAGTTCATTTTCAGTTCTTCCGTGTGCATCTTTACACCTAATAGCTCTGTAGTCACGGTGCCTGTGCAAACTGTGTTCTCCCCTGAGCGTGTCCACCGTCCTTGGCGTTGCTCTGCATTCGTCCCTGGGCTCGTGGCGGCCGACACAGCCTGGCGTTTAGCTGCTGCGCCACCGCCCACGTAACACATTTCCTGGTTTGGACATACAGGTGGCTTTTGTAGCTCCTGCTGCTCTCAGCGATGCTACAGGGATTCTCTCGGTTTCTACTGTATGTGATCACATGTGTGCGCACGTGTGCATGCATGTAGTTGAACCCAGGCAGCAGACAGCACAGGGGCAGGCCCAGGGCCTGGCTCCGCGGTCTTGCCGCCTGGGCTTGAGCCTTGGTTTGCTGCTTCTCAGGTGCCCCGGCAAGTCCCGGCACCGCCGGGGCTCGGAGCGGTGGCACCACCGGGGCTCGGAGTGGTAGGGGAATTTGGACTGTGAGTGCAAACTTGTTTCTTTCTTTCTTTTCGACTTTCACTCTCCGTTCTACCTTTTTACACACTTGAACACTTTTTATAATGAGAAGGCACACACAGTGTGTACACACGGTACACATGCACTTTAGATCTGAAGTTTATTTTAGGGGGTTGGATTATTTCCTTCGGACGGGCTCCTGGAAGTGGGCCACCTGCTGGGACAGGTCACAGTCACGCTGACTGGGGGGGCCGCACCGCGTTCCTGCAGGGCTGGCCCGTGTGCCCCGCGGTCCTCGGGCCTCCGCGGGACCAGGTTCATCGCAGCCTTTGCTGGCACAGGGCGCGGCGTCGCGCGGTCTCCGCCCACGTGTGCCGGCGAGATGGAGCCTCGCAGTTATTTTAATTCCCCCCTTGTGGATTAGCAGAAAGTTCGGAGGTTTTCTTCGCTGTGTTTACTGGTGGTTATTTCCGACAGGTCCTGGCCCTTTCATCTGTTAGGGTTTGGTGGGACCCCATTTTACGAAAGCAGTGTGACCGTTTGGAGTCAAGCTCGCGTTAGCTGCCCTCTGTCGTGTGTGTGGAGAGGCTGTCTCCGCTACGAGGCTGTTGTGGCTGAACTGCTCCCTCTCCAGGACGCATTCGCGGCCAACACCGTTTCTGGCGCTCGCACGGCCCGACCGGTTGCTCAGTTAGTACAAAACTCTCCGAGGGAAGTATTTTTGACTCAGTTTCCGCCTACGTGTTCAAAGTCACGTTCCCCCAGTTCCGTGTGATGCGACGACGCATTTCGTCGTGTCGGGAAAATGAAGTTGGCGAACTCGGGCTCGCAGGCGGCCCCGTGTGGCTCTGGGGTCTGAACGTGAAGGGGGTTTGTGGCCCTCGTTGGCCCTCCTGGCCAGGGGCGGCCGGGGCCAGGGCAGCCCTGTCTCCTCCCGCTGGGGGTGGGGCGGGGCTGCAGGAGCGGGGGCAGCTGCTGGAGGCATCAGGGAAGCACAAACAAGCTCCTCTCTGTCCCAGTAACCTGCGTGGTGGATCCGTGACACTTTCGAGGCCTGAGAGGCAGAGGGAAAGGCTCAGGTTTTAAAAGAAGTGTAAGATACGAGCCCGGCTCTCGGGGAACTCAAACTCTGGGCGGAGAGGTGGAACAAGTACATGAAACCACCACCGTCCGCGTGTGACTCGGGGCAGCTGTGCTGTGCCCCTGGCCGGCTTTCCCCAGAATGGGCTATTCCGAATTTTCTCTGCGTCTCAACTTCTCCTTCAGCAATGTCTCCTGGAAACCTTTCCAGGCGTCCAGTGTACAGCAGGTTCATCTCGCAAACCCTGCGTAATAAATAGTCCACGCTGCGGACGTGCCATCCTTTGTCGGACCATTCCCTTAGTCAGGGTTTTTTATCTTTGTTTCTGCTGTGAGTTGCCGGGAACAGTAGAAACCTTTGTGTGTGCACATGTCCCTCCGTGCGCCGGCGTTCTGGACCCGGCAGGAGGGGCTGCCGGGGGTGGGGGGGCTGCGGAGGAGGGCGCGCACCTTCTAACCTTCGTAGAGGCCGAGTCGCTGCTTTCTACAGAAGCTGCACCCCACGTAGTGCCCGACCACCAGAGTGTGCGTGGGCTCGGCCCGCACTGCCACTTCCGAGAGTTGGGACGTGTTGTGAGTGTCCAGCCAGGCGTTCTACCTTTTTACACACTTGAACATTTTTTATAATGAGAAGTCACACACAGTGTGTACACACAGTACACATGCACTTTAGATCTGAAGTTTATTTTGGGGGGCTAAGTGACACCCCGCTGCTATCAATCTCTGTGGCCACCGGGGGACACGAACACCTCTTTGACGATATGGTGGTTGTTCTGGTTGTGCAGTTTTGAGCTCTGCTCGCCTTGTGCCTGTTTGGTGGTCAGCCTCGGGGACTCCTCTTGACGGGTCTGGGAGGACTGTGGACACAGAATATAGACACCCACCCGTCTCTCCTCCGAGCGTCGCACACTCGGACCGGCCCAAGTGCTCGTCTCTTGTCTTTGTCCGCCAGCCAGTTCTCTGCAGGGTCCTCGCAGCCACCTGAGTGTCACCAGCTCAGGGAGCGGCCTGCCCAGTCTGCTACGTGAACTGGCCTTTAGGGAGGGGGGTCCCCGAGTGAGGGGGCTGGTACTAATGGGGGCGAGGCCACTGGCTCGTTGAAGAATGTGGTAGCTCACCATGGCGTCAGCCGAGTGTCCCTCACACCAGCTGTTTAGACGTCCTCCAAGTCACGGGGCGGGGGAGGGGATGCTCGCGTGGACGCCCGAGGGGCAGGGAGGCAGGGCTGACCCCCAGCAGCGGTCACGCACCCAGCTGGCCTCTCTCCCGTGTGGCCAGGGGGTCCTGAAACCTGCACCGTTCTTTTTCCAGGAGCCACGCCGTCCCTGAGGCCTCACCCGCCCGTGGTGGGCAAGGTGACGCACCACAGCATCGAGCTGTACTGGGACCCGGAGCAGTGGGCGCCACGCCGAGGGCCTCAGGAGCAGTGGTCCCGCTTCTCCATCGAGGAGGAAGACCCCAAGATGCACACCTATGGTGTCATTTACACGTAGGTGCAACGCTGAGCCGCTGAACACGGTCCTTTGGTTTCCTGAGTGGCTGGGCTGGGTTCTAGTGTCTTGCAAGAGACTCGTTTTGAGATGAAAGAAGAGAATAAGCCAGCCTTGGTTGCATTCCTGCTTTTTCTAGATAATGATTTTTTTTGCAAAATAGCTTTAGCAGTAACCTTGGAATTAAACCTCCTGTACCTTTGGGAGCTTCCTTGGCTTCTGAAATGTTCTAATGGTGTATTCAAACACTCTGAAACATAGAGGCAGGGTAAAGGAGACTTTGATGCAATCAGGCGAGGGTCCCATCAGGCCGTTCCGTCTGCAGAGGTGGGCTGGGGTCCCGCATGTCTCCCCGGGGCAGCTCGCCGACCTCAAGCCCCACTGCCAGACCCTTGTTAACTAACTCCCTGCAAACAGCCCACTGCCCCTCTGTCTCGGTCAGGCCACACCGGTCCCACGGCAGGTCTTCCTTGTTGCCTTGACCTCGAACACATTTCCTTCTGGCTTCACAGGGCCGGTGCCCGTCAGAGAGGTGCTCCCCCTCCCCCCAAAGGGCCATTGCAAGTGGCCCTCCTTCTCCCCGGACCTTGTTTCCACGCCTCCTGACGTTGAGCTCCGAGGGGACGGGTTCACCTCGTTTGTTTCCCGTCCCCCGACCCGGCATTCGCACCCAGCGGCAGGCAGACCGGAGTCCCGCTGCTTGCTTTCCGCCCTCGCCCCGGCTGCCCCAGCTCCTGGGCGGTGTCGGGGCCCCGCAGCCCCGCAGGCTGTCCGCTGCAGGGATAAATACGAGGATGCAGCAGGAATAAATCCGTCATTTTTTTCTTAGTCTCCATTCCAACTCTTATTTCTTCCCTTTAACGGCCGTATTGCAAAGCGACCCTGTGTTTCTGTTGGCGTTGCTTTGTTTTCCCGTGGAGACCTGAGTGCTGTCCGTGGGGGCGCAATGGGGTGCTGACCCGGCCTTTGGGGGGGCCGCGGTGAGGCTCCGGGCCGGGCAGGTGCTCTGGGCACCTGCGCCAGGGAATCGAGTGATGCAAACCCGGCCACTAGGTGGCAGGATGAGACTGTGTTAACCTCCATCCCTCGCTCCAGCTGTCCTTAGCACCAGCCAGTGCCTTTCTCTGACGAGATTTTTTTTTGTCTAGAGCACCTGCCCGCCTTGGGATCGCGGGCTGAAGAGCCCCTTCCTGGCTGGCCGGCTCCTGCCCGCGGCGCCTGCCAGCCGGCTGGCCTCTGACTCGGGCCTCCTCCCAGCTGTCACAGAGTTCTGGGCATCCTCCCTTCCCGAACCTCTCTGTGCGCCGCCCCCCCCCCCCCCCATGGTGGCATCACCCCCGACGAGGAGCCAGCGCCCTACTCCGACCGGGGCTTTGCGGTGTCCTCAGGCCCTCGGCTGCCCAGCACTGTGGCTGCTTGAACGAAGTGGGCGTTTCCCTCCATCCCCGTGCTCTGCCGTGCTCCACCCATTGCCTTTTCATTCTTCCTCCTGGTGAGTTGTCTTCGGTGGGTCTCCGACGCCCTGAGGATGAAGGCCCAGCTCCTTAGACGGACATCGGGCACCCCCGTCCACACCCGCCTCTCTTGTCTCTCACCTCCGAGCAGAACGCGCCCGGGGACCTACTTACTGCCTGACCCTGCGCCTGGGCCTTGACTTTGTCCACAGGAGCGTTGGGCTGTTTCCCTGTTTGGCCGCGCTGGCCCCTGCCCCCTCCTCTGTCCCGTCCAAGTCAGCTTCGCCCCCGCCTGCCTGTCTGCCCTGTCCCGGAGTCCCTGGGAGAACTGGTGGCCGGACCGCGCATGTGATTCGTTCTCTCTGCGCGTGTTACCGAGGAGACTGTCCTCTGCGCCAGACGCAGCGCTGGACAAAGAGGACCCCCCCCCCCACCCTGTGGCGTGGAAATGGGGAACGGGAGCTGAGACAGAGAGTGGGCATGCGGTGCGCCGTGTTGGGAACCAGCATCCGACCCTCGGGGCTCGCTGCCCGCCCGCAGCTTGGCTGCGGTCTGCGCGTCTTCCCTGCCCCCCACCCAGGCTGCTGCAGGAGGGGAGGGAGGGGGCTCTGCCTCAGGGGGGTCCGTCCTTGTGGCCTCGGGGGACGAGGGCGTGGCCCGGCGTTTCCTGAGTCTTCTATGCAGAATGACACTTGTCCCTTCTGCGGCTGCTTCATCACCCCCAGCAAGTCCCCCGGCTGCGTCTGCCGGCAACAGGGGAGGCGCACAGACTCTCGGGGTGGGCGGGGCTAATACTCCGGACCAGCCGTCCAGTCTTCCGCGGGTGCAGGCGGCCGCAGGTCGGGTGGGGCCTGAGCAGTGAGAGTGACGGAGGCAGGGAGAGGGCAGGTGCGGCAGGAGCTCGGGGCGGGGTGTCGGGAATGCCGGTGCAGGAGGGGGGGTTCCTGGGGCAGGCGCTGGGGGCGGGGCTCGGAGGGGAGGCTGGTAACGACTGTCCCGGGGCGTCGGTCCTTAGTGCATCGTACTCTGTGTTTGCTCAGCTCCGCGTCAAATATTTGCTTATCGACTGGTGACAGAAAGAAGGCACGCTCCCCCGAAACTGTACAGTTTCCTCCATCGCGGAGGGAGTTGGACGTTAACTCCTCCAACTCTATAAGTTAGGAGTTAGACTCCTTCGTTCTCCACGCGGCTGCCCCCGGGTGGGGTAGGTGGAGCCCCCCCAAGGCTCGGTGGACGGCCCCGCTGGCCGCCCGCCTCTGTGCTGCAGTCACTGTAGGGGCCCAAGGGTCCCTCGTGTCCCCTGCTGTGCCCGGCTTTCTCCGCACTGCCATCCCTGTAACTGTGGTGGGAGCCTCCACCCCCTCGCCCCCCCGCCCCCCCAGAGGCGCTGAGTAACATCTGTATTCTAGAGCAGTTCTCCCCTCCAGGGGTCACGGAGGAGCTGCTGGTTTCAGGGCGATCTCCTGATATTGCAGGGTACTGGCTTTTATGGGGGCCCTTCTGGTTATGTTTTGGTCCAGAGCTGTGTTAAACCTTGACACCTAGCACTGAGACCTGGGTAGCGGGTTCTCAGTGAGCCCCTCGAGGCCTTTTCCCTGCCCCAGGCCGCTGGGGGCTCGGCGTCTGTGCGTCGGGCGGCCGTGGCCGTGGCCCGGGCTCGCGGCGATGAGGCCCGCCCGCCCGCCCAGGGACGAAGGGCGCCAAGCTGGTGGAGTTCAGATGTTAAAGTCTCTATGTTTTAGCCCATTCAGTTTTCCTGCACGTTGATCTTTGTTTTAGAGCTTTTACTTTTAGGGTGAGTGCATTTATATCTATTTTTAACACGTCTCTGTGCCGTGGTTTCTTAATTCAAATGTCGTTGGCATCGTTTCTTCACCGTCTTTCTCATGGTTTCTTTTTTGTCGATACATGATGCCTCGTTTATCTGCTGCCGCCTACCAGAGCACCCTCAAATTTGGGGTAAAACACTGTTGTGCGTGTTCCATGAGTCAGTGGTTTGGGCAGGTGGGGCTGGCACGTCTCTGCTCCCCGTGGCCTTGGCCGGGCCTGGAGGACCCCAACGGTGTGCCCCAGTGTCTGCTGCCTCTGCTGGGGCGGCTGGGGCCGCCGGCGGGGTGGACCCGGCTTCTTCCCCTCCCTCCGCTGCCGGGCGTCTCATGGTGAGTCCCCCCCACCAGGCGGCCTCGCCCTCCCGTGGGAAGTTGAACGAACTTCCTTGGTGCCAGCTTCTGAGGGCGCAGAAGCCGGACCTCGCCGGGTCCTGAGGCCTCAGCTGGTACTGCACAGGGAGGCACGGAGGTGCCACGAGAGGCGTGTCCTCTGCGATCAAGGCCCTCACCGCCTGGCATGGGAGCTCAGACCCGCGCCGGGGAAGCCGGCGTTCCCAGTGCACCCGCGCCTCCCCTCCCCACGCCTGTCAGGGGACGCCGGCTCAGCCCCTGCTGTCCCGTGTGTGTCCTCCCGTCCAGGGGATACGCCACGAAGCACGTCGTGGAAGGCCTGGAGCCCCGGACCCTGTACCGGTTTCGGCTGAAGGTGACCAGCCCCTCCGGCGACTATGAGTACAGCCCAGCGGTCTCAGTGTCGACGACCAGTGAGTATGCCGACCCCGCGAGAGCTCCGTGATCTAAAGACGCCAGCAGACGGCAAGCAGGGTGGGGGGCGCAGCAGCCTGCGGTTTGTGTGCGCTTCTGGGGGCGGAGCCAATGCCACTTTCCAACACCGTGACGGCCCCGGGCCCGGGCGGGGCCTGGCCGTCATCTGGGACGTCAGTTTGTGCAACAGTCAGAGCTGGTCTGTGCCCCCACTGCCCAGGGTGCACAGTTGGTGCAAAAGCGTGGCCGCCTCACTCAGGACACGGAGCACGTGCCACTCAGGTGGCGTGGCAGGACGGGCAGCAAGATGGGGAGAGGCTGGCACTGGGGAGTCCCGGGCTGGGTGCCCTCTCAGGCCGCCTTCCAGCTCCCCCCTGTCCTCCTGCTGTCCCCAGCCACCCCCAGGCCACCCCCGCACGCCTCTGCCCCTTGCTCTGGGGCGTGCCCCACCGGCAGCCCTTCCCCTACCCCGTCTGCTGAGCCTGCTCCACGCAGAGCTCAGCTCAAGGCCAGCCCCCGCGTGGCTTCCCCTCCCCCGCCTGCCCCTCGGTCCCCCCCGGCACACAGCCTCCGTGTGTCACCTCCTCTAGTGCGCCTCCTGTGTCTTGCTTTATGGAGTCTGCCGCCTGCTGTGTGCTGCTGGGGATGGGGGGAACAGGCCAGTCTTGTCTAGCCTGCTCCTCAGGGGCGGGGGGATGGACAGGCGGGGAAAGGGAAGGCCCGAGGCAGAACCGAGAGGACCAGGGCGGGCCCTGACTTCCTCCGCTCACCCTCACGGCAGCTGGGAGGGTCCCCCTGACCTTCGGGGTGCGGGTGAACTAGCGAGGGGTGGACCGTGGTGAGCCCCAGGTGGCCACCGCCGCCCCAGCACCACAGCCACGCCGGGCACCGTCCCGCAGGCTTCCTGCCGGAGTCACTGCAGAGCCACCGTCGGCCCGTCTGGCAGCTAACAAGAGCCAAGTGGGGCCGGGTGGGCCGTGTCCTCGCCAGGCTGGCTTCCGGGAGGCCGCTGCTCCAGGGGCCCAGGACATGTGTCCCTGCGTCCTGAAGCTTCCACGGGCAGTGAGACGGGACCTCCTGCGGGGACAAGGGCACGATGGGGACGGGGCTTCTGGGGCCGACCCGGGGCGCCGCCGGGCTCCCCGCCGTCAGGCCACAGCGCGAGGGATGCGCTCTCGGCCCGGGGGCCCTCACTCCCGCCGGCTGCCGCCCCCTCACCTGTTGTTGCGGTTACGGTGCCGACGGCGGACGCTCTTCGGGAGGCAGCGCGTGCTACGCAGAGAACTAAAAGTGTGCATGTGACACGAAACGGTGGACGGGCTTCTGCGGGTGGATCGTGTGCAGGCAGTTTGAAAGTGTTTTCACGAATCACGCGCTTTGTTTGCATGAAGAACGCTCAGCCTTTTTTTCCCAGGTAAAGCACGCGGACGCTTGCTTAAATGAGGCGTGCAATTTTAATCAGCCGGGCCCTTACAAAGAAAGAAAAACCGCTTGTTCATCGGCAAATCCCTTCTCCGATGAGCTCATCACTCATTCACCGCCGTTAGTGGAGACCTAGCTTCCACCGAGCGAGGTGTTATCGCCCCGTTACAGCCTGGGGGTGATGCCTTCTGCAGTTAACCGAGCCTCTCACAGGACCCGCGTGGGGCTCCCAAAGGCCACCCCACCCTCGCCCCTCCCGGGAATGGTGGTCCCCTTGTGTGGTCCTCCCGGCGAGCCCCCGTGACTGCCTTCCCACAGGCAGCCTCAGGTCCACATCGGTAAAGGCCACCCTCGGGGTAAGCGGCGGAGAGCAAAGGCGGATCCTGCCTCTCTTGCATCCACATGCTCGGACCGATGGCCATCCCTCGGGCCAGGCCCACAGAGTCTCGGGGGGCGCGGGGGCGGGAGCCGTGCGGCGTTGGGGTTCCCCGGAGTTTCCTCTGCTCTTCCCGCCTCTCCCCCGGTGCCGGGAGCGGGAGGACCTGCCCTGCTCTGCGAACAAGAGCCCTTTCTGTCCTGTCGCTCTGTCAAGCCCATGAAAACATGGGGACGGTTCCGTGCCTCGGCCCGTCCCCGCCCACCTCTGCACCCCCTCCCCTCCCGCGGCTGCGAGGGGTCAGCCAGGCACCTCTGGGAAGGAGCTGCCGTGCCCCGAGCGGCGGTCACTGTCGCCGCTGCTTTTTGCTGGAACCCAGTGAGCCAGGGTGATGACCAGCTCTGCTGAACCCCTCTCCTCCTGGAGCTGTCCCTTGGTGCTCAGAATAGGTGACGAGAGCCTGATTATCCCCTCCTGCGGGAGCTGGAGGAGGTGACAGGTTTATGTAGACGACACCCTGGCATCCACAGGCCCTGCGCCTGGCCACGCACGGCCCCCAGCTCCCGAGCACAGAACGAACTTGTTTCGTGTCCCAGCACTCGCACACGTGGGGCTTCCTGGGCGGGACGCGCCGGAGAGTGGTCCCACGGGTTGGGGGGCAGCACCGTGCTGGCCGCCGGGGCAGACGGGCGCGGGCGCTGGGCGTGGTGCGTGCCTCAGCGTGCTGGCACGCTGCCGCGTGTGCTTTTACCCCCTTCCTTCCAAACCCCAAGAAGTCAGCGCTTCTCCGAAGCCTTCTGGGCTTAGGCACCTGTTTCCCTGAACACTTCGCCGGGGGTGCGGGGGGTGGGGGCGTCACAGTTGCTTATTCCCGATGTCGGCTGCATTCAACCCTTCGTGGGAGTGGAAGCGTGTGGTGACTGGCTCACCGCCTCCACGCACACCACGCACCCCAGGGGGGCGTGTGGCCGGGCGAGGTCTGCCTGGGTGACCGAGAGCAACCTGCTGGGCCTCTCTGGCTCCCGGGGCTGTGGGCTGAAGGAGGACATGAGGACCCTCGTGTGAGGTCCTGGACGCAGCTGCAGTCGGTAGGGTTTCCACAAGGACGCCAGACTCCGAAACGGAGCCCAGAGAGTAAGGGAACTTCCCCCATCCCTCCAGCGGATTTTAGGCAGATTCCTCGTATTTTTATTTATTTTCATTTTTTTATTTTTTTAAAGATTTTATTTATTTATTTATTTTTAGAGAGGGAAGGGAGGGAGAAAGAGAGAGAGAGAGAAACATCAATGTGGGCCTGCTGGGGGCCGTGGCCTGCAACCCAGGCATGTGCCCTGACTGGGAATCGAACCTGCGATACTTTGGTTCGCAGCCCGCGCTCCATCCACTGAGCTACGCCAGCCAGGGCAGATTCCCTGTATTTTTAGCAGCAGCGACAGTTGGCGAGTCCCTGAAGTGGGGGCTGCTTGGCGGTGAAGAGACTCTCCCGCCGCCACGCCCTCCCCTCCTCCCCTCCTTCCCGGGCAGCGAGTGGGGAGGGGGCTGCTGCTGGTTGCGTTGTCCCCTGAACTGCGGGGTGGGGGGGGGCAGTTGCCGACTCGGTCCCTCCGCCTCCCCTCTGCTCTCGCCCAGGCTCTCCCCCTCGGCTCTGTGGACGCTGGCGGCTGTCCTGCGGCGTCCCTGGCCCTTATTTGCTCAGTGCCAGTAGCACCTACCCTTCAGTGGTGACAACCCAAAACGCCATCAGACTTTACCAAATGCCTTTGGAAGGGAACCTCTGCCCTTCTCCACAGCCCCCAGCGGAACCACCGGGCTGGGCGCGACCTCCCTCGGAAGGCCGGGGACAGCGTGGGCACGGCCTTTTGAGAGTTCATCGTGATATTTTTATTTAAAGCCCTTGGTCTACAAATATGCGCGGAATGATGAAAAGGAAGTATAACGTGGCTAAAAAAATCTTTAGGACATTGGCAAGCTCTCGCAGACAAAATTGTTATTTCAAAACATTTTTCACTTGGCTGAAATGAGTTTTTTCCGAAAAGGAGAGAGGTTATCGGTCCCGGCTCACTGATGGCGATCCCTCCTCCTTCCGCCCCCCACCCCCTGCCCCCCAGTCTGCACTTTGCCCAGCCGAGGTCCTCTGGGGAAACCGGGAGGACCGTGGCTCCTGGGCCCGGGGCTCCATCTGGAGAGCTTTTCCTCCAGATGGAGCAGGAGTACGGCTTGTATTTCCCATCTGGTGGGCAGGTGAGGCCGGTGGACCCCTGCAGGCCAGACTGCCAGAGGCGGTTCAGGGGTGCACTGAGCCCCAGGAGGCAGTCCAGGCTGCAGTGCCGGGACGTGTCCTTTGGGGTTCAGAATAATAACAGGCGGAAAGTGGGCACTGCACCGCGAGCAGCAAGCGGGAGACACGGGGCTGACCCATTCCCTCCGGGACCTCAGTGCGAAGGTTTAGTAAGCGTTTGTTGAATGAATACGTGAGGCCTCGAAGATGACTACAGTGAGGCGTAATCGGCCCCATGCCCGTGGGGGTCGGGTCTGTATGCTGAGCGTGGGAGGCAGAAGTGGCCGGTGGGCTGCAGCGGACAAGGGCGGCTGCTGGCCCCCGACCGTCCCCTCGGCAGCAGACACGTGCTGGGTGCTTGCGACGGGCCCGGTGAGGTTCTAAGACCCTCACTTTATTATATCGTTCAGCTTGAGCGTAATTACTTAAAAATCAGACCGTCACGGAACGGGAAACAAACGGAGCCTCGCCATAAAGGTTTTGAGAGACGGGCTTCCGTCTTGCGCCCCTGCACCCGCACGCTCCGCCCATGCGGGCCCCTCGGCCCCGCCCCCTTCCTCGCAGAGGCCCCTCCCCCGCCCGAGGGAGCGCCCCCCTTCCGGCCCCTTCCGGCCCCTCCCCCGGCTCCGCGCTCTTTCCCGGGCTCCGGCTCCTCGCTCCGCCCTACTTGGCGGGTTCTCGCCCCCGTCCGGGCTTTCTCGCCACGCCCCGCCTCTCTGGGTGGGGTGGGACCCCTGGGCCCCACAGGCTCAGGGGAGACAGGGCCGGTGTGAGTGTCCCGGTCCCGGGGAGACCGAACACTGGGCTCTCAAACGCTAGAGCGGCCCGTTTTGTTTCCATTTGCTGCTCGGGGAGCCGTGTAAGAGACGCTGGCCGCTGGCCGAGAAAACCGCAGCGTGCTGGGGCAGTCGGGGAGCTCTCCCTCGCACGCCGGAGACAGTCATTGAGTCTTAACGACATCCAAGAGGGTGATTTTCGAATGTGACTTCACATTCCAGAAGCCACACGTTTACAATTTGAAAACGTCCCAAAGACTTTAGGACGACCTAAGTGGTTCTTCTCCCAGTAAGTGAAAGCAAGGTGCTCTTCAGGACAAGGCGGCCTCGGATGGGAGATGGGGGTGCCCTTGCCGGACCAGCCCGGTGCCCCCTCGGAGGCAAACCCAAACCTCCACGTGCGCCAGAGGGGGAGGGGGAGGGGCTGGGGCGGACCTCCCTTCCCCAGGGTCCGGCGGAAGTAACGCCCGTCTGAGTGTGGTTGGCGCGTAGGGGGATAATAGGGGTGTCCCAACTTAGAGTTTCAATTTGAACATTTCCCCTAAAGTGTCCTCTGCTGTGCGCGAGTGGGATGTTACCGTGTTGCAGAATTACACGCCGACGATCTCGTAAGGCGAGATTGTGTGATAAAACAGGAGCGTTACCGGGCCGGACCCCGCCGTGCGTTGGGTATGACTTCCTTCCGCCCCCTTCCCGCAGGAGAACCCGTGAGCAGCGAGTACTTCCATCGGGCGGTCAACATGAATGACGAGGATCTGCTGGTTCGCATGCTCCAAGGAGGGTGAGAGGACTCTGCCCTTTGAACTTCTTAGGTTTAATCGTCCGTGCCCACGGAGCGCAGAGAAACGCAGGGTGCCGCTTTATTTTACTGCGTCCCCTGAGGGGTTCCCAGGCCCTCGGCACTGGCTGCAAACTCGAGCCCGGGTGCCCCGGGGACGTCCGGTGCGGCTGGCGAACCCGATGACCGAGCCGCGTGCCCGGTGCGCTCCTTGGTGACTAACACAAGCCGAAAGAGGAGGTTACGCGTCTGGGCGTCCCCGTATCGTCCCAGAAAGAGCTCCTGGCTCTTCAGAAATGCCTGCCCAGCCCGTTCCCTGTATCTCTGAGTCTGTCTCCGTGTCGCCGGTGGGTTCGTTCTGTTCAGGAGATCCCACGTCGGGGTGGAATCACGCGGTGTTGTCCTTCTCTGACCGGCTGACTTCACCCAGCACCAGGCTCCCTGGGCCCACCCACGTCGCCCGTGCCAGGTGGAAAGATTTCCTGCCTTTTTTCCCGCCGGGTCGCATGGATTCTTTCTGAACCGGTCGTTTTGAGTGCCTTGGAAGACAGTTTGTGTGTGAACTGGGGCTCCGCACTTTGGGGAAGAGAGGGTTCCCACAAAACGTCAAAGCTGCCAGGCTGGTGTGCAAGGGCCCTGCTTTCTCCGTGGGGAGCGGGCCTGCACGCCCGTGGGGGACGTGGGGGTCGGGGGGGGGGAGAGCCAGGGCGGCCGCCATGGAGGCTCCGGTCCCCCGGAGCGGAGGGCGGGCGTGGAGATGGTGTCCTCGCCCACGGAGGGGGCTCTGCTCCCCGAGGAGCATTTTATTGGCTCGCAGAATGGTTTCGAGCGGTAGGGGACGCCTCTTTGAAGTGAAATGACAGCAATCTCCTCTCCTGTGCTTGTGAATTTGAGTCTTTTAAAATATCCGGCAGGGCAGCCCAGGACAAGACAAATGTCATGGCCCAGAAGGAATTGGGATTTTTTTAGTAAAAGGAACCATTTTAGCGCCCCCCCCCGCCCCCCCGGGCCCCGCAGGAGACGCCCGCTGCTGATCTCCGGGGAGCCGCGCCCAGCACGCTAACCTCCTCTCTTGTTCTTCCCAAGCAACGTGAAGGTGGATGTCCCCAATAAGCTGGGCTTCACGGCGCTGATGGTGGCGGCGCAGAAAGGGTACACCAGGTGGGCCACCCCGCGGGCCGGCCCTGTGGGGGCTGGCGGGGCCTTCTCCCAAAGGTGCCTGTGGAGGGGAGGAAGAGGGTGATGGGGGAACCCCCTTTTTCTCTCTCTCCGAAACCGTGCCCTATAAAAAGCAGTTGAGCAGAAAGTCAGCCGTGCTCCTCATCAAGGTACGTGATCTGGAGGAGAGAATGTAAGGACGTCTAATCACACGGCGAGGAAGAGGGGTCGCTGTTTAATTACGTGTTACACTATATTTTACGTATCCTGAGACAACTGGTTGTTGGAATCTGAGTTTCTTTAAAGAAAGAAAAAGGAAGGCGAGGGATATGAATTCTGGAAAATGAACTTCCCTGATGGGTTGCTGAGATATCATTTGCACTGATACACTTTATTTTCTCTGTTCCACATGGAGATAGACTTAAATACTAATAGCTTATTTTTCAATCATATTTATAGTTTAACTAAAATGCCGTTGTGAAAAAAAAAAAGAAATTGACTTTCATTCAGTGCTGGCATTTGAAGATGTACTTAAAGTGGTCATTAAATTGACAGTGAACTGTGGTTTGATGGTCCGGTTTGTTTGTGTGGTATAGTTTGTTTTCAGCGGATAATTTATGTAAAGGGTAAAACCTCATTTTTTTTTTAATCCTCACCCAGGACATTTTTTCTCACTGCTTTCGGAGAGGGAGGGAGTGGGGAGAAGGAGGGAGTGGGGAGACAGGAAGGAGGGCGAGAGGAGCATCCTTGCGAGAGAGGGGCATCGGCGGGCTGTCTCCCAGATGCACCCGTACCAGGGGTCATACAAGTCTGGGCCTGCTGTTGCCTGTGCCCAAGCACGGCCCAGGGATCAAACCCACAACCTACGCACGTGCCCTGGCTGGAATCGAACCTGCGACTTTTGGGTTACAGGATGAAGCTCCAGTCAACAGAGCCCTACCAGCCAGGGCAGCCTTTCTTCTTCTCTTTGGTGCAGAGAGGCAGGTTTCTGCTCTCCGGCCTAATAACACCTGGGCTTGAAAGCGGCCGGCGGCCCGCGTGGACGGCAGGGGAACGGGTGCAGCTGTGTCTGACACACACTGAGCTGGGTGTGGGTCCCGGCTCGGCCAGTGGAATCTCCCAACCCAGCTCCACCCACATCCTTTCCCCCAGGCTCGTGAAACTCCTCATTTCCAATGGCACGGACGTGAACCTGAGGAACGGGAGTGGCAAGGACAGGTAGGTGATGGGAATGGGCCCTAAATACCCCCAGACTCGTGTTCCTGGGCTTTGCCCAGAGCCGTTCTCGTTTACTGCAAAGATGCGATGTGGTTTTGGGGGGTTGTCTGACAGTGGGGGAGGTCAAGCACCATCTCACAAAGGCCAGATGGAACGACAAAAAAACGTTCACTCGTCCCCTCGTCATTTCACTCAGCGGGGTGTCCGTGGGGCGTCTGTTACGTGTACGCACCTTCCCCCGGCTGGTGCCCAGCACACGCAGAGAACTCGGTAGTGATGGATACCAGCACCGTGGCCGCCGGCTCTGTGCCGGGCACCGGGCAGCGTGCCCCTGGGCGCTTTGCGCCTCCCCGAGGGCTCTCCCTGCCTCGGGGTCCAGTGTCTCCAAAGACGCTCCCTGTGATCACGAGACACAACCTGAGAACCCCCCTCAGGGCAGCGGGCGGAGTGCCTTACAGGAGGAGCTTACCCAAAACCATAACTTCCAGAGGTGAAGGGATGTTCGAGAAAGGCTTAAAAAACGATGACTGAGCTAGTGATCAGGTTTAACTACTTAAGTCAACCAGTGTTTACTGGGTGTCTGCCGCGTGCCCGGCTCTGTGTGCGTGGCACCTGGGGAGAACAGTGAAGGCAGTGCGGAGTTCACGCCGGCGCTGGTCACGTGGCGCTGCCCCCGCCCCCCCCAGCACTGGGCCCAGGCTCTCTCCAGGACACTGGCCGATTGCTGAACCAGCAGCCTGCTGCCCGTGCTCCCTGGACACAAGGCCCAGAGAGATTTTGAATACTCAGTTTAAAAACCACTTGCAAATTGAAACATTAGTGTTCCACAGAGCTCTTAGGTAATTGTGGAACTAAACCATCAACTCTAGAAGTCCTAAAGAGAATAATATCGATTTAAAAAGGAAAATGAAAAGTGAGAAAACTTGAGAGGCAGGAGAAGGAATGAAAATAGCAGGAGAAATTGATTAATTAAACAATAAAGATTGAGAAGTGGGAGTGAAACCTCTTAAAAATCTCTGTAATAAAATAGACCAGTTTCTTGTAAATCTAAGACAGAAAAAAAATTAGAAAATCGAAAGGGTATGTAATGGTGGTTATAGAGGAAATTTAAACATGAAATGAAAATGGTGCATTTGCATCTAAAACAGTAGATTTGATCATTTTATTGAAATGGGTACTGTTGATGAGAATAACGCAAACCAATGAGGAAGATATTGAAAAAATAGGCTATTTGAAGGAAAAAAAATTAAGGTGAATCCTGGCCTTTATAGCATGCACAAAAACAATTCCAGGTGAATTAAGAATTAAATGTAAAAATCGATACCATAGAAAACAACTAGAAAACATAGGCATGTATCTATCCGATCTTATAATGTGAAAGACAAAAGGATTACAAGAAATCGCTAAGGAGAAGATTAAGAATACATTACTCATTTAAAAAAACTTAATTACAGCCCTGGCTGGTGTGGCTCAGTGGATTGAGCGCCAGCCTGCGAACCAAAGGGTCACAGGTTCGATTCCCAGTCAGGGCATGTGCCTGGGTTGCCAGGCCAGGTCCCCAGTAGGGGGCGAGTGAGAGGCAACCACACATTGATGTTTCTCTCCCTCTCTTTCTAACTTCCTTCCCCCCTTTCTAAAATACACAGTAGAACAAAGCAGTTTACACAAAAAGACAATTCATAGCAGAATAAGTTAAAATGAATAGGACAGATGTGTAGCTCTGAGAGTAATAAAAAAATTAAAAACGGCCTACCCACGACACTGTCCATCAGAAGACGGTACGAGTATTGGTCTGGGGTGAGCGCGGTGCGCACTTCCAGGTACGGTTGGCAGGAAGGTGAGCTCATGTAACTTTTTGGAAAGCAATTTGGCCGTACCCACCCGCAGCAAGCCCCCGACCCCGGGGCAGGTGACAGGCCGCCCTCTCGGGGGTCTCAGGAGAGGAAGGCCTGTATGGGGACGCAGGCGCGTGGGCCCTGGGCTTGGGCCTGTGCTGGGTGTTGGATGAATTCCTCAGGGACTTGGTGGAAAACTTGAAACTTTTAATTTTTTTTATCACTAGCAGGACTAAACATTTTTATATTAGTTTTTAGCTTATTCTGCTACGAACTGTCTTTCCTGTTGGGGAGACCTTCCTCCCCTACACCCCAACTCGCTACTTTGAGAATTTCGAACGTCCGGAGAAGTCAACAGAACAGTGTTCAATGAACAGCTGCATCCTCGCCTCCTCGGTCTGCCGGTCGTTGGCATTTTGCCGCATTCGCTTCTCTTTGCATTTTTATTTGCTTCTGGGGCGCCTGACTCCTTCCCAGTAACGTGGCAGGCGGCCCAGCCTCCCACCCCTCAGTGCCCCAGTCGGGTCTCCTAAAGCCGGGACCCACGTCATCGTCCCACCTACTTCCCCAACGTCTCGGGTGACCCGAGAGTGCAAAGAAGGGACTTTCCAGTCCCATGATGCCTTCTGCATTTGTCGGCGGGCGGGCCTCTGTGAGAAGGGGCTTCTCCTCACCAGCCGGGGGTGGGGCTGCACCTCGCCCTCTCTCAGCGGAGTGCACGGTTGTCTTCTTCAGTAGTCATGTTAGAGAAAGGACAGAGGCCTCTTCTTGGACAGCAAACTATCAAACCAGCTCCTTACTCTGTTTTGAGTATCACCGTGGCCTGGTGGGTGCTTTAGAATCACATGTTTTACTCCGTTACCGTGATCGGTTTTTGTCGAGATGTCATTCATGTACCATGAAATCTTCCCCTTTAAAACGTGTGTCTCAGTGTCTGAAACTCTACGGCCCCGCCGTGCAGCCCCCTCCGCCGTCTGCGCCCAGGGCGCTGGCTTTGGCTTCACCAGCCTGGGAGGAAGCGGTCTCTCCCCGTTCCTCTCCCCGCCCCGGCCCGAGGCGACTATGGACCCGCTCCCTGTGTCCAGAGACCCACCCATTCTGGACCCTCCCAGACAGGCCTGGGCAGGAGCGGGTCTCCAGCTGTGCACGTGCAGAAGAGCAGGCAGGCCGCGGTGACGGCAACAGCGGTATCACCATAGACCTGCTCTGCCAGCCCCTGCACCGGGAACCATGTGTATGTGGCATGTTGCCTCTGTCGCCTTCCACTCGTCAGAGTGTTTTACAGGAGTCATCAGTGCTTCACTGCCTTTTACAGCCAAGTGATAATCCGCAGGACGGATGGGCCACGTCTTGCCGGCCTGGTCACCAGGTGCAGGTGGGACCCCTGGGCTTGTGGCCAAACGCTCCTCCCCCGTCTGTTGCAGCCTGATGCTGGCCTGCTACGCAGGGCACCTGGAAGTTGTGAAGTGTCTCCGGAGACACGGCGCCTCTTGGAAGGCCAGAGACCTGGGGGGCTGCACGGCTCTGCACTGGGCCGCAGACGGGGGTCACTGCGGCGTGATCGAGTGGATGATCAGGGACGGCTGCGAGGTAGGCGCCTCCGTCCCCCCGCCCCCCGCCTCGGACGCCTCGGTGAGGGCCCGAGACTCCGTCTGCGTGGCCCAGGGGTGCAGGGCCTGTCGGTTGAACTCAGAGATGCCGGGGAATGTTCTGTGCCTTTCCAGCCGGAGGCTCCTGCAGGTCATGGCAGACCTGGCTTGATGGTGAGGCTCCAGGTTGTCCTGCAGTTTCATCTCAGGTGGGAGGAAGGAGAGACCGCCGATGCCTGGTCCCATCCTCCTCACCTGCCCAGTCCACTCCCTGTCCGCCCCTCGGTCGGCCGAGCTCTCCTGGGTCTCCACCCGGGACTGCCCCAGGGTGCAGACAGGCAGATGCCGGGGGCTCTCGCAGCCGCAGCCTCGGCCGCTCTGGTCGCTCCTGTTGCCTTTAGAATTCGCTTGTTCTCCCTGTCGGGCTGTTCAAAGGTTCGTCATTACAGAAACTTTCCGAAGAGCCCACGACTGCAGCCAGAGCAGATCCCAGTCCTGAGCGTCTCCTCTGGAAGCGGGCAGCCGGCCCGCTCCCGGGTTCGCGCTGTCCGGAAGCACAGGTCTGACTTAGCCAGCGGAGGCGCAGCTGGGACTCCTGGAGACAGGGGCCTGGAATTGGCGCAGTTATGGTGACTGCTGGCAATTCCGAGGGCTTCAGTTCGAGACTGCAAAGGGAAATAAAAATGTCAAGGCATGGAAGTAAGGACCGATGAGCAGATGCCGCCCTGGCTAGGACTGTTAGACGGCGTGGGGCGTTGAGAGGGTGAGCGATGACCCGGAAAATGGACTGCGGCTGAGAAGAGCCCTGTCTCCGGGAAGGCGTTCGGGGACTTGTCCCCACTGGTCTGGGGTGTGCGGTGGCGGGGCAGTGAGGCTGGCGCCGTGGGCTCTCACAGTCTCTGCCGCCCCACCCCGAGGGCTGAGAGGAGGGGCCCTGGAAGGGAAGACCTCGGTCACTGAGACAGTTCCTTTGCACGGCACTTCTTGTTTCCTTTGAGAAACGTGCACAGAGGTCAGAAGGCTGGGCCCGTGGGCCCGGGCCACTGCAGCCTGGCGTGGCAGAGACAGCCACGTGGCACTGGCGTGGCGATTTGCGATGCGCTCAGCTCGTGGTTCTGACCCAAGTCAAGTCTGTAGGAGACAACGGGGCGGACCTTGACCTTGGCTGAAATGGGCCGGCCCCCCACCTCGAACACTGACACACGGGGGTTCGGCAAGTGTCGGCTCTCGGGGTGTCGGATGGGAACGCACATCTCTGGGGTCGACCCCACGTCTTCCCGGGGCACTGGGGCTGCAGAACAGGTGTGTGCGGCCAGTGGGTGGCGGGTAGGCGGTGTCAGTGTGAGCGCCTCCGTGGCGGGTGGCCATGAATGCTTTGGAGGTCCGTGGGGGGGGGACCTGGAGCAAACTGGGGCGTCGCCAGCCCCCCCCCCCGTTCCCGAGCACAGGATTTGCACGCTGAGAGGGGCTGACCCATGTGGGAGCCGTTTCTGTGCCCCCAGAGCTGCGGGAGCTCAGGGAGCTCTCACCGTTTATACACCCAGGATAGAGGCGCCGACTCCGGCCCGACCCTCGGGACCGAGGGAGGGAATGTGTGTGAACGCGAGCTGGAGACTGTGTAAAAAGCACTGAGTAGTGCGCAGTGATTTTTCGATTGTTATTTAAATACGTTGAAACTTGCTGCCCCTGGGTTATTTGTTGTTTGCACGAGAAAGAGCCACAAACCCTGAAGAGACTGTGGCGGGAAATCTCCCGCACACGAATAACCTGAGACGCCCCCAGGACCTCCTGGCGTCCCCGGGGCTCCACTCTGATGCGTTGCTAAGGCTGCGGGTGCCCCGAGCCAGTCTGCCCCTGGAACGAGGGGTGTGTGTCCGTCCCGTGCGTGGGCGTTTGCCCACCCGGGGGCCCCCTTCCCGGACCGGTGGGGTCCTTCTGGGGCCCCGAGGCGGCAGCATGTACTTCCTCTCCTCCTACTCCGCGTCCTTCGCAGCCCCCGACGGGGCCCTCAGTGTCGTGTCAGTCGTGGGCAACGGCCTCCGATGGCCAGGTGGACAGTGTCCAGTGTCGGGCGAGAGCACGGGGTCAGCTGGCTCTCCGGGCCAGGACTCGTGTCACGGATCTGGTCGCCCCCTCTGTGTTTCCCTGTAGGGCTCCCCCTTAAAATGAGCGTGTACGGACAGGTGTAAGGGGCGTGCCTACGTTGCTGTCTGGCCCCAGACACGATGACAGCGGTTAACAGAGCTATTTCAGAGCAAGCAAAAGGGCGTTTATTTAGGCAGCCGGTGAGGCCAGGCAGGCAGGCGGGGCTGAGCGAGGCGGTCCCCGGGGGCCTGGAGTGAGGCGATTGTGTCTGCTTCGCTCTCCTACCCCCGCCCCCTGCCCCTTGCCGCGAGAATAAACTGTGGCCGAGAGTCCCCTCGGGGGGGGGGGGGGGTCCCGGGGCGCCGCAGCACCCGCTAAGGGGGCCCTCCCGCCGCTTCTCCCTGCATGGGTGTGAGTGTGAGTTCAGTTAGCACACCTGCTCGCCCCCCCCCCAGCCCAGAAAGGCCGCCCTCAGCTGGGGGGGCGGTCGGGGCAGTGGGGGTCCCGGGAGAGCCTCTGGCGACCGCCGTTCAGGAACAGGAGCCGGATGGCGCCCCGTCCCTGCGGCCTCCTCACAGGTGGACGCTGTGGACACTGGCTCCGGCTGGACCCCCCTCATGAGAGTGTCCGCCGTCTCGGGCGACCAGCGGGTGGCCTCCCTGCTCATCGAAGGTGGGGCGGACGTGAATGTGAGGGACAAGGACGGGAAGACGCCGCTGATGGTAGGCTTCGCCCGGCGGTGGGGGGGGCCCGTGGTGCGGGGGCCCCCGGCGAGGGCTCTCTGTCCACGGGCCGGTGGGTTTCGGTCCCCTGTGCTTCCCCACCGGCCTCTCCCTGCGGGCAGGACGGCGTCAGCACCCTATTTCTGTGGTCTGTGTTACAGCTCCTTCTTTCGGAATCGCCCACCCCGTCCCCAAGGCCACGGGGGGGGGGGGTCCAAACAGACCTGTGAACTCGGCGAGGGCGCTGCCGTCTGTGCTGCGCCCTCCGGCCTCGCGTGTCCCGGGTCGTCTCCGCCGGGGCGGGGCAGGGTCCTCTTGCCGTTCCCCACAGTCGTCCTCGCTGCAGGGCGACGGCACACAGGCCCATCTGGCAATGCCACAGTGGCCCCCGCTCTGAGGATGCCGGTGCCCCCCCGCCCCCCCGGACCTGCCAGCTCAGGGACACCTCGCTGCTGCCGCCTGGAGGAGGGGGGGCTCTGCAGAGGGCCGCGCCCACTCGCCCGGCTTCTGTGCCTGCTTCTCAGGTGGCCGTGCTGAACAATCACGAGGAGTTGGTCCAGTTACTTCTAGACAAAGGGGCGGACGCGAGCGTGAAGAACGAGGTGAGGGGCGCGAGGGCCCTCCCGAGCTGTTCCCCCGGGAGAAGAGAGCGCACGTGGGTAACGCCGTCCCCGCTGTTTCCTCCTCCAGTTCGGCAAAGGCGTCCTGGAGATGGCCAGGGTGTTTGACAGACAGGTGGGCTGCTCCTTCCGCCTCTCCAGGCTCCTATCGCACGTAGTGCTCAGAAAAACACACCCGGGCCCTCGGGTCACACCCCCCTGTCCTTGTTGTTGGCCTAGAACGTCATCTCCTTGCTGGAAGAAAGGAAGAAGCGGCAGATGCCCAAGAAGCCAGCCGTCCGTTCCGTCCGCTGACCCGAGCGCTGCCCTCCTCCGAGAGCCGAGGGGCAGGAAGCAGAGCGTGGCCGCCGCCCCCAGGGACGTGCGAGTCCGCGTCTCCGAGGGCCGCGCGTTTGAGCGTTTGCTCCGGGGAAGGTTCGCCGTGACCTCTGTGGCGCACAGCCGCTCCCACTGTGAAATACACCTCTTTACGCAAGCACGCGGGGCTCTGCTGTCGTCCCTGGGCGTCCGCGGCGCGGGGGCGTCTGCGCGCCCCGGGCCTTTGGGACTCAGAGACACACACGGTCTCCCGCCTGCCGCCCCCGCCCCCACGCTGACCTCTGGGCCGCTCCGGGACCTGGTGGCAATGGTCTCCCTCGCGCGGTTTCAGGGGCAGCGTGCCCGCCCAAGGGCAGGCCTTCCCGGAGGTGTCCCGGGCTGGCGTTCCGTCCCGGACTGACACTCCTCCGGACAGCCCAGGGGGCCACGGGCCAAGCTCTCTCCTTAGCCGCTGGCCGCACGTCAAAGCACTCCACGCGCGGTCCAGGACTCCGAGGCGGCTCTGGCGGAGGGGCTGGCGGAGGGTCGGTCTCTCTCGGACAGACCCGCCCGAGAACGTGCTTGCGCATCCCTCAGGCCTCGGCCACGGAAGGCCTGGCCTGCTGGCAGGTTGACCGCTTCGCCCAAGAGCCTGTGAAACTCGGCCTCTGAACAGAAGCGTGTTTTGAGGCTGACCGCGCAGTGCGGGGAGACGTGGGAGTCGACCTGGGCGAGGTCCGCTGGTCGGGGCTCAGCCATGAACGTGGGGGAACCTCAACCCGGCAGGCGGCGACCTGAGCTGGCAGGTAGCAGGCCGTGGGTGGGTGGCGTCTCCCGAGAGACGCTGGTTACCTCGGCCCCAGGAGAAGACCTGCCACGGAGGTCACACGGGGGCAGGGTTTTCCCTGCGAGGAAACTCGAATGAAAGGCAACAGAAGCACCGGAGCTGGGGGCGAGGGCGCAGAGAGCCGGCGCCGGTTTTACCGGTCGGTGCTGGCCTATCTTGGCCTTACTCCTCGCGGCTCACAGAACTTAGAATTAGATATTCGGGTCGAGTGGAGTCCTCTCCTTGGGTATTTCATTAGCGTTTTCCCTTTCGTACAAATGCATGTTCCTTTACATTCGCCACAGATTTTTTAAATCTTCCTGGAAAAGACTTTCCAAGCACCACCCCCGAGATCCACGGTGGCGCGCACCTGGCCTTCATTTCCCAGTCTGCCGTGGGCCTCGCTCACCCGCCCCGCCTGCGGCAGGCGGGCACCCACCCCTTCTCCCTGACAAAGCCTCGGCCACCCCGTCTCCTCCTCCTCGGGACCGAAGGCTCGGCCGGAGCAGGCGGCTCACCCCGGTCAGCAGAATGGGAGTAGGAACGGCTCCTGCCTTCTGAGCAGACGTTTTAAGAACCTCCCCACCATCTCTCCTTCCCCTGCTGCGAGGCCAGCTGAGACCCAGACGGGGGCTGCTGCGTGAGCCCAGGGCCCTGCTCACCCCGCGTGGACACGACCCGTGAGTAAGAATGACCCTTGCACGCCGGAAGTCACAGCGTGACTGGTGCTCAGCAGTAGTTCGCTGTGGCCGCGTGACTTAGCCCCAAACGGCTGCTCACGAGGTGCAGCTGGGTGTTTGTGAACTTAATGTCCCCCAAAGGACACCAGTACCTCTCCAGTCCTATGGTTTCCAGCCTCCGTTTATTCGGATGTTTAGAAACTGTGGAATGGATTCTGAATTTTATCAGCTGTCTCTTGAGCATCTCTGGCAACCATAACATGGCGTGCTTCCCTGCAATCTGTCCATTTGGTGCCTTGGATTATTAGATTTTTATTCTTTTAAAGATTTTATTTATTTATTTTTGGAGAGAGGGAAAAGGAGGGCGAAAGAGGGTGAGAAGCACTGGTGTTTGATGTTTGAGAGCTACACTGATTGGTTGCCAATCACATGTCCTTCACTGGGGACCTGGCCCACAACCCCGCATGTGCCCTGACTGGGAATTGAACCAGTGACCTTGTGGCTTGCAGGCTGGCGCTCAATCCACGGAGCCGCACCAGCCAGGGAGGGTTATTAGCTTTCTGAATATTGAACCATCCTTGCATTGCTGAGGTTCGCGTGGACTCTGGATTTCACACGCTCACACATTGTGTGCATTTGTGTTTTACCTTTTTGCTTAGTGGGACTGGACAGTAGCTTACCTTGTGTTTCAGTTTGCCCAGAGAAGCCACCCCTGCTTTTTTATTAGTTTTACTTTTCCCAATTCATTTCTACTTTTTATTTCTACCAATTCATTCCTTCTCTTTCCCCCTAGGCTTATTTTTGTTGTTGTCTCTTTGTAGCTTTTCAGGGTGGATGTTCAGTTCCTTTTCATCCTTTTTGCTTACGAACATGTGAAGTTCAGGGTTTCTCCTCCCCCCGGGCACCGTGTCGGCCGTGTGCCCACGGGGAGCACGCTAAGCCCCCCCGATGGGACGCTCCCCTGCGGGCACCTCCCGGACACCAGTGTCTGGGCGCACCCCAGAGCCCCGAGCAAGGTCTCCAGGGGCAGGACGGTCCTCGTGAGCCACCCCCCCCCCCCGCTGGCGAGTTCTTGTCATTCAGGGAGTGTAGGAGATATGCAGACACAGACGGTTTCGTTTGCCATTTTCTCGATAATTTGCAACTCACCTTTGATTTTTCACATTCCCAGGGCAGAGGACTGGCTTTCTGCGTTTAGTGCATTATAACTTTGAGAATTTGTCTGTAGTATTTGGAATTTGAATTTATTTCATGGCTTAACATACAAAATTATAAATACGTATACATGTATTTCCAGAGGCCTTTGAAAGAAATTATAATATTCTGTGTGTGTGAAGCATTTCATCTGATACATATCAGTTTGATCTACTACGTTATTAACTGTGTTTGAGGTCTTCTATATGCTTACTTTTTGCCTACTTGTATTTTCATGTGTGGGGCAAAGGGGCAATATAAAGACCTTGTTACCTCTTGTAAGCGCACTTTTCTTTGTATTTGCGTCAGCTCGTTACGAAGTTAGATG
Organism: Phyllostomus hastatus; assembly: GCF_019186645.2. Classification (NCBI taxonomy): domain Eukaryota; kingdom Metazoa; phylum Chordata; class Mammalia; order Chiroptera; family Phyllostomidae; genus Phyllostomus; species Phyllostomus hastatus. Next base: position 31,383,748 of record NW_025334004.1, read on the forward strand.
CTATTTTTTAAAATTGTAAATAGATGTGTATTACGCTTAGATTTTCAATCTGGATAAGTCTCTTGCAAATGTTTCTATTTCTGCTTGGTGGCTTTTTGAATTGCTCTCTTCCGTAAATAAGACGGATATTACAAACTCAATTCTGACAGGTTTCGCGTTCACTTTGTTCAAAAGGAGTGTCAGGTTCCCCCGCCCCGCCTGACTCCGCCTTGCTCCGCCCCTGCCCCGCCCGACTCCGCCTCGCCCCGCCCCTGCCCCGCCCCCCCCACCTCACCCCCGCCCCCGCCCCTAACTTGCCCCCGCCCCACCCTAACTTGCCCCGCCCCCGCCCCACTCTACCTTGCCCCGCCCACCCTACCTTGCCCCGCCCCTTCCCCACCCCACCCCGCCCTGCCTCACCTGGCCCCGCCCCGAGGTGTGTCTGTGGAAAGCCTTCCCGTCCTGTCGCCAGACCGGGTCGTGTGGACCGCAGCTCGGCCCCCTGCCCCGAGCTCACCTGGCTCCACGGTCCCCTGTGTCTGGTTCCAAACCTTCCTCCCGTCTCCATCCGGGAATGAGAACCCAGACGCGCCCCCCTCCAGGAGCCTCCCCCTGCCCCGTTCGGGAGTAAGGAACGGGACGCGTCTTTATATTGACCTGTATACCATTTATTGGATATAATAGTCGTAACAATGGCTTTTTCTACGGGAAGAGCAGGCTGCGCCATCTGGAGGAGTGTGCGCAAAAGCGACGGCCCGTAACATGCAAAGGCGGGCGACCGTCTAGAGGGAGCCAACGCCAGCACCACCGGGGAGGGAGGAGGCGCCGCGCGGTCCTCCTCGTGCCGGCTGGGCGGGGCCCCCTGCGCTGTGCAGAGTCGCGCGCAGCCCGGTTTGGCCAGGCACGCCCACCCCCTCGGGGCGCCCCGACCCCCACCCCGGCTCCCAGAGGGACCCCACGGAAGAAGGTGCAAGAGGACCCCCCGAGCCCGGCCCTGCCTGTCCTGCCGGGGACACTCAGCGGGGTTCCTGTTTCCTGATTGGACACATTTGCTCCAGCCACTGTCCCACCGGAGTGCCTGCCTGCAGGCCGGGAACGTGGGCGTGGCCCCACCTCCCTGGGAACCTGAAATGACCCCCTTGTGTTGACCGTTTCTTTCGTCTGACCTACAGTGGCTATCCTGACGGCTAACACGTATCTGATGGAAGGGGGGCCCACGGCAGAGGGGACACAGGACTTGGGCTCGAAGACAACGGGGAGGGTCGAGGGGGTCACGGAGTGTCCAGCCCGGCAGACGGAGTCCCACGGAGAACCTGAACGGTGAGTCGAACCCTCCAGCCGCGGCTGTCCTCGCTGGCTGCGCATTGTGTCTGTCGGCTTCACCTGCAGCGCTCCTCCTAGTTCCCCTCACAGGACACGGCTCTCAGCATCCGGACTACACGCTGCCGCTGCCGTCCCCGAGTAAGGGGGAGGTCGTCCTTACGAAAGGCAGGGGACGGCGCGTTCACGTGCAGGTGAGTGGCGTCCGGGAGCCCCTCACCCTGCAGACGGGATTCTCAGCCTCACGGGAGGTGCCTAGCGTGTGCTCTGTGTCACTGTCAGGTTTACAAGAAGCAGAAGCGAGGAGGGCTGCAGAGGGGGAGTCTCTGGGCGGAGGTCACCATGGGGGCTGGGCCCGGGGGAAGGACTCTCCGGGGTGCAAGGCCGGCCGGGTGGCTGCTGGGGTAGCTCTGAGCCGAAGCCCTGAGAAGGCTGGGCCCTACGCGCCTGGTGGGTGGCCGGTGGGGGCAGCAGCCGCCCCAGCAGTCACTGCTTTGTCCCGAAGTGGCCACAGAGGAACGCAGGGGCCATCGGGGGCTGGAGAGACGCGAGCCCTGGGCTTGGTCTGAGGGGAGAGCTTGTGTCTGGGAGGCAAATGGATGCGTCAGCCTTGGCCACCTGGGCCCCCAGGTGTGTTGAGGGACTTGCCCGTGAGTCGCGGGGAGGAGCCAGCAGCCGAGGGCCGGCCTCTGAGGCGGAGGGAAGGGGAAAAGGCGGTCCCCGCCATGCCCCCACCAGCCAGCTGCAGTGTGTGAAAGCCGCAGCCTGAGAGTCGCACCTGGGTGTCGGCGTTGGCACCGGGAGCCGCTGGGGCGGGTTAGTGTGATGTGTATCTGGGTCACCTGTGTTTGGCAGTGAGGAAGGGTTTTCTAAGTCAGCCCCAGGCTCCTGGTCCCAGAACACCCAGGGGAGCCCCCCGTAGCCAAAGTGTCCGAGGACACGAGTCTCAGGGGGCGGGGCTGCAGAGTGAGAAGCTGCGGGACAAAGCGCGCCCAGCAGCCCCGGCATCCCAGCCTCTCGGGTCTCCTTGGCTCAGGACACAGCAGGTGCGAGGCGGCAGGGATGTGTGGGCACGCCACCTGGCCAGCCCTGAGCTGGCCTGCACCGTGGGGGCCACGGCTCCCAGCGACTCTCTGTCCCAGGCTGGAGCGTTTGCCGTTCCTCCCGGAGCAGCGCCGCTGCGTGGTGCTGATCTGCCGGAGAACAGTGGTCTCTGCCTTCAGCCTGAGAACGCCTCATCCAGCTGAGGAGGCATGAAAACATCCCCCCCGAGGCCAGTGAGGAGTAGTTGCTCTCATGTCATTTAACTTGTGGCCCGTGTGGTTTCTGTGATGTCACCCCACGTGTGTGAGCTGGAAAAATTCACAGTGGGCAGTGCGGCGGGCCTCCGTGTGCACATTGCTCGACAATGGAAAATGTTAGACATTGTTTCTCTTGGTTGCTACACATCTGACTCCACGTGTCAGGAAAACAAACTGTTACAAAACCACTGAGGAGATAAATCTGGGAACAGCACACCCGGAAGGCTAGCCCCGTCCTCACCAGGAAAGTGGGGGCACGTAACCTCGGCTACCGTGAGTCGGGGGGAGCGGAGCGGAGACCCCCAGGGCCCACTGTGGGTCCCTGCACATCGGCTTTCTCGGCGGTGGCCGTGGAAACGCAAATCAACTCCATCACGCACGTCTATACACCTTCAAACAATGGGAAAAACAGGCTGCGTTGAAAGATGAGTATTGGTTTTCGTTTCCATCGTCTGTGAGAATATAAAAAGAGGGAGGCATACCGCCCCCCCCGCTAAAACCTGGCTATTGTTTCCTTTCCTAAGTTAGAGTAAAAGAGGAGTTATTGCTAAGTCTGCTCAGTCGCTACATACTGCATCTGGGAAGCACTGTCCCTTTAACAGTGGCACCTGTGCACGGGAAGGGGCCGTGAGGGTTAGATACATTCTTACCCAGGGATACAGTGCATGGCTCTAGAAAAGCGATCAGGACTGCAGCGACAAGGAAGGGCCACCGGCTGCGCCCCTGCAGTGGCCAGTGACAACGAGACTCGGGGGTCACAGCATTAGCTGCGTCGGCCGTCAGACCGTCCCCGGTTCCCTGAGGCGGCGCGGGAACCGGAGCTGAGGACCCACACACGGAGTTCCCGGCCTCCGCCTCCCAGCGGGAGGAGGGGCTCCGACGCCGCGGCCAAGGCTGTGGGCGTCCGCAAAGCCCCACATGATGCACCGTGAAAATTCTGTAAACTTTTCAACAGTATGTTTTGGCCTTAATACGATCAGCAAATGTAACGGCAGTCCCAGTAATTCTGTCCAGACGCCTCAGCCGTCCTGTTCTCCAACACGGATTTGCATTTTTTAAGAAGTAAATAATTGCATAATAAACAGACGCCACGAGAGCCGGCATGGGGCCTCGCCGGTTTCCCGTGTGTGTGTGTGTGTGTGTGTGTGTGTGTGAGACGTGGACTCGGTACCCACGATCATGAACATGGTGTTGCCTAGAGACGGCGGGGAGCGGGAGAGAGTGAAACGCAGGCCTGTTTTCAGGAAGGCAAACCGGGATTCTCGGCACCTTTTGTCTTTGTGTGTCAAGGCAGAGAGGGACCAGGGAAAAGGACCCCGGACGGAGCCCTCACCGCACAGCAGAGCGCACGATGGGACCGCTGTCGGCGGCCGCCTTCCGGTGGCGCGGCCCAAGCGGGGGCAGAGGCACAGTGGCGGTCTGCGCTGCCTAAGCACTTCCCACCTTCCCTGCCGCCAGACGTGGGTGTCTCCACGGCCTCCTCGTGGACGTGGCTCCCGAGCCGGGCGCCCGAAGAGCGAGCGGTTGCAGGGGCCGCTGCCCCCACACCGCATTTCGTGGCTGTTGAGGATCGAGACATTCATCTCCTCGTCGCGTTCCGCGGTGCTCAACGGGTAGGTGGCGAGTGTTTAACAGATTCAGACTCTGTGCTCGAAACATCTTTTAAAAATCCCTGCAGCCAGGCTTGGAAACAGGGTGCCCCCCACCCCCTGTCCCAAAGAACTCACTGGTAACTTACAGTTCTTCAGCCAACGGATGCTAATAAGCAGACGCAGGCGCAGCCGGCACCAGGGAGTGCGGCGTTGCATTTGGCTGTCGTTTTTGCAAGCTTAGGGCTTCTGCCTAATTTTTAATAAGCTGAACCTTGCAACGAAGGGAGATTTTATCTACAGCAATGATTCACTAGGTCTGGGCACTGGGTCACATCTGCACGTAGTTACGGCCCCGTGGAGAGCCGCCTCTGTCTGTCTGAACACGGAGTCCCCGTGCTCTAGGGGAGAGGACGGGGTGGTGGTTCGCCGAGCCCCCAACAGTGCGGGGGCAGGGGGATGGGGCCGCAGGGCTCGCAGAGGGTCCTCGCGGAAACCCCGCCTTTCCCACCCGAATCAGGTGCTGAGGGCGGCTCCCCAAGGCGGCCGCAGGCAGGAGGAGTTGCTGGTGTTCCTGTAAAGCCAACCTCGTGGCCTGCTGTCCAAAGAGGCTCATGGCCGGTGAGCTCAAGGTCAAGTCTTAGCCTGGCCTGGTGTTCCCGTCTCCGACCTGGTGGGGCCACACCCCCCAACTCCTCTCTGAAACCCAGCTTCTCTCCACAGCTCCCTGGTCAGAAGCCGGACCCTCCCCTGCCCTCCTGGACCTTTGAGGCGGAGTCCCCGGTGGGCCCAGCACGGCCTGGACCTGCAGCCCCCCGCCCCGGCCTGAGGGGGCAGGTTCCAGAAAATCATGCGAGGTTCTACCTGGGGTCTCCGGAGCCGCGTCCGGCCCCACGACCACAGCCCCGGCCAGTGCGGGGGCTGCTCGCCAACAAAGCCTCGATCTGAAGGCCACTTCCTGTCCGGAGTCCCGTCAAGCGTGGCATTTCAAGTTCACTCGGCTAGTACAAGCACGAGACGCCTTCCTTCCGCGGAAAACCCCGTGGTGGTGGACCGCCCGAGACGGCGCGCCGTGCCGCGCCGGGCGAGCTGCATAAATTAATAATTTACAGGTACCTGAGCACGCTCACGGAGCGCCGCGCTGGCGGCGGGAGCTCGGAGTTCCTAAAGTAGCGGTGGTGTCGACATGAAAACTCTAAAAGTTGGTACAAAAAGGGAACTCCGCCCGGAGCTGAAAGGTAGTGCAAACTTCTGTCTTCACCGTGGAAAAGTGTCGGCTGGCTTCTCACTTTGCATAGGCGGGGTGGGCGGGCCTGGGCACTGGGTGTGGCCGTTTGGGAGCTGTTCTGCCTCAGGAGGAAAAAGAAACCAGAGTCAGAGGCCTCCGAGGGAAGCCGTCTGGGTGGGCACAGGCGTCCTGGGTGGGCGGTCTCTGCCTGCGCTCGGACGCGAGTCTGGGATCGGACACCAGCCCTTTGCTCTGGGGCCTGGGGCCTGCTCTGGGCCTCAGCAGGGCTGCAGACCCCCTAAGGGACCAGGCTTCCCAGCAGTTGGGGACTTCAGACCAGGAGAGGTGCCCTCTGGGAAGCTGCCCCTCCCGTCCACAAGTGGGCGCTAGAGGGGCAGGAGGGGAGTGAGCCCCAGCTGTCATTTAGCACCTTAAGGAGTTATTGATAGTTGGTATTTGGGGGGGCACTTAATCTTCACAATCCAGAGTGGATCTGCACTCACAGCCTATCTCGTCTTTACCGGCCAGAGTGTGCCTGTGGGGAGGGGAGCCGGGCATGTGGGACCCCCCCACCCCAGAGGCACTGTGCAGTGTCCTCCTCCTCCCAGGACAGGGACACCCAGGCGAGCACTGAGTCAGCAGCGGCCGAGGTGGGCGGCCACCGCCGGAGGGCTGTCCCCGGGGCATGCCCACGCAAAGTGGGTTTTCAGTCTGTAGAGGCCGAAGGAGAAGGTGGCGGTTCTTCTGAACGAGGAAGGGGACTTTATGGCCCGCGTACGGACCGGACCGCAGTGAGAGCACCCGGATGCTCGCCCACTGGACTGGTGACCCGTCTGCGTTCCCCCGGCCGGGGGGAGGGCGTCAGAGCGCCGTCCTGACCCTCCGCCCGGCCTCCTCTCTGCGACTGATGAGGCAGAGAATGCTTTCCCGGGCCAGGCGTTGCCCCCCACAGCTGTCGTGAGGTCACCGACAGGCACCCCCCCCGCAGAGACACTGAAGCACCGAACCCAGGTACCCCCATCTTTGGCTGCCTGCAGGGGGTTGGCATGCGAGACGGGGGACGGTGTGACCCGCCTGTGCACTGGGCGGACGGGGGTGGGGGCCTGGTCCGCCGCACCCTCCTGTCCCCAAGGGCACAGACCGGGCTACCGACGCCACGTTCCTGAACTGGGACGAGCTGGGCGGTGGCCACCACGCGGAGACAACAGGTGCAGGTGACCCCAGCACGCAGGTGGCGGTAAAACGTGGTCGAGAGCGGAAGAGGGTGTGTGTGCACGCACGGCATCTCGTTTCAAACACAACTCGTGCCACCGGACGCGCCCAACACAGTTCTCGGCGGAGGCTGGGCTCAGCGCCCCGCTTGCCCAGTTCCTGGAAACTGGCCCTTGAAAACCGGGGCAGGCTGGCTTCAGGGCCCCACCGGTGCGCCTCCCCCAGTAAGTCGGGGTGCAGGACGAGGCCTTCCCGTCCTCTGGGGGACAGGGGCGGGGGCGAGCACGGCTGCAGAGGGTCTGTATGGTGGTCCCTCCACCTGTTGTCCCGAGAAGCTCCCACGTGCACCGGGTCTCGGCCCGCCTCGTGGCTTCGCCCGCCTGACTCCCCGTCGCCAGCCCCTCAGCTTTCACTGTCCCTCCAACCCCACCGCACTGCTAGGGCCGGGGGGCAGGGGACAGCACCTGCCAAGGACCATAATTGTTCTGGAAGTATGGGATTGCCCTCACGGTACTGCATCCCTTGGTGGCCCATCTCAGCAGCCACCACCACTGCCTACTTCTCCTGGACACGCTGGGGCCATCGCTAAGGGCGATGTGGTCGCATCTGGGATCACAGGCTCGCAGCGGCCCCCAGGTGTGGGGGTGCAGGAACCCGGGCCCAGACCACCGCCCCCCATCCTGCCATGATCCGAAAGCCCAGCTTCACGCAGCGGCCCCACACGGCTCGGGGGAGGAAGAGGAGGAGGAGGAGGGGTGTCTGTGTCTCACCGACCTGAGGGGGGCCAGGCAGAGCCCGGACTCCGGCTGCCCCGGGGTCCTGGCGGAGGCGTGGCTGAGCCGGGCCCCCTTGCTCAGAGGGTCTGCAGGCAGCGGCTTCTGGGGAGGGTTCGGCTTCCGAGTTCCCTGCAACGAACCACGAGATGCTGGGTGAGCACCCACTGCTGTGAACTGAGACAAGACACTGGCCTCTGGGGCCACGGGTGTCCCCCTTAAAGTGGGGGGTGGAGCACGGTAGGTAAGTGGCCGTGTGGCCCAGGTCCCCTTTTCTGGGTGCACTTCCTGAACACATGTTCTCATCGCACAGGTGGAGCCTCGGGGGTCTCCCCGCCAAGGTCTCGCCAGCACTCGAGTCACCCATTGCACCAGGTGGTCCCACGCACCCAGGGGCGGGGCTGCAGGGCCCTGCTGCCCGCAGGCCTGGGCAGACGGCTGAGGCTGGCGTTTCGGGGCCGGTGTCCCCAGGGGCTAGAAACCTGCCTGTGTCCCTGGGTGTCTTTCCAACTTGTGAAGGCCTACAACAAGGAGAAGGCGGTGACCAACTTTCTCAACATCCCATTCACATCTTCCGGTTTTCCAGAGTCACACGACGGAACCTGTTCACCTGTGGATGGATTGGCTGAAGAGGGTGGCCGCCACCCGTCTGGGTGAGGTCGGTGCGCCAGAGGTCGGTGCAGGCGCCCGTGAAATACGCACAAGCTGCACCTCCAAAATGCGCTCGAAGTGTCTGATCAAACACTGACAGACTCGTCTGGAAAGTGATGCCAAGAGATGACGGCCAGGACCCCCAGGTCGAGGGACGGCGGTGGCTCTCTGAGGACACTGACGGAGACATGGGACACGGGCCGGGGACCAGCGAGGGAGCCAGCAGGAGTCCAGTCGGGTTCTCGCCGGAGACCGACGCTTTGTTACCCGGAAGGTCCCCCTTGCTGTCACTGAACCTCAACTTCTCCCTCTGTAAAATGGGAGACCACAGGCCTCTCTCGGACGTAGCCCTGTTAGACTACTAGTTCCTAGGAAGCCCCCAGAACACAGATAACGGTCAATCACACCAGCCTTCCTTCACGCCACACATTTTAAAGTGCCTAATAGAAATAGGAGAAAACCAGCAGCAAGAGTAGGACAGTGAAATGACAAGTCACTCATGTTTGTTGGGACCCCCTCCCACCAATCCTGGCCACTCACACAGGGGGGTTCCCCGGGGCCGGGCTGGGAACCCGGTGCTGGCAGTGCCGGGAAAGCCCAGACCGTCCCCAGGGAATGGTGCTAGAAGCCCCAGGGAGACAGGACAGCCCCCTGGGGGGCGATCTAGAATAACTCCCGGTCCCAGCACGCAGCATCCCACGCCCCCAGGAGCGCGCAGGCGCGTTGAGAACACGAGAGCCGATGAGTGCCCGGCAGGACTCATCCCACCAAAGCGACAGTTCCTCGGCGGCCGGAGCTCACGCGAAAGCACGCAGCAGGACAACCGCCATTTAGCGTGTCCTTGTACAGAGAGGGAGGCAGCCACCCCCCGGAGCTTGTGGGCACGGCCGGGTGGGAAGCACGCCACATGACAGCAGCCGGCAGATGGGGACCGGAAGGGGACAGACGGGGAAGGGGCGTTTCTGCGGAGGCTCTCACTGAAGGAAACAGGAACCGGCTGCGGACTAGGAACCTGAGCGCATCCCTCCGCGGGGACGCAGGCCCGCGGAGCGAGCCCTGACGGCGGGCTGGCTGCGGGGCGGCGCGCTCTGCATGCGGCCCGAGGCACAGGTGCACCCTCTCACTTCTCTAAGCCGCAGAGAGAGGACAGTGACAGCACCTTCCTCCCGGGGTTGACGCGAGGACGACGTGAGACGTCACCTGCCGATATCCGCGCCCAAGCAAAGCTCTCCGCGCAGGGCCGGGCACGCGGCGTCGGGCGTGGCGCACGGGTCCTGCACTGTTACCGATGGAGTAATCTACCCTCTGAAGGCGCCGTGACCCTGCCAACCAGCTCCGCGTAATAAACTGCGGCAATAAACCAAGCTCCGTTTCCCACGAGGGCCGGGAACCGCGAGCAAGATATTAGCGTGCAGTGTAAAAACGAATGCATGCGCCCATAAAATTGAAAGACTCCGAGGGTTAAATAATTCATTACGGAACGACACTAGCTTTGCTGCTAAGTATGAGTAACTATCTAAAGATAAAGTCAGGTTTTTATTGCAATACTGGAGAAAAAGTGAGTCACTGGTTATAATGGATCACAATATACTTGGATTTATCACAGAAACTTAGGAGATAATTAGGTTGGCCATTCATTCTGGTTTGCCTGGGCTGTTCCCAATTTAAGTTTATGGCTCTGCTTAATTATTAATCCCATGCTCCCAGCTGTGTCCTGGCTGGGTGGGAGGGTAAATTATATGGTCACTACGGTGACGACAGGCCAAGCTATTGAGACATCGATGGAGAGTTCTGACTTCACACCTGGGGGTCAGCAAAGGTACCGGTCCCCGCCCTCCTGCTGTGCCCAGGACACGGTTTTGACGGAATTGGACACCGACTAATGCTCAGGAGGCAGCTGGGGTGGGGGACTTGCTTCCTAGCAGGACTCACGGGGACAAAATGGCCCAAGGGGACAGTGGAGTCCGTGACAGCGGGTCTATCCGCACTGGTCAGCTGTCAGGCGTGGTGACGGGGGCCCAGGGAGCCCCTGGCCTCAGAGGAAGGGGCAGGACTCCCACACTCCCTCTCAGGGTTGGCTTCTCACGCGGGCCTTGCAACACCCAGCCTGGGGGCTCCCAGGGGCCCGGCCTGGCCCGGCCACAGGGCATCCCCTGCAGGGAGCCGGGACACGCCCCCGGCCAGGCTGCTCACACTCAGTGAATACTCCCTCGTTTCATTTTAAACAAGAAAATGAGGAATCCGGACCCCCGCTCCTCCCCCTTTTCAGCCCCTAGGTGCCGGAGGGAAACCGAGACGCACTGCAGAGTTGCTCCGGTTCTCCACGACCAGCTCACGTTCTGGCGGCAAGCACGTGTTGCCGGTTTTACAGAGGACTGAAGACGACATTCCAGACACGGACACAGCCCTTTGCCCTGCCCATCAGCACGAAGAATTCTCAACCAGTAGCTCCTTCCGCACGAGAAGCAAGAGTGAATGCATCCTGCTCGTGCAGAGTGGTCTCCCCGGGACCACAGGGTGCCATCCCAGGAGGATGTCACAGGGATCCCGATGCAGCTGCGCGGTCCCCGGGGGGCAGCCCGCCTCCGGCCCCACGAGGAATGCACCCCCGGAGGAAACTCGCCCCGAGGGGTGGGGGTGGGGGGATGCCTCAGACCCTCTGTGCTGTCTGTTCAGGACAAGTGGGGCTCTCGACAAAACTGCTCTCTTAACAGAGCACCCCAGTTTACACCCAGCTGCAAGGTGTCTCCGGCACCTTCTGTCTAAAACTAGCTGAAAACAGTCAGGAAAAGGCACAGAAAGGAGCGAAACTCCACCTCTGAGGAAAATGTAGAGCCCCAAGTGTATGTGGAAAGGACGCAGAGTCCCCGGCAGGCCAGGGTGAGGAGAGACCCCGCCGGCAGAGGACAGAGGGAAGCGGTCTGCCCAGGCTGGAACAGGAGGGGACACCAGCGAGAACATGCAGCGTCGGGGCTGAGCACGCAGCTAGCCACGCAGACACGGGCCGGACATCTGTGCAGGCCTGCAGCCTCGGAGAGGGCCCTGGGTCAGCCCGCGCGAGAGCACGGGGGCCAGCCCACCACCATCCCTCAAAGCCGCCTGTCCAGTGTCCTCCGTGAGGCGGGCCACGTGGAGCTGGCCCCGAGCACTGGCCTGGCCGTGCCTTTAATTGTCCTGCAGCTCGTTCCCTGGGAAGAACGCTGCTCCTTTAAACAAAACCATTGCAAGGAAAAGGAAGTGAGGGGCCACGATAAAAAGGCAAACTAAGACCCCACCCAGAGAAAGCATATACGTCGGAAAATCAGAAGGGAGCTGGCAGCAGCGAGGAGAAAAGGGGAAGAAGGAAAGAAAGCAGCGACACAATCTTACGACCAAGCTAGTGGTACCAAACCCAGGCAGGGCTGTGGGGTCCCGCTTGACGGGGTTCAAGGTCGGGGTGGGGGGCAGACAGTAAACGACCGATCGAGAGAAAAGTGATACAACACATGCATAAATGGCATCACATGCGGAATCTGAGCAAATAGTAAAGGCAGAAAACAATACTCAGGTGTAATGTGCAAGGAGTCAAATCCGGGGGTCGAGAGGGCGGGTGTTTCCCTGGGGGAGATGAGTCAGACCCCCCCACCATGAAGGTGCAGCCCAGGGAAGCCAGTGGACCTTGAGGACGGGGAGTGGTGAGCGTCACCCACACCCAAACACGTCCGTCCCCAGATCCCCGGAGTGGGAGGAAAGCCGGCTGCAGCTTTCTCGGGAGCAGAGCGAGGAGGCACGTGGGTACGAGTGCTGGGGGAGGACAGTGTGGTCCCTCAGTTCTCACTGTCCAAACCGCCTCTGAGGAAATAGAGCGACAGCCAAATGTCTTCGAGCTTGGGAAAACCCAGGACGGGACGTCCCCAGGGCCCTCCCGGGAGGAAGCGCGGCAGAAGGACCCCGGCCAGCTGGGGGAGGACAGGAGAGCTGGTGAAGGGGGGCACCTCGGTGAGCACAACGTCCTTCTGGTGCAGACTCGGGGCGCACAGCTGTGGGAGCCACGGCTCCACGGCGGGAGGCGTGTGCTGTGAACCTCGCGCGATTCCACAGCACGGGACAGCCCCGGTCAGGAGGCGGGCCTTCCGCTTCGCCACCTGGCAGACGGGGTTGGTGGGACCTACTGTCTCTCTAAAACCACAGAACCTGTCGGGTAAAACACACTTCCAATGTTTCTTGAAAGCATCCGAGAGGTCCACGGTAGCGAGACGTTCCCGGGCCGGTACGGCGGGGACAGAAGCGCCCGGAGAGGCGAGGGGTGGTCTGAGAACGCAGGCATTTGCCGAATGAGGGACACCTGGGCTCTGGCCTCCATACCCTTTTCAGGTGTGGGAGGCAGGGGTCAGAGGTCGACGACAGCCCGTCAGTGGAGACCCTTTCCCTCCCGGCCTGTCCCCTGGGAAGCTGGGCTCCATGCGGCACGGCACCGCAGGCAGGACTGGGTGGGGACTCCTGCCCAGCGCCGGGACGCTGCCAGGAGGGGTCTCGGTGCCGGGGCAGATCCGGGCAGGAACATAAACCTGTGACCGCAAACGGCCCCTCAGGACCTGAAGCTCAGATGGCAGTGCCCGCCGGCAGGCTGAACAGACTCCGCGCCATTGCAAGGGGTCGGGGAGGCTTGCGGTCAAGGGGCCCCGCGCAGGGGAATGCGGCGCTGGCCTCCTCCCACAACCACGTGCACGTGGAAGCTACTACGGAACTGCAGAGCAGAGCCGCCGTCGGTGGGGACCGCCTGACGTCCCTCCGAAGGGAGCTGCTGGGATTGTAGCCATCCCGACGTGGCCACGCTGGGACCGGGAGGAGCGGTGGGGGCACCGAGGGGCTGGCCCGGACGCACGCGTGCCGGGTGACAATCAGGGAGGATGCGTGCCTCGGCCGTGGGGGTCCCCGCCCTGTCCCGAGGGGCCAGAGGTCCCAGCCCCACACTAGGCCCCCCAGCCCAGGGCGCCAGGACCGGGGAGCGAAGTCCCCGTAGCTGCTGCCTGTACAACCAGCTGGGACGGAGGCTGAGGGGGATGAAGGGCTTCTAGAGTCCCAGGTAGTTCTCTTTAAAAAAGTTATTTATTTTATTTTTAGAGAGAGGGGAAGGGAGGGAGAAAAGCATCAATGTGTGGTTGCCTCTGATATGCCCCCTGCTGGGACTTGGCCCTCAACCGAGGCATGGGCACTGGCTGGGAACTGAACCGGTGACCCTTTAGTTTGTAGGCTGGTGCTCAATCTGCTGAGCCACACCAGCCAGGGCCCAGGTGCTCCTCTTAAAGGGCCCTTGTATGGAGTTACTTGGACTTGCCTGCTTTGAGCTCCAGCACTGGGAAGCGGCTCAGAACAAGCCAGGGACATGCAGAGAGGAACTGAATCATCCAAAATCAGAGTGAGAGCTGGCGGGCAGCTCTCTCTTCCAGAGAGAAGTGCTGGCACAGGCCACTGTTCTTTTGCTGAGCCCCCCGCCCCCAGGGGCAGGCAGGCGGTGCCGTGTCTGAGTCTCCGTCGACCTGGCCCACTCTCTTGCCTTGCCCTGCCGGTTCCCCGAGACCCCACCCCACCCCACTTCTGGGCCCACCCAGGCTGTTTCTAGTGGCTTTTCATACAAACATGCTAAAGAATGTCTGGCTCATGCTAAAGACTTCCCTAAAGCTGCTCAAGATGCACGAACCTCAAGCAGCATCTGGCCTTGGCGCGCCCTGTATCTCTCACTAAGGGGTCCCGGGCCTGGCACGAGCTGTAGCCGGCCTGGGTTCACAGCTTGGCCTTTCCCAGGCACCCCCAAGCGCAGCCTAAGTAGCAGTCATCTGCAGGTGGCTCTGTAGCTCATACCGGGTGGCCCCAGGGCAGGCACTGCCCAGGATGCCCCAGAGCCAGGGCGGCTGGTGGCCGGCTTCAGGCCACACCAGGGCACCACACCCAGCCATCTCCACGAGGGACACACCCAAGGGGCAGCCTCCTTGAGCGCCAGAGCCCTGCGGAAGGAAGCCCTGCTCCGTAGGGGTGGCCCCTGAGCAGCGGCTCCTCCGCGGTGGTCTCTGCCCATCCTCACAGCCAGTCAGCACGGGGTCAGTCCCTCCCAGTGACGTGCTAACAGCAACCAGGGCTCAACTACAGTGGGAGGGTGTACACAGCCCACATGGTGGGTGCACCTCGAGTACCCAGCTTGGGTGAGGGGGAGGCTGCGCCACTGGGGCCTGCAGGACACCTACTGGGTTAGGCCACCCACCACGCCTGGGAGACATAGCAACGCTACCTGATACCTGGAGACAAACACAGGGAAGCTGCCAGAACAAGGATACAAAGAAACACGGCCCAAATGAAAGGACAGAGTAAAATGCCAGAAAAAGAACTAAACGAAACAGAGACAAGGAAGCTACTAGATGAACAGCTCAAAGCACTCCTTACGAGGATGCTCAGGGAACTCGGGGGAAGAGCAGATGAACTCAGTGAGAACTTCAACAGAGAAATAGGAAACAAACATGGAAATAAAAAACACAAAAGAAACAGCCATGAATGAAGACGGCAATAACTGACCCGAAGAATACACCACAGGGCGTCCACAGTAGAGCAGATGAAGCGGAATCAAGTCAGCAGTTTGGAAGGTAAGGAAGTAGAAAAAACGCCCAATCAGAACGGCAGAAAGAAAAAGGAATCCAAAAAATGAGGCTGGGTTAAGAACCTCTGGCACAACTTCAGGCGTACCACCATTCGCATCATGGGGCTGCTGGAAGAAGAGAAAGAAATTGGAAAATTGGTTGAAAAAAATGACAGAAAACTTCCCTAATCTGGTGAAGGAAACAGACATACAAGTCCAGGAAACACAGAGGGTCCCGAACACGATGAACCGAAAGAGACCCCCTCCAAGACCCATCGCAACTAAAACGCCACAGGTTAAAGGTCGAGAGAGAATCTTAAAAGCAGCAACACGGAAACGGTTAGTTACCTGCCAGGGAGCGCCCATAAGACTGTCTCTACTGGAACCCCACGCAGCAGGGGAAAGAGGGAGGAAGATGTCCATGCAACCGACATGAAACAGCCATTTTCACTGAAAAACACGGACCCCAGGGAAACAAGAGGGACAGCAGGCCGGTGGCCGCCGGACACGGGCGGTAAGCCCCAGGCTTCACTGAACTTCTTCCTTCTCACTTTAAGCGTCTGAAAATGTTCATGTTTTCCATCCATCATCTCTCGCTCTGCAGAGAGAAGCGGGTGGGGCTGAGACTTTCTGCCGTGTCCCAGGCTGTGCGTTTCAAAGCTTAGCAACAACGGTCGCTTCCGGGAAGGGAGCCTGGTCACAGGGGGGAGGGGACCGGTTTCTGAATGCACTGTTGGGGTTTTTAATGACAGGTACACCTCATCTATTACCAAGTACAAAGGTGAGACGCCAGGCTTCTGTTTTCACGTACAGTTTGCGCGTTTCTAGCCGCCGAAAGGAGTGGGAATCACACGCCCCTTGGAATACCGCACCCACACGAATGCCTTCCCCTGAAGTGACTTTCCCCAGGTCTGTCACGTGAATAATCTGTGTAGGATACGAAAGCAAAGACACTTGGGTTCAAGTCTCCGGAAGTCCTCAGGTGGCGGGGAGAGCTTAGCAGGAGTCCCAGCCCTTGGCAGCCGCTCTGAGGTTTACCGGGGGAGGTGACTCCGTACAGGCAGTGGCCGCGTGGGGAATGGGGACTAACTGGCGCTGGGACAGAGCTTGTGTTTTCATGTTTAAAATTCACATCAGCTCAGCACACTCCCTCCTCGTCTGCTGCATTCGAGGGGCGGGACTCAGGTGTGCGCGCCAGGTGTGAAACTCTCAGCCTCTGCCCCCGAGACGGCGGCACGGCCGCCTCCAGGCCAGGCGGCCGGTGAGCGAGCGGACCTGCGGGAGGAGGCGGGCTCGGAGGCCCCCGGGAGCGAGGGGGAGCCCCGGAGAGCGGGGAACAGGCGCGGGGGACACGACCCAGCTCTTCCTGTGTGAGGAGCTCCGGGTTGGGTGCGGCCGGGAGGGCTTTTCCAAGGATCCATGCTCCCACAGCTCACCTCCCTTCCGTGGGAGCCCGTCCCGAGAAATGGGTTCCCTTTCCTCATTATACCCTGGCACTTCTGATGAGCACGGAGCTGAGCCATCCGGTGGCCGGGCTCCGTGAGTGGCTGGTTTACATGTCAGACACCCACACAGGTCAGGAGGGGACAGGCCCCCATTCACTCAAACGCAGAATGCCTTCTGCTGGGGGCTTCGGAAACCAGGCCGGCTCCACCTCGGAGCGGGCCAGCCACCCCCCAGACGGCTCTGAAATCCGGGTCCGAACCAGTTTGTTTTGCTGACGTTTATATCCCGACAGAGCACCGACGAATGAGTAGCTGTCACTCACCAGGAACAGCCGGTGTTCATTGGTCAGCGCCCCGCGTGGGTCTGTGGAGGGAGGGGCATTGGAACCTTCTTGAAATAGACACCCCCCCCCCCCCCCGCACCCCATGGCCGCTCAGGCAAAGTCTGAGTGTTCTACAGCCTTCAGTCGGAAGAACCCACAAGATCAGCCAGGCGTGCTTTACGCACACGCTGGTGTGTCACAGGCCCTTCAGACACGGAGCAAGTGTGGCTGGCAGCGACGCTGTGTGCGTCAGGAACACGGAACTGCACAGAAGATCCGCGCTTCCACAGAAAAGGCAGAGCCTCCCAAAGGCAAGCCCCCACCGCTTCCGAACGGGGGCTGGCTCCAAGAAAGACCCACAGGGACAAGGGCGACTGGGGCAGAAGGAAAGAGAGATGCAGGACCCTTGTTTCAGACTGAGCTCCCCGCCCTCCCCTCTCCCCCCTTGTCCTCGGTGGTGGCAAGAGGGGTGGGACGGAGGAAAGGTCGCCCAGGCCATCGGCGGTCTCGGTTGTATGAGTCACCGCTGTCCTCTCTGCACTGTCTGCCTCCCTCCCTCTGACCTGGCGGCCCTCGAGTGCACCCATGTGAAGGCTTTGGAGAGAATGCAGCTCTGCGTCCCAGCTCTCCCACCCCTGGGGGCTGCGCCGGCTGCCGGGCCCCACTGTGCCTTGCTCCCGCCGAGGTACGACGGTGGTGTTTGCCTGCTAGGCTCCTCGTTGAGAGGGTCAGAGGCACTCTAAGGGCCCAGCAGAGCCGGCCATATCGCTGGTGCCCGAGACATGCTTGCTCTTTTATAACAACTCTAGAAGCTCCTTCTCCAACAAAACAAAGCCCCCATCAATCCCCTTCCCCCTCCCCACACACACATATACAGGAGCACAATGATACACCATTCGGTTAGAAGAATAACAATAGCAACGAGCCCTGCCATCGCCGGCCCCCAGAAACCTCTGCGGTGCAGACACTGGGGCCAGAAGCCGGGCCGGCAGCGTTCTCAGGGTCTGCCGGCCCTTGCCGGAAAGCACGTGGGTCTGGCAAACATCAGCCTGCCCGACGAGTGGGGCTGTGTTTTCTCGCTTCCTATTGTTCTCGCCCAGACGCTAATCCGACTGGGAAAACAACCTCAGCCGTTCGCTCATTCGCTCGGGGCTCTGGGCCCCCGATAACATTGTCTGCAGGAAAAGCCGCTTCCTCACCTTCCCCGGGAAACCGAGGGCTCCCAGCAATCAGGGCCGCCTGCAGCTAACTCCCTCCGCCCGGCTGCACGTACGGCCCCGGTGCCCCTTCCCCGGCCGCCTGGGAAAGAATGCATGTGAGTGGAGTGCCGGGGGGGGGGCGGCCCGCTCCTGCACGGAGGGTGCCTCTCACCCTCCTTCTGGTGCCGTGCCACCCGGTGGCAGAAAATGACTTTTCGATCTGTGACTTCTTGGCACAGCCTCCTCCGGACACAATTTTCTGCGAGCAGAGAAACCCATCGCAGATTGGGCCGCAGGACACGTGTTTGTTTACCCCTGAAGTCAATTAAGCCAATTACTCAGAAGAAACTGCGTAGAGGATTCCAGTTGAAGAGGTTCTAGAAGTCTAACAAAACCCCCAAAAGGGTGTATCCCTGTGCCTTCCCGGTTTTCCTCCAGGAGTGACGTTGTGCAGACCGGTGGTTGATTGACAGTTAGGAACATCGCCTGACCCTGGCCGGTGGCCCCGTGGGTTGGAGCACCGTCCTGAGCCGCCGAGGTCAGGGCGCGGGCAGGCACCGACCAATGAAGGCATCTCCAGGCGGAACGGCACATCCAGGCCCCCCTCCCCCTTCCAATATCAATCAATTAAATAAAAAAGAATGTCACCTGCGTGCCCTCGTATCTTCTAGTCTTTTGAGGGTCTCATTTACTTTTAAGTTCAAGTTTGGTATCTGAGAGCCTGTCCTGTGTGACGGTAGGGACACCCGTCCACGCCTGAACCTTCCTGCTTCCCCAGGTGGCTCCGTGTCTGGGCTGCTGCCCAACCCCTCCCCCCTCCCCCCAAGCCCCTCGCCCACCCCCGGACTCCCTCTCCGCCAGGCCCTCTCGGCCTCTCAGGCCCGACTCTGCGGGACACTGTCCCCTCTCCGGACATCTGTCCTTAGTGTGACGATGGCTCCTCCTCCCTTCTCCGGCCCGCTCGGGCCACGGAGGTCAGCTGCTCCTCAGAAGGTCTGGGGAGGCCCTAAAGGACCCCGCATGCGGGAGAGAAAAACACACCACTCCGTGCCGGATGGGACTCCTCCGCGGGGCCCCTTCCCTCCCGGGAGCCGAGTCACTGACTTCACACACGGCGCCTGAAGTTAAGCGCAGCAGCGATCCCTTCGCTCCGTGGGAACCGCTCCCCGGCACCCCCCCTCCCCAGGCCTTGGGGGGCCTGGGGCGGCCCCTCCCAAGCAGGCCCTTTCGGCGCCCTGCTCAGACACAGGCCAGGCACGCACCTGCCTTTTCTCCCCTTAACGCGTGTGATTCTTTTTATCGTACACATGGTCATAGAGTGAAACTGGCTTTTTCGGGTGCTGTCATCGGAGAACGGCAGCCGGAAACACTGAACCACCTCCAGCAAGTCTCTCAAAGACCCTGGGCTTCTCCTTTTTCCTT
Organism: Phyllostomus hastatus; assembly: GCF_019186645.2. NCBI lineage: Eukaryota > Metazoa > Chordata > Mammalia > Chiroptera > Phyllostomidae > Phyllostomus > Phyllostomus hastatus. Next base: position 31,402,797 of record NW_025334004.1, read on the forward strand.
CCACCCCTTCCTCTTCTCTCCGGAGTCGGGGGGGCTCCCCACCCGGCAGCAGTAGGTGCAGAACGGTGCCCTGGTGCTTCCAAAGGGGCTTGTGCCGTGCAGAGGATGCTGACCTGTCCCTCTGCCACCTGGGTCCTCGTGCCCAGTCCCCTGGGTCCCCGGGGACTGCAGAGCTCACGCCCAGCCAGGATAGGGAAACTCACAGGGAAGGGCCGCACCGCTCCGTGGCTATCTGAGACTCGCCTGCAAAACACGGAGTTTTATCGGTGTGTTTTCCAAGCCTTCACACCTGTCATCGGAGTCTCAGGTCAGTCCCTGGCCCGGAAGAGTGTGTGCCGCGCCCCCGCCTCCCGCCAAGGGCTGGAGAAACCAAGGACGGACAGTGGCCGACGGCCAACGACAGAGACAGAGGTTGCTGGTGGGCCCCGATCCCGGAGCGGCGGGGGGCTCTGCGAGCGCAGAGGGAAAGGGAGAATTCACGAGAGGAAAGATAAACAGACTCTTCAAAAACTGGAATTCCTCCTTCACCAAAAAAGCATCATGAAGAAAACTGAGAGATAAACGGAGGAGGGCGCATGCGCACAGTGAACTCCTGGGAAGGGGCAGGCGCTCCCAGCCCACTGAGAACACAGGCTCTCCCACGCCGGGAAGGCAACCGGACCTCTCACCCAGAAAGACCTGGCCCCGGGGGGGGGGGGCACGGACACTTCGCAGAGCAGACGGAGCGGGCAGCGGCTGTGCCCGGGGGCAGCCAGCGGCACCCCCCCGCGGCTGATTCTCTGTCTGGGTCAGTGACGGCACGTCACCACCTTGACGTCGGCCCTGTCGGGGGTTTGTACAGCCGAGAAATCACCTGCAGGTCGGGGCGCCTTTTTTTTTTTTGACAGCCAATTTACCAGCAAATCATTGGGAACAGAAATATAACAAGAGGTTCAAGGGTACCAGGAATCGAAGAAATACAGAAAGAAATGAGATCTGGAGGAGACGGAAGAAGCACATCTCACCCCGTGTCTCCCGCTAATTATGGGAGTCTAGAGAAAACCCGTAAGGCAACAGAAGGAGCCTCTGAAAGTGTATGAGAAGTAAGTGGACTTCAAGGAACTACCCAATAATGATTGATTGATTGATTGATCGATTTTTGCCTTTTTTAGATCCTGACCTGGGCTCTGGAAGAGTCTGAAAATGCCAATGGCACCAGATGAACAGAAAACCCAAGGAAAGCCTGGTGTGTCCAGGCAAAAGTCCCGGACGAAAGTGACCCGATGCACGAGAGACATCCCGAGCAGGCACACCTGACCTCGCTCTACCGGCAGGTGAGCGGCAGAACAGCCACACTCAAAAGCCCTGCAGATGCATCAGCACGGACCACTGGAAAACGCTCAGCTAACCCCCAGGAACTCCGGGAACAGCAGCACAACAGGAGAGAGAAGGAGCAAACACACGGATGAAACGGCAGGCGTCCACGCGCACACACCAGGAACTGCGTCACGGGTAAGCGGCCTGCACTGCCGACGAGCCGACGGCGGAGGGATGGAGGCACAACCCAACTGCGTGCTGTCGCCGAGGAACTCGTTTCACAGAAAAGGACGCAGGCGGGTTAGAAGTAAAAAAAGATGAAAAAAGCCGTACCTTGCAAACGCTAATCAAATGTCAAGTAGTTGCGGTAACGTGAGATGAAGCCGGTTTTAGAACAGAGGACAGCACCGGAGGTCAAGAGCGACATTACACAGAGGTCAGAGGGCCCGTTGCCCCGGAAGACACCCCACGCAACCGTGGGTTGTCACCAACAAGGGGCTTCAGAGCACAGGAGGAAAAGCGGAGGGATTGAAAGGAGACACATTTGTGGTTGGAAACTTCAACGCCCCGTTTCACTGACCGAGGGGACGTCGTGTTCTGTACGTGACGTTGGCAAAGCTCCGAAAGGCTCCGTAGCAACAAAGTTGCAGGGAGACACAGGGAGACGGCTGCTCTGTAATACCGGGACAAAAATGAATATAAAAGTCCTGAAAAAAATATTTAAAGTGGTTCTACCACTCTTCAACCCTGTATTTTTACTTTTAGGAGTCTCTCCTCAGGGAGTAAAGGAGTCCAAAATTTATCTCTCTGGGCCTTCGTATCAGAGCTCTAACTTACTATAGCAAAACTTAGAGCTACCCAAACGTACCCACTGATTGTCAAGTATTTAAAACATATTCTGTATGCACGTGCAGTGCTGTTAGGATAATATTTTAAAAAAAGATTTTATTGCCCTCGCTGGCATAGCTCAGTGGATTGAGCATGGGCTGTGAACCAAAGCATCGCAGGTTCGATTCCCAGTCAGGGCACATGCCTGGGTTGTAGGCCATGGCCCCCAGCAACCGCACATTTATGTTTCTCTCTCTCTCTTTCTCCCTCCCTTCCCTCTCTAAAAATAAATAAATAAAACCAGCCAGGACAGGATAACAAGAAAAAGAATTTTTTTAAAAAGAATTTAAAAAAAGAATTATTAGTCCTGTGGTAAATGTGAATGATTTTAAGGCAAAAAAGGAGTATACAAAGCCATGTCCATATAAAATGATCTAAATGATGTTTTTAAAATACACATAATTATAGATATATACAAAATTACCAGAAGAAAATGTAGCGGATAATCGAGAAAAGTTACCAGCAGTTACCTGCTTGTGCTTTTCATTTGCTTGTCTGTACTCCCCGCCCCACGTTTCCTACTGTGAAACAATGTCACGTTCACGGGTCATGGTCAGAACACAGTTCCTCCCAACCCAGCACAGCAACGAGACGGCACGCAAGAGTGTCCAGTGCAGTGCTGCATCTGCCGTGGAGAGACCGAACAGGTGGCGAACTCTCTGTAAACCATTTGGCAAATGACAGACAGCGAGAAAGCGCTCCCACCGCGGCTCCCACAGCCACCGCCCGTTTTGTCGTCCAGGCCCAACTGTTCCCAGCGGCCCTGCGTGTCTCAAAAGTGTCACGGGTAGGACGGTGATTGTGAGGGCACCCTCTCTGCTCCGATGACTGAGACACGCCTCACAATAACAAACAAAGGTTGCACTGTTGTTCCTGCACACCCAGCACTGCATGCACAGATGTACGCGGGGGACCACCTCGTCGGAGCATCTGAGGGGCTCCCGGCGGCCCCGCGAGGAAAGCGACCCGGCCCAGTGCAGGCATCAGCGGGTCCCAGAGCCGGGACTTGGACTGCACCCATCACGCTGGCAGCCGAGGGCCTACCTGGACCTGCCTGGGAGCAGGGGTGGCTGGCAGGGGCCTGGCGGGGACCCCGGGCGCGCGGGCAGCCTGGTGGAGGGTCGGGAGCACCCGCTGAGGCGAGCTGGGCCGCGGGGGGTCCAGGGCTTGGAGGGGCCTGCTGATGTCGACGCTCGGACCCGGCGGCGGTCTCTTGGGGCTGTCCTGCAGGGTCAGAGCAAACAGCCGTGACGTGAGGGTCTCAGAGGTGTGGGTTATTCCTTAAGGACGAGGCCTGGCTGGCGCGTCTGCCGGAGCCGAAGGGGAGGTGGGGGGGAGTGAGGGGTGGAAACCGAGGCGGTGCACCGGAGGGAGTCTGTCGTCATTTACTTAAACTCCACATTCTGACGGAAGCAGCATCTCCCCGCCACCCCCCCACCCCGCCCCCCGCCCAATCTGCAATAGAGGGCTTCAGTTCTATTTGGATTATAAAAAACTGGTTTCATTCATGGATCAGTAGGTTCAGGACTCCTGAGCCAAGTGCCAAGCAAGGACACACAGACCAGGCCGAAGGGAGTGGCAAAGGACTTGTGGAGACACGGCGTCGCCCAGGGCACACGGCCTCGACGGGAACCCGGGACGACTCCCAGCGAAGGAGCTCGGGGGCCCCGGAGGCCAGGGCTGGGGTCAGGGCCCCGAGCCGGAGGGCCTCTGCAGGGCGCCCTGGCCTTAGTGACCGATGAGGGCAGAGGTGGCGAGAGCCTGTGCCTCGTGCCCCCCGCCCTCCCTTCCCCCCTCTTCTCCCCCTCTCGTTCTGAAACAGCTGTCCTGAGGGGCGCTCAACGTGATTAATTGCACGTATTTAAAATGTGCTGTTTGGTCCGTTTCGACACATGTCCACACCCATGGAGCCATCAGAAGCAGCGAGATAATGAAATGATCCATCATCCCAAAGAGACTCCTTGTCACCCCCCCGCCCACCCTCCCAGCTCCCTCCCCTGTAACCGCAGGCCTGCTTTCTGTCACTATTAATGAGTGTGTGTTTTCGGGAATTTCATGTGAATGACATCAGGGCATCTACCCCTTCCTGTCTGGCTTCTCTCACTTGGTGTCACTGCTTCACAGTTCATCACGATGCGGGGTGTGCCGGGGGCTCATCCCTTCTGCCTGTGGGGTGGCCGTCCACCATGCGAAGGTGCCGAAGCGGGTTGACCCTTTCACTGACTGATGCCTGTTTGGGTCAGCCCACCCCCCCACCCCGTTTCTGGCTCTCGGAAATAAAGCTGCTCCTGCTCTAGTCCTGCGTTCGGGGATGAAGGCCGCCTGTCAGGAGTGGCGGCCTCCTCTTGGGAGCCCCGCCCCCTCCACTTTCAGACCCAGGGAGATAAAATCGTTGAATGAGTCCGACAGTCAAGGATTCCTGTGGATACATCAGAGCCCACGGTGGAGATACTACGTACCAGAGCGAACTCCGGTTATGATTTATCAGGGTGGTGGGAAGTCACAAGGCAGCAGGGAGCCAGGAGGTACTTGGGATTAAGGATCCGGCTCTTCGAAACCACGGAGTGGACAGAGCTTCCCCAGCCCAGGGCCGTGTGACTTTCAGAAGTTCACTGGGGGTGGCGGTGGGCCAAGGGAGCTCGCCCCGCCCAGTGGGTGGCATCTGAGGCCGCAGGAGGGGCCTGGAGACAGGCACCTGTTTGGTGGCAGGCCCAGTGGCCTCCTGGGAGTCTGGGTGGCCTGTGTGACTGGATGGACCGTGGCTCACAACGACCTCCCACCGTGTCGCACAGGGGACACTGCCTGCCCCAGTGGGACCTCGTAGAGCCACCATGGGGTGCTGCGGTCACCCCCAGCCCCTGGCCACCGCCTCAGGACCCGAGGTGCTGCCGTGCGTTTTACCCCGGGGCCCGTCCCACCGGGGCCAAGCCCCGGCCTTCCTGCGCACACGGACTCACCTTGGTGGGGCCGGGCTGGGCTGGCTTCCTCGTCCAGCCTTTGGCGAGCTGCGGGAGGGGAGCCTGACCAGGCTGGGGGCCGCCGGAGGGCCGGGCCGGGCGCACACACCTGCAACGCAACCCGACACGTGCTCGCCGGGGCCGTTTTCCCTCCAGCTGACTCAGTTTGTTCTATTTTGTTCACTATCGCACTAAAAAAACCCCAATTTACTGAAACTTAACTCCACATGGGTAAACATGCAAAGGTAAAATCATCTAACACTCTCTCAAGAATAAAAAAATAAATACCAGCCCTTGCTGGTGTGGCTCAGTGAATCAAGCACCAGCCTGTGAACCAAAGGGTCCCCGGTTCGATTCCCAGTCCGGGCCGATGTCTGGGTTGTGGGCCAGGTCCCCAGGAGGGGGCGTGTGAGAGGCAACCACACTCTGATAGTTCTCTCCCTCTCTTTCTCCCTCCCTTCGTCTCTCTCTAAAAATAAATAAATAAAATCTGGAAAGTAAATAAATAAATCCTAATGGTTTTCTCCCCAAAGTCACTATGCTGTCAAATTAGCTCCTGAAATCTACAGAATCGAGGCTCCGTGAGACCCGGGAGACACTTGGTATAAAGCTGGTGTTTCAGCAACGCTGTCTGAACGCACTGGACTCAGAGACCTGGGGAAAACACCTTAATGTCCTGCGTCTCAAAGGAACCAACGCCAGGGCGGCGAGAACCCACGGGCGAGCCTGGTCGGCTCCCTGCCTGCTTGTGTGAGAAGCAGGCAGCAAACGGGGGGGGGTTGGGGGGGGTGAAGGGCAGTGCAAAGAGGCTGCGGCCTGGCGGGAACGCAGCGACGGGACCCCGAGCCGGTTCTGCCCGCCAGAGCGCCTGCCCGCCTCTTTGCTGGGGGGCCGCCTCGCCTCGCGGAGACCGCCCGCGCCCGGGGCACCTGAGCTTCTCCACGGTCGTCTTCTTGTCCGTGAGCAGCAGTCGTGTCAGCGGCCTCCTGGTGAGATACGCCGCGGACCCGGCCGTGAGGAGACACAGGACGGTCACCAGGATGGCCACGGTCAGACCCTGGTTGTCTGGAACAGAAGGCGCCGCGCTCAGGTCAGGGAGGGGGAGGGGATGGCGGAGTCGGGGGCGCCTCGGACCGCGACGTTCGCAGCCGCGCGGACCTCGAAGGGACGGGGACGAAGGGCGTGCAGCCCTGTCCCGGGCACCGTCACTCCCTGCTGGCCGCTCTGGGTGTGGGACCGCGGCCCTGGCCTCACGGGCCCCCGGAGCGTGGGAGCAGCAGGGAAATGGGGGCCACGGGGGGCCACGGCTGGCGTCCCCTCGGCAGGGTGGGGGCCCCCGAAGCAAACCCTTCCCAGACACTGCCACACACACGTGCTACCCCGGCTCCTTCCTCCTCCCACACTCGTGTCGGAGCCTCGTTTGTTTTTTTATCTGCACATTTCTCTGACCGAGACTCCTTATTTCTGGACACTGTCAAATGAGAAGGGAAAAAAAGAAGAAAGGAAACCCCCCCGCCGCGCAGTGAGATGCCCACAGGCTCTGTTTCATGTCAGGGGTGTGCGGCGCAGCTTCTGGGGGCAAACCCTCTTTCCCCTCTTTCCCCCTTTTCCGGGAGGATGCGGTTTATCTTCTCCATGGAAACAGCGCCTTCCTGTGATGGGACCCATTTCGAGCTGTCCAGGACATGGCGGCCCCTCCGTGTGCGGAAAGGGAGGGGAGGTGCCGGCACCGGGTGGCTCTCAGCGGCCGCTGGAGCAGGGGCCTGGGGCGGACGCTCAGGGCCGGGCCTCCAGGGGCTTTGTTTGTCCGTGCTCCAACAGGACGGAACCTCCCGAGCTCACGGAGCTCGCGCACCGGTCCCTGTTCTCCTGCCAACAGCGGGCAGGGTGGGCGGCACACAGTAGGTGCACGGCCGTCCTTTTAGGCTGCTGCCCCCGTCGCCCAGGCTGCCCACTGCTGCCTCTGACCGGGGCGTCCGGCCGGCTGCAGACCAGAGCCACACGGCTCCCACCTCGGGGTGGGGGGGAGGCCTTCACACCCTCCCCGCCCCGGCCCTCGGCTCCGACCGGCAGGTCCTACCAGGGATGTGTCCTAGCCTGCACACAGCCACCAGCACGGGACATCTCGGCCCACTGGTCAGTGCCACTGGGAAGGCCCTGCCTCTGGTTTCCTGGCTGAAAGGTCCTCCTCGCTGACGGCGCGCCGGCGACCACGGGGCTCCGGCTGGAGCCCTGCGTCAAACTCCACCTGGCTTGGGGAGGGCGACGTCCTGTGCGGCAGCACCGGCCACCAGGAGAGTGTCGTGGGGCTCCGGTGAGCGCCAGGGGGCGACACCCGGGGGCTGGGCGAGTCCCCACCTGCTCCCGGGTCTCCCGCTGTGCCGTGTCAGCTCTCGGCACCTTTCGTCCTGGGTTTTTCTCTGTCAAAGGGACGTTGCTCAGACTTGCCCCTTAAGTGCCTGGCCGGAGCTCAGAGGAGAGGCCGCTGCACTGGGGGACATTTCTCAATGTCACCCAAGATGAAGAGGACAGAGGGTTCAGGCGCAGCCGTGATTGGGAGCGTCTTTGGGGGTAGACAGGCCTGTGTCCCCGTCTCGGCCGTGGGACTCTGGGCAGGTTACTTAACGTCCCCGAGCCTCTGGTCCTTCGTAAGTTTGGAAAGGATAATGCTGACCTCAGGGTCCCGTAAGGACTGGGTGGGATAACGCACGGGAAATGCCACTCATGGCACCGGAGGCAAACAGAGGCCGCCGCCGCCGCCGCCGGGCGCTCGCCCTTTCTGAGGAGGAGGGTGTCTTTCCGGTGAGAGTTTTAGAAGGCAAGAAGTGTCCCACCTCTTGGCCCTGGGGCACAGAGGCTGGCCTTTACCGAGTCCTTTGGGTGGACAGGGACGTGCCTGCCCATTTGGCCCTCTGCTGCAGAAGTGACCTCGGTCAAGGAAAGCGTCACAGGCTAAACACTGGCAAACGCAACCCCCCCGCCAAAGCAGCGCGGGGGGTCTCCAAAAAGATCGGGAGGGGACAACGGAGAATTCGGGAACAGAGAGCGACCTCAGGCCGTGTCAGGCCCAGGTGGGGCCCCCACTGGGTTTCCTGCCCCCGGGGGTCTCCACACCCACAGCCATGACCCACCCTGCCCTCCTGGGGAAGCCCCGCCCACCTGGCGTCCCACCGCCCCCCACTCCCCAGAACTCGGCCCCCTCCCCCCACAAGTGCTCTCCCCACCAACCTGCTTGCCGGACGGGGCCGCTGTCTGTGCTTCCTCCGAAGCCGAACTTGTCGCAGAAGGGCGGCGCCCAGTGGGCCTCGCAGTGGCAGTTCTTCCTGTTGTTGCACACCTTTCCGGGCAGCCGGGGTGGGGGGGGAGGGCACGAGAGGGAAGCAGAGTTAGGGCGCCCCGTCCCCCGGGGCAGAGGCGCCGTGGCCCAGCGAAGGCCCTGAGGCCAGAGGCCCCCCCACGAGCACCCACAGAGCCGGACTCAGTAGACGTCACCGCGAGAACAAGCCCCAAACGCCAAGGACACCGGAGACCAGGGCCTGGGGCTGCCTGTGTCACCTGCACGTGTCACTTCGCCTGCCTGTTCGCAGCTGTCCAGGGAGTCGTGACGACAGGTAGGGCGTCTCCACTCCACCACCCCCCCAACACACACTGCTCCTCAACCCCCGAGTCCCTCTTCTTAAATCCCGGACCACCCTCCTCCGCACCCCACTCTGGCCGAGATGAGAGGCCTTCTCGGCGGTGAAGAGGAACCCTGTGTCGGGACATGGCATCCGAACCCTCAGGTGTCGCAGGCCTGACAACCTCTGGGCACCTTCAGACAGGAGGCTGGGTGGCCGGGATCCCAGAGCAGGCCCCTGGTGGGGCCCTGGGGACACTCCCACTGAGCCTGCCCCCCGCCCCCCCGCCCCTGGCTCCTGCTCAGAATGCCCGCTTCCTCCCCGCAGAGCCTCTGGCGGCTGTTTCCGCAGGGCTCCAGTCCCACACGGTGGGCACAGCCAGCAAAGACCTCCTGGAACAAGAAGATGGCTCTCCTGTGACAGGGGAGATGACCCCCGGAAAGCAGGGGGAAGCCCTGAACAAGGAGCTTAATGTGGGGGCCAGAGCCCTCCCTGGATGGGCCAGCTCCTGCTCCCCTGGTTACCACGGCGACAGCTGGCGGCTGCTCTCCAGCCTGGGTCCCTGTTCAACCTGCTGTTGTGACCTGTGTTTACTGAACTGCTACGTGGGCCATTCCAATAGGAGCCCGAGGGCGAGGGTGTTGTTCCTCTGAAAACGAGGTTGTGAGCTCTGGGAACGCTGGGAAAACAAACCCAGCCCCTAAAAGGAACTGACGAATCGGGAGTGGGAGGGGCACCTGTGGGACCACGGGGAGAGCTGCGGGAGGCAAGGCGGCTTCTGCACGCACGCGGGCTGCTCCCGTGGCTACGTCCCCCTTCCACTCGGAGGAACAGACCCGGGTGGCAGCTGGTGCGCCCGGCTGGTGGTTCACGCGAGGAAGTCGGCGCAGAGCTACGTTCTCCGCACCCGCCCCACGGGCCTCAGCCCGGCACCAGGTCCTACTGCTCGGGGCCAGAGCACGCTGTTATGTTTCAAGGCAAAATACAGTGTTTGGGGTGTGGGTCTCACTTGTGGTATCTGCCTGCTTTCACCGACTTTTTTTTTTTTTTTTTAATCCATCAGCCGCCTGCCCCGGTGCTTCGAGGAAGGCCGTCCGTCAGGACAGCCTGCGGGAAGAGGCAGAGTCTGCTGCTCTGGGCGGGAGCTGAGAGCACTAGTGACCGGTGGCCCGGCCTGTGCTGAGTCAGAGTGGTCCGGCCCGTTTCCTCAGAGACGCTGCTGGCGTCCCACCGGGGCCCCAGGCCGGGGCTGCCCACACGGCTCTGTGTGGCTCTGTGCCCTTTGCAGCTGGTGGCGGAGAGAGACTGCAGCCCCTGCACCCCCCCTGCAGGGGCTGCTGGGGAGCCTGGCTCACCCGTGAAGGGCCGTGGTCACGTGACATGCTGCCAAGTCCAGCAGCGGCCCCACCCACCCGGAGGACGTGGGCCTTTCCTCTCTGGTGTACGGACGGGACCCCCCAAGGAGTGTTGGAAAGGGAGGGGTCCGTGGCCCAGCACTGCTGCTAGCTGGTGAAGCCCCCTCGGACGTGTCCCAGCCCCCGCGTGAGCCTGGGCTTCCTCGTCCGTGAAGTCCCGAGGCGACACGAGGCCATCTCTTCCCGCTGTCAGAGAGGAATCCAGGGCCCGGTGCAGACATAAAGGGACCCGTTCAACACTGACAGCCCCTCACGAGGGGGGTGGCACTGCCATCCTCTGCGGTGACAGTAACTTTCTGAAAACCCCATAATTCTGTGTTAGAATCCTGGGCAAGTGTCTGCAAATTCTAAAAATAGGATTTGGAGAATGATTTCTGTAGAAAAGGTTTCAGAGAAACAAATGAACCACTGGCGTGGCAAATCAAGATGAACATAGTTTCATTGGAAATAATTAAGCCCATCAGGAAAATAAATTACGTTTTAAACAACTTGAGTCTTCTTCTCTCCAAAAGAGTCTCTGAACTAAAATAACAGCCTTCCTTCGTCGAAACCCATTGCCCGGGATTTCAAGCACATGTGGTCAGTATCCCGTCTTCTTTAATTCCTTATGGAGTTTAATTCCTTTCGGAAGTATTTCAGTTCAGACACATTCTGAATCTTGGCTGTAAAGGGAACAGCTCTGTTTGAAATATTCTTGCAGAACTCTGCATGAAGGATGGGTTGCTTTTAAAATTACTTTGAAAATGACAAAGTCTTTTTTCCAAAAAAAAAAAAAAATCACAGAATGTTCATGTGCAAGCTAATTACTGCTCAATCTAATTTTTTTGTTAAATAAAAATCACATTTGTTATGCCACGTAAAGGTCGAAGGAAATTAACGTCTTTAGAAGAACAATCGCAGGAGACCCTGCTGTTTCTAAAAAGTCACGGATCGGGGAGAACTTGACACGTGAGCGAGGCGGCGCCTAACGGGTCGCGGACCCGCGGGAGGAACTCACCCCTCTGCTGTGGCACTGCTTCGCACACTCGTGGACGCCGAACACACTGATGTTTTGACACCGACGGTTGAGGCAAATCTGCAGGAGAAGGGAAACACAGCACACGCTGCAGTACCTCGGCGGGCACGTGCGCGTGCGCATGCACGCACGCACGTCTGCGGGTGTAACACCAGAAATCGAAGAAAGTTTTGGGGGGAGGAGCTTCCAGCCGAGGTGGGCGGCGCCGCAGTGGGGCGTGTCTCCCGTGACGTAACGCGGGTCCCGCCTGATGCCCCGCCTCCACACTCAGCCAGCTTTTCCGGGCCAGGCTCGCTGGGAAAGACATACAGTTCTTTCTGGCCTTTTATAGGGTGCTAGTCGATCCAGAAATTGTAACTGATTTTCCCACGATTTGTGCTTAGAGCTGGCGATGCCACCTGCGTTTCGCAGCATTGCCCCTCCACTACAAGATACGAGAGAGGGCGAAACGGATCGTCCTTACCCCGGGGCCTGTGTGTGGGCGCAGAGACCCGGGGAGCAGGGCCCGGGAATCCTGTGCGGGAGACAGGGAAAGGCGGGAGCCTCTCCAAAACACTATCGGACCAGTGCTGTCACCGATGATGTTAGCGATGATGGTTGGATACACTGCCAACGGCAGTGCGCGGCGGAGGAACACAGACGGTCCCCTTGAACTTACCAAGCCCTCGCGGAGGCAGCCCTTGGCCGGATGACACCGGGCATGCTGAGAGCATTTGCTTTCATTTCAAAGGGGGCGTAAGCTGCTCCAGGCTCGAGGGATCAGGCCCTCGACCTCCCGTAAGACGCTACAAATTAGCGGAGTCGATGGAGGAAAGTCTAACGTTCCCATTGCAGAAGCATTTTTAATCATGTGGAACCTTCCTAGGGGAAATTCACCATCCGGCCCAAACGGCCTGGGTCAGGTCAATTCACGCAGCCCTAGGGGCCGGCGGCAACCTTGGCCAAGGGGACTGTCACATTCCAGCTGATGAAAGAAATGGTCTGAGATAGCAGGGACACGCTGGGGCCCGCTCTCCTCCAAACCCGCAGACAGGGTGACAGCGGCAGCGGCTTTCTTGGAGAACACCATGTGCTGCGGAAGCCAAGGCCCAGGCCCACGGAACGTGGCGCGTGGGGAAAAAAAACCTCATTCCTAAACGGATCCCCGGAACCTCAGCGCTCGGATGCACCTGCCCCGGCTGTTCCGACCACGGCTTTAGAAACGGGTGCCGTTCGAACGCCAGGGCCTGACTGTGGGTGGGCTGGCGTGTGTGGCGAAGGAGACGGCCGGCGTGTATGACACGTGACACGCGTCACTCGAGCTCCTTGAGGACCGTTTGTGGCTCTGGGTGTAGGAGGGACGGGGGTGGAGAGAGGGCGTTTCTGGCGGGAACTCCGCCGAAGGAGCTGTGTGGGCGTCTGTCTCCTCTGTGGCCTCCCTGGCCGCCAGCGATCTCATAATCGTTTTGAAAACAGGGTCCTCAGAAAGCAGGTGGGGCTGACTCACCTTCGCGCCTGCCATCATTTGGTCTGATGAGGAAGGACGGCGAGAAACATGGATGTGGCAGACGGTGAAAATCTCGATTTCTTTTTTTAAATTTGGATTTTATTTCTAAACCCTAAAATATCTGTCTACCTTTCTCCCCGGTCTCCAAAGAACTCTCTTTCGGCCTTAGGGGAACCCTACCGCTTCCTCTTCCTTCTCCTCCCCTCCCCTTCTCTCTCCTCCCCTCCCCTTACTCCTCCACTCCTTGCCTATCTTCTCGTGGCGGGGTGGGGGGACGTCTCTGAAAATACATCTGACTTCCCTGTGCGCCCCCCGCCCCCGGTGAGAACAAGGCCCCAAGAACTCTGTGCCAGAATCCGAGGCCACATTTCCAAAAACAATACAACAAGGGGCCGAGTTTCCTCCCAAAGTAGCTTCCTGGCTGCAAACCCTCACGGCACCCAGAGTATAGACATGACTTATTCACACTGAAGGACTGAGGAAGCAGGTCGACTCCCCCAAGCCTGCATCTCAACGGTCGGCCCGGGGTCTAACATGTTTCCTTCGATGTTTCCTTCCAGGAGCAAAGAACTGGATTCAGGAGAGGGAAGGCACTTACAAGGAAACAAACCGACCTCGTCACTCAGTCCTCGTGAGATGAGACGTTTCTGGGCGGGCCTCGCCCCGGACTTACGCTTACGACGCAAGCGAGCCTCACGCTTTGGGCCTTACTTTCCCGTCTGCGCACTTGGTGCCGGCAAGCACGAGCCCCGGGTCCGGCACGTCGTCGCCCAGGTACACGTGGGTCCCGCGGCACAGGATCCGGCCTCCCTCCTGCAGCGGGATGTTCGTTTCTATGGAAACGGCATTGGTGCCGATGACCGGCCGGCTGGCGCCCCCTTGACACTGGATTTTCCCGCACTTGGCGTCTCTGGAGGGGCGAGAACAGACAGTCCCCCGACAGGAGGGGGAGCTGGGACCAGCCGTCCGCCACGTGGGACGCTCAGAGGGACGGCGGTGGGTGAGGACGCGGGACCCTACCTCGTCTCACACTTGGCGAAGGAACTCCTGGAGTCTTTGCCGCAGTTGCCGTACGGGTCGCCTGCAGAGTTGACTCTCTCAAAGCAGATCCCGGGGGCAGGTTTAGCGCCTGGAATGAGAGCAAGGCAGCACGGTCACCGCCTGCCAGTGGCTTTGGTGTTTTCCTGCGAACAGCACTGGGTGGTGGGTTCTGGGGAGAAGTGCTCTGTGCCCAGAGGACTGGCACCCGGTGTCCCAGCTGACTGCCGACAGGGGCTGGCCGGTGGCACCCCAGCCTCCGCTCCTGGTTCAGCTCCTGGCCAAGCACGCGTTTCACAGCTCAGGGGACAAGGCCCGGTGGGGGGGCTGGACCCAACACGGATGGAAAGGGGGTGGCTGGTTCTCCCTCACCACACCCCACACAGTTCTGGTGGGAAAACGCACGCTCTAGCAGGTTCCAAAGAGCAATGATGGTTGCCATGGGCAAGCAGAGAGAGAGAGAGAGAGAGAGCAAATGAGAGCACGGCCACCTCACACCAAGCTTTCAGTCCCCTGAGGCGCCCTGTGTTTGCAGGACAGACTCCTGGGAGGCCACGGAGACGCAAAACCCGACGGTCGTTTTGCCCCACGTGGCAGTGCCCACAGACAGGGACACGGGAGGCAGGGAGCTCCGGAAGCGGCCACTCTGAGCCCGTCTGCGGGCCAGTGACGGAGAGCGCAATCAGGTCTGTGACACTTTGGAGGACTCGAGAGTCCCACCAGTGGGGCTATCAGCTGGAGACCACGTGGGAAATTCAGGAAAACGTCCCACGGTCATCGGCGCACACTGTGCCCTGTGGTGTGACCTGGGCCCTGGCCTCTCTCCCACACGGGCGTCGTGTCTGGCTGCTTCCTGACACATCACGTCCGATGGCCTGGATGCCGCTCCCGGCTCTGGGGAGGGAGGCTCCTCTCACCTTCCCAGGGGACCGCTGACTCTTTAACACAGCGACCTACGGAAGGGCAAGGCCCCCTCCTCCCAGGAAACAGAAGGTGCTCTCACTGCTAAAAAGTCCACCTTCCCCCAGCCCGTACCCGATTCCTCTTCACCAGCCGCCAGCAACACCATCAGCATCTCATGGAAACAAAGAAGCAAACAGACAAATCGGACCAAACCGAACCCTTGTAGCAGCCGAGGTCAGCAATGCGCTCAGCCGCTGACGCCCGCCACCCTGGTCTCCAATGCATTTCAGAGAGGCCCCCCATCTCCTCTTTATGGGGTCACCTTGGACCGGACGCGTTCTGTGGACAGAGGCGAGGCCGCGGCCCCTCGGCCGCACAGCCCCGTCACTGCACCCTCTGCATGCCGTGTGGGTTCGGCACCGCCCTGCTGGGCTCCCCCCATGGTGGGCCCGTTGCCCCCACACTCAGCCGCCTCGTTCTTCCCCATCTACTTCCTGGAGGGGGCGGGGCGGGGCAGGGCGTGTGAGCCTCCGTGTGGAGCCTGCGCTTTGTGCTGAAATGAACCCTGTTTGATGGCGTTGGGACCAAAGTGCCCGGACTCCATCGATCAAAGCGGCCGGAGAAAACTGGCGCTGAGAACACCAGTAGCTCGTAGCTCAACGGTCGTTCGCGTATTTGCAAGAACCCCGTGCATTTGCTGCTTGTCTGTCTGGCTTTGTCTCCCCTTCCTCCCTCCCTCCCTCCCTCCTTCCTGTCCTCTGGTCGCACTGCAGACTTCCATCACACACACACAGGCTTTTCTGGCACGTACTGTCCGCCGGGCTGGGAATAATACAGTGGTGACCAGTATGGACACACATCCTGCTGGCGTTAGAATTGCAAGAAGAAACAGAAAACACACGGGCGGATGCGTTCCTCTGCGGCGGGGGGTTAGGCGGAGGGGTGGGGAATACCTCGAAGGGAAGAACTCGGAGCCGGCGGTCCCGGCTGCTGCTTTGCACAGGCTGTCAGGGAACCCCCTTGGGACGGAGAGCGTTCCTCGGCGCTCTGCAACTGCTGCTGTTTTCACTGGGGGTGGGGGGGTGGGGGGGTGGGGGGAGAGGATGGAGCAGAGCCCTGTTTACAAAGCTCGTTCTCCCCCGGGGGCCTGGCATTCTCTGCCCTGGCGTCTCCAGGCTGGGACGGGGATCTTGCACGAATGTTTGACGGCTGGGGAGTGTGAAACGCACCAGAGCGCCCTTTAGAAACGTGTGCACGTAAGCAGTCGCCGCTGGATCCTGATCACTACACAGTCCTGCAGCACCAGCTCTGGTTCCAGGTGGCGGGACCGTGCCGGGCAGGCTTCCGGGCCGCCCCCTGGGGCCGGCGAGCTCCCAGCGACAGGCCGGGCACTGCTCAGCACGGCCTCCCCCGGCCCCCCTCCCAGGAGACAGAGGCTGCGCAGTGGGGAGGGTGTCTGCTGGTCGCTCGGAGCCTCGGGAGCTTGTGACAATGAACTGTAGCCTAGGAGACACGGGGTTGTCCCAGTGTTTATCTCATCGGACACTTCCCCCTGTGTCCACCTTTCTAGGAACAAACCCTTTTTCTTATGGGAAACCCATTCGAAGTGGCTTGGGTAGGGTCCCTCTCTGTCCCTGATGCCAGAAGGATGAGCGTAAGATTCAAGTCTGGGCCCCCAGAGCGCTCCACGCCGCAGTGTCCTGGGGTGGGGTCCGCGCCGGCACAGGGCTGCAGGCTGGCCATCGGGGTCGTCACTGTCAGAGCCAGCCGGGGGAGGCTGTGCCCCTCCACAGTCCGTCCTTCGGGGCCTCTCTCCCTCACTGCCTTCCCCGGAGGCCATGGTCATAACCTCCCTTCTCTCGTCCCTCCTGTGGGCTGTCCCCTCCTCATCCGGATGCTTGCGTTTGCCTCCTGTGACATCTGGAGGACAGGGGTGGTCCTCCAGCCTGCGCAGAGTCGGTGCGAGCCAGGGACGAGTGACTGAAAAGCCACGGGAAAAGCCACCGACCTCCTCAGGGGAAGCCACCTGTGACTTTTGCAGAGCAAAGCATCCTGGTTTATGTCGTCTGTGACTCCGGATTTCCCCGTACTTGTTCACGTCAACGATCGTGCTGATGACGAGGAAAGGAGATACAAGGTCACGAAAAAGCAGGCGTTTTTTACTTACTGCAGAGAGCAACGGTCGTTCCCTGCAAGCTGGTGCAAAGTAAGAAACCTCTCGAGCAGGAAATCCTCTTTCCTGGGGCTCAGTGCCCATCTTGGGAGTGGAGGCAGCTCTGCTTGGAAAACAACATCAGCACAGGAAACGGATGTGAAGACACAGACCCAGAGACAAACTCGTGAGTGCCCGTGTGTTCAGAACCTGCTGATGCCAGTGAGGACAGTGGTGCGGCCCCTGCAGGGTCCTTCCTGTGGCCTCGGAGCGTTGGGGGCGGCCTGGCAGTTACCTTAGAGACAGAACGGTCCATCGTTGATGAGACGCAGGCCTCACCTCGCCGCTGCAGGGAGTGGTGGATGCCCAGGTGAGCCCACCCCCCCGCCCACCCCAGCACTGGGCATGGCCAGTCACTGCTGCTGCCTGGACCGGGCCCTCCTGAGGCTCCAGGTGGCTCAGGTGGCTCAGGCGGCGTCCGAGGTGAGCTCCTGGGAAGAGGACGAGGTCCTGGTGGAGTGGGTCCTTCTGCACGTTGTCCAGGCGCCGGCGGAAGCTACTCGAGGTTAAATCACGGGGACGGGCGCGTCCTGACCGTGCAGCGCGTGAATGGGGGTGTGGGCCTGCAGGTGTCTGACTGCACCCTGCACCCCATCTTCCCCCGGCACTGGGTGACCCCGCACACTTCCAGCACCCTGTGGGGGTTGGGGTGTACCGGCACCCACCGAGCCAGGACGGCGAGTTCGAAACGAAAGTGTATTTTGACCCGATGGTTCAGCGACCCCATCTGCTGATGCCGCTTATTCAGGCGATTCGGCCGGCGCAGAGATGGTCACGTGCAGGCTGAGGGCCGAGAGGGTGCGTCTCACGAGGCGAGTCCGTGCTCTGTCTGGACGGTGCTGATTGGTATTTGGAAAGTGGCACTTGAGACTCTTTTCTGATTGCTTGAACGCACTCCGGAGCAGGAGGACTGGACCGTGAATCTGTGCGGGCGCTGGCCGCTGGCTGCGACCCCGCTGCTTGCACCTGCCTGGGAACTCTGCTCCCTCTTCCAGTGGGGGGGGGGGGCAAAGCCACGCAGTCTCGTCACCTTGGTTACCCCAAAGGAGGCGGAGCAGCAAGATCGACATCCGTTTTCTTTAAAGATCAAACTTCCTGTAAAAGGAATATGCACAATAAGCTGAACTCAAAGAGAAGGAAGTGTAAATGACTTCCGTCCACGCCTAAGCTGATACGAAGCTTTCGCTCTTTTTCTGGAGTTCTTGTTCTGCTTTTTTTTTTTTTTTTTAAATTTGGGCCATATTTCTTTGTCTCCTCGTTTTGGCAGCCTCTCTGTGTTTGTTTCTGTGTATTAGGCAGAGCTTCTTTGACTCCCTGTCTTAGCAGCGTGGCCTACTGTGGACAAGTGCACCTGTAAATGGGATGGGGCAGAGTCTTAAGGAACTGGCAGGGCAGCCTGTGTGGACCAGGTTGATGGAGTCTCAGGGACGGTGTGGCTGCTCTGGGACTCTGTGTCGGGGAGGGCTCGGAGAGGGGACACTGCCACTGCCTGGCCTCTGGAGTTCTGTCTGGGGGGAAGCTGTACCCTGGCACCGGCCCTGATGTCAGACACTTCCGTTTCTCCCATTTTCGCCACTGGTGCCGCCCCAGGTGCTGGAGCCCAGCGGGAGCGAGTCTGTGTGTGAGTCCTAAGTCCACTGCGGGCCCTTGAAGAGGAGACTCCTGAGAATCCCGCAGTCTCTTCTGCTGCCCCAACCCCCACTGGTGTGTGCAGCCAGAAGTTATGGGGACTCATCTTCCTGGCGCTGGAACCCGGGGCTTGGTGGTACGGCGTGGGGCTGGGATCCCTCGGTCCTAGGGCATCCCTCCTGATTTTTATCCACCACACGTGGGTGTGGGACCGCCTGTTCTGTGCTTCTGCCCCTCCTGCCCGTCCGGATGAATGCATCTTCTTTAATTCCTTGATTGTGGGACTTCCATGCAGCTTGATTTTCCAACGGTTGTGGGCGATACTTGCTTTGTAGTTCAGTTGTCATTTTCGCTCTGGTGGCGCAAGGAGGCGAGCCGTGTTTACCTGCGTCCCCATCTTGAGCGGAAGTCTCAAAAATGACACGTTTTCTTTCTGCCACTATATTGCATCAATGTACAGCCTTTGAATTCTTAATGATGGAATACTCAGATGTTTTGCCATTATCAAAAGATGAAATTTAACTTTCAGAGGGAATGTTGACATCCCACTGTATTTTATAATTATCCAGGAAGGGATAGGTTTTAATGACCAGCTTTATCTTCAGAGCGATGGAACTGATATTTATAGTCATAGTTTGGGAGTTCCCAATGTCATCATGTCTTTGAGAGAGACATGATGACATCTCGAATTAGGCGCACACTCGGCTTGATTGAATCTTTCCTTAAAATGACTCCATTATGCAAATGAGCTTCTCTAGTTCAGTCAAATCAGCTCCCTCCCCCCCTGTCACCGGTCTCACTAACCCCCATCACTAACACGCACAGACTCGCGCATCCCGTGAACAACCGAGGGCTGTCCCGATCTCTCTGCGTTTCTCTCTCTGTTTCTCTCTCTGGTTCTCTTCTCCAACTTGACCTTGCATTCATCAGAAAATGAAGTCCCAATGAACAAATCATTTCTTTCTCAAACAGAGGGACAACAGGGACACCTTTTTGACTCCTAAACAATGACACTTTTGGAAAAACTGGTTTCCATCTGTAGCAGTCATAGTTGAAGAGGATGAGTAGAAGCACTGCCCCGGGTGTCTCATAACAAACCAAACTCATTTAAACCGGTCTTGCAGCCCCGGCTGGGTAGCTCAGTTGGTTAGAGCGTCGTCCCGATACACCAAGGTTGTGGGTTCCATCCTTGGTCAGCGCACATGCAAAAATCAACCAATGAATTGCATCAAGAAGTGGAACAATGACAATTGATGTTTCTCTTTCTCTCTCTCAAATCAATTTTAAAAAATCAACCAGCCTTGCCGATAAGCGCTATTTTTCCGCCATAAAAAAACTGCCTGCCTAGCTTCCATGGCAGACCAAGTGGCACCAGACCTGGTGCGGGAGGGAAGAGAGAAGGCAAGTGCATCCCAGGCCTGCTCCGACGCAAACGGTGCGCGGCTGGCCACACGCAGTTATCCGTACAATGAACGTCCACGCGGGGTTTCCAGTGACCGTGCTAGTAGCTCGGATAAGCGGCGTTGGCAACAGCCACCATTCTGCCCGAGGAAAACGCCCCCTCGGCGTTGCGGAAGGAGCGGAGGTCGGGTCGCGCTGGCGGAACGTCTCTGCGGCCGTCAAGACTGAGCTGGACGACGTCAGCTCACTGCACGTCACAGCCTGAACACGTATGTGTTTGACCTCAGGACACAAAGTCTTGAGATACAAGATTTGTGGGAGACAAATCAGTGAGGGAAAAAAAATTAAACTCCTGGCCAATAAGATCGACATCAACAATAACAATTTGAAAAACAACAACAAAAAAAGACCCTAGCCCTGGCTGGCGTAGCTCAGTGGATTGAGCACGGACTGAGAACCAAAGCATTGCAGGTTCGATTCCCAGCCAGGGTTCATGCCCGGGTTGCAGGCCACGGCCCCCAGCAACCGCACATTGATGTTTCTCTCTCTCTCTTTCTCCCTCCCTTCCCTCTCTAAAAATAAATAAATAAAATCTTTTTAAAAAGTGACCCCAGAAACTCCAAAGATATTCTGAAAGTGGGTGACTTTGCCAGCTAGGAGGGGCAGGCATGTGTTTTGAATTTTTCTCCTTTTATGTGGAGGGAGATCTGGAAGCAGGACTAGTTACTGAAGTGTCACGCCGGGTTGAGACTCGCCCGCTCCACGAGGGTTCGCTGCGGGAAGGGCTTCGTCCGGCCAGTGCTCGGACGGCCGGGGCTGGAGGGCGGGCAGCGGGCTGACCTCCTGAGGGGAACCGGAGAACCCTGGCTGCGTCAGAACTTGGCCGTGTGACCTGGGGGCGGACAGCCGGGCCGGCGCAGCGGGAACTCAGGGGCTCCTGGAGCTGAGAGCAGGTGCTAACACACAGGGAACGAGGGGTTGCAAACGCGCCCTCGACCACGAGTTTCCCGTTTCTGAGGCCTGGAAGCACCTCCAAACCGAACGCTGTCGCCCAGCGCCCTAGGGCTCTCGGCCGGCGCACCCAGCTGGCACGGGGCCTGGCCGAGGACGCCCCCTCTGCCCCCGGGAAGGGTGCAGGGACTGTGGGGAGTCCGTCACCCCGGCGGCGGACTCAGGGCCCTGGAGTCGGCCTCCTGCAACGGCAGGGCAGCGTGAGCATCGCGCAGAGGAGGGGGCGGGGGTGACGGTGCAGCCCTGGCTCTCCGAGCCGCAGCCCGCGCTCCCGACAAGCAGAGCCGCCGGCATTCCCCTGGCACAGCCCCGTGGTTCCAACCCCCCACCCCCCCGCCCCATCACGGCCTCACTATAGCCCTGGGCCTCGAGGGTCTTGCTCACCCCTCTGTGAGCTTCCTGCAAACGCGGTCCCGTCTGATTCATACAGTGTCAGTGTCGCACGCACCGGGCACCGGGCACCGAGCATCCGGTAAAGGTGACAGATTACAGAAAAGACACACCAGGCTCTGTCAGGGGACAGCAATACGCCCAAGGGGGCGGCCTCTCGCTACCCCCTCGGCTCGACGAGGCACAGCAGGGCTGAGGGGTCTGCGGGAGGTCCCCCACCAGGAAGAGGTCTGGGCGATGCCTGCGGGGGGGGGGGCAGAAACCGGCCCCCCGGTGAGGGCCCCGTGCCCGCTCTCAGAGCCTGGCATGGCCGAGGGGCGCTGGAGATGCCGTGAAGGGAGGGCTCTTCCTGGGCGATCCGGGCGGGTCCCGTGTAGCCACAGGGCCCTTCTGCGGGAGAGGTGGGGGGTCGGAGTTGGAGAAGGACACGTGACTACAGAAGCAGGGGTCAGAGAGCGACAGAGGCTTGGAGACGCCGTGCCGCTGGCCGGGGAGGAGGAAGGGAGAGACCAGCAGCCAGGGAGCCCCTGTGTGCCGGAGAGGGACCTGGGGTCACCCCCCCGGAGCCTCCCGGGGAGACCCACCCCACCTGCCTCTGACTTTGGGACTCTGACCCCCAGAACTAGAAGGCGGTGAGTTCACGTTGTCGCAAGCCGCTCAGTGTGTGGTACTTGTTCGGGCAGCCACAGGGGACCCACACGGGGCCCTGGAACTGGGCAGCGAAGCAGCCACACTGATACGGGAGGTATGGCACCTGCCCTTGCAAAGGCGGCTGTCAGGGTCCCGAGGGCCATGGCTGGCCCTGAGGACGCCTCCGGGGTGATCTGGGGTGCTGAGAAGGGGCTGGCGATGCAGGCTGAAGTCTCGGACCCCAGGTGGCTCTCCACGTCCGGTCCCCCCAAGCCCATCGTTTCGGGAACTCTGAGCATCCCCGAGTCCAGGCGTGTTTAGTCGGCGTGCTGTGACGCCCCCTGGCGAGCCCGGCACCGCCCCGGGGGGCCCTCCTCCGTCTGCGCAGCCGGGGTGGGGCAGGGGACGGGGTGGGGGCTCCGGGGATGGCGGTGGCGTGGGGCCCCAGGCTGCCCGGCCTCCGGCTTCGCCCTCGGCCACGAGGACGGCAGAAGTTCAAAGCAGGTAACTTCCTACCACTCCCGCTGTTGGAAAGCTTGGTTCGTGAGTCAGACCCCTGGTGTCTCCGCCCGTCTGGCTCCGGCTCCGGTCAGGGAGTTCGAGGAGGAGGATCCGATGAGCTAATAAATGCCGGGCTGGGTCGCCAGCAGGCAGAGGCGCGGCCAGCTGAGTCGGCCCGGGCGGTGGCTCGGGGAGAGCCTGGGGGGCTCCGTGTGGACTCGCTTCGGACTCGGGGCCAGACGCCCTAACGCAGCAGGGCCCCGAAGGCCCCCGGCACCCCGAGGGCTCCAGCGCTGGGTGTGTTCTGGCCGCGGGTGCCCCCTGGAAGGTGGCACTGACACATCCCCTGGGACCCAAGAACTGGAGACTGCCGAGTCTGGGGGGAGGCTGGGGGGGACGGTCACCGGGGACGCTGTAGGCCACAAAGACTTGGCCTGCAGCAGGAGCCACTGTCCCAGCAGTCGCCAGTGACCTCACTGGGCTAGAAGGTGTCGAAAGTCACCAACCCATTCAGAAGCCACGCAGCCGTCTGGCATGTGTAGCGTGAGTGCCTACTTCGTGCTTGTCTTTGCACAAAGAATTCGCCTAGCTTAGGACGGCAAGATGACCCCACCCTTGCCTGCGGGTCCTCGCAGCCCAGTGGGCCAGTGGGCCAGGACTGGGGGCTGGCCAGGGCCCAGGGGTGGAGCCCTGGGGCCTCAGGCACTGCAGGGACCCCCTTTGCCCCTGCCCCAGTGCTCCCACAAAGCCCGAGGTTCATGGGAAGGCCGGGGTGGGAGAGGGCAGGGCCGCATGAGCCCCAGATTGCCGTGGCCCTCAGGAGTTCAAGTGCAGAGACGCATGTCGGCCGTCGGGCTGGTGTGAGGAGGGGCTCCCTGCCAGGACTCAGCCTGGGACACGTCTCCGGGTTCTCCTCCCTCGGGTCGTTGCTGCCGCACACAGTTCCACCCCAAGGGCTGGCGTTTGTTTAGTCATCATCTTCTGCCCTAGTTTGCTCGCGGCGTCACCCCTGAAATCCAAACCTCACCAAGAAGTCTGACACAGTCCATGTGGGGTTTCTCTGCCCTCACACGCCAGGGCCCGAGCTGGCCTGGCTCTCGGCCTGGCTCACCACCGTGGCCTTGTCCCCACTGGGCTCCCAGACCAGAGCAGAGGTCACCCCTGCAGCCAGCGGAGGGAGAGAGACGACAGACGAGTTCGGGGGGGCCTGCAGGCCTGGGAGGCGCTCTGCTGGGGCCTGAGGCGGGTGGCACACCACGGGCCACGAGCCCCTTGGCCCGGGCTGACCTCCGGCCCCAGAGGGAGGGGCCACACACAAGAGACACACATGGGGGACCGATTCTTCCCCTCTCACGCCCGCGTGGGCTCTGGGCCTCACAGGCCTGTGTCCGAGCCTGGCCTCACGGCCCGGGGAAACTGACTTGTGGCCTCTGAGCCTGAGCTTCGCCGTCTGGAAACTGGAGTCACGGTGCCCACCTCCAGGGTCCCTGCAGGGTCGGAAGGGACCGAGCATCCGGCCCAGCGTCGCCCACGTGAGAAGCGGCGAACGGCCCGCCGCTAACTGACCTGGCCGCCGCCTGCCTGGGGCGTTCTCTGGAGCACCGCGCCTGACCCTCGGCCGGCAGAACCTCGCGGGCACAGGGGGCCTCACACTCCGGCGTCCCTGCCCTTCCTCCGAGCCCTGGTGTCCAGTGTCCCGCCCCCACGGTCCCTCCCGTGTGCCGCCCGTTTGGAGGCTGGACGCCCGCTCCCTGCCCTTCCTGGTCACAGAGGACTCGTGCGCCAGGTCTGCGAGGGGCTGTCACAGCCCTGCCCCGGCACTTCTGGCAGCAGTGACTTCCTGGGGTGCCCGCCCTCAGCCCTTGTTGGGGGTCCCCGTCGGGCACGAAGAAGCGCGTGAGCCATCGGAGCGGTGGTGGGCAGTGCTGCTGCCCATCTGTCTGTCCGACCCCCTGCTAAGCTGTCTGAGAGCAGGGGGTCATGGCTGCTTCATCCCTGGCACCCGCAGGCACACAGCAGGGGCTCACACGTCTGCCACTGGACAGCGCTGAGCTCCTCGGGGCTGGCTCCGGGTTGCACCCCATGCCCGGCAGTCCCCAGCCCCACCGGGGAGCCAAACCCGGCGGCGGACAGTGCGCCCCACCCTGCCCGGAGCGGCGGGCCCCACACACCTACCTGGCCCCCAGAGGGTGACGCACTGCTGCTCGTGGGTCTGGCAGACGCCGTTGTAGCAGTAGCCGTCCACGCCCTGGCACGGGTGCCCGTCGTGCAGGTGCACGTTGGCCGGGCAGTGGGGGCTGGCCCCTGAGCAGGACTCCGGCAGGTCGCAGGCGTTGCTCGGGCCCCTGCACGGCGTGCCCGCGGGCTTCAGCTGAGGGGAGAGGGCGTTACCAGCGCGTGCTCCGCGGGAAGGGGGCGGCCGTCCCCGCAGCGCTCCTGGGACGGACCGAGCCGCTGTCCTCACGTGTCCCAGAAGGGGGCTCGGGGTTCCAAGCCAGTCCCCTTGGGGCAGAGGGAGCCACCGAGTAAACAGGCTTGCTCTGGTGACAATGGCTGTACGGCTACGGGTCGGGGGGGGGGAAACCTCAGGAGCACCCTCTTCTCAGCATCCCGCACCTTAGGGTTGTCTGGTGGGCAGACGAGCTGGTCCCTGTGCCTGCCCCTCGGGTGCAGGGGAGGGAAGGGAGAGTTGCCCGATTTTTAAGAAGGTCTCTGGTCACCAGTGCCATCGCCTGTGTTAAGGAGAGGCTGGCACTTACAGCATTAGCATTCGTGGGCAAGTGGACACAAATAATTCTGAGGGCACCATCCTAAAGCTACTTTATGTTGACCTCAGTGCACGGAGCTGGACACCTGTCAGGAGGGCCTCGTGGGGCGAGGTGCAGAGGACACGAAGCGGGGGCGGGCACAGGATGTCAGGGACCACCCGGCCAATGCCTCGTGGCTTGTCTGAGGCTGCTCGGGGTGACCTCCCCGCCCCAGCCATGTCCAGCCATCTCCTGACATCGGCTGCCACGGGCCGGGGGGTGCCGGCTGCTCTCACGGTCCCGTTAGCTCATCCCGAGTAGGAAGTGGGTAAAGGGTGTTCTGAGCGGAACGTAAAACGCTTCCCTGCACTCCCGAATCCCTGGGCTGTCGGGGGTGGGGGGGAGGTTCCTGCAGGCGGGACGCTGAGACCCACTGCCTCATTGAAAAGAAATAAAATCCTGCCCTCAGAGCCTCTGAGTCAAAAGCCCGGGCCCCCGGGTCAGATCTCAGCTCTGAATGAGGAGGCAGACAGTGTAACAAGTGCGGCGATGGCCGTGCAAACGGCAAAGGCGTGAAACCGCCACGCTGGGCCGGGCCGGGCCGGGGCGCCCTCCGTGAGGAGGGCATCGAGATCAGGGTGTTCACACGCGCCCCCCGGGACAGCCCGCGGGGCTCCTCAGCCCAGCGGTGGGACGTTCTCGGGGTCCGGCCCAGGGAGCGGGCGGGAGGCGGAGTCACGGGAGTGGGGGCTTGTTCTGGAACCCTCCTCTGGTCCCGGTGACAGGGCTGCCCGGGCCGCCAGCGGCACGGCTGCAGCGGAGTGTTCCGGTCCAAGCCCTTTGCAGCTCACGGATAACTGAGCACAGACGACTCAGCAGGAGAAGGTGCCCTTCACACGGAGACCGGGAGGTGCTACAAGCGGCAGGTGGTCCTACCAACTCCAGCGAGGGGGTACCGCTTCTGCAGCAACGGGTGCCGGGAAGCGGCCCTGCCCTATTGCTGCTTGCCGGGCCGAACCGCCCGGGCCTGCGGGCGACCTCGGGGCCGGGAGACCTCACCTGGCAGCCTTCGCAGCACAGCCCGTGGGCACAGACAGCGCCCGGCCGCAGGGTGCAGGTGGTGGCGTTGCAGCAGAGGTTCGTGCATTCCTGGGGAGGGAAGGGGGTGCGGTGGTCAGCGTCACAGGGAGCAACCCTCATGGAGAGCAAACGTCCCTGCAGAGACTCGAAAAAGAAGAAAGAACCCGGCGGCTCAGCTCTTGAGCGGAAGACTGAGGATCATCTTCATCTGTACGGAAGCAAAACCCTACAAGCATCTATAGACCGAGGGGGCGTGTGGGTCCCTGGAGAGAGCCGGCAGCACCCGGGTGCGGCCGTGAAGGGGTTGGGGAGCCCGGGCAGGAGGGCTGGTGGCGAGGCAGCCCGCTCAGGGCAGCCGCCGCTGGGGCTCCGGAGGGAGGAGGGGCCTCCCGTCCCTGCAGGTCTTATGGCGGGGGCGTGCAGCGGGGTCGCTAGCACATTGTGAGCCTGAGTTATCGGACAGCATACAGAGACGCAGGCAAACACGACTCTTCCGAGGCGACTGTCTCCGTCCGGAGCGCACTGGCAGGAAAGGAGGTCCAATCAGCAGTGCTGGAACCGCAGCTCCTTGCCGTCCAGCCCGATGCGGTGGACAAGACTCTCTCCCGCTCAGCCCGGCGGGGCTGTCGAATGGGACCCGAATCCTCGGGGCCGACATGCACACGGGAGTGACCGAGAGAGAGGCGGGGAGGAGGTCTGAGGGCCACCCGCTGGCAAGGGATTGAAACCCAGAGGTCAAATATGAGAGGCGCTGTCCTCTCTGAAATCAAAGTGAGGGAGGAAGTGAACTCCTCTGTTTGCCGTGAGCCACGAGTACCCGCTGTTCTTCTGACAACAAGAAACAAGGGTCGTGGGCTTAGCTCCCGACAGAAGGCTCACACGCATCTACCTGGCGTCTTTATGAAGTCACGGCACAGCAAGCTCTCCCATAACTTGGAGCTTAGACATTTTAGAAAAAACCCGAATTATCAAAAGGAGTAACCGTTCATAGAGTCTTTGGCATTAATTCAGCAGTGTCCTTTAATGTTACTTAATATGTGGTGTATGCTAAAGAAATGACATACTGTTGGCTACGATGCGGCCAGTCCTGTGCTATTTTAATAGTAGAGTGTTTCACTCCTGAAAACCATCTTGTGTGAATGAATTTACAACTAGTATCGTTAATGCAATTGATTAAGTTTTGTCGATAATCCAGAAGGCTGAAGGCTGACCCAGATATCTGAGTCGCACCCCGGGTGAGACTGTGAATTCTGTTCTTGTTTGGGGTTTGCCTTGCGCTCCCATGATGCACGCATCCAAAGCTGTCAGACTTGACGTTTGTGCAAGGGCTTTATACACCTCCTCAGTGCGGCGTGTCCACGATAAGATAAAACTGCTAAGCAGAAGTCGTGGCTGTCACTTTCACGACGGTGTGGGTTTCTAACTCCTGGACCTACAACCCTAAAAAGCTCGGGAACCTGTTGTTAGTATTATTCTCTTTTTTGGAGAGTCCATCGGTTGCATTCCTGATCCGCACCATCGAATGTACAGCAGCGTCGTCTGCTCGTGAGGGTCTCCAGGGCCCTACACGTGAACCAAAGCACAGACTTCCCAGGTCTAAGTGAAATCAGCCGTCCTAAGACTGGGCCCTAAGGCCCTTCAGGAACTACCTCCCTGCCCCCAACCAATCCCTGAACAGCAGCAGCAGCAGCTCGGATGGAAATGCGGCCAAGCAGAAGGGCCTGCACTTCAAAGCGGACTGATAATGTGAGAAGAGAACCACATTTAAAAGCGATTTGCAAGCTAGTGGCCTCCCTGTGACTTTCCACCAGGAGCCAAGGCTGATTCCCAGGGCCGTTAGCGGGAGAACGAGTGAGCGGTCACATCCTTGTGGCCGATAGAAATCCAATGTCCCCACAGGGGAAGCTTCCCCCGGTCACACGCCTCTGTAACGACCCGGGATCTACTTCCGCAGCATTCTACTGATCAGAAGCGACCGGTTCTTCCTCTGCGGATCCATTCGTTATTCCAGGGTTCAACAGAGGAGCTCAGCAGAGCCAACGAGCACCCCGGCTGCAAAGAAGGAAGAACAGCGCGGCCGTGGGAGGGCTGTCTGCAGACGCCCGACTGCCATTCTTCAGTGGTGGGTCCTGCGTGGACGTGGACCCTTCACGACAGCACGCTGGGGCGAGGCAGTCGTGCACCCTTGCAAAAGTGGTGGAGATTACTCCTGGGGGCGCGGGCGCAGAAGCTGGTTCCAGCGGTGAGCTGGAGACCCACAGAGCCCCCGGGTGGGCTGAAGGACGCGTGGGCCAATGCGGAGCAGAGGCACGGGGAACGTTTCCAGGGCCTGAGCACGGGGTGGGGGGGGGTGGGGGGGGCAGAGCCCAGGTCAGCAGGTGGGACAACACGTTTTGGTCAGAGATTTGGAAACTGGAGTTGGGCTGCCACACTATTGGACACGGTTTGAGTTCGAACACTGAAAAGTGAAAAATAAAAACAATGACGACAACAACAACAAAATTAGGCCCTGGTCAAATAGCACAGTTGGTTAGTGTCATCCTGATACACCAAGGTTGCAGGTTCGATCCCCGGTCTGGGCACATACAAAAATCAACCAGTGACTGCATCAGTGAGTGGAACAGCATATCCGTGTTTCTTTCTTGACCTTGTCGTCAACCCCCCCGGCTCGCAGAAGCTGGCGGGCAGGGCGTCCCACACGCGGCCCGCCTCTGTGCAAGCTCCTTGCTTTCATTCACTCTAAGCACAACCTCCCAAAGGCTTCCAGGGGGCACTTGTTTTACCAGGGGCCTCCCAGTCTCCTGTCCTTCTCGTTCCCTCTCAAGACTGTTTGAGAGATTAAAAAGTGGCTGTTACAATCTTTATGCTGATTAACGGCACCTGGGACCCTCCAGGAACAAGACAGTTTCCCAGCGCCGGCTGGAGAATGCAGTGGAATAGAGCCCTTTGCTGGACACAAGTGTCCCCTGCTTTTGCCGAGTGCTCCTGAAAGCTAATGAGCAGAGAGGCGGGAGGTGGGAGGCGGGAGGCTGTGGGCCGGCCAGCCGGCAGAGGCGGCTGCGGCAGCCACCCGGGGTTCCAATCTGGGAGGAAGCGCCTGGTGAAAAGTGAGTGTTGCGTATTCAAATTCCCCTCATTCACCCGCCGCCGCACAGAGAGAGAGAAGTGGTACTTATTAGCCGTTTGCAGCCGGCATTACTCCCGGGCTCTCCCTCTGTCGAACTCAAAGCCGAGTGCTTCACCGCTGTTGCGGTGCTCGCCTTGCCAAGGACACCGTGTCCTTCAACAGAGAAGGTCCTTTAGCTCTTCAAGCCAGTGTTGCCACTTATTTTGTGCAACAGTTACAACCCAAGACAGCGTCCTGGCTGGGGGCTTGTTGCAGGTGCCCCTGAAGGTCTTTGCCAGGTGCAGCCCAGCCAGCCCGGCCACTCAGCCGAGTGAGTGCTCCGTGTTCCCGCCGCTCCGCCCGGGCACGCCCACCGGGCCTCGGCCGGGAAACGCCTCTTACCTCCGGCTCCCCGCAGTCACACTCCTCTCCTTCCTCCACGTAGCCGTTCCCACACTTGGGGCCCCCGAAGGCCTGCTTGACCTCCGGCAGGTTGAAGAGGCACATGCCCACGCCCTTCTCCAGGCTGGCCTCCAGGTCCTTCCGGCTGCAGCTGCTGAACACCATGGGGAAGGGGTACCTGCGGAGAGGAGCAGAGGGGCCGGCGGTCAGAGCCCGGCCCGGCCTCGCCTGCGTCCTGCGCTGCGACTCCTGGGCCCCACCGGTGACTCCCGCCCGCTGGCCTGCTGCTGGGCTCGCCAGCAAAGCCTTCAACACGCAGTGCAGGGCGAGGCAGACCAGGCACTGCTTGCTGGGTGTGCCCTGAGACCCCCTCCTTGCACAGAACCAACGCCACCGACGAGGACTGCGCTACCCTAAAGGACACGCTCTTCCGACGGTCCTCAGGCCAACTGGTGTAGACAGAGTCACGTCTACGTTATTAATAGTTCCACGTAAGCCGACACCCTGGAAAGTGGATTCTTAGGACCGTAGCCAGTGCCATGGACACATGCTGATGTCCTTATGGGAAAGCGCAAGGAAGGAAGGGGGACAAAGGACTGTGCTCAGCAGTCCCAGGGATCCAGGGACACCGTCCCGCTGTGGTCGGGGCCGGCCGATCCTGGCCGCGCATCTGTGAAGGCCCACCCCCATGTTCCCCAAGCACAGCGAGGAGAGAGTGGAGGGGCCGCCGTGCAGGGCCCGCTCTTGCCTCAAAACACCAGGGATACGGAGGGACGCGGCTGGGTGGGCCACCTTCCCAGCTGAGTTCATGTTCTCCGTTCCACGGTCAGAGGGGCTGCCCTGCCCCCTCGCACCGGGTGGGTTCCTGGGTTTGGCTCACGAGCAGGGGTGGCAATGTGCGTCACTTCTGGTCAGAGGTGTTTAAGCGACTGTTCCTCTCTGTGCCCGCTGAGCTCAGGGTACTCCAGGGTCCTAGGACCTGGAGGACCTGGGCCTGGTCCCGACTCACTGTGGGGAGGGACGCCACCGGCAGCGCAGAGCCCCCGGAGGGTCATTCTGAAGGGGAACCGCTCTGGCATGGTCAGCCCCTGGAGGTCAGGGCTTTGTCCCTTTAGCAGCTGAGTCACCCGGTCTCCCTCTGTTTACAGGTGCATTTTCGCACGGCCTCAGGCATCCAGGGTCGGACGGGACAGGCATGCCAGAACCCAGAGGTCTTCTCACTCAGGGAGAAGGCGGGCCTGCTGAGTAGCCACTCGGCACCCTCGCCCCGTGCAGGTGGCTACGGGATGCCATTACAGCTGGGTCCCAGTCCACTGGCCACCCCAGCGCACGCCGCCCGCCCTCCCCTGAAGATGGCAGCTTCGCCACTATTTCACGATGGGGTCTGGCAACTTTTCAAGACCACCGCCGAGCCAGTGATGCTGCCCTGTCGGCACACGAGTTTTCTCTCAGCCTCAGCTTATTAACGCTGGAGTATAGCTCTCATCAGCAAATGCACTAACGAACGGAGGTCCTGCTCTTGGGTGCAAAAGGAAGGAACCGCGCCTTATCTGCCTTGCTGTAACAAAGTTCCTTTTCAATCTTTCTAACTGTCCTCGGTAGACAGACTGTTCAGTCCACGTACTGAGGTGCTGAATGGCTTCAGATGATGATCCACAAGGCAGATGGTCGTTGTATCGGTTTAGAGGGACTTTGCATCGGAAAGACGATGCTCCGTTACCCAGGTGACTGAGGAGAGTTCTTCTCTTGGCAGAGAAATGAGCCTGCCCGCCTGCCCAGGCGGGACCTGCCTCCCGGCGTGGGGGGCAGGGGGGACTCTCCCGGGGACACGTGCAGCGCAGGGCCTGGCCTGGGAGGCTAGACGTCACCCCCACTCGGTGACGTGCCCCCGGGTGTTGTGATAAACGCTGATCAGTTCATTCTGGAGGGAAACTGACTTCCTGACTAGGTTGACAGCAGATTAGGAGAGACACCAGGGTGAGCTGTGAGCCTCGGGAAGGGTGTGTGGCAAGGACCGCAGTCTCTGAGAGCCGCCCGGTGGGACAGCGAGCGGCGGGCGGGCACGGCCTGCACGGCCGGGGGGCTGAGACGGCTCCGGTCCCAGCTCCGACAAGGCCCCCGTGTCACGGTCTTCCAAAGGAGCACACGCCTTCTGGGCTTCGGGGGGCGGGGCTGCCATTAAAGGAACATTCCAGGCGGAGGGAAGGGCGGGCGAAGGTGTGTGGACTGCACACGTGCCCTGGCCCGGGGGAGTCTGCTCCCCAGAACTCAGATGGGCTCTTCCTTCCGCGGCGCGTCGGGGGGCGGCCCCTTCTGTGGGGGAGGCCGCCGGAGGCCAGGCCCACAGCCAGAAGCGGCCATGGCTTATCATTCAGTGGGGGAGGGGTGGGTCCCTGCGCAGACCAGGCACTGAGTGTGTTGGGAGCATTTCTCCTAAGAACGCCAAACTCTTCATTATTTCCCCCCTTTAAAAAACCGAACTATTTTTTTAAACATTACTTAGGGTTTTTTTTTAAAGGTTTTACTTATTTATTTTTAGAGAGAGGGGAAGGGAGAAAGAGAGGGAGAGAAACATCAGTGTGTAGTTGCCTCTCATGTGCCCCCTACTGGGGATTTGGCCCACAACCCAGGCCTGTGCCGTGACTGGGAATCGAACCAGCGATCCTTTGGTTCACAGGCTGGCGCTCAATCCACGCAGCCACACCAGCCAGGGAGAAAAACCAACTATTTCTGGTGGACAAACAAGGGTCTCTCCTTCTGCTAAGACCCTGTAGCTGACTGGCATGTAGGAATATGAGAGCATCTGAAAATTACATCTAACCCCATGGGCCTCCCTCAATAAATAGAAATTAGTCATCTTAAATAATTTCAAACCTCGAGAGACAAGGACATTGGATGGCACCAGATGTCAGGTCCCTCTAATTACACTGCCATCCCAATCCACACATCTCCGACCACCTCCGACGTCCACACAGCCGCCGGTCGCACAGGGTCCAGTGCCCGATACGTGGCATCCACTACTGGCTTAAAAAGTCAAAGACAGTCCACGGGCTTGCGTGGGCAATGTGCCAGCAGCCCCGACCAGCGCCAGGAACCCACTCCCCGGTGGTACCAGGACCCCCAGACAGGACCCGTCCGCACGAGGATGCTGAAGAGACCGGCCACCCCTGAAAGGGCCGCGTCAGGAAGATGCTGGGCACGGCCACGCCCCTGCTTCCTGGGAACCACCCCCTGCCGCCGAACGTTGGGGGGCAGCGAGATTAAACCTGCGGGCCATGGCTCCCCGCTCCTCCACCTGGTCCTTTGTCCGCTCAGGCACTCAGGAATCAGTGCCCTGGGGCTCTGGAGAGGGTCCCAGCACAGTTCAGCCATGGCCAGAGCTCTTTCCGCTGTCCCCTCGCTGCACCTTGGTCACAGGGACGTTTGGACACGCCACTCCCCACACTGACTCTCTGTCCATACTCGTAAAGTATAGAAATATATTTACATACATAAAAATATTCCATGCATGTTTATCAGACACATACTATAACATCTATAAAATTATGTATGATTGTTTATTAAAATAGAAATTTCACTAAAAACAAAACTACCTATAATTATTAATAATTTAATAGATACATACTTGCATGCTCGATGTTGTTAGAATAGCATTTCACTGAGAACCTGCTTTAAGCTGGACAATCCACTGGGCAAACTTTCTCCTCGTAAAGTGTTGTTTCCTGGTCTCCACTCATACCTGACGGTCTGGTGAGACAGGTGTGGCGATGCCCGTTTGCAGGTGGGGAGGGGAGACTGGGCTGAGTTCACGGCTAGCGGGTGGCGGAGCCTGGGTTCGTGTCCACCTCGGTTACTTAAAAACTGCATTTTCTCCCTCCTGGATGTCAGCTCCGCACTGAGTCCCCGGTGCGGAACTGCTGACGCTGGGCTGGGACCCCTGACCCCTGATCCCTGATGGATGGACCCTCCCATTTCCCCGGCCTGCTGGGACCCGAGGCTGTCAGTGTGGTCCCAGCATCAGCGTCACCTGGCAACCTACTGGACAAGCTAACGCTCAGGCCCCACCCAGACCTGCTGGGTCGGAGAGCCCAGGGGTGGGGCCCGGCAACCTGTGTGCTAACCAGCTGTGCAGACGAACATCAAGTTCACGATTTGGAAGTCTAGTCTAGTGGCTTTTAATACATTCACAATGGCGCACAACCACCACCGCTATCTAATTCCAGAACACTCTCCTGACTCCCAAAACCACCCACCCCACGCCCAGGAGCAGTCACTCCTCCTCCTCCCCTCCCCCCACATCACCGCCAACCACTGGCCTGTGGTCGGTCTCCCCGGGTTTGCTATTCTGCGTCATGCGTGTGAATGGAGTCGCACAACACGTGACCTCTCGTGTCCGGCTTCTCTCGCACAGTGTGACGTTCTCAGGGCCCACCCACGTCGAGGCACGTGCTAGTGCTCCATTCTTTTTCACGGCCGAATAGTATTCCACCACAAGTAGGACCGTTCGCCACCGCGTGTTTCGTCGGTTCCGGCCCAAGCGATTTATCAAAATTGAAGTCTGGGAACAAATGATCCAGATTTAAAACCCTAAACACGGTGAAAATAATATACGGATCAATCCGTGCCTATCTGTGTCAACAAATAAATACAACGGAGGCTCATCACAGGTCACCACTCAGGCACTTAAATGAGAAATAGTTTTTTCACTGTGGTTCCGTTTCTTGAGAAAAGCCCAACACACAGCGTTTTGAAAACCTTCCGTGATTGTAGGCACACGCTAAACCATTCCACGAGCCCCGACCTGTCTCTTAGAGCCAGCTTCAAATCGTGACGGAGTTTTCGGGCATCTCCCAGAGTGACAGCGGGCAGACGAGCCGTCACACTGTTGAGTAGTCAAGGGGTCGGGAACGCTTCT
The DNA here is from genome assembly GCF_019186645.2 of Phyllostomus hastatus. Taxonomy (NCBI): domain Eukaryota; kingdom Metazoa; phylum Chordata; class Mammalia; order Chiroptera; family Phyllostomidae; genus Phyllostomus; species Phyllostomus hastatus. Next base: position 31,437,436 of record NW_025334004.1, read on the forward strand.
GACTGCCAACGGCGATGTTTCTGTTCTGGGGCCAGTTCCTCCCTTCGGCTCCACATTCAGCGTACAGTATTCGGCCTTCCGTTGGCTCAGAGCATTCCTTTCGTAGTCTGCGCCTTTACCCGCTGGCGTACGGACGAGGACATGGGGTCGGGCCACGGAGCCGCTCACGATACCGCAGACGCTGCGCCGACCGAGTCACTGGTTAAGAAGCCCAAGCTTCCGTGTCTCTCACAGCGTTTGGCAGACTCTTCCCAGAGTGTGTGTGTGTGTGTGTGTGTGTGTGTTTAGTGTGTGTGTGTTTAATACTTCTCCTAAACGCCCCAAACGTGTCAGGACGGGAGCTAACTGAATGGACAGATCTCGAAGACAAGCTGGTGCAAAGCGAGAAAACTGGAGAATTATCCAGAAAAGAAGCCCTTCCGTGTGGCCCTTGGCCTCGGCACGAGAACGCTCTACAGTAATTGTGCCCTGGACCCAGAAAAAGGTGCCGCTTTCGGCTCCCGGGCAGAGACGCTCCCTGGGCAGCTGCGACCTCGTCAGTGTCCGCACGTCCCCCCTTGTTCTAAGATTTGAGCACCAGGGACACCTGGGGGGCAGATTCGCCGAGCTGCCTGCACGGTTGGAAGTAGGACGGGGGTGTGACAACTGGGTGGTTCTGGGAAATAAAACCACACACGAAACCCACTGTTCCAGAGAGGAATGCCACCTACCACTTCCGACCGTAAGCAGAGTCCCAGCTTAAGACTGCAGCTGCCCCACAGCTGCCAAGGAAAACAGGACCGGGGTCCCTTTTTACTCTGACAAAACGGTCATCAGAAAACTCTGTTCTTGCAGGAGCCCACTGTGCGCTTCGGCAATATGTTCTCGGGGTGCGCCCCCCGAGGCCAACTGATCGACCCCGGCAGTGGGGCTGGGGCGCTCTCGGCCTGCGAGAGCTCTCTGGGGTTCCTGGGGGGACAACGGCTTCTCCTGTGGGAAACCGGGCAGCGGGGAAGCGGCCGCAGTCAGGCTGCAGGCCACTGTCCTCAGCGTGTCCGGCGACTCTGCTGCCTCCCTGAGGAGCGTGCGCTGGGTCCCGGAGTCCCTGCTCTCCTGCCCCACGCTCGAGGGTGACATCGGGCCATCTGCCGACTGCAGGACAGGGGTGGAAGGGACCAGGGGAAGCAGGATGACGCAGCGTGGGCGGCAGCCGCGAACAGCCCGGAGCAGACGCCGCTGTGGGGCAGGAAACACCAACGTCTCCGGAAGCCGGGGACGGACGGGGAGCCGTCTGGAGGTCTCTGTTTCAATCCGTTACAAAAGAAAAAGAAAACAAGGAAACCTCCCATTTTCCACTGCTGAGAAATGATCAGACAGTTAAAGAATAGCTGCTTCTGGAAAACATTCTGCTTCCCACTGGCTTCGTCCTGCAGACTACAGTTGAGTTGTATTCTCTCCTGACAGCGGAAGGGACAGAGTCAGCCGCCCTAGGGGACACGTCTCTGGACCTGGGCCTGTGGCGCGGAGGCGTTGGAGAAGCACTGAGATTGGAAGGCCACGTCTGAGCACCATCGATCACAACGAAAGCCCAGCTTTAAAATGGAGCCTCAGTCTTCCTGTCTGCAGAATGGGGATTAGCGCAAACCCCTCACGTGGTTGAGGATGAGGACCAGCGAGCTCCATACAAAAACACGCGAGTCTCTGGTTCATTTCAACGCACTGTGAGATGGTGGTTGCCAGTATTTATTTATATGAAAAATGGTGCGTATCTATTTTCCTCATTTAGAGTTGCTGCTTCGGCTCTTTCAAATTGCTGCCTGGCAGTGCCTGGAACATTCAGCGGCCAGGCAACCTTTCCAACATGGGACAGAATTTATTATAATTGTAGCCCAAACATAGCCATCGTTATAAAACCACAAGGACAAGTAAACTCGAGAGGAAACTGACTCAGGAGCCAAAGGCAGGATCGGGCCGTTAAACACGACCCCTCCCTTCCACACAGGCACACGGGGTGTGAGAGCAGAAAAAGACTCGCTCCATTCTGGACGGGCCGGCTGTCACTCACTCAACCAGACCTTGAACTTGGGAGCACAACCAGCCGACCAAACCGCCAGCACACTGGAACACAGAACGTGGGTAGACGGCTGCCACCTGCCGGGCGACCACGGCTGTGTTCAGTTCCTGGACGTGTCTTCCAAATGTCTTTCCCCAGAGCTCACGTCACCGGAGCACCGTCCAGGGGTTCTCCCGTCCCGTTACTCCATGGTCAAGACCACCTGAGCTCAGAGCGGACGGGGGCCACAGGCAGACTGGACCTGGCACTGTGCTCTGAGAACATGACCCGATGACTTGCTATGCTCTTCATCATTAACTCCGCAGCCAGTTTGAAGACATTTTCAAAAGCGGTTCGCTTTGCCGCCGTTCACGGCCAGTTCCACTCATCCCTTGCCTCTTGGGGGCATGACCCCTGCGTGACCACCGTCTCCTCTGCCTGGGGGGGGCTCAGGGCCCACGCAGAGCCAGAGGGTGCGAGAGGTGGCGCTGTGGATGGACACTGTTCCGCCGTGCTTCAAGCCAAGGACTCTGGGGCCACCTTCAGAAAAATCATCAGTTTGTCACAAGAATGCCCAGGAATAAAACTTGCAAATGCACAGAATTCAGGGGAACGGCGAAGGCTGCCCTGTTGGGGCCGGTGGCGGCGTCCCGGCCTGCGGCGACCAGCCTCGTGGGTGGCGTCCCATTTCGGGGGCTCCGGGCCTCACCTCGCCTTGCATTTCGAGGATGATGATGATAAATATTAGCAGCACTTGCTATTCTGTAGTGAGCCCTTGCTGTGGGCCAGAGCCTGGTGGGCACCCTCGCTCACCGACACCCTTGGGAGTCCCATGATATCACTCCTATCTTACAGACGGGGAAACCGAGGCTCAGAGAGTCAGGTGCCCGGCCACAGTCGTGCGGTTCAAGTCAGGACTAAAAACGGCCTTTGACCTGAAAGCCTGTGTTTTTCCCAGGCAACCAGGCTGCCGTGAGGTGGTCAAGAGGCCCCCGGGGACGGCAGGGGACGGTGGTCTGGGGTCGCCCGCAGGCAGGCTCAGGCACGACCTGGCACAGGTGGCCGGGCGAGGACCGTCAGCACCCGCGGAGGGGAAGGCAGCGGCCTTGGCGCCTCGGGCCCCTGGGTTTAGCACGTGAACCCGCAGTCCTGCCCGTGACCCCCGCCAGCCCCTCCCTGACCGTCTTCAGTGAAACAGCAAACAAAGGCCGGGGTGTGGGGTTTGTCCAGCACGCCCGAGGTCAAGGCCGGCCAGCCCGCACACCCCTGCGGGAGGTCGTGAGCCCGCTTGGCCCCAACAAGCTGTGAACGGAGGAGAGAGCCCCCCCCTCCTGGACTGCAGGCGCTGGGTCGGACTCCTCCAGGGTGTGATGGGTGGCGGAGGCGGACCCCGTGCACCCTCCGCCGGGCCAGCGAGGACACCGGCTTCAGCACGGAGCGCAGGGTGGGGCACGGGGAGAACGCTCCCCCCCGTCAGCGCCAGGGGTGGACAGTGGCGGCGTCAGGGCCGAGCACGGACCCAGCGGACTCCCCAGACGGGTGGCAGGTGCCAAAGGGAAGTGCCAGGCCAGGAGCAAAGGGTCACAAATATGTCCTTAGCAGGACACTTCCCTCGCTAATAGCAAACACCTGGGCCCCAAACAGAGCCGTCTGCGACACATTATAATTCCTGTTTTTAACACGTGAACCTTGACCTCCGCACCTCCTCCTGGAAGCCAATGAAAGTGCAAATGTAATTCCCAGAACGTTTAATAGAGAGAGAGACTGACTGAGCTCTGGGCAGCGGAGAGGTGCACAGGAGCCCTCCGGCGTCACCAGAAAGGAGACCCTTCACTTCTGAGCTGCAGCGGCTGCGTCCTCCCAAACTCAGTCCCAGAAGGCAGGGGACGCAGGGGACTCATGGGCCGGGGACCCAGTGCCACACCGCAGCAACCCCAGCCCATCAGAAGGGGCGTCTGAGGTGCACTTCTCAGCTTCATTACAAGAAAAGGCTGCGGGCCTGGCCCAGGGCGGGGCTCTGGTACACACAGACAGGCTCCGAGGTTAGTCAGGGACAGCTGACAGCCCGAGATGACTCGGCCCTTTCCCCCCACCCCGGGGGCGGACCTGTGCAGATCCTGCTGGCTGCTTCCGCAGCTTCTGCAAGCCTGGGACAGGGAAGACACTTCTAATCAAAGGTGACACAAAAACTGGTCAAGGCAGACACCTCCGAGCCACCGCACCAGGGCAGGCGTCTGCACGGGCCCTGCTCCGTGCTCCGGCTTCCCCGAGCTCTGGGCCCTAGGCTCGCCACCACGGCCATGGGGAAACTCAGGAGCGGAGCAGGGCTGGCCCGGGGCTCCCCAAGGATGGGGAACAGCTATGCAGCGAGGAGCCAGGGACCGGGCCCAAGGCCGTGAGCTAGAAGCTGTGGGGTGACGTCCGGACCGGAGCCCCACTGGGCCTCAGTCTTCCCGCCTGTGGAATGGAGGAGCTGCCAGCTGCCCGCTCCCCTCGGGGCCGGGACAACCAGGCGCGGAGGGAGAGGAGGCCATCTTTGTGACCCGGAGCGCTCCCCGGGGTCTCGTTCCTGCAGCCACTTCCAGTTGTCCTAGTTCGGGTCCTCTCTTCCTCCTTTAGCTGAGCCGGGCAGGGGCTGCAGGAGGAGCCCCTCCTGGACGGGCTCTGCCTTCGGAGAGCAGATCGCTCCTTCGCCCTGACCTCCGTGAGCATTAAAACAACAGAGGCCACCACGGACAAGGTTATCTACGTACCTGGGGTTTCTCAGCCCTCATTCTGCTTTACGTTAGTTTTGCTTTTCTGTTTACTGTGTTGTAGGTATTCTCTCGCGAGAGCTACTGGAAGCCCACAGCAGGCTGATGTGGGACACACAGGAAAGGAAGGTGGCAATGTCGCAGGAGACGCTCAAGTTAGTGTGAGAGACGGTAGACCGGACTCCTTCCCCTGGAGCTTCAGCCGTTACGGGGCCGGGGGGGGGGGGGTTGGCCTCACTCCTCTCGCATCTGATTGTACTGTAACTGCCCCCACCCATTCATACACCCGCCATCACCTAACCATCTGCTCTGCACCCACGCAGCCGTCCCCCCATCCCCCCACCCACAATCCATCCCTCCGCCATCCATCCACCCACCCACCCTCCCTCCCTTCCACCCATCCATCCTTTCAGTGAAGAAGGATTTTTTGAACTCTACGACGCACCAGGCCCTCTTCTAGGTGCTGGGGACTCAGCAATGAATAAAACAGTCCAAACTCCTGACCTAGTGGAGCTTGAAGTGGGTCCTTCTGGGTGCTGTGGGTTGCGGAGAGGCCCATAATTTGCCCTTGACCCCACCTGCAGCCTCTGCGCCACCTGTCCCAGGGAGCGGAGGAAGCCGTGGGTGTGTGCTGGGAGGGGGGGAAGATCGACAGAACTGCAGCCGAACTGTTTTCACACGTGTTCTACCACAAATAAAACGCTGGATTAATGAGCAACGACAGGAAGTAATTCTCTGCTGTTGTAACATGAGCTGAGGTTTGCAGAACTAAATGGCTTAAAAATGGGGCACCGTTCCTGCCTCCCAGAAGTCGCACAGGGACACTGCTCTGGGCTGAGGCTTCAGTCTCCGCGCGAAGTCCAAACATGGCAACACACTTGTGGCCACTTCCATGTGGCCAACAGGGGGAGGACTGATTGCACAGCTGCCCAGGCTTATGCTTAGCCCAGCTGCACGGAGCCCGGCTGCACGGAGCCCAGGTGCATGGAGCCCAGCTGCACGGAGCCCGGGTGCACGGAGCCCAGCTGCACGGAGCCCAGGTGCACGGAGCCCGGCTGCATGGAGCCCAGGTGCACGGAGCCCGGCTGCACGGAGCCCAGCTGCACGGAGCCCGGCTGCACGGAGCCCAGCTGCACGGAGCCTGGCTGCACGGAGCCTGGTGACACCGAGCCCCCGTGAAGCCCGTGGTTGGAAGCTGAGCACATTTCTCTGCCCAGTACCCTGGGATACACGCCTCTCTCCTCTTCCCGAGGGTTGGAGCTGCTGCAGACCTTTATTTGAAAGAAGGAACACGAAGGTGGAAAGGCAGGGGGCTGGCTCCTGGCTCTTGACGGGGCCTATGCTGGGGGCTTCCGTGCTGTCGTGTTGAAAGTGTAGGCAATTATCTTAACTTTCTGAGCTCCAGCTCCCTTATCTTTAAGACGGGTCATAATCCTGCCCACGTCACCCAGTTTACTGATGAAGGGAGACGTCCTGAATGCAGTCCTCCAGGGTCAAAGTCACGTTTGCCCACGTTCACTTCCCCTGAGCTGGATATTCCAGGAACGGGGGCCACGCAGCCCCATCTCCCTAGCATGGCCTACATCGTGTGTCCCCCCCTTAAGAGGGGAGGACTGTTCTGTCACGCCCCTGGGCAGTGACTCCCAGTGTCCCAGCTCTGCAGCCATCACTGATGAACGCCTTTACCGTCCAGGGAGCGACGTCTCACCATGCGGAGTGGAAACAAAAACGTGCCCATACTTATCCACGTGTCCTTGTGCACTGCTGTCCCACCCCGGGCCTGCCAGGCTGGCTTTCCTGGGTGATAACTTCGGGCTGCAGCCGCCTCAGCCAATCTGGCAGCAGAACGAAACTGATCCGGACCCGTTCTGTTCTCATCTCACTGGACTTCCTCATTTTGCAGCCGCTCCTCCACCCTTTTCTTCCCCTCCTGGGGGAAGATTTCCCTGTTTCCTCCTGCACTTGGAAGGAGGAAGTAAAGACGGTCTTAAACTTTTCATTGAGGAAAAAAAAAATGATCAAATGGAGAGCCGACACGGGGAAATAGCCTCCTCCAGTCCCGTTCTCACCGAGTGCCTTCGTGGCGAATATTTTTCACGGCCTCCGCCCCCCAGAGTTCAAAAGGGGGTGAGTTTTAACGAAGTGCGCCCTGCACTAATTTTGGGGAAAGCAAGTTCTACAAACAGGATGTAGGGCTTCCAGATGCATCGTGTTTCTGTCCATTCCCACCACGTCCAAAGCTCCAGGGAGTTTTTCACTGAAAAGTGCCGTTCACTTCAGTCCTTTAAAACACACTTTCAGACGGAGGCCTCCACAAAAAAAAAATCCACTTTCCCCACCATGTGAGGTAGGAGCTCCGTGGAGACCCGCCGGACCCTGTTCACGCCTCCAGGGGTCGGCTCAGACTGGACTTTATCCCAGAAGGTCTTCCCGGCCCACTGCCCCTTTCCAGCCTTCGCTCTTGTTCACAATGAGTTAGGGGTTGGTTTTAAAACGGTGTAAAATGCCACGATGATGATGATGATTATCTTTTAGAGGCACCCCCTGAAACACTCGGAGGGGAGGGGCAATGAGGCCCGGGGTCGTGTAAATGGCTCAGAGTAGGGGCCCCAATGTGCCCGAATGCGTCCCACCAGCACCCTGAGCTTCCAGTCGGGAAGCCCCCCGCTCGCTTGCCTGTCCTCCCCGCCACAGCACGAGCTCCCAGGCGTCGAGGCCCGGCCTTCTGAGCCTGCACCCCCGCCCGCTCCTCGGCCCCGCACACAGGACGCAGTGCGCACTGGTTGAGTCAGGGACGGGCCGCCTAACCCCCTTTCCTGCGGTGGGCCTGTCCTGAGTGGGAGGCCGGGCCTGCTTCCTCCGGGTTTTCATTAGACAAGGCTGAACTTGGGTGGAGGCCACCCGGAGGTGCTCCATGTCCAGACAGCAGGGTGGCAAGTAGGCGAGTTGGAAGGAATCGAAGGAGCCAATTATACAAACTCCGGGGGGAGGAGAAGGGCCGCGTTTCTCCCTCAGTGTGGTCGTTTGATCTAGTTGCACACGGCACTCCTGACAGCCCAACCGCAGCGGAACGTGGGTGACTGACCCCCCTGGGGGACCGGGGCGACCCTCACGTGCTTATTTTCTCAGCCCCCATTGCCCTGGGCACTCGACACGCAGCTGTCACTCCTGCTGGGGGCCAGGAGCACGTCCCTTCCCCAGGAGCCCTTTGCCAGTCCGGACTAGACCACCCGAACAGCCCCACCTCGCTCTGCTTGGCCCCAGCGTGCGAACCCCCTCCGTGAGCCCTCTCAGACACACGCGCAGGGGCGATGGGCTCGGTGGCGGCCCCTAGAGGACACTGGCTGTAGGGAAAGTGCAATCCGGACAGAAAAGGATCTTCGACGACCCACACCGCGTCTCCGGACCGCAGAACTGAGCGGAGGGGGCAGGCAGAGACGGGGTACGGGTGGGCTCACGCGGGACCTCGTTGTGATTCCAATCTGTTCACTGCACCGATGCACAGCTAGTGTTTATGGACTGTTGCCCTTTTTTTTTATAGGAAGCTCCTTAATGTGGCGAGCGACAATATCTCAGATGCTACGTGATCCTCTTAACAATGAAAAAATCCGCAAAGAGAAATCAGGTCACCCCCCCTGGCCCCGCCTAAGCCCCCTACCACCCTGGTGACTTCTCACTGGTCACCCTGGGGACCCGAGAGGAAGCCCCGCCCCCGCTGTGCGGACGGGGCTCTGCCCGCGGGGGCTCCCCCAGTCTGTCCAGCAGCACCAGCCCCTCCACATGCTGATCCAGCCCCATAAGCCGCTGGGCTCCCGTGGGCAATGTGGCCAGCTTCCAAGCCCTGGCTCAGCGTCCCCTCCGAGACCTGTGACCTCTGCAGGCGCGCCGTCCCTATCTTCCTTTTGGGCTTTGCTTGAAGGTCCCGCCCACACAGAATTGGTCCTTCCCCAGACCCCCAGTTCAGGTCGGGTCCCCCTGCTGGCGTGCCTGTCTCCTTTCCATCCTCACCCTTTGCTTCCCTCGGGTCTCTCTCCGTCCTGGAGCGCAAGCTCTGTGAGGGCACCGGAGGGTCTGTCCCATTCACGGCCCGAACCCCCGCCCCTACCGGAGTGCCTACTGAGAGGCAGGACCCAGTGCCCTCCCGGTTCAGCAGCCGAGCGCAGCTGGCTCTGTGACCCCAGCCTCCTTTTAACAGAAACCTTGTTGCCAAAAACAAAGATGCCGTGAGAGTAATTTCTCAGTGTTAATACTGCTTTCCCCCCTACTCTAGGAAGTGGTATTTTCTATTATGCTAAATATCCTTTTCCAAAAGTGTTCAAATTATGTCCACAATGTGCTCACTCCCTTAACTGTGGCATTCTTAGCTCTCACCCCCTGGAGACCCAAAGCTCCGAGAAGCTCAGGAAGGGATGGACTCGACCGAGTTGGAACTCCCACACGAATTCCCAGATAGCGCCTTTGCCAAAGAGTGATTTCTAAGGCGGATCTCACTGTTAACTACCCACAGACATAAAACACACCCTGTCACACGCCCTCAAAGACGTGTGTAATTCACGATACCACCGGCGAGGCTACTCCCTCCACCACCCTGGTAACGTGCGGCGTGAGTTACGACCCACGGGTTCAAAAGACCTCCCTGCGCTCCTAGTATTTTCAGGCCCGCGGGTCCAATGCGTCAGCGACGGCAGCTGGTTACAATGTCCGGAGTCCGGATTCCGGAATGCCTTCCCGAGGACCGAACAAGGTGTATATTGGGGGGCACTTCCTCCCAGAGGCGGTCTGTACACTGTCTGCAGGGCTGAATCTGGGAGGTTTCAATACCAGTCACCGACTCTTCTCTTTGAGAGTTGCTTTTGGGGAGAACTCTAAGACCGCATTTTTTAAAAAAGATTGTATTTATTTATTTTTAGAGAGGGAAGGGAGGAAGATAGAGAGAGAGAGAAACATCAATGTGCGGTTGCTGGGGGTCGTGGCCTGCAGCCTAGGCATGTGACCTGACTGGGAATCGAACCTGCAATGCTTTGGTTCGCAGCCTGCACTCAATCCACTGAGCTACGCCACCCAGGGCTAAGACCCCATTTTTGACATTTGCCACGCACGCCTGGATCGGCAGTGGGGAGGTCTCGAGGAAGCTGGTGCTGGGACGGGCGCCGTTCACACAGAATCTGTGGGTGCGCTGCCGAATGACCCTGCCGTGGCCTTCGAGTGCCTTCCAGAAACTACGCACCAGAGTTTGGAAAAGGGCCTTTCACTCATCGATGGTTCCAAGGTCCCTCTGCGCTAAACAACAACCCCAATACCACCACCTACTCGTGGAGTGATTTACGGTTCCCCGAGACACATGATCTCATGTAATCCGCTCTCCCGCTCTCGGGGGGACCCTATGAGGTAAGGGAACAGCCACACGGAGATAACCCTGGAGATGAGAGGCGGCCCGGGAAGTCGACAGTGGGTGATGGATGACCGGGGGTCGCCTGGGTGGCGTGACCTCCCCCGCACTCTGGGCCCTGGTGATTAATTCACCCACTTGCTTAGGAAGTTTCTTTCCATCGGAGAAAATTAAAAACACCACTCTCTGGACAGGAATGCAGGATCATAAATGAGGACCGAAGAGAAAAGATTTACACAAAGGCACAAGCTCAGCAAAAGAGAAAACTTCGAAATCGCTAATAAGGTATAAATCAAGCAAGGGCTATTAGCAAACCCCTGGTAAGGAGGGGGAAAAAAAGCCTTTTAAGTGATTTGCTGAGCTCTGAACAATACCATTCTGCCAATAGCTGTCAGGCATCCCCCGGGGGGTGGTGGGGCTGGCTCATGTCCGTAAACGCCGGCGAGAAGACCTCCGGTGTGACGGGCCTGATACAACTGCCCGGAGAGGACCAGAAAGAGGGCCTCCTGTCTGTGGTGCCCCCAGAATCACGCACTTCCTAGAGCTGTGGGGTGCCCTTCATCTGGGTGCACCCCATGACAACAAACCTAGGGGTCAAATATTTGTGCGCCAATCGGCAGAAAGATGGGCGATGGATGGATGGATGGATGGACGGATGGATGGAATAATGAATGAATGGATGGGTGGAGGGAGGGAGGGAGGGAGGGAGGGAAGGAGGAAGGAAGGAAGGATACACTGCCTCGTTTTGCTGATGGGGAGCTGGAGAGCCGGAGGGGCCACTAATTTGCCCGCGTTACCTAAAACAACGGGTGTCAGAGCTGGGGCCCCCAGCTCTCTTGGATCCCAGCCTAGCGTTTCCGGTCCAGATTTTCCTTTCCTCCATTTGTCTCTTGTATCAAGAGTTCAAAAACACTAACAATACTGGTTAAATACTGGTATAACCTGTCCAGTCCCTGGGAACCACCTGGGCAGCACCTACAGTGGGCCCTTGAACAACGTCGGGGGTTGCGGAGCTGACACCCTCCCCATCCTCTGAGATGTTGAAAATCTGGGTGCAGCTTGGACTCCCCAGGTGCTTCAGCGGCCCCTCGGGTCCCTCGCATCCGTGCGGGACTGGTCCCAGGACACCTAGCCCCTCCCCGTGGGTACCACGGGCTGCGGACGCTCAAGACCCGCCAGTCAAATTCGTAGAGCAGGGCACACAGCCAACCCTCTGCATCCCGGTCCCCAGCCTCAGAGGGAAACACGGTTTGAGTCGCCGGCGGTTGAATCTGCGGATGCGGAACCCGGGGGTACGAGGGGCCGACTGCTGTTTACTGGACGCGATCTGCGAGCACCTGGGCCCGCGCAGGCCCCGCCCACCTTGCTCAGGGGGCCCTGGCGTCGGACGTGTGGGTGCCCGTCGGGTGATCAGGGGAACCAAACCCAGAGTGAGCGTTCGGCAGCCACTCCGAGTCCGTCAGGGACGAGAAAGCGTGTGAGGACTCGGCGGCTCCTCAGCCTCCTCCCCGCCTCGCCCCGAGAGTCACACAGCACGCTGGCTGGCCTGCAGGGCAGGGCTCCATCCGCCTTGGAAACAGAAGCCCCCATAGGCCCCCGGGCAACCCCACACCCTACGGAGGAATTCTTTGCCCCAAGTGCCCAACCTGCATGACTCTGCCCCGCCCGACACTCTACGTGACAAGGGGCGCACTGTGTCTGGGTGACCGGCCCCCCTGGGGGGAGCTCCCCTCGCTGGTGTCCGGAATCTGCACTACTTCACTCCCTGTTGGCGTGGGCCTGAGACACCCACTTGGGCTCGGTCCTTGCCCTCCGTCGTGACGGACGCAGGGGCCAGTTCCTCCAGCAGGCCTTGCTGACGGCCCCGACTGGTGCGCGAGGCAGAGCCGTGAGCGGCAGGGGCTGCTCCCGAGGGCTCCGTGCCCACGGCGGCGGCAGATGGAAGGGGCAGCGGCTGCTGGAGGAGGACGCCTCGCCCCAGCTCGCACGGAGGGACGAGAGCGTGCCGGTCTGCTCTGCTGCCCTTTGTTCCAGGGGCCCAGTGAGGCCCCGCAGCCCCTGGACAGCGGGCTTCCAGGGCTATGGCTTATACAAGCAGGGCCACATTCCACAACGATGCACCCCTCCCCTGGGACCCTGACACCCCCTTTAGCAGGGGTCCCCCTCTCAGTATGACCGCCCCATGCTGGCGAGTCTCGGCAGAGGCCTGTGTCCGGGCTGCCGGGCTGCAAAGTGGACCCCAGAGCAGCCTCGGCCTGCGGCGTGCCTTGAAGATACGCGTGGGGAAGGTCTCGAGGGGTAAAAAGGATGGAGGCGCTGAGGAGGGAGTGTTTCCCTTGCTAATGGAGATCTCACGTGAGCACCACATTCTGGGCTGGGACGGGCCCTCAGGCGCACGGAGACCGCAGGATCTGCAGCCACTCCGAGCCGGTCTGTCCCCACCTCACCTGATGCTGTGATAACGAAACTGCCTTCCTTTGGCTCTGAGTGAACCCAGTCTAGAGTTCCAGGAGGGCGTTACGTGAGGGGTGACAGCAGCATCTGCTGAGACGGAAGTCGCGGCCCTGAGCCCTCTGAGACCGGCTGTGGTGACGTGGTATCAGAGGCGGGGGCCCAAGTCCCCCAGCTGCCAGCACCCTTCGAGTCCACCGCAGGCCCAGCCCTGTGGGAGGAAGCCCCTCTCACCCAGCACCCCCTGAGGGACTCGGGCCTCTGTGACCTCCCCCACCTGCCACTAGGGGAACCAGGCCCTCCAGCGGCCGCAGCGCGGGGGCTGTGGGTTCGAGTCACACACGTGCTGGGGCTGTAAGGCAGTGTGTGGTTTCTGGATGAGGACAGCAGCACGAGTGCCACCCGTGCTCAGGAGGAGGTCAGTCCTCGCCACGCAGCACTGCAACCCGGTCGGTCACCTAAGGCTCTCTCAGAGCAGCACGGTCCACTCTTGCTACTCGGGGAGAAATTTCTTTCTAGAAACTTCCACGGGTGCCCTGGCCAGAAGGCCAGGGAGTGCTGGGCCCAGCCGGGAGCAGCGGGAGGCGGGCGGGAGTACTTGCCCGGTGGAAGGGTTCATGATGCAGCCTCCTTTGTCGGCAGCCGTCCTGCAGCCGCAGCCTCTCTCCGGGGTGTCGTGGTTCATCCCGAAATTGTGGCCCAGCTCGTGTGCCAGGGTCACGGCCGCACCAAGGGGGCTGTCCGAATGGTCCTCCAAGAAAACACGAGAGCACAGATGCACAGTTCACACGTCTGCTCGGCCCTGTTTCCCGGGCCCCCGACCCCCGTCCCGACATGCACTTTTCCTCGACATTTGACTGCACCCACCCCCCTGGGAACCCGCATGGCCCCGGCAACCTGCTGCCGCTGACTGAAGGGAACCCTGTCCTCCGTCAGAGGAAGATCTGGTTCCTCCACGGGGAATAACAGCACCGTTCCATCCGGGACTGAGACCTTGCTACGCAAGACCGGTGCGGGGAAACACGCCCTGTGATACACCCTGAACAGCACCTGAACGCTGTTGCTGAGCACGCCTCCTCCCGTCTGCTGGGGGAAGGACGCCCGGAAACCTCACGGTAATCCCCAGTAAACGCTACCCGCGTTGAGGAATCCGCGTGGGGGCTCACTGAGCTGAGACTGCGAGCCAGTTGGGCCCCTCGTTTAGCCAGGCGGGCTTTGGGGATGTGTGGAGAGGCGTCCTGACTCTCTGACTTGGGTGGCTGGGGTTCCCTCAGCCTCCTGCTTGATGACGGGAGACAGTCTCTCTACTCACTAAGCGGTGCTTGGCCACTGTAACTCGGTGGAGCGCGTGTGTGGCTTGGCTAACTCGATATTTAAAATGAGCTAAGAGGATCCATACATTGTTACTTGACTTTAACAAACGGAAACTGGTCAGTGGATGAGACCTGCGGCGCCGTGCCCACGAATGGTTATTTCCGCGGAGGCCTGCACGCCGCGGAGTGCTGAGGGCCCTCTGTTTGAATGCCGCTCTGCACTGCCCTGGGATTTGGAGAAAGCATTATGCTGGAAAAGAGAGTTTTTGCGAGGCCTCTCCAGAAAGGTGCCTTCAGGCCCGATCCCACAGGTGGGTTAGCGGTTCCAGCTGCCACCGCCTCTACCACCAGCCCCCAGTCTAAGGCAAGGACAGCGTGTCAAGGAAGTGAGTTATTCCTAGGGTAGATGGAATGCCTAGAAAATGACTCTGTTTGGATTTTACAGTTTCCTGTTGTAGGAAGCTTCACAAATATGTTTCAGGAAATCGATTCTCAAGAATAACACACGCTGGCGAAGAGCGTGGAGCCAAAACTCCAAATGCGAAGGGCTCGATTTAGCATGCTTTGGCCCGAAATTCAAGGACTTCATCCTTCAAAAATTACTCTGCATCTGATTCTTTTGCATCCCTGAATATCTTGGTTTTGATTTTAATTGCCAAATTGTTTTGCATTCTTTCACGCATAGGTGATTATAAGCAGAAGGCCTCTAAAGAGACCCTGATAAACAGTTTACGTTTGCAAGAAGGAAAAAAAAAAAGCGACCTCTTTATTCACGGCATTATCCCCAAACCAAGACTGTTTTAGCTCAGTGTGCTCCAGGGGCACGCCGGCAAGTCACCGAAGTAAATGCCCGCCCCACGCTGAGGACATCGAGAAACGGTGTCAGAAGGCGCATTTTCAACCGGATGAGCAGCCCTGCTCCCTTGCTCCTCCACGTCCTTCCCTGCGCAGTTGTAAGTTTCTGAATACGGCATGGCTGCATGGGACCCCCCCCCCCCCCCCCGCCCCAGGAATGTAAGTTCAGAGGCGCTAGGAGAACATCTAGGGGCTTTAGATCTGGTCAAGCCGTGGGTCTTGCTTATCGCGTGAACGTGATAGACGCTAAGGGGCTGCGTCCTCTTTTTCCCACCTGATGCCTCTCTTGTGCGTGTAGAGCAAACAAGGAGGGAGTCTGGGGCCGACCTGAGCGGCTGCCAAGTCGGCCAAACGCACTTCCTGCCGGTTGACTTTGGCCTTGAGGACCCTGACTGCAGAGTGCATATTTGCTTCTGTTTCCCACATTCACGTACAACCTTTTTTTTTATTTTAATTTTTTTAGGCTGGGCATCCCTGTGTGCTTTTGCAGAAGGCATCTTGACGCAATGCTCGCAGGGAAACAGAATAAGGGGTACGAACCCCGGGAAGACATTTAGTACGATCACGTTGGTTATAAAAACGCCGAAGCACCGCACAGGGGCCGAACCGGCCGTGCTTATGCGGGATTCGGCTTCGGCTCTAGAAAGCGTTTACACCAATTCGCGGTGGCAGGGTCAGTGAGCGACTGACCATGGAGCCATGACGCAGGAAATGATGCCCTTTGGAAACTTCGCAGGCTGCTCTGTAAAAATGCAGTTGGGGTCCGACTTGAAATTGACCTGCAACCGAGAAAAACCCAACTTCCCAGTGACTTCCGTGGTGTGCAGCGCCCGCAGGGCTGCCGGGTTCCAAAAAAGCGGAGCGCAGCCGGTTCAAGCCAGAAGTCAGGGCGTGGGCGTGACCCCTCCGCGCGGCCTCCCCGGCCTCCCCGTGCGCGCGGGGGAGGGCGCACAGGAACCCCCAGCACTGCCCTGAGAGAGGAAGCGCTCCCTCGCGTCCGGTCACTAAGGAGATGCGGGTGGGCGGTGTGTGGAGAGAAATTAGAGTCAGCAGAACATACACCTCCTTCCGCCCTGGAACACAATGGAACGGTCACAAATGTTCTGTTTGACAGATGCAGAGGAGTTCAGGGTTTCTCGGAAGGGCCAGGCTCTGCTCGTTTCACGGAGGTGGTGGGACGGTCCCTGAGGACACTGCCCCCGTCTGAGGGCGGGTGCAAAGGGGGCACCCCACTTTCAGAGCAGGGGCAGCACTGGCCTGGGGCGAACTTCCCCCCAGTTATGGAAGGGACCCGAGCAGGAGTACCTTGCTGGGCAGCCTATCAAAGCCGCCTCCCTCTGAAGTTCGTAAGAAACGAGTCCCAAATATCCCTCCCATTTTTATTTCCTTTTACAAACACACAGAGTCCAGACACGACAAAAGGATCTTTGTACAGCAATAAACCCGGGCCGCTGCCTTCCAAGAATAAGGTTTCACACAGACGGATTGGACACTGGCTAGGAGGTATGTCAGGCATTTGCGGTGGTAAATAGTTAAAAACCTCAGACATCTGGCTGTCGGGCCTGGAGGCAGAAGCCTCAGAAAGCCGTTCTAACGGTTCTGTTTGGGGAGACCACAGGCCGTCCGAGAAGCCCAGCGGTGAGGGCAGCCCCGGGGCCCTGGCTCCTCCCAGCGCCGGGAGGGGATTCCCGCACTGGAATGCCTCGACCAGAATCCCAGCTGAAACTTCTTCCCCATAAATGGGGAAGACGGGTTTGCACCGAGCTACTTTTTGCACGCTCACCTTTCCAGTGTGCAAATCTACATGTTTTCTAAGCAGTCCCTCAAATATTGTGGGTTGTGTACGACAGCGAACAGAGCTACAGGGAAGACAGAATGAAATCTAAAAGGCGTTCAGGAAAAGAATCTGATTTTACCAAGTCCGGTGGGAGGAGGGATTTGCTGGGACCGCCTCCAGGGGAAGCGGGACCCTGTGCCGGCTGCCCAGGGCACAGAGATTTACCCTGACCACGCCTCTGACTTACCATGACCACGCCCCCGACTACCATGACCACGCCCCGACCACCATGACCACGCCTCCGACTTACCCTGACCACGCCCCTGACTTACCATGACCACGCCCCCGGACTGCTCCGCCGTGCACATGCTCATGATGGGCGCCATGCCGATGATGGTCCCTTGGAAGTACACCCCGCTAGGAAGGAAAAGAAAGGACTTGCTTCAACTAATAGAGAATGAAGGCGTTTTATAATATGTACCTTTGGGTTTTGAACCTTGGACGAGAAAAAACACGGCGCGCCGAGAACACTGTGAGCAGGGCGTGTGCCTGGGTCCTGGGCTGGGGACTCGCGGGGCGAGACTGACACGCAGAGGAGGAGGCACAGAAGCAGGGACACTCGCAGCCCCAGGATGACCCGCGTGCCCCCGGGAGACGCGAAAGCCTCGGCCAAGACCAGGGTCGCCGCGTGAGGACGCGCGGACGGGCGGTTTCCATCGCCCTCGCAGCACTCCCGGGTTTGTGCGTTCCAGACCCGGACCTCGAGCACAAAAGTCGAGCCCTTTGCGACCGTGTGGCGTTCGGTCGCGACAACCAGGCGCGATCCTCGTAGGTGCGCGTTGTGTTCTGCCTGGTGGCTAAGGGGCGAGGGAGCTGCTCCCCTCCACGGGCGCGCGCGCCGGTGGGAGGCTGGACCAGAGCCCCAGGGGATCGCGCTCCGTTAAGGGGAGCGCAGGAAGGGCTGCCCAGGGGTTCTGCTGCAGGGGAGTGGTGCTCTCCCCTGTGACGTGGCAGGTCAGACACCCAAGCTCTCCCACAACGGCGTGCGGACGGAGCTTGTAAAACCGAAATGGGCAGAAAACTTAGGGACCCTCCGGAGTCGGTGGAGAAGTGAGCACCCGCGAAGCCTCAGCACCCTGGGCGGAGGCTTCCGGAAGGGGACCTATGGCTCCGGTGCAGCTTCCCGCATGTGGGGTCTCGGTCAGTGAGTCTGATGACATCAGAGCCTGGTTAACGCAAGTGCATATTGGTTCCAAACTCGTGCATTAGGGATTAGGCATTGTTTGTATGGGTTGAACCTCTGTTAAGGGAAACACATGGTTTAGCCATGTTATCGTGGCCAGGTACATACATGGACTTTACCTATATTACTTGAAAAGTGAGGCGTTTTGGCAGTGGTCAGGTGGCCAAAAGGCAGCAAGTACATATCGAACCTTATCCATGTATGTATGAATGTATGCATGTGCACATGTATGTACCCAGCCCTCCCTCCCATTGCATTCTTACAGACAATAGTAGAGGCGGCAGCTTTTACATCTGTATCTCTATAGGCCATTTTATATATGTATAGAAATAAGAAGGTTATATAAAAAGCTAATTTATTTCCAGATGTTCAAGTTGGACAGACTCCATTTGGGAAAAAAATCAAAACAAAACACTTTGATTCTACTTTTTAGTAGTTCAGGATTAATCAATGCCCAAAATATGAGGCAACCGCAAATATCCAAGGCAAGGGAGGAAAAAAAAACCGAAACAGTGGAAAAAGGCCAAAGTAAATGACCGGGGAATGGCACCCGCCTCAGCTCGGACGGGGGCATTTTCCAAAGTGAGGGCGGGGTAGGGTCGGCTTTTCACTTTCCATAAACGTTCAGTAAGTTAAACCCAATTTGCCAGAGAAAAGTGTCTCTAACTCCAAAGCTTTTAACTCAGCGATAGGAGCTACACGAGAAGAAAAGAATAATGGCGTGAACGGTTTAAGAATTTTAATACAAAGTTTGTGACTTTGGGAAAAATTGACTTCCTACCCGTTTAGATTATGATAAGCATTTTTTTCTTTTAAAAATAAAGGTGTCTGTACCGTCTCGCCCATGTACTGTTACGTCATAGCTGTGTGTCCCCTCACTCATTACATCACACGCTCCTCGCCCTGGGGTTTCCTCGACACTGATGCTTCTCCCAGCACACCGCAGACCCCACGAGCCGGGCCGTGGGCGGGGTCGGTCCCCACTAGGTTCACATCTCCTCGCGTGAGGATGTCGGGTTCCTAACTGGTGCTCAGTCCCATTCGGTTGGAAGGCAGAACCCAGGGTTCACGCGCTACGCGGCTGGTCAGTCTCTGGCCCAGAAATGCAGAGGATGACCGCGAACCGGGGGGAGGAACGAAGCCGTTCCTTCTCCCAGCGTCTGACAATAACCGCCTGGATGCCCTGTCTTCAGATGGTGCAAACACACTCTCCACTAACAAGGAAAGACACCGAGCTTTAAAAATAGCCTGCTCTGGACGATTTCCCACGGGGATTACGACTAGAAAAAGTTGCATAAGGACAACGTCCAGGTTACAGAAGGAGGACAGGACATCGGCCAGAGGAAGAGGTCTCCCAGGGTGTCCTCGGGGCGAGAGACACCTGTGCGCCCAGGAAAGGCGCCACGGACCGCCCCCGGGGGGCCAGAGCAGAGTGGGCGCGCCGAGGCCGCGCGCCCCCCACGCCCGGGAGAGACGCGGGTGTCCTACCTGACGAGCTGCGCGTTGTCGTGGGGTTTGCGCGGCAGAAGCTTCATCTTCCTCCAGTCCAGGAACTCGTGGAGGCTGGTGAACGGGTCCTGGCTGATGGGGCACTTGTCCAGGTCGTTCCACACCTCCACGCCGACCAGCACGATCCGGATGTTCAGCGGCCTGTAGAACTGAGGACACGGACGTCCTCTGGGGGTCGCGTTAACGAGAACGCACCGCGTGGGGGGCGGGGGCGCGGATCGGCGCGGTTGGAACTCCACCGACGCGGGTGAGAGAAACGCCGCCGTGTCCCCCGGTTCCCGAGGCGCGGGGGTGTTTGTGGCGCCAGGTGCGCTAGGACGTGTTCACGGGGCGCTCGGATGCTGCGGAGCAATCGCGTGCTACCACCGTGAGCCTTTCTGGTGTCTGCCCTTGCTGTTTCGGAAGCACTCGTTTCAAATGACTCCCGGGTGCCTGAAACTGCGCGCACAGGTGTGGAGTGTACCTAACGCGGCTCTGTTACGGCTAAAGCCTGCCAGTTCGTGTCTACTGCGAGGAAGGCAACGAGGGAGTTAGGATTCTCAGAGACTCTGCCAAAGACAGTCATTTGTTCATTTGAAGCTAAACGTTCTGCCTACGAGGTAGTGAGAATACATCTGTGTTAATTTCTTGGCAGAGACTCAGGCTTGGCTGACACTGTTCTGTTCTGTCACCTGCACTCAATCTGGGGGTTTGGATTAAACGAGAAAAGCAAGAGATTTCAGAGCAACACAGGTACACGTGAACTCTTCTTGGGGAACTTGAGCGACCCCTCTCCTCTCCGCGGCTGGAAGGCGGCTCGCCTCGGGTGTCCCGGGAAAGGGCTCTTACAAAAAGGATCTCCCCTTTCACGGGTGGGTGAGGCGGAGCTTCGGGTGCGCTCACTGGCTCTCTGCACCCAGTCTCCAGGTTCATGGCTGCAGCCCCCAGCCCCCTCTCCACAAGCAGATCATCCTGGGCCGGAGGTAGGGAAGCCACTTTTCCAACAGCGAAGGATGGTTTTGTCCCAGACAAGTTTATCTGGGCAAGGGTCAGGGGTCAGGTAAGGACCGCCCACGTCCCCCAACTACCGTGCTGCCAGATGTGCATTGCACAGACAGGGGGGTGGCTCTGTCCTCAGAGCGTGGGGGGGGGGGGGGGATCGCCTGGCCGGCTGTGCGATCTCTCAGGGCCTGCGGTGTGTGAGGCAGGGCCCGGGGAGAAGGCCTCATCCTCCAACGCTCCAGGCGGCCGAAGAGAGCGACCTGGCAGGTGCTGGCTGCCAAATCGGGCTCCAATGTGGGCAGGTCCTACAATTAGCTGCTAGAAACATCTGGACCAACGAGTAACGGAATCACAGGAGTGATTTCGAGTTGCGTAGCGCAGCCCCAGTCCGATGCTGTGCGCCAGAGTACAATGAACCCCTGAGGCCGGGCATCTCGCCCTGGGTTCTGACCGGGGGAGGGCGGGCTTGTCTTGTCCCTCGCTCCTCCCCGCAGCCGTCTGGTGAGCGTTAGGTGAGCAGAAGATGCCAGATGGAACCCAAATCACATCACGGGCCAGAGACAGACGGCGGCCACTGGGCTCGGTTCCGAGCAGATAGCAATTACGAGCTTTACATTAACAAGCTAATGAGACAATTATAGGACCAAAGGGCTGCCCGACAGCTTCTTAGTCAAGAGTGGCTGGGGAACACCCAGACAAAGTGGGGCTCCCGGACTCCGCCGGACCTTCGAGTGCACGTGTCTGGCCGCTGTCCTGTCTCATGTACAAAGGCAATGGGGACGAGAAGGCAGAGACATGGGAGACCTAGTGCGATGTCCACACCGGCTTCCCGGGTCGGGGCCCCAGGAATGTCATCCGTGAAGGGGGCCCTGGCTGCCTCCGACAGGCGCTGCAGGGAAGCGGTCACTAAGGTGAACGGCGGACAGACACTGCTTCTCTGAGCTAGCTCCCCGTCGACCCCCATCCATCGGCCCTCTCAGATCGCACCCTGGGGGCTGACTCCCTGCGGAGAGGGACAGAAGGTGCAGCCCCTCCGCTCCGACCTCCGACCTCTGTCGTGTGAGGCTGGAGTCACCTCAGGGCATCACACACAGTCCCCAGCTCCCGGCTGTGTGCGGACCTTCCCCCCGGGACTGTGATGCCCCTCCTGGTTCTTCCCAGTAACGACCACCGCAGCTGACACGTGCTGCGTGTGCGCTCGGTCTGGGGCCCAGGGCCAAGGGCGTTCTATGCCGTCACTCTCTCGGTCCTCGTAACAACGCAGGGTTCAGAACAATCAGTATTCCCATTGTACAGTCCAGGACACTGAGACCCGGAGGGACGGCGGAACCTTCAGGACCTGACCGGCCTGGCTGGGGTGTGCATACGGGTGGGCTGGGCTGGGGGGCTTAGGTTTTAAACCCCAGCCCCACAGCGTGTGAATGCTCAGACCCTGTGCCGCGGGGACGCCCTGTGACCCCAGGCACAGACAGAGAGGCTCGGCCGGAGCTGGGCAGCCACTCACGGGGCTGTCGCTCTGGGCCCAGCTGGGCTCTGGCACAGAGCGGAAGAAGGACCAGGGCGGCCCTGCCCTGGGCTCCCGAGGGCTCGGGCGTCAGCCGGAGGCTCACAGCACCCCCACAGTGAACTCCAGAGAGGCGAACTGCTGGGAAAGCACGTGAACCGGAAGTTCAGAGGTTGCTGTGCTCCACGGCTCAAGGAAGGCCTCCTGCAAAAAATGGATCTGGAAAAAAAAAATGGGTCCAACTACAGGGCAGTCTCCTGAGATCCAACACACGGCCTCGTGTCCTTCAGGCAACAGGCTTGGGAGAGGAGGGAAGACCCACACGAGCGCGAAAAGACCCGAAGAAATTAAACTCATGCAAGACGGGTCCCTCGAGGAGGTCGCGGAGGTTCAGCCTGAAAGAATGTGCAGCTGCTGCTGACTCCTTAATGAATAAGGAGTAGGAAGAGAGGGGTGAGAGGTCAAAGAGGCGACCCAGTCACTGCACTTGGCAGGCACCCCCACCCTGCCTGGCCAACATCTTCCTCCTGCCGGCCGGGTCCCCTGCCAAGTACAAGCCTCAGGCAGACTTGCTGTGTTTGGCTTATGGTGGAGGGGGGGATTTCCTGAGTGTTTCAGAAATGTCACCTCTGTCGTTAAATCACTTCTGGGTCTTCCAGCCCCGCCCGCCCTCCTCCCGCTTCCCTCCAATGCAGCTGCCCAGCAGTTACTCGTTTGGAACGGCCGAGAAGAGCCAAGATTTTTGCACATGAGGAAGTTGCCGCTGGGACAGTCACTGTGTAACCGGGGCCGAGACACGTGCAGAATACACGGTTGCAAAAGTGAAATCTGGGACCCGCGCCAGGCCCGGGCTCATCGGCCGGTGCACGTGGAGGCCGGGGGTGTGGGAAGGGGCCAGGGCGCCCCACCAAGGTCTTCGGGGGTCTGCTGGGGCAGGCCCTGCACGCGTGTGCTGAGCCCTTCCACTCTCTCCCACCCGAAACCAGAGCCGCCGGGAGGGCAAACCCCGCCGAGGCCCCTGGGACTTTGCTGAGCTCGATTGCTAATTACTGGTGCAAGTTATTAACAAACTCCCAAACGCTCGTTTTCGGTTTTGCAGACGGAAGCAACACAGAAAGGCAGACGCTTCATTTTAAAATGGGTTCCGGCAACGAGCAGCCTCGGTTTAAGGTGGCTCGTGGCTTCCTCCTTCTCCGTCCAAGGTCTGCGAGGCGACCTCGTGTGCTGCGTTCTGAGCTCCGGGCGCACGGTGCTCGGGGCTGCCCGTGCGCCTTTTAGAACCGAGTTGCCCTTCCAGGAGGGCCTTTGCCTCCATTGTTCTGAGAACCCCGACAAACCCCCTCACTCACACACAGTAGGATTGTTGGTGTGTGCAGCTGCCGCGGGACACCCTCCGACTGCGCGCGTAAAACTCGAGCGTTCTGGAGGACCCCCCCGAGACTCTCTCCCCTCCCACCCGCCCGCACAGGCAGGAGACCGGCGGTGGCTGAGAACTACGGTTGTGTTAGGGCAGCGGTCACACTCACGTTGCAAGTGAGAACCCTGGGGAGACCCTGGCGCCCAGGCCCCACCCAGACACCCCGCTGCAAAGCCGTTGACGGGCAGAGAGGCCCAGTTTAGGCTCTGAGACCATCCATCTGCACCCAACAGTTCGCCGCTCTCCCTCCCACGCAGGGGGTGATGTAGAGAAGACAGTTTCACCACCTCCTCACGAACAGGAAGTGTAAGGAACTTCGGGGGGCACCCCCCGCCCCCGTCTTTTATAACTGAGAGACCACCCTCAGGGCCACGTCGGCGCAGGGCTGGGCTGGTGGGGGCAGGAGCCAGGAACTGGTGCGCTCCTCCCAGGAAGACCCCGGAAGAGGCTGGCCTGGGAGTTCTTGCCAGGGTGGGCTGCACCCTGTCGGGACCCCAGATCTAACTGGAGGCCAGAGACTCCTGAGACGGGGACTCTGCGGCCAGCAGAGCGCCTGGAGGTGTAGGCAGGCCGCTGCCACGGGGACAGCGGGGGCGGGCGGGTCCTGCAGCCGCTCTGGGCCCTGGGGGTCCAGGCTCCAAGGAGCGAAGTCTGCGGTCCCCCGGGACCAGGGGCAGACCCCCAGCTCCCCGCCCCATTGGGCGAGGCGAGCTGCATCCCCGCCCCCACCTCTTTTCCAAACATTTACCTGATCTGAGTGATTTAATTACCCGAAAGAGAACGTACCTTGTCAACGTGATTAGCGATCTCTATTAATCGCTGTTTAACTTTTTCCAGGTCCTTGCCTTGCCTCTGAAACTTAATAATTTTAAACGTCAGTATTAATAACAGCAACCACATCCGTCAAAGCTCATCTTCCCAGCTCCTGGAGACGTCAAGCCTTCAGCTTGACAACCCCCCCCCCCCCCCCCCGGCCCGGGACCCTCCCTGGTTTCCCGTGGAATGAGCTCCCGCCCTGCTGAGAAGCCTCCCCGGGCCGGGACGTTCTGAAAGCCCCTGGAACTCGCCCGAGCTGAGCGCCCCTAAGACCCTCTGCACCGTTCCAGCCTTGCGCACGAGGGAGGGGGCCGCAGCGCGGGCCAAGAGCAGGCAGACAACCGGAAGGCAGTCCAGAGCCATTGCTCATATCGTCAACTCGATTTTAACTTCCCCAGAAACTGCCTTTCTATTTTTTTTTTTTAAATTAAACAGTCACAGGAATCGATGCCTGTGGCAATGAGTCGCACAAGAAAGACGGAGGAGACGGGATAAGAAGCTAGTCAAGTCCCCCTTCTCCCCTCTGATCAGACCTTCTCGGTTTTCCGAGAAACCGTCACCCTGTTTCATTGGTACGTGTCGGGGCGATGAGAAAGTGTCGCCCGATTTGTCATGTGTGGCAGAGGCAGAAACGGATAGAGAAGACACTTCCAGAAATGCTAGTGAAACGTCAGTTGAAAGAAACAACTAACGTGACATCAGTTCCTGCTTCGGAAGGCAGGACTTTCCTGCGTCATCTTGATGGCGTCCACTCGTTCGTTTTGGGCGAGGACACAGCGGACAGTTTCTAAACTAAACTCTTCTCCCAAACAGTTTAGAACGCATTCTTAAGGCCTGTGCCGAGTCCCCCGGCAGATTCCCCCTGTTGAGAGAGCTTGGCTACAGAGAGACTGTTTCGTCTTTTTTGTTTTGCAGTCCTCGGCTCCTCTTTGGTAACAGTGGAGACATTTTTAATATTTTATACTTTATAACAGCAGAAAACCACTTTTCCATGAGTTGTTTATAATGCTCTTACGGGCCCACAGAAAATGGGGTTGATTCAGCAAATGATGACTCGCTTAAACATGCTCTTTCCCTTTTCCTGGGTTGCAGCCGGCCGGGCCGAGGAGCGCCACGACGCTCTTACCTCTCGGTTGTCCGCGACGATGACCAGCTCCACGTACTTGGTCGTCTTGAGGGTGTCTCTTTTGTGCTGGCAAGGTAAACACGGGGTTAATTTCTTGTGGCGCCCCTCCGCCCAGACCCTCGACCTAAAGGGGCTCGTCCTCGCCGTCACGGGCCCCCACACCTCCTTTCCACCCAGAAGTCCGCCTCCAGCCCCAGCGACCCCTGCGGAACCTTCTCGACACGAGGGACCGGTTTCCATTTGTCTGGGAAACCCTGGCCCGGGGATCTCACGTGCCTGCGGAGCACGGGCCGTGAGATCAGAACACGCACATGCAGGGACACGCGGGGAAGCGGGCGGCGGGCCCAGCCTCTCCAGACCAGGAGCCCTTCATGTCCGCCAATGGCTGTACAGGTCGGCCGTGCACGGCACTACAGCAAAGTGGGGAGCAGGGTCCCCTGGGCCTTCCCTTGCCTCTAGGGCCCAGTTTTGTGATTTGAGAACCGTGGAAGAGACCGTGTGTGCAGCAGGACCCGCAGACCCCTTCCGGAGAGACACCGAGCGGGCCCCGCCAGGCCAGTGGGCTTATTTCCCGGGGCCGCCGCCGCCGGAAACCCCGCGCTAGGAGCGGTGGGAGACGGGCGGGGCTGAGCGCGGGGAACAGCCAGGCAAGGAAGAGACGTTGGGAGGAAAATGAGAGAGGAACAAAAAGGAAAAAAAAAAAAAACCCCAGAAAGAAACAGTGTCAGGAAAAGAAAACGCCACCAGAGAAAAGGGGTTTGGTAGGAGTGAAACGGTGCCGAGGAATGTGGTGGACACTGCATATCCCAGGGGGAGGACAGGGAGGACCCCCCCCACCCCCCCAACAGGAAGGCATCCTCGGAAGCGGGTTGCGTCTGAATCAGGCTTCCTCAAGACACACTCGCCCTCTTCTGTGAAGTACTGGGAGAATCCCAGAGGTGTTTTGAGGAGAAAAAGAGGAATTCGCGGGGGGGGGGGGGGTCTCAAAAAGCAAACACTGAAAACAAACACACAAAGCCTTCCATCTCTGCGATAAAATGCAGTGGCAGGAGAGGGGGGTGAGCGGGTCGTGGGCCTCACGACCGCACCTCTGGCGTGTGCGTCGGCTGCACACGCCGCCTCACGTGTGACACCTGCACGCCACAGCCACGCTTTCAGACAAAGGCGCAAACGACCAAGGCATGCTTTGCATCAGCTCTCCGGTCACATAATCCTGAGGGAAACATCCTTTATGAAACAAATCCCCGTGCGTCCGGGGTTTCGCAAACAGATCTTCCTAAGAAAGATGTGTGTATCCCGGCACTGTTCCCCCTTGCCGCTGCCCAGCTGTGCTGATTCACGACTTTAGTGTTCCCCCAAAAAATCTGGAACCCTTAAGGAGGAAGAAAAAAAAGGCTCCATGAAAAGTATAATTTCCTGAACTTTTATAACATTACAAAAAAAAAGTGTTGTGTTGTCACTATATGTTGTAGGTGTGTTTCATGATGATCAGTATGTATTTATGGGGCAAAACAGATTCGCCTCCGTGGTACCCACTGGGTCCACAAAATGAGACACCTTCTCCAAGAGTGAGGCCCCTGCCCCTCTTCCTCACTGGGGTGCGAAGAAGCAGAAGCCTCCCCGCCCCCCCTCAGTTCCCTGCTAACCGTGAACAGATCCAGCTAACTGGAGAGCAGGAAATAAAGCTCTGAACATGGAAACATGAGTTCATCTCCCTTTGGACAACCCCTAGAGAGGGTGCCGGTCACTTCACATGTTCACAGCTTTGGGTGGCCGGGGGTTGAGGCCGACACGGCCAGGGGACGTTTCCCAGCAGCCTCGGCTCACCGTGGAGGAAACGCGTGATTCCAGACCACGAAAACACACACGTCAGCACAGTTTCCCTGCCTCTGCAGTTTTCGGGAGTCCAGACTTTCTCATGAGTCAGAGAACTGCAAGCTCAGAGAGCCGCTAACCGCACTGTAATAAAAAGCCCTCCGGGAGTGGCCGGCCCGCAGCCGTGGGGGGCAGCGGGCGGGGGGGGGGGAAGGCGGGTGGTGGTGGGGGTTCTTCTGTCAGCTGCGCCCCGAGAGAGCCTCAGACGACCTCCCTGTGGTTTCCACCTATGTTGGCTGCCCAGTTTAAACAACTCACGCTTAAAATTTCTGACATGCAGAGCAACATTTGAAACTGGTTGTCTGATTAATTTTTTTTTTATTTTTGGGGTTAAAAACCAACGCCCTTCCACAAAGAGACAGGAACTTAAGCCTCTGGGAACGGCCCGGGGGCCTCTGCTCCAGGCTGGAGGCTGAGGCGCTCCTGGAATCCTGTTCCAGAGGGAAGGAGTTCCTGGGCCTCTCCAGTTCCCAGAGACAGAGTCCCCCCCCCACCCCCCACCGAATGCGCTGCATCGAGGACTCTGGCGCTGGAAACTTAAGTTAGGAAAGTGCTGTTGAGATTAGGATGCCACCAAATTCTCATTGTGATGCCTTCCTCCTACGGGCCGGACTGCCTGTGTGTCGCTCCCTCGTCCCGCAGACGCCCACCGGGGGCTGCCTGCGTGCCAGGCGCTGGGCTGGGACCTAGGGCTAAAGGGACGGACCAGAGGCCCGAGGCGCGGCCCTCAGGGAGCGCACACTCTGGGGCGGGGGTGGGGTGACCATGAAGAATCAACAAAAAATCAAGCGCAGGCTGTGAGAAGGTCCGCAAAGGAGAGGGACAGGGCTCTCCAACTGGGAGGAAGACCGGGCGAGGGGCTGAGCGGAGGCCTGAGGAGGAGGTGCGGGGGGGGATGGGGGGAAAAGGGGGTGGGAACGGTGTTTCAGATGGATGGAACGGTGACGGCGCCAGTCCTGAGGGTGGAGGGGCCCTGGCGTGTCGAAGCAGCTGGCAGACAGCTGGCGTCTCCAGAGCCAGCAGAGCGCGCAGCCGACTCCAGGCCGCAGACGTGGACGGGGCTGGGGCTGCACCCGGGAAGGTCCACTGTAATCAACCGGTCCAAGTGCCGCCGGGCGGTGGTGGGGAGGGGCGGGGAGCGGGGACCACAGAGGTGCGACAGGAGGCCGGGTGGCGGGAGCCGGAGAGTGGTTGGGGCAGTAACGGCCGAGATCGGCACCCAGAGTCAGGCCGGCCGTGACCCAGCCGGACACCAAAAGCACAGCGACCAGGGAGCCGGGCCGGCGTTTCCCTGGGAGGCACGGCCAGCGAGTTAAACGACTCGAAAGTTGGGGTCACCTTCCCGTGAACGAGGGGAGATCACTGTCGGCTCCAGAGAGGTGGCACGTCTGGACACCAAGTTCGCTTCGTGGATGTTTATAAGCTGAGCCGGGGTCTCCCCCGGGGAAGGCCGTCTCCCCGCCACCCTGGCCTGTGACCTGTGCTGGGGACGAAGCACCGTGATCGGATCTGAGCGGATGCGGCCCCCCGAGGCCGGGCGACCCTACAGGCTGCGGAGCCAACCAGCAAACGAGACAGGCGGCGGGATGAATGGGCTGAAGCTGATGAACCGCACGCTAATGGGAAAGGACTGGAGTCCAAAAACCCGGCGGCACCAGGGAGAGCTGTCACTGACTCATCGGGGTTTTAATCGATTCAGGACTCAGCAGGAGTCCGCACCTGCAGCTGCTGGAGCTGAAGCTCACACTGACAGATGCCGAGCCCGGGCCGGGGGAGGGAGTGGGACTGCTGGCGGCTCTCCACCCGGAGCCTGGAGAGTGACCCGGGCGGGGAGAGGCCGAGCGGCGGCCCCTTCGCGGGGGCACGGAGCTGAGGAGGGCCACGCTGGGGAGGAGTTCCACCTGCCTGCTCTCGCCCGTGGGTCTTCGGATGGTCCTGCCTAGTTCCTGGTGTACAGCCGTCCTGGGGCTCTGCAGACAACCCACATGACTGTCACCGTTTCTACCACCACCGGCACTGGGCTTCCACTGGAGATGCCCGCCTGTCCAGAACCTCAGAACTGTGGTGCGGGGCCACGCCGCGGCGGCTGCCCTTGGGGAGACACAACAGTGTCACCCTGACACCCATCCTCTTTGTAGTGGGTAGCCAAAGCGAACGCCGCTTTCTAGAAAAAGAAGACATTGGCTCTTACATTTGACTCATCGTTTTCCCTACTAATGGAGGGGAAAATAGCACAGATTGTCCCTAAAGAAAGGATAATTTAAAACTAATGTGCCTGTGCCTCTGGGAGGTATTACGTGATTTTTTCCAGTAGC
The DNA here is from genome assembly GCF_019186645.2 of Phyllostomus hastatus. NCBI lineage: Eukaryota > Metazoa > Chordata > Mammalia > Chiroptera > Phyllostomidae > Phyllostomus > Phyllostomus hastatus. The sequence continues at coordinate 31,466,792 of NW_025334004.1, forward strand.
AGATTTGCCGAGCCTCTGCCTTCCTTCCGGCTGGCCGAGGCCAAGGTTAGAATGAGTGTGCTTTCTGGAGCGCGGCTGGTGGGGAGGGGCGGGGACGGGAGGGGCGCGCAGCTGGGGAGCTCGGTGACCAGGGCTCTTCGGGCCGGCCTCGCAGATCCGCAGAACAGAGACCGGGCAGAGCAGCTCTGATCGCGGGCGCCTGCCGAGATCTGCTGGAAAGCCTGGTGAAAATGACAGACCACAGCTCAGCCTGTATTACGGCCAGTGCGTGCCCCGAGTCCGGGTTTCTCCTGCTGCTCGGCGAGCAAAACCTCAGTCTCCAAGCCGATGTTTGCCACAGTTACCATTTCGCTGGGGCAGAAAAACGCTGGGCAGACGCCCATGCAGTTGTTGACGCACAGCGTAAACAAGGTCAGCTTCAGTCACGCTGATTTTGGGGCATAAAGTAAAGGCAGCGTGGGCGAGGCAGGGGAGCAGCGAGGAACTTGAACGTGCCCCGCTCCTGTCCCCCACAGGTGCCACCCCAGACTACCCGGCACCTCATTCCGGTTCCCAAACACTCCACGTACCGAGGATTGCTCTTTGCATCATGTTCATGATGTAATTGCCCTTTCAGTCAAGGACACTTGCTCTTCCGTGAGAACACTGACAACTGTTTCCAGAGAGAAATATTGAGGACCAGCCGAACTGCCTCGGATGCCTTCCCTTTCCAATTTGAAGGTTCATTTCCACTTCAGTATGCGTTATTAGCAACACCACACTTTTATTCGGGTTTCTGGCATGTCCCCTTCAAACCGAAATGGCTGGAAATTGCCGTGCCAATCACGGTTGAGGGAGCTGTAGACTTAGTCAAAAAGCTGCAACGTGGCCGCGGGGCACGGCCCACGCTCCCACTTCTCCCCGAGACGCCAGGGCACGGGAGCCTCGTCCCAACGGCCGGGTCACAAATCTTGGAACGCGGACGACGCCTGGCCCTCACCGCACTCAAAGCAAAGCCCCTCCGGGGACAACGTGCCAACCGCTGGCTCGTCCGGGGCGTGCGAACGCGCGGGAAGTCGGGGTCACGCGGGCAGACAGGAGGGATGCGGAGTTCAAGTGCAAAGCCCTGACCGGTCGGGCCGAGGTGAGGGGCACTCACACGGCCCCCAGTTGCGGGGGGACCTTGGAAGGACGGGAGGAAATCGCTTAGGACACTAACGTTCACTGTGTGAACTTAGAAAAGTTACGTAGGAGGGACCAAAGGAAGACTATTTATGAAGTGTGTGACGTGGGGCAGCTCAGTGCTGAGTCGGGGAAGGCAGCCTGTGTTCGCTGGGAGCTTGGGGACATGCCCTGCGGCCCCTGCTCCCTCCCTCCAGTGCAGGTGCAAGAGACGCCACAGCTACGGACTCCAGACCCCTTGTCCCCAGATGGGAAAGCAGGAAACTGAGCCGGGTTCCCGTGGTGCCCGCTTCGTTTCGGGGCCTCTGGACAGACGTGGGGCACGGCTGCCTGGTCCTTTCTAGGGCTGCCCCGCCTGGCCCGTGGGCCGCGGGCGACACAGGAGGGGAAAGGGCCCGGCAGCCCCTTTGGGGAGGTTTCACGACGATTTCCCTCGGGGTGTCAGGCCCCCCTGTGTCTGCCCACTTGGCAGGGAGAGAGATCCTGCCCGGGCTGGAGGAGAAGAGAAGACCTCACAGAAGCAGACCCAGGGACAGACAACCAGAAAACCCAGCCCGCTGGGGCAGTCCCAGCAGGTAAGCAGGACGGGCGCCAGCTGCGTGGGCTGGGGGAGCGACGCCCCTTAGCCACACCCCCTGACAGACCCCAGTCACCTCCGCAGGGCCAGGCGGCGAAGCCTGGGAGTGTTGTGCGGTCATCGGGAAGACCCCAGCTGTGACGCAGACCACGTACAAAGAAACACCCCTTTCCTCCCCCGCCGCAGAGCGCAGAGGGGCTGTCTGAGAGCCGTGGTCGGGTCCCTTTGCTCACCACGGCGGGCACAGACCCGCGTCTGGCCCACGGGGGCTCTCAGTGAAGCCGTAATCAACGGTCCCTTTGTCCTCCTCCGAGCCCCACTTTCCCAGCTCAGGTCCGATTGTGAAGTCAAGGTGGGGGTTTCCGTGTGTGAGGATGCTCAGCCCGCGGGACACGCACCCCCCCCCCCCCCGCTTCTGCCCCAGGTAAACCGGGTGACTCCACCCCCGACACAGCACCCGGATGGGAAAATTCCTCCAGGTGTGCTAACACTGGGTGTCCCCAGCTGGCGCCCCCAGGTCCCCAGAAACATGACTTCGGGTTTCCCTCCTACCCTTCTGGCCCACGTCCGGGAGGGTGGTGGGGGGCTGCTGGCCGCGGCGAGGCCGGAGACGTTGTGGTGTAATCCGCACGACCCCCAGACGCCCTTCAGGGTGGCTGCCGGGAGGAGCTTGTATCTGCTGGTCACGTTTTCCATTGGTTCTAGGACGTAGGTTTTGTTTTCAAATGTGATCAGTCCCCTGTTGAAAAAGAAATAAACAAAATATGTAACTTTTCAGGGCAGCTGCTTGTTTATGGCGGAGACAGAGAATGGAAGGAGAAATAACCAATTTATTGATATGCTCAGGCCTCAGTGGGAAAAGACATTCATTTTGCAGAGCTTGTGAAAAGTGAGCCTGAGAAATCTTTTGTTTCAAATACTTTCTGGTAAAAAAAATAGACTATGTTTAGTCTTTATATATTTTTTATTTTTTTACTTCTCAAATACACATTGCTGAGTAAAAGACTTGGGAGAAAACACGTTTCGCCTGCTTGGAAAACGACGACAGCGCTACCACGGATCGTTGGTCATTGGTTCCCACGGTCATCATTGATGTGACTCGGGACGGGTGCCGAAACGGCCGAGGACCGAACGATGGAGCGTTCTCTCCTTCGGGCGGCGCCCTGACTCGCACACGCCCCAGCAGGTGCGACCGGTCCCGGGCAAGGGCGAGCACGTGCCGGGCGCTGCAGCGCCTTCTTCTCGTCAGAATGCGACGTGTACGGGGTGTGACGCGCTCTGAGGCCGGCGAGGACTGGGGGGGGACTGCGTGTCTGAGTCAGCGGACAGCACTCATGGGCAAATCATTTTTCTTTAAAGGAGGATTTCCGGCGTCTGGGTTATCCGTCCTGATCCCCATATATCTATGTCAAAGGATTCTGATGTGGGGTTGAGCAGAAACAGATGACTTTTTTGTTTTTACTTATTTGACTTGTGGGAGATGCATGTGCGAAGGCACCGATGTCGGCGGCGCACAAAGCGTCGGAAATGCGTCTGGGAGGCCGGGCTCTGCCCTCGGGGTCATTCTGGCTAAGGGTGGACGCCATTTACAGGGGTGGACACCTTGGGGACCGGTCCCAGCCCCGAGGCTGAGAAGGTGGCCTTTGGAGCCCGACAGTCTGGTTTCAGTTCAAGCTCTGCCATTTACCAGCTGTGTGACCTGGGCCTCTTTGAGCCTCGGTTTCTTCATCTGGGAAACGGGGTAATAATATTAGTTCCCAGGGCTGCCATGTCATCCGTTACAACATTTAGCCTAGCGGAGGTCACAAGCCGGTGCAGAGACGCTGGTGGCCGTCCTGGCAATCGACAAGGGCAGGTGCCTGGTCAGGGCCCGTTGCCCCGCTGCTCCCAGAAGGCCCTAAGCGGTGCTAACGCATCTGCCCACGTGCTGACACACGCGGCCCCTGATATGAAACACAGCCTGAATAAGGATAGAGTACTTGTGGGGATGACGACACCCAAATGAACCGAGCTGACGTTTAGGTTTGGGAACAAAAGAATAAATTCTTTTTAAAAGGGGACAGATTTGCTAAACACTCTGAGTTGCAGAGACAGAAGGTGGCGTTAGGCCTCCAACCTTGGTGCGCAGGTGACCTCCGGGGGCAGGACAGAGCCGAGGCTGTGTCCGGCCCCCTGGAAGTGAGCAGGGGCAGATGGCCTCAGGGGACAGGGACATCGGCCTGTGTGGTGGCTCTCGTTTCTCTCCTTCCCGGTGCGGGACCATCAAGTCCTTGTTCAGAAGGCTCTGTCTGATGTGGACAAAAGGACTTTCTCCGGAGCAGTGGCATTCCGGCAGCAGGGAACCGGCCGTGTGCTGAGGCCACCCCCCATGCCGGCCAGCTTCCGTGACACTGAGCACCTTTCCCCACTAGAGAGACTCACTGAAGTTTCATGCAAAATTCACGTGATTGTAAATACACTTCTGGCGCCGTGACTCAGCCTGCTTTGAGACGTGACCCTCCTTCCTCAGAATCACCCACACACACCCGAGTGCACACCACACACCCGCGTGCACACCACTCATTATGCAGGGGGCCGGGGGGGTCAGCTCTCCGAAGGAGGCCAATGGGCTCCAGGCTTCGGGCACCAGTTCTGACAATGCATCTGGCATCAACCCGCAGCTGGGCGTCCAGCTCAATCCTCAAGAAAGAGTCAGAACGCTGGGTGCTCCGTTAGCTCCCTGCAGACCATCCGAACTTGTTCCCAAAGGGGGGCCTGGAAAGGGGTTCCCGTGTCATCCACCACCGCTCACTGATTTCCGCCCTTCGCCGATCCCGTGCTCCGGGATGACCCATCTATCGGCGGCTATTTCATCATTCTGAAATTAGAGGAGAGTGACAGTGTTTCAATGCTCCGATACGGTGGATGGCAGAGGTTCGAAGCAGTGAAATATTTTGGGCACAGCGGGTGCTCACACACGCAGGAACCAATTCCTTACCCGCCCCCCCCCCGCCCCGGTCTATTCTGCCAATCCCGTCTCATGAGGTGTGGTGGGCGGCGGCGGAAATAGGCCGTGCCCCGGAAGCTCGCCCCCACTGGAGAGGTTGGCATGGAGACGTGTGGGATAATGAGAAACCATCGTCGAGCCGGGCTGGGCGGTACCAGCACTCCTACAACCCCTGCCTGCTGAGAGGTGGGGGAGCCAGTGTTGGTGCGGAGGAACCGAGGACTTTTTGACTATTTTGAAACCCCACAGATGGTCTCAGAAAGTCAGCATTGCTGCTGCTGTCTCCTGTGTCCTGCCTCCCCCCGCCCCCTAGCCAGGGACCTCGTGTACCCCTGAGTACGTCATACAGACTTGGCATTGGTCACTGCCTGCGTCCTCTCTCCTTGAAAAGTTCTCGATGGAACAAAACTTGGATTTCTGGTTTAGGAGGACTACTAGGGGATTTTCGTGGATTCAAGTTGATTTTTTAAAGAAAACCCAAATTCAGAAAGAGAACTTGAAACAACAGGCCCGGGAAAGTGGAAGACGAACATACTCGAAGGGGAAAGAGCATACGGCTCAGCTAGAAAAGCAACGTTCCTGCCCTAAAAGGAAAACGGCCCGCACGTTTCATGGTGCGTTACGGCGCTGTCTGTTTTTCACTGGATTTCAGTAAGTGGACGCCGAGTAAAGCATGTCACCAAGTTCTAATCATGAGAAGCAAACTACCGAAAACGTTTTTCTACTTAATGGAAAATTTCTAGAAATCGTTACTTAGTCATAAAAATGTTCTCATATCTCCTTTTCTCTCTCGAGTCATCCAGAGGCCAGATGTTGAGAAACTGGGGTGAAGTCTTCCCCTGCGCTGTACACAACTGGCAGCCGGTCACACCGCCTAATTAAGTGATTGCTTTGGAGTGTCGCGAGTACAATTAATCACTTAGCTCTAGAGATTGCTGGAAACCACGGACTTCAAGGATCCGGGGTTTTGGAGATATGAAATTCTGATGTTCTCACAGCCCTTGCTGGCCCCACGCTAGATAAGCGAATGTAATTTAAGTTGAATGTCATAGATATTTAGTTATGAACTTGGGAGTTGGAAGTGGTTCTGCACGTGGAATTCCAGTCCAGCAGACTTGGAAAGCAGGGTTCTTTCCCCCTCGGCAGAGGGGGCGGAGGAGAGGTTAGAGCACAGTTGGGGAACGTCTGGGAAAGATGAAGACGGAGGACACCTTCCCTAGGAGTGGGCTAGGGGGGTGGGCGTGCCCCCACGGGGACGGGGTGGCCCAGCCCTGTGGCAGGGAGTGGGGCGCGGTGGAGGGAGAGCGGAGGAGGAAGCGGTTGTCCGGGGTGGTGAGGGCCACCGCCGCTGGCGCCCTGCCGCGATCCAGGCTCTGGGCCGTGCCCCTTCACTACCGCCCAGTAGGTCCCCACTGTCATGGGCGTGCGGGGGGGCAGGAGGCAGAGCTGAGCCCCAAGCTGGGCCCCCCACTCTCCCGCCTCCCTCCAGTGCTGTTTTTAAGGGGGTTGTGGTGCCGAGACAGTGGTGCTCAGGGACAAGTGTGACTGAAGCGAAGTCTATCTCAGAGAGACAGATCAGTGCCTTTGAAAACAGGCGGCCTTACTTTACACTGTGAAACCCTGCGGTTTTTCCCTTGGAGGAGATAAAGGGGCATCCGCTCAGACTGTGAGTTGATTTTGTTAGCTTTCAGAGTGCAAAGCCAGGAGGCCGTGTTTCCTCCCGAGAGGTTCCTGCCCCGAAAAATCCAGTTTTTAATCTCTCCGGCAATGGTGCGTCAGGCTAATATCGTGTAGCCTAACGTTCTTACTGTGACTTTCGTTACCTCTGCCAGGCGAGCCAGACAGCGGCGCATGGATTTCTGACCACCTGGTAGAGGGTAACGACCAGAACGAATGAATTATCCTGGCCAGCTCCGGGTTCAGCCGCTGATTTTCTTGGACGAAGAGACGTTGCCCTCAGCGCCTCACGCAGTCGTAATGTCGAAATGCAGTTGGTGTGAGTTTCACTCGGTCCTTTTTTGGAGGGGTCCTGGGTCAAAGCAACAGGCCACCTCGTGTGTGTCTGGTACACAGTGACAGCAGCCACAGGAGCGGGGGCGGGGGGCACATCAGTCATTTCACAGGAAACCGCTCACGTGACATCAAGGCAAATCCCGGCACCCCCCCGCCTCGTGCAGAGCCTGGGCTGTCTCCCGAGAATCACGTGCGGACGTCTCTCCCACGGCCCCGTTTCCGGTGGAGCTGCTAACCAGGCGCGGGGGCGCGGAGCAGAGCTAGAATGTTAAGCTATGAGGGAACACTCTGACGAGGTCTCAGGGACACAGTGACAGCAGTGACCGCGGCCGTGACTGCTGAAGAGCCCTCCCTCGGCTGGGCTCCTTTGCAAAGGAGCAGCTTTGCCAGGAAACAATTCGCCTGCCGTTAATCAATTACTGCACACGACCCAACGGTTTTTAATACAGTCATCGGGCTGTGCCAACATTGCCCCTGTCTGATTCTTGCATATTTTCTTTCAGATTTTTTATTTCTTACATCATTACCTGAGGATATGGATTTTTATTGATTCTAGGGAGGAGGGGGGAAGTGAAGAGGTGGGGGGAGGAAGGGGGAGAGAGAGAGAGGGAGAGAGAGAGAGAGAGAGAGACACTGATGTGAGATAGGAACATCAGTTGGTGGCCTCCCGGACACTCCCCAACCGCGGTCCAGCCGCAACCTTTTGGTTGCCCGGGGTGACGCTCCAACCCACTGGACCACCCGGCCAGGGCTAATTCCTGAACAGTTTCATCATCCCCAAAAGAAACCCTGTGCCCAGTAGCAGTCACTCCTCCCCCACCCACTGTGAACCAGGCTGCTGAATGTGCTATTTCTCTGATATTACTTACAGCAACCCTGTCGGGCAGGCACCGCAAGCCCATGTGAAGAACAGAAGGTCAGTGATGAGGGCCCGAGGTCACTGCAGTGGGTCGAACAGTGTCCCCTCCCCCAATGTGTCCAAGTCCTGACCCCCAGAGGGGACCGTGAGTGTGACCCAGAAGTGGTAAAGAGGAGATCATTCCGGATGTAGGGCATACCCTAAGTTCAGTGACATGTGCCTTCGTGGGAGACAGAGAAGGAGGAGACACAGAGATGTGGGTCGCAGGCCCCGTGGGGACGGAGGCAGAGACTGGAGCAGTCCCTCCAAGGAACACCAGGGCTGAGGAGCTGCGGGGGGCTGGGGGCGGCAGGGGCGATTCTCCCTCGGCGCCCAGAAGGAACAGCATTGCCGACACCTTGAATCAGACTCCCGCCTCCTGGGCCGCGAGAGAATCGAGGTCGGTGGCTCGCAGGAGCCCGTGGCTGTGGGTCACGGCGGCCCCAGGAAACTACCACGGCCCCGCCGCTGGCCCCTCGCCCCGGTCCTCGGCCACCCTGGACGGCTGGCCCCTTCTCCTCGGTCACCGAGAACTTGCGCTGCGGTGGGCTTAGCCGACGTCCGGGAGAGAAACAAACGCCCGAGGCCTGTGCGGAAGGGGGCCTTGAAGGAGACCTGGAGGACGGGGAGGACTGGGGACGCGTGGAGCCCCAGGGGGCCGGGGGGCGGCTCTGGAGGAGCGAGGGTGCGGGTGAGAGGAAGGTCGGCGGAGTGCTCCGAGGGATGCCGGGGACAGGGAGAGAGGCGCAGGCGGGTGGCGGGGCCTTGGAAGGAAGGCAGGGCATGGGACTCCGCGGCTCCCATCTCTGCCTCCACCCTTGACCTTGGCTTCGGGCCTCAGGCCGCACTGTAGCCTCGCCGCTCACCTGTCTACACGCCGCTCACGCCGACTAAAACACTGCCTCTTGTGAGCACTTCAGGTACCCCACTGCCGGGGCCCGCTGCTTCCGTTTTGCTCTGCCTTCCCCCTCCGTGCCGGGGCCTCCGAGGAAAGGACCTGCCCCGTGCACTACGACCCTTGGGGGCCACTCCCAGGATGCCAGCTGCTTTGTCCTGTTCCTCCGTGTCCCTGCCCGAAGCCCTTGCATGTTCCCGGGGCAGCCCTTGGCTGCAGCAATGACCTCCAGGCTGACGCATAACCTTTGACGTGCAGGTTAGCCTGGGTTCCAGTGGGACCCCCCAGCATTCCGGGCCCTTCTGCGGAGCTGCCCCTGTGGTTCTCAGCTCACTACGTCACAGCGCTTACTACAGTGTCGTAAAACGATGCCCCGCCCTGACCGGTGTTAGCTCACTTGTTTGGGGGTCATTCGGCAAAGCGAAAGGCCCCCAGTTTGGTTCCTGGTCACGGCACATGCCTGGGTTGCAGGTTCGGTCCCCGGTCAGAGCACGAATGAGAGGCAACTGATTGATGTTTCTTTCCCTCTTTTTCCTTCCCTTCTCCTCTCTCTAAAAATAAATAAATAAAATCTTAAAAAAAAAAAGAATAAAGCTATCTGGCTGCTTATACCCACAGGGAGAACTTTCCTTCTTCATTTTCGTTTCCCGGCCCCGCTGGCACGGCCCGACCAGACGGCGGTCAGGGTGTGAGTGGGGGATCGATAAGGATCCCTGGGCGTGAAGGCGCGGCTGGGACGTGGGGGCCGTGGGGAGCCCTGTGGTTCTGAGTGCAGGGCGGGGGCGGGGCGGAGGATAGGATCAGGCAGCGTTTCTGAAACACGACCTTCTGGAATGCGCGAGCGGGCCGTGAGGGGAAGGGTGGAGGCAGGAAGCACGGGTGGGAGGCCAGTTAAAGATCTTGGAGCGAGGGTCGATCTGGGGCGGTGACGAGACGTGTTTGGGCAGAGACGGGTGGAAGGGGTGCCGCGTGGCGGTGGGTGGGGGGCGGTGGGCGCAGGGGCCGGAGGGGGCTGTCAGAGAGCCCAGGGCCGAGCCCAGGAGCCTGAGATGGGCGGGGCCTCACCCAGAAGAGAGCCCGCTCAGCAGGGCCGGTCAGCAGGCCCAGAGGAGCTTGGGATTTGGACGTCTCAAGCTTGGAGCGAGACCGGGCCTGGGGGGAGCCGAGACTTGACCTCGGGAGTCCTTCAGGGCGGAGACCTTGGCTCCCTCAGATGTCGGCACAGGATGACGGAAGGAGCGTCTCCACGGGAGGGAGCGCCGGGAGGGAGGACAGCCGTGCAGAGCCCGGGCCAGGGGCCACGTGGCCGGAGGGTTGGAGGGGACCCGCCTCCGGGTAGAGGATGACGCGCTGAAAGGGAAGGCTGGGTCCCAACTGCGCAAAAGGCTCAGTGGGACCGTCCGGAACGAGGAGTCGGCCAGACTTGGGCTTCGGACGGGGTTTTGCCCCTTGTGGCCGAGGGACCACGGGGAGTCGCCTCCTCATCTGTCATCTGAGGAGAGCCGCCTTGGCCTGTGACTCCAGGGAGCATCGTGCAAGAACACACCGAAGCTCCATGCAAACGCAAGGGGTGCCTCTGTCTGGAGGTGGCAGCTGACCCGGGAGGGGGGTGACAAGCATCATGACCTGAGAATCCGCAGCTCGGAGCTGCAGCCCCGGGGGGGAGCCCTGAGGACCGTGCCTCAGGCGGCTGCTCGGTGACACGGTGCCAATGGCAATGGCATCGTCCTGGCCCTCGTGACCGCAGAGGCTGCGATTGCAACGAAGGACAAAGTCTGACATAGCCTGAGTGTCATCATCACGTCACGGAGTACGTGCATGTGCACACACACATGTGAGCACACATGTATGTGCGAGCACCCATGTACGACAGCATGACCACGCACACGAGTGCATGTGTGCCCAGGTGCATGCAAATACCTATGTACAAGTGCATGTGTGTGATAGCATGACTGCACACGTGCATGTGAATACCCACGTGCACACCTGCATACGTCTGGGTACACATGTGACAGTGTGAGTAAGTGCATGTGAGGGTGTGTGAGTGCATGTGTGTGACCGTAGCTGTGTGTGTGAGCACACACGCCTGTGTGCATGCCAGTGCATGCATGTAAGTGCACGTGCGTGGCAGCATGATTGCGTAAGGGCGTGCACACCTTGTGCTCAGGTATCCTAATCCCCACTTAAAAGTGAAGTCATTGTTACGCCCGGCACCCGGTTACATCCAGACACGGCTTCCTCCTCTCTCACGTGACTGCCTGGCTTACGTCTGTCAAATCCCAGGTGGCCCCTTGAGAAGCGGATCCTGGTTTGAAGCCCCAGGCCCGCAGGTGATGGGGACGCGCTCGGCTGAGTCCGGCTGGGGGCGCCCTGAGCCCCCGGCACCAGGTAACGGCGCAGCAGCTGAGCGGGCGGAGCAGGGGGACGGGAAGGACTGGGGACCGTGTCTTCCCTCCCGGAGCTCGTGGCTCTCGGGGGGCTGGGAGGGCGTGGGGATGGGGCATTTACAAATAAAATCAGGTCACGGGGACACGCCTGTTTGGATGCTCCGGGGCTGGACGTCTGTCCCATTACAAGCCACGGCAGGGTCGCTCCTCTGGGGATGGAGCAGGAGCCCCTCCCCACCACATGACAGCCTGACGTCTGCGTGTGCCTGATGCTCCCGGGGGTGCCCGTGGCCTTGGCCGCTCACTAGCGGGGGAGAGGCCCGGAGTGCGGGAGCCAGTGAGAGACCAGATGAGGGAGAACCACAGGCATTCCACGGAAACTGCACCGAGGAGCGGCGAGCATGCCGGACCAACGTCCCCTTCACGGCACAGCGCCACCTCGGGGCCCGAACCTCCCACTGGACTTGGGGTGGGAGGCGGAATCCACGCCAGGGTGGCACTCCTTGTCACGGCCTGTCTTCCACTTCGCACGTCGTCCCCTCCGGGGAAGAGCTGTTTCCTCCTCGACCCCCTTCCTCCTGGCCGCCGCCGCCGGTGCTTTTCCCTCCCCGATCTTTCCCCTCCAGCTTCAGCGGAAGGATGGCTGCCTGCTTCCCTCCGCCCCTCCCCGCGCCGGGACGGTGCTCTGGCCTGCCCGTCTCCGATCCACCCCTTTCGGAGCGAGCACGTGGGCTGTTCCCTCTCTGTCTTTTCTCTGCAGAACTGGAGTCGGCCGGGCTCTCGTTGATGTGTCCCCCCCGTCCCCCCCGGGACACTCGAGTTTCCCCCCACATTCCTACACCCGCACGCATCTTTGGGTCACCCCGTGTTTAACGTCATTCTTCATCCCCCCCTTTTTTTTTTCTCAAAGTCTGCCGGGCCGGTGCTGGGGGAGCTGCATTTCCCCTTGGTTTCTGGCCCCCACTGAGTCCCCTGCTGGAGAGCAGCCCACTGGCCTGAGCACTCCCTCCGGTCCGACGCCCCACCAGCCCGACGCCCCACCGGCCCGACGCCCCACCAGCAAGGACGGCAAGGTCGTGAAGGGGACTCCCCACCTCCCGAATTCTCTGCGGACTTGCCCCGCCCCCTCTGGCAGCAACAGCACAAAAGGCCGGGAAGGGCAAATTCTCGGGGGCGCCGTCTGCAGGCAGCGTCCCCTTCCTGCTCCCGCCCCCTCTTGGGGGTTGACACTGGACGCCACAGCCCTCACTCTCCTGACGTTGCCTGAGATCCCAGCCAAGAGGGCGTCACAGGATTCCTCCCTGCCAGGTTATGGGAGGTGCCAGGTCCCTGCAAGGCATGTCCTCCAAGGGCTGGAGGTCAGAGGTGAATGCTGAGACCCAGACATTCTGCACAATCGGCCGCAGAGACAGGCCTCTCTGCGCGGGCAGAGGCGGGGACCCTGACAATGCCCCTGAGCTCGTGGGGGGCCAGCCTGGGGAGAAGGGTGGGGAGTTTTGACTGACCGAGGGAGGGGCAAGGCCAAGCACAGAGGAGGGCACCTTTGTTCTGCGCGACCGTTACTCTAGGAATCTGCCGCCCAGTTGTTCTCCTTGAGTTCTGAAGCTAACTAGTGAATGTCACTGGCTTGTACACTGTTTGGTGTATCGTAAAAAAGAGCTATTAGGAAGACCTCGGAGACGCCCCTTTTCTCTGTACTGATCAAGAACTGGATATTCTGTAAATCGTCACCTGGAAATTATTTGACCAATGTGGGTGCCTCCGTTTTTGCCAGGTCTCGGTTTTGATCATTTAAAACTTCTTCCTAAAGGCCTGAAAGCTGGTTGGGGCGGGGGGGGGGGGGCGGCGGGTGCTGTTCGTTTCTGAGCGCCCCGGCCCTCACGTGCCCCGCTCCCGGCAGAAGCTCGCTGGTCCTCCTCCACGCACTCACGGCTGCCCTGATTCCTGGCCCCGGGGCTGGGCGCGGGTCACCCTCAGCCTGGCCCAGCGGGTGCGCACAGAACGTGTTAAACCAGGGCGCCGTGTCCACCACTGGCCATGGTGGTTGTTTCAGGGGTGAAGCTATGACCCAATCAGGACCAGTACGGTGCATTTGGGGGACCTTTGCTGAGCTTGAAAAAGGGGCCCTCCTTCTTTTCCTTGTCCTCTGAGCACACAAGGCTGGCGCTGGTCGCAACCCTCAGACGACACAAACTGAACCGTGCCTGAGAAAGCCAGCAGCAGGAGAAGGTGGAGGGGGAGAGAGGACGGACCCTGCGAGCATCGGCTAGGGAGCGGTGCACACAGAGGTGCGGACACGGACACCGTGAGCCCGGGTCAGCTGTGCGCCTGCGAGCCGTTGGCGCCGTCTCCTGTCTGGTCCGGGGAAGTGAGACCCCGTGACTCCCTCTCAGAGCCTTGGAGTGAACAGGAGAAGGGGGAGGTGGTCTGCAGTGGCCGTGCTTAAGACCAGCGCGGTCACTGTCACGGCCATGTACTTACCTGAGTCCAGAACACGTGCTGAGGCTGACCATCGACCCGGGATATCCGTGCACGTGCCCGTGGTAGTAACAGTGACCCTGAAAAAGGAGAAAGGCAGTTCAGCCACAGCATCTTCTCGCCCGCTCCTAATCCAGCAGCTGCCCCGGGTCATCTCCACTTGATTTGAACGATAGAATTTCCTTTTGCATAAAACATTACACGAGGGGTCCTAACATTAAATGCTCAGCCCGATGTGACCCAGCCGGGGTCTACGGCCAGGGTTGGAAATGCACCCCAGGTCCGTTCTTGTCTCTGACACCCTTCAGGAAAGCCGTGGGGCCGAGCGTCCACCAAGTTCAGCCGCACAACCGGCTGTGCCCGCACGGCCAGGCCGCCCTCACCGACCCTCACTCGTGACGAGTTCAGGTGTGCTGCGGGCAGTCACGCACGCCGTGAAATGTAATACAACGAGGGCTACGCCCATGGCTTCTGAAACCAGAAAAGCCGATGAGAGGGAGGGGAGAGGAGAGATCGGGGAACCTCACCGAATCGCCCAATTAAGTAAGAGCGAAACGTCTGACTCGGCAGGAGAGAAAACCTGAAAGGTGTCCTACGTCTGAGTCAAACTCCCTCCGAGATGGGCCTGCGAGGTTCCGCTTCTTTAACAATGTCAGTGTTTGCGAGAAGAAGGCCCAGGATGGACACTTCCTTCTCAGTGCAGACCCGCTTCTGTCCAGAATCAGGGTGAAGTCTGCCATCGAACAAAGGTTACGGGGCAGCCTCAGTGCGGTGGCTGACTGGCCGGAAGTGGCCGAGTACACGCAGCCCTCCTCGCCCAAGTCCGCTGGACGCCACGGGCGTGTGGGGCCCCGCAGCCGAGGGCTGGGCGGTCTGAGGGTAAAGCGAAGTGGACACGGGCTCCAGACTGTCCCTGCTGTGGCCCTGCACGAGGTTCCTTCGCGCACGACAACATCGCTTACTGTGTCCAGGGCGGGGCTCGCTGCCCCGTTGTTCTGCCAACGGAACCGGCATTGCAGGGACCACCTGGCCTTTGCACAGAAAGGGACCAGCAACAATGGTACCGTGGAGGGAGTCGGAGAACCCCGCACCACAGGGGCCACGATGACCCTGTGTCTGAGAGGGCAGGACAGGATCCCGGGGTCATCTGGACCACAGCTAAAGGCGGGGGATGGGAGTGGCGCAGGTTGTTTGTTAAACTGACGCTTTTTTATTGGTTCCGGAAGTTCTTTATACATTCAGGGTATTAGTACTTTGCCTGTTATGTGAGAAATGTCCGTTTAACCTCCTTATTGTACAGCTTCCAGTTCTTATACAGTTGGATCTACCTTCATGCGTGGTGTGCATGGCCTAAGGTGGCTTCGTTCAAGGTCGCCGGCACGTCCACCTTTATTCCCTCCTGTTTCTATAGCATTGCAGTGGGCTCTTTAATCTACCTGGAATTTATTGTTTGGGGGGTGTGAGGTTGGAATTTAACTTCCCCATAACCCAGAAGCCAGCTGTTTCTACCACTTCCTTTCCTTGCTGATCAGAAATGCTGCCTTGTCACATGTTGAGTGTGCACACGTGTATGATCGGAAACGCTGCCTTGTCACACGTCGAGTGGGCATGTCATATGTAGCTTCACGTTTGTGCTCCCCACGCAATTCCACGGAGGCCCACCTTCCCGTGTCCACTCCTGCCAACCGCACCCATCTGAGTTACCATTGGTCTAGACTGCATTTTGACATCAAGATCAAGTTTTTTTCTTAAGATAAATTCACATGCCGCAGAATTCACCTTTTAAATGGACACAGTTTGAATATATTCACGGTGTTGTACAGCCATTGCCACCGTCTCATTCCAAAACATTTTCATTACTCTGAAAAGAAGCCTTCGCCCATCCGCCTAATGGAAACGTCAGGGGTTATCCCCAGGGCCCCTGGCCCAGCCGCAGCCACCACGAGGCCACCTCCTGTGTCTGTGGGTTTGCCTGCCCCACTCACGTCAGCTCCCACTGTGGAATCACGCAGCCCGTGCGTGGCCCCCGTGTCTGGCTTCCTTCCCTGAGCACCCGGATCGAGGCCCACTCATGGTGTAGCAGGTGTCATCAGTATGTGGTCCCTTCCCACACCGGATACAATTCCGTGGCACGGACAGACCAGGTGTTGTTTCCCTGTTTCCCGGTCATCAGACTGGGGGGCGGGGCTGTTTCCACAGTCTGGTTGCTGTGACGCTGCTGCCCTGAACATCTGTGAGCAAGTGTCTGTGTGGGCACACGTCTGCTGTTCTCCTGGGTCCACTCCGGGAGTGGGTGTGTGGTTACGCACCCACGGGTAGAATCGCTGGGCCGCGTGGTAACTGTGCGAATGAATTCCGAAGTGCTTCCCGCCCGGTTTCCCAGAATGCCCGGGGGTTCCCAGTTCTCCAGTCCTCGCCCACCCTGACTGCCTGTCCTTTCGACCCTGCCCATCCCCGTGCGAGCCGGTACCGCCCTGCGGTTTTGGTTTTCATTTCCCTCGTGACTAATGACATGGAGCGTCTTCTCACGTGCTTGTCGGCCATCTGCACGTCTTGTTTGGAGAAACGTTGACTCCGGTCCTCTGCCCACTTTAACGGGCTTATTGTCTGTTCAGTGCCGAGTTGGAAAATTTCTTTATCTACTCTCGATAGTAGACCCTTATCTGACATGAAGTTCACACACATTTTCTTTCATTTTGTGGGTTGTCTTGTCACTCTTTGGATAGTGTTTTTTCAAGTGCAAAAGTTGACCATTTTGACAAAAGCCAAGCAACCTGTTTTTTCCCTTTGGTTGCTCAGCTGTAGGTGCTTATCCCAGAGACCATCAGCTAATCTAAGGTGATGGAGATTTATACCTGTGTTTTCTTGTAAGCGTTTTATAGGTTTAGCTCTCACGTTCATCCCTTTTGTCCACTTGGAGGAAATCTGTGGCTCCCAGAAGGAGCCCGGTTTCATTCTTCTGCCTGCCGATACACAGGGCTCCCCAGAACCATTTGCTAAAAGGCTAATTCTTTCCCCAGTTTTTCTTGGCAACCTTGCTGAAAGCAAGTTTTCCTTTTGTTATTATTCTTTTTTCTTTTTTTTTTCCTCAAAAGCTTCTGGGCTACTCTTGCCTGTTTTCTCCTCTGGTGAATTTTAGAATCAGAATTTGAGTCCTGTGCTGATCTGCGGAGGTTCCCAGGGGGGCTACCTGGCACGTGTAGGTCGATCCGGTCAGAATTTGTAGCTTTACAACAGCTTCCCTGTTTGGGTGCATAGTACCCCTCTCTGTTACTACGCTGTTCTCACGCCCTTCAGTCCAGTTTTAGATTTTTTTTTTCATGTGGCTTCTGGGAATTGTTCATTAGGCTGATGCCTAGCTACTGCGTAGGCTTGTCCATATCATGAGTAGGATCTTTTTTCTGTTATGTCTTCACCATGGGGACCTTTAATGCAAAGAAATACTTTTTTTTTTTAAGTTTCTCTTGTATCAGACCCTCTGCTGAACCGTCCTATCAGCTTAACAGTTTGTAGCACGTCTTGGGTTTTTTGTGTTATTGATCATATCAGCTACAGTGAAAGTTCTGTGAGCTCCTCCCGGACCCCCTACAACACTGCAGAGTGGGCGGGCCGGGTGTCCCGGGTGAAGATGGGGAGGCAGCCGCCCACAGAGGGAAAGCGACACAAAGATGGGGGGGGGCAAAGGGACGCTGTTGGCAGCTCAGGGACGGGGTTGGCTCCTTTTGGCTGGAAGATTCGGGAAGAGCAGGGCCCTTGCACTGCCCTGCCCACCCCCCGCCCAGCCAGGGGGTCCTCTGCATTGAGCGTGTGGCTTAGAAAAACTGCCCGAGGGAGAGTGGCAGGGACAGTGACCATGTGACCAGGCGCTTGCCGTCAGCTGCCTCCCGAGCATCCACGAGAAGTAAGTTCTGCAAGTCCCCCTCTGTCCAGATGGTCTAGCTTGGGTACTTATGGGGGTGTGATGGCAACCCTGTAAACAGAAGGGGATCACGTAACCAGATGGGAAGGCCCCGGGGCCCCTCGGCTCAGGAAGGGGGGTTCGGTCCTGGCCCCGAGCAGCAGTGCCGGAGCTGAGACCGGCGGGGGGGGGTGTGTGAAAGGACAGTGGCGACACTACAGCTCAGGCTGCCCGGGGCAGCGAGAGCCCCGGTTCTAACTGCGGCACACCTTTGGGGATCCCACACACCGCAGACCGAGCCTCATTTTAGGGAAGCAGGAAATGCTGCTACAGGCAGCAGAGCGTTGGTTAAAAGAAGTAAAAACCAAGTGGTAAGCAGAATCTTGTTGACTGACCCCTGAAACTTCACAGTCATTTATTTCCAGTCTCTAATTATTTTTAATAGACTAGTTCTCAAGTGCACTTTCAAATTAAGTGCCCAGGAATATAAGCAGAGTACAAATTAGTATAAAATTAATTTCTGGTCCTTAAGTGGGCCGAAGCGCTGCTCACAGAGGAGGGCTGGGGAGGGTCCGGCTCTCGGAAACCGGCCCTTCCGCCACCCGCCTCCCCCGGCCATGCCCGGCGTCAACCACCGCTTGCCTCTGCCCCTAAATTTCCTCCTGTTTCGCCGTCGCCGGTCGACCAGCAGGCCAGGGCTCACTGCTGACTGATGCAAGCCGTGACTCACTTCTTGGGCGAGTAGGCGTAATCACAAGAACTCCACCTTCCAGATTCTCCAAGACAATTCCAGTTTCACAGAGTTGTTTAATTTTTTTTCCAACACGATTCACTACATGTTCAAACAAATGTGACTTTGTTTGTTATCATGTAGTAACTCACCAGATACATTCACAACAGAGAGAGACGTACCGGTCACCCCACGGCACGGGGTCAGTTGGGGAATTTGATTTCGGGGCGGGTGAAGGAGAGGCGCCCTCCTTTCTCTGGGGGCACAACCCCCTGGTGTGGGGGCTAAGGTGGGGCCTGGGGGAGTGGATTGCAGGGGACATCCCCCCCCCCCGTCAGGGAGCAGGCAGGTGTGTGTCCCCGTGTCCGAGGGCCGGGCTGCCACCTGGGACGGGCGCTCAGCGGCAGGAACCTCCCAGTGGACTCGCCCACAGCTGGCCTGCGGGAGCCACGGCGGCGGGAGACGCAGTGGGCGACCGTCCTGACTCAGGGGGGTCCCGTGCCGCAGGACACGGCGGTCACAGCCATGACCCTGGGAAATGCCCCCACACTGCGTCCCCTTTCCCCTGCCACGAGTGTGTCCACCGTCCTGTCTCATCGTCACGTCTGTAACAGGGCACTGTCCCGTGCAGTCGCCTTCACCTCGTTCTGCTGACCCGATACTTTCTCTTTCTGCCGGCGAAGCGTCACACAGGAAACAGCCCCAAGCACGCACGACCACGAAATTGCATCTTCCCCTTCTTCACAAAACCTCCAACCCTGTATTTTGGGTACTTATTACCTAACCCCATGCATCTCCCCACGCCAGAACAACAAAGTTTCCTCCCGGTCGATATGATCCGTCAGATGCAGTGGTGGGGGGAGAGGACTCCTGAGTCTGAGAACAGTAGCCCCCAACTCAGGGCCGCGTGGGAAGGAAAATCCAGATCCCCCCTCCCCGCCTCCGGCCCCCGGGGGCCCGGAAACAGGCACCTTCTGTGCTCCACTGCTGACAAGGAAGGGCTGACCCCGTGACCGAAAGGGACAGGGAGCAGACAATTTGGGCTGCATGGAGGGGACATCGGGGAAGCGATTGCCCCTTGGGAGGGTCGGAACAGCAGTGCCAACGGGAATGGTATAAATAGGACGATGTTCTAGAAGGTTCGTCAGGCAGGAGAGGGGCCGGGTTAAACCTAGGTGAGATGGGGGAGGGGAGAAAGCATCGGGGTGGCAATGACAGCTTCCGGTGAGAGGAAGGGGGACCTGAGCTGGAGCAGAGTGTGGGGGGGGGGAAGGCGGAGACCGGGGTGTGGGGGGACCAGGGCCGACACGGCGGAGGCCTGAGGGGTAGCGGGCTCCCTGCGAGGGGCCTCGGTCTGCGAGGGGCAGGAAGCCCGGGGGGTCCGCCGACGGAGCTGTGCGTAGAGTGTGGAGGCACTGGAGGGCCGGAACCCACTGTACATCATCGTCAGGGACGCCGGTAATGGGCCCACGCCTGCACACTCACGGCACGTGGGTGGCCCCTGGGTCCCTCCCACCTCCCAGATGCTCTCTGCCCGTTACACGCGGTGACTCCCTAATGCCCACGTGCCCCTTCGTGTTCAGGGCCCCCCGCCCCCCCCCGCAGCAGGCTCTCCTCCTCTGAGGCAGGAAGCCGTCAGCGTGGGTGGGTGGGTGGGTGCGTGCAGGTCCCCCAGCAACACCTGTGACCCAGCCAGTGGACTCCACGCTGACCTCAGCGACGTGGTCCCCGTGTGACGTCGGTCGCAGCACGTTTCCGTGAGTGTTTTCTGTTTTCATACATTTTTCTAATGAGGAGCAGCACGCACAGCAAATGGAAGCTTTCTGGGTGCCTCCCGTGACGCAAGGCCAGGCTCGCTCCCTTCCCCCGCTGCCCGGCCCCCGGCCCCGGCAGCCACCCCTCTCAACTGCCTGCGCCATCCGGCTGGGTTCCGGCCCCTGTTCCCTCCGATCATCTGCAGGCCGCTGCCAGGGGTGTCTTTCAAAGCCCGCACCCGCTCACAGCAGCCCCTCGGTCGGGACCTTCCAACGGCTCTGCAGTGCTCCTCCGTGACAACCGGCGCCACCGCCCTGGCCTCCGACCCCCGCACACTCCGGCTCTTCCCGGTTCCGAGGCGCGCCCTCGCTCCAGGTCAACCGTGGCTTGCCCAAAAAGTCCTTCCCTCTGTCCTCCCCAGCTTCACGCCTCCTCAGTGCTTCCTCAGTCTTCTGTCTGGTGCCCCTGTCCCCTCCTCCAGGCAGCCTTTCCTGATCCTTCAGACCAGATGAGGTTCTCGGGCCTTCTCTGCAGCACACTCAGCACAGGTTTTAATTAGGTTTGTGATTCTTGGAAAAACGTCAGTCTCTTCCCTCTAGCCCGGCGCGGCCCCCTTGTCCTAACGCCTGCTGGACCCTCTGTGGCGGTCACCATGCCCGTCCGTGGAGGTGCCCGTTACCACATGTGCGGTGGACCAGGGCGTGCAGGCGACCTTCTGGGGGGCGACCCCGGCCTTTCCCAGCATTGCCTTCTGGGGTGAAAATAGCACCAGTGCCTCGTGCATTGTCTCCCGCAGGCCTTATCACAGGTGACGATATGAAACACAGCCGCCCCTCAGATGCGGCCAGCAACGCAGAAGGCCACCCATGGTGCGCCCTGTCTGGACACTGGGGAGAGGAAAGGCAAGCCATCGACTCCCAAATGAAAGCCAGCCACCACTCGGCTCGCCAGCCAGCTCATGCTGACTGTAGCAAGATTAAAAAAACAACAAAAGAAAAAAAGAAAAAGAAAAGACAAGAGCCAAAAAGGGGTTTTTATTTTATCTCTCACTCAAATGGAGGAAAATCCGTTCCGTGCTGACTGGAGGGGCAAGGCGATGAGTCAGCACGTTTCTGTCAGTTTCCCGGCTGACTCAGTAAAACCACGCCCCTAGGGCCGCCTCCGTCCACACGCGACAGGTGATACCAGGCCCGGGACCCCCCGGCCGGGTGTCTGCTGGACGGGCCGCTGCCTGGGCCTGTGGGGTTTCCTCAGCTGAGCGCGACTGTCCCCTCCTCACCCTGACAGTGGCCGGCAGCTCAGAAGGGCCCTGAGAGACGGGCAGGCGGGGTGGGGCGGGCAGCTGGGTCGTGAGACAAGCCAGCCTCTGTCTCACTCCCAGACGGTGTGTGCTTGCTGTTCCGAGGGCCTTGGGTGGGGTGGGGCCTGAGCGCCGACCTCCGGTCTCCTGGCCTAGTGAGGGCAGGTTCAAAGGGAGGTGAAGGTCGAGATGCAGCATGGGCTTAATTACCTCCCAGCAAGGGAGCTTCTGGTATGTTCTGTTGGAGGACTCAGCTGAGACCTGGGCAGATGTGAGGCTTCCCGAAATCTCCAACTTCCCCCTGCCCCGCCCCGCGGCTAGCCAAGCCTGGAGACCCACCCTGGGCGGGCTGGGGCTGCAGGTCCTGTCGCTTAGCGTGTCCCTGGGGCGGGGCAGTGGGAAGGGCAGGTCTCCCCCACCACTGAGGGAGGGCGGGCGGGCAGGGGGCTTTCTAAGGCAGGCCTCTGCCCCTCCCCCATTCGCAGGGACCAGGGTTGTCAGTAACGATAAAAGCGATAATTAGGAAATGACCTGCTTTACCCCTAACAATGCCCTTTTTTTTTTTGCCCTAATGTCTGGCTTGTCCGACGTTCATACTAAGAAGGCAAATTTCTTTGGGTGAAGATATCGTATTTTGCCCTGTATGATGTGTACTTTTTGCCCAAATTTTTGAGGGGAAAATAAGTATGTTCATTATACATGGGTGGAGTGATTACACATAATGGGAATAGTGACAGGCATCGTAATCCCGTGTGTAATGCACACGAGACGGGCGTGCGTGTTGTACGCGGCAAATGCAGTGAGCATGTTGTATTTAAATCGAGGATCTTGCAAAAATCCCAGTAGCCAGATTTTAAGTTCTAAATAGATGAGCTGTTTATACTTTAACGGATTCAACCATTTACATATAATGAGATTAATGTGATGACTCATTTTTATCTTATTGTATCTTTCATTTTATATTTTATTCTGCTTCTTTTTGGACTCTTTTCTCTCTTCCTGGCCATCCACTGGGTAGGTGCACTATTTTTATTCACCCTCTATTATTTGAAATTGTACATTTTGTTTTTCTCTTCTGTTTCTGGGTATTCCTAAATTTGTAAGATGCATACTTATTAAAATCTAAAGTTAACCGCATCTCTATTGTTTTCCAGTACAAAATAAATTCTTAAACTGTTTTAAAACTGTTTGCTCATCATGTTTTATTTTTATTTTTATATTTTTAGGGAGAGAGGAAGGGAAGGAGCGAAGAGGGAGAGAAACATCAACGTGAGAGAGGCCACCCATCAACTGGGTGCCCTTCCCACACTTCCCGGATGGGGAGACCAAACCCGCAACCCAGGCATATGCTCTGACCTGGGGAAATCGAACCCACGACCTTTTGACCTTTTGGTTTACGGGATGATGCCTCAACCAACGGAGCCATGCTGGCCCGGGCACTAATCTTGTTTCAAAACATCCAGATGGGGCCGTTATGGCCGTCATCGTTAGCTTGAAGAGTGCATTGAGATTTATTCCCGTGCAAGCGCTCCTCTCGCTGGTGCCTCTGCCGTCTGACCCTTGTGTCTGGCGTCCGCCTCCTTCCTCCCGGGACCTTCTGGGCGCAGGCGATTCTCCCCCGGCGCTGCGGGAAAATGCCTGTCACGCGTGCTTTGTAACGCAGGCCGACTGAGTGCGGCGCTGAGGCCGACGGTGGCGTTCCCCCCGCTCTCTGAAGTCCGGACTCCGCAGCCGGGGACGCCGCGCGCGCTGGCGGCTCCGCGGTCCTCCTGTGCGGATCGGGCCTCTTCCCTCGGGTGGGTTGAGGGCCTCCTGGGGGTCTGCGGGCTCACGCGGAGCCGTCCTGGAGCGGGCTGCTGTGCGGTCTTCCCGCCGGGACTCCCGTCCGCCCTCAGCTCAGGGGCGCCCTCGTCCCGCCGTGTTGAGACGCTGCTTCCTTCCTGCGTTTTCTTTCACCCTGGAATTTCTGTTCGGCCCATTCCGTTCTCTTTAAAACAGTTGTTTTCCCCTGGCTGGCGTAGCTCAGCGGACTGAGCGCGGGCTGCGAACCAAGAGTGTCGCAGGTTCGATTCCCAGCCAGGGCACATGCCTGGGTTGCAGGCCACAGCCCCCAGCAACCAACCGCACATGGATGTTTCTCTCTCTCTCTCTTTCTCCCTCCCTTCCCTCTCTAAAAATAAACAAATAAAATCTTAAAAATAGTTATTTTGTGCTCTGATTTTTCTGTTATCTCGCATTCCTGGCGGTGCTAAGTCTGGTTTCTCCTGTTCACCAGTGCTTGCTCACGGCAGTCTTTTTGGTTGTGTGGTTTGTCATTTTGATTTTGGGCTCATTGTTAAATTTTTTCCTCCTTCTCCTCCCTCCCTCCCTCCTTCCCTTCCCTCCCTCCCTCCCTCCCTCCCTCAGACATCTTACGTAGCCTGGGCTATGGAAACACCCCTGTAGATCGATTTTGGGTTGGCTTCAGCTTGGGCCTGTGGGGCACAGGGCTGCTGATCTGGGGTTCATTTTGGGGTCGATGCATGGACAGCGGTTGCATTCCCACGCAGGGGTTAGAAATCTGGGCACCGGCCCACTCCCTTCCAACCACGCGCTCGTGTAGCGAGCGGGGTTTCAGATGCTCTCTGTGTTACGAGAACGTTCTTCAGTTCAGCACGGCCCTCTTCCTGCCCCTTCTCTGGATGGAGTTGT
The DNA here is from genome assembly GCF_019186645.2 of Phyllostomus hastatus. Taxonomy (NCBI): domain Eukaryota; kingdom Metazoa; phylum Chordata; class Mammalia; order Chiroptera; family Phyllostomidae; genus Phyllostomus; species Phyllostomus hastatus. Next base: position 31,490,561 of record NW_025334004.1, read on the forward strand.
TCTCACCCCTTCTCACCGGGGACGCAACTCCCTGGGGGCCCAGCTTCTGCGGATTCTCCGTCGCAGGTGCCCGCTCTTCTTGTCTCCAACCCCCCAGCACCAGGTCCTCTCTCTGGGCCCTGAACGGCCCTTGGGGGTCCCAAGACCCCCAATCACCAGCCTACTCTTCTGGCCTTGCGTCCCCTCTGCGTTCCTGCCTCCTGACTCCCTCCCACGCTTGACCGGGTGTTGACGACCATCCTTCTGGGCGTCTCTCTGGCCCAGGGTGTCCCTGTGCTCCCTTCAGCCCACCCCCCCTATCGCTGGGGGTCGGGAGGTGTGTGTGCCACGTGCAAACACGTGACAAAGAAACAAGTGCAGCCGTAAAACAGAGAGGCGGCGAGGGCTCACCACAGACCGTGACGACGGCTACCTGACCACACTATGAATGCAATGCCCCTGCTAAGCTTGTCCTTTGAAAACAAACGCCCAGGTTTCCCTGAAACGAGTGACCATCCTCGTCCTCAGAGGGCGGCCACTCTCTCTGAGACCCCACATTCATGCATGGAGGCCAGGATGGGGTGCACAGCAAGCACTTCTTAAAAAGGAACAAATAAAATGAACGTCTTGTCCGAGTTACGTATAAGACCTCTGTAACAACCCCGATATAGCGCCCTATCAACCTGCTGGGTACGTCTGTAGAAGGTGAAGCAGAGTCAGTTTTCCTCTGAATTCTTTAAGGTACTTCCAAGCTGAACACAGTCAAGTTCAGCCCAGGGATGACGGCTTTCTGAGCTGACTCTAACTTTGGAGGGGGTTTCTAGAAGAGATTTGCCCAAACGAGCATCCCACAGTCCTTGGCGGGTGGGTTCAAGGTCAAGCTACAATAAAGCCGTCTCTTCAAGGGCTGTCCCGGCACATACTCGGCCAAGGCCAAGTTCCCCTGGGGTGACGATGGGGTGCTCAGGCACCAAGGGGTGCTCACACTCTCCTCGGGGCCCAGAGGAAGGGGCTGGGAGGCGAGTTTGTTTAGGCTCAAACAGCCCCAGGTGTCACGCACAGCTCTGATGGCTCGTTATCACAGTGGGCCGAACACGCAGGGCTTACCGTGTAGTTTCGAGTGAGGGACACGTCGGTGCCGTCCTGCAGGTAGTGGGTTTCCGTGAAACCGCTGGCAATGAGGCCTCTGTGGGGGGAAAACCATGAAAAGCTGAATGTGGGATCACACCGATATGTCGCTTGTGAATGTTCAGGTTGCAGGGCAGCCAGGGACTGACCCCGCCTCCTGCTTATTTTACAGAAGACCCAGTTTCCCGGCGTCTCCCAAAGGACCTGCGTGGGGCAGGTTATCCTGGGAGAATCGGGGAGATTCAGGCAGGCGGGACTCAGACGTGTGGGCATGGAACACCCCCCACGCAGACCCCCCACCCTCCCACCTTATTCTCCAACACACACGCAGGCGTCTGCACGCCCTGGCATATGCGCCCACAGGCACACACGCACACACACACACTGGGACACACACACATGCTCACTCTTCTCTGAAGAGTGTGAGGATTTCCGAGCAAGGAGAACCGCCCGCCTGGAAGTCCCACTGTGTAGAATGAACAGCGCAGCCGCCTGCCGGGACAATGGCTTTGGACCCACAGTCTTGCCCCTGCGGGTCCCCCAGTGGGTGAGCGGGCGGCCGTCCGTGTTAAAGTGTCAAAGAAGAGTCTAGAACAACACTGCAGGAGGCGAGGGAAAGTAGCGTCCATCACCACCACCCACGTCACGGAGCCCTTCAGCTTCCGGCTTTATCCGCCTGTTCGCTCACCTGTCCATCTGCCCTCAGAAGTGACGCCGCGGGGCCCTTTGCCCCCCACTGCGGCCCCGCCCCCTGCCCAAGATATGTATCTCATTTAATTCTAACAGCACCTAGTATCTGGCTCTGTGGGTTAGATACTACATTTTACCCAATTTAAACAAGGAGACCAAGATACAGGGAGGTTAAGTGACCTGCCCAAGGCAGCACCCCGTGGTTCTGCTCCAGAACTTGGCATTACTCGTGACCGTGTTGTCATGACTTTGGCATTACTCATACCTTTACAAGCGGGTCAAAAGATATTTACTGAGTGCCGGGTGTAGGCCCAGTGCTGAGTGCTGAGTGAATATATGTTCAGTGGAATAATGGATGTATAGATGGATAGATGAATGGGTGGTAGATGGATGGATCAATGAATGGATGATGGATAGGTGAATGGATGGATGAGTGGGTGCATAGACGGGTGGGTGGGTGGATGGATGGATGGATGAATGGATAATGGATGATGAATAGATGGATGCATGGATGATGGGTGGATGGATGATAGACGGGTTAATGAATGGATGGATGGATGATGAATGGATGGATGATGAATAGATAAATGCGTGGATGATGGATGAATGGATGAATGGATGAGGGATGGGTGGATGGATGGATGCATGGATGCATGGATGATAGACAGATTAATGGATGGATGGATGATGGATGGATGGATGGATGGATGATGAATGGATGAGGGATGGATGGATGTGTGGATGATGGATGCATGGATGATGGATGGATTAATGAATGGATGGATGGATGATGGATGGATGGATGGATGAGGGATGCACGGATGGATGAGGAGACGTGAGGAGAACACTGCAGGTACACTCTCGTTTGTCTAGGGCTATCCTCTCCCGCTTGTAAACAGATTTCCTGTCCTCCTTGGGGACTGCAGGTGACACTGAAGGGCGCTCAGTCAAGGCGTTCTGAGCTGTGCGTCTAATGTAAAAGGGGCTGAAAGTCAGAGGTCCCTTGAGAAAACGGGAGAGGCAGGCGGACAATGGCCACATTGGAAATGTGACGGCGATGGACCTGCTGCCTTTAGATTTCCCCAGGGAGGAAATCCAATTAGATAGACTCTCTGTGTCAGCAAATGGAAACAGAAGGTGAATGCATAATTTCATGAGAACATTCTTTTCCCCCCTGCTTATTAGATTAGCTGATCTAACAAGGAACCCTGCTCTTCTCTATACCAGAAAATAAAATCAGGAGTTCATTGTGCTGTTTTTCATTTGTCTTGCTGTTATAAGTGATACCTCCACATTCTCTCATTTAGCCAGTATTTAGTACGCTGGATATCGGGAATACGATACCCCAAGAACTCGCCGTCTAGTGAAGGACAGGCCCGGAGGGTGATCACAACTCCATGATAGAGACACATACACGCAAAGCACGGGGGGGAATTCAAGGGAAGACTTCTAACCCAGAAGCCTGGGGGAGGTGGCACTCATCGTGAAGGATGGGGGAGAAGGGGTCAGGTTGAGAGAGGGTCAGTGAGGTGAAATGTGGGGAGGAGTGAGGAAGAGAACATTCTAGATAGAGGAAACTATGTTCTCAAAGGCACAGAGGGCACAGAAACAGCATGTTAATGGGGACGGGTGCAGGAGATGTAAAACTATATGGAATTTCAAGTTGCTGGGGAGTAATGTTTGAGGTGGGGAGGCATGGCGCTCAGACAGGCAGGCTGGGGACCAATCCTGTAGGTTGCCACGTGTCAGTAACTTTATCCCATGCGACGGGAAGCCATTAGACACAGCGGTGATCTAGCAGACACGAGCTTTGGAGCTACAGGCCACCCGGACAGGCAGGGAGTGGCAGCGGGAAGGGCGGTTAGGAGGAGGCTGGTGTGAGATTTCACGCCAGGGCCCAAACCGGGGTGTGAGCCCTCGGGATGGGAAGTTCAGGGGAGAGGACAGAACTGGAACCTCAGTTTCCAATGGAGACAGGTCATTCATAAAGGAGGGAAGGGACCATACGCTGAATCTCGGCTGTGTTGAGTGTGGGACGTCTGGGAGACGTTCTCTTGGCGATGTCCAGGAAGCAGCTGACCCCGAGAGGCGGAGATTTCGGGAGCAGCTTGAACACAGAGATGGGGCCACTCAAAGACAGGACGCGCTTCCCTGATGAGAAGACAAGTAGAATCTTGTCCTTCCTGGCTGACCATTGCATTTTCCGATTTCTGACCTCAGAGACTTCGGATACACAGGGTCCAGCACAAATAATGCCCCTCGTTTTTATGACAAAACCTTTCATTACAGAACCACCAGCAAGTAATTCTGTAACATAACAACATCACACTCGAGCACACCCTAGGACATTTTGGGTGAAACGTTAAGATTAAAACTATAAATCATTGCACCCATATTACTATCCTACCAACCACACTCACGCAGGTGTTCCTTCTGCCGGACCCTGTCTATGGCTGGAAACGATCATTTAGAATTTACGTTGAATATTATTATGTGCATAATGTTCTTCCTAATAACATTTCTGAAATGATTTGAGTATGGCAATAAAAAAACCCAAATTGGTTTTAGATCAATGTTGAAATTATTCTTCTCTAAATTTACCATTATATAATTTAGTTATCTAGGTTGCACGCGATAGGTTTCATCAATACGACATATTTTACTCCCCGAAGTGCAGGAGAACAAGAAACACCTACTGGCGTCTGCCTGTGGGCGCACTTTCTCCGCCCACCTCACCCCTGTGGAGCGAGTGCTCGTCTCTCCGGTATTCTTCCAGGATTCCGTTACAAGGCTTCCTCTCTTCTACCTCATTTCTCTTTGGCTCGTCTCCTCCCACCTCGGGCTGAGCTCAGGGCAGAAACCAACCCCTGAGCCTAGCACCATGGCTAGCATCCCAGAGGTGCTTAATGAATAAGTGGGTGGCACACACCGAATCATCCTTATGGAAAAGCAACCCAAGCCCTGGCTGGCATGGCTCAGTGGATTGAGCGTCGGCTGCGAACCAAAGCATCGCAGGTTCGATTCCTAGTCAGGGCACATGCCTGGATTGCGGGCCGGGTCCCCAGTGGGGGTCACATGAGAGGCAACCACACATTGATGTTTCTTTCTCTCTCTTTCTTCCTCCCTTCCCCTCTCTAAAAATAAATAAATAAAATCTTGAAAAAAAAGAAAAGCAAAGCAACCCAAGTTGCACAGAATGTGTTCCCACCAACCGGGTCAAATAAAATGAAAAGAAATGTGGTTCAACACTGTGGGCCCTGATCGTGGAGGCGGGGGTGGGTGGGGGGTTCAGACAGTCACATTCACTCTGTTGCTATTTCAACCACGTCAAGGGCTGCCAGGTCCTCGACACAGGCCCTGACACCTGGGCGTCAATTCTAGAGCCACTGAGACGAGGAAAACAGGGGAAGAGGAGCTGTGAGATCGGCATCGATCACTCAGGATGAGGAAAAACGCAGTGATGACAGGCCCGTGTTTTCCGATCGTTTCGTGGGAGACCGCCCGCGTGGGCGTGTACAGTTGAGTCATTCTGTGCGGGGGGGGGGGCGGGGAGCACGCAAAGGCCCCAGCAGGGGGTCCGGTCGGCCGGCTGCGCCCGCAGGCACTCCCACCCCTCGGTGGGTGAGAGCCGGGCTTCTGTGACCTCCCCGGCAAGCCCACTTGGTATTCACAGGCTCCAACTCAGTTTTCTGCCGAAGATTTACTTCGCCACAGGTTGTTATTATCCCACAAATTACCAAATCACTCATACGTGCATTTGGGTAATGATGTTCTCTCACGAGGACGTGGAGATGCAGCGAGGAATATATATTCCTGGGGGGATAAACTGCCCGGCGCTTCCACGAGACACAGCGCACAATAAACACCATAATTAAAAATCATGATGTGATGTGCCTAGTTCTGAGGATAAATGCCCTTCATTAAAACGATCTGTTCCTCAACCGCAGCTAAATAAAGGCAGAGAAAACGGGCCTGGACCCAGGCTGGGCACGCTGCCTGCCCAGGGATCTCATTCCGGTCGGCGGCGAAAGCTCTCCACTGGCCGAGTCCTGGGCTCTGAACGCCGGCCCCGTCGGCTCTCCTGGCCCTTTCACCGCGATCAGACAACTGAGCAAGTCTCCATGGAGACGGCACGTCGAGGGGTGACATGACAGGAGGAAATGAACAATAGGGGAAAGGGTAGAGACCGGGCATTGTCTACTTCTCGGCTCCTATTTCCTTCAGAATCGATCTTTGCAACTATGTGTGCTCTTTGTTTTCCGCGTGGGAAAGTCACCCTGGTAAGTAACACAAGCTCCAGGTTCCTGATCTGGGGAGTGGGAGCAAAGTACCGGCTCTGTCACTGTCCCTGTGTTGTGTCCCCAGCATCACCATCTATCTCCCTCCTGGCGCTGCGACTGTGGGCTGGGTGCGCCAGGCCTGGCGACACCTGCCCTTCAGGTGCATTTTCTGCATTGATCTTGGCACGGACCCTGCGGTTATCATCGGCACGACAAGGAAGGGGGAACTACTCAGAGAGGCCAAGTGACTTGTCCAGAGCCTCACAGCCGAGCCCGCAGAGACTGAACTCGGCTCTCTTTGGGTCCAAAGTCAGCTCGTCCTGACCGCTGGGCGATGCTGCCGCGCCAGGAAGCAGTGTCAGCACGTGGTTTCAGAGAGACTGAAAATGAGCAGCAGCAAACCGTCCTCCATCTTTTCCCTGAAATTATTATTCTCGCAGTGCACAATGGGGCTTAACGCTATGCCTCTCAGCACCCAATTCGATTTAGCTACAAAATCCAAATTATTTTTGGTTATAATTTCAGCATTTTGGGATCCTGACTATTTAGAACTCTACATCTGTAAGAAGAATGGGACATTCACACTCGATTTCCTCTTGTTATTCTCCATTTTCTAAAATTCTCAAAATAATCAAAACAACTTGTTTGTTTTTTTTTTTCCCCTGGGATTGAAAAAAAAAAAGTTCCCTTTCCCCAGCTCTTTCTCATTTAGTTTCACAAAGTATAATAAATAAAACTGTTGATACAGCATTTTGGAAACTGTAGGGGACAATTTAGTTTCCTGCAAAATAATCTCTTAATATACTGCTTCCAAGTTAAGCCGTAAATACACAGAAGTTTGGACCCAACCGTGCGGCGGCACTGACACTGAAGTATGTTATTACTACTCTTCGGGACTGCCCCGATGACCCCGTCCGTCCCCAGAGTAGACGCGTCACACTCGGAGACGCGGTGGCAATCTGTGTGAGGACCGTAGGGCTGATTTGCCGATTGCATCTTCCAGTGGAAACACACGAGCCGGCGGAAAACGAGGGGCCCTTGACCGCAGCGAGCTCCACGGTGTCTCTCTACACCGGCCTAACGCTTTGGGCTACGTTCTCCCCCTTTTCATGAGCCTCTGCAGCTCCAAAGGCTTTGGGGGCGGGGCTCACGACGGCTCCAGTTTGTTCTTGATGTGCTATGACTGTCTTCACAATATGAGACTTACCAAATTTTATGAGGACAATTTGTAGAACTAGAAGGATGTAAGACAGAGAGGAAAAGTTGAAAACTCAATAAATGATTATTCCCCAAGATCCATCAAGCCCCCCACCCGCCTTAGAAGGGATCACAAGAATTATAGAGCTTAGCCATCGTCACATGATCCTGCCAACCTAGGTCACAACAGGCATTTCTCCTAAGCTTCAGAGTATCCTTCTTGCTTTTGCCATTGAGGGGAGCTGCACCCGTGGTTACCACCCGTCTGAGCTCTTCCTAACACGCTTTGCACGCACGGTTTTGTTTCACTTTTACAACGACCGCAGTGGGTAGGTGCCCACTGGAGATGAGGAACCGAGGCCCAGAGGGGTTAAGGGACTTGTGGAGGGTCACACAGCTGGTACTGTAGAGTCTGACCTCAGAGTCCACACCCGTACTGACACACTTGCGTGACTTCCGTGTCAGGCTTTCATTGTGTTTTTCTGCTCATCTCTCTTTAAACGGTCACTCCATTATATACATCAATGCCCGACCTTGAAAACAATTAGAAAGACATTACAGCTTGGGTTGTGTGGATGGTCTGTCCGCTTCCCGTCTATTACCATGGGATCCAAATGGAGAAGAGCAACGAGGTCCCGCAAATCAGAGGTCGTCGCCTCTGGAGCGAGGGAGAATCACCCGAGCGTGTCTGGTGGTTTCACGCGTGGGGGTGTGGGGAAGGTCAGCACGACGCTACACACGAAGGTGCACGAATGTAGTCGTGCCAATGAATGAAAAACCAAGCTCAGCCCTGACCAGTGTGGCTTGGTTGGTTGGGCGTCGTCCTGCAAAGTGAAAGGTCGCCGGTTCTATTCCCGGTCAGGGCACAGGCCTGGGTTGCAGGTTTGGCCCCCAGGCCGGGATGTGCGGGAGAGGCAAACGATCGATGTTTCTCTCTGACGTCCATGTTTCCCTCCCTCTCTTTCTCCCTCCCTTCCTCCCTCTCTAAAATCAATCAATCAATCAATCTCAGAAAAAATCCCGCTCATGTACCTTTATCCATCTGTGCCAAACATCCAAACTGTAGCTGACAACGATGCAGTAGGCTTGCCCCATCTCGTCCCAGTTGCTGATCCATGTCGCCTTGCAAGTGATACTTCGGGGCCCCGTGGTCTGCTCACGGAACCCCGTGGTCTGCGGTGCCGCAGGACGTGTTACGACCGGCGGGTTCTGAGCCCTTACAGAGCACTGCGAGGGTGACACAGGGCCGCTTTGTGGGTATAGAGGCTGGGCGCAGAGGGGTTAGGAAGTCTGCCCAAGTGACAATGGACGGAGGCTGTTGGATGCCAACATACCTAACACCTGGCCTTCGGTCGTCACTCCAATGTGGAAGGACATTCCTCGGCCCCCTCCCGTCCTGTTGTCCTGTTGAATTCTTGGCGGGTCATGTTAAGAAATGCCTTTACCTGACGGAATTACTGAACACAGCACATAAGGGAATCAGAGGTGAGGAACAGGCTCTCCCTGTGGGTGCAGGGCTGCAAGGTTTGGGGTGGGGGGGGTTTGTCACTGCCGAGGCCCCGCCCACCGGCCAGTTCCTGGCTCCCGACGGGCCGCCAGTCCGTGTCTGCAGAACAGCTGGGCTGATACAGTTTCAGACCCGGAGACACATCTACCTTCCAAGCACCCCTTCGGCAGCCGTGCAGCCAACCGCGGCTGAGAGCAATCTGGCTCTGCCGCTCTCTTCTCTCGTGACCTTGGACATGAAGTTTGACCTCATCATACCGGAGCGTCCTCACCTGCCAGGGGGGGTCATGCACGCACCTCGCAGGGCTCTAGTGAAGATAACGCTTGTGGAACACTTGAAAACACGCCCGGCCCCGACTCTGCGCTCACTGATGTGAGCGACCGTTATCGTTAATGAACCTGTCGGCGCCCGTCATCCGTCTGGCCCTCCGTCTCTGGTCCACGTTGCCATTTCTGTCGCCCGAACTTCTGCGACAGCGACAGCCGCCACATCGGTCTCCTGTGCTCCCGCTGGTCCCATTCGAGTCCATGTTTCACGCCATGGCTGGCATGTCAAGTTTTTAAAACAAAAGTCCGATCACGTGACCCCTCCACCTTCAATACTGCGCCGCTTCTTCCAGAGCCCCGAGCGAAACTCAGATTCCGCAGCGCGGACTGGCCCCTGCCTCCCTCTCTGCGCGTCCTCGCCTAGGCACCGCGCCTCCACCCTTCTAATGGTGGTCTGGGACATCCCCCCCCTTCCCTGCCTGCCCCTTGTGATAGCTGCTTGTCCTTTGTGACCCCCCCCAACCGCCCGCTTCCTTGTAGGATCCCTTACGGTCCCTGGGGCTCTCATCACTGCTTATTTGCGCTGTGACTAGAGGTTTGGACCCCAATTAGGGCAGGGCCTCCCGTGTGATCTTCTCTCTGTATCTATAGCCCTTGGATGAGGGTCTGGAACCTAGCAGGTGCTCAATAAACACCTTTTGAAGGAATGTAACCATCAGAAATGAGAAAGACACATCAAAGGCACTTATGGGCAATCCAGGGCCATTATTGGTTTGCTGCAGCTTTGGGGCTGGAGAAGGAGGTTTTTCCTTGTCCGAAACCAACACCACCAACACCCACACACACGCCGACAGCCCGGCAGATAAAAGAGACGTGGACCATTCAAGGTTCCACCACCTAGACCAGGTCTAGCCTTCTGCTCACACCGTCGAGCAAATGATATACTTAAAAAAAAAAAAAAGATCGAAGAGCATTTTCTCAATTTCTAGCATGAAAAAAGAAAAGTCTAGCCCGATGATCTGGAACCACTACATCAACACAGCTTTTAATTTTCAGACGCAGCTTCGACCCTGAAGACTGAAATGGCTGGGGCCCGTGTGCGCCGCGCTCACGCCAGCGGCCGCGGGAGGGGGTGCTGCATCGACCGCATCCTCTTTTCGCCCAAGGCCGGGAGCCCGGCGAGGCGGCGGTCGGCCGGTCCCTGAGCTGTTCCACAGAGGGCCGGACGAGGTTCAGCCCGTTTTCCTCACCAGCACCGCTCGCCGAGACACTTTTATTAATTGGTGCTCTGAGGCAAGAGGGGGTTTTCCTGGCCTCGCGGAAGCCGGCCCACCCGCCGGCTCCCGGGCAGACGTGCGGACCGGCCAGCTGGGCTCTCTTAAAACCTGACCTACGTTGAACCAAACTCACAGAATGTTTGTTAGGTCAAATTTGTTCTCTTCTGCTTACGCAAAGACAGCTCCGTTCTGCAAATTCCGCAGCCTTGCGGCCAAGAGGCAGATGCCAGGAGTGACCTCGGGGTGGGTGCGGGGGAAAGACCCTAACTTTCCCGAGTTCTCTCAGTCAGCCGCTGTACTGCTGCTCAGACCCTCTCAGGGCACCAAGCAGTGTGCCTGGGTTTGGGTAAGGACGCCTGTCTCTTTTCAATTTATTTTTTAACGGCCAACCTGCTGTGCCGAGGCTGCAGGCAGAGCTACACCCTCGCTCCGGGGTCGGGGCCACCTCTGCCTGCTCAGACCCCAGAGGCTGAGCCAGAGAGATCCCCCAAAGCCCCGTGCTCCTGCCAGCACGTACTGGCACCAGCCTCTCTGCCTGTGAGAGATCCATTCAGAAAGTACGTATCTTTGGGACGAGGAAGGGTTGTCCAAACATAAAACTTGAAGCTAAGAAAATGTACCCGATCTGAATTCTAGCTGCTCTGCGACCTTCATGGGAAGCCTTCTTCTGCTCCTTCTGTTTCTTCTTCTGTTCCTTTTTTTAAGACACCAGCCCTGGCTGGTGTAGCTCAGCGGATTGAGTGCAGGCTGCAAACCAAAGCATCGCAGGTTCGATTCCCAGTCAGGGCACATGCTTGGGTTGCAGGCCATGGCCCCCAGCAACCGCACATTGATGTTTCTCTCTCCCTCTCTTTCTTCCTCCCTTCCCTCTCTAAAAATAAATAAATAAGATCTTTAAAAAAATTTTAAAAAGGTATTAACTTGTTTAAAAAAAAGACACCAGAACACGAAGTACTTGTGCACCCAAGGCGAATATTTCTGTTTCTGGGTAACAAGGCTCAACGTGCTGAGTTGATGGTTTCCTACCCGGTCAGCACTGGTTTTGTTTTTTGTTTTTAAATCATCAGGAAGGGCTTTTGCATGTAGACTTCATGCTCCTGAGACCCCTCTGAGAAGAAGAACCACGCAGCAGCCCCCCGTGACCATGGCCACTGGCAGACTTCCTCTCGGGAGAAGGGCCGTTCCCATCAGTGTCCCCCCCCCGGACTTGAGCTGCCGGCCGCCTCCTGGCGGGCTCTCCAGAGGCAGACGCACACTTCGTACAGGGCCCTCATTTCTCCGGCCACGCCTGCTTTTAACTTACAACAAAGGGCTCCGGCTCATGCTCGCAGCCCATTCCCTACGAGCACGTAAGGAATTGGGTCAGAATGGTGGTTGGGAATATGTTACGTTACTTCCATCAATCTTAGAACAGGGCAGTAGGAACTCCCTTCTCGGCTTCGTTAGCTAAAGGAACACACAACAAAATACGGCCCTGGGTCCTGGAAGACATCTTCCATAAACATCGTGGCCTCAGTTGTAAAATCGGCCAGAAACCATGGCAGGGTGACCCGTGGGCTCACGCTGGACGGAAGCACCGGTCCCGCCATTCACGAGGTCTTCCGAGCGCCGTTGCCTCCTGGGCATCCTGGCGTCTTCCTCACGCCGAGGGGGTTTGGACAGGGCTGCCGGCGTGGCGGCAGTGGCCGTGGAGCACCAGGCGAAGGAGCAGTGCTTTTCCTTCCGGAGGTGACTTCTCTGCTGCTGAGCCCAACGGCTGTCCTGGGCGCACAGGACGGGCGGACGCCCACTCCACGCCCCCGGCCTACAGCTTCACTTCACGTCTCGGGGTGAACTTCGGCCACGAGAAAGACAAGCGTGCATCCGTATTTCTGGCTTCCCCAGGCACGGATCTGTTTCTCAGATGACAATATTGTGGTTTCTTATTAAGGAAAGAGGAGAATACTTCCTACAGAGAACCCGGCAACCAGAACTCAGATGGGGTTTACGGTTTCATTTTCACACGACGGCCTCGCACGCGAAGTGGGGAGTTGGGATTACATCATGTGCGCTACTAAACTCATGTTCTGGAAACGCGCTCCACAAAGGAGTTCTTCATTAAAAACTGAAATCTTTCCATGTGTCTTGGGGGGAAAAATAGCAAAATATATTGAGGAGGAGGAGGAGGAGGAAGGTACAATGTCACGATTAAAAAATGTAATTTACAATGATCCGCCTCTCAGGAATCTCTCTCCGTAGTTTCACGAAAAAAGTTCTGGGATCACCCACGAGCTTATTGGGTTGGTCCACGCTGCCCAGGGGGTCAGGAAATCCCGGTGTGTCCTGCGCGTTCCGAGGCCGAGGGAATGGACCAGACTAGAACGTGGATGGAATGTCAAGTTAATGCTCTTTGTGTTCTCGCAGGGCGGACGCTTCCACAGTCAAACCGTCCCGTTCTAAATCTCCGGGGTCGGAGCGCTGGTTGGCCCGGGGCAGGTGACGACGGACCTGTCCTGGGCTTATTGTTCACCTCCCCGGCCGTGACAGCAGCACTGGGGTCCCGTAAGAACGTGTCCGTGTTACTTTGAAAATGCATGTTGACATGTGGGGGGTGAGGTGACGTGATGGCCAGTGTCCACTGAAAGTGACTCGGAGAGGCGGGCACCAGGGGGGGCACTGCTGACACGTGGCCACTATAACTCCCTGTGTGTGTGTGTGGGGGGGCTGTCCCGTGTGACGTGGGATGTCTAGCAGTGTCCCCGCCCCTAGGTGCTGGTGACAATCCCCAGCTGTGAACAACCGAGACCGGTTTCCAGACGTGGCCGAATCTCCCCGGGACGCCCAGTCAGCCTCTGCTGAGGGTAACGCGCTCTGATTCCTCCCTCCTGAGGGTGTTTCAAAGGCTTCAGAATGAGAAGCTGCTCAGTCAGAGGAGGAACGAAGGCGCGGAAGCTCGAGCTGCGGATTCCGTCCCCCGGACTGTCGGGGGGACGGTCCCGAGGGGGGTGGCAGCACACGCCAGTGGGACCGGGGCCTCAGGACACCGAGGCGCGCGGACCACCTCAGGCCAGAGAGCCAGCATCTCGGGGGCCCGGGGCCCAGGGAGGCGCATGGGGAACGAGCATCAGTCTCCGATCCCGTGCTCTCCCACTTGCCTTCTCCTTTGCTCTCCCTCCCTCCGTCCCTCCGTCCCCACACAGACCCAGTTGGCTTTCCCTTAGCCAAGGCTCGGTTACACATGCCATGGCCCTGAACCCCGAAACGCTCTGGGGTGCACTTCCTACAAACCGGGCGTTCTCCCACTGGTCACGGCAGGTGGCCCCACGCCAGTCCACGACACCGACGCAGCACGTCCATCTCCTCCTTCCTTCGTGTTTGACCTTGACCGTGGGCGTGGGGGTGCTCCGTGTGGCACTCCAGCTCCTCCCAGGACGGGATCCAGTCTGGGGTCAGGTCCGTGCACCTCCTTTTTTTCTTGTCTAAGTTCGCAGCTTCGAGCAATAATAATCCGCGTGCCATGTGACTCACCCGTTTACCGCGTGCAGCCCGGTGGGGTTCGCTCCGTGCGCAGGGCTGCGCCACCGCCCCGCACAGTCCGATCTCACAGGGCGTCGTCGTCCTCCCTTCGCCTCTGCCCCTGTTCTCCCGAGCCTCAGCCGCCCTGAATCTGAAACATTTCCGAGGCTCTTTTCTTTTTATGATGCTGCCATTTTCCATGATTACCGTCCCCCCTCCTGTAAAGAAACATTCTTTATTTTGGGTATCTTTCCTTCTGATTCCCTGAGGTCATTCATTCTCAACCAAAAGGCTCCCTGGCGGACCCCGTGTCCACCGTAGGCTGTCGGCCACGCGGGGCCTTGGTGCTCATCTGTCCCCGCTGCTGACTGTGCACCTGGTGAAGGTGCTGCCCGCCTTCCCGCCGTGACTCCCGCTGGGGCGTCACGGGGCAGGGCAAGGTCCCCAGGGGCTCCTCACAGAGCGCCCCTCGGGCCCCGGGAGGAGGGACAGCCTGCGGCTCTCGGCCCAGCGCTGAAGCTGCGAGGTGCTCGTCCCAGGCTCCGCTCTGAGCGGCCACCTACCCCAAGGCATCCGACCCATGGGGCGCTGCCTGCTGGCTCACAACCGCTCGTTTTAGTCCGTGGCTGCTTCCAGCCCCCCAGGACCACGGTGGGGGGGGGAGAACGTGCTCCTGGGGGGCGAGCCCGCCTGTGCTTCCCTGGAGGCGGCGCCTCTGTGTGCGGAGCAGCGAGCCCCTTCCCCTCAGGGGCCGCGCTGGAATCGTCGGCTGACCTGCGACGAGCCCCCCCGTCCCCAACCCCTCTGCCTCCTCTCCTGCTCCACCTCAGGCCTGTCGTCCCTTTCCTAGTGTCGCCCGAGCAAACCCCCGTGGGAGCCGCGCCTCCCCTCCCCCGCCAGGTGGGAAGAAGGTGGCAGGGAAGGGGAAGCCGAATCAGCCACTGAGGGACGGAGGCGGAGCGGGAGACGGCTCGTGGGCGACAGGTGACGCGTGGTTCCACGGGGCCCGCTCTCCCTGGGGGCGAAGCACACTTCGGTCGCCCCCCGATTTCTGTGTCTGACGTGGCTGAGGGCTGCAGAGACGGGGCCGAGGGCCTGCCCCCGCCCGGCCAGTGGGTCCATGCTTCTGCTCAGGAGGCTCGGGGTCCGGGTGGGGACCGCCGCCGGAGCCCCAGCCCCGCAGCCATGGGCGGAAACGGCCGCCCGGACCAGGACGACGCTTCCCAGAGAGCCTGAGCCAAAGAACACAGAGCAGCGTGCACGGGTGGGCGGCCGGGCGGGCGGGGGTGTCTTCACAAACAGCGGAGACCCCCACCGAGGGTCGCGCACGCGGCTCCAGGCGGCCCGTCCTCGCAGAGGTCACCGGGTCCCACAGCCAGGCGCCGAGAACCGCCGCTCTCCCAAGCCCGCGCTTGCCGGCTGGCGGGGCACTGCTGCAAACTGTTATTATTATTATTATTTCGTCGTAATGATAACAATTACTCAGAAGAATAAGAACCCAAGCCGGCAAACCATGGGAACACCGAGAGGGGGTTTCTTCGGGCTTTTATTCCAAACATATGTTTCTCGAGCGGTCAGCGCGCGGTGCCAGGAACACAGCGTCGGGTCTGTTTTCCTCCTGCCGCGCACACGGTCTGCTCTGGAGACTGCCAGCGAATGCCCCGCATTCCTCTCCGCTCATCAAAAGCGACCGGGGAACGGCACAAGGAGTTCCGAAGCGCAACCTGGTTACTTCATCTGAGTGGAGTGTGGCGCTCCGGCCACAGGCGCGTGAAGTTGCGCAGGGCCGTGGGGAGGAGGGCTTGCTCCTCTGTGGGACGGTGCGGGGGAGATGCCATGCTGCACAGAATTCTGGGACGCCGGCCCAGCCACTGGCTGCCCGGCACATGGGTCGTGCAGGGCGAGGGAAGACCCTCCACTCCCGTTCTGGCGTTTTACGGGGCCGCGGTGTCGTGGAAGGGAGCTCAGGTGGCTTTCTCTTCCCGCAGGTGGGCAGGGGATTCTAGCACCTTCTCTGGGCAGCAGGGGGCCTGGAAGCCCCCTCCCCAGAGTCGTGGGGATGGAAACCCACACTCTCAGTGTGAGAGCTCAGCACGGAGGAACGGCTGCCCTCGCTCTCACCTCGCGCTCCACGCAGAGCTTCTCCGAGGGAGTTGGTTCGCCAGAGTCCTCAGGCCCAGGGTCAGGGACCCGGGAGGCTAATGAAATAAAACAGACCACGCACTGGGCGAGCTCGCTGATGTCACTCAGCACACATGAGAACCGCGGGACCCTTCCAAGTGAAGCAAGGAACATTCCCGGGGACTCCATCAGCAGGAGCCTGGTGAATTAATACGCATCCGAGGCCTTCTCGGCCCCACCCCGCCCCCGCCTTTGGCTTCAAAGGTTCACAGCTCAAGTGAGAGAGCAAACAGTGCTCTCTGTCCAAAGCCCCGGTTCAAAGTTCTGGCTTTGCTATCCTTCGGCATGGAATTAATTATCACGAGGCCTCTTCGGGGATTCGTTTATATATGATACAAAGTGCACTGTACTGTCATTTTAAATAAAGACCCTAGATGAAATCTAAGACGTGCTAAGGGAAGGGAGAATACAAAACCAGAAATGGCAAGACGATGCAATTTCGAGAGGTCCGAAGCACTGAGCTAGGGCACGGCGTAGCTCGCGTTCAGACTAAGTAAAGAGCTGCGTTAAGTACATTCTGGGTGATTTGTCTGCCAGAGGAATGCGGTTCTTTTGTTTCAACTGCATACAAAGCAATACTGTAACTAAAATATGATCATCTTTAAGCCTAAAATAATGACCTTACAGAAAAGAAATGGGAAGAGAAACTTAATTCATAAGGGCTTTTAAACAAATCTCTGTCTCTTCAAGGAGGGAGATTTTCGTGGTTAAACAGAAGGTGATTCTTAGTGTGATGGCAACAGACCGTACAGTCCTTCCTCCGAGGGTTTGCCCGGATCTGTGGTCCTGGCTCCTGATCTTTCCGAGAAGGGCTCCCTGCATTTAAATGAGCGGCATCCCACGTGGGCAGAGCTGCAGGGAATCTGTCCTTGTGCGATGTGTTAACCAGGAGTGTGCCAAAGCGGAGAGAGAGGAGGACGGGGGCGGGGGTGGAGGTGGGGGAGGGGGGTGGCCTGCTTGAGTGCACTCAGTATCCATTTACGGCCGCACACCGCTCCAGCTGCATTGTGGGACGCGTTTGAGAGCCTTTATGAAAGGAGAGCCCAGGTTGTCCGGAAATACTAAGGAAGTGTACGATAACTTTACCTAGGGGGAAAGAGAAGATAGCGTATGCCTGTTAATGCACAAAAAAGAAAAAGTAAAGAGAAGACAGGAGCTTTGATGCCAGTGAGATGTGGAATGCTGATGATGATTAATGTTACTACTATGGGGTAGAAGCGGCCACCATGTGTGGAGCCCCTACTGTGTGTCCCGAAGAGGGCTGAGCGCACTCTCGTTTAGTTCTGCAAAAGGCTCCCGAGGCCCCAGACTGTGCCGGTTGTGGAGGAGGGACACCGCCCAGCCGGTAAACACCACATGCAGGACTGCGACCTGAATGGGTCCCGCTCCAGACCCAGCTTCAAGGTTTCCCACCGAGGATTCGAGACTCTGATAGGAACAGGTTTGTTTGTTTGTTTTCCCATCTGATTCTTTAAAAGATAAAAGTAAATAACACTTTGGTTGAAGAATCTGGGAAGGAAGCCTGGGGAGAAGCTGGATACAAGTCTGCAGATAAACAGAAGCCAACGCCGTGTAATGAGTGAAATGGCGAAGCCGAGGACTGCCCCGTGCCGGGCTGGACTGCAGCAGGGGACGGCGGGGGGTGCAGCAGGGGACAGCGGGGACTGCAGCAGGGACGGCAGGGGGTGCAGCAGGGGACGGCAGGGGTGTGCAGAAGTGGTTTCCTTACCGGGCTTTTCCCCGCGGCGAGAAAGGAAGGGTTCGCGCGTGGCCGGAGGAGCTTGGATAAGAGCAATGGGCTACTCAGATCTTCTTAAATAAGAATCTCTATGCGTTCACTCAATTTAATGAGTTAACCTCAATTCGAACAACATTTTAGTCTGTGATTTTCCATTTTTTTCCCTAACAATAACTGAGTAAGCTTTTGTGTCTCGTTGATGGCGACCACCGCCGTGAAAAATGGCTGTGTTGCTGTCTCCGCGCCTGCGTCAGACAGAGTCCAGCATCACGGCCGCTCCCAAAGCCTCTGCAAGTGGCATCAACGCTCATGTGTGGACAGTAAACGCAGTCTTGAGTGGTAAAATAACGAACAAACAAAGAACAACAAATACCTCTGTGGTGATCAAGGGCCACATCAGAGGAGTTTCCTTTAAGATAACACGGTCCTGTTACCAATTCACATGTTTATGGAAGTGAGGGACTTTTATCTGTTAAGTGCAAATCCATCAAACATATTAGAAAATAGAGAAAAGTACTCCTTGTATTTCTCCTGGGCTTGCCTAAGTCCTCCCTGAAGGACACCAGTTATTATCATTATTATTTGATAAAAACCTTTAAGAGATTTCTCTGAACAGCAATTGAAAGGAAAACTCACACCGGTGTCAGCATCTCTTTTGTGGAAAAAAAGCAGTATGTTAAAAAGCAATACGTTTCTTCGTATGCTTGTAAAAATGGTTTATTGCTTATTCTCCTTTTGATGATACCAAAAGTACTAGAACACAACCAAACACAGGCTGCAGACAGAGAAACAGAAACGAAAGAACTCAGAAGATAAAATCAGGACATTTGGCAAAGAACGTTCCTGGGAGTAGCAGCAGGGAAGCCGGAGACACAGCGTGCCCATTGCACGTAGATTGGAACTGTTGATACTCACTCCCACAGCCCCCATCCACGTGACTGTGTTTTAATTCACGGGTATAAGTGCAGTGTGGGGGGGGCTCCCACCGCCCCTGTCAAAAGCTGTCCTAAGGACCCACTGAACAGGCATCAGGTCCGAGAGGGAAGTTGACAGTGATAAATGCATCTAGTAAGAAAATAGAAAGATCTCAAATAAACAACCCAACTTGACACCTCAAGGAACTAGAGTGAGAAGAACAAGCTAAGCCCGAAGTTAACAAAAGGGAGGAAATAAAAATTAGAGTGGAAATACATGGAATAAAGACCAGAGAAACAAGAGCGAAGTTTAGCAAAAACTAAGATCTGGTTTTTGAAAAGATAATCAAAATGGACAAATTTTTAGCTACACTACAAAAGTACATAAAGAAAAGACTCAAAGAAAATCGGGAGTGAAAGAAGAGACGGTTGCGATTACTCCTACAGAAAGGTGAAGGGTCGTGGGAGTGCTATGAATAATGACATGCCAACAAAAGGAATGACCTGTAGAAGTGAAGAAATTCCTAGAAACACGCAGCCTCGCAAGACGGAGTCAGGAAGAACACAATGTCTGCACACACCAGGAACAAGGAAGGAGACTGACTCTGTCATGAGAATCCTCGCAACGCAGCAGAGCCCAGGACCAGATGGTTTCACTGGAGAATTCTACCGAACATTTAAAGAAAAATGAATGCCAATCCTTCTCAAGTTGTTCCAGAAAACTGAAGAGAAGGAAACACTCCCAAACTCATTTTAAGAAGCCGGCATTAACCTGATTTCAGAGCCAAATACCGGATGAGGACATTACAAAAAAACTGGAGACGGACACCCCTGATGAATGTAGATGTTGAATATCTCTTTCCACCTGTCGATTGGCCATCTGTACGTCTTCTTCGGGAAGATGCTCTGCCCATTTTTAGTTGTGTTGCTGTGTTTTTTTATTGTTGTTGTCGTTGAACTGTATGAATGCTTTATACATTAACCCCTTATTGGGTGTACAATTTGGAATATCCCCTCCCACTCAGCTGGCTGCCTTCTTGTTTTGTTGATGGTTTCCTCAGCTGCGCACAAGCTTTTCAGTTTATTTTTGCTTTGGTTCCCCTCGCCTCTGAAGCCGGCTCCACAGAAACCAGCGCTCGGGCACCACCACCCATGTCTTCTAGGGATTGCGCGGTTCCAGGCCTCTCCATTTGGGGCGACATGGGTGAACCTCGAGGGCGTGACACCAAGTGAAGTCAGAGGAGAAAGACAAGTACTGAGTAATTTCACTCACATGTGGGAACTAAAAAAGAAACCAATGAACAGAAAACAAAACCAAACCAAACCAAACTTGTTGATACAGAGAAAAGACTGGTGACTGCCAAAGGGAAAGGGGTGGACCATCTGTGGTAGGGCGACGGGCGACAGACTCTCAGAGGTGGTCGTAGGCAAATGTCGAATTGCCACGTTGTGCATGTGCAACTTATATAGTAAAGCCATCCTGTGACTGCGTATGGTGACCCGTGTTCAAACAAACAAACAAACAAACACGCAAAGAACTTCCCCCAAACCAGTCTGAGAGAGGAACTTGAAGCAAGTTAGAAATGTTTGATCGTGTGGGGGAAAACAGGTTGTACCTTCGGAGTGCCAAAACAGTCACACGTGGGCTTTCTGTCTTTTGACTACGTTCAGTGTCGCCCAGTAACTGGTCTTATAAACACCGAGTAACGACCAAAGCCAGACTGGGTGCTGGGGACACAAAGATGCGTTAGACAGGGGCCACGTACTCGAGGGGCGCGTCCAGTCTAGTGGGGTGGCCTTGCTGTCAACGAGGACAAATAAAGTGTCACGGATGCTGCAGCTTGTGGCAGAGGACAGAGCAAGGCTGGAGTCATTATCTGGAACAGGTGCCATAGAGATAGATGAGAGCTTCAGAAAGGTCTCCAGGCCCTGGCTGGAGTGGCTCAGTGGACTGAGTGCTGGCCTCTGAACCAAAGGGTCGCTGGTTCGATTCCCAGTCAGGACACATGCCTGGGTTGTGGGCCAGGTCCCCAGTAGTGGGCAAGAGGCAACCACACATTGATGTTTATCTCCCTCTCTTTCTCTCTACCTTCTCCTCTCTAAAAATAGATAAATAAAATAAACCTTTAAAAAAAAGAAAGGATTCTGACACGTGACAACTGGAGAACTGATAACTCTTCTCAGTGTTCAGAGATGTTCTTTTACAATATCTTGAAACCCATGTGTAGAAGTTATTCTTTAAATAGAAACATTCTTTAGGCTCTAAGGTCTATCTAATATCTTTCCAAAGAATACCGACAATATCGGTATAAATACCAGAAGTTATTTGGGGTTATTCCCTGCCCCTGGTGCCACGGGCAGTGTTTTCTCGTCCTTACAACAAGGCCGGGCCCCGCCGTTACTCTGATTTCCGTGCAAAGGCTGACGCTGGGAGAGGCAGAGAATGCCCTAGAGGCCGTCCGGCCGGGAAGCCGCTGCACAAAGCCGAGAGTCTGGGCTTCCTGACTCCGGGGTTCAAGGTGTAGGCTACAGCCAGGTTGTGGTCAGGAAAACCTTTCGCAGTGTCCTGCACTCAAGACCCAGGCTCGGGACTCTGGGAAAACACATCGACAATCCACCTCGGGCAGCGCACCGTCGGTGGGACGCTCGCGGGTGTGTGTGGGTGACTGTGCTTGGGTGATGCGTAGGTCTAGTCACCACATTCAGAAGAAGGCAGAGGGGAGGCCCTGGACCATGAACCAGGAAAAACTAGGGAAACTGATGTGTGATGGGGAAGCGGGATGATGCCTGCAACACGCCTTCCTCGGTCTGTCTGGGCTGCTGTGCAGAATACAGCAGGCAGGGGGCGCACTGACAGCGGCACTGGGGTGGTCACGGTTCCGGAGGCCGAGTTTCCAGGACCAGGAGGCGGGCATGGCCAGGTGAGGGCCCCGTCCCTGCGAAGAGCAGCCCCCCCCCCACTGCGTCCTCACGCAGCCGAGGGGCGAGGGAGCTCCCTGGGGCCCCTCCTACGAGGGCGCCAATCCCATTCACGAGGGCTCCAGCCCCATGACCGACTCACCCCCAAAGGCCCCTCCTAGTACCGTCACCTTGAAGGGTTAGGATTTAAACATACACATTCTGGGGGGACACCGATGTACAAATCATAGCAATATAATTAATTATTCTCTTTTCTCAAAAAATGCAAGCCCGGCACCTGGTCTGAAAGAATTGAAACCAAGTAGCACAGTGCCTCATTTCCCTCGTATAAATATTTATGAAGTTTCAATTTGCTTTTGCATTAGAAGTTATTGACCTTCCCCCTATTCAATTATAAACCCTTATGGCATCCAAAGAGGCTTCTCAGAAAGGAAGTGAGCGACCAGTAAGCCCATGACTTTGTGGGCTCCCGTCCCCCAGTGTGGCACTGTGCGCCTGGGGAGAGGGCCGCCGTGACCGCGGTCACACTGCGTACACTTGGACTATGGGACCACTGGCCAAAAGCATCTGGAAGAGGAGGAAGTACAGCTGCATTTCAAATGAGGAAATTGTAGGTACTCCTCTGAGCCTGATAATTGAAACAGTGGACACTGTTTCACAGATAAAGCTTTATTAGCTTAGCAACCTAAGAATTAATAAAGTACCTGATGAATTTAAAAGCAGATTGTATTATGCTGGGATTTGGGTCAGGATTTTATTAATTCCTCAAGATAAGTCCAAGAGTTATATTGATTTACATCACAGGGCACCCATGTCCCACTATTTTATCAGTAAGTATATTTGTATATATAGCCTTCCATCCATCTGTCCATCCTTCCTTCCTTCCTTCCTTCCATCCATCTGTCCTTCCTTCCTTCCTTCCTTCCTTCCTTCCTTCCTTCCTTCCTTCCTCCCTCCCCCTCCCTCCCTCCCTCTCACTCGCCCACCCACCCGCCACAGAAACTTCACATAAGTGCCTGTGTCATGCCGGGGGAGTGAAAGACAAACGTGACCAACAAATCGAAGAGGAAAGGGGAGAACCCGGAGCAGAGCCAGGCTGTGGGTCTCACCTCCACATCTCACTGGCTGAAGACCGCAGCTCTGCACCGGCCTTAGCTGGCATCGTGCTAACGCGCCCGGGTCTCCGCCAGAAGCCTGGGCACCCGGAAGCTATGAGGCCCTGAGCAGCGGCCCTGGCCCTGGGAGTTCCACGAGATGTCGCGGGAGCCTCCCCCCGCCTGGGAGGGAGCTGAGGCCCACGGGGATCTCTGACCGCGTCTGCTGCCCTTAGCTGCCTGGCCAGCGACTTCCCTCTACGGCTGCACGGGGCCGCTGCTGGGCGCAGCCGTGCCGCCCGAGCCCACCGAAGGCATCAGAGGCCCTTCCCCGGGGAGGCAAGTCAAGCCTGAAGTTCAGCCTCACGCCACGCCGGCACTGCCACGCACCCTGAGAAGGTGACGACGGGGGTGGCATGTGGCGTGTCGGCACATGCCTGTCCGCCTGGCAGCCGGTGAGCTCCCTCCAACAGGGCTTGGCGGGGGCACTTCCACTTCAAACACACGGAAACTTGGAGGGGAAGGACGCGAGCCAGTCGGACACTGGTGCTCAGGTTCAGGTTCGTACCGCAGCACAGAGTGCTCCCCTGCAGCGTCTGGGGCGCCACGGACGCCTGACCAAAGGGCCACCTATTCTGCGGCAGGTGCAAGGACCTGAACACGCAACCTAGACTCGTCTAGCTGAGCAGAAAACTGCTCGCTGCTAACGGTTCTACTAACCATTCATTTAGTTAACATTTATTGAATTACCGGTCTTTGCAAAGTAGCCTTTGGGTGTGCGGGGGGGGCAGGCAGAAGAGACGTACAAGAGCAGAAGTACCAGATTCTGCCCGGGGGTAGTTTAAAGCTCCAGAGGAGTTGTGGACTGATCACCTGGGAGAGAAAGCAAGCACCCACGGAGGGAGGGTCTGCAGAGCTCAGACTGGGGGCAAACTGGCAGGAGCGGGGGTGGGGGGACGGTCAAAGCGCATACCGCCCAGAGAGATAGACACACACAACCACAAGGTGACCTGATGGAGCCGCCGCGGGGTCCTGCCCACGGGGACGACTCCCCAGTCTAACGCCACAGCCTCGGGGGCTCAGCCTCCCACCCAGCGCTGCCGACCCTCGACCCCCGCGTCCCACGAGCGGGACCATCACTGTGTGTGCAGTCGGGGCTCCCCGTTCTCTTCGGCTCTGCTGGGGCGCCACTGACGGAAGTGTGGGGCACGCAGGGGTGCAGGGTGCCGACTGGGTGGACGCGCCCGCTGTGGAAGGACCCCCGCGGGGAGCCCCTGAACTCCCCCTTCCCCTCACGCGTCTGTCCTTTCCTGAAGTTCCACGCTCAGCAATTTCAGCGATGCCTTCCAGTCGCCAGTCACACAGTCTCGCCACCCCACCGCACGGGGGGTCCTCAGCCCTTGCTCACTTTACGGCTGAGAGTGTGACCCCCTTTCTCCAGCCTCTCCCGGCTTCTCTCGTCCCCAGCCCCGGAGCAACCGCTTTTCTTCTGTTTCTGCGAGTTTGACCTTCAGAGAAAATTCCACATATAATGATACTACGCAGTATCTCTCTCTCTCTCTTTCTCTCTCTCTCTCTCTCTCTCTGCCTTATTTCACTTACCCACACACCCTCAAGGTTCGTCCGTGTTGCTGCAGATGACAGGGACCCCTTCTTTTCAAGGGCTAAGTGGTGCTCCGCGCTGCGTGTGCATTTATCGATTTCCACGTGGACATCTTGACCCGCCCATCCGCTGACTTAGGGGCGTTCCCGCCCGAGGCTGCTGGGCACCCCGCCGCCACACCTGCAGGAGGGCAGACGCCTGTTTGGCTGCCGGCCTCACTTCCTCCAGGTAAACACCCAGAAGTAGGACTGCGGGACCCTGCGGCGATCCTATTTTTCATTTCCTGAGGTTTTCTGTTCTCCACAGTGGCTTCACCCGTTAGCATTCCCACCAACGGCACAAGAGGGTCCCTTTTCTCTGTCCCCTCCCCAGCACCTGTTATCGCTTGTCTTTTTGATGACAGCCAGCCTAACAGGTGTGAAGCGACAGCTTACTGTGCTTTTGATGCGGCTTCACGTCGTCCAACACCTCGCCCGGCCCCAGGAGGACCACCGGCCCCAGGAGGACCACCGGCGGTGCACACCTCCCCCAGCAGAGCAGCTCTCCACGTAAGCAAAGGCAGAGCATAAGCTTCGTGGAAACATATCTGGCAAGGGAGTGACATTGCCTACATTTAACCACGTGTCCATACTCTGACTCTGAGGGACTGCGTCTGTAGTGACCCGTTCAAACACCTCCCGGCCGTCTGCCCGGGTCCCGCACCCGCCCCGGGGCGCCGAGGGCACAGCAAAGGCAACGGCGTGGCGGCCTCCTCCCTCCGAGCCCCTCGAAGGCAGAGGCAGGAGCCGTCTGCCAGAGCCCACCCGCCAGCATCCTGCGAGAGTTTAGCGAATGGACGGACCGATGGAAAGGTGAATGACTGATAGGCTATCCTGAAACCGAAACACAGGGACGTTCGGCAATTTACTGCGACCACGCAAGAATCTGCCGGGGCGTCCTGTGCCTCCCGTGCACGGCCCGGGCGTCGCAGGGCCCCTCCTGCGCCTGCACTTAAGAAGTGGCTGCCAGCATCCCGAGTCAGCCGGTGTCCTTCCCTTACGTGGGGGCTCTCCTTCTCGTGCGCTGGCCTTGCTCCAAAAGGAGGATCACATTTCTCTCTGACACCTAGACTCATGAGCCCAGGCGACCGGCACCAGTCCTACGGAATCCGTCCCACGGAATCCGTCCCATCAAAGGCACGCATTTCCGCCCCTGCCGAGACACGTCCACCCCCGCTCCCCAGCGCCCGCCCAGTCCGGGGAACACGGCACCGGACCACCAGGTGGGCGCCCACTGCCCAGCTGTGTGTCCGTGCGCTCAGCTCTGTGTTGTTGCGTCGGCCGCTTTTTGGTGAGACCCAGCCAGCCACACCAGGGTTTCCTCATCGCCCCCCCCACCCCCGCCGCCCCCGCCAACAACGGGATTCTCTACGGACAGCCCGCGGGCTCCCGAGCGTTCTGTAGAAGTGCCCGCACTTTCTTAAGTGTGTCCCGGAGCCTATCGGTCCTGCTCAGAGTTCGGGCCTAAACGTTCGTGGTTGCGCTGGCCTTCCAGAAGGTGGATTTAGACTCGAGCGTTGCGGTGTGTATGAAGCGGTGACAAATGCTGTATCGTGTTTCAGAAGCCGAAGTGGCATTTTCTGGAGAGTAGGGCAAAGGGCTTCAGCCTGAGAATTCAGTTTTACAGCCCGTGGTTTTGTCAGGCGTGCAGTATTGGGGCACCTTGAAACTCAGTGCCCTTTCCCCTGGCCGGTGTGGCCCGGCTGGCTGGAGCACCGTCCCGTGACCGAAAGGTTGCGGGTTCTCCTCCCGGGCAGGGCACGTACCTAGGCTGCGGGTTCGGCCCCGTTCTGGGCATGTGCGATCCCCAGCCAGGGCACGTGCGGAAGGCAACGATGGGTGTTTTTCTTTCACGCCAATTACTTTTCTCTCTCACACCAATTTTTTCTCTCTCTCACTTCCTCCTTCCCCTCCCCTTTCTCTAAAAGCAATGAAAAAAAAGTGTCCTCAAGTGAGGATGAAAAAGAAAAATTAAAATACTCAGTGACCTTGCTGTTGGCCGTCGCCCATCCATGTCACCTCCTGGACATTTGTCGACAACCATGTCGCAGGGAAAACAGTGGCCTGGGCAGCACGGTGGGCAGGCAGCGCAGAAGACCCGGCCGGGAAGAGCAGAGTTCACGCCCGGGCCGGCCACCGCTGGCGCCCTCCGCACGTGGGCAGCAGACACAACAAGACACCGGTCATCCTGTCGTCCTTCCACGTGACCCATGAGGATCTAAACAGTGTCAGTGGCCAACACCACTCCACGCGGCGGCAGCTGGTCCAGGGGCACCTTCAGCAGGATTGGGAGACAAATGTGTGGGCTGGGTTCCCCCTTCCTGGCCCTTCCGTCTCCCCGGGACCGCCGGACACCGAGGTCTGGATTTGACTCAGCAGAGCTGCGTCCTCGCTCCCACCTGCAGGGGACGGCGTGGGGCTGCCGTGGGGCGGTAGGCTCGCCTGCTCCACGGATCATCGGATACTCTTTTGCTCCGACGTCCGTGAAGATGCAGCGACTGGCTGCATGGTAGTTCTCAAGCATGTTTTCATTTCTGGAACAGTGGTGCACAGCAGAAAGCGTCCGAACTTCCCCGCGGGCCTTGGGGCCGGGAAGCCCTGGCCGGCGGGCAGGGCTGTGCCCTGGGGTCCGAGGGAAACCACGCTGGTGTCGCAGAGGAGCCGACGGGAGACTCCTCTTCTGAGCACCGTGTTTCTGTTTGGCAAACAAGGGTCAGGGGTTGTGGAGCATCCAGGTTCTACTCGCATCTGCTTATTGTAGAACAGGGGAGAAGCAATTTGTATAATGGACTGGAATGGGGACTATTAGGTGTGCAACGGGAGCCCTGCTGGGCGAGTTGCGGTGAGAGCCTCCCCACCAGACGGGAGGGACAGACGGGAGCCCCGCCCATCGAGGGACAGCGTCCAGGTGGCAGGGGGACCAGACACACCCTCCCCCTGTGGGGCCGCAATCAAGGCGAGGGAGAGGCCGTGGTAACAAAGGGCAGATGAGCGGAAACAGCGCCCCCCACCCGCCCAGCCCGCTCTGTGAAAGGGCCCGTTTCATCGGCGTGGCCCCTGCCTCCTGAAACAGGGCCCTGACCAGGGACGGCGCGCTCCCTGGCTCCGGAGGAGCGGGCCCTCGGAGAGAACATTCTGAAGATAGCCGGAGGTCAGCCCGGGGAGGGACGAGGTGACTGTCAGCGTCCCTTGTAATTCTGGAGGTGGAGGATGCTTTGTTTAAACATTCTGTCTAGACGTGCGTGGTAATTGCGAGTCCGTGACCTCTGTCGGAATGCCGCCCGCTCGGGCCCCACGGGGTGGCGGGGGCGGGGGAGAGAGAGACAGAGAGAGTGAGAGAGAGCTGCTGAGCCCTGCTCTCCCAGGAGTCCATAGGAGCCAGCCGGGGTCCCACCAGGGATTCATCTCTGCACCCTCCTTTCCCTTCCCTGTCCCCACTGCTCGGCGGGCAGTGTGCGGCCCCAGGGCCTCCTCCCCGCAGTGCCCTGGGGACAGCAGAAGTCTGTGACTGCACCCAGTAACCACCTCCTTGGAGGGACTCGGCCGGGACCGAATACAGGAGAGCCTGTGGGTGGGGGGCAGGGCCCCAGGGCCCTGTCCCTGGGGGAGTCTAAGGGACGTGGCCAGCGGGGCAGTCGGGTGAACAGAGGCACGGGGACCCCCAAGGACCATCCCGCTGACTCCCAGCACCAGCGGGGTCCTGCTCAATGAACAGTCGCTTTGATGGGATGACAGAGCACAGACACTTTCATCCACGCGCGATTTCCTTTCATCTCCAAAACAGCTGCGAGGTCCAGGCACCGGCAGCTTTGTCATGGAGACGGGAAAACTGAGGCTCAGTGAGGCTCTTCCGAGGCCTCCCAGCCCCAGACGTGGGCACATCTGTCCCCGACGTCCCACCCTGTGGGGTCTTCCTGCGGGACCCCCGCCTTCCTGTCACGGCAGCTTTGCTCTGTCCTGTTTGTAGTTACTTCTGTGAGTGATGTCATAACTAATCACCTCGTTCATTCCCACGTTCGGGGGCTATTTACGGTTAAAAATCGTTTGCAATATGGGAGTTACTGCGCACGTAAACCTCTCTGTCTCGTCTTAAAGCACAGTGACCACGAAGGACCGGCGGCCCCAGAGAAAGGCCCCTCTTTGGCAAGAGTCTCGTGAGATGTGCAGTGCTCTCCGCCTGCCTCTCTCCTCCCCGGCCGTGAAAGAGGTGAAATAAAAAACACATGTTACAGCGCCAATAAATCATCAAGTGCCTTGCTGCTGCTGGGGGCATCTCAGAAAAACGATTTTGACCTTCCTTCTAGCTCCTTCTGAAAACCAAGGAAGCTGAAGTGCTGACACGCGGGTGTCTCGTGGGCTCGGCGAACGGCGGGCGCCGGCGCACAGGTGGCTCTGGTCTGGAGTCTCGGCCGGTGCAGGCCGACGTCAGCGGCCCAGAGGGTCTCCTGCCCGACACGAGCCGGGGCGGCCCTCGGCTGGTTCAAGGTGACTCCAAGGAGACCTCCTGCAGGAGGAGGGGCATGTGCGTGAGGGCACAGACCAGGGCGTCATCAGGTGGGAATCAGCCAGGCCCCGCCCACCTGCCAGTGTCCTGAGACTGACGTTCTTGCTGGAGTTACTTTATGAGCTCAAGGTAAAGACGCTTTGAGGACGCCCCCCTGACGTGCGTCCGTGTGCTGCGTCGGTGAGCACGCCGCGGCCCGCTCTGCCCGGTCTCTGCTGCTGCGCCCCCCACCGTCATCCCCACCCACGCCCGGGGCGGCCCGGGGAGTGGGACAAGCATCCTTCTGACGGAGCTCAGGGGCTGCTCAGCTCTGAAGTGGTTACGGGATTTTCAGAAAGCTCCCGTGACCTCAGGGGCCCCTGGTGATTTGTAAGACGTGCCGAGGGCCCACCTCAGCATGGGGGCGCCTGGGCCTCCTGAAACGGCTTTGACCTTGTTGGTCTGGAGCTGTGGGTTTCCGCCCCGTGATTCCACCGGAGGCAAAACCATCCAGCTGGTTTCCAAAGGAGTCGGCACACTTTACCAAAGCTTTTATTGTAATGGTTTATTGTTTAAAAAAATGTGAAACATATGCAATCAACACAGCTAAGTAAATGACCCCAGGAGACCGTGAACTCAGGGAGCCGGTATGATGACAGGTCATGATGCTTAATTTGCAAAGTGGGCGGAGTCTCACGGCAACAAAGAGCAACCCATCCAAACCCTGACGCAGGTTAAATCGATCAGAGACACGCACTCACTGGGTCTACTTATTGCGCATAATAAAACCCGCAGTCAGAACAGAACTCGGTCGTGACACCCGGACAGGGGACAGATTCTTCCAAAGACAGAGAGCAACAACGGGGCACGGGCATCTCTTTGGCCAGGGAGAGGGGCAGGCGTGAGAAGCCGGGCTTGAGGGGTGGATATGAGAATTGGGGGTGAGGGGTGGATACTGCTGTTGTGCGGCCTGAACTCTCCTGGAACAAACACCTCCCTTCCTGCAGCGTTCACGTCGGCGGAACGAGGAGAACGCCGTTCCGCAAACACTCCGTGCTCTTATCAGGGGAAGACGCCGCGAAAGATAAGGCGGCTCCGACGCGCAGTGCTGTGTGAGTCACGGCGAAATGCAACTCCGGTGACCCGGTCTCAGACACCGGAAGGTCCTTGGTGCTTGTGTTTTTTGACAGCAGCTGCAGACACCTAGTAAGAAGCTCAAAAAAAAAAACAAACCCCAGCGTTCTGGAAGCTGTCAGCCCGTCTGTGGGAAGACTGTCAGCGAGGAATGCGCTCAGCTTTCGGAGACGAAGCGAAGGCAACGGGGAGGAGAGGAAGCAGACAGACGCACACAGTGTTGCTGGTGCGACGGCGGGTGAACGTGGGGTCCCACACATCAGCACTTCTCGCCCACGGACAAAGTCTCCGACTTTAAGACACCCCAGGCGTTGACCTCAGTGACTTTCGCTCACATTGTGTCCCCAACGTATGCCAGCAGAACACTAGGTGGACGCGTGTGCCTCCAGCCCACCGAGGCGGGTTTACAGGTGAAACCGGACCCCCCGCCAACAGAACAATATCCATTCAACCAGACGGAGGCTGGGGCTTTGCCGAAACGCCGTCGTTCCCACTGAGTTTTGGAAAAACGAGACCCTGATTCTGGTCCTGATCACACCCGTGCGCATGGTGGCTGCGGACGCACCTGCGGAATGCGCACGGGCGTCTCCGGGGCTCCGTCTGCCTGAGCGGGGACACTGGGCCCTGTCGGCCTCTGAAACTCCGCCGGCCAGCCGGCCCCCAGGCTGACGTCCACCAGGTGGGAGGCAGCGCCTCACTGTTGGAAGCCCAGGCGGCACGAACGTGGTCTCGGAATCCGCCTCGACTCTGTCCCGGTCTTCCACACTGTTGGACCCCTAAACACATCTTCGTTTTCTTTTCACCGCTCTGTTTACAAATGGTGAACTCCTGGGAAGTGGTATCGAAAAGATAGGAGTCCATGCAACTGTCAAGAACTACCTAGAACTTGAGAATGAGGCACCGAGTCAAGGCGGAGTCCCCCGGATGAGACCGCTGGGGTCCGTGTGGCTGACCAGGGCAGGGGTCAGCGTGCCGCCCCCGGAGGCCTGCTTTTCGTAAATAAAACCATTTACACGGCGCCCGAGTCTGCTTTTTTTTTAAAGACTTTATTTATTTTTAGAGAGGGAAGGGAGGGAGGGAGGGAGAGAGAGAGAGAGAGAGAGAGAGAGAGAGAGAGAGAGAGAGAGAAACATCAACATGCGGTTGCTGGGGGCCGTGGCCTGCAACCCAGGCATGTGCCCTGACTGGGAATCGAACCTGCGATGCTTTGGTTCGCAGCCCGCGCTCCATCCACGGAGCTACGCCAGCCAGGGCCCGAGTCTGCTTTTGAGCCGTGATGGGAGAGCTGAGTCAGCGGGACAGAGTGCCGGCCCTGGGAAGCCCAAGGTCTTTGCTCTCTGGCCCTCTGCGGAGAAAGGCGCCGACCCCCACTCCAGGGAGGGCTATTTGGGTTGATTCGCTGTTTGCTATCGACGGGGGACCCACCTCCGTCAGGTTCTGCGTGAGCGTGTGAGACGGACGCCCCGCGAGCGGTTTCTGTCGGGCAGCGGAGAAGAGCCCTAGGGCGGTGGCTCTGCTGCCTCGAGGACGTTAACCAGTTCTGAGCCCAGGCGAGCACCCAGGTCCTCTTCCTCACCGCCCTCCCAGTCACTCTGTCACCCTGCAGGCCCCTCCTCCGCGAGCTGAATCGGCCCGGGGCGGAGGCCCCTGCGCAATCGCACGGGCGTCGTGTGCTTCACTGTCTGAAATGCGCGCCTCGATGTGACGCCTTCGTCCACGTGTGACCAGTGGAGCGCACACGGCGGGCGTCACTGGCCGGCTCCGGCCCCGTGACCGGCTGAGCGCGTCCGGCGTGGAAGCGGCCGGCTCGGTGGGACACAGAAGTGCGCGGGAACTGTGGCTGGCGGAGCAGCGGGACTGCGACTCATCGGCCCCGATCCCCGCGTGGCCCGGGGCGCGTGGGCTCAGGAAGGGCTGCGTCCAGTAAAGGTCGGAGCTCACGGTGACCGACGGCTCGGGTGTCCTCGGTTCCCGATGGCTCAGACTACACACAGAGTCCAAGTTCTTCTCCTTCCCTTTCTGCACTGTCTGTAAAGAGCATCTGTGGCTTCTTGTGACTTTCTTTTTCTTTTTCAAGTGGGAGGATTTTAATTTTACAGAAATTCCAATTCAAGGTAAAAATACAAGGTCAAAGCACAAAGAGCTGGCTGAGAGTCAAAGAGGAAGAGGTGCCTTTTTTCTTTTCCTTTCTTTTCTGAGAATACAAGGCAAGGCCACATAGTTTCAGCGGGAGATGAGGGATGGAGGAAAAAATTCAGAGAGGGCGCCCGGGGAGCCAGGCCGGCAGGTCTGACTCACCATCTTGGGTCAGAGCAGGCCGCTGTGGCCTTGTGGTCAGAAGGAAGGGAGACAGGTAGAAGCCGCAGGGTCTGGACCGGAGACGAGATGGCTCAGCTCTGGGAGCAGGCGGGGGCAGGTGGGGCGGGGGGGGGGGGATGAGGAAGTATGGTGGACCTCCCAGGTGTGGATGCCTGGAAGGCGGCAGTTTCTAGGGAGCAGACAGGCAAGAGCCAGATGGGGTGAGTAAGGCAAACGGGAGTGCCTGCACGCCTGGGGGCGGGAGGGAGGTGGCAGGAGCCACAGAGAGAGGCCACACCAGTGAGACTGCCTCAGGGGACGTAGGAAGGGTGCTAAGGGAGAGGAAACCCGTTCATGAGCCCCAGCACCCAGGAAGAGGGTGGGCACCTGGCAGACCCCCGGGGTCTCCACCAGGCGTGAGATAACATCACCGCCTCCAGCTCTAGGGGCGGGGTGGAGAGGGGACCTGGGAGTCACTGTGCCGCTACAGCACGTCGTGTGTTCCAGTTGGACGAGACAGATCCACGAGGAACGCAAAGATGCAAACACACGTCCCTGCACGCGAGGGCCGGCTTTCAATCCAGAGTGCCGGGTCAAGGGCAGGTCTCAGATGGGCGGGCAGGCCCCCTGGGCGAGCCCCCACCACACAGCCTGCAGACGGATGCGGGGGGGGGGGGGGCCGAGGCGCTGCTGCCAGATGCCACACGCTGTCCGGCGTCAACGGACACGTCTCAGAGGCTTCTCCTCGGCCCAGCAGCGGCTGAGAAGCCACACTATCTGGAGAGAGGTCTGATGAAGTGTCAGGTGATGGAATTTACGGGGCCAGGAGAAAGGCCAGGGGGCCTGGAGCCCCCCCACCCCCGTGCCGCTCTGAAGGGGAGCCATCGGGAGGGGCCCGAAGTTCCGGCTTCACTGGCTCTCGCAGTGAAATATTTGCCATCTGGTTCGCTGATGCGAAATGTGCGGCCGGGGCAGGCGCGGCCCCTTTGCTGGACGCTGATCCGTCGCTCCCGTTTCCCGGCCTGCCCGGCGCAGCTCCGCCCCGGGCCGTGGGGGCCGCCCCTCCGCCCAGGCCTCGCGCGCGTCAGGGCCCCCCCGCGCCTGGCAGCTGTCCTTGCAAAGCAAATGCACAACCCATTAGAAACAAACTCGTTTTTCGTCTCAAGGTATGTCTGGGCTTAAACCTGACAATCTGCTCTTTCCATTCCATTTTTCTTCAAACCCCACCGATTCCATGTGTATTTGTGAATATACGGTTACTGCCAAATTCCTGGCGATTTATTCACATGCGAAACTCCCAGCTGTGCCGTGGGGAGAGGAGCACGTTTTTCAGGAGGGGAAGAAACGACTTTGCCCAATAGATCAAGACCGTGTCCCATTTTATTACCGTGGATGGATCTGATATCAAAGTAAGGCAGCGAGGCTGGAGGCCAGGCCTGAGGATTCCGAGGGCCTGCTCCTGCAGGGCGCCTGACCCGCGCCGCGGCCGCCTTGGGTGCTTCCCAGCTGCGGGAGGACAGGCCTGTGCAGGCGAGTCCTCGGCCTCGCTCGTCGAACCACCTGCGTCCCGGGCCAAGGACCCCGCTGGGCTCAGACCTCGAAGGTTTGGTTTGGGGCCGCTCTCTGCACAATTCAGGAACATGTAAGAAAAAAAAATGGCTCCAAGGACCCAGGTGACGCCGGTGAGGTGAGCTGACCTGGCGACACTGGGAAAGGCCCCCCCCCCGCTCACACCTGTCACCAGACACGCAGCGCTGACCGAGACAGTGAGGTGGACCGTGTGAGAGAGTCGCCCCGACGGTCGGATCTGCTGGTGCGCGTGGGCGGCACCCCGTGCTGACCCCCCGTGACCCCACGCACGATTGGTCAGCAGCCCTTTCCGGCTTCCAGGGCATGAGCTGCGGTGACACCAACGTGTCTGTGGCAACCACGGGGGCGGGGCCAGGAGGGCCCACTGAAACCCTGCCCACACACCACCCCCGCCCCTCGCCACAGAGGCTGCCCCTCCCCCACAACGGCCCTCTGCTCAGCGGGCGGCGGGCACCGGCACCGGGAGTCTCGCGCGTCACCTGACCCTCTGCCGACGTGCCAGTGCATTTCACACGCGCGCCGTGGGCCGGACGGGCCTGAACAAGCCAGCTTCCGAGTTAGACTTCAGAGAATGTTCATTAAATCAGGGAAACATAAATTTTTTTAATTATAAATGAAATACAAAAAAAAGAGAATTAACCTCGAGTTTCCCTGCGTGTCCGTGACACCCCCCGGGAGTGGAACCGCCTGGGCGCTCCCACAGCAGGTCACGCCCTTCTCTCTCCAGCTCACTGAGGTCGGACGGACCTGGTCCCGAAACGAGAGTGACGGTCTGCTCCGTCAACGAGCGCCGGCCTCGGCAGTGTCGATCGGATCAAAGCGACGCTTGTTGGGCAAAACACTGGCCAATAAAACCGACGAGTCCCCTGACCACCAGTGCTAACGCCAGACTCGGGCACTGGGCCAGGCCACGTCTGGCCCCTAGCTGGGGGCTCCCGGGCGCGGCATCGTCAGCTGACCCACCAACAAACAGCAGGAGGGACAATGCCTTCCGCAGTTACCGGCAACCTACTGCCCGTGAGACACCCCTTAACACCCCCCCGTTCCGTTTGCCGGGAGTTCTGCAGGCCAGGCTGCCATTGCCATGCAGGGTCCCCGCTGAGCCCCAGAGGAGGCGGAACAGGCACCGACTGCTGAGGCCGCGGAGAGGCGAGGCCCACCCAGGCCCGGGCAGGAGGGCCGCGCGAGCGGGGGCGGGACGCCTGACCTCCCGGGTCTTCGGGGAACCCGGCGGTCGTGTCCTTGAAAAAGCCTGAGCGATGAATAAATAACCACGCCACCGATCTCAAACGGGGTCGGATGCCTTCTGGATCATCAGGGTTTCAGGGACAGCCTCAACGCTCCGAGAGTTTATGCCCAAATTACAGAAACCAAACCTGCACATCAAAAAATAACCAACACCCGTGGAAGCAGCAGAGCGTGGGGGGTGAGAGCAAGAACTGTGGGGTCGGGCACACCGTGTGTGGCTCCTGGCTCCGCCTCCCACTAGTCTGCAAGACTTGGGGCCCCGCGTTCCTCTCTCTCGGCCGCCACGTCTTCTCTCGCACCGCGGCGGTGTAACAGTGCCCACGTGCACCAGGTGCCCAGCGTGAGCCCCCAGAATTTTTTGACAGCTGTAGCTGTGTACGGCAAGGGCACCCACCATCAGTGAACCTCTAGCAGGGGTGCCCGACCTTTCGGCATCTCTGGGCCACCCTGGAAGAGGAAGAGTTGTCTTGGGCCGCACATTAAATACACAAACACTAATGAAAACCGGTGAGCAAGAACAGCATTTAAGTAAATGCACGGTTTTGTGTGGGGCCGCATGGGGCCCGTGGGCAGCGGGCTGGACACTCCTGCCGCCAATGATCCGCTGCAAGTAGTCCAGAAAGGTCAGAGGAGAGAGGGATTCCCCCTGGGCTGGACTCCTCAAGGCTCAGAGAAAGAGACACCGGGGTGTGGCTTTGAGACGGGCCTGGGAGAGTCGCGTGTGTATACAGATGGCAAAGACATGGATACTGTAAATGCACAAGGAATGTTCTGGAGGCAGCAAGTGGGCCAGTCTGGGCGGGGCCCAAGGCTCTCGCACCGGGGCAGGGGGGAGTGGGAGGTAAGCGTAGAAAGGTAGCGTGGGCCACGCTGGCCAGGAGTCTGAGCACCCAGCCAAAGCGGTCAGAGCTCCTCCCACAGGCCAGATGACTTCTGAGCAACGGAGTGATGGGAAAAGTGGGGTGTGAGCAAGACCACGTGGCGGGTGTGCTGGGTTGGGTCGTGTCCCCCACAAAAGGCACGGTCGCGTCCTAACTCCCCACACCTGTGACTGTGATCTGGTTTGCAGCAGGGTCTTTGCTGATGCCGTCAAATTGAGACACAGGCACGCCGGCGCTGGGCGGGCCCTGCTGCACTGACTGCTGTGGGTACAGGAGAGGAAAATGTGGACGCAGGCCCACGGAGAAGAACACCACGTGAAGAAACAGACACAGGCAGAGGCCATGTGCCTTGGGAGCAGCGTTGGGGCGATGCAGCCAGAAGCCAAGAAACACCAAGGGGCTGCCAGCAGCCGCGGGAGGGAGGGCGAGGCAAGGGAGGGCTCCTCCCTGGGGCCCCGGATGGTGCGCAGCCCTGCTGGAAACCAGAAGCGCTTGATCTGAGACTTCTGGCCTCCAGAACCATCATTTTATCGTCAAGGATGAATTTCTGTCGCTTGACACAAAGTACCCATGTGTGGTACTTTGTGGAGCCAGCCCAAGGAGATAATAATACGATATTCATGGGCTGTACCCTGGCAGAGCAGAACAAAGCTGGACAGGAGAGCCGGCTGTGTCTCAGGGGTGACAGGGGACACAGCCGAGAAACCGTTCTCAGAGCAAATCAGCCAGACTTGGGGACTTAGCAGCTATGTGGACAGAACCGAGAGGAAGCGGTGAAGGTCCAGGGGTCGAGGGGTGTCTGTCGCTGTCACAGGAGACCTAGAGGGCGGAGCCTGGTTCGTGGGCCTCGGGCAGAGACCTGCAGCGTGTGGCGGTGAGCGTACATCCAGCTACTACGTGGGTGACACAGAGGCCGTCTGGGAGAAGAGCGGGCGGCCTCTGCAACACGAGTGACAGAGCCCGTCCAGAGGCACAGCGGACGGGTCCCACGGAGCATGAGCGCCAGGGACCAGGCCTGCCGCTTCCCTCGCTGGTGCCCCCCGGGGCGGCTCCAGGCGTGGCCCACGACCACGTCCAAACGTCTCGGCCGGACGGTTCTCCCAGGGCGGCCAGGGCTCCACCCCGCGTGCGGGACGCCGCCCGCTCCGACACGCGTTCCCCTGGGTTCGCAGCTCTCACTCACTACCTGTGGGGGGACTTTCGCTCCACTTCGAGATCTTTAGAAAAATAAACAAGGCATGCCGTAATTGTGGGTTAATTTGTTTTCAGTTAATTGACTCCAGATTTTGGCCTTTCTGATGACGGCTGCTCGTACCGCCGGCGGCCCTCCCTCCCGTCCACCGAACTGCAATTGTGTGTGAGTTCCGTGGCTATCCGGTGACGTGATGAAGTCTGACAGTCTTCCCTGCGCGTTCTGAGGTGTCCCGCCCTGTAATCTGAGGGCTTGGAAGCCCCCGCCACGCTCCGTTTCTTCGTCTCTCTGTCTCAACCAGAAGGGATAGAGGTCCCTCTCCGGTCAGAATAATTGCTATCGTGGAGAGAAGATATTTTTAAAGACTTTCCCTCGAAATTACAGCTTTGAGATGACAACGAAAGTAAAATTGCCGTTGAACTCCAAAGCAAAAGCTTCAGCTAAAAATGCAAGCCCCTCCCTCCCAGCGCCCCGTCGGGCTGGGTGGAGGCAGGAGGCCAGCGGCCCCTGAAGACCCCTCGTCCTCCCTGAGGGTCCGCAGAGCTCGAGTGGCTTCGAGCGCTACGGGGTCCCCAAGTCACCGGCTGTCCGCAGACTGGCCGCGTCTGAGAAATGCTGTCCTCGCGTTTCTCAGGTCCAGCTGAGGCTCCATCCTCAAACCACAGAATGGAAAAACAAGTCTCCGTTCAAGACGTTTCCCCTTAATGTCGCATTGTTGCAGACGGTAGAAGGGTGGGGAGTTAGGTATCAACTTTTGCACTGGCTCCTTTTAAATGTGTCCTGGCCAGCCTCGGCTCCCACACGTCCTTAGGGAAGTGGCTCCTCCACGGTGACATCCTTCACCGGCCGTCTTCTGTGGAAGTCTGGTGTTCTCCGAGACACCGGGGGTTCGGTCCCGGACCTCCGCAGTAAAGCGATCCTTGCAACAAAGGGAGTCGTAATCGTTTTGTTAGCGGAGGGGCTGGCCTTCGGATTGTAACAAACACGTCCGTGAAGCGTGCTAAGATGAGGCATGCCTGTATCCATGCTCAATACGGCGGGGAGTTAGTTGGCAAGCAGAACCAAGAGACAGGGTGACAGGCAGGCGGGCGACACGGGAAAACCCATGGGGAACGTGGATTGGAAGTCTCTTACCTTAATACCTAACAAGGGCTGTGCGTTTTACTTAATCTGTGAGAACCACAGGAGTATTTTGTCTACGGACTGAGAAAGCCTTCTCTCTCTGACACGGAGGTTAATGTCCTATGCCACCCTCCCAGCATGTATTCAAAAGAGTTACAATTCGAGGGAGAAAAAAAAACCACCTCCGTTCAGTTGTAACTAAAATCATACTTAAGGTAAATACTGCAACAGACGTTTTAACTGTATTTTATAAAAAGCACGTATAGTGGAATTCCTGTGTGGAATGCAGGTGCGCTTCGGCCAAGAAAAATTGTTTCACAGACTTCAGACGTTCTCCTTTGAGCGAATACAGGAACGTAAACACGCCCTCTCGCAGAAGTCAGTGAGGGGGGTGCTTTGGGCGTCAACGCCGCCGAGGCATCAGACCCCGTGTGACTGGGGAGCCGTCCGTTTTCAGGTAAGAGACCGTGTTGCGCAGCCTCGCCGGGGGACCGCTGGCTCCCTGCCGGGGCCGGCGGAACATTGTTCCAGGTCCGATTCCCCCGCTCCCCCGCCAGCCCCTGTGGCCCGGCTCCGGGACACCTCCGCAAAACAAAGTCGCGCACCTGTGGGCCTCGGCAGGTGGCCCCAGGGACCCTCCTGTGCTGCTGATGGAACTTCCTTCTGCGGTGGATGCGTTCTTGGAAAAACACAGTAAATCGGATTTTCGGGGGGGAGGG
This sequence comes from Phyllostomus hastatus, assembly GCF_019186645.2. Taxonomy (NCBI): domain Eukaryota; kingdom Metazoa; phylum Chordata; class Mammalia; order Chiroptera; family Phyllostomidae; genus Phyllostomus; species Phyllostomus hastatus. The sequence continues at coordinate 31,529,534 of NW_025334004.1, forward strand.
GGGGGCCACGTCATCTTTTCAGGGCCCTCGGGAGCCCCCCCTGGAGGCGAAGAGACCCCACAGCGAGGTCTTGGCCACAGAGGCAGCCACTGGCTCGGCGGCCAGTCCGGGTCCTTCTGGCCCAATGGCCTCCCCGCACCTACGACCCTCCCTGGTCCGAGGGTCTGCTGGGAGCTTTCTGGAAAAGTTTTCTTCCTTCACAGAAAGTCCATGCGAGGGAGAAAACATGGCTTCCTCCCTCCTCCCCCCCTCCCCAAGTCACCACGGGACACTGCTGGGTGAAGGGTGATGCTTGCGACCCAGCGTCCCTGGGGACTGCGGAGAGAGCCGGGAGAACCGGGACGCTGCCCCAGGTGGCGGGCAGGTGGGAGCGGCTGAGTGAACGAGCTGACAAGTGTCGCTGCTGCGTGACCGTTCGCACGAGGCCATCAGCTCCGCACTGCAGGCGCCGCTCCGGGCCGGAGGCTCTGCGACTCACAGGGGGGAGCACGTGCCCCTCACGTCCTGTCTGCACAGGCGAGGGCGCTTGGGGCGTCCCCTGGCCCTTGAAGGTGTGGTTGGCGAGTGACCGAAGGGGGCCCGTGTGACCGGGCCGGCCTCCGTACCCCTCCCGGGCACCCCACGCACACGGGCGGCACTGCGCTACGCCAGCCTGACTTTTTCTTGTTGGCAGGACCAGCCCTACAACCTGTGGTTCCCCGGGCAAAGGGAAAGGTTTATGTCATAACGGCCAGGAGATTCCGTGCAGCAACAGCAGCGCCCGGCGCCCCGGCGGACCCTCACTGACCACACGGCCTGCACACCTACGGCACACCTACAAGTCCACCTGCCTGGGAGGGAGGGCTCCGCACACCTGTCCCGTGTGTGGTCAGATGGCACACTCGTCATCCGAGGCAGCCCCGAGGTCTTTGTCACAAATTCCCAGCTCCGGCCGGGCGCTGGCAAAGCGGCCAGACAACACGATGTAAGTGAGTGCGCATGGCTGTGACCCAATAAAACTTTATTCACACCAACGGCTGGGTTTGGCCGGGGGTCTCTGTGGGCCGAGTGCTGGTGCCGCTCGGAGCCTCCCAAAACTCGACAGGCCCCTGGTCTTGTGAACACGGACCTGTAGTTCAGACGGACAGACTGACACCTGGTCTGCTCTCACGGGCTCCCCGGGGAGGCTGAGGGCTCAGGGGCCGCAGCCCAGGGGCGCACAGTTGTGTGTGGGGATCACTGGAGTGGACGGGAGGGTGCTTTCTCTCTGTGAGCAGTGCCCCGCCCGGGAAGCCCACCACCCCCTAGGCCCCCGTGGAGCCCAAACCCCACGGAGACAGGAACCCAGCCTGCGTTCCTCAGCGCCCCGAGCAACCAGCACAGTGCGGGGAGTGTCTGGGCGTGTGCTCAGAAGCGCACGGTAGGTGCCGGGCCTCCGTAAACGCTTGCTGAGTGAACTCACCGGGACGCATGCTCCTGAGGGACAGAGACTGTTTCTTACGGTTCTGGCGTCTTCTAGGAAAGAGCCTTCTGTGTTAGAGATTTTAAACATTTGTGGAATATCTTTTCGATGTATGTCATCCGCCTTCTATTTTTACACTGAGGCCACTGCTGTTCTGATCACCCATTTTCCCCTCTTTATCCATCGATCCCTCCTGATTCGTGCTGGGAACAGGACCCCGCACTCCTGCGGACACTCTGCTCTGAACGGGTCCGGTGGCTCTGCGCCCAGCCCCGTCACAGGAGCTGTCACAAAAACCCAGGCTGCCCAGAGCAGCGCCAGTGCCCTGGCCACGGTGAGTGGTCAGGGGCGAGCACGCGATGGGAACCAGGCCAGGCGGACAGCCTCAAGACGCTGCTGCCAGATCCTGGGAGAGGGGGTGCCTCCTACCTGCGGTTCCGAAGCTGAGATGCGTGGTGTGGGGGTCTGGGGAGGCCAGCGGCCCTCTTGGCCATCACAGCGGGAGACCCTGGACCAAGACCCCGCCGGAGACACAGGGTCCTGACGGCATCCGGGGTCCTTGGCTCCAGCCGAGGCGCAAAAACACCTTCGCTTTTCTCTAAGCAGCTCGCGCTGGTTTGCTGTCACTTCACGACCAAGAGAATCCTGACTCTACAGACACCAAAGCCCAAACCAAGACAAAAACCACCTGCACACTTTGGTCAAGTTCACCCCTCTTAAGTTTGATTAGTGTAACGACAAGAACCCACTTTCCATGGGGTGGCTAAACATTTAATGTGACATCAGTAACCATCGCCAAGCCTGAAAGGAGTGGGAACACCCACATCCGTCGGCCGGTTACCATTTCTCGCGGCTCAGCTCAATCCATTACCCGTTTGGGACCAGCCCCCGTGTGAAACGCGGTCTGTCCTCCAGAGAGGAAGCCCTGAGAAAGGACAGTCTTCCCCTGGTCAAGGGGACACGTGGCGTCAGGCAGGTGAGACGCAAACTCACACCTCGCTTTCCAGCAGCGAAGACGGAACCCAGGCTAAGACGCCCTGTCTGCGGTTCCACCAGATCCACGCCCGCCCGCCCTCCCGTCGCGCGATGGCTCTCCGGCATTTCCAGAACGGGCACAACGCGGTGCTGCGCGGGGGACGCCGGGCGGTGCGCCGCGGCGCTGTTCCTTTGTACGGCTGTGGAGTTCATGCTTTTTAAAACACGGGATAGTCTGGTCACCAGATGATCAGTTTTATGAGCAAAAGCATCGCTGGCGTCTGGGGGCGTTCCAAGAACGCACACTAATGTACACACTCGTGCACACCAGAAACAGCAACACATCATGGTCTAAAAATCCGGGGCGCCGGCTGCGATCTGGCCTTCTCAGCAGGCCTTCATGTGTCGGAAGAGATGTTTATTTTTATTTTTCTCCCCCAGGCAGCATCTAAACAAATTACCTCGCGTGCGGCCACGCTGGGTCTGACCGGAACCCCGATGACCGGGCCTCGGAAATCTCTGACGGTGTTGCTGCGCAGCCGTACCGGGGAAAGGAGAAAACGAGGTCCGTCTGCAAGGTGAGCCCAGCTGTCTGCAGAAGCAGCACACAGACACCGAGTTGCTTTCCGACCCTTTGGAAAGGACCCTCCACGGACGCCGGAAGCGCTGACCCCGAAAGCCTTCGGGGCCCTACATCCGAACAGGACAACGTGCTGTCTGTCTGTCACCTGCCAATCCTCGGGGCCTTCTCCTCCCTGGCCGAGGGAGACACACCCGTCCAGCTCGGAAAGCGTTCTCAGACGCAAGCCTTAAAGTGCAAGACCTGGCTCCTTGAACCTCGGCCAGGGAATGAAGGGGATCCTGGCGTCACGCAAAGGAAGGGAAACACGGCCTCCTGCTGTCAGAACCCACGTGTTCACGTCACAGGTGGACACACACACGCAAACTGCTGTCCAACAACACCTCCTGCTCCGCCACCGGGGGTGCATCGGCCTCTGCTGACACCAGCCCTGGGCCACGAGACCGCCTGGCCGACACTGACACCAAAAGGAAGACACACGTGGGCGCACGTGCTCGGTTCTGAGTGGGCGGCAGCGGGTGGCTTCCTTTCTCCTGAAGGCTCTGCAGGTCCCGGAGTCAGAGAGGGAGGGAAGCAAGGGCTAAGGGCCTGCACGGAAGTCGCTGCAGACGGACATTCGTGATCATGGGTTAGGAAGCTCAGGAGAGAGAGGACGGCGGAGAGAGGGCCCGGGCCAGGAGAAGGCAGAGTACAACGCCGCTCGGCTCCGGCACTGTGCACAGCGCGGACGCACCTCTGATTTTATGAGTAAGAAATAATGACGCACAAGGGCCTTTCCTCACAGCCTTGGCTGTGCGGGAGCACGGGTTATGCACATCAGGAGAGCTCTGTCTGCGGCCGGATACTCCATGTGAAAGCGAATTAGAACGATCCCATCGGGGGCGCTTCTCAAAGAAGAGATCAACGCACATCTGTCCACTTGAAACATCTTCTCAGGCTGAAAACGCCTTTGGTGCTGAGGGTTTGTCTAGGCTCCTGTCCCCCAAGTAATCAGCTCGACACAGAGCACGCTGCTCCAGCCCTGGCTGTGCGGGCTCACATAGCAGTGGCTGCCAACACACCATTGCTCCTGTGGCTCTTCACATTTCTGTGAAACTTCCCGAGTTTGTTACCCCAGATTACATACTAAGAAGGTGATAGCTGCTGGTAGCTCAATGGTTATTCAAACACCTGTATTCTTCCAGATTCTTATTCTACTCGTCTCCTTATCATCGTCCCTCAGGCCCTAGAAGTGCCATTCCAGACTGTATCGTTCCATAAGCTTACAAAAATATCCAAAAACCCTTACACATTTTAACAGGACAACACTAAAAGGAAAAAGAGCGAACAGCTCACCTGCCAAGGGACACACCGTGATGATCTCTGCCATTTTTTCCCTGTAAGGTATGTTTGAAATAAATACAGGTATGATTCATGCACTGGCATCTCGTGTATAGGACCATGTAGGTCTGCCAGCGCCGGGTTTCTGGATATGAGGTGCGTGCTGCCCTGGCGGAGAACTGCGTCTCTCCGTTGACTGAGAGAAGGGGCGGGGATCCTGGGGGCCTGGGAGAAGCCGCCGTAAAAGCTCTCCCTTGGACACCATGGGTTCTCGACTGGGGTGATTTCAGCCCTTGGGGGGACACTGGCAACATCTGGGACGTGCCTGGTGATTGCAACTCGAGGGCAGACTGTGGGCACAGGCCAGGGATGTGGTAAACAGGCTACACTGCCCAGGAGCACCCCATCCACGAAAGGCTGACCCTCCTCTGCAGAACCGATCAGTGCTGAGGTTCGGGAAGCTTCTGCGCGCCCCCAGGCTCTGCTCGCTGGTGGGCCGAAGAGCACTCGGCGCTCTTGGAGGGTCAGACGCAAGCGTGACAAGCGACGTGGCCGGCACGGCCGGGCACACCCCGCGGACAGGCCCTAGAGAAGCCGCAGCAAAGAGAGAGGACGCAAGTACGACTGATCGCTGCTTTTCAGTGACAGGTGATCGGCCAGCAGGAGGCGTGGCACAGGTGCACTGCGGGGCACATCGACATCTAGAACTGTCTAGAAGGAGCCCGCAGCTCGCCGCGGAGGAAGACTGGGCAGGGAGTGAGGGACGTCCATGCGACCCGGTTAAATGACTGTGTGACCGTCACAGGACAGGGCTGCGGAGCCCCCGAGACGGGGGGCGTCTCGGAATCCTATCCGTCAGAAACCCCGCACTGCAGCTTCACAAGGAGAAGAGAAAAGAAAGGGTTTTTTTTTTGTGGTTACCCCCCACGACTTTCTGGGGGATCCCGTCCCCTACAACGCACAGATCGAGTTTCTGTCCATTATGCGCCGGCTGCCTGTCATGAGAATGTGCTCTGGGAATTGTCAAGTGACAGACCGTTTCTTTTCACGAATTAATGAGACTTTTCGATCACTCGTTATACTGCTGTCAACACAGAGACCGGGGGGCCACCAACGCCGGGACGCTGGAGGCGAGGCCGCAGTCGGCTCCCGGTCGGGAGCTCTGGCCGGGGACCCAGGCCCCTCAGCACGGACAGGGCGTGCATTTTCGCCCTTCAGCTGCTTCCCGGGGCTACTTCCAGAAAATGTGCCCTGTCCACACCTGGATGGAGAGCGAGAAGAGATCACACGGCTCCTGAAATCCTTATTATGACAGCATCCCTGGGCGTACCTGTCTTCTGCCGCCCCTCTCACATTCTGTCGGACACTTCAATTGTTCCAAACGGATAAAAATAAGAAGTCACTCAATCGACCGTCTGTTCCTCTCCGGTCTTGGTTTAAAAGACTAAAGTGTCTTATCTGTGGCTGTTCGTTAGAACTCATAAGGGTAGGTGTAGCTGGTACAATAAATGGCTGGGGGCCCTACGGTCGAGCAGAATTTAATAGGATTTATCATCGTGATACAATGACTGGTCACGCTTTGGCTTGTGACAAGTGCACCAGTGAAAGTTCACAAACTGTGGAGCTCGAGGCAACGGTCACGTGGTGGTCAAAATAACCCTCGAATTTCTGCGGCATTCTGTCCACAGCGATGCAGGAAGGTTCTAGAAGAGGAGGACGAAACAAGGACTCTGTGGTGACCCTGGAGGCAGCTGGAAGCCAGAGAGGATCCCAGACAGGGGTCTGACGCAGCGAGAAGCCCTGTCTTCCTCTACTGGCGCTCCCAGTCCCCTCGGCACCGGGCGCCCAGCAGAACACAGGCTCCTACAGACTCCGAAAGCTCAGTACCCAGCTGATGATCCTAGGGAGCGTCCGACGTCGCTGGGGGGATTTCTCCGAAAACAACTCACCTGGGACTTTTCCTCCTTAATGCCCTTACTGACGCAGAATCACGTAGCTCCATCTGGGCGTTCTCCAGACACAAGGGTAATTCACTGGCGCGCTCACCGCCCTTGGGTGGGTGCAACAGCCAACTGGACTGCAGAATGTGCCACCTGCCGCTACCTGCCAGGTGGCTCCCCGGCTGCCGGCTTCCCCCTGGGCTGGCGTCTGTGGGGAGGGCCCTTCTGTCACCTCCGTCCAGTCAGTTCCAGGTCATCCTCCCGAAACCAGCACGTGAGAACGCTGGGGGACAGCGCGCATGCCGACTGTGCTCTGCTCTGCGCCGGGGCCCTGCTGGCCGCTTTACAGCATGATTGGGTTCCACACTCAAGTGCTCGGCCCCGCAGCCCCAGTCTGGTATCGGGGCAGTGACCCCACGGCCTGCCAGATGGGGGAGGGCAAAGGTGAAGGAGTGGGTGGTGGAAGGGGCCCAGGGAGAATGTTCTGGAAGACATTTTGGCTGAAGGGAAGTGTGGCGAGTCTCCCCTAAAGGCTGAGTCAGTGCATCAGAGGAGGAGAGGCGGAGACGAACGTCGGGAGTGACTGGCAAGGGAGGCGATGATGAGGATGTGAGGAAGGTCCCCGGGGAGCCCCGCTCAGCAGAGGCCGGGAGCCAAGGACGAGATGCTGGTGTCTATACAGGAAGGAGGGGTGTCTCCCCATCAGCACCCTGCGCCCCGAGAGGCGGAGAGAGAGCCTTTCCGGACCTTGGGGTGGGTCGATGGGGAAGGAGGACAGCCGTGGGGCGCCCAGAGCCTGGGAGACGGTGGGAGGCCGTGGCGGGCGTGGACGGACGAGGTGGGTGGCACACTGGCCCCCGTTTCCTGCCGGTAGCTCCACGTTTTGCCTCAGGATCTGCCCCTTCCCGCCTCCCTCTCTGTGGTTTGGCGGAATCGGCTCCTGCGAAGGTGGGTCCTGGTGGTACGCAGGCCCGGGTGGCACAAGGAGCTTCCTCTCTTTCTGGTGTTCAGGGGCCGTGGGACCGGATTGAGGGCTGCAAACTGCTGTGGCCATGAGCGTCCACAGGGGGCGCCAGGAGGGAAGGAGGAGGGGGCTGGTTCCCCAGGAGGCGCACAGGTGCCAGGTGGGTGGGGAGAGCCCATCCCTGCGACCTCAGACAAGGGCTTGGAAACGCCTGCGCAGTGCATTTCCTCCCTGCGGCTCTCACAGGTGGGAGGGCCTACGGCGGCTGCCCTGTTCCCCTGCGCTGTGGTTGATGGGGTGGGGGGGGGGGTTGGTTAACTCGTCTTCAAAGCCATGAACACAAAGGAGGGGGCACCCAAGAGCCACGGGACCCTGGACCTGCCAGCACCCGTCTTTGCTTCCGTGGACAGGGTCGGATGGATAAGAAGCCCACAAGGAAGAAAGAGGGGGGACAATGAGAGGGGCAGACCCTTCATGTGTAAGGTATTTTTTTACATTTTTAATTTGGGGTTGGGTTTTCTGTTACCGGAAACAAATCTGGAGCAGCCGTGAAGCCCAGCAAGGTGGAAGGCAAGACCCGGGTGGCAGGAAAGGAGCACCCTGGGCTCAGTCTCTGCCCCCGAGTGGGGCCCGCGTCCCGGCCCCGGGCGCCGTGCAGCCCCGCGGCCGGGCTGTGCACCGTGACGGCAGGCATTCAGCTGGCGGTGCAGATTCGGGCCCAGACGCCCAGGCCCCAGATGAGGATCCGCCCGGCATGCAAGCCCCCCCAGACCCGCAAAGAGGTTTCGCACACAGGTGCGAAAATTCGTTCTGCGCGTACAGCATCAGTTCTGAAGCCGCGCGGCCAGCATGGGGTCACTGATCAGAATTTTGGAAAAAATACCAATGCGTTCTAATAATGATCAGGGAGCTGCTGTTTCCCAAGTGGCTAAATCCTACCAGCTTTATCTTAAACTGAGGAGTAAGAGGTATATTCTGAATATGCATGCCTCCCCTTCCGGCTTTATGAAAAAATAAGGTACACGTATTTTGATGAAACATTAGTTGATCTTTTGGTACCAATCTCAGAGAGCAAATAAAATGAATGGAGAGTTAAGTGGTAGCTTGTCTCTCCCCCTCCTTTCCCTTCCCTCCCTCCCTCCCTCCCTTCCTTCCTCCCTGCCTTCCTTCCTCCCTTCCTTCCTTCCTTCCTCTCTCTTCCTTCCTTTCCTCCCTCCTTCCCTCCTTCCTTCCTCTCTCTCTCTCTCCCCCCTCCCTCCCTCCTTCCTTCCTTCCTCTCCCTCCCTTCCTTTCCTCCCTCCTTCCCTCCTTCCTTCCTTCCTTTTCTGTTTACGATAGGCCCCCTCTTCCTGCGTATATGAAGAAGTGGGCTGTCTTGGTTTCGCAGGTACCGTTAGATCTCTCTTGATTTGCTGAGCTAATCTAATGTTATCCATCTCAGTAACTGATATGAGAATCGGTTAAACACAGGTATTTGCATTCCCCTGAACTTAATTAAAAGAGCAGCTTTGATTATGGAGAGATCGATTCGTCTCCATTTCCCTGCGAGAGAAGGCACAGGGCTTCTCCCCTTGGGTCATGACCACATGCTTAAGAATGCGCTTGGCCTCTGAGCTCAGTCCCGGCATCTGCTTCCTGTGTGCTCTCCTCCGAGCACCCAGAGGGGTTTTAAAAACAGCAGCATTATTGAGATGTAACTCACATCCCACAGAATTCAACCCTTTCGAGTATACAGTCCAGTGGGGTTTGTTTTAGTATATTCATGGGGTGATCTTTTTAAAACAGGGCTCTTTTTAAAAATGTATTATTTTTTTTAACGAACAGCTTTCATGTTTTTAAAAGTTCTTCTTTATTGATTTTAGAGAGACAGAGGAAGGGGGAAAATAGAGAAACATTGATTTATCATTCCACGTATTTATTCATCCGTTGACTGATTCATGTATTGCCCTGACCTGGGATTGAACCTGCAACCTCGGTGCATCAGGACAATGCTCTCACCGACGGAGCGACCCGGCCAGGGCTCAGCAGTGTTCTCAGAAGCTCGCCTGCCGGAGTGCTGGGACGAAGGAGCCCGCCCTGCCCCCTCCTGAGGCTGAGACCCTCCGCCCGCCGCCCTGGCCTCCCCGGGAGACAGCACCCGCACATTAAAGCAGCTCCTCTGTGCAAAAACCGGCTCCCGCACTGACATGAGTTCTAGGTCCTGTGATGAGCAGCTCGGCAAACATCTTGCTACTGCCCCCGAGAAAGTAACACGGCGACTACAAAAGCCCGATTTTAGGACTTGACCCGGTGCACCACTTCAGAAGTACGGCGAAACCGGAAGGCTGGTGGCAGCCTGGATGTCATCGTGAGCAGCCGGCGGGTGAACCAGGGCGCTGTGCGCCGCGAGAACCGTGTTGTGGGAGGAAGTGCGTGGCGGACAGGCAGTGACAGCCAGCAGGGAAGGCCAGGAGGCCGGCTGTCGCGTGACCAGTATGAGGGCCTCAGCCCAGCTTGGCCCTATGTTAGCCGTGGGACCTAGGGGAGCCCTCCTCTGTTTCCCCACCTGTGAAATGGGGGGGCGGGACGGTGAGAGCCCCTCCCTCACAGGGCAGCCGTGAGGAGCTTCTATGAGAAAACGTCTGCAAAGCGCGAGGAATGGTGTACGACACACGGCAAACACTGTGTAAAAACTTGCGGCTCTTTGTGTCCCCGTCACGTTGCCAGCCGCACACAGACACGCCAACACACACACACACACACAGAGACTGCCCCCCGAAAGGTGTGCGAGGGACGAGAGACGGCGGCTGCCCCTGGGAGAAAGTGCGGGGGGGGAGGGGGGTCTGGAAGTAGGCGGCCGGGGGAAGACCCACCTGTTCCCAAACCTGCCCTGTGGGGTTTTCTTGTCACCCTGTGCCTCCGTCACTCTGAACATAGCACGAAGCTCTCGCTCTTTAAACGGAGCACAGGGGAGGAACCGTTTTGGGGATGAGTGGCCATGACGCTCACAGTGACTCAACGTGGACTCCGGGTGGAATGCGGGGGTGGGGGGGGCCCGGGCTTGCTTTGACGTCGGGCGCTAAAAACATGTTGCTCCCAGCTGGTGTCTTTGCCACAGTCGGGTGATTGGAGAGAGGACGGCGACACTCCCGAAATGAGACACGCTCTTGCGTCTGGCACACACACGCTTTCCTTTGTCCCGCGGCGCGCTCCAATCTCACCCGCGTCTGACCGCCTACTGGGTGCGACACGCCGGGGTAGGAGCGGGGAGGGGGGTCAGGCCTGGCGAGGTGGCAAGAAGTCCCAGGAAGCGGACAGGACAGACTCGGCGCGAGCACGGGTCGGCTCCCGGAGGCCGGGCCCTCCGTTCCCCGACTGGCCCCGAGTGCGCCCGTGCCTGGCTTCGCCTCCAGCCACCTGCGTTCCGCCCGAGCTTGCTCCATCCATCACGGCTCGTGAGAGACCCTTTGTTTCAGCCTCGGGAAGCTGCTGGGCCTGGAAAACCCCCGGAAAGGGGCTTGTCCTCCGGGATGACAAATCTCCCCCTTCCCCGGGGATGCGGGATGGATCACGCCGCTTCGCACGGCGCTTCAGGCTCGTCCTCTGTGAGCGATGGCTTGGCTTCCGACCGTGCGGAAGGCTGACCATCCATCACAACACCGGGGGGTTCGGTGGGTCCCGGTGGCCGCCCCCCCTTTCCTGGAACGCGGCCAGGCCTCCAGGGTGACCCCTGGCAAAAGGCCAGGGGACACTCACTGCTTTGGGCCGAAGCGAGAATTCCAGATTTTGAAAGATGATAACCTTGAGATGCCCCCCAAAGGGGCTGCAGGTCCTCACACGCACACCCCCACCCCCCCAAATCATCAGTCCTGGTGTCCTTCCCCTGTGACTCCCCATCTACTGTGCTTTCAGCCCAAATCCCACGTGACAAGCAAGGGGAAGATTTCTCTGCTTCTCCCTCTTCTCTTGGTGCTCAACTTTCAGACCCCAAGCCCAAGAATCAGAGATGCTAGCTCTGGCTGGTGGTGGTGGGTTGGGTGTCATCCAGCAAACTGGAAGGTTGTAGGTTCAATTCCCAGTCAGGGCACATGCCTGGGTTGTGGGACGGACCCCTGGTTGGGGGCGTACGAGAGGCAACCAATGGATGTTTCTGTCCCCCTCTTTCTCCCTCCCTTTCCCTCTCTCTAAAAATAAATAAATAAAATCTTAAAAAAAAAGAATCAGGGATGCTAGCAAACGAACCCTTGTCCATTAGAGGAGCTGAATTAATACAATGATGAAGGTAAGTGAAAATATCTTTTACAGTGGAGAAGACAATATGGTAAATGCACTTTTGTAATAATGATCATAAAAGGCTAAACTGTAGTTACCCAGGATCTGTCCTAAATACATGTGACCTTTGAAGAGATGAACTAAATTTATCCAGAATTGAGGTTACTGAGAAAAATCAGTCCCACAGGTTTGTGCAGGAAGAAACACAAATACCCTAAATCTACGAAGCTGTTATTGGAAAACAGGAAAAGATTATGCATGAGGCACAGTTTTGAATCCAGATACAGTACCATCTTTTTAATAAGAAAAATGAGAAGTCTTTAATTGCACGGGGGCATTGCAGGGTTCTGTGTAATTCAGTCCCACCGAGCTGCCAGCAGGGGCGGCGGGCCTGGTCGTTAATCACCCGGCTTCGCCGACCAGAGGCACCCGCCGGTGGGTCATCTGCAGAGCTAGGTCGGGTGCCGGGCCGTGCGGCTGTCAGTCTGGGCCTGTACTCATCTCCTTGGCTCTAGGCGACCCGCACACACCCATACACACCAACGGTCTTCTCCTTTTCCTTCTCTTTTCTTAAAAGGCTGGCAGAGCTATAAAACATCCACATTTTATGGAGAAGAGGAACATCCATAAATCTAACTGTGTTACTACGACGGTATGTTTTAACAACTCAGAGGAGGCCGGTGAAAACCCGCACAGTGGTTGACCTTTGTCAAATACAATAGCTCACGACTGAAGGAGACACACAGCGGGTGTCTAGACGTCACCGTTTGTCCGGCAGCTGTAGGTTCCAGGGGACAGTCGTTACATTTTGGTGACTCAGTTAAACCAGGAACTTAACAAGCTTAATGCATTCCTTAAAGCCTCCTGCTTAAAATTTTGTTTTGCTAGACTCTCTTTCTTACTGCTAATACCAGACACCTTTGAGTAAGTGAAAGATAATTGTCAGCTTGTAGGAAAAAGGGCTTTGCGCTGAAGGGCACAGCCAATGGGAAATGACCTGGTTTGTCCAAACCAGGCCACTGGCAACCGGAAACTGGGCGAGCGAACAGAAAAGCCGCAGGATTCCGGAACTGGCCGTGACGATAAACAGCGCCTTACCCCTCCCAGCGGATGTCTCCAAACCTTGGGGGAGACCACACCTGGGCAGGTGGGTGGCCACGGGTCCCCTGGGGGGCAGCACCCGCCCACAGGCCGTCAACTGCAACTCTCAAGAACGGGGCTCTCTTGTTCGCGAACGCGGCAGCGGTCCTCTGTACGGACTGGGCACTCACGGGCACCGTGCACTTCACAACCCTCTCTGCAGGCCAGTGTGGCCGGCCACCAGCTGAGGACGTGGTCAGGACGGCGAGTAACCAGCCCACGGCCTCGCAGCCCCGCCCTGAAGGAGGCCACCCAGTTGGGGGTGGCTGGACGGGGTTGCTGGATTAAACACGGGGCGCCCGGTCAAATCTGAACTTCAGATAAGCGAGGAACACTGTTTGGTACAAGTCTGTCTCACGCACTACTCGGGACACGTCTCTACCGAACGGTTGCTCACCTGAAACCCCGGGCTCACGGGGCCGGTGGTTACGTCTGCTGCACCCGGCCGCCCTCGGCACCCTGCTTTCCGCCACGACGCTAAGGACCTGCTCCAAAAAGTCAGGGTCGGTTCACTTATAGAACGATCGGCTTTGAAAATCTTTTTCAGAGACCTGAGCCGTGGGGAAGGACATTAGTAACCATCCGGGGCCAGGGAGCCGCCCCCTTCCTGGACGCGAGCCTGGCAGCATCCCTGTCCCTGTCAGCGGCATCGGGCCCTTCTGCGTCCCGGGCCCCGGCTGGTTCCCGGGTGGGACTTCGCCGCAGCCCGGTGCTCAGAGCCTGGGGCAGAGAGCGGGGTCCCCTGTGGAGCGTCTGCAGCTGGTCCCTGAGGCCTGAGTCCCACCCCTGGTCCCACCCCTGACGGAACGAAGCCCTGGCCCCCACTTCCCCGGGCGCTGGGACACACACAGCCCCGTGCCGAGCGATGTGATAAACCACGCAGCACAGACGCGCTCCTGTGCCCACGCGCCCCCACGACACCCGAGACTCTCTCTCAAGGAGACAGTGTACAGTGTCCAGGGCCCGTGCTTCGGCGACGGCCACCCCTGCACACTGGACGTGACAGAGACCAGGCACGCCTGGATGCCCAGCCACAGAGGAACGGCCCAGACAGACGGCGCGTGCGCGCCCACGGGGCTGGTGTGCAGCCGGGCACCAGGGGCGGCGGTTCTGAGGACGGGCGGCGGCGTGGGAACGGCAGAGGGCGCGTTAGAAAAGAGGGAGAAGGATGCGAGTCACGTTGCCGTGATGATGCGACACCCACAGAGACGTGCTGAAGGGGACACGCGAAGCCCTTCTGACGCCGGGGTCACTGGACTCGGGGCGATCTTCATACCTGCCCGTCTCCACGCTTTTCGTACTGTTACAGCATGTGGACAAGGTTGAGACGCCTCACGTAAACTCTGCACCATCGGTCTGTTCTCTCTCGCTCACGGGCAAGGAACTCGGCTGGCAAGGGCCCGCCCACCACTCATTCGCGTTCCGCACAGAGCGGGCCGGGGTGGGGGGTGCCGCCCTCTGTCACCAGGCGGGGAACGTGGGCTGAGGAGCCCAGACAACCCCAGGGGCTTATTTACATGACAACTGCGAGTCTGCACCTCTCACACCCTTCACCGTATGGCACAGGGGGAGCGTGGGTGATGTCTGGGTAACTTTGCACGGCGCCCGGTGGTTACTAGACACACGCTGTGGTGGCCGCACGGCAAGGTACATAAGCGTCGAATCGCTGCGGTGCACGCCTGACACTCACGTGTTACTGTATGCCAACGGTGCTGTGAGAAAACCTCAAAGACAAAACAAAACAACAAGGACTCGGACCCTTCCCTTTGCCCAGGAGATCTGAAACTGTCTGGGGTGCTCTGAAACTGTCAGGTTAAAGGGACCTCCAGCCACCCAGGTGGTCACCAATCGAATGTGAAAGCATCTTTAGCTTCCTCGATGCCAAGGTTTAGCCTTGGACCGCTGGACACTCACAGACCCTCGGAACCAGAAAGCCAGGCAGGATCTCGAGAGCTCATCCGGTCCCGGGCCACACAGTGGGCAGTCCCCCTGCCCATCTCCTGAGGTCCTCGGCAGCTGAGTTCAGCTCTTTTGCGCTGGGAGTGGGCCACCTGGCACGTGCAAACACAAGCATCGCGTGGAGTCACGGGCACCGCCGCTCTCTAAGCAAGGGGGCGGCGCTCGGCTGTAAGAAGGGCTGATTGCATATTGCGCATTTCTGCAAAAAGCTTTTGTTTGCAGAGAAGATGCTGGGCTTGCAACTCTCCGCAGCACGGCAGTCTCCCTCGGCAGAGAGCTTCGTGTCCGGGGTGACGTGCCTCTGAGGTCTCTCTTGGAGTCAGGTCGCCAGGGTTGCAAGGCATGGGTGGGCTGGGCCCCAGCTGCGTGTTCTCGGGCGGATTCCTCAGACTCTCCGTGAGTCCGTTTCCTCCTCTGAAACCCTGGACGAGGCGCGTGCTTATCTCTTGGGTTGCTGGAGGAAGAGCGGACCTTGCACTTCTTGCCAAGTGCTGTTTCCAGGGTCCCCACAGCCACAGAACGGGTGGGAGCCCAGCAGGCTCCCCCGTGGCCCTCCCGTGGGTCTGACCGGCATGCCGGTCCAGACACTCGCCTACAGCTTCCATGTTTTGGCCCTCACCCCGCCTTTCCGGGTTGTTTTCTAACCGTAAAGGAGACGGGCACGTTGGCGGTGACTTTAATTTTCAGGAGTGGCAGGTGATAACGGAGGTGGTTGGAAACGTGCAATTTCACACCTGTGCAGGCAGCGGATAAGAGGCAAATAAATTGTCTCCCTGGCTCTGCGCGCTCTGTCTCGCGAGTTGCTTCCTGCTCTCCTTGGAGACCTCGGCCCTAGTCAATACATGCTCCGATTTCTTGAGAAATGAGACTTGCAATAGGAAACTTTCCCCCCGTTCAGGCAGGGCCAGCAAAAAAGCCTGTGTCAGCTGATCCATCATGCTTACTAATTGTTCCTCCGCCACTCCCCGGGGAGCCTGAGGGAGAGCACAGCTCCGCCAGGCCGTCCGCAAATTCTTCACTCAAACAAAAACCCTCCTTTGTTTTGCCTTTTCCCATCATTTGTCCCATCAATTCATGGTTTATAAAATTTCCCAAGCCCTTCCATGTAGAGAGGCTACAGTGTGGGGCATGGAGGGGGAGGTATTTCGCCTTTGAGAAGCGCGATTCAGGATAACCGTGTACAGCGGAAGCTAGAGGTGCCTCCTCCCTTATTTGGTCTGAATTTAGTCTGACGTCCAGTGCTCTGATGCAGGCTCACATCTGGTTTCAAGGCAGCATTTCTCGCATTTCAGCTCCCGCCCGGCCCAGCCCTCTGCCCTGGTCGACCTGTTGACCTCAGTGACGGGCACCGAGGACAGGAACAGCCGCCGGGGAAGGGCGCCGTCTCCCCACGGAAGGAAGGCCCCGCTGGGTGCCGCACGGGCCCGTGCAAGAAAGTGCTCGACGACCTTCTGTTTAAAATGTCCTTGACTTGGCATGAGCTGGGACTCTATTAGGGAGGTACATAAAACGTTGGAAGGCCACGACTCAAATGTTAAGAGCCGGAAAAGCGAACGGTGTTAGGAGAACGTCCCCAGCCCCACAGGAGCGCTGTGGGGAAATCGGCCACCAGCCCCCTCCTCCTTCACAGTGCGGGACGGTAGCCAGCGCCGCACGCCGCACGGACACTGGGACGGCAGGGCAGGTGGCCTTAAGGGAGGGTCCGCCTGGCCCTCTGATGGCAAGGACTGAGCCGGAAGTGAGCGCCTGCTGCCGGAGGGACGGGGAGCTGCGCGGCGGCGAGCGTGGCCGGTTTGGGTGTGATTGCAATAGTTAGGGTGCTGGGGCCCCGGCTCTGTACGGGGCCTGGGGCTGACGCCCCGCCTCCCCGAGCCCTCGCCGCATCCTGTGGGGCGGCACTCAGTTCTGCAGCGGAGAACGCCGGGGCCCCAGAGAGGCTGTGGGACCGTCTGGGGCTGGCCCGGAGGTAAGCCCAGCGCTGAGTCCTCAGCGTGGAACGCGGGACCCCACCCCAACTAAGGGGGAGGCAGCTTTCAGGTGGGTCTCCGGGTGACTGTCCAGTTGGGGCCACACGGGGGGCGGCCTGAGACAAAGCTGACGAGGCCACGGCCTGTGGAGCAGCCACGCTAGTGCGTCCGTCTCGGGCCTTCTCCTCCCCCCTCCCCATCCCCCGGGGCTCCTCCATCCTTCATTCCTCACAGCCCCTGCAGCTTCCAGCTGGAGCTGTGACAGGCAGGAGAGTCCCTGGAGAAGGAAAGCCCCGCCAGGACACGTCTCTGATATTTAGGTCCCTCCGCGTCCTGGAGCCCGGAGCCCACCGTGTCCAGACTCAGCCCCTACTCCACGGGCCCCTCCAGAGACAGGATGCCCTCATCCCCGCCACTCCCCCTGCTCCCAGTAACCCCAGCACTTCCGGGCAGGACCCGAGAGCTGCCCGGGCAGGGGAGGGCAGAAGGAGGTCCTCCAAGTCTGAGGAAGGTTCTGGGTTGCAGCGCCCAGCGCCCCCGCCACAGAAGCTTCCAGGAACGTGTTCACAGGCCCTGCCTGCAGCCCATCGCCGGCGCTGGGTTACAAACCATCCCCTCCAGGGCTCCGAGGCATCCCCCCTTCCCTGGCTGGCCTTGGCTCTGGGGGCCACAGCGCCATCGTCGCACAGCTGACCACCCACGTGTCCTCTCAGGCTTGGACACAGCTCCTGCCGCCTGGCCTGCGAGTCAGGGCTGGGAGCGGGGAGCCGTTCTTCGGAAAGAGTGCTCGCAGGAGGAGGAGGAGGGAGCGCGTGGTCCCGCCGTTCAGCCGCTGTCACAAGAGGCGTCCCCGCGGGGAGGCGAGCGGGCCTCTCTGGGGGTGAAGGGCACGCCCAGCCTTTCGAGCCTTGTGGAGACTGACTGAGCACCCCGGGGTGGGGTGTGACAGAGCTGGGTGCACTTGCTAAAGCACCACCTGCGTGCCCCACGTCGCACCCTGGGACGGCAAAGCCAGAGGGCAGAGGTGAAAGAATGAGAAAGGGGTTATTTACACACGTCACGTCCTCAGGGATGCTGAGCTGGCGGCCGCCACAGTTTCAAAGCAGCGTCACTGCCCAGTTAGGTGCCCCCGGCGACAGGTGAGGAAAAACACCTGTGCTAGATAACACAGCCGATCAGGGTGAGGTCAGGATGAGAACCCCCTCTATCCTTCTGGCACCTTGCCTGATTCTTAAAAACACTGACCGGCTTTGGGGCCGGCCGGGAGCCAGGCTCCCTTGCACGCAGGTGGAGGCCTGCATGCGGGGCACATGCGGCTGGAAAACGAGTGTGCATTCAGGGTGCCCACGGGGGTGAGGACCCCCTCCCCAGAGCAGGCTGGCCTGGTCTGCCAGCCCGATAACCAGCTGTGATGTCTGCATACACCCACTCTGCGGGTTTACCACCAAAACAGGCAAAGGCGTTGGGGTGAACCACAGTTCATGGAAGTGTGCTGGGAACATGCTTCTCTCTGAGTGTTCTGGAATTGCAACTGGGAAATCCTGGGGTCCCCGGGCGACCTTGGCAATGACTGTACACAGGACGTGAGGATGCGCTGAATCATCATCCCCGCCCACCTCCCAACTGGAACAAAGGGAAGCTCCTCACAACGTTAAGAGAAACAGAGGTGTGGCGGGAAGTCACCACTGCACCTGGGTTCCGGCTGGTCCCTGCTGGAGGCCAGCAGGGACAGGCATCCCACCGGGGACCAGCTGCGCGCCCGGGGCACGCAGTGCGGGCAGCCCGCGTGAGCTGGGATTGTGTGGGATTGTGCTCCGTGCACGTGAGCTGAGTCTCAGAGAGGACGGTGGACAGCGGAGCCGTGAACTCTGTGTGGTTCCCGGGGGCCCGAGCTGCTGTGTCAGCCCCTGGCTGTCTGCCTGAGCACATCCCCCCCGGACAGAGTCAGAACCACGTGTGGGAGGGCGGGAGAGTGGCCAGAGGGAGCGGGGGACGCGGGGGGGGGGGGAGTGTGGGTGTGGCGGATGAGCTCCCTGTCCGCCTGCTGGGAAGCTTCCCTGTGCGCAGGAAGGGGGTGGCCCTGCCATCCTCCTGCCTACCGAGCCCATGGGCAAAGGGTCGGCGGGCCCTGGAGCCAGGCTGCCGTGCGCACGCTGACGGCCCAGCTCGCGGAACCCGGCGTTGTCACGGCAGGACCGGGAGGGCGTGAGGCTCCGGGTTTGGGCGGCGCGACCCGCGGACCTGAGTCTGACATCCGGCTCTGTCCCCGCCTGCTGAGTGACCTCGGGCAAGACTTAGTTTTCACATCTATAAAGTGGGATTCATAAGCGTAGACCCTGCCACCGCCAAGTTCACTGTGAAGGTAAAAGGAGCAAGAGGCGCGTGGAGCGCTCGGCAGACGGGAGGTGCCCCGTGAGCAGAGAGAGCGGCAGCACGCACGGCGGGGCTGCCGGGCGCCAGGCACGTCCGCCAGGTGCCAGGACCCAGGGGCGACAAGGACCGACTCTGCCCCCAGCACTTGTGGTCTGGAGAGCTTGGGCTGGTCTGCAAACTGGACCAAGTTCCCGGGCGGACACGCGGACACATCCTTTCTGGCCAGAGCTTCTGCTCTCGGTTCCCCTGGCTGCTTGCCCTCAGAAAGTACCTCCTCATCCTAGAGCAGGGGCAACAAAGGTATTTCTGCGAGACAATGGCAACGGTGTCCTGCTAGCATGAGCATTTTCACGATCACTGCCACCACCGCCGCCACCCTGAACCGTTGCCGTCACCACGGTCATCTCCGCCATCATCTCTGTACTCTTCACCGCCATCACCACCGCCACCACCATCAGCACCGTCACCACCGCCACCACCATCAGCACCGTCACCATCACCTCCTTCATCATCACCATCATCTCCAAGCACACTACGGAGTGCTTGCCAGGCCCTCTGCCCAGCCCCTCGCGTGGATTCTCTCGCTGACTTTCGAGTGAAGTCCCCTTTGCGGGCGCCACCCTTGCAGCCCAAAGCGTGGGCCAGCGGCTGGCGTCTCCCCTGGGAGACCGTCAGAAGCACAGACCCTCGGGCGGACCCCAGCCCGGCCGCGTCAGAACCTGCACGTCAACCACACCCCCGGGGACCCGCAGGGCAGTTCAGGGCTGAGCAGCCCGGGTCATGACGGCGGCCATCTCTGGGCCAGATGTGTGACGGGCTGGTGAGAGTCACCACCACGCCTCTCCCCCTCCCCCTCCCCCGCTCAGGGACCCCACTGACCAGTCACGACCCCCTCGTGAAGCTAAGAGAACAAAGGGAGGAAAGACTAACATCACAATACTCTCGTGAGGCTGCAAGAGAGTGGGGGCGGGGAGGAGGGTGAGAAGAAGAGAGTCCTGAGCCGAGGGCTGGCGACCCCAAAGCCCCCAAAGCCGTGAGGTCCCTGGGGGGATGGGCACAGAGGGATGGGGGGTCAGCGCTTTCCTGCCCTGACGTCCTGAGTCAGAGCCGTGGTCTCGGAGCGGTGGGTGGGGCTTCCACAAGCCAGGGAAGAGAGAGGGCCAGGGGCCGCCCCAGAGTCTCCGAGTCCCCCCGGGAAATGGAGAGAGAAAGATGCCTAATGGGGGGCAGACGACCCCCTGACTGCCCGGGAGCCCTGCGGGAGCCCCGTGCCCGGGGTCTCCAGTGAAAGCCAAGGCCGGTCAACAGTTACTGAAAGTTCGCAGAGTCTCACGAGGGCCCCGAAAGGCCAGCACGCGACTGGTGTTAATAAAGCTCCACCCCAGCAGCGTGAGCGTCTCTGCTGCGTTGACAGACATCCAAAGGTGTCCCCCTCCGTCCGACTTCTGTTAGACACACGGTGCCCAGAGATCGTGTCATTTAAGCCCGAGAACCGGCCGGCAGCTGGAGGATCAGAAGCAAAACATTTTAAAAAAAGTCACTTCAAAATGCGCCACGTTGGGCTCAGAGAGAGGATTTAATTTCGTAAAACCCTAAGAAGGTGTAGTCCTGCTTTTGAGAAAGACTTCAGTGGGAAAGTCCCGACTCGCAAGTCCATGCCCCACCAGAGTGAGAGAGACAGTTAGAATGCATGTTTCTGGCGGGGTCCCGACGTGCTCTGGAACGCAGGCCGGCTTCCCGCTCAGGGAGTCAGGCATTTGTCCTTCCTCGCGGCGCTCTCCAGTCCCGGTCGCCAGCAGCAAAGGGGAACTTCGGATTCATCCCGCTGCCCATTAATCCCCATCTGCAGTCAGGGCAGGCCTCCCACCGCCTCTGCGCTGCGTGCAAGCCTCCTCTGTTCTCGGGGGAAAGGGCTGCTTGCTCTGCAAGGACATCATAAATCTAGCTGGACATCCGGTCATGACGTGGGAGGAAATTTCACAGCATCGTTTTAAGATCAAAAACCTTATTGGCAGTGCATGCGAGGGTTGTCGGAGGCCATGTGGAGTCCGTGGGGGCAGGAGGAAGGAAAACCCAACCCGGGGGGCGCCTGTTTGCCCAGAGACACAGAACGACGCAGAACAAAACCTGGGCGAGCAGACCCTGGGAGACGCGGAGCCCGGGGGTCTCCTTGGTCCAGTGCCCACGCGTGTGGGTGTCTCTGGTGCACCCCCACGTCCCCAGGCACAGGCAGGGCATGAGGGTGGACAGAGGAGGGGCTGGGGAGCAAATCCATTCATTGCTCTGCAGGCTGTTAGCGTGCCTTTTGAGAAAAAGTCTGTAGAAGCCAAATCCTGGTCTTATCTGGTTCCCATGGCTTCACAGCCTTGATTTGGGGGCTTCTTAGGGGGTGCCCCTTTTTCAAGGCGTGACAGGCTCAAGGATAAGGATGTCAGATGTATGAAAACTGTTGTGCATTTCAATGACTTTATATAATAAGGAGTAGTCTTTAAAATTATTTTCAGAATTATAAGCACAATATGTATCAGAGAAAATGATAAAGAAGGCATTTGAAATTCTCATAATGCAGCCTGGAGAATATAAATGAGTGCTGTTTGTACACTGTCCTGCCATTCTTGCCCCAGACACAGGATCTCCTCCAACCCTCTCTCTTTCTCTCTCTCTCTCTCCCCTTTCCCCCTTCCCTGCCCTCACCCTCTCTTCTTCCCATCGCAAAGGTGATTCCTTCCTTTGGAGTCCCGCCCTTTCTCACTCTCGTGCCTGGGGCTCAGGTGGAGCTTTGCCCTTGCCCTTTTTCCCGAATAAACACTTTTCCTGTTGGAAGGAGAAAGCAGGCTTCCCAAGGCCCTCGGGACCTGACCCGGGTGCCCACCCCGTCTTCCCCGTACGTACACGACGCCCGGGGCCCAGTGTCCCTCCAGCAGCGCTTGTACCCGCTGTGGGCCGGCCCACTCTTCCTCGAGCTTGGCCCGTTCCTTCCCGTCCTTCATATGAGGCAAGATCCTCTTCATCTTGGCCGAGACGCGGCTTCCTCCAGGAAGCCCTCTCGGGGCACTCCCCGCCCCTCTACCGTGAAGCTCAGGGCAGGTGTGTGGGGTCTCCCTGTGGTCTTTCGGCCCCGAAGCAGCCCTGTCGTTGAGCTGCGGTGGCCGGTCTGCCAATGTGTAGCTCAGGTGCCAGTGCAGAGGGAGGGCAGGCAGGGGCGGGCCTGCTCCCTCCCACCCCACCGTCTCCCAGGTACCCGGCACTGCCCCTGGCTCTTGGTTGATATTCAAGAAACATATCGTCAGTGAATATCATAGCCACAGTGTCATGACTATACTGAGTTGGCCACAAAGCCCATATGTTTTTTTTCCTGTAAAATAAAAGGCACACTTTTCATTTTCACCAACACCTTTATTAATTTGGATATTCTGAGTGTGTCGGCTATCTCCTGCTGTTGGCTTCTAGTGGGTAGAGGCCGGGGCAGCTGCTAAACGTCTTCCAATTATTTCGCTAAAATGTCAATAGCACCAAGAAACCTCGCAAACCACCTCTGACACGTTCGATCCGTCACTGCCCCTTCTCCGCACACTGCGCAAAAATCTTCTTCTGCCTTTCGGTTGTATGTTTACCTTTCTTGAAATAGTAAAGCATACTACACCAAAATGCTGCATATTTTCTTCCATCCCCAATATTAAAATGGCTGCACAAAAATTCATCAATGCTGATTTTTTTTAAATGCACGCTGCTATGACAGCTGTCACAATACAACCTAACACAATTGTTTTGAATGACCTTAAAGACAGCTAAGCGCCACTAGAGCCATCGTATGGAAGAAACCAAATGGACTTTTTGGCTGACCTGGTCCTTGGGCGCACACCTTGGAATACATGAGCCACTTTCCTTCGAATGAACACCTGATGCGAAACTGCTGAGTCAAAGGCTACAGACACGTTGAACAGTCTCAGTATTTACTGTGCAGGTCTCTCGCAAAGGGTGCACCGGCTTCCGTCCTTCCAAGCTGGGCCGGATCCACCCCCTTTCCTGGAACCGCACGGACAGGGAATGAGCCCTTTCTATCCCTGCCAGTCTGATAAACGCGAGTCCCCCCTTTGAGTGGGCATTCCAGTGTCAACCAATTTGAGTGTCTTCCCACATATGCCTCAGTGATTTGTCCTTTCTCTGTGATTATCTTAAGCCGGCTTTGCAGTGTGAGCGTTTTTTGTTTCTTGATTTGTGAAGTTCTTTAGGAACCGACCACATGGATGCCGACAGTTCTGTTTCCGGTGTATCGCCTGTGCTTTGCCCTTGATTTTTCTGTGTTAACGTCTGTGAGTTTTAAATTTTTAATTAAATGTCGCCCTCGTCTCCTTTAGAGTTTTTTCCCTTACCTTTATGCTGAGGATATATGTAAAATCTAAGGGTTTCTGTCCGATGTCACTTGCAACAGATTGCGTTTTCAAAGGTTACAAGTTGATTTTTAGCAACTGAAAACACTCCATTAAGAAAGTAAGACATCAATTTAAAAGGAATTTGTTGGTGCATTTTTTTTTTTTGTAAATGGAAGTGACCCGTGTCCTCTCTGGCTTTTGCTGCCCATACACAGTAAATCTCTATGTTTCTGCACCGGAATAGCTTTAGTTTAAAACATGATTTCTTCAATCTGCTAGAGGCCGAGGTTTGCTGGGATGAGACATTCCACTCCACTCGGCTGAGGTTATGGAAACTTTGCTAGAAAGTTCTTCACGACATGTGCTTTTCTCTGTGTCGGAACACTCGACCTCCTTCTCCCAGTGGTTTCGTAACAGCGACGCCTTTTCAGGAACAGAAAACATCTCAGGAGGGAGGGAGGGAGGAGGGGGACGGGAATAGGACGTTAGTAGGAAGAGAACCTCAAGCTAATGGGTCCTTCCCAACACACAAATGCACCGCAAACACACCCGCCTCCTAACCGGGACTGCCCGTCTGCAGCGCCGGCCCCCCCCCCCCCCACTCCTGGCGGCTGTCCTGCCTTCTCTCCTCTCCTGCTGCAGGGAGGCTCCTGTCCCACCGGAAGGCCACTAGGGTCACCAAGGGCCCTGCAGCCTGGCTTCTGTCCCCCGCTCTCTGGCTGCTCCTCTCCCTCCTTCATCGGAAGACCCGCCTCCTCTTCCCGACCTCAACGTGTGGCAGACACAGAGGGACACGAGGACGGTCCTTGATCTGCCTTTCTCCCCACAGCTTCTCTCTTTGGGTGACTCAGTCTGGTGCACGTTCTTCTGAGCCCTCAACTGGACTCCCCCAGGCCCAGAGAGAACACCTAGAGGAGACAGGACAAGCTCAAGACTCGAGAAGCACCCACACCAGACACAGCCCAGGGGACGGGTGAGCCCAGGGCTTCGGGGCCGGCCAGCCCGGCTCGGAGCCAGGCTCTGCCCTCGCTGCTTCACGGCCGGCCTCAGGCCGCCTGAACTTTCCACGAGAGTGTGTCCTCAGCCGTGAGACGGGCCTTGGCTATCCCACAGGGATGTGGGGTGTGGGGCGCGTGGTGTGTGGACAGTGTGGGGCATGCCAGTTCAGGGTCAGTCAGGTGTGGAGGCGACAGCTGGGGCTGGAGCACCGAGGGCCCCCCAGGGGTCAGGCTTCATCCGGAGAGGGACAGGGTGACAGCAGGGAGGACCGAGAGCCCACTCGCGATTTGGGAGGAGCACTCGCTCGCGTGTGGACGATGCCTGCAGGCCGTCGCCAGGCTCCCAACAAGCCATGCTGGGGCCGGGCCGCGTGAGTGGCGGCGGAGACCAGGGAGGAAGGGGATCAGGATGTGTGGCAGATGGCATCAGCAAGGCCTGGTGGCCGGAGGTGAGGCAAAGGTGCCTTGGCTCACTCTCGGGTGTCTGACTGGGGGCCCTGGGAAGACGGGGACCCCTGTGGATAACGGCTGGGTGAGGAGAGGAAAACCGTGAGCCCGGTGTTGGGTTTGCCGCGTTGGGAATGCCCCCGGGATGGCCGAGTGTGGCCGATCTGGTTTCTGGAAATCACGGGACTGATCTGGACTCCGGAGGAGCCAGGGCTGGAGACACAGGGCTGTGCGCGTCATGATGGGGAAGAATGTGGGGAGGGGGAGGGTCGAGCGGAGGAGGAGCCGTGGGGGGCCCCGGGAGGGATCGGATCTCAGCCTGTGGACGGGAAGCCAGGGGCGTGGCAGCGCCGCCCAGGCCAAGGGAAGGACCCTCAGCGGGAGGTGGTGGTGGGAGAGATGTGCCCCCACGGGGGACAGGCAGCGGGGGCGGGGGGGTGCTGTCTGTAGGAAATCTAAGACAAGGCAAAACTGACCAGAGCCGCTCTGCTTTTTATTAGCTCCAGGCGATTCTCCACAGTGTCCGTGAGAGCACATTCCCCTGCCTGGGTGACCTCTCCCACCACCGCTGCGGTTGCTCACACATCGCCCGGGCTCTCCACACACGTGCTCTCTCGGGAGGTTGGGTCTGGAGTTGCTCTTTGAAAGGACAATGCTTGCTTTTCTGGACTAGAAGAGGGGCACCACCCACCATTTCAGTCTTTGCTTGGCTGTTAGAGTGCTATGGGGATTTTTTGTCTGTATTTTTTATATATTTTATTGTTTATTTTTTTTGTTTGTTAGCTACACAAAAGATTCATCCAAAACATTCCTATAAAAAAGTCATTGAAATGGTTTGATTTGAAAAAATTCAACTTCCATTTTCTTTCAAGTACATATGCTGTAGAAATCAAAGCTCTTGCCACTGCGATATTGTAAGCTAGATCCTGAGAGTTTACGTTGTAAGTCTAAAAATACACAGAACATTCTAGAAATTCACACAGGAAGGTGGACTTTACTCTCTAGAACAGGAATGTGTGTGGTCTTATGCCTGAATGTATCCACGTCATTATGTCTTCCGTCAACAGCTCATAAATGATGAGACTCCGGGCCAGGATGGAGGTGTAGGTAGACACACTGTGCCTCCTCGCACAACAAGATAGGGACAACAATAATTTAGAAACAGAATAACAACCAGAACTGACAGAACATTGAACTGTATGGAAGTCGGACAACCAAGGAGTTAAAATAGACACGTTCATCCAGACCCGTAGGAGGGGCGGAGTCGGGCAGCCGGCGGAGAGGGGTTGCGGCACAAAGAGCGGTGGGACCGGGTCCATAAGGCATCCCAGTGCTCGAGACTGCAGCAGCGGGCCCTGGGCATGCAGGCGGCGGCTGGCAGACCCCAGGTTCAGGGTGGCAACCAGCAGACCCAGTGAGGAGGCGACTGTGAAGCAAAGCACTGCGCGCAACCCAGGATCACAGCGCTGGGAAACAGAGCCTCAGGGCACTGATTGAAAACACCTGTGGGGATTGAGGCACAGGGAGAGACTCCCAGCCTCACAGAAGAGATCGTTGGAGAGACCCATGGGGTCCTAGAACATGCACAAGCCCACCCACATGGGAATCAGCGCCAGAAGGGCCCAGTTTGCTTAGGGGGAGTGGCAGAAGGGACTGAGGTCTGACGGAGAGTGGAGCAAGCACCATTGTTCCCTCTCAGACCCCGCCCCCACATACAGTGTCATAACCCAGCAACTGGGTTACCCCGCCCTGGTGAACACCTCAGGCCCCACCCCTCATACATAACAGGTATGACAGAAAAAAAATGGCCCAAACAGAAGAACAGATCAAAGTTCCACAGCAAATACTACTAAGCAACAAAGAGATAGCCAACCTATCAGATACACAGTTCAAAGCACTGGTGACCAGGATGCTCACAGAATTGGTTGAATTTGGTCGCAAATTACATGAAAAAATGAAGGCTATGCTAAGTGAAATGAAGGAAAATGCACAGGGAACCAATAGTGATGGGAAGAAAACTGGGACTCAAATCAATGGAGTGGACCAGAAGGAAGAAAGACACAAACAGAAAAGAATGAAGCAACAAGAATTCAAAAACTGAGGGGAGGCTCAGGAGCCTCCAGGACATCTTTAAACATTCCAACATTCGAATTATAGGGGTACCAGAAGGGGAAGAGGAAGAGCAACAAGTAGAAGAGTATTTGAGAAAATAGTGAAGGAGAACTTCCCCAATCTGGCAAAGGAAATAGACTTCCAGGAAGTCCAGGAAGCTCAGAGAGTCCCAAAGAAGTTGGACCCAAGGAGGAACACACCAAGGCACGTCATAATTACATTAGCCAAGGTAAAAATGAAGGAGAGAATCCTAGAAGCAGCAAGAGATAAGGGGACAGTAACCTACAAAGGAGTTCCCATCAGACTGTCAGCTGATTTCTCAAAAGAGATCTTGCAGGCAAGAAGGAGCTAGAAAGAAGTATTCCAAGTCATGAAAGGCAAGAACCAACATCCAAGATTGCTCTATCCAGCAAAGCTTTCATTTAGAATGGAAGGGCAGATAAAGTGCTTCTCAGATAAGGTCAAGTTAAAGGAGTTCATCATCTCCAAGCCCTTATTATATGAGATGTTAAAGGGACTTATCTAAGAAAAAGAAGATAAAAAACGTGTATAGTAAAATGACAGCAAACTCACAATTATGAGCAACCACACCTAAAACAAAAGCAAAGGCAAACTAAGCAACAAATAGAACAGGAACAGAACCACAGAAATGGAGATCACATGGAGGGTTAGCAACAGGGGAGTGGGAGGAGGAGGGGAGAGGGGGAAAAGGTACGGAGAATAAGTAGCATAGACGGTAGGTAGAAAATAGACAGGGGGAGGGGCAGGAATGGTGTGGGAAATGTAGAAGCTAAAGAACTTATGACACGTGGACACGAACTAAAGGGGGGGATGTGGGTGGGACAGGGTGTGCAGGGTGGAGGGGAGTGAAGGGGGGAAGTGGGACAACTGTAGTAGCATCATCAATAACATATATTTAAAACAAAACAGCTCATAAATGAAACCAGAGCTGCCCGCCCACGGTAGCCATGTTAAACAGAGTCCTTCCCTCCCGAGGTCTTCACCCCAGTGTCTGAGGCAAACCCGAACTCCCCGCTCTGCTACATCCCCCCCTTTCCTTTGCACAGGGAGTCTGCTGCAGGGGCTGGGCGGACGCATGAATTATGCACCAGCGAGCAGATAAAAGAGGTTTCGGGGACTGGACTGTTCAGGCCTCGGGTTCTAGGAGTCTCATTGCATTGACTAAGTAGGCACCTCGGGAGCTGAAAGAAACCAAAATCATGAAATAAAAACTGTGTCCACATTTATTTTACTGTTTGTTTGCGAGTGTGGAGGGGCTGGGGCTGGGGAGAACCCCTTCCAGCGATCACGGCGGTGTTTAAAGATGAACTCTCGCCGCTGGACTCGTTCGAAGAGCGTGACTGTGCGTAGAATTTCATGACGTTTTCCAGCTGCAGCTGGGAGCTGAGAACCGCCGCAGCGGAAGCGGTACGGGAAAGACCGTCACTGGCGACAGGAACCTGTGCCACGGCCCTTCCTGGGAGAGGCGCGGACACCTGGGGTTGAAGGTCCGGCGGGGCAGGGCGGCTGCACGTGTCTGTCAATGCTCTGGAGCAACTGGGGGGGGCGGTGGTCTGAGCAAGGGTGGGGGGGGTGCAAAGCTTTGGCTCACCGGGAGCAAGTCCCTCCCCTCTAAGATGGCCATGGAGGGGTGACACGCTCTTTCCAGAAATGAAGGCATACAATATATCTTTCTTTCCCTCTATGAAAAAAGAAAGGTCATCCTCTTCAAAGGGAGAAATAAACACCCCAGAATTCCGCACGGCTCACACCTGCAGGCTCGCTCGGGCCACACCGCTTCCTCCCGACGAGCAGGACGCAGAGGGCGGGGGACGGGGCGGTCTGCTGTTGGTAAGACACGCGGACGCCAGGACAGGGGCTGCTTCTGCCTGTCCGTCAGTTGGGAGGGAGGGCTCAGGAAGCCGTGGGAAGCAGACGTGTTCAGCGCCAGGGTAAACTGAGTCTGGACCCTGACTTGGTGCCCCCTTCCCTGAGTGGCCTGGGGCCAGCTGTGCAAACATTCTGGAGAGTGCCCTCCTGTCTGCAGAGGGACAGAAGTGCTTGTAAGGTTCCCGTGCCGGCTGGAGAGCACATGAGCAGGGAATTCATGTAAGTAGCAGCTTCGTAGTAAATCCAGTTATTAATAGTCTTATTGATTCGTTCTCTGGCGTCTTGGCAGGTGGCGCCTTTTATACGCGTCCTCGGGGTCCCCCGTGGCAGAGAGAGAGGGAGCTGGAGGAGCGGGAGTGTCCACCGTAAACCAGACCCCTTCTCTTCCTTTTCCAAACCCGATAATCATCTCCTGACACAGTCGTTTGGAATCTTAGGCGATTCCCCCTCCCCCACCCCCCCTTCCGTGAGTCGGTCAGCTTGCTTCGGTTTCTGCTGGCTAAGCCGTGTTTCCGAAAAGTTGCACGCAAATCAGATTCTTACAATTCTGATAATAGTTTCCCATTGTTCCACAGCACACGCTCAGGGGTGATTTACCTTCATTTGTGATTCATTTTCAATTGGCAGCCGCTGCTCACGCTTCAGTTTCAAGCGTCTTTTCTCCCCCAGATTCTGTCAGGTTGTAAAAATGTACTTTAGAACACCCTTGACATTTTGAGGAACCCCACTGACCTATTTTACAAAATCAGACTTTCACTTCGAAGGCTTTCCTACCAGCGGAGCACTGAGTTGTATTTCTGGGGCACCAGGAAACGCCGAACAGACTTGCTCCGTCTCCACGGAAACCCCCCAAAGACTTTCAAAATCGAGGCCAAAGTGATGCGCCGTGAAGTGCAATGTCAGCGGCTCTGGCGCGGCACGGGGCAGGGGTGAGGGCGGCCGCCCCTCCACGAGACTGTGAGAGGGAGAGCAGTGGTTTGTAGAGTCGTAAGGTCTTCCTTGCCCGGCCTCGCTGGGTCCCCACAAACCCTCTGACGACGGTGGAGCGAGCCTGCTGACTGACGCCCAGTCCGTCTTCGCTTGCATTGCAGTAGGCACGGACGTGCCGTCTCTCCGTTTTCTGCACAAACCGCACCAGGCCGTGGCTGGGGCCCCAAGTTCCTCGGAAACCGAGACGTCCACGTCGGGGAAGAGACAGGCCAGGCCGTCTGTCCCCCAGCTCGGTCGGGGCTGAGTCATGGTGAGACACCGCTTCAGTTCGCCCCTTCCCCTGCCTCACTGGGACGTCACCCGGTGCTGTGGGGTTTTATGACCTCGTGGAGGGGCGCATTCCTCCCTCCTTCCTCACATGAAAGCTGCCCCCTGGACGGGATGTGACTCAGCCAAGGCTGTGACCCAGAAGTACCAGCAAGCCCAAGGGGTGGCCACCCGTCCACCCACGTGGGACCGCGAATGACTTCATCCCTGTCTTTCCCCCTTAGACACATCCATCACGTCTGCAGGCTCAGAGCGGCTGGGGGAGCTGCAGGATGTGGTGGGGTGGGGGGTGAGGGGTGGGGGCGCCTGTGGCCACGCCGTCCGCCTGCAGCTGCTGGGCAGGCGGCGCGGAGGGAGGACCCCTCGTGCAGCGTTCCCACCTCGGCTAATGCCATGGTCCTTCACGTCCTTGCCGGTGTCTTGTGCCCAACTCTTAGAGGTTAAGCAATGCACAGACCAAGTTGGCAATGATCACAGATGGCGACCCTGAGTGTGCAATTAAACCCAGCCTGACTGCGAGGTCCCACTCTGCCCGGGACTGTGCTAGGCTCTCCCCGAGCGACGTCTCATTTAACTCTCAGTGCTGGGCGTGGACGAGCGGGGATCGACTCTCCCGCGTGCCTGCGCGCTGGGGAGGGCACTGGGGCAACACGAAAACACAGGCGAGATGCACTTTTCCCTTTCAGGGTGACTGCATTTTACTGGCTTCTTCTGGGGGGAGTAAAAGTGGCATTCTCACAGACCCCCGACGTACAAACAGGCGAGGACTAGTACGAACACATACCCCGTTTTAGGATCTAGGCATTTCGGAGACGCAGCCTCTGACGGCTTCGCCCTGGCACCGGGCCAGGGACGCTCTGCAGGACTGGGTCGGCTTCCGGCGGCTTTGGGACGGCGCGCACTTTGACCGAGCTCGGCCTCAGAGACTGCCCTCTGCAAGCACGCTCCTCTGCATTCTGGAGTAAACGAGTTGAGAGAGATCTGCAGCTCTGTTACACTCCGGGGAAGGGCACGGCACCAACTGGGTCAGGCTGGGGGCAGGGGGTTCCTGCTGCTCAGATTCTAGTCATCTCCAGACTCCGACTCATGCTCTGGCAGTGCCGCGACTGCGGTGCGCGGGTTCAGCCCCGACGCCACGGGCCTGGCGTTCCCGACTGCTTGGAAATGAAGTGTAAGATGTCTAAACAACTCATCGGGTTTCTGACGTGCAGCCCTGCGCGCCCCGCACGTCCACCCAACACGGGGAGTGCTCGCGACCGTCCGGCGGGGCCTCTGTCTCCCGCTCGCACGGGACTCTGGGGGAGGAGACCAATCGGGCGAGACAGGTGGGGAGCACGCCCGAGGCCTTCAGCGTGCCGTGCGCCAGCTGGGTCTGTGCAGGGAGGGGGCTGCGTGGAGGAGAGGGGAGGGGGCGGTGCAGGGAGGAGGGCGTGCGCGAGGGAAGCAGGGGAAGAGAGACCGCGCCTCGCACGGAGGGGCCCAGGGTCTTCTGGGAAATGTGGGCTGGCCGCACATTGGGAATCACCGCAAGCATGGGGGAAAGTTTGAACTCGATAAGCCAGTTCATGGGGGCCCGACCTGTTCCTTCAGCAGGAAAGTGTCCCTTAAAGCTTAATGCAATCCGTATTTACTGGCGTCTTTTACTCGACAGGCCTGGTGCTGGGGACACTGCATGTCCGACTTCAGGTGGCTCATCCCCTCTTGTATAAGCAGACCTGTTCGTGGGTTGAATAAAACGCACGGCTGTGGTTAGGTTGCGTGGGGAGAAAGAGGAGGAAAAATCCTACTTAAGCTGGGAGAGCGGTGAGGCGGCCATGCACGGAACAGGAAGAGCTTCGAAAAGGTGACGTCGGCACTGGACACGAATTCCCCCGGCAAAGGGGACGCCTGGGTTCCAGAGGAGGGGCCTGTGTGAGAGCCGGGATGGGACGCGCCCGGGAGAAACTCTGCAGGAAGAGACTCGGGAACTCGGGCTCTGCCTGGGGGTGAGAGGGGTTCCCATCAGCCTGAGAAGGTTGACAAGGGCAGGCCCACCACGGAGGGCTGGGGGACGTAGGGACTCGCATTTGGAGAGTTTGGGAGCTGCTGGGACATCCCTGAAGAACTGGACAGTGGACGGCAGGTCAGGGCCAGTGTCATTCACTTTGGAAACCAGGGCAGAGGGCGATGGGGTCAGACAAAGCCCAGGGATTCAGACCCCGGGGGCTGAGAACTGGGTGTCCCGGCTTCCATCGACCCGGAGTGGCCCGAGGAAGAAGTGAAACCGTAAAGGGGATTAGTAGGGGGGACAGGTATGGGGACACAGAAATCAGAGCAGGGGTCCCCCTCCAGGAGAGGAGGACCACAGGGGTCATAGTCGAGGAGGAAGGAGACCGAGAAAACGGGCTCTGGGTTGGACAGGAAAGGGGCCCTTCCTTTGGGGTTCCTGGAAGTGGGGGTGTGGGGGTGACAGAGGGAGAAGGGCCGGCAGCAGGGCCCATGGCTGTGGAGAGTGGCTGCAAGACAGAGGAGAAACATCTGATGGTGAGCAGGGGGCGGGGGAAGGAGGGAGGGAGGGATGGGTGGACGGATGGATGGACTCAGACATTTTTCTTTTTTCTAACACATATTTTATTTATTTATTTATTTATTTTAGAGAGGGAAGGGAGGGAGAAAGAGAGAGAGAGAGAGAAACATTAATGTGCAGTTGCTGGGGGCCGTGGCCTGCAACCTAGGCATGTGCCCTGACTGGGAATTGAACCTGCGACGCTTTGGTTTGCAGCCCGCGCTCAATCCACTGAGCTACGCCAGCCAGGGCTACATTTTTCTTTAACAATGGAGACACCTCTAGAGTGCATTTAGAAGTTGAAAGGGAGGAGGAAATGAAGAAAGGTCTAAAAAAGTTGGGGGAAAAAATGAATAGAAATACAAAATCCTGGAGTTTCAGGGGGAGAAGAGATAAATAGGACCCAATAAACAGCTCCCCCACCCCAACCATGGCACTAGGGACAAAGCAGTAACCCTCTTTCTCAGAGACGGCGGGGAGATGAAAAGGCGCCTATGAGGACGGTCGCCTTCTCGGGCAACGCCACCAGTGACAACGGTTCAACTCTCCACTTTCTCTCGGACCTGTCACAAACTCCCCGATTTAACACATTGTATGCGGGAAACGTATTTATACACGTTTTACGTTGACTGGTGGTAGAGCGTGCGATGAAAACTACCTGGACACAATGTGCTAACGGTCCCGGCCTCGGGAAGATGCCCACAGACGACCCCAGAGAAAACTGCGAGCAGCCAGCTGTGCACGCGGGCGCACACTGAAGCTCTTGTCACTTGATATTTCAGTGAAAATGGTTTGGAAATGGCATAAAATCAATTCTCCTTGGAAAGTAACTCCAGCTATCCTTGCAAAGACCCGAACGTGGTTCCCGAGGAGCCCTCTCTGTGTCCGGCCCCAACCGCCCCTCCCCGACAGACCCTGCTGTGCGCCCAGTGGGAAGGGCAGGGGGTTCCAGGAGAGTCGAGTGTGCGCTCTAGTTCTGCGTTGCTGCCTTGGGAGACGCCTTAAATATCGCTGTGTGAAGCGCTTGTGTACAACATTAGCCCTTCTTGCCCTTTCCCTAGGCAAAATAGCTTTGATTCAAGCCAAGGACAATGTCAACATAACCAGCAAAGAGAAAAGTTTCACGGCGACAGAGCTGATGACCAACTGTCCCTCGGGCATCACTTTTGTTGCAGGAGCGTGAAAGCCCCCTCCCTCCCACGGTGACCCTTAGGTACTCAGGAGAGAACCTGCCGGCAGTGACACACGGGCCGACCCTGTCTCACCCGGCCTGAGATGCCACTGTCCCCTCCCTGCCTCGAGCCCAGTCCCAAGAAGAGAGTGAAGCATTTAGGGCATGTCTGGCCACCAACCTTGGGAATAAGTCACCAACCAGGGATTCTTTGCTGTGCTCTGGTCTGGGGCACTAGTGACAATGTCAACCCCGCATAATGAACATGAGCCTCTAAAAATACCGCTCCCACCGGCATGGCGGCTGCAAAGAGAGGGTGGAGCCGGCAACAGCGGCCGCACCTCCCTGGTCTGGCTGGCCACCCACTCGCACTGCGAGGGATGAGCACGGAGCCTGCTTCCCGAGCCCTGCGGCCACCCAGAGACCCGGGGACAGGCCCTGGGGACTCATTGCCATTTTGTCACACCGAAGGTCCGAGAGTCCAGTCCGAGGGTCTCTGGGGCGTGAAGGCAGGGGCCCTGGCGGAGGGCGGCTTCAGGCCTCGGGCCCCGCCTGCTGCCGGTGGCAGAGGTCGGGCGCCGCCTTTCGCCTCCCTGGGCTTCAGCGCCCTCCCCCGCAGAGCACGGACCGCCGCCCGCTCCTCTGCGTGGCCAGGTCAGGGAAGGGTCGTGCGCTCTTTTTGGAAGGAGGCCTTGGGGACTCAGGGAGGAGGAAACCGGGGAGGCTCCCCAAGGAAGACCACACGGGCAGGGCCTGGCGCACCGCAAAGGACCGAGTCTGTCCTTCCTCCTGCTGCCGCCGCCCAGGCGGGCCACGCCCCACTGTCACCGCTGGGCCCTCCCAGACACAGCCCGCCAGCCCCAGGCAGCCCTGCCGTTTGGGTGTGTTCCCCTTGGTATCTCCTCTGCCATCACATGGTATCTTCCTGTCGCCGGTCCACTGCCGCCCTGGGTGGCCAGTCAGAAGACATCACCACTCTCCCCCCACCTCCAGGGCCAGGGGAAGATGTTTCAGTAATTTCAGTGGTGACCGAGTACTTCCTGGGGCTCCACCTGTGTCACCCCCAGAGCCACCCATGGAGTACAGTTACTGTCCCTAGTTTATCGTTTGAGGAAACCGAGGCACAGGACAATGAAGTCCCCCGCCTGGGACCGCACAGCCCGAGTTTCTCCTCAGTCCCCCCTCCTCCAGGAGAACACGCCCCTGTCTTCTCCCCGGTGAGCGCTGGAAGACGGTTTCATCCTGATCGATGTTCCCTCTGGGAACACAGCCACCGGGGGTGGGGGGGGTGGTAACAGAGTCGAGGCAAACCCTCTGCTCCCCGCTCCCAGCCTCCGGACCACAGAGACGGGGTGGGGTGCAGGGGGGTGTGGGAACCCCCGAGGGTTGCCGAGTCTGCAGGCGTGCTTTGGAAAGCCAGCACCCACACGGAGCCCTCGCAAAGCATGGCTTAGGTCACAGAAGCTCTGGTGTCTCCATGGCTGAATCCTGTTTCTCCCTCTTGAATGCACCTATGTGGTGCACCCAGGACGGACGGGCCCCTGAACTTGACCGGTCATCGCTGGAGCGCAGAGCAGGGACCTCTGTCCAGCTGCGGATTTCTCCAGTTTCCTGGCTCCTGGTGTCCACTCAGCTTGGCACAGAGACACGTGCACACAGGACACCAGGAAGTGACCAGAAGGACTAGAAAGAGATGGAAAGAGAAGGAACGAGAAGGCATGGACGAGCAGAAGGCTGGCGTGTGGCCAGAGGTCACCTTGCACCAGGGCGGAGCCCCGATCCTCCCGGATGGCTGCGGGAAGCTGGGAGCCACGCCCCCTGCCCAGAGACTCTTCAAAGCCCTCGCACTGGGCTTATCCCCCAGCATAATCCCAGAATCGATACACAGAGACTCAAGGACCCAGTAAACCTCACAAACATCCCTCACGGGCTGACACTCCCTGGGGCCCACCTTTACTTAAATAAACTGACATTTGGGACAGGGGTCCCCAACCTTGGTGGGGGGCGGAGGACAGGTACTGGCCTGGGCCTGTCGGGAACCGGGCCGCACAGCGGGAGCTGAGCTTGCCTGGAATGTGCCTGAATCATCCCCACACCACCCCCCTCCCGCCCTGGTCCGGGGGAAAACTGTCTTCCGTGAAACTGGTTCCTGGTGCCAAAAAGGTCGGGGATTGCTGAGTTAGGAGATAAGAGTTGAGAGTAAACAGCCCTCTCTAAGATAAACCACTGGTGACGCCTGCACGGATGGACAGAGCCCGTGTGTTCACCGGGAGGGCAGGGCGTGGACGCGCGGGGGTGGGGGGGGTGGGGGGCAGGGGCCGCCCTGGGTCCCCAGGGAGGGGTTTTACAAAGGGACTGTCCTGAGCTGGCCTCGCTCACTGTTGTAACTTCTGTTCTCCTCAAATGCTGACAGAGAGTGCCGAATCTGTCAAGATGCTCGCATTCAAACAGCGATTTTCTGACCATATTTTCGGGGGGGCTGAGGTGGGGAGGGAAAACAAGGAACTCCAACGCAGGGAGACACTTCTCGGAATTTTGAAGCATCTTTAATTTGTTTCTTACTCACTGGAGTTTGTATCGAGATCCCTGTCGAACCCCATGCAGCTGTGGAGAAACGACAGAGAGCCCCGGGGTGCATGTTGCCCATCTCCCCCGTACGGTCGCGTTTTGCAGAAACGGAGTGTAACAGCCCCCTCGGGGACGCTGCCATCGGCGGGGACACTGCCATCGACGCGTTCCCTGGCCCTATCCCGCTTTCCCCTCTTAATTACGCTCAGCTGCGGGCGTGCTTCATTAGCTCTTTATTTGGAATAGCTCATATTATCGATCCGCGGCAATCTTTCCAGCTTGTAATTGCTAATCCAGCACTGCCGAGTGTTTGGCTCTTACCAGGTGGTGGCCTCCTGCCAGGACTAGACAGGCACGCTGTGACTTAACCCCTCGGCATTCCCGCCTCCCTGCTTCCCTAGCGGAAACCCTGCCTCCCCCCTCTGCCGGGGGGGTGGGGGGGTGGGAGGTGACTGAATGAACTCATCCGTCGCTGCGCTATCTAAGAGCTGATTCTTCGTGCTTCCTCCAGTCCTATCAGCGACTCCTCCTCGTCCTGCCCAGGTTTGCTTTCTGCTTGAGTCAGCAGAGTCTGCTTCTGTGGCCTGCGATCGAACCTGCCAATCACGTGGGGGCTGTGATTCTGATTCCCTTGTGAGTCGAGGAGGCGGGCCAAGAGGAGTCTGGGCCCCGTCCCAGGTCACAGGGCTACCACGTGGCAGAGCAGCCCGCCCGTGTGCACAGCTGACCCCTTAGCCACTGAGCTAACGGCCTGTAGCGAGGGACAGACGTGGCATGTGGAAGTCCACGGTCCCTTCCCTGGGACAGCTCCGCATGGCAGACCCACCCACGCTCTCAAGCCTCCAGTGGACACTCGGTGAGGGAGCCTTCTCACGCCGGACATGCCCGTGCGGGACTGTGATTCCCAGTCTGAGGCCTAGAGAGTCACGGCGCCAGACGACATTCACACTCGCCGATGAAAAGTGTCCTTTCAAACCCGCCCTCCCCTGAACCCCCGAGTCCCTCGGGGGCTCAGCACAGGAAACGTGGTTGCAGCACTCTCGACATTTATTGCAAAATTAAAAAAAGAGAGAGAGCGAGAGCACGGGGAAATGCATCCATCACACGCGTGAGTCCCCGCTGTGCATTTCTGCAGCATGAGCCGGAGCAACTGGCCTCCATCACGGGCTGTCATCTGCTCGCCAGTGTGTCATCCGTCCTAATGACTCACGGGGAGGACTCATTCCTTTCGGTGTGATTTATGCCCGCTTATCATGTCCCGGTTCCCGGGGCGGGTGCGGGGGCTGCTCCCCGGGCGAGCTCAGCCCCGGAGACCGAGCCGCTAACCAGCCGACTCTCCGTGTGCAGGAAGCGGCTAATGGCCCGTGTACTCTCGAACCCACCGGGAGAGGAGAGCAGACGTCTGCTTCCTGCTGGGTGCCAGAGGCGGGGCACCTCGCGGGACCCCTGCCCCCAGGAGAGGCCGCCGGGCCCTCGGAGGGGGCTTGTACTCTCTTCCCACTAGACATCCTTAGGGGTTAGGATGGTGGGGGAGGGGGGGCGTGTCCTCTTTCCTCACCACCCAAGCGGGCCCAGAGCACTGTGGTGGTCGGAGTCGGGCAGGATCAGCCGTGAACCAGCCTGGGCTCCCTGTGGCCTGAGCTTGCACAGGCTCCACGGGGCGGCGCACACACGAGTGAGCCAGGCACTGAGCCTGCCCCGTGCTTCTGCCTGGTGGCCCACCCCCAATCCCGCCCCCCGCTCCCGGTCCCTGGGCTTGAGACATTCCATGCCCAGAAGGACGCTGAGGGTCAGAGTTCCAGAGGGTAAGCGGTGGCCCACTCGCCTGGCCAAGCGGCCTGCGCAGGAGGAGCCAGTGGTTGCTTCTCCAAGGCCCCCTGGGTGCCCCCGTGGCTCTCCTGCTCCCTTTTTGGACGGGGATCATCCCCTCAGTCCTGCTGCCTGGCCTCCATCTCAGATTCGGCCCAGGTCCCCCCACCCCCGGACCCTTCCCCCTAGAACTGCTGTCGTTTCTTTCCCGGGATTTCAGTAAGGGCCCGTGGGAGCTGCCATCTCCCGGGAGCTGCCCAGCCTCGAGGGCGCTTGCTCACAGGGTTGGAAACTGTCCGGGTGCAGGAGGCCTCACAGGCGTCCCGGCTGGAGGAAGCTGTGTTTAGACACCGTCTTCCTCCCTGACTTCCACCCCCTCTGCTGAGCCACACGGGACATGCGTCCTGGCCGAGACTCGCCCCGGTCACCGGCCCGGGGTGTCCGGAGATCTGCGGCCTCGGAGCCCTGGTCTCCGGCCCCCGGAGCCGGGATCCTCCCGGGTAGTTTGGGGCGCTCCTTTCCCGGGCTCATCTGCCAGTTTCTCCTGCGACGCCTCGCTCCATGGGGTCCCAGCTCCCTCGGAGCAGCCTGGCCGCGGGCTGTCATCCACCCCGTGACAGGCGTGGCTTTCTTCTCGTCTCCTTCGTTACACTCAACAGCGGCCTGTGAGTGCTGAGCACTGCACGGTCGGGCCCTGGCCTCCCGGACGAGCGAGGGGTGGCTCGCTTCTATCCCTGGCAGTAACCTCAGGCACGTGACCACCTCAGACTGGGTCCCGGTCTCGTTCGTTCCCAGCTTCCCTCCCTTCTCCGACCCCCCAGTCACGGCCCTCTCCCCCCAGAACGCAGTGCCTTCGTGGTGGGAGGGCTGGGAAGAGCCAACGAAGCTCTTTAAACATTGAGACAGTGTCGCTGGCCATGCTGTTAGACTTCAAGAAAGGTTTCCAGGAAAGCAAGTTGTGAAATCCCAGCATAAACACGCGTCTGTGGCCTGGCACTAGCACGAAGGAACCCCGACACGGCCTTCCCTGGGCACTGAGAAGCCCTCGGGATCGGAGGCTCCGTCGTCCCTTCTCTGAACCCCCCTCGAAGCCCTTGACTCCATCGGGGCTGCGTCTGGGAGCAGCTGAGGGACAGTCTGAAGACGGGATGACGGCTAACTGCCTGCCCACCAAACCTGCCTTCCAGAAGCTTCCATGCCAGCCCACATCCTCACTTCCATCCACTTCTGGTTTGGAAGGTCTATGAACCTGAGAGTCCACCTCGTTTACCTGAACAGCTCAGTTCAGAGACGCAGAGATTACACCAAATAAAAACAGGAACAGCTGCAGGAGAATTTCCCCAGCATCCTGGGGGAGTGTGACGGTGACGGTGGTGCGGCTCAGTAGGAGCCACAGGGGACGGGAAGACAGTGGATTCACCCAGACATCTCTGTGGCATCATTACCAAGGTTGCAAAGGCCAGCTCCTTGGGTACCAAGTCAGCACATTCCTTCTTAACAAGCACTGTCCCTGCGGCTCTGACGTGGGAATAACGATGAGAACAAAGGGGCTTCTGCGGCTTGGCGACCTTCCCCGTCTGCAGGGTGCTCCCTGACCCAGGCTCAGCAGCTGCCCACCCTGGCAGCCCCAGGGCCCACCCATTTCTGCAGCTCCCCACCCCCACAGCCCGCTGCCTGGCTGCCCGCAGCCCAGCCCCCTTTTCTGCCCCAAAGGCGTGCTACCAGCGACTGCCTGACCCAAACTTGTCTGCAGAACTCCATGCCCAGCAGCCTGCTCCAAGGGCAAGACGGGAGGAGATGACGTGGGACAATGACGTAGGACTGGGATGTTCTCCAGCCAAGACGGCGGTGAGGCCCACCCCAGCCTCCTCGCAAAGTCGCCCAAGCAAGTCTCGCTGCGGCGCCCACGCCCACTGCAGCCCTGGGATCAAAATGCTCCCTGGCAGCAAGCGGGCGTCCTCTCTCCTCGGAGAAGGCGGGCGCGGCCTGGTGTTAGCAGGCCCGTCCCTCCCGGACCACGGAGCGCTCGGACGGAGCAAAGCAGAGCTCCCCTCTGCAGGGGACAGTCTTCTCTCTGCATCCACGCCCTCACGTTCGCGGAAGTGGGAACGGCCTTCTGTGTTGTATTTTTAATAAAACGCGTTATCGACCCTTGAAATAAAACTCTGTGCTCAACAATACAAGAAAAATGGGGAAATATGACCCGTGACAGCAATCACACAAGAATTAAATCACATGTAAAGCACTTACACCTGCTTCGTGACACAACTTTCAGCCACCAAGAAGGGCAGCTACCCCACCTGTCTGACAGCCTCCCATGGCTTCCCGTGGCTTCAGGACAGAGTCCGGAACCTGCCTGAGGTCGGCGGGGTCCGGCTTCGTGAGCGCTCTCGGCGGGCTGGCAGGTCGCCCTCAAGCCTCCATCCTCTGGGCCCTCTGCCAGCTTCCATGTCCCGGGCCCTGCCCCCCGCCCCCCCCCCCGTCCCCCGGACCTGTAACTTCCCATGTCTGCACCTGGCCGACTCCTACAGGCGACAGTGCCGCTGGCCTCTGGGCCCTCCCTGGCCGAGTGCATGCACGGCCCCTGCACCCCTCTGCTGACCCCTCTCAGAGGCCCGTCCAATGCTTGTAACAGACACTGCCAGCTTGCTGCCCCTCCCCCCACCCCCAGCTGGAAGCGGTCTGGGGCCTGCTCCTCCCCTGTCCCTGCTGGACGGAACGTCGGGGAAGGCGCTCTCGCTGCGTCTCAGGCTCCGAGCTAAGTCCTCTCGTGGGTTATTGATTGAATTCTTAAAACAACAGGATAATCTCGGTGATCCCCGCTTCACAGACATCCCCTGGGGCTGGGGGCGGTCAGCTCCTCAGTTCACACAGCAGAGTCCGGGTGTCGCCCAGATCGCTGGCTTCCCGGCCCCACGCTTTCCCCGTCCAGCAAAGCAAACACGCTTCTGCGCGGCCGAGCACAGTGACACGGGAAAGAAAAAAGGCTTTCTTAAAAAGCTTGAAGGCCATCTAAGAAGACCAATAATCAAACTCTGTAAAGTCAAGTCGTAGCGCCTATGGCTCCCCAAACCCTCTTTTCTTTTTTCTTTTTCCATGAATTTTATTGACTTTTTAAATTTTATTTTAATTGTTGTTCAAGTACAGTTTTCTGCCTTTTACCCCCATCCCAGCCCACCCCCCAGCCCTCCCCACCTCCCTCCCGTTTCCACCTCCTCCCCCTTGTTTTTGTCCATGTGTCCTTTATACTTGTTCCAGCAAACCCTTCCCCTTTTCCCCTGAAATTCCCTCCCCTCTCCTCTCTGGTCACTGTCAGCCTGTCCTCTATTTCAGTGTCTTTGGTTACATTTTGCTTGTTTCTTTGTTTTGTTGCTTAGGTTCCTGTTAAAGGTGATCTCACATGGTATTTGTCTTTCACTGTCTGGCTTACTTCACTTAGCATAATGCTTTCCAGCTCCATCCATGCTGTTGCAAAGGGTAGGAGCTCCTTCTTCCTTTCTGCTGCATAGAATTCCATTGTGTAAATGCACCAAAGTTTTTTGATCCATTCATTTACTGATGGGCATCTTGGTTGCTTCCAGCACTTGGCTATTGTAAATTGTGCTGCTGTGAACATTGGGATGCAAAGGTTTTTTTGGATTGGTGTTTCAGGGTTCTTAGGATATAATCCCAGCAGTGGAATTGCTGGGTCAAAAGGCAGATCCAATTTTAGTTTTCTGAGAAAATTCCACACTGTTTTCCATAGTGGCTGCACCAGTCTGCAATCCCACCAGCAGTGCAGTAGGCACCCCTTTCCTCCACAGCCTCTCCACCCCTCTTTTCAAGGTCCCTGCCACATTGTTTACCGAGAGAGCTACAGCTTGCTTTCCTTCACGACAAGACAGTAAGGCACGCGCACTTCTTCGTAGTTCACTCCAAGTTGTCAGGCACCGGTCTGGTCTGAGACAGCTGAAGGCAATGCTCGCCCTCGGTACTTAAGGTCAGTGTGCTGGCTGCTGTCTCTGGTTGTCGACAGCAGTGGCCCTGAGCCGCCCGTCACCTCGGTCTGCACGCGGGGTCGGGGGGAGCGCCCCTTCTCCGACCTCGGGGGGAAGCAAGCGCCCTCCGAGAGTGAAGCTGGAGCACCGGCCCCGCCGGCCGATCTCTGCTTCCAGGAAACGCTTCAAAACCCACAGACTGGGTTTGGTGGGGAAACTCCTCATACGGGATTTTTTTTTTTTTAAAAGAAAACTGTGGGACCGGTGGTGGTAAGGAGTGCTGGAAATGCCATGTGAAGAGTTGTGGTGGCAATAAAGAAAATGAACGTTCTACTTGGCAGGTTATGCCGATAAAATTTATTGTTTGGAAAGGAGGCGCTCCGGTGCCCACTGCACCCCCCGTAGAGCACGCGCTGCCCCCTCCCAGGTGTGAGGCTGGAGGGTGAGGCCGGAGACCCGGGAAGCGCAGCCGCGACCGAGGGCCAGCGGGCGTCCGGTGGGGACCACCGCTGCGGCCGAAGGAGGGACCCGTGGACAGGAAGAGCCGCTCTGGACGGAACCCAGAAGTGGGACGTCCGAGGAAGCAGAAGGAAAATAAAGAAGAGGAAGACGGTGGCCGTGGAAGCCGACAAGGTTCTGTGCCCTGGAGCGGCGGGCTGGGGCGGGGCAGCGACAGTGTCCGGGCCCCTCCCTCTGCCCTGCAGAAATGAAAGCTTACTCACTGAACATTAATCTAGGCCAGGCACTGGGCAAAAACACCCCGTGAGGACCACACCATTTAACCCACCCCGATTCTAGGAGGTATTATTCCCATGGTGCAGATGAGTAAACCGAGGCTTAGAGAAGTTCAGAGTGTGACCAGCGTCCCACAAACAATAAGCAGCATGGGACCTCTAAGTCAGACCCCCAGATTCCACAGCTGATGACCCCCCACACTGCTCAGGGCGGGCCCCCCTTGCCCTTCATTCTGGTCCTGAGAACACATTCCGGTTTAGACATCCATCGTGTGAGTTCGGTCATTGTGACTCAGACCTCCTGAGCTCTGTCAAGGGCAATTTATGGGAGTGTGAAGCTGGGATGACCTCCCTGAGGTGGCAGCCCTGCCTCGGAGGTTGGCCGTCAGTCACACCAGGGGACCAGATGCCACCTGGGTCCCGCCATCTACCGTGGCACGGGCGGCCGTTCTGAGAGAACAGGACGGACTGTGGGGACCAAGCTCTCCAAGGTGCCCGCTGCATCATCTGTGCTGGCCAGCAAACTGGGTGCGAATTTACATTCAAAAAGTCAGCCTCTGCTCCTGCCTGCGGTTCCCATAAATCAAAGTGGTCAGCGTTCGCAGCGGAGCCCACTGGGAGGCCGCTGGGACGGCCCCAAACCCTTCGGAATTCTGCATGGGAACCAGGCAAGCTTCCCCCTGGGACGGGAGACCGGAGGAACGAGTGGGCCGCTTTCATCTGGTTCTCATTTAGACAAATTGGACTACTAGGGGAAAGAGTGAAAGTAAAACATTGGAAGCGAAAAAAAATCTTTAAAGGCAAGCGGATCCCTTCTGGTGAATGCGTGGAGACTGATGCGGCTCTGCCCTCTCCGTCGGGCCAGTTCATCGTGACGCAGCTCACCAGGCCGGGAGCAAGGCCACCTGGGAAGTTGACAGAGGATGGGGGACGATGGCCACGGCACCCGGGAGAAGAGTCGTCACCCAAAACCAGAGACCATCAGTCTGAAGACAGGCGGGGTTTGCTG
Organism: Phyllostomus hastatus; assembly: GCF_019186645.2. Classification (NCBI taxonomy): domain Eukaryota; kingdom Metazoa; phylum Chordata; class Mammalia; order Chiroptera; family Phyllostomidae; genus Phyllostomus; species Phyllostomus hastatus. The sequence goes on from NW_025334004.1 coordinate 31,573,334, forward strand.
CGGTGAGGCCGCTGGGGTGACATTTCGCCCCATATCACCCAAAGGCCCCATGACAGTGGCAGCCCGCCCGTAGATGGCACTAGGAAACACATGATCACACACAATAGTATGCACGGTATATGTAATCGCATGTTTACGTAGATGCACACGCACACACATATAAGTAGTTTAAAGCAATTATGATTATACTTAGAAAAAGGCAATAATTATCCATTTCTTTGGAGAAGGCAGGGCAAAGACTGAAAGAGGGAGAACAGTCTATTATTCCTTTGAGTTTCCCTTTACATTGATCAGGAGTCTTCATTTATCAATGCCCCACGGGGAGTATTTGTTGTAAGTCCATTCCTATAAGCCCCTCCTGGACTGTTCTGGAAGATGGCGGTGGATTAAGCATGACAAAGGACAGGCGCACTGTGTCATCCCCTTTCTACCCCATCCCCTGCAACATCTAAAACACAGCTTGTGGAATGGACGAATGGACGGACAAATATAAATGAACGAACAGGATTTGTGGTGTCGACAGTACCAAGTACCTCCATGTGAAAAATAAAAATGGCAGAACACAACTCAGATTAAAAGTCCTTTTCTCCATGAATGAAAAATTGAGACTATTTAATACTCAACATGTAAATGTTGAAACAACTTCACTTTCAAGTCTTCCCTTCGAGGGAGCCCTCGTTTCTGTGTCTAAATCAAACCCTATACATTACTTTGAGGGCGTAAGTCAACTTGGCACCACGGCAGAATTTTTTGCGAAGTCACTGGATGTCACCTGACATCCGGAAGTCACCTGAACTGACAGATTTTTCTGAACACACCACATTGGTTCTACTTTACAAAAGGAGCCATGGTGTTCTAGAATGACCGATTATTTGTGCAATGTTATGTAACGCATTAGGATACGTAAGTATGTTTGTGTGCGTTCATGTCAGTGTAGAAATTTAATTACAAATACTTTCTGAGAAATCCCCTTCTTTATATTATAGTTGTGTTTGCTTTCACTATTTCCACCTAGGTTATAGAAAAAAAAAAAAGAAAAGGTGTCAACTCATCAAAACATTTTGCCAGTTCTTGACTTCAGTAACAAAAGGCGATCATTCCCCTTGAACTCATGCTGACTGGACGCGAGGCTTGGCCTCGCACGGAAATTGTGTAATTGGTCTCGATGCTTAAATACAATATGCGCTGCATCAGCGTGTTTCAACCTTTCTCATCTCGTGGCACATAAACTAATTACTCAAATTCTGCAGCACAGCAAAAAATGAGTTTTTGCTGACCTGACAAAAAAAAAAACAGGTATAATTTTGATTCATTCACTCCGAATGACCACTGTGGTTTTGGCTGTTACCATTTTCTTTGTTTGACCGCCTAAGGGAACAGAGGCCGGGGCCCGACTAAGTAGCCAGGGACTGTGAGCGCTAAGAATCCCCGAGGCGCACCGGCCGAAAGTCGCCGCTCCACAGCGTCCCTGCCTCGTAGCGTAAGTGCGGTTCCTCCCAGTGGTGACCCCTCCAAGAATTCCTGCAGATGAAGTGACACAGGTTCTAACTCAGGCCATTCCTGAGGCCCTAGATCTGAGAGGAAGAACGTACGCCTTAAGAACCACCCCGTCCGGCCCCCGAGCTGAGAGTCAGGAGCAGAGAGGCTCACCATTATGCCTGAAGTCACAGAGCTCACCCCTACCAGACATTCCCCGTTTCCCTGGGCTCAGCGCTTCCCCCAGGACTCCACTAAAACTTTGCTCTGAAAATAAAAAAAGTGAAGCGACGACAAGCACGTGTCATACTTCCGCACCTGGTCGCCTTCATAATCCCCATCAGCCTGGACTGCAGATCTGTGCTCTAGACACAGAGTGAATGCACAGGTTGGTTGGTCTGAGCTGGGGGGTATCCTAATGCACCTGAAGTCAGTCGATTGATTACCGTATGTATGTTTTCGGACCATAAGACGCACCCAGGTTTTAGAGGAGGAAAATAGGGAAAAAAAATCTTTGAAGCAAAAAATGTGGTAAAATATTTAATAGCATAAATAACATGATATTTCACCAATGTAAATGTAAACAGAACCCCACAGCAGCATTAACAACCATTATTCCTCCCAAATTTGTGGGAGGGAGAAATGTGCGTCTTATTGTCCAAAAAATACGGTAATTTTTGTGAGGTTATTTTTTTTTAGCAACCTGGATCTTCTGGGGGATATGCTAGAGCACGAAACAATTAATTAATTCATTAACCAATTAATAATATATTGTCATCTACAATAATGATTATATTTAGGTTCCTACCTAAAATGCAAAATTTACTTTGGAAGACATCAGTTTTGAATCGATACGTTTCTGAACAAAAAGAGATTTGTATACCATCACACAGGTAATTTATGGTCCACTGTAAAAGCAGACTTTCGGATGAAGGACCGCTTATAGAATATAATTAGCACCGTCATTAAGTCATAAGCATCACCCCCCTTGGTAGGAAAATCAATTCAATGCAAAATTTAAACGTGTTTTCAAATACTTATTAAATTATAGGGCTACTAGTTTTAGTGAGTTTTTAACATTTAACATTATGTATTTTTTCATTCAACCAATCTCTCAACATTCTATGTATTTTGTCAGAATAAAACTACAGTAGTGCCAGGACCTTCCTGCAAATGTCACTGATTCTCTGGTCTGCGAAAACTGCACATACGCCCATGTCCCCTCCCCGGGAACTTCGGGGCCGCACGGATGCGTCAGCGGGATGTCGCTGGGCTGAGGACAGAGTGCAAGGGGAATCTCCGTTGGAGCCTGTCAGAGTTTCAGAGAAAACCGAGACACGGACCCTCACGATCTGGGCCCTCGGAGACCGAGGAGCTGGGCTGGGCGGGGCTGGGAAGGACCCCCTCCGTATAAACAAACCGTCCCGGTGCTCCTGCTGCGGGCTGGGCTCACATACTCTTCTATCTGCCCACATGTTTTTAATAAGGAAGAAAATCATAGAAAAATAAAGAAACGCTTGTTCTCCACTCATGTTAAACCCACCGCACCCCACGGTGACACCCCCCAGCACGCCGAGAGGGGAGAGGGGGCCGTTTCGTAGCCCTGGGGACGGCGTCCTCTCCGTGTTTCTCGGGTGTGCCCCACCCCTGCGCACACGTGAGGCTGGCTGGCGTCTGCGTCGTCTCCGGCCGTGGGTCTTCGAGGCAATCACTGCCATTTCCCTGCGGTCAACTAAAGCCACTCATCAGCAAAACAGTGGCTTTAATGTGCCATTGTCATCATCATGAGAACAGCCCTTGAAAGGACAGGCGACGTCTGGACTCCAATCCAACGTCCCAAACACGGGACGCGCAGAGGTCGCAGAGCTCCTGACGGGGTGCAGGAGAGAAGGGTGCAGCGTGACCCGCGCTGGGCTCCTGCCAAAAGATCTGAACCCACCCATGGCTGCAGATCTCACTCCTGGGCACCGCAGCGCGGGGGCCAGGGCAACAGGCCAGATAGCAGCACCTCAGAGATGACACGAGCGAACCCGGGACTGTGGGCAAGCCGCCTACCTGGTTTCAGCTGCAGGAACCAGAAAGAGGGAAGGGGAAGCCACGTATCAAAAGAGACTTAGATGTAGCAGCCAAATACGAGGCGGGGACTGTGTTTATACCCTGAGTCAAACAACCCAAATGCCAAAAATAATGTTTCACGCCCTCTGGGGAGTGAGCTGCGCTCTCCGAAGCCAGCAGCAAAGGGTGTTAGTGTGTCACGCAAACACAAGTGCCGTGGCCTTTCCCTTGAGGACGTGACAACTAGGGGATGTCAGCAAGAGACTTGCCGTAAATACACCGGCCCGGACAGCCACCTGCACGGAACCACCGCGGCCATCTCCCAGGGAAGGGGACGGTGAGATGGCAACCGTGAAGACAGCAGGGGTGCTCCCCTCGGCACCCCCCAGAGATCACCTGGAAATGGCCAAGACAGCCGTCACTGTCCCTTCGGTGTTCTTGGGGGTGAACCCTGAGGACGCGGCAGGGTTTTCATCAGAAAATCCCCCCCCCCCCCGCCCCGCGGCCCTGGAAGTGAGGATGGCGAGGGGTGTGCTGACACGGGGAAACCCGCTTCGGCATCGGACGCCCTTTCGAACCCTCCTGCCGTGAAAGAAGCCCCCCCCCCCAGAGAGGCCACGCTCTCGCGTGGGACCGGAGGGGCACGGCTTTGAAAAGGTTGATCTTCACTCATTCAGGCACCTTAAACCTAAGTCAGGGCGGGGAACAAAAAAACTCTAAAAATGGTGCTCTGACATTTTCCGACGTCTGTTTCACTTCGAAGACGAAATGAGGAGGGAAGCTCAAGGGAATTTAGTTCCTGTTCGGGAAGCAGAACGCAGTCCGATTAGAAAGATCTCAAATGTTACGGCTGAGGGAGCTGAACCGAAATCGAAAGGAGCTTGGTTGAGGTGGCTGCCGCCCCTTAGCCTGCGTCGGCGCTGAGGGAACTTTCTCCCGTTCTTTCCTGCTTCGCCAGCGCGCAGAGGGGGCCACAGGAGTCCCTAAGGTGGGGGCGGGAAGAGCAGTCCCATGGGCAATGCGTCTGCGGAGACAGAACCCCCAAACCGTAGGGCCTGGGGGGCTGGCACCCACCGCAGGCTCATGCCCCCCGGCTCCCAGCCCTGGCCTGCTCTATGAGGTCAGCCGCAACCACCCACGGGTCCCATTTCCTGTGGGAAATGCCACTCTCCTTTCCACGTGAGGACCCACCACAGGTCACCTCCAAGCTGGACGCTGTTAGGCCCAGATGTGCCCCCTCCTCCAGGACTCTGAGGTCCATGCCCACTGCCAGCCACATCTGCGCGTCCTTGAACACTGCTCAAGGGCAAAGTCTCGGTCCTTTCCCAGGGTTCTGTGTTCTTCTCAAAGGCATCCCTGTTCTCCCAGCGTTTCCTGCAGGGCGGCGGCCCCGGACAGCTTCCCTCCTTCACCCCGCGCTCCTGCACGTTCAACTGCGCATCGGTTTCTGGGCATTCTCTCCCCTGCGCGTTCCTCCCCCTCGCGCTCCTTCCGGCAGGTTCTCCCTCGGCCGCATCTGTCCGGTTTGGTGCTGGGACGAGGACTCTGCCTTGCTTGTCCCTCTGTCCGCAGGGCCAACCACAAGGTCTGGTGGTAAATCAATGTTTGGGACTAAATGACTACGTGTCTACAAAAATTATCTCACTGGTTTATTACTGACTACTTTTTATTCATCATTGGAATGAATAGGGGCTCTGACAAGGATTTGTGAATGGAAGAAGGGCAGTGGAGAGGCCGAAACGTGAGACTCGACAGCACAGTCTCTGAGACACGGCCCCCCCCTCCCCCAGGAGCTGCATCCACAACCAGAACCGCCAGGTGGGGAGGGGCCGGGGCTGCCGCAGGCCGGCTAGCCTCCCCCGCGAGAGGAGCGATGACAAGGAACAACGCCACAATTTCGAAACCCGAGTTCCCGAGGACGTCCAGGCTGTGGGGTTCGGACCCCGCCTGCTCCCGGAACCCAGAGGACTGACTCGTGAACCCTCCGCAGCTCTCGCCAGGACCGAGGTGTTCGGCCACCACGAAGTCACACAGGTGACGGTTAGGCATGGCCTCGCCTCCATTCGTTGGGAAGACTGAGACGGGATGTGGTTACGGTGACGCCCGTCAGGTGAGACAGCTCACTGCTAGAGCCACGGGGACAGGTCGCTGGGTCATTCAAACCTGGCCACCAAAGATACCATGGGCTCCAACCTTTCGGCACGGACTGTATATGGACTGTGTTCCACTTTGCAGACGAGGAAGCAAAGAGAGGAGGAGCAGCTTAGTGTTGATTCCTCCGCCTGGGAGAAAAGTTAGTTCCACGGCCTGGTTTCCTGCCTCCAAAGCCCGTGTCCCTTCCAGAAGATTGCTCCTTAAATAGTTTCTCGCCCAACCCACGACAGACCTTCAACCTCCAGCTGACTCACTGCTGGCATGGTCCAGGGCGTCCTCCTTGCATCCTTCACGCATCTGCTGAGTGTTTATTGGGGGCCCACTACCGGCCAGGCCTTGGGCAGGGCACGGAGGAGGACGTGAAGACTCTGCGCCTGGCCTTGAGGGCACCGCTGGCTGGTAGCGGGGGTAAGGACAGCCCGACAGTGGGCAGGAAGACAGCGACAGGCAGCTCTCAAACGGCGTGCTGGGACTGGCACGGGGCCAGGGTCTGGCCAGCGGAGTGACTCCGGTGTAGGGCCCGCCAGGACCCATGCACACGTGGGTGGCAGTCACCTCTCAGCAGCCACGTCACCCGAGGGGCTCACACACAAGAACGACTAGCAAACTTCCTTCTGAACCTACGGAGTTGGTGGTTTTGTTCACCCGAGAGCGGGGCACCGCCTTCGGCCCTCAGACCTCATCTCGTCCGTTTTGCCCCGTTGACCCAAACTCCCGAAATCCCCACAATCCAGGTCCCAGCGCTCAAAGCGCAGTAGTCCCCCTCGGCTTTGCGCTGCCCAGAAATGTGACCAGTGCCCCTGGGCGTCTTCACGGAGGTCACTGACAGACCCGTGGGCCAGGGCGAGGCCCGCCCACAGCCCCGGGGCCACCGACGGCGGTCTCAATCCGGCCGTGCCACTCGGTGTGGGTCCACGGGAACAACAGACTGGTGTCCTCTGGGTGGTTATGCAGCCAGCCGCGAGCCCCTCCGATGCTCCCTGCACCCCAGCGGCACCTCCCCATCCTGCGTCACCTACCTCCCCATCCTGCGTCACAAGATGCCAAGGGATGTGGTCAAATAAACACCATCCCTCAAAGGCGGTCCCACGGGCGAGGGACATGAAACGCCCTTTCTGCTTCTGTTCGGGAGTGCGAATTAATTGGAGCTGCCTCGAAAGAGTTGTCTGGCACTGTTCCAGACAGAAAAGGAGTCAAGGCCAGAGTTCTAGCTCGGCGACTGCCTCCCACCGGGGCCGGGGCCGGGGCCGGGGCCGGGCTTAGAAGCACGAAGCTGGGCGGGTTGAGGGAAGGAGGGAGGGCGACCTCCTGCCATCAGTTTTAATTACCCTCAACTGGAAAAACGGGTGTCCATGCTGGCCGGCCGGCCCGCGCCATAAAGCACCGAGATCAGAAGTGCAGCCGCGTAGTGCACCTGCTGGAGGCTGGACCGGGGAGTCCGCGGGGACCTGACGAGTGATGGAAGTCGTAAAGCGGCCCTGAGGCTCCACGCGGGCTAATGCGTCTCCGGGGACGCCTTCAGTCCCTTTAAACATTCAATTACGGCTCTGCAAACACAGATTGAAAGCGAGCAGCGACCGATGGCCACACGAGGGATGCCGGGGAGGCAAACTCGCAGATTCCCTGGGACGGCCGTTGCTGATGCAGGCGCAGCCCTGCTCCCCGAAACGCTGGCTGACAGGAAGAGTTTCTGAGCAGGTCGCTGAGCTCTGGATTCTGACTCTTAAGATTTAACGCACAGAGACCACCTCTCTCTCGGCTGTGATTTCTAAGCAGGTTTTTCACGAAAACAGATTTCTGGACATTTCAAGGCCCGGCCGTCAGATGTGGGGGGAGCTTCTCAGCCCTTTGACAGATGCCCGAGGCCCCCCTGTGACCCAGCACTTCCCGTCTGTGGGTAACAGACACTTCAATGTTCTTTCCAACAACTTCCCGGTTTCTGCAGCAGCCTTTCCCCCCTTCAGGACAGAAAGTTCTCCTAATTCGAATAGTAAGAATTTCTTGTTGTAAAAACATGAAGACAATCGAGAATGCAAAGGTCTTCCATAGTCTTGCTACTCAGAGACAGATGCACGCACGGGAAATTTAAAAATAAGACCCGAAGGCCCTGGCAACTGTTACGACGCAGCAGGTAGTTTATAACAGTAAAGTTCTCTGTCGTCACTCTTAATCTCTGTGCCGTACTGTTTCACAGCTGACTCGAAATCTACTCATTCAGTCTCCCACTGACGTATTTTTACTTTATTTTTTAAAGATTGCATTTATTTCATTTTAGAGAGAAGGGAAGGAGGGAGAGAGGGAGAGAAACACCAATGTGCAAGAGCAACATCGATTGGCTGCCTCTTGCATGTGCCCCCCACCCCAGCCCGGAACCTGGCCCATCGCTGAGGCAGGTGCCCTGACCAGGGATTGAACCGGCAACATTTCCGTTTGTGGGACCATGCCGAACCCACTGAGCCACACAAGCCAGGGCCTGCTGATGTACTTTTAGGTAAAACATTCTGCAGCGGGCATCCTGGCACACAGGGCTGCCAACCAGGGCCCCAAGCCGCTGACTTCTGCGGGCGCAGGCGCTCGGCTGCGTTGTCTGTGACGCGCTGAACAGCGCTCTCTTGCACCTTTCCCTTTGGGTGCCCGGGGCTCCGTTTGGGTAGGTCCCTAGTTGGATGTGTTTGGCCAAAGTCTGTGCAGATTAAAACTTCTCTTTCATACCAGATAATTGATGACCTTTTGTGTCAGCCAGCCATAACAGCTAGTAGCAAATGAAGCTTTTACTCTGTCTATTAAACTGTAGACTTTTTTGGTATTCGTTGTGTCAAAAGGGAAGTCCACAGAAAAGACGGGTTACCTTTTACCAAAAAATCTTATGCGAGAGTATTTTGGGGACTGCATTATTATTAGAACAGGGACATGGGCATGCTCGAATTATGACAGTGTTATTTTTTCAGCACGTGGCCTCTGGCATTGGTATAAGTGGTGCAATTATGGTTCAGCTCCAGAACGTCATAACAACACACTGAACACCCTCCTCGTGTTTGCTACAATGTAGGTTGACAGTGAGGTTGGGAAGAGAGAAATAAGTCAAGAAAGAGTTTTATGCTTTTTGCTGTTCTAATTTTGAGATTATTTTGTGAAAGGCCCAGGATTGGACATGAGCAAGTTAAGGCACCTTTTAAAACACTTCTATGTAAACCGGGCAGCGCGGCAGCCAGCCTGCCCTAGTCCTCCCGCCCTGATGTGGAGGTCAGTGAGTTTCCGAGGGAACCACGAACAGGGTGTGTAAGCCGTTTTACAGACTCTGAGAACCAGATGGGCTCCAGGAAGGGCATTTTTATATGAAAACACGTGTCTGTGGCAAAGGTAAATGAAGACGTGGGGTACCAAGTTCCACGCAGACTGCGGCCTCAGCTAGGAAGACTCAAGGTGCAAACACAACTCATGAAAAGGTCTGCATGGACACGCACCAAAATATTAACTGGATAGTGTTTGGTAGTAGTATTTTTTTTTATTGGCTCTTTGTTCTTTTCCTTCTTACAGCACTGCACATGAATTCCTTTCTAGAAAAAACAAATTAACTTACGGTTTTAGTAAGTCTATTTCCGTTCCTCTGCCTGCAGCCGTGACACGGCCTGAGGGTCCAGGATGGGTCCCATTATGCCGTTGAGTTTACCGCGTCCCGCCCCCCCCACCCACAGCCCCCACAAAGGAAAGGCACTTCCCACGTCCACAGCCGACCCTAATGCCCATCGGGGACTCGCGCCACCACCGAGGGCCTGATCTTCTTTCGACCTTTCAGAGAACACCTAGTTTTGTTCAGCGAGACAGTTTCAAAACCACATACAAACAGCAACGTACGCAAGTTCAGGTGCCCCACAACGTTCTTAAGGGGAACAAAGAGCACGAAGGTGTTGACCGTGCCACGAGAGACGTGCGTAAGGCGACGTGCAGGCTTCCGGTCGGCCCCCTGACTACCCAGGCTGTGTGTCCGAAGCTCTGTTTCAAGATCATCGAGGCCCAAGGAGAGCCGAGAACACACAGTTCCCTGCTCACAGAAGCCCAGCGGTGAGGGGCAAACGCGCAAGAAATACAGAGGCAGAGCGTTGTGACCGGGTAGCTCGGGTAGAACTCATTCCAGTGAAGCTGTCATTTCCGGGGGAAAAATAAAGAAAGGAAGGAAAAACCAATAGAAACCCGGGCAGTCCACTGCTGGGTGAGGGGTGGGAAGGAGCAGGCACCTTGGAAGAGAGAAGGAGGCGGCCCCGGGGGCCCGAGGCGCAGCGTTAGGAGCAGACTGCCTGTCGGGAGCGCGCCCTTGTTTCCCGAGGCCGATCGGACAGGACAGCGAGGGTCCCTGCGAGGGGAGGGCCCCCGGGGACAGCTGCACCGTGCGAAGGAGCCCACGAACAGGGGCTGTTTCTACCCGCGCCCCGAGGCAGACAGAGTTCGACTGGGAAGGCGCCCGCGGGATGTAACAATATCCATGTGCCCCAGAAAAGAAGAAAATACCATTTTCTGGGAATTCATATAATTTTGTAAAAAAAAAAGGGGGGGCCACATTTTTAAATAAAATGATGAAATAAATACTTTATGCCACTGGAGACAAACTTGGAAAGATAAAATAAACTCTTGGTGCTTCTCAGGGAAGAAGAATTTCTCCCCTTTGGAAGCCGGTTTTCCTTCCATAACCCGGGAACTGCAGAAACCCAGCTAGCGACGGACACTGGTGTTCTGTTTGAATGGAACAGGCGGTGCTCAAGTGCTGGTCTTCAAGCCCCGGGCTCTGAGAACCAGAGCCGTGAGAAGGAGCTGCCAGTTACCAAGTTCTTTTTCACAATGGCGGAATTCGTCATCCTCCCACCGGCTCCCCGTCTGAGGCTAATTCCAGCCTGCGGCTCGGATCGGGACTAGGGACCCACGTCCCGAGTCCCAGTTCCCCGAACGGCAACGCCAGTCACGCGGCGACGCCAGTCACGCGGCGACGCCAGTCACGCGGCACCCGCTGCTCAGCCCGCACCCCCTTCGCTTCCCCCCGTCGTGCAGCCAGCAACAAGCAGCGTGACTCACTCGTTTCTCTCCAGGTTTACGATCAGCTCCTTGCTTTCCAGCCGCATTCGAAAGCTCAGCACTTCTGGATGATGCTGAAAAGTAAACAAGAAGAGTCAGTGGAAAAACATTTCGCTTTGACTTGCCAATATTTCAATCTGCTCCACAGGCAGGCGCGGTGGAGGGAGGGAACAGTCACTTCCTTGCGAGGACCATTTCGAAACCCAAGCGGAGGAGACCGGGCGACCAGGACAAGTCTGGACAACGTGTCCCTCCCCCCGCCCCCGCCCCCCGGAGGCACGGCCGTGGCCTGCGTTCCTGGCCTTGGCACTCCCGTTCACTGGCCGCACACCCTCGGGGTGTACGCCCTTCTGGGCCCTGGCCTCCTTGCCACAATCAGCACCTTCCTCAGTTTCTCCGTCTCTACGAAGGCCAGACATGTGGGGTCCTTCTGGAAGCTTCCTGTTCCCTCACCAGCTGCGTCTAATCCATCCAAAGGTCCTGTTGCTTGGCCCCCCAAAACACAACTCCCGTTGTCCCGGGACCCCACCCCCACCGCACTCCAGCCAGACCCCAGTCACCTCTCACCGGGGCCGTGCAAACCCCTTCGAACACGGGTCCGTCCCACCTGCCTGGGCTGTGTCCCCCCGCTGTCTCCGAAGGCAGCAGAAGGGTGTCTTCAGAAGCACAACCCCGCCCACCCAGCCCCGCGGACTCGGCGCCCGCACCCCCCCACCCCCCACGTATTCCGCCAAGGCCCTCCGCTTCCTCCCGTCCGTGCCCCCTCCGCGATCCTGCAGCAGGACACCCCGAGCTACCCGTCCCTCATCCGAGCCAACCTATCTCAAGAGGGGTTCTACGCATCCAGGGGCACTTCTCGCGCACAGAGTCAACACTGTGCGATGTTTATTCTTAAACACGAGCGCTGCGTTTTCGTTCTGATGGCGTGCGAAGGCCGGGTTGGGGAGGGAGGCTGGAGGGATGCCCGGTGGCCCAGGCGGATGGGGGAAGGGCGGGGGACAGCGGGCGGGTGAGCTCCCAGAGGACGCAGGCAGCCTAAGGGCGGGCCCCAGGGTCCCTGGGGCTTCGGAAGAGCGCAGCTGGGGACAGTGTGACACCAGGAGCTCAGAGCGCTCCGCCCCGACGCCGGCCCTGCCTCAGTGCCGCTGCGGGAGGGGTCTCAGCCTCCGTCCGTCCCACAGCACCACCCCCCACCCATGTCCGTGCTGCCAGCCTCGGCCGGACTGGCTTCGCGGGCCTTCGCTTGGCCAGTTTACACGAAGTCCCCTATCATTCCCCGTTTGACAGTCACTCCGGAGTTCCAGAGACTTTTCTGGCAACACAGCATTTCAGCTACACTGGGTTAGCTGGCCACACGTTGCTGTGTTGTAAGAGAAAATGAAGGGGAAAAAAAGAGAGAAAACAGGTTGTAAATTCCAGTATCCAACATCAACATAGTTAGTTAAAATGAAACAGAATTTAAACAAAAACCACCGTGGAAGGTCACTTGAGTTCTGAGAAAATGCTCAAACCCGAATTAACTCGTGTCACTAATTAACTAATTAAGTAGCGGGGTAGACTCGATCGTCGAGGGCGAAGTGCTCACTCACTTTATTTTCAGGGCAGCTTTTGACATCTTTTGGTAGTTTCCCATGTTTGATGCGGTAGCCACAGTTGGGCTATTTACATTGGAATTAATTAGAATAAAGTGAAACTGTTTCATCCGTCGCCCCAGGCACATTTCAAGGAGCAGCAGCAGCAGCAGCGCGTGGCTACGCCGCAGCCAGAGAGGCTGCAGGAAGTTCCGTCCGCGCCGGACACCGCCGCGTCAGCAGTCAGGGCCTCACGCCACCCTCCTCCGGCTGCCCCGAGTGACACACTGTTTCTGGTATCAGTGGCTTCAGGGCACAAACTTAGGTGCAAACTCAGTGGGTTGCATGTGTGTGTGTGCTCTTTCAGAAGGTACTTCTCAATTTTAATAGATGGATGATTTTTTAAAGATTTTATTTATTTATTTTTAGAGAGGGAAGGAAGGGAGAGAGAAAGAGAGAGAAACATTAATGTGCGGTTGCTGGGGGCCGTGGCCTGCAACCCAGGCATGTACCCTGACTGGGAATTGAACCTGTGATACTTTGGTTCGCAGCCCGTGCTCAACCCACTGAGCTACGCCAGCCAGGGCGGATGATTTTTTTTTTAAAGTAATTACTTAAGCTTCAGAGTGAAACTGGTGAATTCCCACATACATGTGAGGTTTGTGCATGTTTTCTTGGTCCAAACAGATCTCGTTTTCTATGGATTTATCCCAGCAAATGACTACGCAGCCGTGACCTGGTGAAAACCACGCTTCTTAGGCGACATATGTTGACATCTGTTGCTTATAAGAATTGTATGCATTTCTGAGTGGTTGCTGGACATTCAAGATCAATGTTACTATGCCTACCCTATGCAACATTAAACATACTGCTTCTTTCGATTTCAATATAGTGGGCAAAAGTATTTCTAGGACACGTATATTTGGTTTTCAGTCTGTCACACGGACTTTTGCCTAAATTGGTCTCCTATTTTCTGACACTTGGATTTCATTGCAAACACACAGAACATTCTCTCCAGGGCTTGCAATTTGTACTCACTGATTATATCTTAGAGAAACAAGATGTTAATTGTGGTTACAACGAAATATTAGAACAAAAGCACCTGTCATGATTCTGTCAAGAGATGCCTCGTGCATTGACGCATATTTATAATCTCCCTTCCCGCCGCTGTGTAAATAACTTAATTGCAAATTGTGTGTGTCTAAGGTATTGACACACATCACTATTTAAAAGAGAAATCCTGGCCATTGTGTTTGTGAATAAAAATGTGTACAGTAACCATCTATTTACTCTCCCAAAGACGTGAGTGGTTTACCCAGGGATGTTTGGACTAATTCTACACGAAGTCCCTACAGGGGCTGGTCTAACATTCTAAAGTCAACATCTTCAAACAAACACATCCCCCCGCCGCGGAGGCGAAAAGACCGCTCTCTGCATATTTTAGCTGAGATCTGATCGGTAGGGAAGAAATCAGTGGAGAAGAAGAACAGAGTGCTCGTTCAGCTCAAAGGCAATCTATTGCATTAGATTTCTTAGTTTAAAAGCATGCGTTCCTTCCATTTTCTTTTGATTTTTATACGTTGGAGGTAATGAACCACCGCTGGTTAAACACAGCAATCCTTTTCTTAAAAATGATGCATTGATTACCCTCCGGGAACTGTGCCTTTCATCGAATGCCTAAAGAACTCCATTTGCTGAGTAAACCAATTGAACACTAATCAATACACTGGAAGTGTTTGGGCAGTCATAATTCTGTTTTTCTAACTGGGAAAAATACATTCAAAGAGCATATAAAATGTGTAAGCACAATTTAAAAAAAAACAACAACGATAAAATAGTCATCCATAAAACCCCCCAGCTGAGAACCACAGTGTATAACCAGCACCTCAGAAGGCTCTGTCTTAGCTGGCTTGGGCAGCCAGAGCACAACGCCGTAGACAGGGGGCTTAACCACGGCCATTCATCTTCTCCCAGTTCTGGAAGCGAGAGGTCCAAAATCAAGCTCTGTTTCCTTGTGCGGTCTCTCTCCCTGGTCTGCAAGCCCCTCCCACAAGTGAGTCTGCGCAGGCTCCCCAGGGCATTTGCCCAGACAGGTCTGCAAGTTCAGGCTCTGGCCGGGGCGCCGCTGCCCGACGCTCGGACCCTCAGTGGCCCTGTGCTCTCTCTGAGGTCTCCCACGGGCCCACAGGCCCACGGGCCCCCGGGCCAGCGCACTCTACACAACTGGCGGTAGAAGCAGATGGTTCAAAAACAACTGCTCAGCTCGTCGTGTTTCCTTCTCAGGGTTATCCGTGTTGGCCTGCCTGCTTTAATTCGTGCCACTGGGAGCTTCCCCTGAACCTGAATTTAAATTATTGCACCCTTCATGGGGAAGCATATCGCCAGTCAATAAATGCAGCTTTCTGCCCTGGCTGGTGTGGCTCAGGGGATTGAGTGCTGGCCTGTGAACTGAAAGGTCGCAGGTTCGATTCCCGGTCAGGGCCCATGCCTGGGTTGCAGGCCAGGTCCCCAGGTGGGCAAATGTGAGAGGCAACCGATCCATGTATCTCTCTCACAGTGATGTCTCTCTCTCTCTTTCTCTCTCCCTTCCCTTCTCTTGAATACATACATACATACATACATACATACATACAACAGGTGATTCGGGGATGCTTACAGCTTGTTCCCCTCTGGTGAATGAAATGATACACAGCATCCTCTTCTTGGTGTTCCCATGTCCTTCAAGAAGAACCAATTCTCAATGACCTAGGAAAATCTGAACCTGGCCTTGGGGTTGAACTAAGGTGGCAGTGAGTCAGCAACAAGAGGTAATTAAACTCTGGGGTCAACAGCCAGGTTCACTGCCACCACAGCTTCGAGGTTATGACGGTCGATTCTAGGCCAGAGTCATCCATCTCGGCCCTCAATGCTGGGAGCTTTCGGGGATCTAGTTTTTCAAGCAGAACACTACGAAAAGACTGCATCCGTGGGACTCTGAAACAGCTCGATCCCGGCCTGGCACTAAATAAACGCCGGAGACCGTGGCGCCGGCATTCACGGGGCGCGAGGGAGTCGTTTATTGCGATGGATATTTAGGGGCAATGCCGATGACCACTTTAGCATTAGTGGGCTCGCTTCCCAGCCAGGAGGCGGTGCTCACTGCGGTGCGGGAGAGGACAGAAGTGATGTAACTGCAGAGGAACTAACTCAGTGAGGAAGGAGGCTCCGTGGCACGGTGATGGAGTGTCCCCCGCCCGGGGCCTTTAAGTCACCCCACGCAGGCCGATGACGTTTAGTCACGAGTTGTCGATCAATTCTTCTGATGGAAAGCGGCGTGGGCACACACCTCGGGAGACTGCACAGAAGGGCGCATGCGCACCTTGGGCGAAGGCCGCCTCTGAAACACACGCGTTGTGGCTCTCACGGTGGACACGGCGGCCTGAAGCTGGTCTGCGCTGCTGACGCAACGTGCTAAGGGGTTGTTGCTGAAATCGGCCTCCCCGGGCACAGGGCTGACACCGGACCCCGCCAGGGGGTGGCACCGCGGGCCCAGACGTCCGCAGTCCTCTGTCCCCTCTGCCCTCCGAGTCCCTCTCAGCAGGAAGGAGGGACAGACCCATCCGTGCACCCGCTGCCTGCGGACGGCTCCGGGACACCAGGACGCCTGGGGCGGGGGCCGTGACTGAGGCAGGACATTCCTCCCAGCCACGCACCCGATCGACCCATCAGACCACCGGCCACCCTGGCGTCACGTGCCAGCATCCGCACACACAGGGCACAGCCTGTTGTGCGTGTCAGGGTCACGCACCCCTGGGAGCCAGGGCTCGCGACGGGGAATGTGGCCCAACTCCTGCAGGGGCCCGGAGAGGGTCGCTGAGTGCCGACTGGCGTCTGGGGACATCCTGAGTCGGGAGTTTGCAAATAATGTAGCAGGTCCTCCTCCTCTGACGGCGGAGGAGCGGTCGTGCAAATAAGAAAGGGCCGCTTTGTTTCTGCTAGGAGATGTGCCCTTTTTCCGAGTGGGAGGCTGCGCACGGGAAGGGCTAAGGCGAGAAACCTGCCCGCGGACTGGCTGGGAGCTCGGGCTGGGGACGAACGGCCTGCCAGCCGTTCACTCTGCCGGGCCTCAGTCTCCCTCCCCGGAGAACGGGAATGACAACGCTCGTCCCGGCTACCAGTGTGGATGGCAAAGGGCTGGGCCCCCAGAGGGGCTCTCGGATGCGCCCCGGGAACGTGGGACCGCGTCAGCTTCCTTGGGAAAGGGAGACGGTGCGTATGTGATTAAGGGTAAGGCTGGGAAGATTAGCCTGGGTGTTCGGGTGGGCCCGAAGTCCTTGTGAGGGTCCTTGGCTGGCTCTGAAGACGGACTAATAAGGAACGCGGTGACCTTTCGAAGCTGGGAGTGGCCCTCAGCTTACAGCCAGCTGGAACACGGGGACCTTGGCCTTCGAACCTCAGAGAGCCGGACTCAGCCAACATCTCGAATGAGCAGGAAGCAGGACCAACCCTTAACAAGGCCTGAGCATGCCTCTGAACAGGGAACCCTTTGGCCGCCAGCAGATGGGAGCAGGACCAGGGACCCCGCCGAGCGCCGGACCTCGGAGCGTCACGTGATGGGGCTATCACACACGGGCGCCCTGTGACGCCCTCACGTTGTGGGAATCAGTCACAGCAGCGGCGGGAAGCTGGCAGAGTCAGGCGGGGGGGCTGTGAGGTTCCGACGGTGAACCTTCGTCGGCGTGGAAAC
Organism: Phyllostomus hastatus; assembly: GCF_019186645.2. Taxonomy (NCBI): domain Eukaryota; kingdom Metazoa; phylum Chordata; class Mammalia; order Chiroptera; family Phyllostomidae; genus Phyllostomus; species Phyllostomus hastatus. Next base: position 31,590,380 of record NW_025334004.1, read on the forward strand.
CGTCGTGCACAATACGGTAAAAGTGCGTGTTTATTACAGGAACCCGATCGCCAGTGAAACCACTGGTCACAGCACGACAGCGTCAAAACACCGTTTCCCTTAGTATTTGTTGCTAGGCACCCACATTGCAACCTCCCTACATGCCTTTTGTAGTTAGATCTAATGGACACAGTCACTTCGGTGGCTTTTGTCTCTAAGGATGTGGCACATTCCCTGACCGGGGCCTGCGGAGGAGTCGGCCCCGGGGCCGGTTCCTGGGGAGTGGCCGAGAGCGACACGTCTCTTCGTGTGTTTCACAGGGAACAGAGGACCGTATGCCCCACGACCGGCATTGACATCACAGCAGGGGCTGGGGGTCCTCAAAGACCCCTGTAGATCCGGCACCAACTGTTCGAAATAGTCTGAAAGGAAGACTGCCTAAGATGTGTCTCCCGATAAAGTCGGGGACACTGTAACCCCAGGAAGTGGCCCAGAACACTGCTCTCCGGGAGGACACAGCCCCCAAACAGCATGCACCGTGTTTACGAACGGGGGAGCTTGGTTTCCCAGTCAAAGCTCATTTATCTAATTACCTGGATGTCCGGAAAATCACAATTTTTCCTATCACATTTTCCACATACCATGTTTTCAGGCAACGGCCGAAGCTGCGAGTTTGTTTGCACACGAGCTGTCTTAATCATCTCTTTCCGATGAACTTCGGCAGAATATCACACGCCCTTCACAACTAACCCTCCCGCGATCACGGTGGCCCCGCGGACTCATCGTGTCCTAAGGAACTTGCTAACGAGCCCAAGCGCGGGCAGACAAGCTTTCCTGTTGCAAACCGTATCACAGCCAGTCGCTAACTTTTCCTAAGACACACTCTAAGTGCTCCGGGAAAAGTCCTGCTGAAGGTCTCTCTGAGATCCTTGAGAATCCACACTTGAACTTCAGACAAAAACTGGAGTATGACCATGGCCAGCTTTCCCCGTGACTGGCCTGTCGGCTGAAACTGAACTACAGCGGCCGGGGCTCCCAGCCCCGCTGGGTCCGGCGTGTCTGCCCCCGGAGGCTGAGGAGCCAGGGCCACCTCTCCGCTTGCGCCCGGCCAGCCTCGCTCGCCTGTAACGCCAGCCAGGCCTGGGCGGCGCGTGCGCTCGCAATCTCCGGTCTAAAGGCAGACAGAACGGGCACACAGCGCGGTGATGATTGGCGTGCGTGGAAGGAATGGATGAGCAGCCCCTCTCCTTCTCCGGCTTCCTCACTTACTTTCTGCACGACTTCCTGCCCACCCCCAAGGGCCCTGACCGCCGAGGCCCTCCCCGACGGCTCCCACGCAACCGCCCCCACTCTCTGTACTTCAAACTCTCATCTCCACCTTCTGCCTGAAATGCGGTTACCTCTGCCCCTGGCTGTGCACTCGCGGTGCTACGCGCCCCCTGGAGCCTTAGCCCGCCTTGAGAATGCATCGTGTGGCTTGGGCACTGCTCCCTTGTGCGTCCCAAGTGCAAAAGCCAATGCTTGTGGGTTCGATTAACTTGATCCAGACATTATAAGGTGTTGCCCACCCCTCCCTCTATCTGATACTACATGCTTAGCAAAGACGCTGTGCCAAGCGCAGGCTGTCCACCCTGCTGACCAATCTTGACCTTCGTCACGAAGTTCAAAGTCATGCCCATATCTGACTCTGCTAAGCCAATGAGCGTACTAGCTGCTCTGTTAGTGGTGCTGTGTTGACAGAGTGAGGTCTTTACATTCACCCTTAACACAACTTTCGGACCACGGCGGAGAATCTCGTCCTTGCTGAGAAGGAGGCCGGCATTGTCACGGGTGCGTGTTTTCAGCCCTCTCGGGTTAGCCCGTCTTGAACTGAGCCGTACGCGTGTGTCAGTGAGATGGCATTTAAGAGGCCGCCGTGGAAACTACAGGATTTCTGCCGGACGGTACTGGCAGCCGGCAGCCTCCAAGTGGAGACAGGAGAGGAAGGTCACGGTCACTGCCTTCATTGCCTTCACTGGGACTGCTCATGGCTTTGCCTGTGGGAGGATGGCCAGGAGGGCCGAGGGCTCCCTCCCCGTCCTGCTGGGAAGAGGAAAGAGTGTGTCCTAAGAGCGACCTTACAACAGCGATGCACAACTGGACAAGTAATCAGTGTGACAGGACCTGAAAACGACGTGGGCCGGACAAAAGGCAAAACGGGGCAGAAGAGACGAGGCGGCTGGCGGAGGCAGCTCGTGGGCATGAACAATTCATAAATGACCAGCACGGTTTTTACCCAGTGCAAGCCAAAGTCCCGTTATTTTCTAGAGATGGAAGGTCGTGCAGGGATACCCAAAGTCCTGCTGAAAACCTTTTATTTGCAACCATTTCGAAGAGACTTTTCAGAAAACTTTCAGATGAGTTATGAGCTAGACGAGGTGTCGTATAAACAAAATAGTTTCTATATGCGTGCATCTTTTCTTAAGTACAGAACCCAGTCCTACCGAAAGGCACACTAACATAAGGAAATACGCAAACGGTGGCAGAGTTACCAAGTTTACATGAAAGGTTTCCCCGCTAGTTTTTTATAAATGGGAAGCCCGGGTTTAGCGGGAGATAAAAGACGCGGCCAATGCAGCCCATCAGGGGGCTTTACCCTAAAGTAGAACCCATTTTTCACGACAGCCTCCTCCTCCTGTCCCCAAATAAATTAGCATCACACAGACCCGGGTCAAGTCCGAGCTGCATGACTTCCTACCTGTGTGACCTGGTGACTGTTAGCCTCCCCGAGCCCCCAAGTCCTCACCTGCGAACCAGAATCATGAGCAGGCCAGCGGGGAGGGTCAAAGGGCCTGGTCCATGTCAACAGTTGGACGGGCCGAGGGGGGCAGGGGGCAGGGGGCGGGCCGTGGGTGTGATGGACAGGAAGGGCTGTGCTGCGCTGCGCTGCCCGCTGCATCCACCAAACCTCTGTGACTTCGTCCAAGCGTATGCGTTGTCCTCCAGCCCAGCAAAACAGTCCCGTTATTACAACCTCATTTCCATTTCGTTGTAAACCGTAACATTTTATCACAAAACTGTACACACACACACACACACATTTGTTTCTATTCTTCTACTGGAATTGTTGGGGAAAAAAGTATTCCTCATGAGACCCTCATCCAAGCTGTCCATCATAGTTACCTGAATAAGAAGAGGAAGGCTCATAAATCCCCCACAATATAATTCGAGGGGACTCCCTCCCGCACCACAAAGACAGACGCGGTCCCCTCCCCCACTCCACCCACACGTTTTGTTAGCCTGTCCCAGAAGGATGCTGTTGACCAAAGAAAAAAGACAAAACCGTGGGATGTGAAGTGGATAAAAAGCAAGCCGGTCTTTCTTCATTCGACAAAAAAAGCTAAACACGAACCACTGCGAGGAAGCGCTGACCGGCACACGCTCCCTGGGGGAACCAGGCGCCCACACGCCCTGTCCGCTGCGAACAGGCCCGCCTCCGGGCAGGCGGGCTCCAGGAAGGGTGGGGGCTGCAGCGCTGATCCCTCCTGACTGTGAGGACCCTCAGGAAGTTGTGCCAAGACATTTTTTTAAATAAAATGCGTTGTAGGTGCCTGCCTGCTCCTTATTCTTGCAGAGGCAATGGGAGAGGACCACATTCTCAAGGTCACGCCAAGTCATCCTCCCCCCTCCAAGACACGTCCCTGGTGGGAGCCACACACCCCTGTCCCTTCAGCTCTTTTCCACACGGGGAGGGACAGACCGTCCCACTGTGGGACTCCGGTCTGGGGCCACGCTGAGGTGGGTCGGGCTCCTGCGGTCACATCCTAAAAGCAGCCGTGGCTGTGGTAGTTCAGACAGGAGCCACGTGGTGCAGAGTTCAGTGAGCTCCTTAGCCTCCGCGATCTGTACCCTTCAGTCCTGTACATTCAGGCCAGGGGCGTGCTAGCGTGTCACCTGCTCTGACCCCCATCTCCTCCTCCTGCTATTATAGGTACCAGATCCCCCCATCCTGGATCTGCTCACCGATTTATATTGAACTGCAGTCTTTGTCCTTTTACGTATTGATTTGTCTTACGAGTTTTCACCCATAATGCCAGCTAGTTGGGAACTCTCAAATCCACGAGTCTTTTAATCAACCTGATAGCTATCCGGGGCCGTGCCAGGCTCACTAAAGTGTAACATCCTGGTGTTTGTGGGATGCCAAGGAATGGGAAGCTTCATGCACAGCTGGTGTAAGTGTAAATCCATACAGCCTTCCGTGAAGCAATTTGGAAACAGTTATAATACTCCTCAGAAATGTACATATCTTTGATTCAACAATTCTACTACCAGGAATTCATGCAAAGGAAATAATCAGAAAAGTATGCACACAGAAAAGCAGAAAAACATTTAGCACAGTTCATTCTGAAGAGTCAGAAAACACCTATCTGTCCACGCCAGAAAAATGATTTTAAAAATGACGCAGGAGCCACATGATGTGATATCACCCAGTCATCAAACTCTTGGTACAAGAGTGGATGGGCTTCTGCCTTTGGCAATGACAATCTGAGAAATTTGGACTCATCCTTCCACTGGGGGAAAAAAAACAAGATGTGAAAATATACAAAACTCCATCTGGAGGCAATGCGGGATTTCCAAAGTCACGAAGAATCACAGGACCGCGATCCAGGTAGAGAAGGAGATCCGAGGCATGAACTTGGAGTTGGAGGTTAACTTTCCTGCCCCACAGCATCTGCAGGGTTTAGAGGAGACACGAGGAAGGCTGAACCTCCAGCAAGACTTTCAGCAGACTCACAGGGCTACGGGGACAAAAACTGCGCGGCCGAGTCTGCGGAGAGGCGGTACTGGTGACCAACCCCCACTCTGGGCTTGAAGTAGCCTAGTTCTCACGGAGACTGCCACCAACTCAGTCCCTGATCCCGAGCGCCCCTAGCCTAGGCACCAGCCGTAGAACATCAGTGTCTCAAACTACCTTTAAGGTACTCATGTACATTCAATATCTGACACGCAAAAAATAACCAGTCCTGAGCGGACACCGAGAGCATGAGCCCTACACGCAGGAGGAGCAACAGGCAACAGGCACTGGCCCGCAGTCTCCTGCAGGTTTCGGAGAACTGGTCTCCTCCAGGTCACGGAGCTAACAGAAACAGACCGGAAAGTGACGATGCTTAATCTATCCAAGAAGTTAAAAAAAAAAGAAACGATTTTAGCAGAGAACCAGCATCACATGAACATTCAAGAATGGGAAACTACAGCTCAGTGAAAGGGTTTGACAATAGAGTAAACACAGCTGAAGAGAGAAGTAATGAAGTGGAAAACAGATCTAAAGAAAATATGCAGGCCCTGCCTGGCGCAGCTCAGTGGACTGAGCGTCGGCTGCGAACCAAAGTGTCGCAGGTTCGATTCCCAGTCAGGGCACATGCCTGGGTTGCAGGCCATGGCCCCCAGCAACCGCACATTGATGTTTCTCTCTCTCTCTCTCTCTCTCTCTCTCTCTCTATCTATCTCCCTCCCTTCCCTCTCTAAAAATAAATAAATAAAATCTTTAAAATAAAAAAAGAAGAAAAACTCAGGGAGTCAAGCCACGCACTCAAGGTCGCCTGGCTCACACGCGGCCGAACCACGGTTCGGATCTGGTTCCCTCCCACGGATGTTTTTCGGAGCGGCTTGGACCCGTGAGCAGCAGCCCACACGGGAGCGCTCAGCTGGAGTCTCCCCACACTACCCTCCCTCTCCAGGGTCACGTTGCCATCGCCACTTAGCCTTGTCTCCTGTCCCACCCCTCCATCACTGTCACTCTTCATCGTCTTCAAATTATTCCCTTCTACTCTTTTTGCTACTCTCTGTGCCCTTATAGGATAAGATGCTTTGAATTTATCTGTGAAATGCATGGCCTTCTCTTTCTTGAAATGTCAGCACGCAGCAGCCTGCAGTTGGAAGGATCCCCCTGGAGCATCCTAACCATCTGAGGCTCCAAATCACCCTCAGCTGCTGTCCTCTTGCCCTGGCCAAGAGCTGGGGTCAAGGTCATAAGTGAAACTCCCAGGGGGCCTAGGAAATAAGGAAGGAGGTTGCTGTTCCCTCCACCGGCCTGTCCCCATCGCACCTGATAGGGCCCTCATGCTCGTGGCCCACTAATGGGGAGGGGGGGCAAAAATTGGGAGGGGGAGGGGGTGGGGCCAGCGCTGACGCCTGCAATGGGGCTCTTCCAGCTTCCATGGCCACATTCGGTCCCTCTGAGCTAATAGTTAGCCCTTAGCCCTGGCAACAACGTCCACGAGCCTGAACTACAATTTGACAACTGGGAGGGAAAACGTCTTTTTGCAGGGCGGTGACAACCTCGTGTCTCTGTGTCATTGATGGTTGAGACCCATTTTTAGGATGCCGAGATGCTGCTATGAACGTAAGGCCCCGCTTTCATCGGCTGGACAACTTATCAACAAGGAACCTCACGCTTTTTTTTTATTAATATGAAACACACACAGACACCGGCCCGACTGGGGAACAGAACGTTCCACAGAAAAATAAGCGTCAAAAGCCCCTGCGGTAAGAGTCCGCATGGGTTGAGCGCCTAATGCTTTTCTTCACACGCCCGCAGATTGAGCAAGCGCTGCTCGAATACCAGCGGCGCTGGCAGATTCCACGGGCTCCCACGGCCACATCGTGACGAGAGAGAGAGACCAGCTTCCGAGGGGGCCCGAGGGTCCTGGCGAGAGGCCTTTTCCGTTGCGTTTGCTGAGTGAAACCGAGTGTCCAGACCAGCGACCGTTTCCGTCGGCAGGTTGCAGTCAGTGCCGACCCCGAGGCGACCTCACCCTCACCCCCAGGGAACATGGGAGACCTTCTCAATGGCCATGAGTGCCGCTGGCACCTAGTGGGTGGAGAGCGGAGGCGCGGCTAAGCACCCCACGACGCACGGGACGGCCCCCACCGGTCCCAGCAGGGGACTGTCCGGTCTACAACGTCGCCCGTAGCTCGGCTGAGAAACCTGGTTGGGACCGTTCCTTCAGGACGAGGCCTGTTTGGGCAGATGGTCTGTGACTCGAGGAGCACTCACGGCCTCTTTCTTGCTGTGTTGTTTATCCATCCCAGCAGATGCGTCGTGTGTTTTTCACGGCCACCTCTGAGCGGAAGGAAACTTGCCGAGACGGAGCGACAGCCGGCGTGTGTCGGCGTGAATGCCGTCGTCGCGCCTGGCCCCAGGAGCGCGGGTGCTTTGGGAAACAGGTTCCTGAGCATTTAATCCGGGGAGGGTTTCTGGACCACACGGGTCTTCAGTTCGCGTGTAAAGGAAAGCCAGGGCGAGCTGGTGGGAGGAAAGAACGTCCATGTTCCCGAGTCCCATGTACAAAACCTCGGATACGGGCCAAAGGAACCTGGGGGCGGGGAGTGGGCGGTGGGGCAGAAACAGTGGATTTTGGGAGGGAGTGGGTTTATGTGAGGTCAAGGCTTGTGGGGTGTGACCCGTGGGCAGGAGGACCTGAGGACACTCATCCTCAGTAATGTGTCAAATCCCGAGCGATGCAAAGGCAGGACAGTAACTAGCCTCCCGAGAAACACTCAGGAGACAAAAACACACCAGTGACCTCGCCTCCCGCCCGAGTGGACGCCAGGACTCCTCGCAAACACTCTCGCGTCTTTCCTACTTCCCGGGCCTGGTTTAGTCCCAGTTTATGGTCTGTGCCCGGGGCCCGACCAATCATTTGCAATTTTAAGCGACATATTTCGGGGAGCACGTACCACGAGCACGGGACAGCTTGAGCCACTTAAGAAAAACTGCACGTCCAGAGGGTGGACAGAAACAGCCGGGCCTTGTCTAGCATGTCCACATCTCTGGAGAAGCAACAGTCCGAGTGTGTTCTCCCGGGGGTTTGCACAGGGCCGGCCGACGCTGACGCTCAAACCGAGTGATCATCTGGCTTCCTCCTCCCCTGCCCCCCACCACACACCCGGGCCTTCATCATTGTGACGGTTCACTCCGCCTCGCCACGTTCGCATCTGTGCTGAGGTCTGCAGGCTCGGCCCCGGCCCTCAGGCCGTCCTCCTGCGGGACGGGGTGCAAGTTAACCCCCCCTAACCCTCAGACCGTCCTCCTGCGAGACGGGGTGCAAGTGCAGCCCCGGCCCTCAGGCCGTCCTCCTGCAAGACGGGGTGCAAGTTAACCCCCCCAGCCTTCAGACCGTCCTTCTGCGAGATGGGGTGCAAGTTAACCCCTACCAGCCCTCAGACCGTCCTTCTGCGAGACGGGGTGCAAATTAACGCCCCCCCCCACCCTCAGACCGTCCTTCTGCGAGACGGGGTGCAAATTAAAGGGCCCAGATCAGACCCTCGCTAACTTGTCGGGATCACAGATGTGCTTCTGGGCCTGTGCTCCTTCTGCGTGTGATCACACAGATTTGGACTGAAAACGGGAAAGTCAGCAGTTTTGAGAAAGGAATTGGTCTTTTACGACAGCTTAAGAATGATAAATGCATTTTAGCCAAAACAGAAATTCCTATGAGGAGCAAGAACGCACACATGGGAAGAACTCGCCCCCTGCATGAGGACACGTGGGGTAAGGAGTACGAGCCGAGGTGCAGGGCGGCGGCAGGGTCTGAGGAGTGTGAAATGGTCTCCATAAATTTAAAATAAAAGCCCAGTTGCCTCCTGTCTAAGTCGGTCCGCACTCAGTTGTTTTTAAAAAGAAAACCACCAAGAGAGAGGACCCGCTGGGACACTAAATTATAAATCACCCCAAAAAATAACTTGTGGAAAGAAAAGAAAAAGGTTTTTTTTTAAAAAAAAATAGGCTATCCATCCCACTACCAAAGAATGCTGCTTTCCAGAATCATACACGCCTGAAGCGTGTGGATTTCCGAGTCTTAATGCGGTGAAGGACTTCCTAGGGGCCATGTTTCCTCCTTGGGCCCAGTGGCTGTGATGCCACAAGTGACCCATGAAAGAGACGAGCAAAGGGAGGGTTGGCGCGTCTCTGAAACAGGCTGTCCCTTAGGAACAAGAAAGAAGCCCTGGCTGGCAAGCCCAGCTGATTAGATCACTGTCCCACGACACCAAGGATACGGGTTCGATCCCCGGTCAGGGCACATACAGGAATCAACCAGTGAATGCATCTATAAGTGGAACAACAAATTGATGTTTCTTTCCCTCCCTGTCTCTTTCTCCTCCCCACTCTCTCAAATCAGTTATTAAAAAAAAGAATAAGAGATAAGCCAAGGAAAGGACAAATTAGAAAGCTGGGTGCTGGGTGAAGTTAAGGGAGGGGGAGACAGGGCCGATCTGATCATTTTTTAAAGTGGACGGGTGCAACGTTTTCACCGAAATGACAGTAGTGTTTCCTTCGGGACGATGTGGCGGTTCTGTTCCGGGCAGCAGAGGTGTCCCTGGACATGGGTGGGCCGGTGGCGCACCGCCGCGTGGGTACTCCCCCCTTGGTATTTCCAGTTGCTCGGGCCGGCCTGGGCGCGTCTCGCATAACGACAGCTGCTTTGACGGCGGCTGCCGTCGTCCTGGAAAAGTACAAATGTCTGCACAGCTTCTCTAAGCCGGACTGTCACTGTCCTTTTTATTGCCGCAGTCTCTCGTGATGAGTGGGGACAGTTAAATGGCCGAGGAAATCCGATAAAAAAGAGTAATGGGGCCGCTTACCCAGGGGTCCCGGGCCACCTCCCCAGACGGTCGTCAAGTTACTTCCTGCAAAGAGGAAGCTTGCCGCCTGCAGTATTTGTCCTGCACGGAGCTCGTTCAGGGCCCGTAAGCCGGTCCTGAGCTCTTGGAGATGTTTTGAGGCGAGGTATTATGCTCTGAGCCAAACCAGGGAGCCCGGTAAAAGCAGGTTGTCTCCGCACGACAGGGGAGCGAGCGATCTGTTTGCAGGCTGGCCGCCCCGCACGCATGCCCCAAGACAGACGCCCTGCACGGTGACCCTCTGGCCCCCGGGGGGCTTGGGCTCCTTGTGTCACCGCAGGTCAGGCCTCACCCTGCTTCTCCTGTGTGTGAGCCCACGCTTCCGTGGGGGGGCCGGGTCACGGGGGTGGCGGTGGGGGGTGGTGAAGATCCTAGGCTGAAGGAACTTTTAAAATTTCCCACCACAGTATATATAACATTACCCGACAGAAGACGACGGGTAAGTTAAAGGAGCATATTGTGAATTCCACAGCCTTTCTCAATCTTGACTTCCTCCTGAGATTAAGCTGTAATGCTTTAAGACATCCATTATACATAAGGAATTAACTTGCCTCCTACGCATGGGTGCAATGCTGGCCACGTAGCCGTCTTGGGAGAATGGGGGAAATGCGCACGCAAATCATGTTTTGGCTTTGTGGTGTAGATGAGGGAACTCTGACAAAGGCCAAGTCTCGCACAAACAGCATCCATCAAGTAATCAATGAAGACAAAGAGAACACAGCGTAGAAAAATGAAACATTTAAATAAAATCCTCTACATGAATCCAAAACAAAGTAGGGGAAATGAACATAAAAACAGATGGAAAAGTAGAAAATGAAAAGCAACCACTTCAATCAAGCTAACCGTATCAATAAATATGTTGCATAGTTGCGGTCTGAACACTCCAAATTAATGGCAGAGATGGCCGCGGTGTGTGAAAAAGCAAGACTTAACTAGACGCTGTCAGCAAGAAACCCACTTTAAATATAAAGTGCAGATAGGTTAAAAGTTAAAGTACGGAAAATGACAGGCTATGGAAAATAAAATACTATTTGATAAATTGGACTTCAAAGAAATTCTGCTCATCAAAAGACAATGGAGAGTTAAGAAAACAGAACATTAAGAAAAATATAAAGTTAAGCCACCGAGTTGGAGAATATATTTGCCATAGAAAGGATTGGTACCTGGAACACATAAAGAGCAGTTATCACTCAAGAAGAAAAGTCTAAACAATCCACTTAAAAATGGACAGTTTTTTAAACAAATATTTACCAAAAATAAAAGATACATGGATGGCTAACAAATGCGCATAAACACGGCCACTCTCATCAGATATTAATGACCTGGGAACTGAGACCACAAAGAGATGCCAACCCTCGGCCCCTGGAGCAGCCCGAACCTGCGTGCTGGCATCGCTGGCGGGAAAGTGAAACGGTGCCCGCTTTCAGGAAAACGGTGCAACAATGTCTCAGAAGGCGAAACGTGAACTCAGCATTTGAAACAGGAATTCCACTGCCGAATGTTTTCCCGAGAGAAATACAAATGTATATCTAAGCAACGGTTTACACAGGGATAATTACGACAGCTTCACTCTTCATCGTTTGAACCTCGAACCGATCCACACACCCGTCAGTGGGCGAAGGGAACAACGAACTGCGGGACAGCCAACAATGAGTTACCACGGTAACAGCAGCATCAACGAGCCTCAGAGGCATCATGCCCATCGAAGGGAGTGAGGCTTGGAAGAGCGCACAGTGGGTGATTCTCTGTTGCACGTGAACTTCCACGGAGAGGAGTCTGGGAGTTAGTGGGAGAAACAGATCAGAGCCAGATGAAGGCAGGGATGGTGGGAATGTTCGATTATCATTATTTTGGTGAGGGTTTCACTGGTGTAGGCATTCGTCAACATTCACTTAACTATATACCTAAAATAGGTACATTTTACCTTTTTTTTTGTTTTATTTTGAAGACGGTTATATTTTAAAATCTCCACTGTGATACTGGCTTGCCTATCTATGATTTTAGTTCTCGTAATTTTAGTGGTGTATATTTTGAATACATTCCTAAAACAGTTTTGAAGACTACAGGGAAATAAATCCATAGAATTACGGCAGGGTAATTGACCCCCCTTTCATCACGAAATGTCCCTCATTATTTCTAATTATGATTCTTATCTTAAGTCTATTCTGTTTGATGTTATTACTGCTCGTCAGCTTTATCTGATTAGTGTTTACATGCCATATATTTTTCCTTTTATTTCTATAAAAACTTCTGTTTTTATTCCTATGTGTTACAGTTGTTTCAATTCCTTTCCCCTTTGCCCCCCAACCCAGCCTGCCCCCGATTTCCACCATCAATCCCCACCCCGCATCCTGTCCGTGGGTCCGACATGCACCTTCCTCAACTAATTAATTCCTTCCCCTTCTTTCAGCCCGTCCCCCGAGTCCCCCCCTGCTGCCGGCAGTGTGCTCCGTCACTCTGTGCCTCTGGACTTCTGTATGTATCGACGTTTCAAGTGCATCTCTGGTAAACCCCGTATAGGACATTTGGTTTCCTAATTCTACCTGAAATTCTTTGCTTTTTTAAAATAAAAAAGATTTTATTTTTTTTATTTTTAGAGAAGGAAGGGAGGGAGAAAGAGAAAGAGAGAGAAACATCAATGTGCAGTTGCTGGGGGCCGGGGCCTGCAACCCAGGCATGTGCCCTGACTGGGAATCGAACCTGCGATGCTTTGGTTCGCAGCCCGCGCTCAATCCACTGAGCTACACCAGCCAGGGGCAATTCTTTGCTTTTTAATGTCCCCATTCAATGCTAACGGATACAGCGGAGCCCAGCCCACCACCCTTCTGTATACATGCTGCTTCCATTGGTACTGTGCTTCTTTATGCCTTTCTCTTTTTTTAAAGATTTATTTATTTTTAGAGAGGGAAGAGAGGGAGAAAGAGAGAGAGAGAGAGAGAGAGAGAAACAACAATGTGCGGTTGCTGGGGGCTGTGGCCTGCAACCCAGGCATGTGCCCTGACTGGGAATCGAACCTGCGATGCTTTGGTTCGCAGCCTGCGCTCAGTCCACTGAGCTACGCCAGCCAGGGCTATACCTTTCTTTTTTAAAAAAATGAATCACGTTCATATTATTTTCCCCTTTTCTCCTAATACCTTCTTATATTTTGTATTATTCTGTTAATGTATATGTTAGAGATTAAGATATCCATCCTAGACTTATTGCGGTATGTCTTAAAGGAGTGTCTTTACTGCTCTCAGAACAGTGCGACAATGTTAGAGGTTTGCCTTTGCTCCTGGCCTCGGGCTGCCGGCGCCGTGGACTTCACCTCTGCATGTGCTGCCAATCCTTGCACATCCGGTTAAGGCTGTTCCACACGGTCGTGGCTCACGTTCACCAGCACGCTGACGTTCTCGTGCGCTCTGAATGTCTCTTTCCCTCTGGTGCAATCCCCCTCCGACCTGGGGCATGTCCTTTCATCACTCTCTTACTATCACGGTGCTGGATACAAATTCTATCGCCTCCTGTTAGTCCTTGGACACCTTTACTGCTTGCTCACTTTTGAAGAACATCACCCCTGGGTTTGAGTTCTAGGCTGGCAGTTTTCCTTACTTGCTGCCCTTTCAAAGCAGCTTTCCATGTCTTCTGGCTGGTAGGTTTCTGCTGAAAATCCTGCGATGAATCGCCATTTCGTTCTTTTGAAGGTGGCATTTAACGATTTTCTCTTGGACTTTGATTTTCAGCAGCTTGATGAGGTTTTCTTTGCATTTGTCCTAATTGGGATTTGCAAGTTTCTTGAGTGAAATTCACGAGTTTCTTGGATGAAATAGCTGCCTCTCATTACTTGAAAAAACTTCTCAGCCACCCTGGCTGGCATAGCTCAGTGGATTGAGCTCGGGCTGCGAACCAAAGTGTCGCAGGTTCGATTCCTAGTCAGGGCACATGCCTCGGTTGCAGGCCATGGCTCTTAGCAACCACACATTGATGTTTCTCTCTCTTCCTCTCTCTCTTTCTCCCTCCCTTCCCTCTCGAAAAATAAATAAATAAAATCTTAAATAAATAAAACCCACTTTAAAAAAAAAGAAAGAGAAAAAAATTCTCAGCCGTAATCCCCTCCAGATAACGCCTCCGCCCCAGTCTGTCCCTCTTCTTCATGGGGGTTCCAGCCACACGGAACTCAGACTTCCCGTTTCGTACGCTCTGCTGTGTTCTTCCCGCCTTTTCATGCGTTTGGTCTTGTTCTGCTTCTCTGCCTTCAAGTTCACTGTTCCCTCCTTCTGTTTCCATTTTGCTGTTAAATTTTCCAACGAATACTTAACTTGAGATATGGCATTATTCCATTGTCGAGTGTCCATTTGATTTATTTTGTTGATTCCACACGATGGCTGAAATTCTCCATTTTGAGCTTTTACTATTTTTCTCCATTTTGAACTTGTGTTTACTATGAAAATATCCATGCTAATTATTCTTAAGTCACTCTCAGCTAATTCCAGTATCGGCTCTGCTATCATTATTTGTCTTTGTTTCTGGTCACTCACAATTTTCTGCCTCTTTTTTCACATTTTTTAAATGCATGTCCCTGCAGAGAAGGCAGCCCTTCCTCTGTGGGCAGATCAGACCTGCGTGACAAGGCCCTCACCCGCTGGGACGGCGCCAGCTCCGGGCCGGGCCGCACTGTCTAGAGACGCAGCTCACCTCTGACTAGTGCCCGCGTCTTGGGGTGACCCTCCCGGGTCCTGAGAGCCCGGAGGCTCTCTGCCCTCTCGCCCCTGAGAGGCTGCAGAAGAGTCCGCTTCTACCTTTTGGAGATCTTGGAGCTCACCCTTTTTTTTTAAATAAAGATTTTATTTATTTATTTTTAGAGAGGGAAGGGAGGGAGAAAGAGAGAGAGAGAGAGAGAGAAACATCAATGTGCGGTTGCTGGGGGTCATGGCCTGCAACCTAGGCATGTACCCTGACTGGGAATCGAACCTGCGACGCTTTGGTTCGCAGCCTGCACTCAGTCCACTGAGCTATGCCAGCCAGGGCTTGAAGCTCACTCTTTAGCCCCCTTGCCCATGGAAATTTAAAATCTGGCACGAGGGGGAGGCCAAGTGTGTGCTTGTTGCGAACCCATCGCTCTGGCTGGATCTTGTCTCCGCGTGACCACCAGGGCGCGGGAGAATTCCTCCTGCCTTTCTCGCTGGCACCCCAGCGTCCCGGGCCGCCAGAACTCTCACGTGCATGTGCGCTACTGAAGTCGAAGTAACTCCGACGACCCAACCCTGTCTTTACCGCCCCAGCCACCCTCACGGAAGTCTTGCTTCCGCTATTCATTCCCTCAGCATTTTCCAGAGACAGCAGAAAAGCACACATCGACACAGTCATTGTTTCAGTGTAACTCGAGGTTTAAGGAAGAGCGGTTCGGACGACTTTTTTCTATTCCCGATTTTCTGTTTGCGGAAATGCCCTCAAATGACCGTATTCTGCCATGTATAACGAGCATGTCTGGCCCGAATGTCTGAGGGGAAAATAAGGATGGGCATCATACATGAGTGTAACGATTACCTATTGTGAACATGATAATCCTGTGTATAACGCACAGAAAGTGTGGGGGTGCATTACACACGGCAAAATACGGGATCTCCCGGCAGTGTAGAAATCTCCCCTGCGAGGTGGCCGACGCCTGGCGCGCTGTGCGGCGGAGGACAGGTGGACGCCTCGCCCCAGGTGACGAGCCGTGTGGTCCCACCGCCGGCGACCGCGAGGAACAGCTGTGACGCGCACACAGGCCACCGTCCCACGGCATCTGGAGCTGAGGGTCGGTTTGAGGGCGACGCAAGCGTCAGCTGCCACGAAGCGTCTTCCAGGACAACTGGGCAGACGCATCTGCACAATCGAGCGGACATCTGTCCCTCTGGCCTGCCCGCCATCCTCTCATACGGTCCGTGAACCCGGCGGCCTTTGGGGGGAGGCGCTGCTGGCCCGCTCAGTCCTTGACTGTGTCCTCTTCCCAGTGCCAGAGACGGGCATGTGGCCCAGGCCGGACCAGTCACTTATTCCCTTCCTCTGACCCCGCTGATCACCCCCAGTGCTGACACACGGCCCAGATTCGTCCTCAGAGACCCGAGGGGGGGTCTCCTGTGCGCACGGCTGAGGAGGAGAGAGTGGGCAGCGAGCGGCGGGGGTGGGGGGCCTGTGGGCACTGGGAGTTAACGCTAAAGAGTGCCAAGGTCATGACCTTGTCTCTGATTGTCAGGCACCGGGTAGGAGGCCCGTCTCACTTTCAGTGGGACGGTACGAGAAACTCGGCACCCCAACCTGGGAGGCCCGCATGCAGACAGCACCTGCTCGGTGCACAGATCAAGAGCTTGAACGCTGCCTGTCTGGTGAGAAGGGACCGAAACAGGAGACTGTGCCCATGACGAGGAGAATGGGATCTTACCCAGGATCCACCGTGCAGGGTGAGACAGCAGGTCCGAATGAGGAGAAGGCGAGGTGTTTGGCCTGTAGAGGGCGCCAGTGGGCGCTGAGGTCCGGTGTGAAATCACGCCCCTCCCCAGCAGTGTGAGCTGTGCTCCTGAAACACTAAGGCCCTACCCTCACCGGGTTGGGGCCCTCCTCGCCCCCCACCCTGGGCTGGGTGTGGTTCTAGCGGAGCCGTAGGAGCACTGTTTTTCTGCTGAGGTGCTGGCTCTTCTCCTGGGCTGGAAACTCCAAGGGGCAGGGATTATACACATCAGAGACTCTGGCGCAGAGCAGACAGTCCGTTGGAGTGAGCAGATTTAGGAAAAGGGGAAAAAAAAAGGACATCTAGCTACACTTGGAATTCCAACTCAATCAAGTTATTGGTCTGAAAGTCCAGTTTCTCTGTGTTTGTCAAGCAGCCCCACCTCCCACCCACGTTTGCCAAGTGACTACACAAGTGTAACTCGGGCAGGGGTGGGTGACGGGGTGAGCTGGGGGAGGACGGTGTTCTCCTTCTGGGTCCCTTCTCCCAAAATTATCGTTTTTACAAAAGCGGCGTGAGGCTGAAGGTCGTCCACGGGCAGTGAGGGTAAGACCGCTAGAGGAAGCTACGAGAAGGGTTAGGGGAACCCACAGCAGGAACGCCGGCCGGCTGGGGGCCACAGGATGAGGGGGGAGGCTGCACGGGGGCCTCTTGGGCACGCCTCTTCCCCCCCTCCAATAGCTGGGTCCTGCCCTCTCGCCACCCCCCTTCCCCAAATCCCAGCCCCTCACGTTGGAAGCTGGCCGGGCCTCTGTGTCGATGTGGTTGCAGCTAGGTCACGTCTGTCCTCAACACAGATCTGTCTCTCCACAGATACATGAGGAGAGACACTGTGTGCGGCTGGGTGGTCCTGACCGCACGGCGAGGGCATTCGGAGACCGCGGGGTCAGCGGAGCCTGGGTGGTCAGGGAAGGCTTCAGGGAGGAGGCGGGCCTGCGGTGGGGCCTTCCAGGAGGAGGAAAGTATAAACAGGCAGAAACCTCTTCTGAAGCTCTAACCCTGAATTCTTTGTCATTAAACCCAAAACCCCAGCCAACCGTGAGACGGAGGCTGTGGCTGGCTCCCTTAAACACCCCCGTGTTTGCTGTCTTAGCCTTTCCCCGGCTTCCGCAACGAGCGACTCTCTCGTCTTTTCAGCAGACGACGGTCCCATCAGCCGTGCTGGGAGCAGCGCAACCTCTGTCCCCCAGCACGGGGAGCCACGTGCTGCCACGGCAGCCTCCTGCCACGGGGAGGAGGGGGTTCCGAACGGTGAGGATCGTGAGAGGCCGTTGAACATGAAGCCAGCTCAAAATAGTCAACTTAGGAAATTCAAAATATGCTACTAACTGGGAACGAAGTCTCCCACCCTGGAAACAGAAGGACACTGTAGGACCTTACAAAGAACAGCCAGGGGCCCCAGGAGAGCACATATGGGGGGTGGGGGTGGGGGTGGGGTGCAGCGAACAGAAAGGCCTGGTCAGCACCGGCTGCTCCAGGGTGACGGCCCCGCCCGCCCACTCAGCCAGATACCACTGGTTTTATCACGCCCACTTCTGTGACGGACTCTGGGGACCAGCGGTAGCAAAAGAGGTAGACCTCTGTCCTCCTGGGACAGACAGCCCAGTGGCGGGGGTGGGGTGGGGGGGGGGGAACGTGAAACCCGGATGCAAGCAGATGGAAAGGTGAGGCGCACTGCAAAAGGCGCGGTGGACAATGATAGCAACAGCAGAGCGGGCGCTGCGTCAGCGACGTGGCCGGCGAGGCCCCCTTACGACGGTGGTGTCCAGCAGGGGTGGAAGGGCTCACCGGGCCTGTGCGGCGGAGGGTGGCGGCAGGGCACTCAGGAGCTGAGATCGGGAGCAGGCATTCACAGGAGGGCCCCCTAGGGCTCTTCCTCAGAGGAGAAGCCCGGGGTGGAATGACATCACCGACTTTGTCCCAAGCAACTTCAAATAGAGGGGCTGGGGCCCTGGCCGGTGTGGCTCAGTGGACTGAGCACCGACCTGCAAACCAAAGGGTCACCAGTTCGATTCCCAGTCAGGGCACATGCCTGGGTCGCGGTCCAGGTCCCTAGTAGGGGGCACACAAGAGGCAACCACACATTGATGTTTCTCTCCCTCTCTTTCTCCCTCCTTTCCTCTCTCTCTAAAAATAAACAAAATATTTTTAAAAATTAGAGGAGTTCGGGTACATGCTACCCAGCCTTGGAGCTGCTGAAGGGGATGAGGGTGCAGAGGGAATCAAGCCAGGAGACAGGGGTGTGAACAGAAGTCCCAAGGATGTGGGAAAAGGAGGCGTTTTTACTCCTGGAGAGGAGACCGGACGTCCCAGGTGAGGCGAAGCAGAAACCAGCTGGGGGAGGGGGGGCAGGGCAGGATGTGGCGGGAGAGAGCTGGGACGCAGAGGAGCGGAGCGGGGTGGGTTCGGGGCAAGTCTGGCTGCGTGCGGAACATCCTCCCGGCGGGGCCTCCCGGAACCCGTCCGGCTGCGCACTGTGGACAAACTCTCGGGGCGCCACCCACTCACAGGTGGGGCGCACCTGAGTCAAGAGCTCTGACGTGTGTATTTTTAGGGACAGAGATGTGCCTAAGAGCTCACTGTTTGCAGTGACATTTTCAATCATTGGCGAACTCAAGGAAAATGCTTGAGTGTTAAGCTGTTCATGAAAATCATTTTTTATTGTGTGTGGCATCCATCAAACCTGAATTACAAAAAGCACTGGGCAAAGACAAAAGTCGAGATAAAAGTAAATGACATGGAATGACTGAAAGACCGGGGACTCCCAAAGTAGACGTCGAGATGAACTTAAACGTCTCTGGGGATCTGCTACGCGCCCGGCCCTGTGACGGAGCGGAGGGCGCCGAGACGCGGGGCGCACAGTACCTGCCTTTGCAGGCACCCCCGCTCCCCTGGGGAACCAACGGGCAGGCCGACTGCCCTGTGCGGAGAACACGCGCCTCCATGGAGGGACCGACTGGGTCCCCGGGTGACCTGACCCCGGACGGAGGCGCTGACCGAGGACTTGGGTCGGGTCCATACTGGAGGTTCTGACCGGGAGCCTGGCAGCCAGCCGGACCTTGGCCAGGGGTGTGGATGCAAGGAGCTTAGGAAGAACCACCGTCTTAGTCCGCTCGGGCTGCGTCAGCATAACACCATAGATGGGGTGGCTTAAACAAAAGTTCTGGGGGCTGGGGAGACCCAGATTGGTGCCAGCATGGTCAGGATCTGGGGGCCGGGCGGGGGGCTCGTCCTGGCTTGTGTCTGGCCACCTTATTGCTGCGTCCGCACATGGAGGAGCCAAGGCTCTGCTTATAAGGGCACTAACCCCCCGCGGTGCGGGCCCCTGCCGTGACCTCGTCACGGCCTGATGACCCCCCAAAGGCCCCACCTCCAAACAGCATCACGCTGCTGGTTAGGGCTTCAGCATGTAGATTTGGAGGACACAGACGTTTGGTCCGGAACACCACCCAGAAGGGTAACTTCGGCGGTGGACCCAGGCACGCAAAGGCACGTCGGGGCCCGTGGGGGAGGGCCTCCGGGCGCGGGGTGGGGGGGCAGTGGAGAGTGTGCGGGGAAAGCGTGCGGAGCGCAGAGGCGGGAATGGGCCCCTGGGGACGGGAAGTAGCTGTGGCAGGTGGCGCAGTAGCTGTGGCAGGTGGCGCACAGCGTGAGGAAGACAGAAAGGGGCTCTGGCCAGGGATCGGTGCCGCCACAGCCCCTCACTGAGGGGCTGAGAAACGGAAAGTCGCCGATGGCCTTTGAGCAGTTCTGAGACACACGGCCAGCTCTGTGCTGAAGACAGACCCGTCCGAGGACCATGAGGACGGATTAGCGGCCGGAGAGCGAGGGGCCCAGTGAGATGCTACGAACAGGACGTGCCCTTCAAAACCCGAGTTTCCAAAAACCTTTCATGGCAGGGGGAGTACAAATCACAATAACAACAAATCCCTCGCGCCGAGTGCCGGACTCTCAAACACCGTCTTATCAAACTTAGCAACAACCCTTTGACACAAGTGCGTTGGGGGGTCCCTGTTTTTGCTGGAGAAGCAGGGGCTCGGAGAGGTCACCTAACTCGCTAAAGCCACAGAGCGAGACCGTGGCAGCACTGGGTCTGACCCCTGAGGCCCTGCCCCTCCTGGCCGGGCCACCTTGTCGACAGCTAGCTGGGACGGTCTCAGGGCTGGGGACAGGTGTGTTGGTGAGGAGGGTCCCATGCAGAGCCACTCTGCAGCCTGGAAACAGCCCCTGAGCCAAGTGGAATCTGCTGGGGTGACACCCCTGGGAGTGGCCTCTTGGGGACTGTGGGCTCTCGCCACCCCCACCCCAGTCCCACTGCAAGGCCACCACTGTGCATATAGTGAGAGCTCAGTGATGGGGGGATGAGAGAGGTGGGATACCTTGTTTTAAACGGTCAAACTCAGATGCCACTTCACACCGGTGAGGACGGCCATCATAACCAAAGCAACAAACAGCAAGTGCTGGCGAGGATGCGGAGAAAAGGGGACCCTAGTGCACTGTTGGTGGGAATGCAGACTGGTGCAGCCACTGGGGAAAACGGTATGGAATTTCCTCGGAAAACTAAAAATGGATCTGCCTTTTGACCCAGCAATTCCACTGCTGGGATTGTACCCTAAGAACCCTGAAACACCGATCCAAAAGAACCTATGCACCCCAATGTTCACAGCAGCCCAATTTACAACCACCAAGTGCTGGAAACAGCCCAGGTGCCCATCAGTAAATGAGTGCATCAAAAAACCACGGTACGTTGACACGACGGAACACTACACAACAGAGAGAAGGAAGGCGCTCCCACCCTTTGCATGAACTCCGCCCTCTCAGCTCGGCACTCCAGGCCCCGCGGAATCAGAAACCTGTTCCCCTCGAGCCCCAGTCCTCGATGACGGTCATCTCATCTGCGGTAGGTGCTTCGGGGCCCCTGGAGGGGACGGAGACAGGAAGGTCCGACTGCTAGTTTTCCACACGCAGGGCGCGGGCAGTGCTGCGCACGGTTGGCGGGTCCGTGTCTCCGCTGGGACCCTTCCACGGGGAGGGTTTCCCCAGGCCACCTCGGTTTCAAGAGCACGTAGGATTTGTCACCTAATGTCTTCTCCCGAGGGACCCAGAAATATAGCAAGGACATTGGAAGGCCAGCTGCTGCCAATGAAAGAGTCGAACTGACCTGCCAGCGTGGCCGTAGGCACTCCGGCTTGACAGGAGCTGCCCCGAGGAGGTCCACGGGGCCAAGAGGCCCACGCGGCGCGCACTGCACCGCTTGGGATCCGAAAAGATGGGCGGCTGTAAGCGGGCAGGTTTCAGTGAGAAATGTACATGTTTTGTCTTGGAGGCTATTTACTTAACTAAAGACGTCCAGTCCCACAGCTTCTGGACATTCATTTTATAGGGAAAGATCTTTAAAGCTTCTCCAACTCATTTCCCCACCTGCCAGCTCGGCTGGCCAGCCCTTTCCTCGTAATGCCTGTCGGTGCCAAAAGAACGTCTCTAGGTCCCTTCTCTCCGAACGAACAAAAATGCACTCGATGTTTTGGGTCTAGGTTTCCCAGCCGACGGCTCCTCCTCGCCCGGTCTGGGCCACTGGGGGGGGGGGGGCATGAAAAGCAGACTCCTGCTTTCGCCCTCGGAACTCGGGGCACACGCAGCCCACATTGTGCCCGTTCCAGGCATTTCCCGTGGCAGCTGCGTTCCCAGAAAGGCTTCTAGACTGAACCAGACGAGCCTCGATACCTGCCAATGAAACAGCAGGCTGGAAGCGGCCGGCTCTGGGCCTCCACCAAGACTGTTCCGGAGGAGACGAGCCTTAAAACGCTCCCTGCTCCCCTCCTTCGGGCCAGGAGGCCAGGACTCTCCAGGACCGGAATTCTGAACTCCTCCAAAACGGCCCAGACGTGAAAACTGCGAGACGGCAAACGTCTGCTCCCTGTGCCCCAGATGAGCAGAGAGACAGGCGCAGCGGCCAGCCGGGGCCGCCCAACGGCCCCAGGGGATCGCATTCATTCCCACGTACTCCACTTAAGACACTCAAACCAGCAATAACCTTTGGCAACGCAAACACATTCCTATTAGCTGAATAGGCACAACCAAAGATTATATGCCCCAGTGGTCTCGTTTTGAACTATAAAAGAAGGGTCTAGATTTCAAAGGAGCTAGGATAGAATTCTCTACCCCTGGTGGGCTCTTAACTCTTCTTATGTTTGTTCTGCAGGAGGAGCTGACATTTCCTGGAGTTCTGTGCGAGCAGACTTCAAAGTGGTCCTGAAATGAAATGGCCCGTTCGTGTGCATTTTTTAAAAGGGCAGAATCTCTCCAGCACCTAGCACAGGGCCTGGGACAGAACGGGTTTCCAATAACTGTTTGTCGTCCGAGTGAATACCCAGAAAGAACTTCCCGGGAAAGCAGGTCGCTCTGTAAGGTATGTATACGTGTCCCATCGCTGTGCTGTCTACCCGAGACCACGGATGTCGACCGCCATGGAAATTTTTTTTTAATAAATTCAAAAAGCAAAGGAAAACAGGGTCATCTCGAATCAGTAAGTTTTTCCCTTCAAAGGTGACCCCTCGAAACTCTCGGCTGGAAATCCACGGAGAAATCACCTTGATCCCAAGCAGGGCCGCCCCCCCTTGGAAGCCAAGTGGGTCGTGAACCGCCCAACTCCGGGGACTGGACGGACCCCCGCACTGGTCTGTGGAGGGCTCAGCCTGCGTGGCTGAACGTGGCCCCCTGAGGAGACACTCGGCAAGCATCTCCTGGACGAAAACACTGAGCCATTGTTAAAGGTCTAAAACACTGTTTTCAAGAAGTATAATGTGCTCCCCCGGTGACACGTGGTTGCATTTGAAGAGGCGTGCAGCCTCTTCATTTAAATAGTTCCTGTTCTACCCTGGCTGGTGTGGCTCAGTGGATTGAGCATGGGCCTGCTAACCCAAGGGTCGCTGGTTCGATTCCCAGTCAGGGCACATGCCTGGGTTGTGGGCCAGGTCCCCAGTAGGGGGCACGCGAGAGGCAACCACACACTGATGTTTCTCTCCTCTTTCTTCCTCCCTTCCCCTCTCTCTATAAATAAATAAATAAATAATTTGTGTTCCTTTAACGTGCTTGAGGAAAAAAATCATGGTGCACCTCAAGCTTGCCAAGCTATTAAGTGTGGCTGCTTCTATAATGAGGCTCCCATACTGCATTTGGGTCACGGGTGACCGAGGTTGACAACCAGGTAAAATATGCCCCCTACCTGTATAAACACAGCCCTGATAATCCCTCACTGCTGGGGGATCGTGTGCCCATAACGTTTCTGAACTTGGGCTGCCCCGCCCGCGTGACTTCAGAGACGTGCCACGCAAGGCCAAGAAACTGAGCCCAGCGAATGGCTCCCGTGGGCATGGGGACTCTTAACGTGGAATGGGGACTCTGGATGGACACGATCCGTAACCCCGGTCTCATTAGCCCTGTGCTCTCGCCGACTCTCTTCTGGGTTTACGACCGTGTCTTTCAATTATACGCTCGGAAAGTTAGCAGGTTCAGGCAGAAAGGAGACCCTCACACCTTCACTGGGTAAAGCCTGCATATGAAAATGGTTACGCCGGCAGAATAAGATCTTTTAGAAAAAGGTCGAATTCATTTTCGGTAGTTAGCAGAAAGGCAGCCGGGAGGCAGGGCTCGCCTCAGGGAAAAGGAGAAGCCACAGTTAGGTCAAGTGCCGGAGAGCTGGGTATTAATTTTTTACGCTAACATTTTGGGGAAGAGAACATAATGATGGGGTTGGACCTCAAGAAATGATTTAGTTTACTGAAAATAGCCATTCTTCTTTTTGACCTATATAGGCACAGCCATAAAAAGCCAGTTCCTGCTCTACTTTCTCCGAGGCACCGTTTGGAATGGAGTAGACCGCGTGGAAAGGCATGGTGTGCCTCAGTGACGACCCAGCACAGAAGGTTCGCTTCTTGGAAGTCGAGCGGGTGCGCACGCTAAGCCGGCTACGGAGACCGGGGGGCTGCGACGCCGCGGGAGCCGAGAGCACACGCGAGCCCAGGTCTTGGCGTCTCACACCCGTGTCCAGTGAACCCAGGCTCCGTGGAGAGATGGCTGGTTTTAGGACTGGGGCAGGGAATGTACAAGGTGAAACTGGTACCTCTTGTATAATTTTAAAAAAACCCACCCAATTCCATGTTGATGCTAGAGGCTTGGGGGGTGGGGCTGGAGGTGTTGCAGAAACTGGAGGGAGACCGGATGCGAGAAAGACCTTTCTTTTTAGTCACACCAGGGCCTCGCCGAGAGGTCACGGGAATGAACGAGCTAGCGGCAGCCCCGTGGGAGCGTGGCCCCAGCTGTCCCCAGTGGAGCAGCCTGCTCCCAGAGGGGTGTCGCCGACCTGAGCCCCGTTCCTTGGCTTGCTTTTCCCTCTGGGCGCTGGCCAGGAAGGAGTGAGCAGGAGAGGGCCCGGCGGGGAGCTGGCCTGGAGCGGTCACATGTTTGAAGAAGGCCAGCGCTCCCTCCGGGGACAAGCCGGCAGCCGCGGCCACCTCCACACCCCAGTGGGCGACGTGGCCTGGGCACAGCCGGGACTCAGGGCCGGTCAGCGAACGTCCCCCATCGCTCTGCGAGGCGCCGAGACTGCTCTAAGGGACGAGGGCGTAGAGCTGAGGCCGCCGCCCTCAGGGAGGCCCTGCCGGGTGGGAGAAGCAGAAACATAAACCGACGGAGACCGCCCAGGAGGTCCGTGCCCCAGAGCTGGGTCCCGGGTCTCACGGACGGAGGCGCTGACGCCGCACGGAAGTCAGAAGCTGCTGGACCGAAGGCAGTGTCTCAGTTACCCCATCAGACACCTTACAGTTTCCGTGCCTTTGTCCAAGTTCAACACGGCCATCGCTTCTCTCCGGAACTGGTTCTTGGGTTGGACGTGGTTGAACTGGCTTATTTGGGGGCCCTGCTATCTAATGACACCCTGCAAAGACCGAGGATTGCAACTGGGGACAAAGACAGCAGGTACTCCTCGCCCTGCATGCCTGCCCTGGCCACATGCTCCGTGGGGACATTAGAGGATGGATGTGTGACCTTAACCATGTGTCTTCAGTGTCTGTTTCTGCCGTGGCCACAGGCTCAATTTGGGTGACTTAAGTGTGTTTGGTGTGCCTGCGCATCGCAGAGATGCTTCCAAGGTCAAAGGCACGGGCTGGGGGGTCAGAACGGGCTTCTCAGGAGCAGGGGCTCCAGGAATGCGCAGGACTCAGCACGCAGCACTCACGGAGCACCGTGGTGAACAGCGTGGCACGTTCTGGGCCACAGGCTGCCAGCCGCAAGCTGGGTGGCTGAGAGGTCGGCGCGGAGTCTCCCTCCGGAGCCGGGACGGCCCAGCCTGCCAAGCGTCTGTCTTGGGCGCCACCTCAGGAACCTGGCTTTGATGACAGGTGTCAGGAGACGCTCCGGGAGGATGGGCCCTCCCACCTCTGACTTCAGGGCTGGTGGGGATGACAAGCTTATCTCCTGGGGACCATGGACCAGAGAACATGGGCGGAGGGCTGTGTCCCCTTCGGGGCACAGGGTGTCTACAGTAACTGGGAATTTTTTTTGGGGGGGGTGCCTGAAATCCCTGAGAAGTCAATGACCCACCTCAGGGGTCGAGGCAGGGTGAGTGATGTGGGTTATAAGTCACATGGCCGGCTTAGCACGTGAAGAGTGTCTGAAGGCTCCAGGTGGACAGGGAGGCCGCAGGGCCGAGCGACAGGGCCCGTGGGGGCCCTCCGTCAGAAGTGGGCCCAGGAAGAAACTCGGGGGAAACCAGCAGGTAAAGGACAAAACCAAGGGGAGGACTGAAAACACGAATTAAAAACACATGAGGGGAGTCGAGGGCGCAGGGGCTCGGGAGCCAAAGGAGGTGAGACTTTCAAGGGAGAGCGAGTCAGTGTCAAGACACGTAAGAGAAAGGAGTGAAAGGCAGGCACTGGCTGGGGCAGCGGCGGGGCGGGGAGCGCACCTACAACCTTGCCCAGAGCAGCTGTGACAAAGTGTGGGGAGTGGAAGCTGCTACCGGGGGGGGCGGGGGAATGCGCCCCCCCTCGGAGAAGGCTGACGGGGCGGGGGTGGGGTGGGACGAGGGGGCCGGGATGGTTATCCGGGGACAGGCAGGGCCCGTGTTCCCCGCTGTGAGCCAAAGCCTGTGGAAATGCACGGAGCAGAGTCCCCCGCTGCCATTTTCATGCGCTGCTGTTTGATAGTCGATATTCCAGCCCCGCGAAGAGGCTTCGGTTTCGTGTTCTAATCCATCTGCCTTTTTTATTTTCCATTTCACGTACTCTTTCCATGAGTTCATTCCCGTGCGCGAGAGCTGGAAACGGGATGCCTCCTGCAGCGTCCCCGGGCTGGCGCGGGGGAGGCCGCCTCGCGACCCACCCCGCCGCGACAAGGTCCAGGGTCTCGGGGGGACTTTTCTCAGGGCGTGAACTGGAGCTCGGTCTCTAGACACACTTCAATAACTTCCCATGTCCCCTTACACGCATGTAGTCGCTTGCAGTTGCCAAATTATTTTATAGCCATTGTTTCGACTCATTCTTACAATGACCCCCGGGGGGCCGGGTGGTGAAGGCAGATAATCTGACCCCTGTGTCACAGATGCAAACAGACAGGGCACACGAGGTTACCTCCTTCCCCACTCGGCGGCTCTTCCAATGTAGTTACCAGTCAGTGCCCATGAAGACGGTTTACGTCTCCATTTGCAAAGGTCATAATATCCTATCACGTATTACAGTCTGAGGTGAGGGGGGAAGGGAGAAGCAGGGAGGGGGGGGAGGGGGGGAGAGGCAGAGGACGGGGAGCCCAGGTGCCCAGCACCCCAGTGGCGGATGAAGCCTGACTGTCCACCGGTGTCGAGGTTATACACGCAGCGAGCCCCCCGGGCGCCTGATAGAAAGGAAGATTTTCCCCCAAACCAATGAAATCAATCGCTTCTAGCCCGTGCGCTGGACACCACTATTTACACACGTTTCCGGCTGATTCTCACATGCAGCCAGGCTGAGACCCACTGTACACAGCAGGCTGACGATGCCATGAAAACCACACTAATAAGGGGGTCCTTCCTCTTGGGGGTGTTTATGAGGTTACCACCCCCTGCTGGGTCAGCAGGTACAAAATGCTTCTAATCCATCGGTCAGTCCGATGGCCTTCCCCTTCAACCTGACCACTGCTTACTGCCCCCCCCCCGCTGGTTACACCAGCCCCCACCGCTGGGTCTCCTCGTCCCCCGCCCCCCTCCACTGGAGTCTCTGCACAGCCGCCCGAGTCCTGAGAAAACGCACTGCCACTCCCGGGCTGAGAGCCCTGCAGCGCCCTCTCACCCCAGCCAAACCTCTTCTGGGCGCCACAGACCTCTGCACACTCCCTCTTCCTCTCCTCTGTTCCAGCCTGTGCTTGCTGTTCCCTCTGCCTGGATGCTCTTTGCCAGATCTCAGCACGGCTGGCTCACCACTCACTTCCTCTGGGTCACAGCCCGATGTGACCTCCACAAGGAGACCTCTCCGGACCACCCTGTCCACTGCCTCCCCCTCACACACTTCCCGTGTGTCTCCACGCTTCCCTTGGGCAGTCTCGGGGGGAGGCTCCGGCAGGGCAGAGAGGGGGCTGCAGCCCCGAGAACAGGGCCGCGTGCACCGCAGGCCTGGCCTCGGTGTCTGTGAATGAACGAGGAGCCCCCGGGGACCGACCGGCTGCTGCCCTCCAGCCCTGATTGCTCTGGAAAGCAGAGTGTGGGTCACGGGGCGGCCCCGAACTCGGGCCATGGGAGGCCGGCAGGTCCAGGGCTGGTTTGGGGGGCGGGTGCAGATCCGAACTGTGAATCCTGGGGAGGCGAGTGAGTCAGGGCCTCCGGGAACGTGCTTGTCACACCAAGCCTAGTCTTCCCGCATGCTGTGACGCGAAGTCCACCTCCGAAGGTCTCCGCGGGACCTGGTGAGTTGGGGCTTCACTGGAGGAACAGCAGAGGGGACCAGCGTTCCCGACCGGAAGCCGTCTGCTCGAACTCCCAGCAGCAGTGGGCTGGGCTTCGGGTGGCCGCCCGGACACAAACGGTGTTTAAGAGCGAGGAGTTTCTGTCTGTAGCATGAGGAGTGCCTCTCACCGCTATGAAGGCTGAGTGTGGCAGCTCTCGAAAGAACAATGACAGGAATTGGGTGGGCATGTCACAAGATCGGAATGTTTGCCCATCCGAGATCGAGGGCTACAGGGGGTCCTCTTCTCGGGACACACGTCAGGCTACCGTGTCTCCGGTGAGGTCACATGGGACCCACCGAGCTGGCCCGGTGCTTGGCCCCTGCTGTGCGATGCCACCCCAGGACCGTGTCCCTGCAGACAGAGTGGGCCCCTCCCTGACCTCCCTGCCCTCCCCGTGCCTGGCTCTCTCAAGCCTGCTGACAAAGTCTGATGGCTCTAAGGGAAAGGTCTGCCCTGGCCACCCAGCAAATATCTCTCCCCTATGGGCGCCTTTAATAACTTGTCGTTTCTTTCCTAGCACAATGCAAAGTTATTCTATTTACGCTTCCCTCATTAGAATGTCATTTGCATAGGGCAGAGAGCTGATCTGCCTCCTTCACTGACTGTCCGCCTGGCACCTGGCGGATAATAGGTGCTCAGTTAAAGACGGCAGAAAAGAAAGCAGCAGGGGAGCGAGGCATAAAAGAGGAACACAGGCAAGCAAGACTGCGAACCTAAACGCCTCTATTCTAAGGTATGGGAGGTGTAGCTGTGCTGTGAAAACCTTCCTTGCTGTATATTTCCTGCGCCTGAGGATACGTTCTCTTAATGCAGTTGAAAATAAAAATGGTCCCTGCTACGCTCGCTAACAAAGAAGGACTCACAGAGACACCATTAGCTAGACTCTCCATTCCCACAGCAGGTACACACACCCGTCCCATGGGGGACTATGGCAAACGTGTGCACACGTTTTAACAGATATTCACAGGCAGCCCTTCCCATCCACGCGGGGTCACGGGGGTCAGTCACTGCATATGCACATGCATTGGAAGTATAGCGCCATAATGCTGCTCCTGTGAGCCACATGCTGAAATGAGCTGTTATGACAAAGTGTCGTTCCCCAAATCACCTGGCTCCCTATTCCCTTAAATAGTGCAGCAGGCCCATGCCCCCGGCCCACAGGTTCTAATCCTGGAGGTAGAATCCCAGAGGAGTTGGGACAGCTACCAAACAATAATGGATTTTCCTAGTTTTCTACAAAGACAGGGCTGGTGACCCGCAGTGACCAGGCTGTGAGGTTGGCCAGCAGACACGGCGCCTCCTCTCTGGCACGCCTTGTGATGTCTGCAAGACGGGTGGCTGGCCGGAAGTTCGGAGCCGCCCTGAACCGCTGAACCGGTCTATTCCAGGGGCGTGCGACCACCACACCACCTTGGTGCCCTGACCCCCCACCTGCCCCCTCCAGGTGGGGATGCCAGATGAAATACAGGACACCGGTTAAACTTGGATTTCAGGTAAACAATGAAGAATTTAGTGGTATAGTCAGTCCCCAAATACTGCATGGGACTTATTTATACAGAAAAAAAAAGTCCCATTTCTCTGAAGTCCAAGCGTAAAGGTGCACCGTGCCCTTTCATTCGCTGAGACCGGCCACCCTTCACAGACACCGGCCCCGTGGGAGCCTCCGTCGCCCGGGAAACTTTCGGGGGTTCCACAGTTTCGTGTTATTATTGATACCTGTAAGTATTTTAGATACCTGCTTCAAGAAATAGTTCACTTCTCCTTTTCTGGGCCTATCAAGTCCTTCCTAATTTCGCTGAGTTTCGGCACGGCGGACTGGTCTCTAATAGCTCGCACTTTTCCTCCAGGACACATCAGTGCCCCCCTGACCGACCCGTACTTGGTGTGTGCCATTCGCAATGGGGTGCACGAAACAGAAAGAGTCCAGAAGCGCAGACTTGGCCCTCGGACCCTTTAGCTAGACCTTCCTGAATGCTTGCTTGCAACCGCAACCCTCTCTAAAACAATAAAATCAAAAATCAATTAATGCTGTGAATATGGTTATTATTACTGACATAAAGGTGGCCCATGACAGCCTTTCCAGAAAGCTAGAGAGTATGTTAACAGTATCAACTACTCTTTAAAAAAAACCTGTTTTCTACTATAAAAAAGAACCTAAACTAGTTCCACGTAACACAAGGACAAAACCATCTGTGTGATCTCTCCGAGGAGCTCATGTTTCTATAGATTTTATCACTTCCCAACTGTTCCAACCGGTTCTGAAATTTTAGAAAGTCACGTGGACTTGGCAGATACAACTCATCAAGATGTTTAATTTCATCATTAATATCGCAATTATTTTATATTATGCCTCTACATTGTAGAAGACTCAAGTCACACGAGTCAAAATAAAGTGTGAAACTGCATCAAAATTCATCACCAGGTTTTTTCAAAATTACGTGAAAATGCTTCTAACAATAGCCGATCAGTAAAACCAACACGTCGACGGTCTAGCCATGAATATAGAAGAATACCCAGCACTCAAGAAAGAACAACTCAAAAGCGTGTCTCTGCAGATGTGGCCCCTGGTGTGCGCTGGGAAAGTGACTTTGAACCGATGCAGAGACTGCCAGCCGCTCATTGAAGCAGACACAAAGCTGGTTTGTAGTTCATCTTCGCAAGAACAAAGATTTCACTTTACAAGGATAGAGTTAGCATTAAAATAAAGACGAAACTTGAACAAGAGAACATGAGTACAGCGAGTGTGATCATATAATTTCGGCTGTCGAACAGTAAAAAAAAAAAGCAAAACCAGGACACCAACCTTGGCGGCAGCGGCGCTCTGCACCGGGTCCCACACGTCTCCGTTCAAAAGAGAGGCGCTGACGACTTCATAGGCTCCTCCCTGGTCCCCCACTGGGGCCTGGGGCGCTGCAGGTGCTAGGCTGCTTCCCAAGACCGCCCCTGCATGGGAGAGAAAACAGCACTGTTCTTCACCCGGGTCGGGGAGAGCTTGGCACCGGAAGCTGGGGATGTAAAGACTCGGCGGGAACACCAGGAGCTGGGTAAGCCTGGGGAGACACCACCCTCTCGTAAATCGTCTTGAGTGGTGAAACCGATGACGTCTCTGTCACTCTAACCATAAACTCTGTAACTTCAAGCAAACAAAAGCTAGAGCTTTTCCTTCAAGACGTACAGCCTGTGCCCGGTGGTTATCACAGTCAAACTAGGGGGTGCTACTCTTTAACAAGCAACACAAATGCACACACAGTGACTTCCCAAAGGAGGAGTAGGCGCTTTGCGTGAGATCAGCTCTCGGTGGAAAGGGTCCCGGGTCTGGCCGCAGGAAGAGTTTCTTACTCCATTTCCTGAAGTCCCCAGGAATCAGTTCAACACAATGCCAACACCCCCCCCCCACCCCCGCTCCTGGCCTCCCAGAGGCTAATTTTATATGCTTCGGTGAGAGATTCCATAGACAAAATTAATTTGCCAGTTCAGACTGACTAGACTGGTTTATGAAAAAAAAAATTAAGTCATTCAATAAACGATTATATGATCTTGTTTCTTGGGGTCTGTCTGTCCAACCCGTTAATACACCGACACAGGTTCAACTCAGCCCAATTTCCATAAACAATCCTAATGGAAAGTATAACATTTTTCTCTTCTGGAGAGTGTATCACTTTCTCAACAAACGCAGTCATTTCTCCGGGCTGGCTCGCCGGTGAGGTCACGCTCCTGCTATGCGCCGCGACCACAGGGCATCCCTCAAGGTGAAGGGCAGGAGCGGAACCCTGCCTGTTATTCCCATCCCTTCAAGCAGGATGCCGGCGTTTCAGGCCCGAGTCAGAATAGCAGAGTTTTAGGTTACTAAGGAGTTCGTATTTATTGGGCACAAGTGGTATTGAAATTTTAATCCTAGACATTTTACAGCCCCCCGAACACTTGTAAATCCACACCGTTTTATCAACCTCGATGTGGAAGTCTGCGGTTACAGTCAGGTTACAGAGGGATCGCTCCCCGGGCCCGTCCGTGTCTGAGCGGCCGCTCTGGAAAATCCTCCAGCTGGTCCCGGAGCACTTAAAGCTCCAGGTGTTGCGGACCGAAGGGGTGGGGAGTACGGGCGGTGGCAGGGGGCCCCTCGGCGCGTGGGGGAGGGACTGTGAGCGCAGGTGAGGGAGGGGCGGGGGACACGTGGGGTTCAGGGCCGGGGTGTGCCGAGTGTTCAGGACTGAACCCGCACGCCCGCCCCTGGGCAGGAGGGGGGCCCCAGCTGCGCACGCGCAAGGGCTGGCGCCAGCCGGTGACCTCTGCGCACGTGGCAGAGGGCTGGCGCGAGGAGAAAGGAATGGCGTTCGGCTCGCGAGACACCAGCAGGGGGTCTCCTAGCTGCAGGGGGCGGCGCGGGCGTCTGTAACCAATGAGCCCCGCCCAGTGGCGTGACCGTCTGTGCGCTTCCGCGCGCTCCAGGTAGGGCCGCGCTTTGGAGGAAGGCGTGCCCCAGCGTCCGGCCGGCCGCACCACGTGCTCTCTGTGCGTCCTCCCTCCGGCGGTGCGCCCGCCCGGCTGTGTTCGTCCGCCCGTTCCCTCGCTCGCTCACCCAGCGCCACTTTGAACCGCCTGCCTGGCGAGGGGACTCCGCCCAGAAAGCCCACTCTTTCCTCTCCAGGCCAGCGCTCCCTCGGGCCACCTGGAGCCCGTCGTCCCCTGTGCCTGCCCTGCAGGGACCCTCATCCCGCAGGGCTCAGGTTGGGGCGTTTGGAGCTGCCCTCCCAACTTTACAGACTCACACTGGGACGGCGTCGCCTGAACAGATGAGGCCATTGCAGAGCACGCCCGGCTCGGAAACGGCAGGGCCTCCCACGGGAGGGACCGTCTGTGCCGTCCCCGTTGCTCTTCCGTAAACGGAAACGGGTTCAAAACAGAGAGCGGATGAAACGAGGGGACGGCGGGGTGGCGGGAAGCCCCGCTGACCGGTGGACCAGGGAAGACCTTTCTTTTGTGGGGTGGGGACACCTACGTGCAGACGTGAAGAGGGGCACCGCCCCGCCCCACGCGAGTGAGCCCCGGGAAGAACGCCTCCACAGAGGGACAGGAGGGGCTGCCCTTTGCCACAGAGGGGGGCAGAGCTCCAAGAGGCCCGAGGCAGGTGACACACCGCAGCCTGAGGAACGCCGGCCAGTCGGCTGGTCGGCTGGCTCCACTGGCATTGCTCCCCAAGCTCTGCAGGGACTTGGGCCTCTTGCTCAGGACCCTGAGTGAGATGCCCCTGTTTCCGAATATTCCAAGGGGAATTGACTGGAACAAAGTGACTCCTGGTCCAGTTGTTCGGCCCCTGCTAAGCCCGACTACAGAGTGCAATTAACCGAACATCTAAAAGAGAGAGCTGCTGTGATGCGTGATTTGGATTAAGAAGGCTTTAGAATACCAGCAATTAGGCAGGAACAACTGGAGATCCGTTTGAACTTTCCCCTCCATCAATGGAACGCTCGCTATGTACCAGGAGTCATCACAGCCATTATTTAATCTTTTGAAAAGTCAGGTAAAACTGTTACGGTGATCACAAGCACTTTAAAATTTCCTCTCAGTAAACAAGCCAATTTCACTGTAAGCTTCTAGCGGGTCTGATAGGAGCGAATACTTAAACCGACGAGTTAATCACAAATCCGATGGCCCAGGTGCATGTTCAATGGGACAGGGGAGGAATTCCCGGACTGGGGTCCTCCGCCTCCCCCTGCCCGCCCCAGCGAGGAGAGTGGAAGGGCTGCTGTGGGAGTCTCAGCCGCAGTGCACAAAGGCTGGAAAGATTCTCCCCAGGTCGCATTTAACAGATTCCGTTGAGAAGCTGTATGTATGTCTTAGAAGGAAGGAGCTGGCCCCACAAAACCCCGATCCCCGGTCAGCCACTGAGATGCCCGTGCCCGCAGGGGAGCTGAGGGAGGCAGCGACTCCTCGCCCTTGACTTTGTGGAAGCTGGGGAGGCCTTCGAGGGGCCCCCCAGTTGATCATCAGACTAAAGCCAAACGTGCTCAGTCCTCAGGACCTTTTCCCTCCAGGACGCTTAGTAACAGAGAAAGACCCAGTTATTTATTGTCACGGAGGTAAAAGGCTCCATCCCTTTTCACCTACATATTCCAGCATTTTAAATCCAAAACAAGTCCTTTTGGGCTGGACTTGTTCCTTCCAAGAGGCCCTGTTTCCAAATATTCCAAGGGGAATAGGCCGTGCCAGCGCTTGTGGAAGGTTGTGCAACCTTTTCAAGACACGGAGAGATTGTGCGCTTTGCTGAGCCTGGGGCTCGTTATCTGTGCGCGAGGGTAACGCAGCCGTGGCTCAGCTGCTCCGCTGGCTGCACCGGGGTCCCCCGGCAGTATCTGCAGTCAGAAGGCTGCTTCTTATGAGCTTTGCTTATGTATTTACACACTGGTATTCCTTTTAGATGATGCAAATAAAAATGTTATTTGTGCAGCACGGGTAGACAGAGTAAATTATACACAGCTGTGAGATATCAGAATGTACTTTATGGAGTGGTCTTGTTGACAAACCATAAAAGCAGGTCTTGAATGATGGGCGCATCCAAGCCGGAGAAACCCGGGGGGAGAAAATATACGAGCTTACGAAACGGAGAGTTTGCATTACATTTTTTTTTTGTTTCTCATAATATTTCGGCATCAACAAAACTCAGTTGCCTAAATGAAACATTTAAATAGCTGGTATCAGGGAGGAACTGCTGGCTTGTTTCGCCGTTGGGTAACATGACCTGCGGCTCGCTGTTTTGATAAAACGTGGCCAGTTGGCTTCAGCCTCATCGTGGAAAGGAGCGTATTAGACATTTTGGTTTCTCACGCAATTATCTTCTCTAACAACCGGCTCTGCTCCCCCGGGGTGGGGGTGGGGGTGCCTGCTGCTCTCGTCTCCTTGTCCGAGCTTGTCATCTTCGGACTCGTGACAGCCGGTCAAGCAGGAAGTCACAGGCCTGGCTCCGCAGGCAAGACTCTTTGCAGCGATGACTTTTAACAGATTGAAAAAGCCAGCAATGAAGACACTGCCCCAAAGTGACTCCAGATCCCCCTGGATGAGTCATCCGGGGCTTGGCTGCTGCCCGAGTCCTGCCCCATCCCTGCGCTGGCCAAGCCTCCTTGCCCAACTTACCAAGGGGGGTCCAGACTCCCCGCCCCCCAGGCCCACCTAAGGGCTCTGAGGTGGTGAACAGGGAATTTCTCGGAGCCGCACCCCCGGCTCTGGGCCTGACTCTTCTTTGATGTGCCGCCTCCCATTGTGGGTCTGAGGTCCTGCCCCCTAAGAGACGGGAACGTGTTCTGCCCCTCGTGGTTCTTCCTGAGGAAGCTCAGGTAAGTCGATGCGCTCAAAGAGTCTTCGAAAAGCTTAAAGTGGGGGATCAGTCTGGGATATCAGACTCCAAGTTTCCAGACTTTGGCACAGGGTCTGTCTGACCAAACCACACTCCCACGGTGTGAAAATGCCGACCGCACACCCGTCAGAAGGGGCCGAGGTTCGGGTGCAGGCGGGTGCCCACTAAAGCCACCCAAGGGCCACGGGGCAAACAGAAGTCATGAGATAACGCTTGAACCTCACACCCGGGATTCTGTCTTTAGACAGAAACCATTCTAAGCACCGACATGGACGTAAGGGAGCAGAACCCATCCGAGGTGCTGAAAGTAGAATTAAGATAAATCATCTTTTCAAAATCTAGTGTAGGGAGGAGGGCTGGGTGAGGCAGCCGTGAGGGCTGCAAGAGAAGCTGAGAACTCGTCAAGCGTTTCCCTTCGTCCCCGGTGTCTGGGAGCTAAGGAGACTCTTACAGGCCTGACCGAGCAGCGGCTCCTTCCAGGAAGCTACGGTGGCAATGCTCCCTCGTGGATGAAAATATTCCTTTAGTTCAGACTCATTATCTTCGGTCTTAAGCAAATAACAGCGCCCCCCCGTTCACCTCACCCCTCCCTGGGCGGAAACGAGGGGGGTGGTTTTATAATGCCAGAGCTCAGGACGCTCAAAGAACAATGGCAAGAGTTTGTGTGGAGACAGCAACTTCGCAGTGGGAGAACCTGAAAAGCACTACTTCAACCAGATGGTCAAGGTCAGCGTCAGCAGTGGTTAAGTCATGTTGTTGGTGTGACCCCTTCCTGGGTTGTGGTGAACACGACACCTTACCTCCGCAATCTTACCCCCAACCCTGTCCCCCAGTCTCCTTGGGGGAAGTGCGTCACCCCACCACAGACCTGCCCAACAACGCCCCTGGAAGCAGTGTCACCAAAAAACGAGGACAGCCTGAGAAACCGCCAGCCAAGAGGAGCCTGAAGACACGTATATGGCGACTGAACGTCAAGGGGGGTCCTGGATGGGATCGAGGAACCGGAAACGGACCTTGGGGCAAAAGTCAGGAAGTCTGAATAAAGTATCAACTTTAGATAAAAATAGTAAGTTGGCCACGTTTCATTCATTGTAATAAATGCACAACACTAACGTGAGCTGTTGGTCATAGGAGAAGTGGATTCGGGGGTGGATGGGACCTATCTGTACTACCTTATCAATTTTCCCATGAATCTAAAGTTGTCCTGTAAAAGTCTGTAAGAATAGTTTTATAAATGTAGCCCGAGCCTTGCAAGGATGATGTTATTCTGCAGCAATCCAGTATCAAAACGCTCAGGGATGGCGGGTCGCCACCAAGGGCTCCGTGTACCAGCACACGGGAGTCTTGGTCCCCCTCCCCCGCCCTTCCGACGTCGCTATTTGTTCAGACGGAGAAAACGATGCAGCAACCGCAGTCCAGCGGACCGGCGCGACGTGATTAACTGCCCGGGTTGCTCAGAGGATAACAGGGCCGAGATGTGTGAAACCCGCGGTCCTTGAGCAGTTGGAAGTCTAGGCCCCTGGAGAACTCCAGATAACTCACAAACAGCGATAAAAAAACCTTCAATTTTTCTGGATCATTGGCTACAATGCTCCAGGAGAGTCGAGGAGTGAAATGGAGGACCTGTCACTTGATTTAGGAAGGTGACAGTAAGTGGCTGTCACATAAATACTTTGATAAAAGGGTGTCAAAACTGAAGCAGATGCCACAGAGCTGAGCCTGCAGCCGTCCACACCGGCTGGCTGACCAATCAGGAGGCGGCATGGGGCAGTGGGTGGCCAATCAGGAGGTGGCATGGGGCGGGGAGACACCCCTCGCGTTCTGGGTCAGAAGTCACAGCCGGTGCCGACCACCGGGCTCTACAGGGTGGGCCAAAGGTGGGGTTGCAGTTGTCGGTGAGGAAAAGAATCCATCATTAAGGAATAACAGCACAAGAATAAACGCTGTGCTTCACGTACTCTCAACCGTAAACCCGCGTCTGCCCACCCCTGTGTGGAGGCCCTCGGGCCAGTTCCCGCATCCCTTGCAGCTACTCGCATCCCTCCTGGGTCCCGCCAGGGATGGCTCGCCCTTCACTGCGGAGGGCTGACCCAGGACCAGGCGAGGTCACACGTGCAAGGTGTTCGCGGATGTCCTCTGCCCTCGCTTGAGTCCTTACTGTTTTTTGTTTTTTTTAAAATCAGTCTTTGGAAAGAAATGCAGCCAAATGCTCTTGCAGGTTTTCCTTCAGTGTTGAGGCTGTGAATTCATTATGGTTTTCTTGACGTTTGTATGTGTTCTTTATTTTTCTATAATCGGCACATCTAAATTCTATGAGGGATAAACTCTTACGATGGCTGAAAACCAAACTTTTTAAAAAACCCATCAGTTGGATTCACGATGGCACATCCGCCGGCTGAGTCTCTCTCCTCGGCACAGGTGCACGGCTGTGGGCGGCTGGGGAACAGAGCTCAGGTGGAAATAAAATAAATCACGTCCTATAGAACAATTATAATTTTGAAAAGATGGTTTATATGTCATCTAAACATTCAAAGAAAGCTAGCTTTCCATAAATGTTTCAAATGGATTCACACCCCAAGCACGTGTCGTCTCCACGACACAGAAAAATAACTTTTCGTGCCCCCAGTGTCTCACGTCTCTGGGGAGCAAAATCATTTACAATCACTTACAGCATGGACTTACATTATCACACCGCTCTGCTGGTCAGAGGAAGCCAGCGCAAGCCCCGGTTTCCAAGTGGTGAGACAGAGCTGGGGTCACACGAGGGTCGCCCCTAATGCTGCTCAGTGATGAGCGGCAGAAGCAAGAGCGGAACCCAGGCCCTGTACACCTCAGACGCGCTCACCCACTTTGTCCTTCGCACCAGGGACAAGGGCATGCCATAGGGATTCCTCTGTAGGACTTGCGGAGGCGGGGAGGCGGGGTCAGAACGTTTCAAAGTTTACTTTGCAGGAGATGACAGGAGGGAGGAAATGGAACCCGTTATTAAGATCTACACCCCAGGAGGAGCTTTTTTAGACGTTACAGCAGAAGGACAGGAGTGGAAGCGAGTGTATCCCGTTCCATGCTGTAAGTGCTCAAACGGAATGAAACCACCGAGAGAGCCCCGACAGCTGTGCCCCCACGGGGGACCCGGTTCCGTCCCGGACGCTCCGACGTGCTCGCTGCCCCGCGGGTCCTCCCGGGCCGACCGCCTTCTGCTGAAACACGCGTGCAGTTGGGAGCCCTCGGCGACTCTGGGCCTCTTCCACGGCTCTGCCCAGGTCTCGCTGTTCTCCACTCCTACTCCTCTCTCCGGCCAACTTCCCTCCGAGGGGGACTTGAACTCCCCCCAAGTCTTAGCTCTTGGCCATCTTCCCTCTCCCTTACGGTCCCCCAGAGAACTCATTAAGTTTTAAGCAGATGTTGCCCAAACCAATGTTTTTCCATGTGGCCGGGCCCCTCGAGCACAGTCTGTGCTCCAGGACTTACTGGGTGTCTCACTTCGATGCCTTGTTGCCACCGTGACCTTGGATCCAGCTCGTCTGGCCATCAGAGGTCCCGGGCCCAGTTGGAAACGACACATTTTCCAGCCCAGGTGTTGCACCCACGCCCCCACCCCCATCACCACACCTCGGGGCTCCAGGCTGGCCAATGCCCCCCATCCTTTGCTTATTGCCCACAGTCAAACCCCCAGTTGGGAGTTTTGTGCTTCATCGTAGCTCTTTTGTTTTCTGAAAACTCTTCCTGCTTTTTAATTAAATCCTTCCAGAACCCTCAGCACCCGCCATTCTCCCTCTCCCAACCTTAGAGGAGACGCACATCTGATAGGCACAAAACGCTACAGCAGGGTGTCCCCTGCAGAGAACGGAACGGGAACGCGAACGCCCTCAGGCAGCCGAGAGTCCCGTGGGGTCCTCAGCCAGCCAGGCGGCCAGTGCGTCTGGAACGGAGTGAGTGGAGGGGCGGAGAGGGGGTGCGCCGGAGGACCAGGGACAGGCGAGGCCTGGGTCGTGGCGGGGCACCCGAGGCAGAGTCTGGGTTTTACCCGACTGCCGTGGGAGGGCATTCCAGAGTGTTTAAGCAGAACAGCTCTGGCTGACATGGGGAACCTTCCCCCCACCCCCCGAGCATGGAAGGCCGGGGAAGAATGGAGAAGCGAGAACTCCTCAGAGGGTAAAACACTAGGTTGAGCGCGCATTCCATAACCACGCAGCAGTGAACTTGAACCGAACAGCAGTGAGGCACCAAGCCCCGCTGTAACCCTCTGCAATTTAACTTGTTCAAACCCCGCAACGACCCTGCGGTGTTTACCCCCCACTGACAAGTGGAGGAACTGAGGCACAGAGAAAGCACGCAACTTGCCTGCCGTGGAACAAACCAGGAAGCCGGGGTGGGGGGACTCCCCCCTCAGCCAAGTCCTCGGGTCTGCGCTCCAGCCACGCAACAAAGCAAACAATCACACCGGCCAGGACACACTTGGCATAACACCGAAACTCCTGCCTGTGTCCTACAAGCTCTGGACCCTCACCGCCTGGCGCTCCATCCTGCTCGGGCGCTCCGTGGTGACCACACTGACCAGCCCTTCCGACCACTCACTATGCCCAGCTCTGTCCTAGCTCACACTCTTTGCAGGAGAAGATTCTACTCGCCACCTTTTGTGGGCCCACCCCCAGGTTCCCCATTCATGTCTCCCCCCTTTTGTGGGCCCACCCCCAGGTTCCCCATTCAAGTCTCCGCTCCAATACTAGGCACTGGGAGCGGCTGCCCTAGTTCAATGCCCCACCTCCCACCCCAAGCTTCTCTCCGGCCCACCACCCCCTTTCCTAGCGCTCACCGGGGTCTGCACCTGTCTCACTTCCTTATCCTTCTGCCTGTGTCCACCCCGCGCCCCGATCTGAGGGCTTTGTCAAATGCAGTTACAGCCTCCGGTGCAGACGAGTGTTTCATAAATTATCACCGTATGAAAAGTTTCCACGGCCTTGTGATTGCGATGACACAGGGGAGGGGGCCGGGGCTCGGTCCTCTCCTGGGAGGTTCTGGCAGGCGATTGATTTCTAGCTCACCCAGCGATGACGCGCATTCCCCAGCAGGTCCCTACCCAGAACCAAACCCACTGAGTCTTATTTATAAGCCAGGATTCTAATGGACTTATTTTTAATGAGAAAGAACTGGCAAGTCCACCAGAATCCTCCTCTGAGGCGTTCTGCTCGTTACCCTCCCGGCAGGAAACCTTTTGTGAAAAGCCAAATTAAGATCAGAGCAGCGAGCTAAGGAGCCGTAATAGGAACTGTCATCCCGGAAGCCTGCTATTTCCTTCTCTGCTCAGGAGTGCGCACCTGCGGCAGGGGCGGGGGAGGGCTGAGCCCTGGCGGCGAGGACTGAGGACTCGGGGGCACAAGAACCACGTGGACTCGGGCCCATGGCTGGGGCTTGAGTGCACTCTCTGCCGCCTCGGTGAGCCCTCAGAGGCTGATTAGCATGTAACGGCCTTGACTCTCCACGCCACCCTTCAGAGCACGTCATGTTATGAGAAAAAAAAAAAACAATGCATGTTGAGTTTTAAGTCAGGTAGGAGTTTGTGACCGGAAACCCCGGGCGTGTGTAGGAGGAAATGGATTCAGAATCGCAAACGCAACACCAGCGACATGCCCTGTGCCTCGTGTCCCCTCCGCAGGGACGGCCCCTGCCGCCTTCTCCACCTGCTGAGTTTCCACCGTGGGACCCCAGGGCTTGGGCAGGATGGGGGAGGGGACGGGGTGGCGCTGCCAGCCACGGCTTCCAGGCGGGACTTGAGGCGGAGTGAGCACGGGGGCATTCGCTAGGCGATGCCGACCCAAGTCCTAGTGATCAAGGTCAAGTTGGGTCCCTGGAGGTAGGCGCCGGTGTGATCTTTATAGCTTTTCACTTTCTAGCTGTTGACTGTGCCCGTTGGGTTTAGAAGGCCCAAATGGGAAATCTAATTTCAATAGTTGAATAGGATACCCAAAAACTATCGTCACAGGAGAATCAGAGCCCTGAGCGCAGAGAAGTTGTAATTCGATGTGACGGGACAAATATTTTCTGAGCCTACAGGACAACCTGGCACATGTTTAGTGATTGCCATTGGAAATCCGTTCGTTCTCAGTGTGTGAAACCAAGCGATGGGCTTTGCCGTCTTCCGATCCTTGCTTCGTCTTACACGGACGAAGCCCAAAAGGAGAGAAAACAGTTCAGTGCAGGGACCTTTAAACAATTTCCTCCACGCCCAGCCCGACTCTGATCGGCTCCCACAGACAACGGAACGGGTTTCAGCAAGCGTCCCATCAGAGCGTGCACTTGTGGCCTGGGAGTCACGGCCCTGGTTTAAAATTCCCACCGATGATGCATAATTGTTCTAAATGGACTCCGGGTTCTCTGCGAAATTGGCGCTGTGTCATCCGAGTGTCGCCGTCGTGGGCACACAATTGGCCGTACTGGGAGCTTGCTGCGCCTCCTCTCTCGCCCCTCACCACCCGCGGCGGAGCTCAGCTGAATGGACAACAGCAGGTCCGTTTCTCCCGCCCGCCCACCTGCACTCGCAACGCAGGAGGCAGGGCGCCCCCCTGGATCTTTGCTGGATCTGAAGAGGGACTGTCTTCCGGTCTTTCAGTCGTAACCGGCCCTGGCAGACTGACAGCTCAGTAGCCAATCATCGCAAAGAAAAGGCCCTTAAAAAATATTTGACCCTGGAGCCCTGGCTGGCATAGCTCAGTGGACTGAGCTCGGGCTGCGAACCAAAGTGTCGCAGGTTCAATTCCCAGTCAGGGCACATGCCTGGGTTACAGGCCACGACCCCCAGCAGCCACACATTGATGTTTCTCTCTCTCTCTCTCTCTCTCTCTCTCTCTCTCTCTCTGTCCCCCTCTAAAAATAAAGAAATAATATCTTAAGAAAATATATTTGACCCTCTGTAAAGAAAAATACCACATTTCTTTGTTGTTTTAGTGTGCATTTGTCAGCGAAGTCGAACTTCTTCAGATTTTTATGAGATATTTGTATTTCTTAACTTGGGGATTATTTGTTCACATCTATTGCCTGTTGTTAATTGTTCTAATTTATCTGTAAATAACATTAAACAGGCTTCTTTTTTTTATATAATTTTTTTTAATTGTATTTATTTATTTTTAGAGAGGGAAGGGAGGGAGATAGATAGAGAGAGAGAGAAACATCAATGTGCGGTTGCTGGGGGTTATGGCCTGCAACCCAGGCATGTACCCTGGCTGGGAATCGAACCTGGGACACTTTGGTTCCCAGCCCGCGCTCAATCCACTGAGCTAAGCCAGCCAGGGCCTAAACAGGCTTATTTCTAAAACAAACCTATGACTGCTGAGTCAGCCAGAGTCCCGCCCCCAGCATGGAGCCTGGCCTCACACGTCCAGCGGAGATTTCTCTTCCGCTCATCGGAAGTGGGGCGCAGGCGGTGGGGACCACGCAGAAGTCCATGTCATCAAGGACACATTCAAGGCCTGCCTTTCACCACAGGTGGGACCTTTCTAAGGCAAGCCATGAAGCACAGGGTGCTCAGCCCCGGCACGGATGGCAGGACGTGTTGAGAGAGGAGAAGGGGAGTTGGGGAGAGAGAGCCTTTGGTGGTCCGTGGTGGGGCTCCTTGAGGAGCGGCCACTGCAGGGGGGAGAGGGGAAGGGAAGGAACCTTCCCCGCA
The DNA here is from genome assembly GCF_019186645.2 of Phyllostomus hastatus. Lineage (NCBI taxonomy): Eukaryota > Metazoa > Chordata > Mammalia > Chiroptera > Phyllostomidae > Phyllostomus > Phyllostomus hastatus. Next base: position 31,633,475 of record NW_025334004.1, read on the forward strand.
TGTCCAGTTCCTGCCAGCTTCCACGCTGCGTGTCTTTCTGTGGGTCACGCTGGGCTCTGACTCGGGCCGCACAGCGTCCAGTAAAGGAGACCAGAAGGGCAGACGCCTCCCAGAGGGATCCGAGCCGAGCTGGAAAACCCTCTGCAGTTGAGACGGCCTTGGAAGTCCTCCTGGGAGGGGGGCCGGGACACCCGGCTTCCAGCAGGTGGGACTGGGCCACGCCCGTGAGTGCACGTTGGGGAGACACAAGAGCAGAGGGGGCTGGGAGGTGGGGGGGGGGGGTGAGGACATGGGTGTGTGTACGAGGAGCAACAGGGCATTAGTCCAATCAGAGGCGCAACAGGTGTGAGCTCCTGGCTCTTACGTATTTTTGTGGTGATTATTTTTATTTGATTTTATTTACATTTTGTGTATTGATAATGAATGGAAGACAGGGTGCGAGAATATTCTTTTTTCACTGTTACTAGGAACACTGAAAACATCATAAGGGTGTTCTATGTCCTGTTAAGCACCTTTCCTTCATCTTCTGGTCAACACGTAAAACATTAGTATATTTGGTTTTTACTTGACCACTTCTACTTGCTTACATTAGACTTTGTTCTAATAGAACATTAGCTTTTATTCCAATGGGCGGGGGGGACTGACACTTCCTCCATCTCTACCCACACAGACTTTCAACATCACAAGGCCTGCAACCGGAGGGATTTCCTTGGACAATGACCGTCTGCAAGAGCGAACAATAAATCGGGATCTGAGTAGCGCTGCCAGATTCAGCAAACAGAACTATGACTTCCAGCGCCATCTGAACCTCGGATGAACACGAGCGAGGTTTGGAGTGTGAGTGTGCGCCCTGCACTACCGAGGACACGCTTCCTAAAACCCACTCGGCGTTCATGTGCAATCGGGAGAGAGGCGGGAGTCCTCTGTCGTACCCGGCAGCCCCAGGGCCCGGCTTCCTCGGATACTTTATGGGCTGACAAAGCCAAAAACCAATCAAACAAACAAACAAACAAACAAACACCTTCCAATCAACTCACAGGAACATGTTCTCGTTTGAAGATTCGAAGCTAACCCGAGAATGCCTGACACGTAATCGTTTTCCATGGATTCGGAGCGTCTGACCACGTTTTCTGCGGCACAGGAGTTGGGACCGAAGACCCCAGGGACCGGTGTGAGGGGGAGGACGAGGTTTGACGCCCCGCCGAGGGGACACCTCCTAGGGAGCCGGACCCACTCAGCCTGCCAGCGCGTCGGACCCATCTGCCGGGAGACGCAGCCCCCGCGCCGTGAAGAGCCGCGCTCGGGGTCCGCCGGGCTCCGTCCGTCGCTGCAGCACATGTTTGGCACGGACTGAAAGCCGAGAGCGGTCTAGCAGACGTTTCAGGGCCGAATTTATATCTTTCTAACACATGGTTTATGTACGGATGTAATACCTCAGGAGCTTTGCACTTCTGAAATAATAGCCCGGCTAAGATACAAATGATGTCTGCAGCAGACCACAATACCGACATTATTTGCTTTCTAAATATGTTAGAGGAAGCTCGGTTTCTGAGGGGGCCGGTGCCCGAGATGCCTGTGTTAGTACGCCACGGTTAGAAAGGACCAGGATCCAAATATATTCCGTCCAAGCTCAACCTTTGCATAATTCCTTAGACAAAGAGGGAGCTCCCTGTGAAAGCTCCAGCTTTAGAATGAAGTCATCAGGGATGGTAGCTCAGACTGGAATGAACTGGGAGTTCTGGCTCTCTCTCCCATCTAGCGAAACCACGCGAAGGTCACATCTGCACCGGGGCATACACTAACATGCTCGCTCGCGCTAGTCGAAGCAGAAAAAGTTAGCAAGCGTGCTCAGGCATACTGGCCTGTTCTTTGGAATGGTTTCCCTGAAGACAAGTGTCTGGAAGGAAACGGAAAATTACTGAAAGATAAATACGCTATTTTCCGGGCGAAAAAGCCATATATTTGTAGATTGCCTTTCCCCCCATCTTTTCCGTTTTTCCTCCAGCTGTCTGCTGGCGTGTGGACACAGCTCCGGTCTGTGTGCGCCACGGGCCGGCCAGTGAGGTCCCTGCAAACACGCCGACGCCCTCCCTGCCCCCAAGGGGACAACAGGAAACCGCAAACGATGGTGAGAAGGCGGCGTCCACACCTGGGGCACGCTGTCCTCCCCCCAACTCCTCCAGCGTGTCCGAGAGATTATCTTTCGTGGGAAGGGCTTGGCGGGGAGCAAAGACATAGCTGTCACATCCATCTTCTGTGAAAAAATACAATTCGTGTTTTCTAATGTGGCGGGATGAGCATAAACTAGAGCCGCGTGGAGAGAAACGCCTCCCGGACACGGGAACAAACACACCGATGGCCTCACCGCTAGGGAGGGGCCCTGAGCCCGCAGAGGCTGTGGGTGGCTTCCGGGTCACCTCCACCCCTGCCACCCCTGCCACCCCTGCCACCCCTGATCCCAGCGTTCGGGCTCACGGGGCCTGTGGACGCACACCCAAGGAGCGGACCGTTGAATGCTCTCAGAGGTCACCGGAGGCTCCTGGGCCCTCCCTCTGTCACTGCAACTTGGCCCTCTCCTCTGACTTCAGATAAAAGGTCACCGAGTGGTCACCAGGTCTTCACAGAAGAAGGAACCCAGCCCTCCAGTGTCCCAGCGGAGCCCTTCCGAGGGGCGGGCCCCCAGCTGGCTGGACAGGAGTGGCTTCTGCGTGTACCCGTAGGTCAAGGGGGCGGGGACAAGTTGTTTCCTCTTCATTCCCTAGCGAGTCTCTGATGGGGACAAAGTCTGTTTGGCACGACATGCCTCCAGCCTCCCCAGCCAAGGGCCGACCTCCCTCTTTCACAGGCGCGCAGGTCACTGGAGTGGGGGCGTCAACAGCCTCTGTCATGCGGCTGGCGTGCGACAACATGGCTTTGTTTCCCTTCCCTTTACCGTCACACTACTTGTGACAAGAGATGCTGGCTTTCTCTTCATAAAAGTATGAATAAAATATGAACAAAAGCATAAACGTATGAGATTCTCTCTAAATAAATGTGTATCTGCCCTAAAGGAAATTTTAAAACAAATGAAGAAAAAGTACCATGTAAGTAAACACCAGCACAGGTGACACGCACCTACGAGAACGTCATGAAGTCCTCACACCGAGCTGGGACAACGGGCAGAGCGGGGACCGCCCCGACCACGGCTGGCCGACACTGCTCTGCGCTGAGCTACGTAAAGAGCTCCCGAAATAAGCAGGTTTCTCCTCCCCAGGCAGAGATGAGATCTTGATTCGGGGGGGGCCACCGCGCGGAACACAAATCTGTATTCATAAAGCTCCCGTGGGTGACGGCAATGCAGGCCATCTGGTAGACCCACGTCTCGGGGAGCCTGGCTTCTGAACCAGTGGTCCCTGACTGTGCCCCTAAAATGAAAGCACGAAGGCTGCCCTTGCTGCAGGCACGTCCCTGTTTGGTGACCCGTCTCTGATCAAAGCAGGCCCCTCTCTCCTGCTCCCGGGCACCGACCGTCCTTTCCTCCAGGGGACAGGTCAGCACCCCCCACGTGCCACACACAGCCCGCAGGCTCACGGGGCATCGCCGCCTCTCCCTGCGCTCAGCGGATGCGAGACGCTCTGAGCGGAGATGTCCGAGATGGGAACTCTGACATCGATGTGCTCCCAGCGTCATGGGGTCATTCTTGAACCCACTGCCTTCCCCGAGCACCGGCCACATGCAGGCCCTTGGGGTCGTCGAGAGTCAGTGGGCACAAGTCCAGCTCTGGAAGATTTCACAGCACGAGAGGGACGCTCGGTGTCGGACCAAGCAGACGGAGCATGCGGCGGGAGCGCCTGCCGCAGCCTGGAGGGGGGAGGGGGAGGCACCCGAGGGACAGAGGGGAGGCATGGAGAGCAGCATTTGGGGCGGGAAAAGCAATGTCGGCAACAGGCACCTCATGGTAAAATAAGGAGACACTGGCCACACTAGTACGGTGTGGCTTCCATTGAACGGGCAGAGTACGCCACCTGTCCGTTAAAGACCCGAGCCAGTGGGGGGGGGGGGCCCCTGCGAGCTGCAGAAAGTCACTAGGAGATCTGGGGCTCCTCCAGCGCCAACCGCCCTCGTGAGCGGATGGAGGTGACGGGGCCCGGGTCTGGCCTGGGCCTGCCGGCGTGTGTGTTTGGAGATGTCATGATGACCCCCCCCCCCGGAGTCCCTAGAAAACTCCTGTAGCCAATCGACTGCTCTGCCTCCAACGCCCACCCTGATTCTGGGAAAGGCATTCCCCAGGAATGGTGACCCTTTGCTAGTCTACAAAAGCAGGTCTCAACTTTGGCCCAGGAGTCATGTTTACCCAAAAGTCCACACGCCTAAAGGTAACAGCAAAGGACGCTGGCCCCTTTAAATTGGAGATGATGTCATTTACATAATTTTTTATGCTGACAAAACACTTTGTTTTTTAAAGGGAAAGATGTTCGCGTGTATTTTCTTAGCTTATTTTTCCATTCATACTTCATCTCCACCTCTTTCACTAGTTTGGTGTCTGTCTTTGGACAAGTTGTCTGACCTCCTCAGCCTTACCTGCATCATCTGACAAGTGACAGACTTATGGGTTGTCACCCTGGCTTCTTGGAGTCCCAAGCATGTGGTATTGTGGCCCCGGGTGTCATTTTTATTAAAGTAACAACCCTGGAACGTGTCCCATAATAATGCTGGCTTGTTCCGTGCACTTGGCTCCGCCCTCCACCAAGCCTGGGCTTACAGGTAACCAGCGGTCCTGTACGCTGGGGGGAGGGGCGGGGGAGGGGCCGCACACGGTGTCCCGCTCCAGTGGGTGCTCGTGAAGCCTTCCCCCTGCAAGGGGACAGGGGACAGGTCGCTAACCACAGGGCTGGGGGAGTCCCTAGGTTCTGATCTATCTCTAAAATCCCCAAATCCTTTACATTCTGTACATCTTACAGGCAATTATATAGGCAAATCACACTTAAATTTAACTAAAATTTACATCACTGATTTTTTCAGAGTTTTAATGGAAAAATTTAGAGTTTTAATGGAAAATCACATTTAATGCTTAGAACAAACTAGTTGACTCTTCAAAAAATAAAAGCCTCAGGGAGTCGTGTTTGGGGAGAAAAGTGTTCCCACCCGTGCACTCGCCTGGAGACTGGCAGGGGACCGGCAGGCAAGATTTCCCGAAACCCCTGCTAAGAAATTCTTTTTTTGGTTAAAGGAATGCTCTAAAAAGATAGTCAAGCAATAGAATTCTAAATCTACAGTTATTTTGTCTTGGAGTAGTAGCAAAACAAAGAGGTGGAAGCTTTTCACGTATTTCTACGAAAACTTGTCTCAGTCCTGAAATTCCCAGTAGTTCACAGAAAAGCCAATCTCACAGGATGGTTTATGTCAATCTCCACATAGCAATTCACACAGAAAAAGGAAAACGTTTTTAAAGATAGAAAATGTTCTAAATTCTGTCTAAAGAATACTACACATCAAAATATACAGAGGGCAGGGGAGCCAAAAATTTACCGGTAAGAAAATGTACAGTTCTAAGTGCATATATTATTGCACTTAGAAATATAAATGTATCAAGAAATATCAAGAAATATAAATGTATTAAGTATTAAACTAGAATAAATCAATGCAATGAAAATTAATGGAAAGAAGTTATAAAAGCATAAGTTCCTAAATTAGAACTCCTACATAAAAGCAATAGAATTGATTAATAAATCCAAGACTTAATTCCCAGACAGACCAAATACGTATATCCCAAATTCTGGTAAGTCCAAACAAGGAGAAAGATAAATTGTGAATAGAGAGAAATGGGTAAAATTTTAGATACAGAATTTAAATGACGATCCAGTATTGCCCATTCTTTACACTACTAAATCTGAATGCAGAGATAGAACAGAAGATTTCCCGGGAAACGATGTCACTAGCATGGGCTCAGAAGAAACAGTGCCACCAGCGGCCGTGGAAGAAGCTGACAAATCTGTAAGAGATTTACGTCCCGTGGAGACGCTGGACACAAACATTGTTAACAGAGAGTTGTGAAAGCTCCCAGAGGCAGATGATTCTCGTATTATTCTCACTGCCCACCCACCAGCACACACACGGGCAGGACAGAGGACAGGTCCAGATTACCGCTGGTTGCCTGAGTGGCCCTAGCTGTGCCCCTAGGAATCGTCTGCTTGGGGGCTGGGATGTGGCTTGGAGACTCAAGGGGTGGAGCCTATTAACCCTCTGCTCGCTGCGGGGCCCGCCTACCTGACAGGGCAGCGGAGGCTGGAAGCGGGCTTGAGCATCAGGGCCCACGCGTCCCGTCCTCTTCCTTCTCCGTGAGAAGGCGCTGGGCTCTGCCTGCTGCAGGGGCCGAGGAGACACGGGGGCGGGGCCCAGTCCCCCCATCCACGGTTGGTGGGCCCACCAAGGCAGCAGGAGGCCTCACGGAGACCAGAGCCCCCCCCCCCCGCCCCATGTCAGTCCCTGACTCGCAGACTCGAGAACTAAAGGAATGTTTCCTTGTTTGAAGGCCCTGAATCGAGAGCTAATTTATTAAGCGGTTTTACTGTGTCAATAAACAACTGATATAAGACCGCTTTACCTTCTTAATAGAGAGGTGGGAAGTCTTAATTAGAGCACCAGGAAATTAAACTCAGCAGCATATTAAGAAAATGCGATACAACTCGACAGAATTGGATGTGTTCCAAAAAATGTAAAGATGTTTTCATACTGGGTAATCCACCATTGACTAATTACATTAGTAAGTCAAGGAATATGTACATATATCAGTAGGTCAAAGGATTAAGAGAGAGAGAGAGAAAGACATGGTGTCTCAGCAAATGCCCAAAAGACAGTAAATAAAACTCAATATCCAGTGCTGATTTTAAAAAGTTCCTCTATTAAAACCAGAAATAGATTCTTCCTTAAAATAATGGACTTGCACCTGAACCCTGCAGCCTGTGTCATAATCCATGGGGAAACACCAGGGGCCCTCCCAGCCAAGGCCAAACATCAAAGGCAGGCTTGCTACCCGTACAAGTGTCTCAAGTCGTTCTTTATGTTCCAGAGGCTGCAAGGAAGCAATAAAAAACAAACAAACAAAAGAATGCAGAGAAATAAACGTTAGAAAAGAGAAGTTATTTACAGGTGATATGATTAGTTAGTTACCTGGGAAACCCAAGAAAATGAACAACTGCCCATCCACTAAAAACAGCAAGATATTTTTATAAACAGATAAGTCCCAGAATGTATATATAAATCAATACAAGAAAATACTCTTGCTAAAATAAAATTGGATCCCATTTATAATGACAAGAAAAAAACATAACAAGGGAAAGAACACCTAAGAAATACTTATAAGAAATGAATTATAATGCTGTTCTCTCAAAATTACGGCTCATGGCTGGGTAAGCGCCGTAATACACACACACACACGGCTCTTAACAAATGCGAGAGAGAAGACGAGTGACAACGTGGCCGCAGGGTGGGAACTGACAATTCACAAAGCATCACGAATTGTTGATAAACGCCAGGGGGGAATTCAACTGCATGAGGGAGTATTCACGGAGGTTCTCCGTCTCCCGACTCTTCCACCCACGCCCCATCCTTGCTTCTGGTGCACGAGCTTACCCCCGCCTTCCCCCGCCTCCCCTCCTGCCCACCTCCTCCGGGGAAGGCACAGCGACACAGGGTAGGGCAGAAGAGACTGGAAGGAGGGACTGGGGGTGTGGCTCCGCCTCCTCTGGCTTCTCCTCCTCCTCTTGGATCTGTCTGTCTACAGCCCGTGCATTCTGGGCTGTGCCCCGCCACACGTCGAGGGCCGTGACTCCAGGAGACACGATCCCACATTACCCAGCGGGACTGGAGGCGCTCAGATCCGGGCGTGAGCCAGCAAAGCCCCTCCGCCCCAGGCTGGAAGCCCACGTCTCCAACTGCTTCCCAGTAACAGCCAAACGTTTGACTTCGAACCTTCAGCCTCCTGAGTCATCGGCTGGTTCTGAACTGAAGAAGGGAAGAGTGGTGTCGCTGAGGAGACCCCTAAGCCCCAACAATAAGTTCCTAATGGGAACTGAAACATTTTAGTCTGGGAAATCGGCAAGGACCACGTGAGGACAACTGGAAGTGACGCTGCCCCGAGCTGGTGACGAGGAGGCCTCAGAACAGCGGGCGGAGGAGAGCAAAGGCGTGCGGGTCCTGGAAGAGAAACCGAGGCACGGTGCGCGGGCCAGAAGGTGCTCCCTCCTCCCGCCCGCGTCTGTCTGCACCCTGAGCGCCGCCCTGTGCTCGCTGGGCTGCCTTCCGGGGCCTCAAGGTCACGCGGAAAGTGAGCGGGCCGGCACAGAGCGGTTCTGAAAGAACGGCGTGAGCGTCCCGGACCCACCAGAACTTAGAGTGATTCGGTAAAGATGATCAAGCACGCGGTGCTCCTGCCTGGACGGACAGATCGACGGAAGCAAAGACAACGAGGCGGCCGAACCAAATATGTACGGAAAGTGAGCGTGTGACCAAGGAGGCGTTTCTAATCAGTTGACATAAGACAGTGGTCGCCACTGGGTCCCCACCTGAAAAGAAAGTGGATTCCTAGTCTCAGTCTACATCAGAATAAGTACTAGCTGGGTCTACGATACACAGGTAAGAACAACAGAACTGCAAAGCTACCAGAGAAAACACCAGGCCGACTTCACGGAGCCTGCCTGGACCGCGTGCGGAGCCGGACCCTGGATCTGTCCGACCCCCGTGACCACGCGGCGAGTCACAGACACGCAGTCCAACCCCCGGAGCAACCACTAAGAAATACCCGTGATCAAACTGAGAAAAAGAGCTTGAAAAATACTGCCCCATCCAAAGGGAAACAGGAAAAGAAGGGGAAAAAAAAGAAACAAAAATACACTGGGCAAATATAAAAGAAACAGCAAGAGAACAAGCTGAACTCCGCACACAAATAATCAGATTAAATGTAATTGAATTAAAGGTCCCCTTTTAAAGGCAGACCCTCCAAAGGGATTAAAATGCAATGTCAGCTATTCAAGAAATGCACTTTAAGTGTACATATGCAGGCTGAAAGTGATGATGATGATGATGATCATGATCATGATAATAATAATGGAAAAAGCCACTCTGTACACACCTACTCCCAGACTGAGCGTGAGCCAGCAGAGGTGCTACCTTAGCACCCGTCAGAGTAGGCGAACAGAGAAGAATTACCACCCGAGGGAAACGGGAAACTGTATAGTAATAAAAGGTCAATTCACCAAGCAGATATGACGACCCCAGGTGCGTGTAAACCTCCTTAGGAGTTTCAAAATGTATTAAACTGGTAGAAATCAAAGGAGAAATAGATCAATTAACAACTCTAGTTGAAGGTTGTACCACCCTCCTAGTAATCGGCAGGAATAGCAAACAAAACAAAACAAAACAAAACAAAACAAAACAAAACAAAACCCATCAGTAACCTTCTGTAAGTCTACAGGAGATTCAGTAGCACCTCCCAACAGGCTTGCTGGGGACCAGACAGGGCCCCGCCCGACAGCCGCAGGAGACGCCTTCCCTGCGATGGCCGGTGAGGCAGTTGCCGGGAGAGACCGTCAGCTGGGACATGAGACACGTCTCAACAAATGGACCGACCAGAATCATAGGGAATCTGTTCTCTGACCACAAGAAAATAAGATCAGAAATAAACAACAAAAAGGCGTGTTTAGAAACCCTCAGCTATGTGGGAGTTAGACAGTGGGTCCTGGAAGCCTGGCTCGGAGAACAGAATTACAGGAGAAGTTTTAAATATTTTGAAATGAAATGTAAGGAGAACACAGCCCGCAAAGCTGTGGAATGGGCACTTAAGGAGCACTTGCAGAGTGAGTTGTATTTCTAAGTGGCTACCCAGGGATGGGAAATGTTTCGTGCCGATAATCTAAGGATCCACCCTAAGAAGCTAACAGACGAGCAAACTGAAGATGGAGTGAAAGGGAAGAAGCGTTCAAGAGTGGAAGTTGTTGAAAAGGGGGAAAAAAATTGATAAAATGTTATATTCTTTGCAAGAGGAAAAAGTGAGAAAAAAACATGTTTTATCAGTTCCAGCCCCGGCGATCGATGGGGCGACAGTGTCGCGGCCAGATCGCCCTCCCAGCCGTGATCTGTCAACTCCAGGAATTGAGGACAGGGTGATCATGACAGATTGACCGGGAGTGCGATTTCTGAAGGCATTAAGATGGTAAGGAAACATGACAGACACGTATGCCCAGGAACTTGTTAACTCAGGACGTGCACATGGTCTTCGAAAGACACAAATGACCGAAACTGGCGCAAGAAAGAAACCAATCTGTCTGGCTTATATTTGTTGAAGAAATGGAATTCATGATGAACCCCTCCCCCAACACACGCACGCACACGCATGCACACTCACGCACAGGCACACATGCATGCCCCTTTCCAGCCCACAGAGCCGCACTGACGGCTTTTTAAGCCGTTTTTAAGACATTTAAGAGAGAAATAATAGCCATCGTACACGAAGTCTTTCACCCACTGGGGAAAGAAGGAAAACCTACCTCACTCTCACGGGGGCTGTGTGACTCCGGTAAGAATACAACAAGAAGAACATTGCAAACCAAGTATCTTATGAACACAGACATAAATCCTCAATAACACTGGGGAAATCAAACCCAGCACTGTATTTCTGCTCTCTCTCTCTCACATGCACACAGCTGACTCTCGAACACAGCAGCATGGGTTCGAACCACGGGGGCCCCTGTACACACTGATCGTTTTCCAATATATACTGTAAATGTATTTTTTCTTCCTTCTAATTTTAATACTGTTTTCTTTCCTCTAGCTGACATGGCAAGCATACAGTATAAAATCCATCCGATACACAAAATACGTGTTCATCGACTGTTCACGTCGCCAGCAAGGCTCCCAGACAACGATGGATTGCAGGAGTAGTTAAATCCTGGGGGCAGTCCAAAGTTATAAGCCAATTTTTAATGCGTGCAGGGAGCAGGGAGGGGTCAGCGCCCCTAACCCCAAGCTGTTCATCCGTATGTAAACAGGAAGAGAATGGCATCTAGTGTGTGGACCTAAACGGTCCATATTCCCCACATCGTACCTCATTAGGCTGCTTCTTATTTATACTAACTTAACGCCCATCAGCAACACTCAGTTCCACTGCTCCTTTGATAAGCTCCTCCAAAATGCTGCGTGCTGAGCTTCGTTTTTATGCTCTTTCTGCAGAGGATTGATGCAAACCCTCGATAGGGAAATGTAGTATAAAAATAAACAGGGCGCGACCTTCGGAAATGAGCTTTTCAAAGTTTCTGTGAGTTTCCCAACGATGAACTTTGATGTTTTCAGATTTCTGTATGTAAAAACGTTTTCCTCCAAACCACCCATCCTCCCACTTGGACAGAAGTGAAGGTCAATGTAAGGAAACAATATGAAACAAAGTAACGTTTGTGATCTGCCCATGAGCCCCACGGGAGGTCTGGGGTTTGGTTTTTTGGTTGCCTTTGTAGCTGCTGAAGCTGAGCTCTGTTTGAGGAAAGAGTCATTTTACCCAATTGAGTTTTGACTCATTTGGGTTCAAATCACTTCGAATGTCTGAAGCCGCAGTGGGGAACGAAAAGTGAAAAAGCGAGTGGACAGTTCAGTGCCTCTTTCAGGTCCCCGGACAGCAGCTCGGGACAACCCAGACCCAAACCAGCACAGAACCATTCATGCGCCTCCCTCCCCCCACGTGCCTCTCAGGCGGCCCCGGGGCCAGGCTGCGCTGGGTAGAGACAGCTCCTGAGGGTCACGAAGCGATGGGCTCACACTTTCTACCCGATATAAAAACAGCCTTCGGTAATTCCCAGTGTCCCTCAGCGATGTTTCCTTGGGCTCACGCACGGACACCAGCCGTTCACGCCCAACACGAGGACACGTGGTCTCTTTAGGACCGGTCTCCCGCTCGCGCCGATTCATTCACAGGAAAGGTCGCACGGAGCCCGGCAGTCAGGCTCGGGGTGGAGCGTGGTGAGCTCATGTGTCAGGAAGGGAGAGAAGCGCGTGGAGCGGGTGGGTGCTCGCGAACAGCACCGCGTGTACTGAGCAGCTGGGCGGGCTGGGTGCTGGGGACGCCGGACAGCGACGGGGACGTCGTCTCTTCCCCAGCAAGACACCCAGCGGATTAGCACGTAGTAAGGGCTCTGCTGCACCATGGGGAGCCCTCGGGGCACACTTCCCAGGGGGGCCCTGTTCCCGACGGGAGTGGGGTGCAGAGACCGGGCCCCCCAAAGAGGGGATGTGTGAGCGGGGCAGGAGGCAAGCCGCACGTTGGAGGTGCAGGTGGGGTCGGGGCTGGCGGGCAGAGGCGAGGGCCTCTGCGGCAAGAAGGGCGGGGAGCAGCTGGTCCGGGAAGGAATGAAGATGCAGACACAGAGCCGCCACACCAACGGGACGCTACCGCTTGTTCCGATGTCTGGGCGTGCTGCGTGGACACCTCTCCAACGGAAGCTTCCAGGGTCCAAGCCACACCTGATATCAGTGGTGCCTTATCTGAGTGACTCACGTGCGGGGCGGTCAGTGGCTCCGAGTGACCGCCACCTCCGGGCCCAATCTCCTCCCCTGGAGAGAGGCTGACCTGGTGGCTCTCTCCTAACCGATGGGACGTGATCAGATTACAAGGTATGTGATGTTTGTCTTTCCAGCGGCCTCTCGACTGCCTTCCAGGCTTGCTTGCTTTCACGAAGCAGCTGGACCGGGGGACAGGCTCGCCCGTCCGGGGACAAGGCAGGGCGCCTGGCAGCGGCCCCCTAGGGACTGAGGCCCCCAGGCCGACAGCTTGCAAGGACCCGGATTCTGCCAGCAACCGCATGCGCTGGGAAGCAGGTCGGTTCCCGGTCCGACCTCCGGGTGCCCCCCCCCCCACCCCGGGCGGACACCCTGATTGCAGCTGAGAGAGAAGCAGAAGCAGGGGACCCGGCTAAGCTGCCCCCACATCCCTGACCCACAGACACTGTGATCTCGAACGTGTGCACTTCTGAGCCACTGAGTCGTGGCAGCCTGTCACACGGCGATAGGTGACGAGCACCCTCGTGTCTGTGCATTCGAGGTGCGGTGTTTACTGAAGCCCTCACGGACGGCCGTGGCGGGGACACGCCCTGCGGTTACCTGCGAGGGACAGTGCACGATGCAGAGTCCCGGCGCCGAGAGCTTCCCTGCCCGTGAGTCACGCCAGTGATGGCTACACACGCCTTTCTCGTAGAGACGAAAGGTCACAGAGGTTGGACCCTGCCAATGGGCCCGCGGCCTCTATTTCCTGTCCGCCCCTGAAGGTCAAGAGTAGGTCTCCAGGACCGACACTGTGGAGGTCTTAAGGGCTGCTGTAGCTCAGGGCCTTCCTGGGGAGACCAGCTGTTGTCTCCCCAAACCCCGGACCCCCCAGGTCAGCGCACGGCGGGAAGGCTGCGAAGGCTCCGCCCCTGCCAGGGCGCTCACGGGAAGGCGCGGTCCTTCCCAGGTGGCCCCGGCGCTTCTCCACGTGGCCTCGGCGGTCAGCCGTCTGCTTTGGGCCGGCTCGGCCTCTTCTGAGAGGCAGGGGCTGCAGCAGGCCCCGAGCTCCCTGTGCCTTCGTCCCCTCGCCCGTGGAACGGCGACGGGAACACCAGACCCACGCGCCCAGCCCCCCTCAGTCTGAAGGGAGGGCCGCACAGCACCGCAGCGCGCTTTGCCCCACACTCCCCTCGCGCCGTGCTCACTGCCGCCCGGGGAGGGAGGCGGCTGCACCCTTTCCTCCTCCTCTTGGGGCCCGTGGGACACTGGGGTCCCGAAACCTTCCGCGGGGGCCCGGGGGCCGCACGGCTGGCAGGAGGCCAGGCCGGGGCTCCGAGCCAGGCCTTCTCCCTCCGAGGCGGAACCGCGGCCACCGGCCCAGCGGCCTCCCAGCGTCTCCGCCGCGCGCCGGGCGCCCGCGACATCGGGGTGCCGGGAGATAAAGGACCCTCCTTACTTGCTGGCGTGTATGTCCACGGGAGAAGCAGCAGCCTCTGGGAGGGACTTCTTTTTTTTAAGGCTTCAAAGCAGCTGCCTTGGCTGGGCTTTCCCAACCACCTCCTCTCCAGTCCCGTCTGCCTCCCCGTCCGAGGTGGCCGCCCCCCCCCCCCCCCCCGTGCCCCTGCGACCAGAGTCTCGGCTTCTCGCCTGCGCCGAGTGGGGACGCAGGCCGAGACGCACTCTTTACGGGGGAGCAGACCCGAGAAGAGGAGGAGAGGCTGACACGCGGGTGGCCGTGGGAAGGAGCTGCGGGGCCCCCGTTTCCTGCCGGGGCGTGCACCGTGCTTACAGGGGCGGGTCTGGCCCTGCCGAGACACTGGGAGCAAAACTGCACGCGTCGCGTCCACGTGACCCAACGTCCAGGGACGCGCCCGACGTCTGGTTTTTCTAGGTCGGTCCCAGGAGAAATCAGTCCGCGCGGGGGCGTGTTATTCATTCCCAAACCTACGGAGGCGAACATGGGCGAGCGTTTCGGTCATCGGCGTTCACACGCCCCTTTGTACGGTCGACCTCCGTTCTCGGGCTTTAACGCACGGAGCACGCTCAGTCCACGCTCCCCGGAGGCTCACGCGGCAGGAACTCTGGTGGCACCTCGGCTGGCGGAGGATGTGGCCTTGTTTCCCAGCTGCCGTCACTCGGCCTCAGCCGGAGGGCGGTGGGAACAGCTGACGCCTCCCCCTCCACACACGCAAGGCTCAGCTCAGCCCCAACCCCAACCCCAACCCCAGCGCGTCTCCCTCCTACAGCTGCCGTGGCAAAGACGGACGTGCCCCCCAGGACAGCAGCTGACTCACTTCTGTGACCCAGTTGGGGGGGCACTGGAAGCAGAGAGTCAGGGGGCCAAGTGAGCTCCTGCAATTTCTGTGCATCCCTCGGGTCCATTAGCTCTGCCTGCCCCAGGGAGAGGGTCAGTGCCCCTGGCCACTGTCCTGTCCCCCAGCGCCTGGTGGAATCTGAGGACAGCAGGCCAATCAACTGTGGACTAAGGGCCACGGAATCAGTGGCCAGTTCCGAAAGCATGGTGCCCTGAGCTGGTGCAGACAGAAAACCCTCCTGCTACAACCACCTAGAAATACTAAATATAACGTGACACGTTAACAGTGTATACGTAAGTGAACTAGAAAGGAAGGAAGGGAAATGAACGGGATCTATACACACAGAAGGAATTTATGGGCAGAGCACTGAGACCCTGGTGGCAGGTGGAAACGCAAGAAGACTGGCAGGCCTGGGCCCGCCGCCCGGAAGGTGCGATTGTAATGACAGGAAGCCCGGGTTCACACACGGGACGTGGGGACTGCCCTTCCCAAGTTCAAGGGGCTAGAGTGACTACCAACTGCCCCAGGGAGACCCCAGAGTGGCCCTGTCAACCCACAGGGCTGGTGAGGGTTAAGGAGTCTCCCCAGGGAAATACGTTAAAACTTCAAGCCTTTGCCACATGCCTGTGGAGACCAACATTATAATAACCACGTGGAGTACAGCTGCCACAATGAGAAAGTAACATGAAAACTGGACTCCCCTGGGCCTTTCACAGTCAAGGTGCACAGGCCCCCCCACCCCCCGGAGAGGGGAGGGCACTAAAAGTGAGTTCGCAGCTCAAACCGGCAAGGCACTGGAAGCGGTGACCCATGACAACACGGACTCGGCGCCCCCAGGACGGGATAACAGAATAATCTGAAAAGGACAACAACACATTGATATACACCCAAAAGGGTTCAAGATGTGGGAACATACACAGAAATCCTAATGGAAGATAATGAAAGGACATTATTCGTAAAAGATCTAGCAGGCTTGAAAAAAGTTCGAAATAAAGATTCCATAAATGATGCATTAAAGGCAGTGGAAAATGCAATGGACCCATTAGACAGCAATCTGGACTCAGCGAGAGAGAACTGTGAAATGGAACTTGGAGTTGGAGACACTGCCCAGAGTATAAAGAAAGGCGATGAAGAGACACAGAGAAATTAAAAACAGGAAGACTGAATGAGAAGGTCCGATCCTACATAATAAAAGTTCCGGAGAGGGTAATAGAGAAAATAAAGACAGAACAGTGACTAATGAGAAAATGGCTGAGAATTTCCCGCGACTGATCAGATAGATTCAAGAAGCAGAGGAAGGCCATATACACAAATTAAAAAGAAACCCATATGAAAAAGACGCTGCAGCCACAGGACTAGCGACACAGACACACAGAGGAAACAGTCCCCAAGCAGCCCCCCCGCCCCAGAACAAGGCAGGTTCGGTGCGGAGGGGCCATCACTCCTGCCCAAAGCAGCAGGAGGGGCGGGGCACCGCGGGGGATCCCGCTGACGGGCTGTCAGCGAAGCTAACACTCACCAGAAAGGGACAAACGTTTTCCAGGCACGCAAATACAGAGAATTTGCTACTCATAGACAGACCCTCGTGGCACGCGACTCTGGCGAGAAGCTCGCTGAATCCAGGAGGCGGGCGTGGTCTGCACGAAGCCAGGACGGTGTGAAGAAACTGGTCACACCGGACAAGTCCAGACAAGCCAGGACGAGGAACAACAAAGCTGAACCTACCGCCATCCCCCGGTTGTCCGGGAGAGGTGTGTTCCAAAGGGTAGAACGAGATGCAGGAAACCACAGTGGTCAATGGGAGGGGGGGTGAGAGGCATCCACGCATGCTCAGCCCGTAGCAGCGTTGTTTCAGGGGGGCCGCTGACGGTCCCCCGGCACACGCTGCTGCCTGCAGTGCGAATGTGAGCCATGTAACGGTCCCGCTGAAATTGTGGAAACACACACCTAACATCTAAATGAACAGGACTGGAGAGAAGCAGATGTGCACAACCCTTCAGCAGTGGAGTAGAACACAGAGAAGGAGAAAGGGTGTAACAATAGCAATGGTGAGCAGAGGGGAAAAAATGGAGGGAGAGTTCAAAAACACGCGAAATGAGGATGACCGTGAGCGGATGGAACTAGGTGGTTACCTGGCTGCAGCAATGACAAGGTTTTAAAACTCCAGACTATCTTGTTGACAACAGACATGTGCGACATTTAATGACCTGGACACTTTGAAAGACGTAGAAAAGGTACACCAGAAAAATACTGACCCAAAGAAAACGGATTTAGTAATATTTGCCTTAGACTAATCTCAACCTGTACACAGCTTAATGGATCCCACACATTAACCTCAGATTGGGTAATGCCACACTGACGGAATTACACGGAAAATGGAAAATCCATGGTGATATTAGAGTCTTCAAAGCTCTCTTAGAAGCAGAAATATTGAACCAAAAAATGTAATTCATCATCATAGAACGTTTAACATCAGTTAACAGGCTTCATCTAGCTGACGTACCTGACACGCTATCCCCGGTACTCACTAATGCAGAGTCTCAAACCCACACGAGATTTTTATAAACACTCACAACGCATTGGCTCATGGAGAAAACGTCACATCTGAGAACCAGCGGGACACAGGCCGCTTTCTCTGACGCAGGCAACAGAATCCGGTGTAAATAGCAAAGGCCACCTCACTCCAGCACTCGGAGAGTAAGACCCACACGTCCACGCTGGCACACGCATGTCATGCACCGATCAGAGCACGAGCAATCCACAATCACAGTGTGAGCTGCGGACTGCGGGACACTTTGGATGGGATGGTGCCACGCTGGAAGGAAACCGTGGGCCACGGGGAACGCAGGACTCGGAGGGAAACGTCGCCCTTCGTGGAGGGAACAGAAGAAAAGGACGACCGAGAATGGAGGAGCGAAGCTTGGAACACGAGAAGAGAAACGGAACGCCACGCACTCCAAGGAGGGACCAGAGTCAATGACACAGGAAAAAAAAAAAACCAAAGGAGATCTAACAAATAAAAGCGCAACAGAATTATTTCAGAAAGGAAGAGAAAACAGGAAGAACGCCACAGCCATTGGAGGGGGTTGAGTCAACTGTCACATTTCTGATGAAAAGAACAGTGCGCTTTCATGCTATTAAGACCAATTCCAATGACTGTTACAGAAAAAATAACCTGCCGTACCTCCTACCTCGGCTGTCCTAGCAGGAGAAAAAGCTCCCCAACTCCCCCCAGGGGGCTCACAGTGCAGCTTTGAAATGAAAACTGAACAAAGGCGTTTAGAGAAAGCAAAGTCCCGGGTCATTCTCTGAAGTCAATCTACAGACTATTAGAAGTAACAAAAATCAGGCAAGGTGGCTCATTACAAAATCAAAACACGAAAATAAGGAACACTCATTTGTACTGAAAAGAAAACATCCACCGGAATTTGTAAAAAAAGATATAATTCACAGATAAAACAAAAATAGCCGCGAGCTGGTTGGTGCCTGCAGAAGCCGGGCGATAAGACACGTCTGTTCGTTATACCAGACTGTCTGCCTTTGTACACATTTACAATTCTCCATATGAAAAAGTTAAAATCTGAAAATAAGAACAGTGATACCATCCAGGGCCCCAACAAGTCTATTAGGCACTTGGGGTACCTAGAAATATATCTTTCAAAGATGTGCCCACTTTCTGAGAAAAAGCTATTGAAAACATGTTGAACGACATTAAAGAAAACACGTGAATAAAGAAGGGGCCACAGGATGCCACGGCGTCAGACCTTCCACAGACCTTCCGTGACAGGGAGGTTTGGTGTCCTGAAAATGTTGCTTCTTCCCCACATTAATCTACAGGTTCCCAGGGGTATTCTGCAGAAGTTAACAAGAAGATCCTCAAGTTCACCGGAAATGCCCACATTTCAAGAATAGTTGAAACAGCTTTGACGGGGAGTCAGAGAGAGGAAGAGGGGAAACTGACCTGTCCTTGAGTGCTTAGCTGGGGCCGGGCACTGGTCAAAGCGTTTTCCACGCCCCTGTCCAGGCAGAGGCCACCGCTGTCACCCTTTCATCGGGGGAGGACAGAGATGACATCATTTGTCTGAGGGTCAGCGTGACCCACCGTCACACTTGCCCAGCACCGAGGGGCCTTGGGCCACCCGAGATTCTCAGTAGTAAAACCGGGCGAGTCCCAACCACACAGGATGGTCAATGGCCTTGTGGAGGTCCCACGCCCATAGCCACGGGGCAGAGCTGATATACAGCCCCCTGGGAGCTGACCTTGGTGCCTGTCCTCCACACCCTGCTGTGCCCACCAGCCTGAGTGCGTGAGACGCCTCACGCAGTGTAATGGAGGGAAAGCGGTGTAATGTTAGGACAGGGTAGATAAACAGCCCAACGTGAGAGGGAGCCCAGAAGCCTGTCTGCCTTCGCGTGGTGTTTATCGGGAGGGGGAGAGGGACCGATAAGTGTCACTAGGGCGACGGATCCTGGTATCTCTACGGAGAAATAGATGCAAACCTCCCACAATAAGCAAAAAATAAACTCCAATTATAGTAAAAGTAAAGAGCGACAAGTTAAAACTTAGAAGTTATTTAAAAAATCTCTTCTGAAGCCTATGAAAGAGAGAAGGATTTCTTAAACCGACCTTCAAAAGAAACAAATGGGCAAACGATAAGAATAAATAATTCAAAGAAGAAGCAATATCCACACAGAAGAAGTCTTGGTTTCTCTTGGTAAGGAGAATGCCACTGAAAACGATGGAACGCTTCACGTCCAGCGTGGCAACATTTAAAAGTCTGAAAATGCTAAGAGTTGGCAAAAACGTGGGTCACTAGAACTCTCTCACAGGTTGGAATGCCAGTCGGTGCAGGAAGGATAGAGAAAGTGTAGAAACCGACACAGCCGGATGCGTCAGAGCAGAAAACTGGCCCACGCCACAGCACGGCAACCCGCCGTGTACGAGGAGGTCGGTGCGAGCATCGGTACCGTCGCCACACCAAGGAGGTGGGGAAACAGACGTTCATCATCAGGGCAGGGCACAGGGAATGACTCAGCCACTCAACTAACAGGAATGCAGCAAGCACAGACATCAGCTTGAATAAGGCTTTAAAATACATTAGATTTGAAAAAGCAAGCTGCAGAAGCCTGTTGGATACAGCAGGGTTCCTGTTTGTATAATATTTACGTGCAAAAGCAACATCAGATATTGATCAGTGCATACAGTAAACCCACTGACTTAGAAGAGTGGATAGCATCTGCAGAAGGAGGAGGAATTGGATGGGCAAGAACAAGGGATCATTATAAATCTATCGTTGACATTTTACATGTTTAAATTTTAAAAATCCTGAAGCACATGTAGAAATCTGGTTGGTAAAAATAGGGGCAACCTATCCTATGTCCTTTTGTCAACTTTTAAAATATTTCACGTTTTACGAGGGAATAAATGACGAGGGAGTAAGGGAATAGATAATGAGAAATTCTTCAGCAATCATCTTTTTCATGGTCGTAACTCACGCTATACTGAAACTGGCTAAAAATCATTTTAATTCAGAAATCAAATTGTGCTCAGTATGCCTCTCTCAGGAATTCGTCTGCCCCATCAGCCAGCGGCACTCAGGATGTAACGCAGCCTCGAAATCCTAGTTCAGGGTCCGGCGAAGGCTACCAAGCAACCCGGGACTTAAAAACCAAAAGCGAAAAAGCAAAACCAGGCTCGCGGATGACACTCAGATGCATGCGACCATCGACCTGGTGAGAGACGCTTGCATCCTACCCGGCCTGAATGACAGAGTGACACAGCAAACAGGGGCTCTTTCGGTCCAGCGCGGGCAGCGCCCCCGTGCCCAGCCGGGGGAAGAAGGGCGGCGCGCGTCCTCAGCTCTAGAAAGCATTGTCTGACCCGGCTGGGGAGCGTCCAGAAGCAGGTAAGCAGCCGGAGGGTGCACCGTTTCCCGGATGAGAGTGCCCGATGTTTTCAGCGGTTGCCTAGAAGCGGAGCTCTTGATGCAGCCTTGGAAGGGCATAGAGGCTTCCAGGGCAAGGAAGGGCCCAGGGAGGCTGAATCACTCCGCCCTGCACCGTGCGCATGCGGGTGGGAGGCAGGACCTGAACGAGGAGGCGGGACGAAAGGGCGACCCCGCTGGAACGCTGACGTTCCACGCGCACGTTTCACCTGGCAGTCAAGTTTAACGGCACGGCATTCTGTTTGGAACCAAACGTAGTCCCAGTCTCATTGCTAGAGACATTTTAATTACTCCACAGCGCAGTGCTTTGATCAGGGAGTGTCCATCTCGGCGAGGCGAAGACCTGGTCTCCACCGCGAAGCGGCCCTGCGCCTGCCGCTGGGCGAGCCCACCCGAAGCCCTCCGGGTCTCCTCCTCTGTTGGGCGAGGGTGCAGGCAGGACTGCCCGCATGCCGCAGTGCGCGCGAGGATCTCAGACCGGCTCCAGGCGCCTAAGTGCTCCATAAACGCCTGGTTAAGTAACTACGCCCTGTTACAAAAACTGTAGGTTTAATAAAGTACTAAAAAAAAAGAAAAAAAAAACACCCATAGAGAAACAGCTACTAAAAACACACAGAAGCGATTTCCTGAAACATTCTGTCTCATTTGGACCAACTTGGCTTTCTCGACCGCAGGGAGCTGAGACAGGGACCCGGCGGACTCCGGCCCGTGCAGTACCGCTCCCGCGGGCGCACGGCCCACCGCGCCCGCCGGTCTCCGCGGAAGGACACCCGGAACGCTTCTCACGCCTGTCTGTGCACATTACAGATACCGCAGGGACAACTCAAAGGACAGAGGCCTCTGGAACGCACTCTGATACAAACCAAAAATGTTCCCTGCAGCTGTAACGCGTTCATCGCGGGCCCCCGTGCACCAGGGCGATGGGCTGCCCCTTCTGATGACGATGGAGCCACTTCCTTAAAAAAATAAAAAAAAATAAAAAAGCTGTACAGCTCTCACAGCTGCCACGTCCATCTAATTAGGTGTGTGTTGACGCTGAGTATTTATAGATCTTTAAAAAAAGTTTCAAAACATTAAAAAGTGGATGTGATTTTTGTTTCCACGGGAAGGAGTAAAGCGAGCCAAATGAGAAGGGGGGCAGAAGCCCGTCTGTAGGTGGGCGTGGTGATGAAAGCGCGATGCCTGGTGGGGGCCGCGGCACAGCCACGGGCGCTAGTCATAGTAATGATAATGATGGTAATAATACAAAACGAAGAACTAGAGCGAGGGTGACAGGTCAGCGCAGAGGACAGAGCTGGAGCTCTGTTGCCTGGAGAGGAGGGAAGCCATCACCAAGGTGACACGGGTCCTGCAGAGGCCCTGGGCCCCTCTGACGGTCCACACGACCGTCCAAAGACAAGTTAAGAGCTCCGTGGTCCTCGCACAGCCAGTGCAGCGAGATGACAGCCCCTCTGTCCCCAATAAACCGGGAAATGGCTTTTCTGGAGACGCAGGGGCAGACAAGTTCTATATTCAAGACCCGAGGCCTGGCTGAGAGCGAGGGAGGGGTCGTCTGGTGCCACAGCAAAAACAAAAGATTTTGATTAAAAATTTTTTTTAAAAAGGCCCTGGCTGGTGTAGCTCAGTGGATTGAGCTCAGGCTTCGAACTAAAGTGTCGCAGGTTCGATTCCCAGTCAGGGTACATGCCTGGGTTGCAGGCCACGGCCCCCAGCAACCGCACATTGATGTTTCTCTCTCTTCCTCTTCCTCCCTCCCTTCCCTCTCTAAAAAATAAAATCTTTAAAAAAAATTTTTAAAAGAAAAACGACATTGAGTAGCGAGACATCCACGTGAACCCTGCTCTCCCCGCCCAGCTCACAGACCCTGGCTCTGGGTTCACCCCTCCGCCGTGGAGGCTGTGGGGCTCCTCTGTGGGGAAGGGGACCAGCCGGAGAAAAGTGACAGAGGCCCTGATGCGCGGTGGTCCCCGCATCGAAATGTGAGCCGCTGAAGCACGCGGGACTTTCCATGGGCTTTGCTGGGTCTCAGGTTCAACATTAGCAGAGAGCCGAAACTTAGGCCCTCAAATAAAGTCTCAGACCATCTATCACAAGGGGCAGGGGGTGGGGAGACTCTTGAAGCAAACGTGAGGACGTTGTGAGTCAAAAGAATGCTTACGAAATAAAGATTCGCTCAAGAGTTCATAGAAATCTTGCATCCAATTATAAAAATATGCACAGCACACTTGAAAAAAAGAACATTCAAAGAACAAGAAAACACTCCTTGGAAATTAAATATCTCCTAGCAGAAATAAATAACTTGAATAGTGGAGCTGGAAAATGAAATCAAACCCTCCCAGAAGGTAGAACAAAAATATAAAGGGATGAAAAACAGGTAAGAAAAACGGGAGGACATTTTCAGGAGCTCGGGCCCTCCCGCTGACAGCGGTTTCGGGGAACGCATGATAAAAACAGTGTGGAAGGGAACCCTGAAGAAATCATACAGTAACATCTACTGGAACTGAGCCGCGAGAAGTTTTCCAACTGAAAGGCGACAGAGTTCCCAGCACGATTTTTCACAAGAACGCAGCTGAAGCACGTCATTCAGAGACGCGGAAATTCCGGGATGAAAAGGTGATGAGAGTTTTGGACAGAAAAACAGGCTACAGGCAAAGGATGGACGGACAGCCATCAGGACCTCGGGCGGCAAAGGGCCTAGAGACGGTGAAGGAAAGTCTTGTAAAATGTTGAGGAAATAGGACTTCACCTTGGAGTTTTATACCTAAACAAACTAGCAATCAAGGGAAAATATATATAGATATTTGTGTGCAGACACATATTCTAACCCTCTTTCCTATTCACAGGCCTCAGTTTTATTTGCAACAGCTAAAAATATTTACTTTCCTGTCTTCCTGCGAAGCTGGCAGTGGTCCTGGGCCACAGTTTGGCCAAGAGAAAATCTGCCACAAAAGTTTCCAGAAATATTCATAGTTTTCTGATAAAACAGATTTGGTTGGCTCTGCTCTTGCCTCTTCTGCCCTATTCCTTCCTGGAATGCAGATACAATGCCAAGAGGTACAGCAGCCATCATGTGACCAAGAGGCAGCAAGCGTAAAGGCAAAGGCCAACGTATAAGTATGGCAGACACAAACAAGAGCTTGCGTCCCTAGTAGCATCAGTGACCCACTTCACTGAGTACTTCACTACTGTGTGTTACATAAAGGTAAAGAAAAGAAAACTTTAAACAATGTCTGTAGTCAGGTTTTCTGTCACTTGCAGGTGAAAGAAAGCATTGTAGCAAGTTCTCAAAAACACGTTACCTCCCAGGCACCCTTCTTTGGGAAGTTACTAGGAAATGTGTGCCACAAAAACAAGGAGTGAACTAAGAAGGAGAAAGTTACGGTGCTCACAGAACAGGCGATACAACACAAGAAGGACGCAGGGGGAATTTCCAGCATCTTGGCAATACGGGTGGAGACAATGGCTATACTGTACACCTAAAAAGTAACTAGCTTCTATTGGAACAGGCGGATAACGCCAAGGAAAAAAAATAAACAATAGATAGATTACCTGGTGTGCCTGATAATGTTGAAAGGAATTTAATACGTCTCCCAGAAAATCTGGAAGTAAAGATTAGTATGAACACACACGCAAAAAGCAAAACATTTCAACACCAAAGCAATGACCAACTCCAGGAAAAATGAAAAGTCACAAGAGGGATGAAAGGGAATCACAGAATGCCGGCTGGCTCGACTGGGCGCAGTATTTGCACTCATGACGCGAAACTGAATATTGCCGATAAAAATGATGGCGGTGCTCTTCTGGGTAGTTGGAAAGAACAGAAGCCAGTGTGGTTGGGGTCCAGGGAGTGAGAATGATAAGAAAGGCAGTCAGAGAGAAAAACAGAGATTAGGTTATCCTGAGGTTCGGATTTTCTTTCCCGAGAGCCACAGGACGCCACTGGAGGGTTTTAAACAGGAAACCTGCATGATCCGACTCATGACTGAACGTGATGACTTTGGCCGTGGTGCTGGGAAGAATGCACTGCTTGGGGACAGGCAGGAAAGCCAGCAGACCAGCGGGGAGGCTGCCGAGCAGAGGATAAGGCGCTTCCACAAAAACAGATAAAAAGAAGGTGGGAATAGACTTTGGTGGCGTATGGAGGGAAAGGGATGGCTTGCCGGGTGTTAGTGTGAGGCGTCTGGAGAAGGCAGAGGGTGTTACCACTTTGCTGGAATGCTGGGGAAGGAATGGACTCCGGAGAGGAGGGTTTGGGATCCGTTAGGGCGAACATGCCCCTGAAGGCCACCAGGTGAGCAACTGTTTGGGGCTCAGGGTAACTGACACACACGGGAGACAAACCCCAGGACACACTCCGCCTTCAGCAAGCGGCACCTCCTCCTTCCCTCTTGCCAACACAAAGAAATGTTTCATCGTATGTTTGGATGTCAAACAACTTCAGTGCTAGGATTTGGGGCCCTGATTTAAGACTTGATATGGAGAACCCAGGATAAAAAGGAAATGAATCCTGGGGTATCACATGAAACCCATTCGAAATGTTTAGGTCGAACTGGCATTTTATTCTGAGTCCTATCTACGCTAAGGAAAAAGTCTCCCCGCCAAAGCTGCAGTCTCGACATAATAAAAGTCGCCCCTCTATAAAATATTTTCCCATTATTAGCTTGATTTAGTGAGCATTTTCCACTTAAAAAAATTGTCCATGCCCAATGGAATTCCGTTTATGCGTACAGAGCATGTGCAGAGTTAAAGGGCCACCTCAGCCACACTTTGAGATTCTGTTTCAGTTTTGCAAAAAGGGATTTCTCAGGAAACATTCAAAAGGACCGATTTGTACAAAAGGCTTTCAAAACCCTCGAGAGCGCTCTCATTTTCGCTTGCAGGTCAGAGTTCCTGAACCACACAGCCAGCAGCGCGCTCCTTCTTGGCCTCCTCGTTGCTTCTTCGTAGCTCGGGGCAGCGCTTGGATTTCATCATGGGTTCCCAAATTGGCCTGACTGGCCGTGTGCATTTTAACGAGAGCTGGGTCTCAGCCACGTTACAGTAGATGCGGTACGGGAGGGGCACAGCGGTGGCAACTGCAGGATAAAGCGTGCCGTACCGTGGTAAAGGGTCACGGTTGCGACCAGTTGTTGAAAAAGAAAAAGAAAGAAAGAAAGAAAAAAAAAAAAAGCCTGGGTGTAGAACCCTGAAAACGCGGGGCTGGAGGTCACGGCCGGCCGTGCATTGGTGGGCCGACAGCGCCC
Source organism: Phyllostomus hastatus (assembly GCF_019186645.2). Taxonomy (NCBI): domain Eukaryota; kingdom Metazoa; phylum Chordata; class Mammalia; order Chiroptera; family Phyllostomidae; genus Phyllostomus; species Phyllostomus hastatus. The sequence continues at coordinate 31,659,482 of NW_025334004.1, forward strand.
CTAGCGGCAGAGAGGCGGCGGCGAGGACTGAGGGGAGCATCCGAGTTGTTAAAAAGACACCTGCTGGGTGAGCCCTCATTATGCAAAAAGAAAGGATCCACAGGTGCCCGGCTTCAAGGGGCGAGAACGCGGGGAAATCTAGACCTGGCCAACAGCTCGCATAGCCACACACTTTCACTCCCAAATGGGTCGTCGCTTGGCCCGAGGTGGATTTAAGCGGTTTGTTCAAGGCTGAGCAACCGGGGAAGAAGTGGCGGGAGGCGGGAACACTCTGCCCAGGTCTGGCCCCCACTGACAGCCGGCGACCAACCCGGAACTGACACAAGGGGGGAAGAAAACTGAAGGACACAAGTGTCGATTTTTAAAAATGGGGACTGCTGTGGGGCGCAGCAGGCACACCTGCGAGAAGGGGGCGACTCACCTGCGTGTTTGTCGCGCGTCCCCCAAGTGCGCCCGTGGGGAGCAGGGGCGGGAAGGGAACTTTGGGGGGGTCCACCCAGAGCCTGGGTTGGAGGTGTCACTAAGGAACTGGGTAAGATGACTCGATGTGCCTCATCCTTGGCGACACGTGTAATGTCAAGATTTAGACACCTTGGCAAATGACACCCGAGAGTTAGGGGACAGGGCGGTGGGGCGAGGCCGCAGGGCTACACGGTGGCGGCTTCCCGGCCCCGAGCCGAGTGCTCCCTCCTCACCCCGGGAACTGGCACCTGGTGGTGGTGGCGGTGGCGGTGGAAGGGAGACAGGGACTGTCCTCCCAGGGCCCAAGCCCGAGCCCGAGGGCTCAGCTGATGCGCCCCAGTGTGCGCTTTGCTGGGCAGCCCCGCCCACCCGGCGTTCCCCCAGGGCTGCGCGAGGTGCCACACTGGGTGAGTCCGCAGCCAGCGGACGACCCCAGGCGGCGGGCGGGAGAGGAGAGCAGGGGACCGGCAAGGAGCCGCCTGGGCTCTTGGACTTACCTCGGGCGGCGCCGGGCGCCAGCAGGGCCCCAGCCAGGGCGAGCAAGAGGGCGCGGGCGGGGGGCGCGGGCGGAGGGCGCGCTGCCATGGTCGCCGGGCTTCGGTGCAGCAGCTCTGGGGGTCCCGCGGCTAGCGCGCACCATTCCACGCGGACGGCGAGCGGGGGCTGGGAGTCGCGACCCGAGGGATTTCCTGCTGCGGGGAGTCAGCTCCGAACCCCTCGCGCAGCGCCCGCGCCGCCGACGAGCTGGTCTAGGCTTTCATTAAAAAAAAAAAAAAAAAAAAGTTTTCCCCCCGTGTGTGCGCGCGCGCGCTGCTCTGGCACGAGCCAGCCTTGACCGTTGCAGTAAATGAGCAAGCTGTCCGAGTTGGCGTGGGGGCGAGGAAGATCGCCAGTGAGAGAGGGCAAGCCTGTGAAAGGGATCCGCGGCCAACGGTCACCGTCTCATCACCACGGAACAAATTATGGTCTCCCCCGCCCCCCGGCGGCGTCCCGCGGGTCCTAGAGACCGCTCAGGGTCCCAGCCAGGGTCCCGCCCAGATCCGGCGCTCGCCCACCCCCGGGGCGGCTCGGCGCAGGGCGCCTCCCCGGCCGCGCGCCCCGGCGGCACAGACGTGGCCCGGAGAGCACACTTCCCCGCCCCGGGATGATGTGGCCGCGGGGCCCCGGGCGCCCGGCTGCCAAGAGCACTCGCGGCTGCACGGTCCAGCTTTTCCAGCCTGAGCTGGAAATGCTGACTCGGCTGCTCGCTCCCCGGCGTGCTGAGAACTCGCGGAACGCGGGTGGCAGTTCTGAAAGGCGGTCCCCAGCCAGGCGGGCGGCCCGGGCCATCCCCTAAGCCCCCGAGTGGACGTCTGGTGCCTGAGAAATAAACTTGGACTTGCAGCCACGCGGCGTCTGGGCATAAAGCTTTTGATGTATACCGCTTTAGATTTTACGTGGATACATTGACTCACGTTTCTTGTCCATGGCGTGGACCCAGAAAAGAGTGTATGGAGATGTTTCCCAAACTTTTCTGTTGATGAGAATTATCTGGGTTTGTCTCTTAAAAACACAGGTCCTGGGCACACCCCCTCGCCTCTGGAATGAGACTCCCCCAGGGAGCATGTCGGGAACCACCAGTGAGGTGAGCGGTGGGCTTTGCCTCCAAGCCCTCATTCCAGTGACCTCCACCTCTTTCTCCTGAGAGCCTGGCTCGGCTTCTTAGAACCCCGAGGGTTAAGGAGCTAACCCCGCCACCCCTGTGCACATTATTTAACTCAGAAGCTCCTAAGGGGAGCCGCGCCTGAGTGGTGCTCCAAGACCCAAGGGGTTCTACTGTGGAGCCAGGAAGGAGGCCCACCCATACAAAGCTGTCCCGTGGCCCCCCACTCTTCCTGACCCACGCCCCCATTCTCAGAGGCGGGCGGCCAACGTGGGAGGAAGTTCTGTCTTTTACCATCTCTTCCTCCTGGAATGTAACTGTCCTCACCACCTCCCGCCGCCCCTCGATTCGCCTGTGTTCCCAAGAACCAGGTCAAACCCCTCCAACCCCTCGACAAAGTGCAGGCCTTAAAAAGCCAGTCTCGCCCAAGGGTCCCCTTCCCAGGGCCAGGGAATCTCAGCACTTCTCCTGGAAGCGAGGCCTGGGTCCGAGCCCCGGTTCACACCCAGCCTTGCTCTCGCTTGGCCTGCAGGCCCCGCATAGCCCTTCCTTTGTTCCCGCACATGCTAGGCCAGCACTGGCCACACTGTGTGCCAGCGGCCTGGGAAAGCAGACCCATGAGAAGCGCCTCTCGCCTTCCAACGCTTTTCTGTCTGAGGGACAAACCGAGAAATTGTGACTTTTGTAAACAGTCTGAGCCGGTTACTCAACCTCTTTAGTGACCGTTTGATGGTTAACTAGGACAGCATCTATCACGTTCCTCGTGGAATCAGAGGACTGTGCTGCAATGTATCCCGCACAGCGGTTCCTTTAAAACCCCGCATGGACGAGGAGGAGACCGCAGGGCCCAGCGCTGAGCGGCTTCCCCGCGGTCTCGGGGCTAAGGGGCAGGTAGGTGGGCACCCGCCCCAGATCTGTCTGAAGACACAGTCTGTGTCTTCAACCCTGACTTCAGGGTCCACATTCATCACGGGCAGGCAAAACCCCGACCCCCCGGGTGATAGTGAGGGTCCGAGACCAACCGCACGGTGTGGGTTAAGAATCCAAACCCCTGGGGGTGCTCTGGAGATCCTTGGGGAGGTCTGGGAGGGGAGTTTCAGAAATCACTCAGGTGGTTCGATCCCGGTGTCCCCCCGAGCTTTCGGAAACGCTGCGCAGGAGAATCACGCGTTGTTCCCTTCGAGGTCAATGGGACGGACTTGTTTTCGGGGGGGAGGGGGGGAGGGGGTGGGTCCAGCGGCCGGCCTCCTGAGTCATCCCCACTGGTTGCGTCCTGTATAACGGCCCTGATGTGTGCTAGGCGCTGGGCCGAGGCTTTATACATGCTCTCTGCTAATAAGCCATCTCTTTTCATTCTTTAATGCTTGGCTGTGACTCTTGGCTGTAGACGTCCAATTAACAAAAAAAAAAAAAGAAAAACAAACAAACAAACACCTGGCGCAAAGTTCTCTCCGGAAGCCTAAGTGTGTCCCAAGCCTGTCCGGGCTGCTTTGGTGGAACCAAACAGACAGCCAGCGCAGGGGAGGGGGGACGGGGGGTTTCGGGGGGGGGGGGTGGAGAAAGTCCGAGCCCCCAGCCTCGGCTGCTCAGGCTTCTCACCCGCTGTCGTTCTGAAGCAAGGAGCCCGGGCGGACGCGCTGCTCTGGAAGACTTCAGGCTCATCGGCGACAGCCAGCTGGGCAGAGGGCGACTCTGGTCCTGCAGATGGCTGGGCCGGCCTCTGGACGGGACCCGACCTCCACATTCCCAGGAAGCGGAGGCCGGCCCGGCATTCAATCCCGGATTGTTAGGTAATGGTCTGGGGTCAGAGGCCAGGCTCTGCTCATTACAGTCGCAGATAGATGGCTTGTTGTCCCTTCCTTTCCAGAAGAATTGACCTTTGCAGGGCCGTTTCCTGTGGGCTATTTTGGAGTACCGGCCTGGGTGCTCACGATGAACAGGGCACTTATTTCTTACCCAAGTCACACGGAGCTCAGTCGGCTTTGAGGACAAGCCAATGAAACACGGAGGCGGGTCTCGCGGGAGCCGGGGTGTGACCGGCAGCCGCGCCCGACTTCTGGGGAACCGAAGGGTCAGCGCCCTTGCAGTCCAACCTATTTTTTTTAACTTTTTAAAAAAGATTTTATTTATTTATTTTTAGAGAGGGAAGGGAGGGAGAGAGAGAGACATCAATGTGCGGTTGCTGGGGGCCGTGGCGTGCAACCCAGGCATGTACCCTGACTGGGAATCGAACCTGCGACACTTTGGTTCGTGGCCCGCGCTCAATCCACCGAGCTACGCCAGCCAGGGCCGCAGTCCAACCTATTGACGGAGCATCCGACACGGGCTCACGGAGCCCCTTTCACGGCCCCAGCCCAGCGCCCCTGCTCGCTGCAGGACAGACACACAGTCGCCCTCGATTAGGGGTCTCGAGAATCTTTTTAGCTCCTTCCCTCAGGGAGATTGCAACTCATGGCCCTCTCGGCCTGCAGTGACACCCAGTGCATTCTTCTTCCCATGGGTCTTCTCACCTCAGCCACCCACGGCGCACCTCCTCAGAACCTGCTCCCCAAAGCCAGCGCCCCCTGGGCTCCAACAGATCCACCGCTGCACAGGACCAGTACTCAGGAGCCGTTCAAACACAATTAGAAAGAACGGTCTTGGGGCATCAGGGTCTCAGGGGGTGCTCCCCCAGCTGCATGTACACTCACCTGAGTCACCCCTGCCTTCGCACTTCCCCTCCTGTGCGCCGGCTGTGTCTGGCTCCCTGACCAGTCGCCCCGTTGCCCTCTCTGTAGGTACACGGCTTCCAGGTGGCGCCACAGTGTCGCCCTGCGCCTTGGCTGAGTTCCTCCTCGGAAGGATGCCCGAGCGAACGAGTGAACTGGCAGCGCCGGGTGCTTTCCCCGAGCCTGGGGACAGCCGGGCCTCCCAAAGCGGGCTCTGGGGCTGCGGGGTTTCCCGAGCTTCTCCGGGCCCGTCCGGGGCGCGGGGAGCAGGAGCCAGCCGCCTGACCTAAGCTGCCGCTTCGGATCTCGCGAGACAAACTGCTCCGGCCGCCGCGGAGCCCGCGCTGTGCCGGCGTATCACTGCGCTCGCTGAGTCTCGAACCCGCCGGAGAAAACGTGGGACTCAAGGCCCGTCTTGCTCTGGGGCCGGGAGACCCTCCGCAGGAAGCAGAGAGGCTCCCGCCTGTCCAGGCCGGCCCCTCGCTGGCAGGCCAAGGGGAGCTGGGGCTGACCGGCTCTGGAGCTGGGCCACGGCCCTGGGTCTCGGGTCGCTCGGCTTCCTCCCGGGGCGAGAGGCCGCCCCATTTCACAGTGACCCCGGGGGAGGCCCTCCGAGATGCACGCACCGCTGTGAAACTGCTTCTTCACCTCGCCCCTCGGGCGGCGAACGGGGCCATCTGCCTCCAGTGCTGTGCCCTTGACGTTGGAGAGGACTGGACACTGGCCCCTCTTCGTGCCTTGGAGTCCAAGTTCCCGTTTCCCTTTACCGTTTTAGGCAAATCAACCCCAATATCTTTAACTTGCCTCTAGGGTCCTATTCTCACTCTCTTTAATCATGCTTTTTGCTCTCTGTTGGATCCTCTCCAGTTTCTTGATTTCTCTTAAACCGTGGAGGCCAAATGGGGCCGCGGGGCTGCAAGGGGGTCTGCCCGTGGCCAGGGGAAGCGGGGGGCTGCTCATCGGGTGGGTCCCCGTGCCGGAGACTCTGACCTCCTCCTCCTCAGAGGGCCAGGCTGGTCCCTGCTTTTGGGGGAAGGACCGACTGGGGCGGGGGCTGCTGGGAGGCCGGCTGGCACGGCAGGGTGTGTGTGGCTCTCTGCCCCTGTCCCCACGGCCAGGCAGCCCTTCCCCTTCCCCGGCACTATTTCCGCCCACTTCCTGGGCTTCCGTCGTCCAGGCCACTTTGATTTCTCGGTTCTGCACCCCGGGGGGCGCTTCCAGGGGTAGCTCCTTCCTCCCATTAGGTCCCTGGTGGGCTCAGGCAGAAAAGCCTTCTCCAGATTCCTGGGGCCTGGCGCCACGCACCGCACTCGGCTCTGGGATCTGATGTGGCTTTCACGTCGTACGGTCACCGAGTGCCGGGCGTTTGTCCTCGTCTCCCCGTCCTGACCCAGCAGCAGCCGCCCCCCCGCACACACACCTTAAACCTGCCAGCGCCCGCCAGTGGGGGACACACAGCACCGCCTCCTCGGGCACCCCTGTCCCCCTGATACTTGGAAGCAATCCTCACCAGGGACTTGTTCAGCGTCCTCTGTCCTAGACTGGGCTTACAAATGCAGAGAAGACGTGGACCGAACATTCCCAGAGCCCCTTCTGTGTCCCGTGCGGGGGTGGGGGACACAGGCACCGGCGCCTGTTCTCATGAGCCCCTAGTCTGGTGATGCTGAGAACACCTAAACTCACGTCAGTGGCCAGCCTCTGGCTTGCGTCTGCCGGGCCCCAGGCCGCCGGGAGCCCCTCACCCCTCACCCCTCGCCCCTCACCCCATCCTGGCGCCTGCCCTTCTGTTGCAGGGGAAGGGAGGCTCCGCAGAGCGACTCGCCCACGAGAGCAAGGCTGGAAGGAGGTCCGGCTGGGCCCGGAGGCTGGTCCGTCTGACCCCGAGGACCCTCCGCCGCACTTGCTTCCCGAGGATGCGTGCCCCAAACGTGAGTCACGTCTGGTCCCTTCCTCTCCCTCCCCCGCCCCCGTGCCCTCTCCTGAGTCATCACGTCCTGTCGCCCCACCTCGGACTGCGTCCTTCCCCGACCCAGGCCCCGGGCAGGGCAGCGGGGGGCCTCTCTCCAGGACGGGGGCCGCTCCCGGGGCTCCCGGGGCTGTCCTGGCAGCTGCTGCTCATTCGGGGGCACTTTTATTTACTTATTTATTTTTAACTATTTTTATTGATTATGCTATTACAGTTTCCCCAATTTCGCCCCCCCTGTAGCCCCTCTCCACCCTGCCCCCACAACCCTCCAGCATTCCCCGCCCCCCTTAGTTCATGTCCGTGGGTTGTACATGTAAGTTCTTTGAGTCCTCTGTTTCCTGTACCATTTTTTTTTATCTCTCCCCGTCTAGTTTATGCCTGCCAATTATGCCGCTTCTTCCCTGTACCGTTTCCCCCTTATTCCTCCCTCCCTCCCCCTGCCCGCTGACTCCCTCTGTGTTCTGGTGGTCTGCTCAGTGTTCGTTCTCATTGCTTTTCTTTTCTTTTACATTCATTTGTTAATACTTGTGAGTGTGTTGTCATTTTATTGTTCGTATTTTTAATCTTCTTTTCCTTAGATAAATCCCTTTAACACTTCATATCATGAGGGCCTGCTTTAACTTGACCTTATCTGGGAAGCACTTTATCTGCCCTTCCATTCTGAATGTTAGCTCTGCTGGATAGAGTGATCTTGGATGTAGGTCCTTGCCTTTCATGACTTGGGATACTTCTTTCCAGCCCCTTCTGGCCTGCAAGGTCTCTTTTGAGAAATCAGCTGACAGTCTGATGGGAACTTCTTTGTAGGTAACTGTCTTCTTTCCTTTTGCCACTTTTAAGGTTCTCTCCTTATCTTTCATCTTGGATAATGTAATTACTATGTACCTTGGTGTGTGCTTCCTTGGGTCCAGCTTCTTTGGGGCTCTCTGGGCTTCCTGGACTTCCTGGAAGTCTATTTCCTTTGCCAGATTGGGGAAGTTTTCCTTTATTATTTGTTCAAATAAGTTTTCAATTTCTTGCTCTTGTTCTTCCCCTTCTGGCACCTCCGGGGCACTTTCCAGTGAAAACCGGACAGAAGTCCCCAGCCCCTCCTTGCCTTCGGGAAGGTAGCGCATGTCTCTCACCGGACATTTCCTTTACGGCTGGTGGGTCCCTCTGCGTTTGAGACTTCTAACTCCTGTTTGGGGTTTGACCACAAGCCGTGCTCCGGCCTCTTCTCTCGCCCGCCCCCAGCCCACCCCCACCCCCACCCCCACCCCCCTCCTGTAGCCCCACGGGACACTCCACAGTTGAATGTGTTTATCACTCCGTGGCTTTCCACACGTGGCTTTCCACACGTGGCTTTCCCCACTGGCGGACACGCTTCTCCCCCGCCCCCCACCCACTGACCATCCTCCCTGGCCCCGTCCGTCTGGGCTGTCTTCCCTCCGTCCTCTGCCGACCTGCTCAGCTCGTGTGGCCTGGCGTCAGGGTGTCACTCTGCACCGCAGTGGCAGCTGTGCGAGCCCGCACGGGCCCACCGCCTCGACTCCCCCGCCCCCCTGCCCTGGCGCGTCTGACGGGCCCAGGCCCCCCCCGCAGCCTGGCAAGAAGAGGAAGGGACGGCAATTTCTGGGTGACCCGATAAGTGAGCCGCTGTGTGGCCGCGTGCTGCCCGTGGCTCCCCTCTGTGCGGCTTCCCGGGGCGGGGGCCGGGGCCTGTGACCCCAGTGGTCCCGGGGGGGGGCTCGTCACCCCCAAGGTCCGAGAAGGGGAGCATGTCCTGTCTCCCCCAAACTCCCTCCCAGCCCCCTCCCCGACTTGCCCAGCCGGGGCCCGTCGCTGCCGAGTCAGAGCTGAGCGCCGCGGCGCTGGCACCTGACCTGCGCCCGGACTTGCTCGAGTTTCTGAACTCCTCGGGTTTTAACTAAGCCGTCACTTCTGCTGTTATTTCTGAATGCAACAAAAACAAAATAGAACTGTCTGAAAGCTCCAGACGGCCTCAAACCGCGTTTTGCTCTGGTGATCAGACAATGGGCGAGGGCTGTGGTCTCCTGGGGAGGCTGCCGGCCGTGGAACAAGTGAACAGGGCGTGAGTCGGATGCTCTGAAAGCAGAGGTGTGTGTCGGTGATAATAGCGCAGACACACGGGGCAGCCTCGGTCACCGAACCAGACGCGTGGGTTTTAGAAAGTACAATCTCCTGTATGGAGCAGCCCCTTGCCCCCGGCCCGGCGCCGAGAAGCCTTACACACTGGCCTCGGGAGATGGAAGTCCTGCCCGCGCCGCCCCCCGGCAGGAAGCTGCGGTCTCTCCTGGGGGCACACGCAGACACTCGCGCGGGCCGTGCGGACAGAGGACCCACCGGGGCGCACAAGCAGCGTGTCGTGCAGGAGGAGCCCGTGCAGCCCGGTCCCGCCGGCACGGAGCCGGCGGCAGCGCCGAGGCCGTGCGGGAGTGAGTGAGGTGACCCCGGGGGCCATGTCCAAGGGCATTGCTCTGGGACACCAGGAGCATTACATCACCCAAAAGTAGGCTTTCGCTGTTCAGAGCCGGTCACTTCCCCCCGTGTCCACGGGGGCAGGCAAGGCCCCTGCCCGTTCCTCCCCGAGAGGAGCGCTGTCCCCACACCTGTGCGGGGCTTCCCGGCGGCCACTGGGCTTCTGTCTGCCAGCCGGGTTTGGGCGTCCCGCACCCACACCCTCTGTCCTGCAGGTGGCCATAAAGGGCCCGCTGTCCGCAACGGGACCCCGGAGCGTCCGGGGACACCCCCTCACGCACCTCCTGGAATGGCCCCGTGGGCCGTGACAGAACAGGAACCGGAGGGCTGCACGGGAAGGAAATCTGTCCAGAGCTGAACCCCACTTCCTCCTTCGGCTTAGATTGGTGGCAACTGACCTATTTGACAGCTCTTTCATTGACCTACTTTTGAATTCTATTTTGGAAAGCGACACAAAGCCTCTTGTGTCCCTGCAAAGAGGAAAGGAGGGATGCCCATGCACAGGCACACGGACACCCCGGGAACCAAGGCCGTGTGAGCTTCCAGAATGGGGGGAGGGGCCTTTGTTCTCTGTCACACAACAAACAAACAACCCCCCCAAAAAAACAACACACACAAGCTTGTCAGAAAGTTCTTGAAAGTGTCAACAGTCCTTTCAGAAGTAAGAGATAACTGTGTTTATTTATTAGGTGTTTATTTTCCGGTGAAACACCTCCAGGCCCCCGTCAGTGCTGTGGGTGGAAAGTCTAACCCGATTCACAGAAGCGGCAGACGGGGGAGTCGTGGCAGGTTTAGAGGCAAACGTCCCTCTGAAACCCTCCCCTGCGTATCTGAATCGTGACCTGACGGTAAGCTGGTGGGATAAAAGGTCCTTATCTTTTTTATGAGGATTGTACTCTGGATGGCAGCTGACTGGATGTCCAGTTCCCAGATGATGCTCTGATGCATTATATATATTTTTAAAGATTTTATTTATTCATTTTTAGAGAGGGAAGGAAGGGAGAAAGAGAGAGAGAAACATCAGTGTGCGGTTGCTGGGGGCCGTGGCCTGCAACCCAGGCACGTGCCCTGACTGGGAATCGAACCTACGATGCAGCCCGCACTCAATCTACTGAGCTACACCAGCCAGGGGCCTGATGCATTATAGTCATCGAGCACTTTTACGGTCCACACACCTCACATACATGATTTACAGACTCCCCTGTTACCTGGCGAGGTGTTCGAGGTCTGTCTGGGAAAAGTCCAGCCATTGTTAATACAACGAGACTGGTTTGTGTGACAGCGATGGAACCTGGCAGCCAAGGGGACTGGACTGGAAGGCACGTGTGAACAAGGACGACTCCACTATACTAGTCAGTAGGGGTGGGAGATGCCATTGAGTGGGCACATGTACTGTGTGGCCGTCACATTCAAAATGACTGAGTGAATGGAGCATGAATATTCTTCAAATTTTGCATTCCTCCACAGGAACTATTCCTTCTGAATCTATGGTTCAGAAGGCTGCGGCTATAGGCAAATGGTGATGGGCAGCTTCATCACGACAATGTGCCCACTCGTGCATCATATCCCATGCGGAGATTTTTGGTGAAACATCGAATCACCCAGGTGACTCAGTCCCCCTAGGGCCCAGATGTGGTGCCCTGTGACTCCTGGGTTTTCCCAGAACTAAAATCACCTCTGACAGGGAGGAGATTGCAGACCATCAATGAGATTCAGGAAAATACAGTGGGACAGCTGATGGAGAACTGGGTGAACTGGGTGGGGTCCCAAGGTGCCCCCCTTGCAGGGGACTGAGGCGTCAGTGTCCTGTGTGCAGTGTTTCTTGTATCTTCCAGATCGCTGTTGGGATAAATGACACGGACTTTAAAATTTAAACTTGGACTTGGAGGTCTGTCCCTGGGGGTTGTCTCTCTGCCTTTTTGGCTGCTTCCCCCCGCCTCCGACATGGGCCCGACGCCCTGGCAGAGACGTGCAGGGGCGCTCTTGCAAATCCTCGAGACTCTTGCAGTTTCTAACCCTTCCTCCTCTGAACTTAGCGACGCCTCACCGAGGCCGTTCCTGCTGAGACAGAGGATTTGCCGTTGAGAATGTTGCTATTTTTAATAACTTTCTTTTCCCTTTCAGCAGCAGTTCTGGCCACCTTCATCTTAGAATTGATTTTTTTTTTGGAAGATTGGCCAAGTCGCATTAGAGAAGGACCCATCCCTCCTCGCCCCAGACGGGCTGACTCGGCTCCTCGGGGGCCAGCGGCGGGGTCTGGGGTCTGCCCAGGGGCCCGAGCCTGTGTCCCCGCGTTTGTCCAGGACCCCGGCAGGAAGGTTGGCAGAGAACAGCATCCTGCTCTTCGAAGTCATGGCCACATCTGGCCACACCCACCTGCCGCTGAGCTTCCGCGGAGCGCACCGGAGGCCCACGCTGAGAGCCGTGGGGGCAGTCACCCCCACAAAGGACACTATATGTCACAAGGTCATTCAAGTGGCCCTGGAAGAAGTGCAACACGATGGAACCAGGAGGGTCCCACAGGTTTGAAATGAATGTTCCCCCCGCAGTGACCGTGGTTGCTGAACACTGGCCTTTTGGGAGGCGGGTCTTCGCTACCAGGGCGCTGATGGCTCTGGGCATGGCCAGCTGACCGCTCCACCGGTCACCCCCAGGCTCAAAGGTCCAGAAGTCTCCACTTGCACTTTCACCTCCAAGGTCTGGCTCGGGGGAGCCGATAGGGCGGCTTCCAGAATGCCTTACTGAGAACAACTCTCAGGCCGCAGGGGCGTTGAGGAGAGAGGGCAGCTGCTGGTCGCGGGATGACCTTGGGTGCCCAAGGGGAGGAGACTTCAGTCCTCGCTGCTGTGCTCGGGGGGGCCCCCTGTGCTCGCTGTCTTTGGGAGAGGGGTCCGCTCTCTCTGGTCTCTCTCCTCCTGACAGGGGAGCTGAGCCTGGCCCGCCGGCCAGACGGGTTCCCAGCTTTCTCAGGGGCTCCACCAGCGCCTGTGCAGGAGGGCCCCCATTACACACCCCGCCCACCCAAATCATCAGCCTGTAGTGTTGCCACGGATTTCCCGGCAGGAATAGTTCTTCACACGGGCCACTTCTGTGGGTGCATAATAATGGTTCTTCAAATGGAGACAGTATCACTTTTCGCAAACACCGCTCTCCTGCCGGACATTGCGCTTATTAACACTTTTCCTCTTACAAAGAACACTGTCATTACATTTTGTACACAAAGCCCTCTTGGAGTGTTAGAAGAGTATCTTAGAATAGAATCCCAGAGGAAAAATTCTTAGTTCAAAAGAAATGTACATTTTAAAATTTATGCATTTCTAAGTTGATTTCAAAAGAGTTGTGTCCACTTACTGTCTAGCCCACAATTTAAAAATAACTTAAAAAACTTAAGAGGTAACAGTGATTATTTATGTCTTAAAATAACAAAAGTTGTCATTTTTATCTAATTAAAAATGTAGAAAATTTGGAAAATGTAGAATAACAAAACAGGAAGAAAATAAAAATTATAAATGAGGTCCCTATTTAGGAGACCTTATATATGTATACACCATGAGTGTCATACAAAGTATAAATATCACACATATACAGATAATATGTCACATTAAGATTACATGTATATAAATTATGACACGTCTATTATACATGCATGTTCATGTATAAATGTATATTTCATAGAGATATATATTTCTCTTTCTACATACATATAATAAACATGTTCTATCTACCATGAGTGTTTGTGTGGGGAGAAAGGACAATAACGCAAATGCGTCAGAACGTGAACCGCTGGTGAGCCTGGGTGACGGCACGTGAGGATTCTTCGTGCCGCTCTGGCAGCTGACCTCTAAAGGGTGTGTGTTTTCAGCATGAAAGGTTAACAGACTCTGAGTAACAATGCACTTCCTGTGCATAACACACCGCTTCCTGCCAGGGTCGGGGCGCTACCACGGAGCTTTCCTAGCGGCGGCCTTCATACCGCCGCAGCCCCCGGCGCTACGCTGCCACGGCTTCGGTGTCTTCATCCCGGTGCAAACAGCTTCCTCCCCGTGCGACGTTTAAGATGTTCCCTGTGTTTCCCTACTCACAGCGTCTCAGTCGGGGTCCCTGGACCCAAGTCCTCGAGCGCATCTTGAGAAGCGGTCTCACCGGGAAGGGCTGCTCTGCCGTTTCCTCGGAATGCAGACCTGCTGGCCTGTTGTCAGAAATGGAGCCAGACTGGGAGCAGCTCAGGTGGGAGGGGGCTGCTGGAGGTCCCCCGGGGGGGGGGGGGACGGTCTCGGGACCCCTGCCCCAGGACGCGCCGCCTAGCCCCCAGTGTGGGTCTCCCTTCTGCAGCCTTGCCCCACCCGCCGCTCGCCCTCGGCAGCCTGCCGGCTCCTTTGCAGAGCTCTGAGCTCTGACCCCTGCGCTTGCGCTCCCAGGAGCCCTGGTTCCCGGTGGCGTCCCCTCTGGCCCCGCACCCCAGGCTCCGTCAGTGGAGCGGCCTCCACGGTAAGGGCAGGTGGGAGTGGTCGGTGGGGTGGGCAGGTGAAGGGGGGACAGCTGTCTCAGAACCGGGCAGGGACAGGGAGGCGTCAACCCACACCTGGAAGTCACACTGTTCCCTGTGCACTCAGTACCTTTCCTCCCGGTCTTAGGAAACAAGGAAAAACAGGCAGGTTTAGCTGCTCCGTTACTGTAACTGCCTGTCCTAAACCAGCGGCGTGTACGTGCTGACCGGTCACCTTCCCTTGGCAATGGCTCGCTCGTGTCCTCGGACGGGTCTCTCACCGGAGCGTTCATCTCCACTGACCTCCAGGTGCCTCGCTGAAGGGCGTCACCCTCTGCCACGGAGCTGCAGGCAGCTGTCCCACATGGTTCTCGGCCTCTTCGTTTTCTTCACCGTGGCCGACGCTCCTCGGCTGTGTCTGCTCAGAGCCACCGCTGTGTTCCCGCCACAGCTCACCCTCCGCAGACGGGCCCTCCTGAGAGGTTTCGCCTTCCACGTGCTCACGTGAATGTTAAATACACGGCGGGCCTCACGGAACCGAGACGTGGTCCGCCACCGCCGATTCCTTTGCTCCCCGAGAAACGGCTTCCGGCACGAGGACCCTCGGAGGAGGTCACCCGCGGCGTGGGCTCATTTCTGCAGAAGTCGGCAGCGGTGAGGAGATTTATGGTGTCCGCCCCGCTGACATCAGCGGGCAGGCCAGCTGGCTGCCTCCCAGGCCGTGATAAAAGGCATCATTCGCAGGGGACGTGGGCGGCGGGCGAGATGTCTTTTCCCTGACCTCGGTGACAGCTGCCGCTGCGCCTCGGGCGTGACAGCAAAGTGCAGACACTTAGCGAGGGCAGAGCCCTGGGACAGCCACCAGCAGGACACTGCCCTCCGTCTTTCACTCTTGCTGGTGGCTTCACGGAAAAGATTTGAATGCCTAATTCTTCCTCGGCTGCAATGCAGCGCATAAAACATCCTTCTCTTCCCTTTGCAGCTTTGATAAGCATCGCCCAGCACTTCTGAAGATGCTGGAGGCGCTCAAAGTCTCCCCCTCCCCCTCCCCCTCGGAGTCTCTGATGCGCTGGGATGAGACACAACGGCCCAGGCCTGAAGTCACGTTTCCGTTTCCCTGCCGCCACCTGGCAGGTACGAGCAGCATCCAGAACGTGGGCGTCAAAACCTTCTCTGAGCAGCAAGAAAAAAAAAAATGGAAGGATTTCCAAGCCTCCCCCCTCCAGGGTTCCCCCCCGCCCCCGACCAGACAACAGCTTCAGACAGTCTCCTGGGGTCTGGGGATCAGAGCCGAGGCAGCCGACAGGAACTGAGAAAACCCTCTGTCCCAGGGAGGCTTGCCAACACTGCTGCCTGGTTCCATGTGCAGAAAACATTTGCGTGGAGGGCCCCGACTCCCAGCCCGGCAGCCAGACTGTGAGCAGAACGTGGGGGGTGGGGGGTGGGGGTGGGGGGCGAGGAATCTCCTGACGGCCCGTCGGCCTGGGACAGACAGGGAAGGCTGTCCGGCTTCCCTGCGCGTTTGTTTCATCCTGGGGCGGGCGGGTGGGCTCAGGCGGGCGGGCTCAGCTCCGTGACAGCCGGCTTCCAAGGGGTTTCTATTGCTCGCCGTGCGTGGTAATTAGCCGTGCATGGTAATTAGCAAGTATCGACGGGATCGCAGACCCAGGGAGCCCCGCAATGGACCGCCGTCCGCCGACGGACCCCCGCAAGCGAGCCTCCTCGCAGAGCGCGTCCCCTGCTTGCAGCACGCACGCCAGCCCGCTCGCACAAATGCGCCGTGCACCCGTTTTCCGTCACCTGCATTTAACCCAGCGCCCCCCCGCCCGGTTGGGTGGCCACGTCACGCGCTCCCCCTTCTCGCTCTGCACCCGGCCCACCTCACTCTCGGGCCGCTGGACGTAGGACCCGGTCAGACACCCGCCGCGGCCTGCCGTTCCGACGCCGACAGACGTGTGTCGAAGCGGGAGAACGTCTCCAGGAGTAAGGCTCTCCACCGCTCCCTTCCGCCGCGGGCTGTCTCACACAAAGCTCTTCCAAAGAGCTGCGCTCCGTCTGAGCGAGCATTTGCTGACTCACTCGGGGCGCGCACAGCTTCCAGGAAGCGGGGCTGGCAGTCGGTGCTGGCGAAGAAACCCAGGCGATTTTCCATTATTCCATGACCAGCTGGCAGGGAGGACGAGTGACCAAAATAGGAGTTTCTGGACATGAGGTCATGCAGACCGCGGTAAGGCAGCCGAGAGCCGTTGCTGCCGGTCCGTTTCAAATTGCTCCAAACGCTCCGCTCCGTCCGAGCCCCCGAGTCCCGGCCACAGACCGCGGCCTCCTCTGTCCGCTGCGTCGGGGAGAGCTGGCTCCACGCCGGACCCCAAACACAGCCAGGTGTGAAGGTAGCAGCAGCTCCAGGACAGAATTTGATCGTTGTAGTTACAAGGTTAAATTCTACTTAGAATTTCACAATTCTGAAGTCTGCCCTGGAGTCCGATTTTAATCAGTGGATTCAGCAAACAGGTGACCAGTTCCAGGGAGAGAGAGGGAGGGTTGGTGGTTATGGCTCAAGCCTTTACCTCCATAATTACTATGACATCGTTAGGTTTCTGTTAGGACTCTATTGTAACAGAAAACATTGCTGGATGTCGAAGATTCACTCATTGGCAATACAACAAATGAACAAACAATGAAAAGCTACAATGGCAAGAGGGAAAAATATCAGTGTAGCAGAAACCAAAATTTCCCTTTGCCGCCTTGTCCTGGGCTGGCCGTTCAGAGGATGGCGCAGCTCACACCGACAGACGTCGCGCACTCCTACCCAGTTTCCACCTCAGTCCCTTTGTCAGGATCTGCCCTCGGAAACACGGTCTGCAGGCCTCCAGCACAGATGCGGCAGGCAGCAGGGGCTGGCGAGGGCAGGGGGCCAAGGGGATTCTCGAGGAGTGCCTGTGGGAGTGTAAATTGGCGCAGCCACTATGAAAAACAGCACAAAGGTGCCACAAAATATCAAAAGGAGAAGTACCTCGGGACCCAGCAATTCCACTTCTGGGTATTTACCGGAGGAAAATAAAGACCCTAATTCGAAAACACTGGCACTGCTATGTCCCGTGCAGCGCTGTTTACAAGGGTCCAGATGCAGAAGCCACTCCAGGTGCCCATCGATGGGCAAGGGGATAAGACAGATGCTATGCATGCGCACCCAGACACGCGCGCGCACACACACACACACACAAACACACACAGAGTGGAATATTACTCAGCTATAAAAAAGGAATGAACTCTTGCCATTTGCAACAACATGAAGGGAGGTAGAGGGCATTATGCCGAGTGAAATAAGTCAGACAGAGGAGGAAAAATATCATGCGATCTCACTTGCATGTGGAACCGAAAGAACACAACAAATAAATAAAACAGAAACAGACCCACAGATACAGAGAAGCCGCTGATGGTTGCCAAAGGCGAGGGGAGGAGGGAGGGTGGGTGACTTTTTTAAAAGCAGAAAACAAAAGGGGAGAGAGAGAAAGATACATTATTCATCCGTCAGCGGCATTTAATCTCAAGGCGACTTGCGTTTATTCTTTACATTGTAGGACGCGGCACCAGGGTGGCAACGGAGGTAAAAGCCTCGCGGGCACGCGGGCGCCAGCCGGGCATTCTGCAGCGTTCACTTGTCAGCTGGCGGAAGCCTGCCTCTCGGAGAGCGTCGCGGAAGAGTCTAGAAGCGGATGGGCCCTGACTTCCCATTACAGGCTAGGAAAAGCTCTGGAAACTCTCTGAAAAACGTTAAATAACAACAAAGAAGGTATGGTGGGACCTTTAAAACGTCCCGAACTGACATTGATTTGATTTAAAATACTCTCCATCGACTATTGCAAGTGTGAACGGAAGGTCAGCGAGACACCCCGGAAGACGCAGGCCTGGTGGCCCGGGGACGCCGGAATTACCCCGGAGGTGCGTCTCGGCCACGCCCTTGACACTGTTCCTAAGACAGAGGAACCTGAGAGCAGGCCGAGTCTGTTTGCAAAGCGCCCTGTTCCGGGGGCTGATTTTTGCGGAGGTGACCTCCAGGCACTCTGGGGGCTTCCTGGCTGCCCTTCTTGCTGCCAGGCTGAGGGGTCACCGCCCAAGGCGTCCCGCTTCGGAGGACACGCCCCCTTCGGAGGACACGCCCCTTCGGAGGACACGCCCCCCTTCTGCGTCTGCTTGCCTGCAGCAGGGAACGCCCACCGGCGCTTGCTTTGGGCCCCGAGTTCTGCTAAGCTCTCAGCTCACGTTGCCGCTTTATTCTCGCCCACGACAGCCCCAGGAAGGAGGTACCCCAGGCGCCTCCACTTCACGGATCGGGGACGGCAGCCAGCTCTCGGACCCTGCTGGGCCAGTGGTTGGACTCACGGTCTCTTGTATCCAAAGTCACCCGTTTTGCCTGCTCCGCTAACACGGGACCGGGAGCTGCGAATGGCTTTCCTCTGCCCACTGCAGGACGCTCGGCTCTGTTAGGACCGGGAGCTGGAGGACCCCACGGGAGGGGAGGGGCGTGGCTTCCCGGACCTGCACGGTTGGCTCAGCAGGTTCCCGCACTGAACAGCGCCCCTGCAGGCTGCTTCCTGCAGCCCCTCCCTCCCGCAGCCCCGTCACCGCAGGGCCTCGGGTGAGCCGGCTCCCTGCGCATCCCAGAGAGCGGATGTCCGGCCAGTTCTATCCAGGCGGCCCCGTGGACACTTCTCCACCACCTGCTGAACCACAGCTTTGTCCTCTCCCCCATGTCTAGACCGCAGCCCCGGGGGTGGGGGCGGGGGGAGAAAGACCGCAGCTCTTTCTGGGGGCAGCGCCGGTCCTTCTGTCTCCTGTTCTCACCCGCACGCTTTCCCTTCCCTTCCCACCAGCCAGTCCCGCGTCACTGCGGTCCTCTGTCTTTGTTAATAATCACACAGGGTCAACTTTCCTGTTCAAGTTCCCGTGTGGTTTCTTGCTCCCCACTGGATGCGAACGGTGCAGACCAAGGCGCCGCACAGCCAAGCAACGGCTCAGGGGCGGCTGCCTCATCCCATGCAGGGAGATGGTCTCGGGAGGGCGGATGGTGCAGGTCCCGATGCAACATGGCAAACGTGCCCCTCCGGAGGGGAGGGCAGGCAGGGGAGGGGCAGGTGTCAGGAGGGGACCAGCGGCTCCCAGCAAAGGGGCCAGGTGTGCAGCCGTGGGTGGAGGGGCAGGGGCAGGTGTCACTGCTCCCCCCCAAGCTTCCTTCTCCCTCCTGGGGAGCCTCCTAGTGGGATTTGGGGCCTTCGGGATCCCGAGCCCTGCTCGGCGTGGTTTGCTCGCCGGTTCTCTGGGCGGCGGCCCCTTCCCTGGGAATCGGGAGGCGCAGGCTCCTGGGCCGGTGCCGGGCCGTGAGCGGCGGGTCAGAGGCTCCTGCTGGGCCTCGCCCCACCTCTCACTGAGCGGCTCCGTCCCCAGCACGAAACACATCACACAGCAATGTTTGAAGTTTTATAGTAACTGCATTTATTTCCATTTTTGATAAAAACTAGTAGGTTCTGAGCTCCCCAAACACACGTTCATAAACACAGTAAATGTTGCAAGGACACATGGCAGGCAGCCTTGCAGCCGGCGGGCCATCTTCAGAGAGGCAACCCTTCCTTGGGGATGGTTGGGGGGGGTCCATTGTGGGGGGGTCATTGTGTGGGGGGGTGGGGACGGTGGGGGTGCAGAGCACACCAAGGTCGCCTATAGTTATTTTCAGCCGATTCTGCCCTGACAGGGGCCATGGATGCAGACTCTTGCTAAACAGAGAAAGGCGGTGGGGGGGTGGGGGGAGTGGGGGGGACAGTGAGGGCTTCCTGGTCCCCACTTCAGGTCACAGGCACCAGGCCGCTTGCTCCCTGCTCTCGGGCGCAGCTCCCAGCACTAGGAGGCGCACACACCCAGAGAGATTGTAGACACACTGTGTGGTCACCCGGAGTCCGGGTTTGCAGAAGTGGCGGAAGCTGGGGTTGGTACTGCAAAAGGGATGTGTTTGGGTCCCAGCAATTTCATGGGGAAAAAAAAAGTGACCCCCCAGGGATCTATACCCACATGGGTGCGCAAAGCCCTTCTGCCGAGGTGGAAATGGGGGGCAGGGTGGGGACATCGGAAGCAAAAGGGAAAATTCAGAAGTAAGAAGGGAAGGGACCTGGTGGGTTCTGTGACGAGACGCCCCACCCATCTGCTGACCCACTTCCTGAAGCGTCATCGTTTCTGCTCGGTTTGGGTCGTCAACTCAGAAAACTAGGTTTTCCTTTATGAAAAAAAAAGTTGAAAAGTGAAATTAGGTGCTTGATGCCATGCTCAGTTTAATGGGTTACCCAGCGCGTGAAGCCGTCCCAGGTCCGGGCGGCGGGGCGGCGGGGCGGCCTGCGGTCAGACGGCGTTCCTTTGAAGGAGCTGGTCCAGCAGTTGCTGGGGGAGGACACAAAGAGGTCAAGTTCGGGGTCGGCATCTGCGCGCCACACACATCGCCCCTGCCTGCCGCCGGGCCGTTCGTTACCTTTTTGAAGACTTCCGCGCGGAGTCTGTTACTCTGCAAGATCAGCCTTTTCTTTTGCTCTTCTTTTTTCTTTTTGACTTCGGGCAAGTTGTTATAGATTCTGAAAGAGACGCAGACAACATTCTGAAAGGTCGCGAGACCACGTGTGCCCGTGTGGACCTGCGTCCCCACCTGTGGGCAGGTGCCTCCCTGTCCAAGGGAGACTCCGCTGCTCACCGGCCTTCTGGAATCTGAGACTCGGGGACCCAGGGCTCCCTGCGCCGTGTCCCGACCCGGGCTCCCCACCCCCGGCAGCCAGAGCCCGACAGGCGGAGCCCCAGGGAGGACCCCGCAGAAGAGGCCGCTGCGCCTTCAGAAGTTGCTTTTCTGGCCCCCACCCCCATTCTCCACAGTCATTAACTACTTCCTTGTACAACGAGGGGCCCCAAACCAGCGGCTCTGCTGCTCTGAGGGCAAACCTCTCCCCAAATCCCTTCATGCCGTGCAGTGTCTGCCTTCCTGCGACCTGGGAAAGGTGCAGCCGATGAGCGGAGGGGGCGGGACTTTCGCTGGAATCGCGCTCATCAATGCGCCTGCCTGCATGTGTGAGGTCTGTCTCCTCACCGACCGCATTCCCACCTGAACTGTTTCCAAACACATCCCAGGCGTGGGTGTGATGCTCTTGTGATGGTGTACAATTAGGGGCTTCCGAGTTACAAGCCGGGCCCCAGGGATCCTCCTTGTGGACCCTGCTTTCCTGCCGCTAATGCAGCTGTTTCCGTGCCGACGCGAAGCCGAGCTCGCTCAGCGCACACGGACGGCGTGGTCACCACCGCCGCTGGGGCTCTCGCACCGCTGCGCACGGGGCGCCCGGCCACAACAGCTCTTTTGCACCTTCTCTCCCGTGTGAAAGCCAGGCGGACTGTGGTGAACGGGTTCCGCTGTTAACATAATTACAACTAACATCATAACGATCCTGACTCGGACGACGTCGGTGCCTGACTTTGTCTTGGTTCCTGGGCACGAGGCTCCTCGCCCGACGTGCGTCTTCTCAGGTGCCCTCACGACCCCTGGGGGAAGCACAGTGACCTGCCCTCACCGGAGGAGGCGCCCCAGGCCGGCGAGGCCAGCGGACGTGCGGAAAGGCCCTCGGCTGGGATTCGAACCTCCCTCTGTTTGACCTTACACAGCCCTGTGCCCAGCTGTGGGGCAGAGGGGCCTGGAAACACTCGTTAGTGCCTGCCGGGGCCGGGCACCCTGCGGGCACCGACTGGACTGGACTGGAGTAAGTGAGAGGACACACATCGCCACCCCCGGGAGCTTTCTAGAGAGGCCTGCGCGGAGCCGCAGGAAAGCCGGTGTCGGAAAGCTCCGCAGCGGAAACCCCTCTGCACCCGGGGAGCCATCTCCCTGATGCGGACCGTCTGAAGCTCGTGGGGGGTTGGGGGTAAAAACTCCCGCAACTCACCCCTGGGGCTTTCGAGGCAGTATTTTTTTGTTTTTTAATTTTTACCCAAGGACGTGCTTATTGATTTTTAGAGAGAGGGGGAGGGAGGGAGATAAACATCAATGTGGGAGAGATACACTGATCTGTCGCCTCTCTCACACACCTGACCAGGGACCAAACCCGCCACCCAGGCCTCTGCCCCGACCGGGAATCGAACCCGTGACCTTCCGGTTTATGGGATGACACCAGCCCACTGAGCCACACCAGTCAGGGCCTGCAGTATTTTCTTAAAGAGCTTCCTGAATAAATTTTGGTACATCTACATAATAGGCCATTTTTGCAGAGAGTTAAAACCCACGAGTTAAATCATCTATATCCACATCTCCTGACCCAGGAAGACCTCATGGACATGTTGAAAAGTCAAAAAAGCAAGCTTCAGAAAGAGTAGGATCCCATAGATGGCTAAAAGTCAGACATCTGTATGTGTACACATAGAAGTCTGCTTTCAGGCGGAGGGAGGTCTGGAGGGGCGGCTGGCTGTCTCCAGAGAGGGGCCAGGGCTGGGGAGGGGGGTGGGCTGGGGCTAGTTGGTCATGAGGGACTTTAGCTGCATCTCTGCTGCTTGAACTTTTTAAATGAAAATGCAATTTAGCAACAATAGTCAATGACAAAGGATACAAAAGAAAGCACCAGGGGACTCTCGTGGGTGGGGCAAGTCTCGGGGCCACGGGCAGAGCCCACCCAGAGCACGACCCACCGAGCAGAGCGAAACCCAGGCCCCGGCTCATCGGAGACCGGCCTCTGGCGGGGGGGCCGGTGACTCGGGGGGCCGTCGCCTCACTCCCGTGTCCTGTCCAAGTGTCAGCTTCCACATCAGTAGAATGATGGGGCGATACGCTCTGTCCATGGCCGCTGCTTTGAAATCTATTGTTTTAGTTGGAAGCCTCCATCATCGCAGCTTTGGGTTTGGGGGACCGAGAAGCAAGGATCTGGCTGGAGTTTTTCACTAAATTGAAAGGGAATACTTTTGGCACGAGGCACGCATAACTCCGCACTTCTGAAACAGCGAGTCTCCAAGCCCGGTGGCGCTTTCAAGCCCCGGCCGGAGCGGCGTGAAGCAGGTCGTTAATGGGACGGTCCCCCTTGTCCTCGCCCGCGCGGGGTCATTTACCGAGAGCTTTCCCACGGAGGATCCAAGTTGGCTAATTATCACGGAAACATCACCATCATCATCATCACGGTAACAGCTGAGACGCGGCCCGAAGTGGGGGGGACACGCATTCTTCCTTCTGCCGCGGCTGCTCCGAGGGCACCCCGGTCTGGTTTAATGATCATAATTCTTCCCAGCGCTAGATACTCTATTATAAGTTAATGACATTCTGCCTGCGTGAACTTGGCCAACGTCGCTGCGTTATTATTCCCTTTCCATGAGGGGGCCAGGTCCGAGGAAGAATGGTGGCCTTTGTGTGCGCCGGGTTGGTGGGGATTCGTGGGCGTCCAGGTCAGCGCGCAGCCGAGCGGAGCAGGTCGCGCTCGCTGGCCGAGGGCCGCCCGGCCCGTGGGGGAGCCGGAGCCAGGAAGGCAGGCCTGTGGCCCTCGGCGGCTGCCCTGGAGCCCACGTGCCATCAGCCTCCAGGTCTGGGTCCTTTCCCACAGGCCTCGCCACGGTCAAGGTCCTCGAAGAACCAGTCTCTCTCCCCCTCGTACCATCACCTCAGGAGGTGCACGGGGGCCCAACAGCACCTGCCCGGAGTGGGGGGTGGGGGGGGCGTGTCGTCCCCGCTGTGAGTCTGGAGATCTCTCGGAGACCAATTACTGGGTCGGCTCCGCATCCAAGACCCACCACTTTCCGAAGGATTTTCCAAGAACGGCATTAACGTTCGGAGGCAAAGTTGGACGACCACACTTGTGCGAACCAGCTTTTCAAGTTCACGGCCAAGAAGACCTCAGACCTTAAACGTGGGACCTGGAAACTGGCCCCGCCGGATAGGGCGGGGACCCGTGACGCTGCCCGGTGCCCCCCCACCCCACCCCGCACAACCCCCAGGTACCTTTTAGAGCGCATGTGCATCTCCTTCTCCGAAATGTACCTTTCTTTGGGCTTGAACAAGTTATCTGGAAGACACGGAGAGAGGGTTAGCTTCGGAAGGCACGGCGTCGCACCTGTCTGGAGGAGAATGACCGCAGAGAACTTAGCACACACTCTGTTCCTGCCCCCTCCTCCGGGCCCCTGCCTGCCACAGACACTGCCGGCCTCCGCAGACACTCACGCGCCACGGAAACCTCAACCCACAGGCGGGCTTGACAACGGCGGCCCGGGGCACGAGGCACCAGGGTGGCATCTGACGCGCCTCACGGACGGAGGGGCCCCTCTGTGTGTCCGTGCAGAGAGGGGCGGAGAGTCGGGGTTTGCAGGGGCAGTGCCAGGGCGCCTCCGTCTCACCTTTGGGGGGGGCCCGGGGGCGCAGGCACCCCACCCACAAACACCCCCGCACTGGGTCCGGGTGCCCCTAAGGACAGGGCACCGTCCCAGTGGGGTGTTTTCAGAGCAGGCGCTGCTGCTACGCCTCGAGCCCCCCGGGAGCTTGGCATCCACTCTGACGTCGGACGATGTAAGGGACCACGTCATAGCAGCATGTGCCCAGCACCCTGTGAGCGAGCAAGTGCACAATGGCAAAAAGACCCAGTAAGCTTGCACCGTCTTGTGATACACGTGTGTGCTGCTGACCCCCAGATGCTCACCGGCGGCACACTCACAGTGGGGCGTGCTTCCAGAAAGACAGCACAGACCCTTCTGCAGTGACTCCGAATTCCCACGAGACTCTCCGCCCTCCATCGGCCCAGAGTCTGGTGTGCAAACAGGCTCCGGGAGCCTGTGGCACGGGCGTCCCGGGGCAGCTGCCTCACTTTCTGGAACACACCTGTGGGGCGGCCCTGCGCCCGCGTCACTCAGCACACGCAGACGGGTGGGGGGAGAAGGGCTCGGCACCCTCGCTCCTGCCAGAGCTGGAGCGGCTCCCTGTGGTCTGCAGCGTGGACCCCGCCCCCCCAAACCGGCGTGTCCCGTCACTGAGCACTCCAGTGGAGACACAGAAGACTTCTCGGGCTTGAGAATCCGTGAGGAGGTGGGGCAGAGCCAGGACTACTCAGAACCGCCTTCCCCTCGGGGGACGAGACGTGTGATGCGGCTCCTGACGCGCTGCGTGGAAACGGCCGGGGCTGCGCCTGTGCTCTGTCCAGTTACATCAACATGAAGAAGAAACATGGCACCATCACTGAACTTCGAAGACCGGAGTCCACGGAGGAGCAAGACGGAGGGGGAAACCAGAAGGCCTTTGCCAGGGTGGGGACGACGCCCCGGCGTGTGGGAAGGCGTCGGGCCCGGAGAGCCGGGGGCACCACCACGACGCTGTGCTCTGCCAAGACACCCCCCCCCAGAACCCCCCAGCTTTCACTCCAGACAGGCCAGAACCCAGGGCATCGGGACAATCCCGGCGACACTCCCTAAGGAGCGGGGGCCGCCTCAAGGCAGTCGGGGTCCTGGGCAAGCCAACACGTGGCGGCTCGGAGCATCCCACTCGGGGTGGGGACAGAGCGCCCCCCACAGAGGCCCAGGCTCACGTCTGGGTCCGCAGCCCTCGGGCCGCTCCGGTTTGGGGTGAGGCCCCCCTGGAGGGAAGGACATTGTCCCCAGGGGATAAAACCGTTACAGCCTCTCAAACCGACTGTATGTGTGGTCTACTCTCGAAAAATAATTTCGTGGGTTATTATTGTTAATGTGGTTTATTTCTTCAGAGGACCCAATGGTGCCACAGTGAAGCTTCGGTTTTGTTTCCAGGAGGGAACAGGAGCACCTCGCCTCTGACGTGCTCTCGCGATGACCAAACCCTGCGCCGGGTTAACGTTCTTGTTCTTCTGAAACCACTTCCAGCCTCCTGTGGACTTCTGCACGTGAAGGACGGTCCATGCGGTGGGCAGCCTGCTCCGGGGGTCTGGGAGGTGGACGGTGGCTACGCAGACGCGGGCGTCACTGGGAAACCAGCCCCGTGGGTCAGCTGCCGTCCAGGCAGGGCGAGGGGCTGAGGTCCCGTGGGGTCTGTTGCAGGCGCGGGAAACGAGGAGACCGAGCAGAGAGCGGAGGTGGCTCTGCAGACACCCACCCCTTCTGCTTGCAGAAGCAAAGCCGGGAGGGGCTCCTGGTCAGGGAGGAGAGATTCACTGTCTTCACAGAGAGCTCGGCTGCTGCACGGAGATTGGCCTGGGTCAGAGCGGGGGCACCACCTCGGGGGCTTCCCTGAGAGGACAGGTCTTCCTAACAGGCAATCAGGTGCAACAGGGGTGATGAGGCCCAGGGTGGTGGCTTCGGCCCCCAACTAGAAGCACAGACCCCCAAGTCCAACCATCTGTGAAGAACATTTCTGTAGAGAAGCAGAGCCCTAACGTCATGCCTGGGACCATGCACATATATTTACATATGAAAAATCTGGTGGACTCTTGCCACATTTTCTCAAGAACATGTATGTGTGCCTTCAACGGCAAGTTCAAGTTACTCATTTAGGGGGACTTCAACAGTAACAGTGACTCCAATGGCACACTTCACCATGACACCGCGCTGTCCGACCGTGGCTGGGAGGGCCACCGTTTGCCCCAGTTTCGGGGTCTCCCAGAGTGTTGATGAAAACCCCCAGACGTGCTGGGGTGGCGGTGGCAAGCGAATGCTCCCCCTCACCGCGAGGGCACTCACGTCCTCAGTGTCACCACGAGGCTCGTCCCCGAAGCGCCCTGCAGGACAGGAGCATGTCACTTGGAAAGCAAAGCTGAGGCAGCTGGCAGAAGAATCCCGGAGAAAGTCACTTTTTTCTTACCATTCTGCAACTCGGTGTGTGTTTACCCTCGTTCAGGTAACTGGAAACAGCCCGCCCCTGAGGTCGACTTTTAATCAACGGACAGAAATTGATCTGTTTTTCCCCAGGTTTCTTAAAAACAAGACCTCTGTCATCAGTCTGAGAAGGGCACTAATGATAATGCCCATGTAAATGTCCTTGAATCAGGGAAATGACCTTTTAGCTACATCATGCTTCTTGCTTTCTTGGCACACGGAGTAACAATTTACTGTTACCCGACAGGCACATTTTAAAATTCCTTTGTGAGTAATACTGGGAGAACTACTCCCAAGTGCCATTCACACGTCTTGGGGGAAAGTGTGCCTGAGACCAGGGCAGGCGCCGGTCGGAAGGCCGTGGCCGTGCGGGATCCGCGTGATGAATGGCTCACGGTTGTCACGGCGGCGACTTCTGCCCTCTCAGGTCAGATCTGTGGCCACTTGTCCAGCTCGCAGCTCTGGAAGTGCAAAGTCACTTTAATGTGATGCTGGCTCCGGCCAGGAACACGCGGCAAGGGCAGCTCTGCTGCAGGGGGAGCTGCTGGAGGCAGGGCACCCGGCGACCTCTCCTTCCTGGGCTCTCGCACCCCCACCCCGCACCCCGATTCACCCGAACACAGTCCGGGGGGCTCCTCCATCAGAAGCCTTGCACATCCCCAGGTAAGAGCAAGCCCACGGTGGCGGGTCTCCATGGCAACCCAGAAACGCTCCCCTCCTGACACTTAGCAAATCCCAACGTCCTTGCCTCTCTATCTGCACGTTCTCCCCACGATCTGGGGAGATCCGTGAGACCGGGGACTGTGCGTGGCGCACAGTGGGTTCTCAAGGGAGGCAGGCGTGCTCACAGACGGACGAGGACGCTCCCAGGGTCACGGCTGGGACCACGCAGAGGTGGCCCAGGTGGCTCCCAGGCGAGGAAGGAGACACATGTTAATCAGCTTTGGGAACTCAAGCTGCCGCCGCAGAGGCAGTCAGGAAAGATGGGCTGGGCCATAGGAGGGACCTTTCTAATGTCACCTCCTGGTCCCTCTGTCTGCATCAAAGTGCCCTCACCTCTACACGGGGGACCCACGCAGTGCTCACATACGTGTGCAAGCACACGTGCACACTGCCCGGGCCGTTAAAACCGCTCAGAACTCATCGGCCAACAGGATGCAGAGCTGGCCCTCTGGGCCTCATTGTCGTTGTCCCTGCGTGTCAGGTGACGGCTGTCCCGGCAGCCCCTGCCCCGGTGGGCACCTGCCAGTGGCTGGAGCTCCCACCGGAACCTCTCCTGTCTGTGCTGGATCGAGACGGCCGGGCCAGCCCAGACCGGGGACAGCCACCCCGCTCGGGAAGCAACCCGGTCTTCTCCCGAGCAGACGTCCGGACGCCGCAGCCAGAGCCCACCCGCTCACGCACGTGATCTGGGAACGAGCTCGGCAAGGACGAGAAACACCTGCATTCCGCCTGAGTCGGCCGCCAGCAGACGGGCCGAGGACGAGCTGTGCGCTCCGGGCGTGTTCCGTGGGGCCGCGCGCCGCCCCTCTCCGCCCGAGCTCCCCGGAAGGAGGCTCTGGTTTCAGAGCCCGTCTGCTCCAACTGACCTGACACGTGCACACACACACACACACATGCACACACATGCACGCACACACGCATCGGGACGGCAGGACGGGCAGGTGCCCCGGGGAAGGAGGGCCCGGGCCTGCTGGAGCTTGGGGGCTCACAGGAATCCTGCGACAACTCCCTCTGTCCTCTGGCGCGTGGTTTCACGTCCTGGAGGCCAGAACGTTTCCCTAGGAAGAAGGACCTCACTCCCCCATCCAAAGGAGTGAATCCGAGGCCTCCCCGCCCCCGGCTTCCCAGCTGCAGGCCGTCAGCGTGCGCTGTGGGCCCTGATCTCACTCTCGTCTCTTCTTGTCGTTCTTGCTGGTTTAATGGGCGGTTTACGAGCTCCCTGAGGGGAGGACTGAGGTCACTCCTGCCCACTCTGCTGTCCCAGCTCCTGGCCCGGGGGGCGGGGTCCTGATGGCCCCTTCTCTGGCGAGCATGACGGAGTGCCGCCCGGCAGGCGCAACAGGACCCTAGCTCCGCTGCCCCTCGAAGGCCGGTCCCTGTGCCCGGAGCTCACCGCACGCAAGGGGCTCCGAGAGGACGCGCACTGATGCGGACAAGCTGGGGTCAGCCCCCGCCCTGAGGTCCGTTTTGCAACCTATGAAGGGCAAAGGGGGTCTCTTGCAAACGTCGGTCAGGAGCCAAGAACCCTGACGTTGCCGCCCTGGCTGTGCAGTGGGGCGGCTCCCTTCCTGGCCCTCCTGGGGAATCGTGTCCCGAGTTACATCCGCTGGGTTCTGCACCCTATTAGAATCTCCTGAAATGGGATGGCTTCCGGGGTCGGCTTTGTGAGACTGAGGGTTCGGTGCCCGGGGTGAACGCAGGTCCTGCGCACGCCAGCGGCAGCACCATGGAGACCAGCCCCTGGGGTGCAGGTTCCAGCCCTGAGAACCCCCAGCCCCGCCACCCTCCCCAGCCATCGAGCTCACCGCTAAGCGGGTGGGGGACGGTGAACTGCTTCTTGCTGGCGCGGACGGGCAGGGGGCCCTGCCTCGGCCCCGGGCCGTCCTTCCGCTGGGCCCTCCTCTGCTGGATCATGCGCTCCAGCCGCCGCAGCCGCTCCTGCGAGCGGGAGATGAACTGGGGCTTCCGCACCTCCAGGGCTTCCTGATGGGGGCCGAGAAAACACGTTAGTTTTGAGAGAGGGGGTCACAGGAGGGCGCACGTCCGTCTGCTCCGGTCAGGAAGCTGATCGGAAGGACGGCGCTCAGAGACCAAAAGCCACAGCGCACACGCGTGTCACCGTTTTCTGGCACCAGTTCATGGAAGGGCCGCCGCAGGCCTGTTGCGGGCAGGTCCCCTGGTCCCCGCCGGCACCCAGGGCCCCACGGCGGCACGGCGGACGGTCACCGGCACCCAGGCTACGAGAGCCAAGGCAGACGTCCACCCGTTCCTGCCTGCACCCCGTCAGTCCCTTCGTCTCCCACAGACCCAGGCTGGAACTCACCCTGAGTTCCGTCTCCCAGACACAGGGGTGGGGAGGGACGGGGCACCACGAGACACTCGCTGCGGCTGGGGGCCGGACGGACGCCTGAGGCAGCGCAGACCCCCCGGGTAACGCCCCCCTCCTCCCAGGGAGAGGGTCTCGCCACACTATCTCTGCCTTGCAAAATGGTTCCGCATGCCCCCCAGAGCAGGCCAGAACTCCCCACGTTCCCTCTCCGGCCCGTCTCTCACACCCTGCGCACCCCTCGCGCTGAGCCGCCCACGCAGGACTGCTGACACCGAGTACCACCCCCGGGCCGGGCGTTTGGTGGGCGTCCACCGTCTCTCTGGGAATCCCCGCACCGGTGCTGGGCGGCAGACAGCTGTGGCCCCATGTGACCGATGCAAAAACCAAGGCTTGCTGTAGCTGGGTGGCGCCCCCTAGGGGAGGGCCACGCCTTCCCCACACCGCCTTCCCTCGCCTCGACCAGCTGTGCCGTGAAACTCTCTGTTCCGGGTGCCCCCTGCCTCAGCTACTATCCCAGCTGCAGCCACCGGCTCGAGCCCCAGCTCTCCCAGGGAGCTCTGGGGTTCCCCCCGTTCAGCCTGACCATCCGGGGGCCTCACAGACCACCCGGTGCAGGAGGGACTCGCACGTGTCCACCTCCATGCTGACCCGTGAGCCCCTGATGGCTCAGGTCGTGTCTCTCCCACACGGTACCCCCCACAGCCAGTACCCCGACCTCTGCACATAGTAGGTCCTCAGCAAAGGCCCGCTGGAGGCACTGCCCCATCCCTTTCCCAGCCCTCGGGGAGCTCAGAGTTCCCGAGGGGAGGGCGCTTGGGGCCCCTTCTGTTCAAGGACGAGCCCCTGGCAGCTGGGCCAGGAGAGGAGTCGTCTTGGAGCCAGACCTTCCAGGGACCGGACGCAAGTCCCCGGGGCCTGGCGCGCTGGCCCCTGGGGACGGCCTCTCGGCCAGGTGAGGCTGCCGCCTTGGCCGCCTGTCCTGAGGCTGGAGGCTCAGGCTGCTCTGGGGCCCTCTGAGCCCCTCTCTGTGGAGGGACCCCCAGGGTGCAGGGCCCGACGACAGGCCACCTCCCCACATGCGGGGCGGTTTACAGCATCACAGGGGGCTCCCCCCCCAGAAGGTGTGGCTGTCAGTCCACCGGGAGCGAGGGCGCTCTGCGAGGGGCCTGCCCTTCCCGTCGCTCTGCCTCCGAGCTTCCGAACTTCACGGATGTGCAGGTCTTCCCTCCACAACCCGCATAAGACGCCACGTGGAGGCCGCCCTGCACTTGAACTCAGGGCTGCTCGACTTTGGGCAACTTCCTCCATCCTCCAAAGGCTTCATGGCCCTGTCTGAGGACGGGGTCACAGGGACCCCTGCCCCAAAGGGGGGCCCTGAGGCCGGGCGGCGCCGACACCTATGAAGTGACCTGCCCCACCCCAGGCGCCATGACTGTTCAGCAAAGGCTGTGGTCATTGCTGTGGCCGTTGTCCCTGCTGAGGTGATGCCACCCCCATCCTTGCTCAGTGGCTGGCGTAGGTCTCATTATCTCCACGACTCGCACTGTGAGACAGAGGCCCAGAGAGGTTAGGGCACCTGCCCAGAGTCACACAGCCACAACAGAGCAGAGTCAGGTCTGCAGCCCCAGAAGCAGAAGTGAGCTTGTGGGACCCCAGGACCCCCAGGAAGGGTCTCCCCGTGGCGGGAACCAAGGCTGGGCAGGCAGAAGGCCTTACCTGCAAGGTCAAGGAGGCGGCGGCCAGCGGTGGCTGGCACTCCGAGAGGTCTTCCTGCGGGTCAGGGGCCTCCGGTTCCGCGGAGGGCGCCGGCCGGTGTGGCACGGGCGTGGGCACGGGCTCAGGCCTGGGCTCGGGGGCGGGCGCAGGGGTGGCCGAGGCCTCGCTCCTCTGGCATTCCTTCAGCTTCACCACCAAATCGCAGCACGTGTAATCGCCTAGGAGAGGAGGGCAGACCCCAGTCAGAGGGCACTGGGCGGTTCTCCTGGGCTGTCCACCATCATTCCTCGGGGTTCCTGGGAGTTTTTCCTCAAAGCTCAGTCGTGTCGGCCCAGCTCGGCTGGACACCCGGGGCCCTGCGTGCACCTTCTGGGAACAACGCTGCTCCCTGTGAAGGGCTATTTTTGAAAATTGGAACCAGAGAGAGTCCCCAGGGCCCCCGAGGAGAGACACCCACTGCGGGAACAAGGTAACGAAGGATGAATCTGGCGGCCGAACGAGCCCGGGTCCCTGCCGGCCGGCAGGGGAAGGGGAGAGCGAGCCCCTGATGCCGGCGGCTTCCTCTGCCCGGTCTCCCAGGGTACGGGGCTCAGACACCTCACGTCCCCGGTCCCTTCCTTCCCCCTTCCCTCCCCAGATGACCATCATTCCCCAGGGAACTCTGCAGCTGGTGTCCCGGCAGCCAGACGCCCTGCCATCGTCCCCACTGAGTGTGCACTTGCTGAGCTCTTTATTTTCACCTCTGCGAGTCATTCGCAAGAAACAAAACATATCTCATTCACGAGCTCGCCCTGAGAGACCGCTCGGGTCCACAAAGACGGAAACACGTCTAGCTGCTTTCTTAAACGGCCTAGTGCGTGCCTGTGTCCGGGAGGAGCGTTCCCCTCATGCCCCGACGAGGGGAGGGACTTCTTTGTGAAAACAAACGTGTCGCCGTCTTACTGCAAACCGTCCCTTGGGAGCAACGTGGAGAGGGCAGAAGTCACTGGGAATCCCCCCGCGGTCCCTGACCCACGCGTCACGGGCAAGCCCGGGGACAGGAGACAGGCCCCGTGCGAGCTTGCCCTTGCTGGCTGTGTCAGGCCGGCCCGCGGAGGAAACCACTTCCTTCTGACTCGGAAAGGGTCGGGGGAAGACAGCTGCGTGCCGTTTCGCACACACACGTGCACCTCTGGCCGTGACTGACACGGAGTGGCCGCAGGGTGCACCCCCTTCTGCCCCACGCCCCCTCCACCTTCCCCTTCTGGGCCAGACTATCCAGCTTACTCAACATTTCAAGAAACCAGGGAAGAAGGCGGTCGATTTGGCTTCCATTCAGCGCCCCAGGAGGGTTTCCCCAGCGGGGGTGTCCAACCTTGGGGCGCCCCCGGGCCCCGCTGGAAGAGGAGGAGTCGTCTCGGGCCACACATTAAATACACAGACACTGACGCAAACAAGAAAAATCTCATCGTGTTTTAAGTAAATGTACGACTCTCTGCTGGCCGCATTCACAGCCCCCGGGCCGTGGGGTTGGACGCCCCTGCTCTAACCCATTTCTCCGGACGGGCCCTGCCAGCCCTCACACCCCCGGCTCTCCCGGGTCCTGCCACGCCAGTGGCCATCCTTGTGTCTCCCCTGATGCCTTCCAAAGACATCTTTGGGGTCAAACTGTGGAGTAAACCCAGCACGTAAACCCAGCACCCTTTAAAAAGTGAGACTCCAGGCACAGACCCTCTTGAGGTGGCATTCGTGCTGATTAAGAAAAATGCTTATGAAAATGGTCAGCATTAGCACCTTACGCGTCAGCCTCAGGGAGGCGGGGGGAGGGGCACGAGACCCCCCTCTGTGTACTATGGTGCCGTGTCTCTAAGTCTGAAGTTCGTTCAAGCATGGATGGTTTTAAAAATGGTCACGTGGTGACAGGCTCCAACAGACCCGACAGAGAGGCAGTTTTCACCAAGGGTTGAAGTCATTCTCAGCACCTCTGCAGTGCCCTTGCGGCCTGTGTCTCTGCCGGTCCACTAGGAACGGCACGAACACGGGGGCGGGGGAGTCCCGTGCTGTGAGTGTTAAAACACCCGGAGGCTTCTCCGCTCGGCTCATGGGCCCGTCAGTCTGCTGCCCAGCAGAGGTGGGCCGGCGGCTCCTGGGAACCGCCCCCCCCCCCCAGGCCAGCTCTGCCCACCACGCACCGTGCAGCCCTCCGGAGCGGCGAGTGCCCGGACTCTCCCAGGGTGGCCGGGTTTGGGGCGCGGCGCCGTTCCAAGAGAGGGAAGGTGTTTCACATACAGATGGAGGAAAGAGTTTGGGACACACGCCCAGAGGCCTGCCTGGGGCCACCTCCCACGGGCCCTGTGACCGGGCACAAGCCACCCGGCCCACCTGGCCTCAAGTTACTCACCTGCACAATGGGACAGCAGCAACCTCCCTGCCCTGCGCGGGGGACGCGGACACTGCGAAAACTCAGAACAGAGCGCTGCGCAAAGGTGAGTCCGTGTTACAGTTTCACCGGCCCTAAGACAGCCCGTAGGTGAGGCACCGCCTTGAAAGTACGGTCCTCACAAGGATGCGGACAGAGTCCTTGCTTCAAATCCAGGAAGACGTACACACGCCAGGAGACACGGGCAGGGACACCGTTGCTCCGTCCTCGACCCGTGTCGCATTCCCAGGTCCAGGGGCTGCATTTCCCGCGCATTGCGTTAGACCAAGTGGAGGAAGGCTGGGAAGGTCGGTGTGGGCCAGAGGCTGCGCCCCCTTCCACGGAAGATAAGAGCTGGCCTTTGCGGGGGCAAACCCAGCCGCCATCCTCTGGGGGATGCTGGGTGGGGGGGCGGAGGAGTGAGGGAGGGCACAGGGGAGGGAGGTCTGATCTTCAGCCCTCCCCCCTGCCCCCCCTCCCCGGCTCTGGCCTCGTCCCTTAAATGTGCAAGCCCCCTCCTGGTGCCGTGTCAGGGCCTTCTCTGCGGGGAAGCAGGTGAGAGGGCAGGAAGAGGCACGAGCTGCAGGGGCTGGAGAAGCTCTGAGACCCTCCAGGGACCTTCAAATGCACAAAGAGGCCTGAAGGGGCGCCCCGGCCCCTCTGGACCTTCCTGTCACTCTGCTCGCCTTCGGAGACGCCCTCTTACCTGGCTGCTGATGATACGGGCCCTGGGGTGGGGAGGGGTGCGGGGAGAGTCAGGCTCAGCCTCCACCAGACCCCAAACAGCCGCCCGAGGTCAGCGCAGGCCTGCAAACACCCGGAATGTCTCGGGAGAGTCCTGCTGCAGTGGGACACGCCCTGGGGTCACACAGGTACGCCCTGGGGTCACACAGGTACACCCTGGGATCAGGACGGCGAGTTCAGTGAGAATCAATCGACAAGGCCTGGGGTTCGCAGCCAGCTGGCAGCTGGGGACGTGCCCTGCAGCCAGGCCTCCACGTGGCCGAGGGCCTGCTGTTACTTATGCACGGAGGAGGGGGGAGATTCATTTTCTCCATGAAGATGCCTTTCTCTCATTAACGCTAATGAGCGTCACGTGGCTGAGCTGAAGGCATTTCATCTTCCAGATTTTCTAAAAATAAAACGTGGTGAGGGAAAACACATGTATTGTTTCTATTTGAGATTGTAAAAACACAAACGAAAAGGAAACAGGCAGACGCCCATGAGGTCCCGCTCCCCGTCGGTTGCAGCAGCAGATTGGGGGGCTCAACACGGAGCAGGTCTGGGTGTGGGCGGGGCACGAGGAGCCCCTGCTGGACCTGCCGAGGGAGCGCAGCATGGGTCCCGCCCCGCTGGCCCTGGCACGGCGCGCCCCTCTTCCTGGGCTGGCGCCCGGGCTCCGGAGAGGGTTCCCTAGCTGGTCGGCGATGGCAGGGCCCGTAGGAAGGTTCAGAGTAAGAGCGGTCATCCAGAAAATCTCACTGTAAA
This sequence comes from Phyllostomus hastatus, assembly GCF_019186645.2. Taxonomy (NCBI): domain Eukaryota; kingdom Metazoa; phylum Chordata; class Mammalia; order Chiroptera; family Phyllostomidae; genus Phyllostomus; species Phyllostomus hastatus. The sequence continues at coordinate 31,694,694 of NW_025334004.1, forward strand.
GAATGTTACTAAAGGGGGATTTTTAAGAAAGTCCTAATGACGTTCACCAGACGTGTGTAATTACGTATGGCAGGAATTTAAAAAAAATATCTCTTGCGTATAATAAACCACACGTAAACACACAAACACCCTTTTAAAGTCCCCTGTTGGCAGAAAAGGCGGTGGCGAGGTGGCAGCACCATTCTGACCCTGACCGTGACCCTGACCGCACCAGGGCCCAGATGCAGCGCGCCCCAAGACGGCGGCACGGGAAAGTGAGCCTCCGGCCCGCCTTGCCACCGCAGGCGTCGTGTTTTCTGTGAAAGTGGCTGAATTTGCTCTGTCTTCCATTGGCGTTACCATTTCTAGTTTCTGCCCAGGGTCATGCACAGTTTTTTACTCGTCCCATCCCGAGAGCCTGAGGGCACCTTCAGACGCGGCCACGCCTCCACGCACGCCCGGTCCGGGGCCTGGGGCCCGCAGACTCTCCCGGTCTCTGCTGGGCGGCGCGGCCTGTCCCCCGGGGCCGGGGGCCGCCTAAGGTCCACGCACCATCTCGTGCGTTTGAACTGGACTCCGTGCCTTATTCACCCCCGAATCCAGGCGACACCTTGATTCCTTCCGTACCCAGCGGCCCTGTGAACTCTCCACCACCTCTCCGCACAGCTCCCCCCCGGGGTGACCCCCTGCAGTGTTCACGGTCTTGCTGTCACCTCACAGCTTGACACGATGTAGCAGTGTGACAACTTTCTGCTTAAATCCCAACAGCCAGCGTCCATCCCGCCTGCAGCTAGCTCTCCCTGGTTCTCCCAGCGCGATCCGGCTTTCTCGGCCCCTCCCTGCTCCCTTTCCTCTCTGGTTCCGCTGGCCTTGCCCTTGACCCTGGAAGGTGCCAGCTCCGCTCTTGACCACATCCAGAGTTGTAGATCGGCTGTCCCTTCTGCCCCAAGTGCTCATCCTCTCCACCTTTACAAGGTGGGCTCCTTCTTATCGCCCGGATCTTGGCCGAAACATCACCCCCTCGGAGACGTCTTTCCTGACCCGTCCACTGACAGAGGCCGACAGGGCCCAGCTCAGCTGCACCGCCGGCTCCAGCACGCCCTGCAGGAGCTCTCACTGCCTCTCACACTTCCTCCTGGCCACACTCCCATCTGTCGCCCGCCTCTGTCCTCTCAACAGCAAGCGCCGTGAGCAGGGACCTCCCGACACCTGGCTGATGCTGGCCCTCGGGAGACACCTGTCAGCTGACTCACATGGCGTGTCTCAGTAAGGAAGGGCACTCAGCCCACAAGGAGCCTGGCAACGTCCTCAACACGCACCTGCCTGCCCGGCACCAGTAGATGGAGAGAGAGAGAGAACCCCCACCCAAAAGCATCATCGGGGCAATTCCGACAGTTCCCCAGGGGTAAACGTTAATTCAGTGATTCCAAGGTACTTTCTTAGGGTCAAGACTCCTGTGAGGACCCGGGGGTGTGATGCCAGCACAGAGACACAGCCGCCGGCCCGCAGAGCACACAGGGCGCAGGCTGCGAGAGGAGGAACCCCTAAACCAGGGATGGTCCTCCTGCCCTCTTCTGGTAGCAGAGCCAGGTTGCTCCGGAGGGGCCTGGGCGCTCTTGGTGTCGGTGGCCCCGGGGAGGCCTGTTGTGAGACGCAGCCTAATCCCCGGACGGCAGAGCCAGCTCTGCGCTCTCCCGGCCTCTGTGTCTGTGAACCGTCCACTCCGCGCGGGGGTGTGCTGGGACCCTTCCTCCCCTGAGCTGCGGCCCCAGGTGGGCAGGGGCTGCGAACCCATGTGGCCGGAAGGGGCAAAGCGGGGGCGGAGGGCTGTGTGCCCCCCGCTCAGTGGGGCTGGGCATCAGCAAGGGCTCACGCGGACCTCCCTCCTTAGAGCCGTCTCACCGCGGGCGTCGGCTGCAGCCCTGTTCTACCCCAAGAGCTTTGGCAAACCAGGTGGCAAACCTGACCCATTTTCACCTGGCGCTCGTCCCCGCACGCCGTCTCAGCAGAGGCACAGACGGGCAGAGAATGAGACCGACGCCAGGTGGACGCGCGAGTGGAGACAGAGAAGCAAAGAGAGCAATCGCACGTGGACTGAAATCACTTACTTCCTGCGGAACCGGTAGTCGCCGCTCTGGCTTTTCTCTGGATTTGAAATGACAAACTTTCCGGTTCCGTCACCACCACCGGCTGAGCCACGGGGGCGAGGTTTCCGGGAAGGGAGCCGGCGGCCGGCGCTGCCGGCCACGCAGACCAGACAGCCAGCGCTGGGCGTCGTCAGGGGCGGCGAGGGGCTCACACTTCGCCTGGGGTTCGACGGGGGTGCGTTTCCTCGCAGACAAAAACAAGTCTGCATTTGAAGAGGCAGCTTCTCTGCTGGAAAGGGAGTTGGGGAACAAGTTTGGTTTGGGCCACCCTTCGTTTCCAGTCCCCTGCCCCCCGTGACACGAAGGGACCGTCGCTGAACAACAGGAGACAGTGCGCCACATCCACCGATGCGCCGCATTTCAGAACCACCGTCTGGAAGATATTGACGGCCGGAGCTACACGCTGCAAGACAGTCACGGCATGTGGTTCATATCCCAGCGAGGCTGTTATTAAATGAGTCTTTCAGAAAGCGAGCCTGCTCGCCATGTGGCCCGCAGGTCTGGAGGGGGCGGGGCAGCCGGCAGCCGCGTGATGAAACGGGGAGCCCTTCGTGCCGGGCAGGTGGAGCCCGAGGGAGCGCCGCGTCGCCCACTCAGCATTGTGCTCCCCGCGGGTCTTCCGACTCACGCTCTAGTTTCTTCTGGTGGGGGAACTAAGTCGACGCAGCTGCAGGGACGCCGGCCTTTGCGCGTTCAGTTCCGTAATGTAATTAACGGCTCACATCCACTTACCCCGCGTGAGAAACCCTCTTCCAGTCCCTTCGCCGCTAACCCCGGACTCGGGGCCTGCGTGTGGGCCTCCGCGCCGCTCGGGAGGAGGGCGACCCACTCCCCTGTGAGCAGGGAGCTGCGTCTGAAAAGACCGGTGACGTGTTGGTCCAGCGAAGTCTGTCTCAAAATACACGCATCGGCGTGGGAGTCGGCACCATCGATGTGTCCTGACAAGGACATAGGAGCGTGCCTTTGGAATAAGACTTCCAGCCCTGGCTGGCGTAGCTCAGTGGGTTGAGTACGGGCTGCGAGCCAAAGCATTGCAGGTTCGATTCCCAGTCAGGGAACATGCCTGGGCTGCAGGCCACGGCCCCCAGCAACTGCACATGGATGTTTCTCTCTCTCTTTCTCCCTCCCTTCCCTCTCCAAAAATAAATAAATAAAATCTTAAAAAAAGAATAAGACGCCCGCATTCACACCATCAACACAGCTTTCCTGCCGGCTGGGTGCCGGCGCTGGCCCTGCAGCCGGGCGTCAGAGCAGCCCCAGGGCCCAGAGTGCGGCCCAGGCCTTTGGTCTGGAACTTCTTTTCCATTGGCACCTTGTCCTGTGTGCCATCCTTCAAGCCCCCAGGGACCCGAGGACACGCTCCATCTGTCATTCTCCAAGACGTTCTGCACTGCAGTACCTGCCACCTGCGGCCTCCACCCCTGGCATGTCCCCCTCCACCCTGCTGATGGCGCCGCCCCCTGAGACGTCCCCGCTCTCTCCCTGGGAAGGAACCCCAGCTGCGCGGGCTCAGCCCAGGTTCAGATGCTTCTGCTGGGCGGACTTGGGCTTGTTTTGCATTTCTCTTCTTCTCCCTAGACCGTGTGTATCTTGGGCCAGAGAAAGTTATCTTTCCCTTTGTGGCATTGCATGGGGCGCAGTAGTTCATCCACACTCTGTTTCGATACAAGTTGAAAAGGTGTTATGTTTGCGTTCCAGGTCTTCGAGGCATCCAGTCCGTCTAGCTCTAGCATTGTGTGGTGTTGTCATAACGACGCCAATTCTCCGAAGGCAAAGAGATCGGAGTCCAGCAGCAGAAAGGTGAAATGCAAGTTCACCGTGATTCCGGGTCTCCATCCCTGGCCCACGTGGCGCAGGCTGACCACCAGGGCCCCGGGCCACAGCGGGGCTGGTGCAGGAGGCTCCGGGGGGCAGACTCCAGGGATGGCCCCGGACAGACACTGAGGAGCTGAAGGGGACGTCGAAGTGCAAAGAGTCCCCTAAGCAGGAAACATCCATGGTCTATAACAAACAATTCCCCCTCACTTGAGATTCGAACTTACACCAGAGTAAGACACTATCAGATGAGCAAAGTGTAAAAATACACGTGTAATCCTCAGTTCTAGCAAGACATTCAGGACCCAGTCTCTCCTACCAGGCCAGTGGCAGTGCGTGCGGCAGCCGCATTTTGTAAAGTGATTGTAAATACAGAATCTAAAGCCTTAAAAAGGTTCCAGTCATTTCCCCAACACTTCTCCTTCCAAAAACAGAACTTCAGAACACAGGCTCCTGATGAGTATGCCAAGACACATGTCACGTCTTTGTCAGAGTGACGCAGGCCTGGACAGCAAGCTAACTGCCCGACATCCGTGGTCGAAGGCTCAGACCACCGTATCTGGACATGAGCTGTTTCACATATTGGCCGAGAGTTTTTAAAACAGAAAACTATAATGATGTTAGAAAAAGCCAATAACGTTAGAAAAAAACTTAAAGAATAGACACCATTTAAGTCTGATTATGTAAATGAAGAGGCATCGAATCTGGATGTACAGGAAAATTAGCAATGTAATGATGAACATGAAATTAGTCCGGAAATTTAAATTTTTATAATCCCATATATCTTAACATTATTTTTTTAATGGATGGCCAACTTGGCATTTTATTGGAAAAAATAAATGAGTGAGATCTTGTATTTTCTGCAGTATCGTGGACTGGTTACCCAAATTCTTCTGCCACAAAGTAAATAACAGCTCTGGAAATGAACATAACTGCCTGTTTCACACGTACGGCTCAGCCGGCAGGGAGTCCCGGGCTGCGCCAGCACCCTCCGGAAGAGCAATGGAAAGCAAGTCCGCCTCCCTGCGGGCCGTGGCTGGTTCCTGCTCATTGACAGCCTGGGGCTTAAGGCCGAGCAGAGCCCAGGAGACCAAACCTGGCACTCGGGGATGTGGGAACGCAGCTAGGAAGCCCCCGTGTGGAATTTCAGTTCGTGATCACAAGCTGATCCCTTTTCAGGATTGGGCCCAAAATTCACACGACCTGCTCAGTAGGGGCAACCAGAAGCTCAAAATTTAGCACAACGTGAGCCCACCTGGGACACAGAAATCTCTGGAGGGACTCAGGTTTTCCGCAGATAACATGCCAATGAACACGAGCTCAGAATCATGGTAACAATATACTGGGTTGGTCAAAAAATCCGATTCGTTTTTTCCAGAGGGCGGCTCTAGTGGTGCTTAGTTGTCTTTAACTTCGTTCGAAACAACGTTGTTGGACTGTACTGTCATGACAGCTGTCAGAGCAGCAAGCATTTAAAAAATACTTATCAAAATTGGTGAATCTTTGTGCAGCCATTTCAATATTGAAGATGGAAGAAGTTATGCAACATTTTTGGCATATTATGCTTTATTATTTCAAGAGAGGTAAAAATGCAACTGAAACACACACACACAAAGATTTGTGCAGTGTATGGAGAAGGTGCTATAATTGATTGACGTGTCAAAAGTGGTTTGCGAAGATTCCTGGTACTATTGACATTTTTGCCAAACGATTCCCTGCTGTGGGGCTGTCTTCTGCATCGGAAGATGTTTAGCAGCACCCCTGGCCTCTGCCCACTGGAAGGCAATAGCAGGAGATCGCCGACATACTCAAAGCATGAAAATCAATAAAGTTATTGGTGAAAATGAAAAATGTGTCTTTTATTTTTACAGAAAAAATTAAATGGACTTCTGGGCCAACCCAACATATGACCTGGAACTCACAACACACACAAGAAACCAGCACCATTGCCCGAAGTCAGCAGACAAGTCAAATTGCAGAATCGGACCCACTCACACCTCCGATATTGGAAACATCAGGTGCAGGGTAGAAAATAATTGGCATGTTTGAAGGAATCAAAGAGTTAATTATAATTTTAAGTGCAGAGCAAGAGACTATGGAACTGAGCAGAGTGATCCCCAAAAACTAAAAAGCATGCCCGGAAATGACAAATACGCTAATTAAAATCGAAAACAGATGACTTTAAATATAGCTGAAAACAGAATTAGTGAAGTAGAATAGAAACCTAAGAAAAGTTTACTGAACGTATCATTGTTAACAGAAAATGTCAGAAGAAAGGAGGACAGGGCGGGACCCTGTAAGATGCGTCTACTGTCCTACGCCTCGTGACGACTGCCATTCCAGTCAGCGACACACTGCATGCACCACGGTGGTCCCAGGAGATCCGAAGGGCGTAGAACATCAACCGACACTGAAAGGGAGGGCGGGGCCTGCCTAAGCTGCCGCACGTCCTGCCAGCCCTGGGCGGTTTGAGTAGAGGGGGCTCAGCAGGCTGTCCTGCGCCCGCCGTGGCCCGTCTTGGCGCCCACCATGGCCAGGGCCCGGAGTCGGCGGGGCAGTGAGGGGAGAGGAGGAGCCATCAATACATTCATTTTTAAAGGATATACTGTGTCTTGACCAACTAGACTTGAACCTACAAATATAGCCAGTTTACATAGGAAAGGCAGTGTAATTCCCCACGCTTACCACACAGAAAAATCCTGATTATCCCAACAGGCACATAAAAAGTCTACCAGGGTTCCACGTCCACTCGTAACAAAGCTTTTGTCACACGAGGAGTAGCAACAACAGAGTAACCTGAGTAAGGGGCAGATCTGAACAGACATTTCTCCAAAGAAGACACCCAAACGGCCAATAAGACATAAGACCCTGAGAGTGCGCTCCGTGTCGCTCGGGAACCCTCAGGGAAACAGGCTCCCAGGCCACAACGAGAGCCCGCCCCACCCGCACTAAGACGGCTGCTGCCGGGAGACAGGAAAGTGTCGAGTGAGAACAAGGACGTGGAGAAGCCAGAAGGCCGGTGCTGTGCTCCCGGGAATGGCACATGGTGCAGCTGCCATGCGGAAGGGAATGGGGAATCAAACACAGGGTTAGCGCTGGACCCAGCGATTCCATCGCCGGGTACGCGGGGCCCAGAGGATTCAGAGCAGAGGCTCAGACACGCGCCTGTGCACCTGCGCTCACAGCGGCATCATTCCCGCCGGCCCAGAAGTGGAAGCAACTCGGGCGTCCACCGACAGACACCTGGACACGCGAGGTGTGGTCTGCACGCACAGCAGAACACGACTCGGCCTGGACGAGGCCGGCAGTGAGGACGTCACGCTGAGTGCAAGAAGCCGGTCCCAGAAAGACGAATGCTGTGTGACAGCACTTACACGAGGTTCCCAGGGTACCCCAGTTCCAAGAGACAGGGATTAGACTGAGGAGGCACTTTGAAAATAGAATAACCGAATTTTGGAGGGCATGGAGGCAGCCAGGCGCTCGCCGCCTGACCCCTGAAGAAACAAGCCACACGCAATGCCGACAGTCTCTCTCGGTCAGTGTCTAAAACGCTCTCCATCGTCAAATCCACTCACGGTAACCTGGAGCTTTTTCGAGTCCCAGTACCCAAGAGGCATGGATTTCTGGAATGAAACAACGGCATAAATCAGGGAAATCCTTGCTGGAGGAGGATTGTACCAGCTGAATACATGACGGGCATTTTCAACCAGCGGACAAATACTATCTCATCGATAGTGGGGGGACAACTGGTAAACCACTTAGGAGAACTAGATCCTGACTTCACACCCTCTGAGGAAATCTACCCAGAGCGCTCACAGGTTTAAAGACAGGAGCTAGACAGAAGCGGAAGACAAAGAAGTCTATTCTAAGCCTGTCAGTGGAAACAAAGGGAAAACGATTGAGAATAACTTCTGAATGTCAAAAATGACCACGACCAGACATGATGACTAACTAGAGCGTGGCGTCCTGGACGGGATCCTGGAACGGAAAAAGGACATTGGTGGAAGAGCTGGTAGAATGTGAACAAAGTCTATAGTTTCATTGATAGCATGGTACCGGTCATTGGTTTCCTAGTTTAGATCGGTGATTCTCCATGGTGGGGGATGTGCCCCCAGGGAACACTTATTATCAGGATTATTTTAGCATTAGTTGAGAAGAAACTGGCGCAAAGGAAGCTCTCTGCCCTCCCCTTATTTGCCCACAAGCATGACAGAAATTACAAAGGTGTCCCTCCTTTCTCCTCTGCAAGGAAGGACTGAAGTTAACCACCGGGGACCACGTGACACCCCATCAGCCTGGAGGTGCCGCCAGAGGAATCAGCGTCAAGTCTGCTAACCCACCATTAGTTTCCTTTCTATTTCCACCCTCCCCCCGTGCCAGCCGTGGAGGCCCACACCTGCTCCCCTGCCGTGTCCCCACACGATTCTTCTTTGTGGAAGATGCTGTAGGAGCCAGAGTTCTGCGCCACCACTTTGAGTTCCTGTTTTCCCCTGGGCAGCTCCCACGTGCATATGACAAATACATGTTAATGAACATATTTGGGTTTCTCTTGTTAAACGTGTCTTTTGTTAGAGGAGCCCCAGAGCGAAAGTGGGTAGAAGGGACGTTATTTTTTACCCCTACCTGGTCAGGAACAGAGCTCTTAACCAGGGCGGCACAGACTCAGACGCCAGCACACGATCCGGCGTAGATACTGTGAAAACACATCCCAGGTCTGTCTAGCGCCCTGCCCTGCTTAAGGCCACCTTTCCACGCCCCGCAATAACAGCCACTGAACCCGTGGGGGCGCTAGCACGCTGCATATGTGAGCTGTGGTACTCCATGCCTTCACGTGGCTAGGACCCAATGCCGGAAATAATGACCCTGTGGCAGCAATGTGGACAAGATTCTTCGTTCAGCTACAAACTCTTCACGCCACGCAGTTTAAGACGAGTTTACTGGTCCTACCATCGTCATCCGTCTCTTCTTCTCCAATGTTAGTAACAGAAAACAGGATTGCACAGGATAGAAAGGGCTAAGCTTCTGCTTTAAGGTAATTTGGAAAACAGCAAAAAAAAAAAAAATCACACACAAAAAACCATCAAGCCAAAGGAATTAAATACATCACCTGTTTCTCAGTTTTTTTTTTGCTTTTCTCTAGGGTCATCTACATCTGAAATGCTTTTCCTTGCAGAATTCACCGTGCTATTACCACTTCCTCTTTCCAAAATCGTGTCTGAACTGACATCCTGAAGATAGCTCAGGTGAAACTTAAAACTAATGACAATGACAGGGCGCTGAGTTCCCACAATGCACCACAACTCCCGGTGCTCCTTGGCGACCTGCCTCAGAGAGCACGGGGTCGGCGCCTGGCGGTGTTGACCGGGGCGCTCAGACCCCCTCCCGAGCCCCCGGCGCTGCCCCCGGCCAGCCGCTCGCCACCGCTCTCGTTCACGGGGCGCACGGAGTCCCCGTTCACAAGTCCGATCGTCATCCCATCCACCTGCCACGGGTCCTGAGTCCGTTCCTCTCACTCTCCTCTGCAAACCTGGGCAGGCGGCCCGGCAGAACGACTGTCCTATACACAGTGGTGGGGACCGGACCCCCGCACGAGTGAGGGCGTTAATCAGGAAGCAGGGAAAGCCCTTCTCCGCACAGGCAGCGGGCTGCTGCCGTGGGCGTGCCCTAGAGGCCGCGCGGGCTCCGGGCGAGGGTCTGAGCGCCCGGTCCCGGTTTCCTGGGAAACGACACCGTCTCATCCGGGTCTGCCGAGCGCTCCACAGAAACCCCTTCAAAAACCGGCTGTAGCACTGCTCCTACACTTTGTTAGCATTGAATTTGATCATCCCAAGGGCGACAAAGTTGCTGTATGATATTAGCTGATTATTCCTGTTGAGTTTTCACAGAAAGACAACACTTGAAGACATCTCCCCCTCAATTTTAAAACCCGTGAGGGGGCTACAGCTCCCACCTGGCTCTCCACAACCCCCCTCTGGACGGGGCATGCCCCATGGCTCCCCGCCCTCTCCTCGCCGGGGGGGGGGGCGGGTTGGGGAAAGAAAAGGCAGCTTTAAGTGACCCTGACGTCAGCAGGCTTTGTTGGGTCATCAGAATGACCTGTCCTCCAGCTCGCACCCTGGCCCCAGCAAGTGCCCCGTGCTGGGCGTGGAGAGGTCAATGCCAGAGGCTCAGACCTGCAGCCTGGCCTCAGCGACAGTGCTGTCTGGAAGAAGGGGAGGACCCTGGGACATAGCCAATACGACACGTCATGTCAAAAGGCCCCACGATTCCCGGGAGTCAGGACTGGAGGGATGGGGCCGGGAAGACGCACTGAGGGTCGCTCGCAGACTGGGGAGCGGGAGTGGCAAGCATCTTGGAGCGGGTGGCCCACAGCCATAGCTGGAAGGAGGTTTGGGCACAGAACGGGCGACTGGTTCTCAACCAAGAGCGACTTTGTCTCCCCGCCGCCCCGCCCCCAGATACAGTCTGGAGACATTTGCGTTTGTCACAATGTGGGGTGGGGGGGGAGGAAGCTACAGCATCTGATGGTGGAGGCTAGGGATGCTGTGACACACCCTACGGTGCTCCACAGACAGTGCCCTGGCCCCGAATGCTGCCACTGCTGAGGCCCAGAGAGGGGAGGCCACAGGGGGTGGGCAACACTGAGTGAGCTACGGCCAAGGTCAAGGTGAGAAACAGGGACCGTAAAGCCAAGTCTTCCCCCTCAGCAGCGATCACAGAGACGCCAGCTCAGACAGAGGAAAACACTGTTTTTCATCCGGAACTCTGCAGAGGGTTGCGAATCGCCGCTAACCTCGGCCAGGAGCACTCAGAGAGGGTCTTCGCCGGGGCTTCTCCTGGAGTCGAGTCTGACAGCGCGTGTCAGGAAACTGACAAAGGCTAATGCTCTCTGACCCCGACGCTCCATCTCCAGGGTTTTATTTTCAAAAGGAAATAGCCCCGCATCCAGAACAGTCCTGCAGGCCACGTCCTCACATTACTGTCGTTCCGAAAAGCGAAACAGGAGTAGCAACTTCAAGGCCCGACGACGAAGACACAGCTGAACTCGGACACACCCGCAACGCGCATCACTGTGTGGTCGGTAAACGCCGCGTTTGTAAGGCGCTGCGAACAGCAGGATCTGCTACCACACGGTGCTCGGCGGCAGGGACCCACAGGGGGCCGGCTCGTGCAGCTGAGTCTAAGGCGGGCCTTCGGGGGGGGGGGGGGCTCATCCCGACACACGCCGTCTGTGACGTCCTCATCCCTTGAGTGGTGCCCGTCCTCGCGTCATGAAATGACCCCACTCACCGCTGCGGGGCAGAGTCTTGTGGCCGAACACCGGGAGACACGGCGCTCGTCAGGTGACCGGGCAGGAAGTCCCTTGGGAGTTCCTCCTGACCGGGCTTTCGTGTTCCACTGAAGACTCCAAAGTCGCACACCACCGGAAGCCTGTGCCACCGACTGGGAGACCCTCAGACAGAGGGCCCACTGCGCAACATCGATGCTTCAGGCGGGCGGATGCGGACGAGAACGGTGCTCGTCCAGTATCTTCTCCGAAAGCACCTAAAAAGTCGGATGGTTTTGTTCCATCTGCTTGGGGGTCTCAGGACCGGGGGGAGCTCCGGCCCCAGGCCTGGAGTGCAGAGTGGGACTGGCAGTAAGCAGAGCATCAACGAAGCCAGCGCTGTTTTGGGCACACAGGACGCAGAGAGCCGTGTGGGTCGACGCCGCATACCCCGTGGCCTTCCAGTGGCCCGGGGAGAAGTGCGTGTCATTGCCAATCAGCTTCGAGGGAGAGAGCTCACAAACACAGGCGCAGACGTGTGTGGGTGTGCACACTGGTACACACAGGGTGCGGCAGAAGCAGGTTTACAGTGGCGAGTGTGCAAAACCGAGTTCGTCCTCCGAGTATTTACTGTTTTATTTCGAACAGCTGCAAACGTACGTTGCCCCCCGCCCCGTACTTGAGGCCTGGGCCCAAATGGTCTGAGCCCAAGGTCTCTGTGGTTTTGAACTTGAGGACTAAGGGACCCAGCGTCACGCGGAACCTCCAACACTGCACTGCAGAAACGTCTTCAAGCTCGGCGGGACCTCTGAGGGCACCAAACCCACCCCCCTCTCCGGTTACCCAGAGGTGGAGACAGCCTTGGGCGCTCGTGGGCGGGGGGAGGGGGTTTGTCCCTGATCGCTGTGCCGGAGCATCACAGATCAGCAGTGCTGAAAAAGGGGACCTGGCCCCCACGAACACCTGTCCCCAAATAGTCGGGCAAGGCCTCGGGCTTCGGGGCCACTGAAGTGCCCCACTGGTGAACCTCCAGGGTGGAGCGCTCTCCGTGGGCGGGGGAGGGTGGTGGCCAGGGACAGAGCGTTAATCCTGATTCTGCGCCTAAGACAGCCGGTCACACGGCCACAGGCACCAGCCTGCACGCCAGAGCCAGGCGCACGCTGGGGAGTTTTCCTTGGGCGCGCCCCTCCGCGGGGACGGAGGTGTGAGACCCGGCTCCGGAGAGCTGAGCACTGCTGTGGTGGGAGCGCCAGAAACCCACACTATTATTCCTCAGCATGAGGCCCGCAGACAAGGATGCGCTCCCACCGGGGCTCACGGCAATGTCGGCCAGTGTTTCCGGAACCTTCATCAGCAAGGAAGACGACATTGGCGGCTCCAGCGAGCTCTTCAACTACTTGCGCGAGGCCTGTGCCGGCAACCCCGACGCTGCTGACGTCTCCCGCCCCGGGCTGCGTCTGCACCTCTCCGGCGCCCCCACGGCACCTCTCGGGCGCCCCCACGGTCTCATCCATCGGGAAGCCGCGTCCGATCGCCCTACCGGCCTCTGAGCGCTCAGTATACGTACCCTTGTTCCTGACATCCTCTCACGTGCCTGCGCCCATTACGGCTTTAAAATGCTTCACAGTCATTTTCATTAATGAGCAAAGCTTTCACGGACAGAAGCTGCACTGTAAAAGCACCACGCACATGCTGCCTTTTCAATTTGGCTGCGGTCATCTTTAACCATTTCCCCCCGAGTGGGGAGTCACTGATTCCTCGACCAGAGTCTCTCGCGGAAAGTGAAGCAGGAAATCGCAAGTTGGCACAGAGGAAGGGGGAACTCTGGCCTCTCTGACCTCCTGGGGGGTGGGAGAGGGGGCCCCACCAGCCTTGGGGGTCCTGCCCAGCCCAGGGCGGCCGTGTGGACACAGCCACGGGTCCTGGCCAAGCTGCCCCGGAAAACACGGCTGAGGAAGCAGGAGACTCTGCTCCCGCCGCTGGGCATGGAGAGGCCCCAGATTTGCTTCATTTTGAAAAAGTCCCATAATTACTACACACACACGCACACACACACACACACACGCACACACACACACGCACTCACACTATTCCGGAGCCAGCCCATAACTGCCAACTACCAGGTCGGACGGTGGAGAGGCCAGCCCTCTGGGCAGCTGGGACACGCAGGCGCTGGGACCAGAGGGACGAGACCTCTGGAGCGGGCGGCGGCCTGTCCTTCCAGGCCTGTTTCGGAACGACGCGAGCCTAAACTAACTTCATTCGGGCGTGGGTGTTCCCTGCTTGTCACATGGGGTCTGGAGGCATCCTTGGAGACACGGCTTCCAGGGAGGGCTCACCATGCACGAAAGCGTCACCTAAGGACACGGAGGCAGCGCTGACCTCCACCCACCCCAAGCGGGCCGCAGCCACCTGGGAGCGCAGCCCGTGAGGCGGCCCCTCCCAGCATGTGCTGGAGAAGAAACTCCCGGTCTGTACGTTGGTGGGGCACCCAGCTGGTGGGGAGGGCCGGTGGGGGCGGCCCCCGCCGGGGGATGGACGCGTCACTCACCCGCCCTGTAACTCCAGCCGGGGATGTGAATGGACAGCTGGTCGGTGTGAACGCCGGCGTGACAGCACGTGGCAGGGGCCTCCGCCCCTTTCCTCACCGCGATCTGCTGAGCGCCCGCGGCGGCAAATTCTGCATCGTCCAACGGAGAGGAGCCGCCCCAAGGACACGTGCCGGTCCCCAAATGCACCTGCCCCAGGGCGGGCGGCCCCACCGGGGTCCAGCGCGGACCCAGGAGGCCGGGGCCCCCCTCGGGGAGCTGCGGCTTCAGGGCACTGCTGATTGGCCCTGCTTTGGCTGTGCCGCCTGCCCCCTCTGGTGTCAGTCCGTGGGAACTGCAGCGCAGGTTGAGGGACAGGACGGACCTGTGCATCTTGGGGCCAGCCAGGCGCGTTTGCTCCATGGGGACGGAGAGGGGCCTGTCCAGGTAGTAGATGGCATTCGGGCACTGCTGAGACACCCTGAGGTGGACGCAGGAGCTGAACAGCAGCGGGCCCTTTCCCGACGGTGGGGGGTCGGGAGGAAACCTGCCCTCCCTGTGGTCCACGCTGGTGACCCAGTACTGGTGTCCGTCACACAGCTGCAGCTGGGCCTCGGGGAACCTCAGCCTCATCACTGAGCCGCTTCTGGAGGATTCCGTGCAGGTGAAAGGCCCTCGGTGCCGACCGGGATGGGCTCCGCTGGCCAGGACAGAGGGGTCCCTGAGCAGAGGGTGCTGCACCCTGCACCGGGTGCACAGCGGGTCCCCCACAGCCCCCCACACCAGGCTGCCGGCCGGGGGGCCCACGCGCCTGGCCGTGATGGTGATGGAGGCAAACCCCTTCCGGGGGCCACTGCCCGGCTTCTCCTCTTTGGGGGGCAGCTCGGCCTCGCGTCCTCGAGACCCCGCCGGCGTCTGCACCCCTAACTGGCCGGGGAGGAAGGCGAAGGCCCTGTCGATGGTGACCCCGCTGCGGCTGGCCAGAGCCTGCTTCACGGGCCACGCGGGCAGCTGGGGGTCCGCGCACAGCACGGGCAGGGCGGCCCCGTCTTCTCTGGACTTGCCCTCATCCATCAGCTGAGCGATGGCCGTGGACGGAATCATTGTCGGCCTGGGTGATGCCAGAGTCCCCTGCAAATGGAAAAGGGTCACAATTACTCAGGCAGCCCACTGGAACGCAGGCAGGGAACCCTCGGGGGCCCAAGGGACTCTGTGCCCAGCACTCTCACCCCAGACCTGCCACCCCACCCCCGACACCCCCTCTGAGCATCCCTTCCGGGGGGCGGGCGAGGAGCCCAGATCTGCGCGTGAGCTGACTGTGCGCTCCGAGGCGGCCCTCTGACCGGGGGAGGTCTCCGCTGCTGGTGGCCCTTCTCAGTCCATGGACTGGAGTGGGTGTGACGGGGCCGTGGGATCCCTCTCGTCGCCCCCACCAGGCCCAGGCGCCCCCGACGCAGGCTCGGAGGGGGAGGGGGGCGTGGGCTCGGGGCGTGGGCTCGTGGGAAGGTGGGTCAGCTTTCCTCCGAGAGCAGCTGCGAGTACGGGGGGCCCCCCGGCCTCCGTCCCCAGCTCCCTGTGCCGGTTCGGACCGGAACCCAGGGCCTCCCCAGGACTGCCATCACGGGGTCGGATCCCAGACTGCGGAACCATGGCCATCCAACACTGGAGCTCGACAACGGCCCAGACCGGCGCAGGGGCCCTGAGAACCAGGGACCAGAGGGGGGGGCGGGAGTGGCTGGACCGAGAGAGGCCGAGTGTGGCTGCCTTCCTGTCGCTGCCCACGTACTGAGCGGTGTTGCTGCTTCCGAACCAGCAGGCTGCAGGTTCTAACAGCCAGTCACCTGTGTCCGCAACAGTGAGCCGTGGTTTTTAACACGGCGTGGCGAACCGGGGGGACGGGGTGGGGGGGAATCTCCCCTGTCCCTGCTGTCTTCGCCGTGTGCGCAGGTGACGCACTGCAGGAGGCTGCGCGGAGACCAGCCGACCCAGCACTCGGACGCTCTCAGGGACCCGAGCCCCACCCGGGACACCCACTGTTCCAGGGCGTAAAACAAGCCCGTGCACGGCACTGCACAGGATCCAAAGTAACGCTGGCGGCCCCCCCGCCCCCCGGCCCCCACCCCCACCCGCCCGCAGTCCTCAAGTGGGAGCCCGAGGGCACCCTGGGTGCTCACACTGAGCGGTAGCTCGCCACCTCCGAAGTGCCGGGGAGTCAGTCACAGGGCAGGTCGCAAGGGCGGGCTCCCCAGGCTCTGGAGACCTTGTGGGCGGGGCCCCGGCTGCTGCCTGTTACCAGACACCCAAGCTCAAACCGAGTGACAGCAAACTGTCGTCCTCCTAAGACTCGACGAGAGCGCCCAGGGGCCCTGTCCTTTGCTTCGGAGTCACAACCGTTTCCCCCGGCAGCCAGCGTTTCTCCGCAGCTGGGCCTCGGACGGGGGCGCCGCCCGCGGGGAGCCTCTTGGGCCCTGCAGGGTCCCACGTGGGGAGAGGGCCGGCCTGACTTCCTCTGTTTCCCCTTTCTCCTCGTTTTTCACGGCCCTCTCCACCACCGCCCACACAGCCACACCTGAGAGACAGGTGCGCCTGGGAAACGGAGGGCATGAGGCAGAGGGTCTGTCTGACGAGCCCAAGCCACCTGCCGCATTGAAAACACGGCATATTTTCCTTAAGAAGCTGTCGACATCCTTCCCATCAACTACCTTCCCCGATGACGCAATTTCAGTGGGTCGCTCCCTCTGTCCTTTATCCTGGATGAGTTGCGCATGGCTTTGAAAGAGGAGATCTTTTATCTAAAACAAACTGATGTAGCAGTCTGAGAGGAGGAAACCAGTCTCGCAGGTCACGTGGGGTGCTCAAGGCCACAGAGGGGTCGAGTGAAAGGCTAGACCTGGTGTCTGGCTGGGCTGGTAAACCTCCCCCCACCCCCCGTCCCTGACCAGCACCGCGCACGCAGGTACATTTTCTTTCCCATCAATGCTGCTTGAAGACACGGATTCCTTTTAAATGCTTCACATAGGCTTTTGTGGAGCTGGCGACAGCTTTCGTTTTTGTCGTCTCGTCCGCTTTATTGACCTTTTCTGACCGCGCGTCTGTGCCACGAGGCTGCTGCGAAGGAGGGCGCCATTTCACGAGTCCAAGTGGACGGCCAGAGAGTAGGCAGGTCCTGAACCCCCGGACTGAGGGCGCTTCTGTTTCCGCAGCGCCGTGTTTCTCCAAAGGATGAGCATCTCATCTAATCTGTAGCTCTGAAATCTCGATGTTTCTCCACGGGACGATTCCTTCCTCTTCCACAGCTGCTCTGCCACCTACGCTCTTTGCCAGAAGGATTCTTTGGTCCCATCGCCCCACAGACACGCCGTGGTCACCTCCACATTAGCTGCAAGCGTGCCTGCTCCGGGCACGCCCCTGTGCCATCCCTCCAATTGCTACAAACCGAGGCAGATGCAGACATTTCGAAACGCCCTTCCTTACAGTCGGGATGAATTGGCATGGCATCTCATCCCGACTGTAAGGGTGTTTTCAAACGTATGCATCCGCTTTGGTGTGTAGCCATAGAGAGAGAGGGTTTTCAGACAAATGGGAAAATAGGAGTGTTTCCCTCCACGCAGAACCTCGTCTGCCCGTGCATTTACTAGAAAGCACACGGTTTGGTGCAGGGTGACACACAGCCGGGGAAAGCTGGCAAGAATCCAGGCTTTTTGAAAGGGGATTGGGCAAGCACACCACGGCCTACAGAAATGCATTATCACCGTCTGCAGAAATGACACACATACAAAAAATGATCACAAAGAGTTTAAATGACAGGGGACGTGCCTGCAGCTACAAAAGCTGTGGATGTGACAGTCACGTGTAAGGAAACGCATGAGGAAACTAATGGAGATAAATAGATACGAATGTTCCCTTATTTGTCTATTTCTGCTTTTCCCTAAGTGCCTCCGTGGAGTTGCCATTACTTTTGTTAAGAGGAAAATTTAAGCACTGTCTTTTGAAGGAAGAGAACTCGGTTCCCTGGTTCATTCCGTCTGAATCACTGTCTGGCTGGAGGAGCACCCGCCGCAGGTCACGTCCGCAGCTTCCGCGGGTTTTGCAAAGAGACAGGGACCTGGTGCTGGCCCGGCGGGAGAGGCGGGCTCCCGGCAGACACAGCGCAAGGGCCTGGGTGTGCAGGGCCCCGTCATTTGATGAGCACGCACAGGCCTCAACAGCTGAAAGCAAGGAGGGCCATCTCAAAGTCACACTGCCGATAGGGTCCAACCGATGACCCGGGTCATTCCCAAGCAGATGTGCCGGTGTGAGCGTGCGAGTGAGGGTGTCACGGACACCCAGTCGCATGGCCCCCAGCTCTGGATCCTTAGCGGCCACACGGATTAATTGGAGCATCAACAGGAACAGGCTGGGACCTGCCTGCCCGTGTCAAGAGCAGGTACGAGACACCTTCAGCTGGCGTCTTCCAGAAGAAGAGCGGCCCCCGGTCTGGGCGTGGCCCACCGCCTTCATCTCGGTCCCCAGGAGCCAGTTAGTGACACCACGCGTCCTCACACCTTCAGATGGCGAGCTCGCCGCTTCCACGGGGAAAGGGCTTTAAATACTGCGGACTGCATCTCGGGGCCCAGAATCGCGTCCTTTCTCCACCTGGCGGGACTCCAGGCGGAGGGGGATCACAGGGGAAACGTCGGCTTTATTCAACACAGAGCTAAACCCAAGCATAACACCCGTGACAAGCATTTTAGGAGAAAACACGTTTTGCAGACACCTTGCTGCTTTCATCTGTCTGTTTGGAGAGCACCGTTCACACAATTCCGCTCTCCCTCGAAGTCAGCGGAGTTGGAGGCAGAGTGCCCACTTGCAAGAGACAATAGTTGTCTTGTGCACCAACACCCCCCCCGACACCTCTCTCGGGCAGGAAAGTCCGCGTTTTCGATTCTGTTGACCGAAATGTGTCCTTTAGAGCAGGGTAAGGACAGAGCGCCGGAGCCAGGCAGCCGAGGAGCCGAGAGACTGGGGCGAGCCAAGGGCTGGAGGAGCTTGCACTTGAGCTTCCGCTTCTGCAGCGCCGGTGCCAGGGCCCTCCGTCCGTCCCTCACTGCCAGGGGCTGCAGGGAGGGCGGAGTGAGCCAATGGGAGAAAGCCTGGCAGGGGCCGCCGGGCCCCCGCTAAGCACTGTGCTCAGAATCCTTTGTTCTCCAGAACCAGAACGTTTTGTTTTGTAAGTAGGACCTTTCATGTCCTTCCCCACTGGAGACCGCGGGCCCTTCTTGCGGCTTGAGCAGCCTGCACGAGCGGTTGCATCTCCAAGCCCGTCCTCCACCTTCACACGATGCTCTCCGGCTTCCTTCTCGGTCTCCGGCAGGTTGGTTGGGGCTTAAAACTGAGAGGCGCTCGCTACACCCTCCCGTGACTCTGCAAGTTCACACGCCGGCGTGCAGGTTGTAGAAGCAGCACTGAGCAGACGCATTGCATGCTGGGATGCGCTGCACGCCATGACGTCCCAGGTCTTGGTCAGCGTGGGGAGATTTCCTGAGGCCTCCCGTTGACCTTGAGCTGAGCAGAACGAAATGCAAGCTCATCCTAGGGAGGCCAGTGATCCCGTTCTATGGTTGGCTGCCTTTTGCTGACTATTCTAGAGGGTGGAAACAAATGTTACCTCGGGGAAGCCAGATTTCTTCTCTGTGACATCAGCCTGCAGACTGACCGGTTGCCCCATACCCCTAAGCAAAAGGAGACAGTGTTGCTACTTTTCAGCACAGGAGCAAATAGCATGGAGAGGAGACTGGAGAGGAAGCGACGTAACCAGCCCTTAGCACAGAGCTCAGAACGTGACACCGCTGTCCTCGCCAGCAGGGAGGAGGGAGACCGCTGTGACCCACAGGCAGGGGCTGCACATGAGTGTCCCACAGCTGCTGTGACAGAGCCCCCCCCCCGCCCACACACACAGGGGCTTACACAGCACGAATGTGCCATCTTACAGCTCCGGAGGTCAGAGGCACGGTCCCGCCGGGCCAGCACCCAGGTGTGGACGGGGCTGCCCCCATGGGAGGCTCCACGGGAAAATCCGTTCCCTTGCCTTTTGCAACTTCCACGGCCACCTGTGACCCTGGGCAACGAGCCCCACATCCCGCCGGCCACTGTGGCCACCGTCACACCACCGACCTTCTCTCTCTGACCCTCCTGTCCCTCTGACAAAGACCCTAGTGACTGCCCCGGACCCGCCAGACAACTCAAGACCACCTCCCCATCTCCGGGTTCTTCGTTGCGTTGGCCAAGTCCGCTCTGCCGCGGAGGGTGCGTGACCCCAGGTTCCGGGACCGTCACAGACTAGCTGGGGACCTAGAAGCCCATGCACGGGACGAAATGTACGGCCTTTCACATGATGGCTACAAAGCGTACGTGGCAACACCAGAAAGTTCTAGCACAAGGCAACACTCGCTGGAAGAAAGGGATCTGGGGTGTATGAGCCACGGTGGCAACAGTTAAACAATTGCACACGGGTGAGGGGGTTCACAAAGCCAGTCAGGCTGGGACTTAGAGTCATAAACCTGTTTTTCAGTGAAACGGAGGAGTGACTAACGCCACCCATGAGGGCGCCTGATGCACAATGTCAACGTCCCCCGCAGACATCGGGAGGCGGACCCCCCAGAGCGGTCGGGAACGGAGACTCGGAGGGAAGAAAGACCCCGATTCAAGTCCGTCTCCGTCACTAATCTTCTGGGCGATTTAAGCAACTGTAGTCCGACTTCCCCCCTGTGTGGGGGCAACAGAAGCCCCGTGTCCTAGGGTGGCTACGAGGAGTGACGAGATGACGCACACCGAGAATTCAGCCCAGTGCCTGGCCTGTGCTGAGGACACAGCCCTGTCCCTGCCCACCTGGCCACACAACTGTCACCTTGATAGAGGCCCCCAGCACGTGGCAACTGGCATTGCCGAGCCAGACAACCAGGTGGGCACGAGGGGCAGCTCAGCAAGAACGAGGTAGCAGGGGTGCTGGCATTTTCCAGCAGCTGGGACGGATCAGTTCATGGGGGGCGGACGGGGGGGGGGGGTCGTGTCCCCAATGCAGGAAACAGCAGAAAGCAGGACAGACTGCACCTGCCTTGGTTTGCAGGAGAGAGACAGCAGGTGGCCGGCCCAGGTGGCCCAGCCAGCTGCCCCCGCCCGCCGCAGGGAGGCTGGGCTGTGCCGGAGCGTGCTTGTGGGGCTGCTCCCCGCCCCCGCCCCTCCCCAGAGCTCTGCCTCAGACTCACCGCACCTGCCCGGCCTTGGGGACTCTGAGGGGGACTCTGAGCGTCCTTTCACAGGGTTAACTCCCCCATACATGAAGAAATTGTCCTGCGTGAAAGGAAACAGGCGGAGGATGGGCAGAGCCTGGGCGCCTGCAGGACACACGCTGGACAGAGCTGTGGGGCGGGGTCCGGTGGCCCAGGGCCAAGGTCCGGCTGTGTGGCTTTGCGTGGTCGACGTGACCTCCCGACCTCAGTGCCCCGCTGAGAAGGGAACACCCGGAACTCACTCGGGAGGGTAGCCGCCCCCCCAGGGCTCACGGCGTGGCTGTGGGGGCCTCTGTGCATGACGGCCCACAGCCGGCCCGGTGACTCCCAGGGGCTCAGAAGCCAGGCAGCTCTGCTGTTTCTGCCACAGGCCGCAAACCGAAGGCCGGAGAGTCCCTGAGGCCGCAGCCTTGCCCAGCCCCTGCCCCCAGGGTGCGCTGGGCACACTGGCCCCGTGCCCACCATTCGTGAGTCAGTCTCCCCGGTGGACGGAGACCCTCAGACAGTGCCCCGTCCGCCCTGCCTGGCACCCACCGGGCGGCGTGCCGGGCCGACCGAGCACCCCGGCTGAGCGCTGCCAGTGTGAGCCGCTGCTCTACGTGTCCACGGAGTCGCATCCACGGGGGGGGTGGGGAGGGGGAGGAACAGAACAGACCTTCCTCGGGCTGTTCGATCGGATCCCCCTGGCGCCCCAGGAACATTTTCCTCCGTTTCAAAGGTCTTTTAAAGACGAGGTCATGGTCAGCTAAACGAGAGAAATGTCAGCCACAGTGCACCCCTGTAACTCCCCGCAGAACACTGCGGCCTCCGCCTTCCGCCCGGAGCCGAGGAATCGCAAACCGTTCTCCCGCCTGTGATGACGTCACCAGCATGTTGACGTGGCAACCAGGCCGCGGGGCCGCGCCCACCTTGGTGCCCTTTCGCATCAGCAGGGGCAGAAATCTTTCCTCTGATGTTCAGGGCGGAGGCGCCTCTGACGAGTGGAAGACGCCGGCGAGACCGTCGCTGCAGAGTTCCCTGCAGAGCGGAGCGCGACCCGACAGAGAAGTGTCTCGTCTCGCGCTTCCCGTGGGGCGCTGGTGCCCCCCCTTCCCCCCCACCTCTCAGTCCTCGTTTCCTTTCCGCCCGGGTGTGAGGGTGCCGGTCCTCTCGCCAAGAAGCACTTGTACCGTGCAAACGTTTTCTTGGGTGTGAAAGTGCACCCAGATGACATCACAACGTTAATTTGTTCAACCTACTCACAATAAACGCCACCACCTTTCCCACGCCGGTCCCTCGAGGACACTGGGCGGTGGGACACTCAGCTTGCCCTGCGCGCCGTGACCGGATGGACGGGTTCTCAGACAGTTCCAGAAAACACCCCGACAGTAAATTATAATGAACACTGCTCGGTAATTTATACCCAAACCCATTGGAGGGGGCTGATAATGAACAGCACAGATAAACCCCGGTGAAACTGTGATTTTTTTTATTTTTTGGAAAGGTGACAAGTCACGAACAGGAGAAGTCACTGAACCATGAAGCTGGAGCCACAGACGGCGCTGGCAGAGACGGATCGCAGCGTCAGGTGAGCCTGCAGCGGCCACGGCCAAGGGGTGCGCGAGCGACTGCAGGACGCCGTGCCTTTGGGGGGCGAGGCACCGGTTCCTGAGGGCAGGGCTCCGCCTCTCCACGCTGTGAAACCGGGGTCAGGACACACCTGGACAGCACGCTGGTAAGCAGTTTCGTAAACACTGGGCCAGCATGGATGCCACCAGAGGACCCCAAAGTGCTTGGAGTCCGGTCGCTGTCGCTATAGCATCGACTGCCAGTGCTGACACACTGAGTGCTAATTGCACGGCAGACGTTGGGTGTGAGCGGCATCTCTTGAACACTCACGGTGGCCTCATGGGGGGGGGGTGGGCACTGTGGCTACCCCGCTGTGCAGGAGAGGCAGCTGAGCCCCTCGTCCAGTGAGCCCGAGCTCACAATAATGACGACCCCTGTGCATGCAGAAAAGGGGGCGAGGGGCAGAGGCCACAGAGCCCGGCACCTGCGTGAAGCTTGCGGAAGCGGATGGAGCGGCCTGGGCTCTGACACCGGGGCCGGGCTGACACCCGGTGCCGCCACATTCCAGAGCAGCCGACCTGGGAGGAGCCTCTGCTCGCTCCTCGGCCAGAGAGGTGTCCGGGCAGGCTGGGACGGCGAAGCGAGGTCAGTGCAGGTGTTCGAGGGTGTCACACGGGGCCTGTCACACAACGGGCCTTGAAAGTAGGCGACGTATTTATTATGAGCCACCGTTTTACACAGAACTCTCATCTCTCCCAGAAAATTGCAGTGTGTGATAGAGACGTTTTGCAAGCCTGTCCAGTAGTTTTGTAGCCACTCAGGCTCTCGCTGATTTCTGAAATGCCTGGGAACCGAGTGTCCGGGTGTGGCCCCAGGTCTGCCTGTCAGGGGGTGGGGTGGGGGTCTCCCTGGAGGCATGATCTGTGCAACCAAGTGTAACCTTGCACGTGTGTAAATGCTGGTGCCTGGCCCTCGCACACAGCGTCAACGTGGCCACGCCACGGTCCCGCTCAGCTCCCACTGACTGAGCACCTGACATCTTCTCGGACCAGAGCTGGGCGCCAGGGTGACAGAGACGAAGACGGCCCGGGGGTCCTCGCCGGGAAATGAGACACAACAAGGTGGATTTGAGTGTGTCTTCAGATGGCTATCTTTTCCTTAACTGTGGTAAAATCCACACCACGGAAGGGCCCCTCGTGACCATTTCTACACGTCTGGTTCAGGGGTGAGGCGCAGCCACACTGCTGTGGGACCGCCACCCCCGTCCACACCACCCCCGTCCATGCCAGCCCCGTCCACACCACCCCCGTCCACGCCACTTTTCCTCCTTGTCAAACCGAAACTCTGCACCCACCACAGGATAACTGCCCACCCACCCTGCCCCCCGCCCCGGCACCTGCCAGTCTACTTCCTGCCTCTCGGGGGCTGGCGCGCTCTGGGGACCTCAGTGACATCTGTGCAGTCACAGCGCTTGTCCTTTTGTCATTGGCTCCTTCACTGACGTTTCATCTGGGCCGTAGCCCGTGTCAGAGTCTCCTTCCTTTGCAAAGCTGAGTAATATTCTACTGTGCACGGACCACACGCTGCCCCTCCACTCACCCGCCGACGGACACGGTGGCTCCCACCTCCCCTGCCGGCTGCTGGGAGCCATGCTGCCGTGAACGTGGCCGTGCAGAGACCTCTGCGTCTCCGCTCTGAATTCTCGGCCCTTCACCGTGAGGTCCGATCTTGGCCTTATCTACTGTTTTCTCAGCCAACAGGAGAGTCCTTTTTGTGAGAGGCAGGTCAGGCAGAGAGAGACACATGGGCAATTTTAGGAAACGGTTGAAAGTCCTCTTTAAAAAGCTACCCCCGTGCACGGTGGAGAGGCAGCGAGCGGGTCTTGTTTTCCGTCCTTGGCGGAGGTCAGCAGTCACGCCCAGGTGGCCTCTGTCACGTGACCCCGACACCTCCAGGTGGGCGGGCTCTGATGAGCAAGGGAGGGAACGTGCCTCCCTGTTCAGAGAAACAGTCCCCGCGCTGGGGGCGGCCCGGGCCACAGACAACCACGGCCTCGGCGGCAGGAACAAGAGCTCCTCTGGACGCCCCGTGACGTGCAGGCTCCCCGAGCGGAGGGCCTGGGCCTGAGCGGCGAGCAAACGGTGACAGGGGTGGAAAGAGAACAGCTTCTCCTTTCTCTCAGCCGTAAAAGGGACGCAGTGCAATATGGCAGGAGAGACCAGATGGGCAGCAAGAACACGGGGCTCCGTGCCCCCTGCCCACTCGGCTGTGAGCCTGAGTGGGTCAGCCCGCCTCTGGGGCTCAGCCTCCACGGCCGTGGCTTGGAGTGCGGGGCCAGCACGGCCTCAGGACCTCTCCAGCTCTGCCCTCGGGCCAGCTCCGTGACAGCTGGACGGCGAGGCTCGGGGAGCACGGGAGGGGGTCCGCGGGCAAGGTGGCGACCTCCGCATCTGGCTCGCATCTTTGCAAAGCGGGGCGTGGCCCTGTCCACAGTGTTAGACGCTCTCGCATCAAACTCACGGACCCGGAATCTGGGTTCCCGTGAACTGGAAGTCACTGAGCGGCTTGATTTCAGATGTGACCTCTGTGGACCCCTATTATCAGGAACGGTGACCAGAAAGACACCCCCGCTGTCCCCTCTAGATAGGACCCAGGCTGCCATGTGATGCTGCCCGCCACACTCGGGACCCGGGCAGCTTCCTGCAGCAGGACAGGAGAGGACGCATGGTCTGCTTTCTGCCCGGGGCTAGACGACCGCCGACACCCGGGGAGGGAGCAGGGGCACCCGCGGAGCCCTGAGCGGCCTGCTGCGAGCCCCGCGCTCCGGCGAGACCGAGCGAAGCTGTCAGCTCGGGGCTCCTCACACAAACGAGCCGTGCACATGTTTTTGTGAGGTGTCAGCAGGCGCTGCCTCCCCTCACAGGGAGCCGCGTGACGCGCGGGCTGCTGTCGCCGGACCAGATCGGAGAGCCCAGCTCAGCCCGGGCGCCCGCCCTGCCGTGGCCCTGGCCCCGTCGTGGGGGACAGACTGGCCTTTTTGGGGGTGCGCGCAGGCTGCTCCTCTCTCGTGCCGTGTGCCTTGTGGTGAGCGGTTTTGGTACTGAGTGGAGCACAGACCGGAGGGCTCCGGGGTCCCTCCCTGGCCCTCCCGCCACCGCAGACTCCGCGGAACCCAGGCAGAGCCAGGGACACGGTCCCCTGCAGGGTGCAGGCACTCGGGGTGCCAGGCCGCCTTAAATATTCACGCACCCACACCTGCCGCCTCACAAAGAGAGGAAACGGAGGCTCAGAGGGGGCGGGGCTTGCCCCAGGGGCTCCCGCCTAGGTGTGGCAGGGTCGGGCTGGCTCAGTCATGCCACCGAGATCCCTGATCTCTGGCACCCAGTCGGGCTCTGTTCTAACCAGACCCTGCCTAGCGGGGCTGAGCTGTCTTCTCTCTCTCTCTGTGCAGCTGATGATTTTTTTAAACAGCAGCTTTATTGAGATATAATCCCTTTACTGTAAAGTTTGCCTGTTAAAGTATGTAACTCAGTTCTTTCTGTACATTCACAAAGCTGTGCCGCCTTCACCGCTAATTCCAGCACGTGGCGTCACGCCCACGAGGGGCCCCGCACCCATGACTCCCCATCGCCCCCGCCCCCCGCGCCCCTGGCCCCGGGAACCTCGAACAGGTGCGTTCTGGAGCTGCCCACTCTGGACACGTCACGTGACTGCAACCAGACAACGTGCGGGCTTTGGTGTGAGCACTACGTCTTCAGGGCTCGTCCGAGTGGCAGCGCGTGTCGGGATTCCACTCTTCCCACAGCTGACGGTGTTCACTGCGTGCGTATCCGTGTCTCGTGGGTAGACTGCGGAGGGCGCGTCCGTTTGTCGTCGGGCAGGCACTCGGGCGGTTTGTGGCCCTTGGCTCCAGGGCACGGCGCCACCGTGAACGCCGGCGCACAGGGTTTTATGCCGACACGGGTCTTCCTTCTCACGGGCGCACACCTGGGAGCGAGACTGCTGGGTCCTGCGGCGACCCCGCTGTCCTGTCCGCGGAGCTGCCAGACGGCTCCCCACCCTAGCCGCGCCCACCAGCAGGGCATGGGGGCCCCCCCCCCGCCCTCCGCTGTGGCTGCCCAGCTGCTTCCCTGCGGCCTCCCGGTGGGGGCAACGCAGCATCTCAGTGTGGTTCCGTCCCGCATTTCCCCGAAGACCCACGGTGCCGTGCACCTTCTCAGGCGCTCGTTGGCCATTTGCGTGTCTTCTTTGGATGAATGTCTACCCATATCTTCTACTCATTTTAAAACTGGGTTATAAGCCCTGGCTGGCGTAGCTCAGTGGACTGAGCGCGGGCTGCAAACCAAAGTGTGGCAGGTTCAATTCCCAGTCAGGGCACATGCCTGGGTTGCAGGCCACGGTCCCCAGCAACTGCACATTGATGTTTTTCTCTCTCTTTCTCTCTCCCTTCCCTCTCTAAAAATAAATAAATAAAATCTTTTTTAAAAAGCTGGGTTATTTCTCTTTTTGTAGAAGCTCTAGAAAAACATCTGCCTAATAAAGTCTCCCGTGCCCTACTGCCACCAATTACAGAAACGGCGCTGGCTCTCGGACGCGCCGGTGAAGGCGGCATGTCCTGTCGTCGGCGCACCTGCCTTCGGCGACGGCGGCGTGACTGCGGCAGAGGCTCCGAGAACGTTCTTGGGCATCCAGCTGGATCCCTTATAAAGGTTGTGACTTTGACAAGTCGCTCACCCTCTCCATGCCTCAGTTTCCCCGTTTGTGAGAAAGGACCACGCCATTTCGTGGGGTGGTGTGAGAGCCGAGGGAGAAGACACGCAGGAAATCTTCAGCTTGTGGCCTGCCATAGAGGAAGCACCTGATAACATCTTTTCTTTTTTTTGCAAAGTCAACCAGCTCACGTTTTTGTGGCACGAGCCGCCACGGGCTGGGCCCGAGCCAGACACCAAAGTCACGGCAACGAGCAAAATGCACAGAAATTCTCTGCCCTCACGGAGCTGCTAGGCAGCTTCCCCTTCCAGCCCAAGTTCACGGTGCTGGTTATTACAATTCAACGGCTTCACTCTTGATCGCAAAGGAAGCACAGCCCATCAGAAACCAGAAACCGGAATGACAAGATAAAAGAAGTTTCACTAATGAACTTGACCTTTAGAGAGGGAGATGAAGCAGGAGCTTCAGTAATTACAGCTCCCCAGCCTGGTCCGCGCACACACGCACAGCAGGGGGGCGGCGCCCGAGCACCCCCGGGTGTTGGGGAGGCGGCGAGGGGAGCAGCGAGCAGCCCGTGCAGGTGTCTGGGCACAGAGGAGCGGCAGCCGTGGCTCTGAGAGGCGGTGGGGGCCTAGGACAGACAGGGAAACAAAACCCGAGATAAAGAAGCAGCGGAGAAGGTGCCTGGGGAGAAAGAGCGGAAGAGCCGGCTTCTGCTGCTTGAGGAACAGGGCCGGCAGGACTGGGAGGGGCTGGACGGGGACTCGAGTGAAACGAAACTGCCGGCCGCAGCAGCCGAGCCGCGGACCAGGAGCCAGAGCCGCTGGGCGCTCGGGGTTGCAGGGCCTCGGGGGACACGGGTCTGTTCAGCGGCCAGCAGTGCTGCAGCGGAGATGCGAGGCCGACCTGCTCTGGGCAGGTTCTGGGGGAGGGGGTGGGAGCAGTGGGGGGGCGGGGCAGTCGATAAAATCATTACGTTAAAAAAGCATGCACTAACAGCCATTACGGCAAATGAAAGAGGTGTTCCCTCCACAGAGCTTACACACACGAAGAGGATGCATAAGGAAATATTATACATTTTACGTGAGTAAATGCAACAACATAGGAAAAGTGTCCCCGTTGCTCTAGAAATACAAAATCGACGTAAGGTGGAAGAGAAAATCGTGCGTCTGGTTGCTGTTAAAGGAATGAACTCACTAACTCACTGACGAACCTTCTCGTACGGAAACCTCCAGGCCCAGGTAGGTTTCATGGGAGGCGGGGGCGTGAGAGTCTGCAACAGAACAAAACTGTCCACTAGGAAGAAATCCGAGCCTTCCAGGCAGCCCGCAGGCGTATCTGGGAAAGGTAAATTCTACCCAAAGTCTGGGGGAGACACACGCCAAGGCTACAAGACTCGGGAGAGAGGAGCGGCAACCGGCGGAAGGCGAGCAGCAAGCCCAGACGTGACGTGAGAAACATCGGGGAAGAAGGAGGGAAAACCACCGATCGGCATCGCTCCTGAACAGAGACCAACGGCTCCCCACCTGGGGTGGTCTGGGCCCGCCGGGGACTGCGGCGATGTGCAGAGACGCGGGGTGGTCACGACTCGGTGTGGGGAGGGGCACCACCGGCAGCTACCGGCGGAGGTCCAGGATGCTGCGAACCATCTGCCCGTCCGTGACACTCAGGACGGCCCTCGACGGAGAATCACCCAACCCCCAACCACACTGAGGCTGAGAAACCGTAACGCAGACACAAGCGGCCTCAACGAGAGATTTGCATGCAGAATGCAATGCTATGCAAACAGGATCGGTTTGTCCTGAGCCGGAGGGTCCGTCCCAGGACTGGGCTGAACAGCTGGATACTCAGGGTGGGGAGTGGTGGGGGGGGGGGGACGGGCACCGTGGGACACAATTCACAAACACTTGCTTGGGACACATCACAGACCTCAACCTGAAATTAAAAACAGAGCGCTTTTAGAAGAACACACTGCAGAATATCCCTGTGCGTTAGGAGTAGGCAAAGCTTCCTTAAGCAGCAAGAAATAACCACAAAGGGGGAAAAAAAAGATAAATTAGACATCCTCCCAGTTAAAAACTTCTGCTCACGAGGATAAATCGTTTAGAAAGACGAAAGGGCAGGCCCAGCCTGGCACACAATACGTGCAGACACGTGTAAGGCGCAGGAGGAATGCTGCAACCACGTGACACAAAGCCGACCCCGCAGGAAGGGGATTCACCAGGTGCTCAGCCGCCCTCTCGAGGTGGAGAGCAGCCTGTCCCTGCCTGGTCGCCAGAGAAACCCGGGCAGCCCACCCCGAGCCCGGGGCTCCAGGCTCCGAGGTCACGAGTCGGGCCTGGAGCTGGGGCCGACTTCCCCCTTTCCGCGCTGAGCCCACAGGCTGCCCGGGCCAAGTCGGGCTCCCTCCCTCCTCATCCACCCCAGCTGAATGTGCACGTACTTCGGGACAGGTCAGCTGCACTCACGGGAGGCAACCCCACCTGTGCTCCGTCTGAGACAGACAGGTGAGCATGCTCGCTGGGGCTTTGCTGGTTCGAAAAGGAAGAAACAAAAATAAGAATCTGGGAAAGGGGTGCCGCCCGTCTCGAGAGCCTGCAAGAAGGAACCGAGGGACCGTGTGCTCTCTGACTGCCCTTGAGCGACGCTGCAATGGCCCGTGAGTTACGGGGATGTGATGTGTGTGGACAACGCTGTGTGGCAATAAAAGTGGAAAATGACATCACCCTCATTATAATGTACACCGCGTCGTCCCGTAATGTGCTGTGATAAACATTCAATCACGCACGTGCGACACCCCCAGACACGCGCCAACACATCTGTCCAACCCGCGCGGTGCCGGCCCTGCATGTGGCCGACTTCTCAGGCGCCCCTCCCCGCACCGAGGTTCTTTTCCCCCCAGGGGTGGGGGCGCCGCACACACCTGCTCACAGGGACCCCGAGAGGCAGGCGCGGTGAGTTCCTTCCGAGGACGCGCCCGCCACCCCAGGGACGTCTTCAGTGGGCAGCGAGGAGCGTGGGATGTGACCAGAGAGGCTGGTGCCCTGGAAGGGGATGTGGGTCATGCATGGACCGTGTCCTGTAACCCCGTGGGACGAGGGCTGTGGCAGCAGTGGGCGTGGGCACAGTGCGGGAGAGAGGCCACCGCACAGGCGGTCCCCCCCCGCCCCGCCCCCAGCTCTCAGTCCACAGGGAAGCCACCTCTCGCCCCAGCCCCGTGTCCCTGCGCCGGGCGCAGCTCCGGCTGAGACCCTCGCCGCCGCCGCGCTCTCCCCGGAGGTGACGCGCCCCGTCCCTCTGCGCCCCTGCCACCCGCCATTAGCACAACATTTAAGGCTCCTGTGTTTGCTCTCTGGAAAACAAACTGTCGGAAAGAAAAATCGATTTTCATTAGCAGTGCCATTACTTTCAAGAAAATCCCCTTTCAAATGAAAGTACTGAGAAGGCTCCGACAGCTGGTGTCTAGCTGACCTTCCCTGAAGGACGGAGCGTGTTGGGACTCGGGGCTGTCCCCTCCCCGCAGCGGTCTGCTGGGGTCCCGGACGCCGCAGCAACAGAAGCCTGCAGGTGCCGTGGAAGCAGAAAGCAGGCCGAGAGGGGGAGGGGCGAGCAGAGAGCCCACCGCACCTCACCACACCTCACCACCCCCCACCCCCACGCTCCGCCCTCCACGGCAGGGTGGGCGCCTCTCCGCTCAGTGCAGCGGACGGAAGCACAGGTCCAGGTTCTGGGCCTCCTCGTCTTTTGAATGAACTCTATGCCCGATATTGGAAATCTTCCAAATTTTAAAAACATTGTCAACTAATTCACAGTCAACAAAAACTTGTTGGGGGGCCCAACCAAAATACTGCCGTGGGCCGCACCAGGCCCCAGGGCCCCGGCTGGTGGCCTCTGAGGCACACGCTTGCCTGTGGAGGTTTGGCCCTGTACGTGCAAAGGGGCTCAGGGACCAGGGCTGAGGAAGTCGGGGAAAACACCTGCGTTCTTGAGGTCTGGTGAAGCCCTGGCCTGAAGATCACAACCTGAAGGACTCACATTCGGGGTGTGAGTCCGTTGCCCATCTGCAGCCTGTCAATCACCCGCCTCCAGCTGTGGCCACACCCCCGACTCCACACCACACCCCCTGCTGAGGGGTCATCATTTGAAATGACACATGGCTGCACGGGGCTTCCCATACCGCGCGCTGGACGAAAACAAATCGCAGGACGCATTCCCCACGGAGCCCGGCACGTGAGAGTTTTGTCTGCCCTCCCACTGGGAGAGTCAAGAGAGTGGGTGACGTTTGGCACCTCCTCTTGTGGCTCTTTCATAGAAAGGTTATCTTACATGAATATGAAGAGGAGTGACGGAATTGGGGGCAGAGAAACGGCACAGCCCCCGGGCAAAGCCAGAGCAGACTTGATTCTCCCGACGTGGGGTGAGTGCGTGACCGCGCAGCACACGGCCCCGGACGGCCCCTCTGAAACCCGTCCTGTCCCTGGAGACGGTCCGCGTTCACAGCTCGGTGGACGATCCACCATGTTCACGGGCAAAGAGAAAGTCACCTGATCCTGTCAGTGGAGAAAAAGCATGTGGCAAAACTCAACCCCCGTTCGTGGTAAAGAATCTCAGAAAAATCCCCCAAAAGCCTGACACGGGCACTCTGCTCAGTGGTGCAAGACGACGTTCCTCCCCACAGGTCAGGAAGGACGCAAGCCAGCCTGCTCTCGCCGTTCTCATTCTGCACAATTCTGGGAGTCCCAGCCAGGGCTATAAGGCAAGAAAAGGAAACTAAAGGTACAAAGACTGGAAAGAAAGAGGTAAAACTGTCCCTGTTTGCAGAAGACAAGATGGTCCACCTAGAATATCCCAAGGAAACAACCAAAAAAAAAAATATCCCTAGAACTACAACTGCAGTGAGCTCAACAAGGTTGCAGAGGACAACATAAACATTAAAAAAATCACCTCTATTCTATATACCGCCAATGAAAACATGATACTAAATGCTCAGTTACAATGACATGTATAATTGTTCAAAATCGTGAGATTCTTAGGTTTAAATCTGACAAAACATGTGTAGAACTCGTGTGCTTGAAATGGCACAACGCTGATACAAGAGCTGAGAAAATGTGGACAGAGAGACATGTGCCATCCGGGACTGACAGACCCAACACAGTGAAGGGGTCAGTTCTCAGCGGCCCGCGAGCTGGCCACGTGCCCCAGACGGGGAGGTGCGGGCGTGTGGAGAGACACGCGCACCAGTGCACTAGAGTTAAGGTCTCAGAAACAGCCCCACACAAGCATGTGCAGCTGGTTTTCACAGAAGTTCAAAAGCAGTGCAGTGGAGGCGAGACAGGCTTTCAACAAATGGCGCTGGAGCAGTGAGACATCCACAGGCCAGAAACTATTCTTGACCTAAATCTCACACTGTATCCTAAAATTAACTCAAAAGGATTTATGAGCTTAAATGCAAAGTATAAAACTATAACTTTTTAGGAAAAAGAGGCAGAAAATCTTCAAGTTCTAGGACCAGGCAAAGTTCTTAGCCTTGACACCAAAAGAATGATCCATAAAAAAAAAAATTACCATTCTCGGCTTTTTGGCTAAGATCAAACGTGAAAGAAAAAAATGATAAGTTGTGCTCTAAATACTTTGTTCTGTGAGTACCTTGCAACGACAAACTATGGGATGAGAGAAAGTATTTGTAAACCACGTATCCAACAAAGGTCTGGCATCTAGAATATATAAAACTCAAAACTCAGCAGTAGGAAAAACAATTCAATTAGGAAATGGGCAAAGACATGAAGACATTTCACCAAAGAATGCAGTAATGACACATAAGCATATGGGAACATGTTTAAAATCTTTATCCATGCGGGAAATGCCAATTGAAACCATGATGAGACACCATCACATACTCAGCAGAGTGGCTAAAGCGGAAACCGACAGCAACAAGTGCTGACGAGGATCCAGAAGAACTGGGTCACTCGTGTGTTGCTGGTGAGAGTGTGAAACGGGGCAGCCCCTCTGCAAGCTGGGGAGGCAGCGTCTCGGAAAGCTGATCAGGCAGCTACCACACGACTTACCACTTGCGCCCCTGGCATTGACCCCGAAGCAGTGAAGGCTTCTGCTCACACAAGAGCCCGCATGGGGCTGTTCACAGTGGCTTTGTTCAGAGCAGCCCGGAGCCTGAGACCACCCAGAGGCCCCTCGGGGGCTGAATGGCTAAGACGGGTTGTGTCCGACCCCCGGCCGCAGGACAAGACACTACAAGGACATGACATACACGACGGCCGCAGCTGACACCATCGTCGGGGGAGCAGTGGATCCTAACAGATCTCGTCACCGGGAGAACAGCTTCCCTTTCTGTCCCTGTACGAGACGAGGGACGTTAACCAAACTGCCGTGGTAAACCCGTCACAACACAGGCAAACCAGACCACAGTGCTGTACGCCTTAAACTTGGACGCTGATGTATGCCAATTATTTCTCGATGAAACTGGGGAGAAAACCACGCATCGTTGTCGTCCACCCTATCGTGGAGCGCTATCCCGCAGTAAAAGGAACCGACTGTTTACACGCGCCACCACCTGCGTGGATTCCCAGAGTCGTACGCAGAGAGCAGGGCCGGTCCCAAAGGCGGCGCGCTGGAAGGTTCCCTTCTGCACACCGAGCTTGGGGCGCCGAGACCAGGAAAAGGAGAACAGACCAGCGGCCGTCAGGGTGTCAGGGTCGTCGGGGGGGGGGGGGGGCGGGCGGCCAGAGGGAAGGGGGGACGGGAATGCTCTGTGTCTGACTGGATCAGGGCTGGGATACTGAGCTGTGGGTTTTGTCCGACATCACCGACAGGAGGGACTAGGGTAAAGGGGACGTGGAATGTCTCTGCATTATCTCTGAAAGATACATGTGAACCCACAGTCATGTCAAAGCATTTTCTAACGTGTAATTGTTCAAACACCCCATGCCACTGCCCTTCTGCAAACCGGTATCAGTCTGCCCCCCCCCCCGCACCCATGCACTCCCCCCCTCGGGGGGGAAAGAGCCGAGCCCACCTTAAACGGGGCCCTGGGTTTAAGTCCTTGTGGTTCACGGGGCAGCCCCCAAACCTAGGGGTGTCGTTCATCCCCTCCGGGCCTCGTCCTGCCACAAAGGGATAATTAAACCGACTCTGCGGGCTGCCCTGAGGTGAGAGAGAATGGTAGCAAGAGGCAGCGAGGGTGCCCAGCGCACTGGACATGCCCAGTGACTAGTGGTTGTCCGCACCGCCGGCACCGGCCCTGCGGCGCTCAGTCCGCCTTGCTGGTGCGGCGGTCACTGGTGTGCAGGGGTGGGGGGTTCCTCTCGCACCGACACAGAGGGCTGGTCCTGTTCATTGGCATCCCCCCCCTCCACCCGGCACACCCCATAGACTCTCACAGGGTACATACCTTCTACGTGCATGCTGGACTGAATTAGTAAAATAATGTATTTTATGGTCAGGCACCTAGGTTTAAAAAAAAAAACCCTGCGGTGGAAACAGACTGGAATCAGAAACCGGAGGTCAGGGCCGAAGGACAGAATGACTGGTGCAAGGCCACCGCCCGCGTGTCGGCGGGTCCGAGAAGCACAGACCCCCCACCAGGCGCAATTCCTCCACGGCCGTTTCTCAGGCCCCAGACTCGATTCCAGACCGGCCCACGCCACGTCTCCAGGGGCAGGGCCCAGGGGAAGAAAGACCAGTGCTTCGCGGGACTGAGCCCAAACACAGCTGCCCCCCTGGTAGGCGGAGCCCTGCGCTCCCACGGGAGGAGATCTCCAGACTGGGGAGAGGTCTCTGTGGCTGTGGATGATGCCGGGGACAGCGGCGTGCCGGCGCGTCATCCATAGAACCGCCAACAGCGAGGCCTGCGGTTGAGTTCCTCCCCTAAAACACGACAGGGCCCTTGGCCTCCCTGAGGCACTTCCGGCTGTCCCTTCCACCCCGGATCCTGGGGAGGTCGCCCAGGGGGACCACCTAGGGGGGCAGGGTTGTTGAAATGCCGGTGGAAGCGGAAAAGCTTCGGGGAGGAGGGAGGGAGGCTGTTGGAGTGCAGCTGGCCCTCCGGTGGAAAAGCACCTTTATAGAAAGACTCCTCCCTGCACGTGTGTGAGCTCCAGGGGCCGGGGCTCACTTTGTTCTCTGCCGTCTCCCCGGCGCCTGGAACCCCACAGCATGCACTCAGTACATTGATGAGTCAATGAAGGGCTTGCCTTTCCTGCCCCGAGCGCCGTGGGTCAGCAGTCCCCACGCTGAGTGCGGTCTGCCTCTGTCCTTGGGACGTCCAGTCCCAGGACGGGAGCCTCCACCCTGACATCCCCTCACTGGTCTGGAACCTCCATCCACCAAGCCTGGGGAAACACAGCCGCTGGAACTGGGGGTGCCCAGACAGGGGCGTCCACCTGGCAAACAGGGGAGGACTGGACAGGTGTTTTCCCTGCCAGGGTGGGACCCGGAGACGCCTTCATCGGCTACTGAACCCAAAGGAGGCTCTCCCACAGGGTGCGCACCCACCGGAGCTCCTCTGTCCGGTGCTGAGAGACCGCCGGGCCTGCTTTGACCTGACGCCAGCCTGGGTCCTCCCAGGAGACACTGACTGTACCAGACATACACACCTGAGATAATGACGTACTGCACCCCCGGCCTGCAAGCTGGTTACATGCTGTTCCCTTCTCCCGTGGCCACAGCGCGTGCCCAGTGTGACAGGAGGTGCAGGAGCAGCCCGTCTCTGCAGAGACGCAAACCCTGAGCTCTCGCTGCAGGGGCGGGCGTGTGCTTCAACTCCCGGACCCCGGTCTCCTTGCACGCGTGGTAGGGCGGGCACCCGAGGACGTGTCCGAGGGCCACTGCGAGATTAAATCACACACAGCGTGTGGAACCCCCGGCACACCACTGCAGGGCCGCGGGGGAGAGAACATACTCCCAGTAAACGCCTCTGGCCAATTGCACGTCAGTTTAGGAAGAAGCAGAAACAAAAACCTCGACCGCGGCCTCATCCCAGGAACGAATCAATACCAGACAAATCGTACGCCGACCTCAGCAAGGTCAAAGTAGACGCTTCGAGGAGGAAACGGGAGGACGCCTTCATGATTCAGGGCGGGCAACGCTTTCTTTAAAAGTGTCCAAAAAAGCTCTGATTATGAACGAAAAGGTGGATAGACTGGGCTTCAGAAAACTCACGAACCTATTTTCACGGAAAGGCACCACTAAGAGAATGACAACTCCGGTCGCAGGCGGAGAAGAGAGACCTACAGTGCAGAGAGCGTTGTCCTCGATAGAGAAGGGGCCCTGACAAACCAATGAGAAGGCAGCAAACACACTCCTGAAAACTGGGCGAAGGACTTGAAAGGCACTTCACGGGAGAGGATAGATACCCAGACGGACCCCAAGGAGCCTGTGAGTTCGTGCTCGCCACCGTTCATCACCGGGAGAGCTAAATGAGCAAAGCGCTGCCGAAAGGCTGAACTTGAAACGTTTGACAGTGTGCATTTCAGGGCGAGTGCAGAGACCACCGCTCTGGGGCCAGTGTGGGGTCAGCCGATGCGGCCCCCTCCGGGCCTTGCCTGCAAAGCCAAAGCGAACTCCACGCCTCCCCCGGATGTGCTCCTAGAGGGGTGCACGTCTGCACCCTTCCAGGTCCAGAGAGACAGGGAGGCGGTCTCTGGCCTGTCCGACACGTTCTCCCGCCATCTGGGCGGTGGTTACAGACTTACACACGTGTGTAAACACGCAGAAAGCCGCACACCTAACATCTGTGTCCTCTGCGGCAAGCATGATATCCCACTAAACATAATACAACTCCACTCAGCACAAGCAAGATACATAGTCACCACTCAAAGGACTTAGTAACATATTAGTGTTCATTTCAACACCACGATGATAGATTTTTTCCTTCCCATCCCCATCCCCTGGGGCCAGGTTTCTCTGGAAACACTGCGGGAGCAATTCAATACCTTTCAAATGTAACCTCGGGGCTCTTCAACGACTTCTGTTCTTCCTTTTGTCTCAGGAAATGTGTATGAAAGTCAAAGACACCTTTGTTTCCAATGAGCACCCCGCTGATTGTAGCGATTGTAGCGAGGGCGGGTGTTCGGCAACACAAGGGCACAATCAAGCCAGCAGCAAGCGCGGGAAGGAGACCAGAGGAGGCAGCACCCTGATTACCAGATGCTGCAAAGGACCTGCAACGCAGGGCCTCGGGATGCCGGCTTCCATTCTCCCCGCACTGGCCTTCCTGGGGAGGCTTAGAACATGCCGGAAACTCTCTCTTTGGGGAAGACAGCCCAAGTAGGGTCCATGCAACGGCAGCAGCGTCTCCCAGGGTGTGCACGTGGCCAGTCGGACTCGACCTGAGAACCAGGGAGTTCAGCAAGGACATCTGGGGAGGTGCCCACCTGGCTCGCCGGCCCTGCACTGCCTGGTAGCTCGCGATGGACTTCGGGTAAACCTCCGGCGTTTACGGGATGGATGGCCTGGGCTTTGGGGAGGGCAGGTGGGGGCGGAGGGGGGGAGAGGCAAACAAAACATAAAATCCAGAAGCCTCCGTCCCAGCACCAGCTTCCGAAGAGAAAAGGGCCTGGAAGAGACCCGCCCGTGCGCGCACGTGGTCCAGCACCAGCGGATCAGACTCCTCCAGTGCACACCTGGTTCGACGGGAGAGAGACCGGCACCCCGTGGAGGTGGCCTCAGGAGGAGGCAGGCGGCAGTCCCCTCTCTGTGGGGACAGTTACCTCACCTCGAAGCAGCTGTCTCTCAGGACCCACGACACCCCACAGAGGCTGGCCTGCATCGGGTCGTACACGGGTCTGCACTTCCCAGTACTCCCCCCCAGACCGGCTGGCTGCCTGGCACCGAGTCTGGTGATGCGGATGCGGGGCCCAGGCACCACTGGCGGGGTGCTGGGCCCCGTGGTGACGGTGGGGTGCTCTGTCGGGCTGGAGAAATGACGCCTGACGTGTGACACGGAGGACACGGAACGGTGGCAGCAGGCATGAGGAGGCACTGGAAGGCGAGAGGCAGGGCAGGGAGGAGGAGCTGGACCGCTCAGTGGAGGGGACCGGAGGGGCCCCCCCGTCTCTCGCCATCCGCAGAGAGACGGCCGTCCCCCCCCCCCCCCGCCCTGCGGTCGGCACCCCTGGAGCTCCTCTAGTTGCAAACTCATGAAATGATCCTTGAAATTACATGGCCTGGAGGAAATTTCCTTCACGGCTTATTTTGATATAATTTCAATACATGGACGGTATGCGAAATTATCCCCTCATTTCAGCCCGGCACTGGGAATGAAGTTCGGCTGACGAGCCGGTCTGCGGGGCTCCCCGTCGAGCCGAGCACACCGCCGGCCGGCTGTGCGCTGGGGGCCGCGGGACCCGCTCCCCGGGGCTGGGGCCGCCCTCCCGGGGCGGAAACAGGTCACCCTTCGGGGGCAAGCGTGTCTGCAAGCTCACCCCCAGGGGGCGGAATCACGGACGTTGGATCTGTACTTGCCAGTGACAACCCTGGCG
The DNA here is from genome assembly GCF_019186645.2 of Phyllostomus hastatus. NCBI lineage: Eukaryota > Metazoa > Chordata > Mammalia > Chiroptera > Phyllostomidae > Phyllostomus > Phyllostomus hastatus. The sequence continues at coordinate 31,733,451 of NW_025334004.1, forward strand.
CCCCAGTTTGGGCTGTTGTGTGAGCTTCAAAAAGGCCATGGAGACATCCCGCAGATGCCAACATGTCACACATCACGGACACACCTGTGCCCCCAGCTGCGACCCAGACGAGGAACCTGTGTTGTACGGGCCAGAGCCCGGGCCCGGAGGGGAGACAGGCAGGGCTGCGGGGCCCAGAGCATCTCCGTACGGGCTCTGCATGATAGTGGACTGCTCCCGAGACTCGTGGTAAAGTGATGGTCTTTAGTGATGGGTTTTTGATGACTCTTTAATTCATTTATTAATTATTTTTAGAGAGGGGGACAGGGAGAAAGAGAGGGAGAGAAACATCCATGTGTAGTTGCCTCTCGCCCGCCCCCTACCGGGCACCTGGCCTGCAACCCAGGCTCAGGCATGTGCCCTGACTGGGAATCGAACCAGCGACCCTTCGGTTCACAGGCCAGCACTCGGTCCACTGCATCGTACCAGCCAGGGCTTGACGACTTTTTAAAAAGTCGTGGTATATTTAGGACATGTAGCGTTACAATGAAGTACAAATACCACTCAGTTTAAGAAATAAATGTTACCACAAGAATTAGCGCCTGTCCCCGATCACATGGTCCCCCAGCGACACCAGCGACACCTTTTCCTCGGACGAACACGCCCTGAATGTGCGTCGTTTCTTCAGCCGCACGTGGTGCTGGTGTCTGCGATTCAAGGGCTGATAACCAGTATCGCGCGGTGTCTGCCCTGCCAGAACTCGCCTTTCCTTCTCCGCCTTTCCAGCGAGATTCATGCTAACACATGCAGCTCCAACCGATGCCTCGTCTCTACCGCAGAATATAAACGAGCAAGCCCTTTCTTCTCCCTCTTTTTTTTCTTTTTGTACTTTTCAGATTTCCTGCGTGTGCCTTCCACCGTCGGAAGAGAATAACATTGGGGAAAGGGAAGACAGCCTCGGCTCCTCCCCCTTCCTTGTCCCCCCCCCCTCTCTCTCTCTCTCTCTCTCTCTCTCTCTCTCTCGGGGAGTGGAGCGTGGAGTTGGAGCCGGGAGTCGCCCTCCACTTTACTCCCCGCCGATGACCGATGACCGAGTCCTGCTGGCGGCCACTTCCGTCCCATCTCAGGGCGCCTCCGTCCTCACGCCTCGCACCAGGGGTCTGAGCTCTGCGCCTGCCCTGTGGTGACGCCCTGTCCTGTCTTCCTCTTCTCTCCCCGTCCTGGTTCAAGGCCGCTGCTGTTGGCCCTCGCGGCTGGTATCCCAGCAGCTGAGGCCGCCATCCGCTCGGCCCGGTGTTACTTCACCGGCTTCAGTACTCACCCCCCGCCCGTGGCCGCGCTGCCCGAAGTGCCGGTCTAGACAGAAACCTGAACCTCATCCCACCCTCCCCTCCGCGTTCAAAATCCTCCAGTGACTTCTCGTCTTCAGGATGAAACCCAAACTCCGGAGCGAGACGCACGAGCATCCTTGTCACCCGACCCCCGCCCATCTGGCTTGCCCCGTCTCACGCAGCACCGCGGAGCCGCCGGAAGACTCCGGACTGGCCGCACGCCCAGTCCCCGCACCCGTGGTTTCTTGTGTCTGGACGCTCGCCCCTCCTCTCCCGTCCTGGCCGGTGCTGACTCCCAGTCCCTCAGGACTCCTCTGAGCATCCTCAGGGGGTCCTTTCTGAGCCCCCATCCCAGCTGGGCCCCCCCACTCTGTGACCCTCAGTATCCTCCCTGCTGCCTCTCCCATGGGTGCTCACACTGGTCACCACCCACCTGTCCCTCTCTCTTCTTCCCCACGCAGAGCTGGGCCACCCAGGCGGTGCTGTGCACCTGGTATTCCCAGGACCCAGCCCCCGCCCACCCCCGGAGGGTGTCGGGTGAATGAATGCTGGACGACCGCTATCAGGCCACATGGGGGACGAGACGGCCACACTCCTTTGGGGATGCTGCTGTGCCATCACCTCATGACTGGACTTACCGAGAAACACGGAACTCTGGGGAAAAGTGGATTTTCTACACAAGTGACGTTTCTCGCTTTAAGCGGGAAATAATTTGTTTAGTAACTTATCCAGAGGTGTTTTTAAAACAGTGCCTGCCGATGGTGATCGGCCCACGTTCTCTGGAGCACGGCCGTCAGCAGCCACACTGACTGTCACAGGTCTGTGCCCGTGCCCGGCAGCTGCTAAACACCTGGAGATCACTCCTGATTCCACGCTTCCCCGAATTTTTAAAGTAAGCAATGAAGACGTTTTCAACATCTCCTGACGCCCCACTGTCACGGGCACCCCTCTCTGCAGGGGGAAATCTGCTCAAGACTCCTTCCCCTCATCAGCAGGCCCCGGAGGGCTGACCCGAAAGGGGGCAGCCGGCAGCCCTTCTGCCGGTGGCCTCCACTGTCACCTGTCACTTCTCAGGCAACAAGAGAAAGGCCAGTGTTTGCATCAGCCTTGCACAGTGACGTTCAGCCGGGCACCGGGGAGCTGACCGCCGGGCAGCGAGGCAAAGCCACAGCTTCGGCATCGACACGGGTTTGATCCCGGCCTCTGGACCCACTCTCCTCTCCTGCTTCAGAGCCTGGCAGAGCGCCGTGCACCTGCCACCCCCCCCCCCGCCCCCGTCAGTGCTGGTGGACGTGACCACGGAAGGAGTGTCCTCTTGCTGCACCCAGGCAGCAGTCCAGTGGCTTAAAAAAACCAACCAAGCCCCGGCTGGTGTAGCTCAGTGGATTGAGCGCAGGCTGCGAACCAAAGCATCGCAGGTTCAATTCCCAGTCAGGGCACATGCCTGGGTTGCAGGCCATGGCCCCCAGCAACCGCACATTGATGTTTCTCTCTCTCTCTCTCCCTCCCTTCCCTCTCTAAAAATAAATAAAATCTTAAAAAAAAAACAACAACCAGGCAGCCAGCCAGCCAGCCTCACCTTGTTTTTGTATGATCCCCGCCGGCAACGTGAGGGTGTTTTATGTGACAGCTTAGTCCAGAGTCGGCTTCCTTGAACAAGGACATCACGAATATTTTCCGTAGCATTTACCACTAGCCCCCGGCCATGCTCAACACTCCTGACGGGTTTCCACCGGATTTCCACCCCGACCTGTCCCGGAGAGAGAGAGTGCGCCATCCCAGCGCCTGTCGTCGGTGATGTGAGGTCGGACACCTCGGGGAGCTGTGTGATACCTGGGCTTTTACATCTCTAGGCTTTTTGCTTTCTGTTCTGGTAATGGCTATCTGAGGCTGCACATGCTCCGTCTATAGCGCTTGCTCTGAACAACAAACCATCACCGTATCTGTCCCTCGGCAACCGGGAGTCTGTTCTTCGAACAAAGCCCCACACTAAAGAGACCTCTCCCTTCTCGCTGGACGGGACTCCTCGGCGGCCAGCAGGAAACCTTCGGGACAGAAGAAGAGAGGGCCCCGGTTTTCGGTGGGGAAGCCTCAGCCTGAGGCGAAAACGCACCAGCGACGGCAGCCTTCGGTTTTAATTTCCGCGTCTGCTTTCAACCGGAGGAAACCTGGAGTTAATTTTCCACTTTACTTCGTGGGTATAAACTATTTTTTACTTTGCTGAACGTTCAAGACACTCTGTAAGGGGCCAATGGTGTGCCGGCGCTCTTGGTGCGGGGCTGGAGGCCTCTCCACGTCGCCCAAGTGGACACTGCCCCATGCCCACCCCCGCCCTCCACAACCTGGCTGTCCTCGGGGCCCTGTCACCATGGCCCTCAGTGCCACTGGAGGGTGCAGGCCTCACAGCAGGGGACCTCGTGGACACCCGTGGACATGGTACCAAAATGCAGCTCTTCTCTGAGCACGAGACACCAGCCCCAGGGTCTGTTGTGATGGACGGCGGGGGCCTCCCTCCCTGCCTGGCTGGCCGCCTCTCCACCAGCAAACACGTTCTGCAAAGGGCCAGTCAGTGGACACGGGCCTTGCAGGCTGCACGGTCTCTGCCGCAGCTGTTCAGCACGGCCACTGCAGCGGACAGCACTGGGGACAACACGAAAAGGGGTGGGCCGGGCCACACCCCTACACTTTATGGGCAGTGACATGGGAACGTCATGTAATTTTCATTTGTTTTTCTCCCAGCCCTTGAAGAGCACAGAAAAACTCTCTTAGCTCAGAGTTCGCACAAAGACAGGCCACGCCATGTCCCAGGGCAGGGTCTCCTGGCCCTGCAGAGGCCCCGAGGGGCGGAGTCAACTCCGCACGTGCTTAGTGAGACAGAAGCACGATGCCCTGGTTCCCGCCCCGGCCGCGCACGCGCGCGCACACACACACACACGGGTGTTCAGCATGGACCACAGACAGAGTCAGCTCGGGGGGGCCCAAGCATCCGAACGGTCAGAAGGAAGTCAGGAGGCGTCTGGAAGAAAGAATCTCTGGAAAGCACCCTGAGAATACAGCTCACAGCCTGCCCCAGGTGGGGCGCACGGGCCCTCACCCCTGATGAGTCAGAGCGGCGGTGCCTGCCGCGAGCTTCTGCCCCTGGGGTCCTGGTGGGAATCCAGCCCACGTTCTGTGCCAGCATCGGGCGAGGCCGGGCGCCCGGAGCAAGGCGGGGGGGGGGGGGCTCCATGGCGATGAGACAGCGAGCTTGCCGGAACTCTGCAGCTAAGCCTCAGGCGTGGGCGTGAAATTGCAGGCAATTACATTTTATCACTGCTGTACAAGTTTCTGCTGAATTCATTAAAACCCGCTCTCAGGATTTCGGGCTGTGGGACTGAAATTTCGGTGGACCCGACCAAAAAAAATAAAAGCTGGCGTTCACTCTCTGCGCTGCAGGGAGGCGCAGCCGCGGTGCCATGAGGCTGGGACGTGGCCGACACATGTCACCTCCCGGATCCGCAGCTGCAGACTGAACAAGGGAGCTTGCAGAGGAACAATGCCTGGTCCCACGCAGAGTGAGGACGCGGGCAGAGGCTGGAGCAGCGGCAGCAGGTGCCCGACACGGAGGGGCACCAGCCGGGTCAGGCCGGGGCCCAGCGGCCCGCTAAGCGCCCATCAGCACCTCGGGAGGGGAGCGCGGGGAGAAACCAGAGGTGCAAATTTGAAAGTTAAGTGGGAAAAAAACCCCACTGAGAGCTGAAGGAGGAGGGTAAAAAGCTATAACTAGGAAGGTCCCCAGGCCTGGCACGAAACATTAATTCCTGGCAGATGAAGAGCCAGAGGGCCACCCCCCAGCTGCGGTGCTGGCTGGCTGGTCCCCTCTGGGCCAGCAGAGCGGGACTGGCTGCCTGGGGAAGCCGCAGGCCCTATAGCAAGCGCCCTGCTTGGGGGCCGGGAGCCTTGTTAGCACAGCCCAGAGTGGTCTCGTGGGGGGAGGGGGGAGGCCTGTCCCCGAGATCTGTGTGCTCAGGCGCACCTCCCTAGATAGTAAAGGATTTGCCTGGCCACCCCTCCCCTTCCCCAGGGTGACAATGAAGCCCAAAGGCCGGGGGCTGCCAGGACGGCCATCTGTCCCTGGTGCTCCCTGTGTTCTCCCAGCAGGACCGCAGGGTCGGCCCAGGGTGGGAGCAACAGGAGACAGAACTCCGTCTCGGTGCCCCGCACGAGACGGAACAGGCCCGACACCCCGGTGGCAGTTCAGCCTCCGCTGCGTGCTCCCTTCGCCGCCCTGGGCGCCACGTGGCCTGGCTGACAGGCAGCTTGTCCTGCCTGCCCAGTGGGCGCAGCGCAATCCGCAGTTCAGTCAGCGGTTTCCCTGCCTTCCCTGGGGACGGGACAGCTTCCGATTTGGAGTTGTCCGGATCGGCGGCAGTGAGCATGGATGGTGTGGGTGCCTGGGCTCCTGCCGCCTGCCACTCAGAGCCCCATGACCCCAGGAGAGGCCGCGAGATCGAGGGGCAAAGCCCGCCAGAGCTCCCCGGCGGGGCGGCAACACCACCGGAGCGCCCCTCCTTTTACGACGGACCAAACGCACACGGCCCCAGCCGCCCGCGTGAGGCTGCGTTTTCACACCGTGCAGAAACACACTCCCAGGACTCGGGGGTGTGACTCAGCTCACACCTCTCGGCCGTGTGCAAGGGTGTGCCAGAGCTGCTCTTGTGGGCTCGTGAGAGACAAGTGTGTGCCTCTCCCCAGCTCTGGCTTCCGAGGCATCGCACTGAGAGCTCGAAACCGGCCACAGGGGGAGGATTTACGCCACAGAAAGTGGTAGACGCTACAACTCGGGACAAACACCATGGCCTCCCCGACCGACCGAGCTGGGGGTTTTAAAGACAGGTCAGCTCACTGTCCAGGCTCCGCTGGACACTCACCGGGCAGAGTTTGTCCAGCAACACAGCGGGCCCAGCCCACGGCATGCCTGCCCTGTGCCTCCCACGGCACCTGCCACCTGGCACAAGTGAGCCTGCCCCAGACGCCCAGGGGGATGGAGTCCCGCCTGCGCTTTGCCCGCGTTTAACACGGAGCCGTGGGCCGCCACGTGCCGGGCCCCCACACTCGCCGGGTGAGCAGCGGGCAGGCCCGGGCACAGCCAGCCTCCAGACAGGACAGGTGCATGGCGCTACCCGGGCGTCGCCCGCGGCTCTGCCTGGACCGGCTTCTGCAGACACCAGTGCGCTTGTCTTCCGCAGGGAGGAGGGGCTGCCCTCGCAGGCGGGCAAGGTGCGGACTGAAGCCACAGCAGCCTGCTCCTCCTCGCGGAGGGGCGGCCTGCTCGGGCCCCCGTCCGCACCGGCACCCCGACTGGCCTTGCTCCCCTTCCCTCTGTCACCCACCTCCGTGCTGCCTGACGGCCCCTGCCCTTCACGCCCCCCCAGTCTCCCCAGCTCCTCTGATTAAATGTTACACTGAAGGCCTCTTTGTGGGACTCACGTCCAAGTTCAGGAGTGAGACTCTAGACCCAAGGTTTAAATACTTGTACACGTATGTGTCTGTCTGTATGTGCACACACACGTATGTGCAAGCATTTATACGTGAACTTTCACACTTGCACACCAATCCACTTGCGGCTTGAAAGTAAGGCATGCGGAGGCCCCCCCATGCTCTGCTCTGTAAAGCGTCCTTTATTAGCACCCGGACACCAGCGTGCTCCCCCGAAACAGGGAGCGCCTCCCTGCCCGGTGCCCCCAGGCCCTGCGCTGGGCTGGCTCAGGGCGCCTCAAAGCTCCCTGTTGGGACGGTTTGAAAACAGAGAACTCAGCGATGAGAAAAGCCAGCCCTGCACGCCGCTCTCCACCCGGGGGGGACGGCCCGGCCCGGTGGGCCTTTGATGCGGCCCCCTGGCCGCCTTCCTCCCGGGAGGGTCCGGAGGGGGGTCCCAGCAGCTCCCTCCCGCTGTTCTGAAACCAAACGGATTCAGCCTCAGACCCTCCTCGGCACCGGGGAGGCACGCGAGACCCCCTAACGCGAGACTCCCGGCCGCCGAGGACACGCTGGCTAAAAGACCGAGGGTCCCTCCGTACCTGCCTCCTGCTCCCGCACCCACAGCGAAGACCCCCGTCCCTCCTGCGGCTCTGCGGCAGGACCGAGGGCCCGCCCGCCCTCACGTCCGGACTCGGGCAATCTCAAGCAGGTAACCCGGGCACACTGTTTCTCCACTCCCCTCCGATTCGGTTTCTCTGCCCTTTAAAGATTCATGAGCCTCCTGCCGACGTGACGAGGCTGTCGGGCAGTCGCATGGGGTAGCTGTGCTCGGAAGACAGAGAGCCAACAATGGCCGTCGTTGGTCACTTTTTTTATTTGACTAATACTATTTGAGGGCCCCTGTGTGCCAGGCATTGCTAAGTGCCGGAGACACGATGGTGAGGAAACCAGAACGAATCCCTGACCCTCAGGAGACAGGCCTGACCATAAAGGGGTTACTTTGCAGTTTCTGACGGTTCTGGGGTGGGAAACCAGGGCCGGAATCAAGGGGACGGGGCGGCCCTGGGGGACTGGGGGACAGGGGGTGGGGGACCAGGGGTGGGGGGCCCACACTGGCCTCTCCGAAGAGCCGGCCCGAAGCCCAGAAGGAAGGAAGCAGCCGGCAGGGAAAGGGCGAAGGGTGCTCCAGCGGGAGGCCACCCCCGGGCAGACAGGACACGTCGGGGCAGACAGGACCCTGGTGAGACGGAGGGTCTGGAGGCGACCGAGCTGAGCTGGCGGCTAAGGGCGGCGGCGCAGATCACCAGGGGCTCCGATGTTTTCAGAAACTCGCGCTCGTGCCCGAGGGGAGGGGACCAGGTGGAGGCCGGGAGCCCAGAGAGGGAGACACTTAGGAGGCGGGACAGGGGACTCGGTGATGGAGCACATGCAGGGAAGGTGGCCAGGGAAGGGCCTGGAAACGCTCTCTAGCCATCCTACCCGGGCAGCGCGGAGCCGGTGGGACGTCCCATCTAGGCGGGTCCAGGCTGGGACGCGCCCCACATGTCCTAAGGACGGACACGCTGGGTGGGCGAGCGGCTGCAGATGGCGGGAGATCTTTTCACCCACGGGACCCCAAGAGACCCCCCAGGGAGCGCACGCACGGGAGAGGAGGGTCAGATAAACACGCGGCTGGCGTGTGACGAGAGCTAACCAGGCAAGTGTGGCGTCCTACACGGGAGCCCCGGCGGGAAGACTGGACAGCCCGCTGCGGCTAGGAGGGCCAGGACTGAGCGTCAGGACAGAGGAGCCACCCTGTCAGCCTGGGTAGGACCGGGCTGCAGCAGTCTGGGGGTGCAGGAAGCGGGGTGCAGATAGGAGAACGTCACCCACGGCGGACAAGTCGGCCCGCGCAGGAAACAGAGACCTGGTCTCCGGAGAGAGACGCGTGGCCAAGGGAGGGTGCTTTTCGGGTGGGACAGGATCATGGGCCGGTGCAGACGGTCCCCGAGAGAAGACACAAGGCATCTGTCGTCATGGGATCCTGTACGAGGGAGAGCAGGAGCCGGGGGGGAGGGGGGTTTGGGCCATGGCGGAGAGCAGGCAAACGTCCACACCACGGCGCGCCACAGTGCCCACCGCTGCCCTGTGGCCCACGGCCGGCAGTGCCACCCCTCAGCTCCATGCGGGCTTGCTGTCTCCCGCTTCGCCGAGGGCAGGCTGGGCGGCTGGGCTCCCGGCTCGAGGGGCCGCAGGCTGGAAGGGGTGGGAGCCATCCCCCCCATCCACAGCCGGGGCCCCCACACACGGGGGAGTGGACCAGGAGGTCCACTTTTACCCGCCGTGGAGAGGGGAGAGATGGGGGCAGCAGGGGCGTACTCAGGGGCTGAGCGTGGGGAGGGTGAGACCTTGCTCCTTGGGGGTCTGTGTGTCAGTGCCATCCCAGGGGGCTCATCTGCGGAGAGAGGTGCAGCGGGGGTGGGGGGAGGGCTGAGGGATGGAGTTGGAGGCTCACGGGCTCTCGGGGGGCAGCAGAGGGCGGGAGGCAGGGCCACACTGTGCCGGGGCCGTGGCCAGGGCGTCAGCCAGCGCCAGCAATGGGGACACAGCGTGCAAGGCAAAGCCGCAGGCTTCTCAGACAGGGAGGGGAGCAGTCTGGGAGCAGTCACAGGGTAGGAGGGGACCACGGACACCCTGCAAGGCCCAGCCCGGGGTGGCCACAGGGGGCAGAAGCCCAAGGGCAGCAGTGGGAAGGGCCTGGAGTGACGGGAGAGCTGTCCTTTGCGCTGCATTTGGTACAAAAGAGCAGCTCTTCCTGGGGTTCCTGCCTCCGTCATTGCACCACGAACCCTTACAATGAGCCTTGTTTATGTGAAGGAACTTAAAATCGATCTTCGTTCCTTATACCCTGGAAAGGGCACCCGTGCCAGGCTCTCGGTTTGGGGGCCTGACCTGGGTCCTTCGAGGGGCCCACGGCCTGACGCCACCCGCTGTGGGCCACCATCACACAGGACAGACTCAGACAAGCCACGCAGGGGTCGGAACCAAGGGTATATCTCAGCAAAACGTTTTGAAGACAGGCATGAACATTGACAAAGTAAGAAATTAGACCCCGAGGGCCGAGAGCAGAGAGAAGAGCAGGCCTTGGGGGATGATCCCCGTGGGGGCTGCTTGGAGGCGGCGGCGCGGCCTGAGCTCCCCGCACAACCCACCGGGGGTCTGCGCTGCCCACGCCAATGGCTCCGAGTCACAAATGCGTCACCAACCAAAACGACATCAGAACAAATGACCCTGTGGCCGTCCTCACCCACGTCGGTCCTTGGCAGGGACGGCCACATTCCGAAGGGCCCCAAACACCCGATGACCCCCTGAACTGGGCAGGGCAGCACGCATCGCCGCCACGCTTTTCTTAGACAAAGGAAGAGAGAGAAGCAATGCTTCTTCGTAGCTGGTGGCCCAGCGCTTGCCGTGGTGCCGAGCCACTGGGTCACGGTGACCCCGGTGACATGGAGGGAACAGCACGCACTGGAGAGAGCTCTTTAAACGTTCAACGGGGCCGACGCCCTCCGTGAGCGCTGCAGTCTGCTCCACACCCCGCCCACGCTCCTGCCTCATTTCGGATCCGGTTTGTGCCGGGTTCTCCTGAGCCCTTTAACCCCCCGCGCAGCACCCCGCGGGCCTGCAGGCCCCGCATCCTCGGGCAGGCCCTTCCTGGAGGAGGGTCGGCCAGCGGAGAGCAGTGTGCCTGCCGGGGGCGCCAGCACGGGGCACCAGGGACGCTGCGAGCCGCCTCCCCCGCCTCCGCCGGCGCCAGCCCCGCCGGCTGGGTCTCCGACATGCCGCGGCCTGATGCACGTCAACGGGCCCCTTGAAGGGAATGTATTATTACCCACTTAGCGTGGTTTTATTTCATGCTACTATAATGCGATGCTCAGTGACTTTTAAGCACTAAAAGGAGTTAACTTGAAAACTTAATTAGGAGAATTTAGAGACGACATAGGCTTCTGACTGGGTTTCTGAAAAGTTGGGAGGAACGCGTTAACGTTCCCGAGACCGGTTTAGCCGGGGACCCTGGGGAGGGTTTGGGGAGCTGCTGTGAAAGCGTTCTCCACGGTGCCGTTTCCTACAGCTTCCGGAAGGTGTTCCGCCGAAAAGGAGGGCGACACCCACGGGAACACCGCGGGCTCCAGGAGGAGCAAATCCCCCGCCACCACCTCCCTTGGGAGAACCTGGGGTGCACGGGGCTCCCTCTGCCTTTTTCCACACTTTCCGTCGCTCAGACTGAAGCCATCTCATTTAAGAGGAAAAAAGGTAACAGTAGTTCACTCACAATAGAATTCTCAAGATCCCCAAAACCCATTCCTGCGCTGGGTGCATGCCCCCCGCCCCGGGCAGTGAGTGGTCGGTCCCCCAAGGGCCATGGTCTCCAAGGCCGCAGGCCCAGCCTGGACCCACAGCTGTGTCTACTTCATTAAAACCAAGGTGCACGGCTGTAGCCACTGCCAGGGAAATCAGCGTGGGCTCTGGCCCCAGCCCCTTCCAAAGCCGCCGGGTCAGGACCATGAAGTTGACCAGACAACACGGTGGGCAGCCCAGAGCGCCCACTGCTGATCCTCAGTGTCCTCCTGGGAACACCAAGACTCCTCACAGACAGGGGGGTGGGGCCACTCTCCCAAGACAGGATGCCTCCCTGCTCACCCCACAGGGGCGCCCACGGCCTCACTCAAGCCCAGGGGCAGGGGAGGCTCCGCAGGGTGCCCCTCTCTCAGGAGGGCCGCCCTGGAGCCCTGTGGCCTGGGGCACCCAGGACCAGCCCAGTCTGTCCAGGAGGCCAGGCTGCTCCTGCTGCAGACTGCCACCTGCTGCTTGTCCTCAGGGTGTCCCTGCACCTGGGAGGCGGCCAGGTGGGACACAACACATGAATAATGGACGAGTTCTCACCTCCCAGATCAGCACGGCAGGCAAAGCGCACAGGTGAACCACTCATTTACATTCCTGGCTGAAAGGAGCAGCACAGGCTTGGGGGAGGGGGCAGTGGGGAGAGGGGGAGGGTGGACCCTGCCCCAGGGTTGACCCTTGACCCACCACACGGCACGGAAAGGTTCACTGCCAGGGTCTTGAAAGGACAACTCCTGGGTGGGGTGGGCTGCGGACCCAGGACACCAGATACACACAAAAACCTCAAGACCTCAGGCAGCCACAGCCCAAGAGACACCAGGGACAAGGTCCCAGTGCAGGTGGTCAGAGCCCTGCGCTCCTGGGGACGCAGTACGTGGCACCTGTGCCCCTCAGAGAAGACAGCCCCCCGTTCTCCGTCGCCTCGGCAGAGCCCCCACAGCCGCACTTCCCTTCCGGCCGGCCCCTGAGCACATCCGGGCCTTCCCGGGTCCTCCTGTGCACTCGCCTCGAGCTCTCATCCATGAGCCCCCGCCCTGCGCCCCGAGAGGTCTTAGGGACAGCACCCACCCCAACCCGCACCCCAGCTGTCCCTCCAGACGTGCAGCTCCACCCTGGAAGCTCACTGGCTCCCTGCCTGCCTGCGCCCCGGCACCTGATGCAGGTCTGCACGGGACATGAGCGTTTCCTCGTGCGGTTCATCACAAGTTTTTGTAGCAGTCAGCTCTGCCTTTCCGGGCGGGCGGGCGGGCGGGCGGGCACGCGGGCGGGCGGGCGGGGCCCGCTGCCCAGGTGGCCGCACGCCGGTGTCCCCGCTCCGAGGAGGCACAACCCCAGGGCAGACTCAGCAACTGCTCGCACACAGGTGTTTCGGCGAGATTTCATCCCCAAAGGGTCCTCGCACCTGTGTTTCCTGATGCGGTTACACCGAGCAAATGCCACTGAACCCTGTCCAAACCAGAAACCGTTGGGAAATTGTGCAGCGCTTTGCCTGTGTACCACTCATGGCAAGAGAAGAGACAAAAACAACGCGAGTTTCTCGGGAGCAGTGGCTTATTGGAAGCTGCCATAGTTTGCTGTGGAATATTTCACACCTAGACATCTATGGGAGAAGTCACAGAGATGAAGGTCTGTCTTACCAAGCACGCACACGCAGGCACCCTCGAAGGTGGTTCGGTGCGCTGACCCGCCGTCGTCCTGGGGCCGGCCGGCCGCCCTGGGCAGGGCTGTTATTAGCTCCACGTCCCAGACGGGGGAAGCCGGGAGGTCAGACGGTTCGTTGGAGACCACACGCCTCTCGCACGGAGAGGACGAGACACAAAGCCGGGTGCCCGGTTCCCCAGCTCACGGTCTGCCTGGGAACGGCCCCCGCCCACGGGCGTGAGCCTGCGTCTGTCTGGGTGCTGCGTCAGAGGGCCTCTCGCCCGCTGCAGCCCGTTTCCTGAGGGCAGACACCTGACTGCAGGAATGCACCTGGGTGCGGGCCGGCAGCCAGACTGCGCCGGGAAAGCTACGGGAAGGGGGTGGGTGGGGCTGCGTCGAAGGCAAAGAGAGGAGGGAACGCCAGGACTCCCGACCTCTCCTTTCTGCAGCCCTGGCCGGGGCGGGGGTGGGGCACGGGGGGATGGCTGGCTCTCTTCTCCCGAGACCAGGGTTTTCACCTCCCCTTTGGGGCTGTGAGGTCTGCTGCTTTCCTGATGAACCTGCTTCTCCAAAGGGCCATCGGGGTTGGTTTCTCCCCCCACCATGAAGGAAGAAAAGACCGCTCCCAGGAGACAGGACGCAGCCCAGGTTTCCGCCCTGCCCTACCCCCGGCCCTGCCCTGGCAGCGCCTCCCGCGGGCCCACCCGCAGGGCCAGCTGGGTTGGCTGTTGGCTCCCCCGCTCCAGGCCCTGTCTGTCCAGCGGCGTGCTTGACATTACAGTGGTCAGGGGACGCACTGCTGTGCGCTAACGAGGCAGGGCCACGGGGGCCAGGCGGGCAACTGGCCCACTGCTGGCCGGAGACAGGCCCCGCTTAGACCAGTTGCCCTGCGGAGCGAGAGCCCTGGGACGCCTGCCGAACCTTTGCTGCCGCTCAGCGAGGGCCGAGCTGGGCCGGCCTTCTCGCCCCACGGGCACTGTGGGGCCAAGGGGACACCCTGCTGGGCCTGGTGTTCTGGAGAACTCAGAGGCGCTGGACTTTTGGAGAGCCCCACTGTGGGGAGAACCCCAGCCCCCGAGACCACCTGCCAGGCAGCGCACCCCGGGGCCCGCCCCGTGGGGCCCCCTGGCCCTTCTGCTAGGAGCGCCTCTTTGAGCGGGGCTGGCCAGCAGGGGGCGCAGATGTGCTGCCCGGGGGTCTGACCCCGGGGCCCCACCGCGCCTGTCTGTCCTGCCTCCTGCCTGCGTCTGTCTGTAGCCCGTGGGTGCCCCGAAGGCAGTCCTGGGGGCTCTGCTGGGGCTGCTCCATCGCACCCGAGGTCGTCTCCCCTCTTCTCCCTCCTCAGGGGGCAGACCTGGGCCTCGGTCTCTTCTCAGGCAGCCAGCCATCCTCCCCACAGGCCGGAAGACGAACAGCAGCCCGCGTTCCCGTGTGAAACGCGCACTCGCGAGCCGCCGCCACACGTGGCTGTGTGAGTGGGACGAACACCTTCCCCACAGTCTGAGAACTACCTGCGAGGTGAGTCCCGCAGAATTCTGGCCTGGAGCACAGGATCTCGAAACAGAGAGAAACAAAACTACATTTCCCAGCATGCTTTGCTGCCAGGCTGCAGGCACGTGACTCGGAGGCCACCAATCAGATGCGCCCCTGCTGGCCGTTGGTTCAAAGAGCAGCAAAGAGGAGCAGGCAGCGCGTGGGACCCACCGGCTGGGGTGCCGAGGCCGCATCCCAGCGGCAGAGGACCCTGTGATTCTGAGGCTGGCAGCTGTGGTGCCAACTTCTGGTTGTGGCAGGGACCGTGGGCTCCGGCGTGGGGACGCAGGAGCTTCCTGGCTGTGGTAGGGACCGTGTGTCCTAGCAGTGGCTGTGGATCTTCCCCCTGGTCACCCCGCCGCAGCTCGGGGGGTGCAGCCTGCTCCCAGGTTTCCTCCACGGATGTCAGCAGGGGACTCGGTGGTCTCCAACGAAGACCCTGGGCAAGTCCCCGCCGCCCAGGTCTGCGCTGAGTCAGAAGGGCGATTTTCAGACCAGGGCGTCTTCCTCCGGGATCCCACCTCCACTGCTCCGCGCCGTGGGCTCGAAGTGTGAAGTGCGCAGGCGCCGGCCTACCTCTACTTCCCCGGCCGGCGTTTTGGATTCCCTTCCCCCCTCCCACAGCCCAGGCAACACCTCGGCACACTCCCCTAACACTCGGAGAGTGAGTCAGACACCCACAACCTGCAGAAAGCACCAGCATGCACTGCGACATCCCCTGCCGTGACCTCGTGGCCAGGGAGGGGGGCTGCTCTGCCGGTTCCCCGTCAATCTCCACGGCTGGGCGGGAGACGGAGCCCCTCGACTCACAGGAGCGAGGTGGGGGCACATAAATGACCCCACCGCTTCCAAAGTGAATGGGGGGGTGCGTCTTTCAGTTTGGTTACTTTCATCTCATGATTACCTTTCTTCCCTGTTTCCTAAATGCTGTAACAACGGTGTGGTCCAGAGATGTGGGTGATACCCCGTGTGACTTCCGGTGATCTCAAGGAGTGAGCCAAAAGTCTTGAAGGGACAGGTGTATCAGGCCACTTCACACTTGCAGGTGTGCACCCCGCACCACCCTTACACAGGGGTGGCGATGCCACAAAACGGCAGATCCACAGGCTGTCCTCTCAGCGGCCCGAAGTCACACTAAGGAGGGTTTCTCATCCCTGATGACACTTTGGACATTTGGGGCTGGACACTCCTCAGCTGTGGGATCTGTCCTGGGCATTGCAGGGCGTCTAGCAGCATCCTGGCCTCTACCCACAAGGGGCCTGCAGGACCCTTCCCCAGCTGTAAGCACCAGTCTCCAGACATCCTTGCCACACGGCCTTGGGGAGCAAAAATTGCTGCTCATGAGAACAGCTCAAAATTTATGATTTTGTTAAAAAGTGGCATAAGAGACCACTTTGCCAAACCAAACTGCAGGAAGCATGTGTGTGAGTGTGTGTGTGTGTGCGCGCACACGTGATTTAGCACATGGAATGCTTTCCAGTCACACTCAAGAGTTGTACATGAGCCCCAGCTGGCATAGCTCAGTGGATTGAGCATGGGCTGCAAACCAAAGGGTCACAGGTTCAATTCCCAGTCAGGGTACAAGCCTGGGTTGCAGGCCAGGTCCCCAGTGGTGGCCACATGAGAGGCAACCACACATTGATGTTTTTCTTTCTGTTTCTCCCTCCCTTCTTCCCATCTCTAAAAAATAAATAAAATCTTTAAAAGAGTTGTACAGGAAACCCCAAAGTAGCTTTTCTTCATCTCTGAAACATTTAGAGAGGAAAAATCATTACGAATTCTAACTGGAAGAATTCAAAAATCCCTCACCCTCAAAAGTCATTCCCCCTGTTTGAGACGCTGTATGGAAAACAGACCCTAGGTCTCGCCTGAAACGCCTGCCCTTTAGCCGGCTTTGTGTCCCGGGCGGACGGAGCTGCATCCCTCCGCCGCTCGCATTCAGTTTCACGTCTGCGAGCGCGAGTGCTCTGGCCCCGCCCTCCCACGGAGTCCACCCCGGCCAAGACTCTGCCGGGTGTCAGCCAGGCCCGGTGGGCGGTTTCTCCGAGGGTGGATGGCCCCGGGCCCTACCAAGGCTTCGGCCCTGGGACCACAGCTGCCTAAAGCGGCCTCAGCCTCTAAGCTCGTCACAGCTGGCCGGAGCCCATGCTTGGCGTTCAGGGACACCCCGTGCGTGTTCTCAGGAAAGGGCCCAGCTACTCGCCTCCCCAGGGCCCCGCAGGCTCATGGGAGCAATGAGCCACACTGGGCGGAAAGTCCATGCTTGGAACTGCAAGGGAACCCCCGACAGCTGCAGCCAGTCTGCGATCCGTCCAGCACGCCTGGTGGCCTGGTGACCGTCCCCAGCTGGTGGTCAGTGTGGGGTCCGGGAGTGTGACCCGAGTCACGCATGTGTGTGCTGTGCGGGGACACGGAGCCCCCTGGGCCCTCCCATCTGCAGGAGACACCCGCTGTTGGCGTTTGCCCCCCGCTGTGCCCCTGGGCTGGCGGCGACGGCACAGGAGGGGACCCGCTGTGCCCTCTCAGAGCCCAGCTGACGCGAGAGTGGCCGACACTCCTGGAACCTGGTGGCAGCGGTCAAAAACCACATTACTCTTTAGAATTCCAGAATCCTATTTTATCTTGAAAGTTTAGAATGCCCTGATTTTTTAAAGAGTTGTTCGCAGTTGTCATGCCCCCGCGCCTCAGTCCCTGTGATGCCCTGCGTGTGTCTGCATGTGTTTGGGAAGTTCCCTGGGAGGGTCTAACGAGTCCTGCCTTCCCCTGCAAGCACACCCCCACCCCCACCGCCCACCCCACGCTGGCAGACGCTGGCCGTGGCCAGTGCGCAGGCACCGCAGGGGTCCACGCAGAGAGCAGACATAGGGTCGGGTCTCCATCTGGGAGGTGCGTCCCCAGCTGCGTGGAGGATGGACGGAGGGGGACCAGCCTGGGGACAGGGCTCCTGGTGGGACATTCAGACTATTCAGGGCAAAGTTAAGCAAGGCAGGAAGCACGGTGAACATGGGGTTCAGCTTTGGAAGAAAGTGAAAGGAGGGAGAGAGGGAAGGGAGGGTGGGAGGGAGGAGGGAGGGAGGGAGGGGTAAAGGGTGGGAGGCCAGGCAAAATGGTCAGATTCGGCAGGTGTGCGGCAAGTGCTGATACAAAAGAACAGAGGGCGCCCCGTTTGGCTGGAGTAAAGGATGCACACATGGGACGGGTGTAGCAGCACCAGATTAAAGACCTCGGACCGCAAGGACCTTGTGCTGTAAAGCCGGTGGCCCTCCAAGCAGGGTCCCCAGCCATAGCGTCAGCTTCAGCAGCACAGCCCAGGCCCTAGAGAGAAACGCAGGTTCCCGGGTGACCTTCCCGGCCCAGAGCGAGAGCAGCCTGCACCAGGCCCTGCGACCTGAGTTTCAGGAGCCCACCGGGTCATCTGATGCCGCTGAAGCGCGAGACCCACAGCTTAGGGACCCATTGCAGATTACTGCGCACAGAAGCAACCCCGCTCCGTCCTCAGCACAGAGGTGGCTTATTTTTTCCCAGCCTTCCGAAATGTAAATGGTAAATTCAACGTTCAAGATGATTCATGCCCTAGTTCCACAGCTCGCCTTCAGAAAACATTTTCTAACATTCAGCCGTAGTTATTTCAGGGAGGGCTCTGCTGCGACACCGTGTCCAAGGTGGGATCCCCCGCCTGGCCCCATGCCCAGGTGTGCTGAGGAAGAGCCACTGGGGCCCTGTTCGAGGGGAAAAGACTCGAGGTCAAGGCCACAGTCCTGGAGCCAAAGCCCTCAGCAGCGGCAGCCAGGGAAACCTCTGCTTTAATTAAGCAAAAGAGCACGTTTCTGGAGCCCGGATGGAGGGGGCTCCCCGAGGCCCTGACGGGAGAGGTCAGGCCAGAGAAGATGGAAGGACTTCTGAGCCTCTCTGGGGAGTAAACTCGGGCAGCTGCCAGGATGCGCCTCACAGGTGCATTCAGGTGGGACGTGGCGGGAGAGATGGGCCAGCTCCACCCTCGAGTGAAGGACCTTGTGAACGATGCTTCACCCTTGAACCTGGTCGGACTGGGGGCGGGGGAGGGGCGCACGAGATTTGGAGGGAAGGCCCACAGAGCTGCCGGCCTGAGTTGCCGTCGGGAGGAGACACAGGTGGGCAGTCCTGCAGACAGGTGCGGGGACAGGAGGCGGCCCAGATGGAAGCTGGAGTAAAGAGGCCATCGGTGGCACCTGCCTGGTGCTCACTACCATGGCAGGGGCACTCGGCCCGAGACACGGAGCAGGTAGATGAGAGGAGGGAGCTCAGGGCCCACGGAGATACAGGGTCTAGAGAGGGGCAGGGGCCGTCAAGAGAGACAGAGGAGGACGGGGAGCAGCAGGCGACGAAGCGGACTTGAAGTCCAGAGGCCCCGAGGGCTCGGGAAGTAGGTGGCCGCGCTCTCAGACACGATCGGGGGCAGCTGCCACTAATGAGCGGGGCGCCGCGGGGTCTGCGGTGGGAGGGAGACAATCCGGGTCGGAGCAAGGTGTGGAGAGAACACGCTCCCGTTCTCCCTGCCGTCGGGAAGCCCTCGTTAAGGGCTCCCGCAGTCCTCCGGCCTTGCTCCTGAACCCTGGCATCTAGCCCTCGCGGTGCATCCACCTGCACTCGCGGTTGTTAGTGAAACTGCAAGAACGCGGAGTCTTTGGAAGCCCAAGCGGACCGTTAGGATGTCAGGCCGCACCGCAGAGAGTGGAAAAGAGGCCCTGATGGGCAGCCCCTCCGCTGCGCAGCTGGTGATGGGTCGGGCCGTCGCCCGGAGACCCAGAATGTGCTTGTGCAGCCTCTGGACGGCTGCCACCCTCCTGACAGCCCATCTTCCCCCCGCCCCACCAGGGACAGCGCCAGAAAAAGACCTACATTATTCAGCTCTACGGGTTGCCCGCTTTCCATGTTTAAAATGCTGAAAAGGCAAACTGCAAACAAGGGGCTCTGTTGCATCTCCAGCAGCTCTCAACCAGGGCATTGTGGGGGGGGGCCAGGGGGCGTGCCGTGCACCTGCCGCCAGCCCCGGTCCTGGCGCAGACTCCCCGGGGCAGACCACGCCCCGACCAGGCCCCAGCTTCCCCGTCCTGTACCTACCCCAGGGAGTTCTGCAGACAGAAGTCTAGCAGTCCTGCCCACGGAACCCCGTGTTCCAATGAAACCCCATGAAAAAGGCCAGTGAAATGTGGAGGGGGTGGCTGAGCTGGGGGTGGATCCAGGACCCCAGCCCTCACTTCTGGACCCTTTTTTTCTGTGGCACGAACCCCAGCGTGGTGTCTTGTCATTGGCGCCGGAACTCCTCCCGCTCCTTGGCCTACGTGACGCCCTGGAGGGGAGATGTGCTTCAACCCTGACCTCATGCCACCTACAAAAGTTAACTTGAAATGGATCAAAGATTTGAATGCAGCAGTTAATGCTGTAAAACTTACAGAACAGAACAGAGGAGACAAGTTTTGTGCCTCAGAGCAGCAAAGGTTTCTTGAAACTACTGACTGTAGGAGGAAAAACACTGACCCTCGAACTTCAAAACCGCCGGCGCCTGCCCGTGGAGAGACAGCGCTGGGGAGGTAAAAGGGCAAGTCACGGGTCGGAAGGAGATGTCCGCGTCACACACGACCGGCACAAGGCACGTGTCCACACCGCACGGCGAAGGGCGTGACCCGAGAAGACAGCTCGACTTAAAGAAATGAGCAGACGAGTTAAACGGACACGTCACAAAGAAAGACGGACACGCGACAAATACACACGTGGAATGGCCCTCATGTCCACGGTCCCCGGGGAAATGCAAACTAAAACCCGGCGAGGTGTCCCTGCGCGCCCACAGCGATGGCTCCAAGCACAGACACCGGCGACCCCGAGTGTCGCCGAGCGTGCAGCGATGGACTTGCACCCGGTGAGCCCGCCCGCTCCTGGGGTGCCCCCCCCCCACCCAGAGAGTTGTATGAGAACACTCACAGCCGCATGAATCACGGCAGAGCTGGGAGCCAGCACGGACGATCACACGGCAAGCACACGGGTGGGGGGCGGGCGTTCCCGGGGGAGCCAAGGGCGTGCTCACACACTGGGAGGGCCTCGCACACAGTGTGTCCGAGGAAATGCGCGGCGGGCGCGCACAGAGTGGCGCAAGGTGAGGGGGCTGGCGAGGAGGTGGGCGCTGGGTGTACCCCGCAGCCCAGGGAAGCGGGCTATTGGCCCAGACTCATTCCAAGGGTGGACACAGTATGCACTGGGCCAGGTTTGCATTTTTACAGGAAAACCGGCCTTTGGGAAGAGCAATCTAGAAAGGAGTGAGGACCGAGCATGAGCCGCTGGCTGGGAGACCAGAGAGGACCTGGGCCGGGGTTGGTGAGGGAGGGGTCCGGGGGGGCTGCATGGGGCAGCTAGGACAGATCCTGTCTCCAGAATTTGACGACCGACTGGGTGTGGGGAAACGGCCCTGCGTATCCCTATGACATTCTGCCTTCTTCGCTTCTACCCTTAATTTTGGAATCTGCCATCTGGCACACGAGCAGCTCCTCGCAGTCCCGTGTCAGTGAGTCATGGCGCCAACGTGGGAACCAGGCGAGGGCTCCCAGCATGAGAGACACCCCCTCCGAGCCGACCTGAAACCATGCTCTTCCCTCTACCAGCTCGGAACCCGCCCAGCCCACACTCCGCCACGCCTCCTCCCAGGACACCCCAGTGGGAGGCCTGGGCACACGGCCCGTGGGCACCCACATGCCCTATGTCCCCGGCGGGCCCGTGAACTGCACGTCAGGACAGGGAGGGGAATAGGATAACGTGCCTTGTTCTTTTGTCAACTGCCCTGGCCCCCAAGAGGTCTCCCAGGACTTGCCTGGGGCCCTCGTCACCGTCACCAACCGGCGGCAGAGCTGGCCGCACATACAGGACACTGCCCCCCAGACCCCCACCAGATCCCCACCAGTGCCGGCCCTGAGGTGACGGGTCTGCCAGAACTAGCTGGGCCCTCCCGGGCAGGGGGCTAGAAACTCAGGACAACCAGCCCTGATGGGCTTTTCCCGGAAGAGAGAGGGAAAAATCAGGAGGTGTCCCCTTGACGTCTTTCTTTCTGGAACAACGCATGATCGGACCACGTGGGAATTGTCTCTGGACACCCAGTCCCCTGGCGGTAGGTGCTCAGATAAGACCCACCCGGCCCCCCAGCCGTGCCAGGCAGCGGGTCATGATTCAATGCCCGTCACTCCTATGTGGCTTCGCGCCCTCGCTGGCTGTCTCTTCCATCCCGACACTCACTGTCCGTGCCCTCCTCCGCCAGCCCTGTAATTAGGCTTCCCTTCCGGCAAATCGTTTCGTTGGCGGGCGGCAGGCGAGCCGGTCGTGAGGAGGGAAGCCGTCACGAACTCATGGTCGGGCCCGTGCACGGTGGCGTTTCTAAGCCGCTGGGAGCCGGCTGTGGAAAGGGAGTGAAATGGATGCGTTTACAGGGAGGGTTCTGGTCTCCGGCATCGGCGTGGGGAGGGGCGAGGTGACGGCAGACCTCCTATTCTCTCTCTCTCTCCCCCCTCTCTCCGTCTCTCTCTCTCTCCCTCTCTCTCCCTTTCTCCCTCTATCCCCCCTCCCTCTCTCTCCCTCTCTCTCCCTCTCTCTCTCTCCCTTTCTCCCTCTCTCCCCCCCTCCCTCTCTCCCCCCTTCTCTCCCTCTCTCTCCCTCTCCCCCCTCTCTCTCTCCCTCTCTCTCTCCCTTTCTCCCTCTCTCCCCCCCTCCCTCTCTCTCTCCCTCTCCCTCTCTCCCCCCTCCTTCTCTCCCCCCTCTCTCCCTCTCCCCCCTCCCCCTCTCCCACTCCCCCTCTCTCCCTCCCCCCCCAATAAAGTGACGAGGAATCTGCCAGCTGCGACGATCTATAATTGAGCCCTGCTCTGTCTTCTGCACAAACCGTCGCACGGACACGCTGGCAAACCTCGAGCTGCACGATGCTGACAATCACTGAGAACTGGAAGGCGTTTCCGTTGGGGTCGGGGAGCCTCCGTTCAGGCCTGTGTCTCGTCTCCCCGACCCCGGCTCTTTCTGGGGAGCGCTCTCCTGCACGGGAAGCAGCGCCCACGTGCGCTGCTGAGCCAAAGGTGCTGGAAGCAGCCAGGGGAGGGGAGGGGGGGCAGTCACTGCAGCCCGGGAAGACCAGGAGACAGAGGTTGGCCAGGCCTGAGATGCTGGGGCGAGCCGCCCCCTCTGGGCCCCCTCCCTGCTTTGGAGGGTTTAAGTGCTTTACTGACAGCTGCACATACAATTAGAGGTGGATTAGAAGGACTGGTAATAGGGGATTTGGGCGCTAATCCCCCTCCAATTGTTAATATTAATTAAAGTGCCTCTTTCTTCCATTCCGCAACCAACACCCACCACTTCTTTAAAAGGAGGAAACGGAGAGTGCGGCGGGATGGGGCAACGGTTGGGTTGGTTTTCCACTGAGGCCAGCGTTGACGTGTTTGCTTTATTCTCAGGGCTCAGCTTCGTGGTGGGCGGGAGGATAAACCCTTCCTTTGCACTTGATCGGTGGGAAATCCTTTATGTTCTAAGCCACGGGCCCATCCTTTCCCCGGGGATTTCCACATCGGCCACTGTAGTCGAGTTACTCAGATTGAAGCACGGAGGGGACTCGGTTCATGGGAGCCAGGCTTCCATGTCAGGGCGCGGGGTGCAAGTGGGTGACGCTCCCGTGGCCAAGAGCAGCAGGTGCCCAGCTCTCCATGGCTGGCTCGCCGGGCCCGGGGTCCGGGCTGTGCAGGGCTTGGCTTCCCCTGGACGGTGCCACGGAAAACGTTGAGGATAACAGGGTTCTCCCGTGGCCACTCTGATGTGAGCGCCACGGAGCCCCGGCGTGTGCAGGAACTGCGCCATGCACGGGGTGGGGGACACCCAGGGAGTGAGACAGAGGAGGCAGCGGGGTGCTCGCGGCAACCAGAGCACAGCAAACACAGGCAGGCAAAAGCCACTGGCGCACCTGCGCTCAGGAGACACCAGGAGAGACGAGGAACGCCCCTTGCCCCGCCGGGGGACCCATCACGTTCATGTTCTGAGCTTCAAACCCGAAAATTTAAAAATGTGCGACACGAACTGCGGGTCCAGCCCCACCCTGTGGGTACTTCTGAGGGTCAGTTTGATGAAGGGGCGCTGGAGACCTGGCCTGCGTTTTATTTATCTTCCTCCCCACCCCCACCCCCCAAAGTATCCGATGTGACACCTGACCTCGAACAACCCGTTTTTCCAGTTTCTCGGCCATTCTGGTGCCTCGGTGCGCCAGTGACTGCGTCCAACTCAAAGGGCTGTTTAAAAATAAGGTAACAGAACAAGGTGCTGTAGGTGCCGTTGCTAGTTACACCCCAGAATTCAGTGGCTGGGTTCCACGCCCTGAGGCTCCCGCCACCCAGACGTTGTGTTCGGACCCGGGATAACAGGCAAGCCGCCCTCCTGAGGAAACACGGGGACAGGGAGTGTGGACGGCTCCGTGTCTGCCCACGGGGAAACCGCTGCAACCCTTCCTCGTACCCTCACCCTCTCTCGTGGGGAACTGGTCTCCACTCCAAGTGCCGCAAAGCCCCCCACGGGATGACCGTGCCCAGGCTGGAGCCGGGCGGCAGGGCGCGTGGCCCGGCCATTCCCACGTCCCCAGGGTTCTCTGTGCAGCTGGCCTCTCCCGACGTCCGAGCCACCGGGGCCCGCAGACCTGGCTCCCGGAGACGTGTCCCTGGCCCGTCGGCTCAGAATGCAGGGTGAGCCCTTGGAGGGGTCCCCTCTCTAGACAGAGGTGTTCTCGGTGACATCAGTCACCACCTCCTGGGCTTCGGGCTCCAGGACGGGTGCCGGATGCATGGGCAGCTCGTCCCCCTCCCCGACCCCGAGCATCCTGGTGCACAGGTGGCTGGGAGCATAGTAACAGCGTTCATCACCGTGGCGAGAGCTGCCTACACTTTCCTCGGAATATCTTGCCTCCCACCTGCACGGGGAGGCGGAGCACATCCCCAACTGGTGACAGGCTTGCCTGGATCTCAACCAGAGGGCTCCGGCCGCAGACCCCCAGCTCCAATCACAGACCCCCAGCTCCGACCCACTCCCCTCGGGCACACTGCTGGGCCCAGGAGCACACAGCCCCGTGTGGAAGGAGCTACGCCCCTCAGGGCTGCGCTGGTTTGGGACACGGCGTGTGAGCCAGTGCGCCCTCTGCGGGGGGCTGTCCGGCCTCTCTGAAGTCAGTGGGTGTCTCACAAGGGGTGGCGGGTCACAGCTGCACGGGCGGGTTTTAGGCGGTCCTTGTTCGTCCTCGCCTGCCCGTAGGATGCCGGTAATGCCTATGCCGTGGGAGGCCCTTGGATCTGACGCCGATACGGTGATGTCTCTTTGCCCCACTGTGCACATTCATTCCCAACGGGCAGTTGTCAGAATTCGGAATAGCAAACCATCGGTAATAGGGATGACACGGCACCCGCAGGTGAGCCCCGAGGGAGAGGGACAGACAGACAGACTGGAAGAGGCGGCTGCGGGTTGCAGGAATCACACATGAGATGCCAGAGGAGAGCTCTCGCCTGGAGGGGCAGGTCTGGGCATGAGTAAGACAATATACCTGGGTGTGACTCCTGCGTGTCCCCAACTTGCTAGCTCTGTGACCTTAGGTGGGCTGCTGGAGCCCTCCAAGCCTCAGTTTTCTCATCCACAAAAGGGGCTCATGGCTGCAGCTCCCTCCCAGGTCAGTGGGAAGGTTAAGTGCGTTAACACAGGTAAAGGCAGTTATTTCAGGATGGTGCCAACCCACACTGTATCCGTGCCAGAATTCTCACCCTGCTTCCAGGACGGACCCACAAAACACTGGGCTGTAGGGGGCATTTCTACTGGGTGACAGAAAGGACTGTGAGCACAGGGAGGAGCGGGAGGGGCGAGGGGGCCCCCCCAGAGACTGCCTCACAGCCGACCTCCCCTTCACCTTCAGAGCTGGGGGAGGACGCACACTCGTCGGGGTGGGTGAGCGCACAGGTGGAGAGGAAATCCGGTTGGAGAAGGGGAGGCGCCTGTGCTCACTTTCCCTGAACACGGCTCTCCGTGTGCTCGGTTCCTTTGTGATGTTTTCACTTCCATGTCCCCTCCCAGCAGGGCACCCCCCGCCCCAACCCCTAGCAGCCAGGGCTCCTTCGGGAAACACAGATTTGATCTGGAGAAGCCATCTGGCCTCTCTCAGCCCCCCTGGGGTCAGCGTGGCCTTGACCTTCCACCTGCCTGTGCGTGGATACCTCAGTCCCATTGGGCCAGGGCGGGAACACCAGCCTCTGTATCAGCCGACAGCCCTGGCCTGGGCCCGTTTCAAAAGTTTAAACAACAAAAAGCAACACCCCCTCCCCCCCCAAAAAAAAACCTTCCGATAATTTATCCAACATTTTCGCCTGAATCGGTTGGCTTGACCCCTCATTTCCTTCCTCAGACTCGATCTTTCGCTGAAGCGGGGAAAATGTGGACCCACTACAGGCGCTGTTTTAAAAGAGAGAAAACTGCTTGAGCACAAAGTCCGCAGTCGTTCGGGAGACCCTCACCTCCACTGCTCGGGACAGGAGAGATCACGGCCAAGACCCAGCCGCGCAAACGCCCGCGGGCACCTTCCCTCTGCCCGGACCACGGACTAAGCTTATTTCGGGATTTTCCCCCTTCAGACGCCGTAGAGTGAAGCAATGGGGTCTCACCGCAGCGCGCAACGGCCCAGGGGCCAGCAAGGCCGAAACTGGGGTCGCAGACCCAGGTTCCACGGAGGCCACCCTTTATCTGCCCCCACCGCCCCCCCCAAGTTCCGCCCAGCTGGAGTCCCTTCGGTCACACGGCTGCATGTTAATGAGAGCTGGCCGTTTAATCAGGGGAGACGGGGCACATTTTCATAATAGGGTGCACGAGGTGGGCCTATTTTCCCATGAACGGGGCTTGGGGCTGGGTCACGCGGCCCCTGCGCGAAACGCAGACACTGCGCTCCAGCGCACCCTCTTGGTCTGCGGCCAGGCCGGGCAGTTTCAGAGCGAAGGGAAGGCGGCGGGCGAGCTGTGGGAGACGGCGGAGCACAGCGGACCGCACATATTAACCAGAACTTGACTTTCAGGCCAATGTCGCACCCCGTCCTCAGTCACGCTAATCACTTAATGGCCACTTATTTTTAACCTTCTAACGAAGACAGGAGAAAAAAATGCATGCTGAGGAATGGCTTCATATGTGTTCCCAGCGGAGGCGGCATTGGGGCCAACGGCTCATGAATATGGATGACTGTAAACACCCTCGCAGGAGCATGCGCGCCGGCGGCGTGCCAGACCTGGGGCGCAGGAGGCGGGGGTGGGAGTGGCTTCCCCCACCTCCCACCTCCCACACTCTCCCGTCCCAGCCCCAGGGCAGCCGAGTGGGGGTGGGGGAGGGGCAGCCTGAGGGCGTTCCCTCGGTGGGCGGAGGTCCCACAGCTCCTGCAGCAGAGCTGCCCCTCGGCAGCCCCAGGCCCCTGGCGGGAACAGCCGGCACGCGTGGGCCTGGGAACAGGCACAGGGAGGGAGAAAAGAGGGGCTGCACCCCCCTCCCGCAGCCCACGGAGAGCAGAGAGGAGAGCGTGCTGCCTGCCTCTGTGGCCAGGAGAGGGCGGGCTCAGAGGCCTCCAGGCTCCCTCCTGCTCTGGGATGGGGGTGTGGGTGGAGCCTGAGAGCCTGAGAATGGGGGACCCCGCAGCCCAAGAGTGAGCAAAGGACCCAAACCCCCCAAAAGGTGGCTTCTCATGATACAGCACTACTGTAAGTCACAAAGGAAAACTTACAGAACAACAATAAAATTCAGCCCTGGCTGGCATAGCTCAGTGGATTGAGCGCGGGCTGCAAACCAAAGCATCGCAGGTTCGATTCCCAGTCAGGGCACATGCCAGGGTTTCAGGCCACAGCCCCCAGCAACCGCACATTCATGTTTCTCTTTCTCTCTCTCTCTTTCTCTCTCTTTCTCCTTCCCTTCCCTCTCTAAAAGTAAATAAATAAATCTTTTAAAAAACAATAAAATTCAATTGCAGTAATTTTTAAAATAACTTTAACAAAGTTGGATCTTTATGTTCCAAAACTCCATCTATGAACTGATGTAGAGAGTGGCAACTACTGAGGCCCAAATTAGCAGCCTTGCAATTAATTGCAAGAAATGACTCCAACTCAGAACGGCAATGTGGAGGCGACACAGGGTGGGGTTGGAGTCCTGAGTGCCTTCCCATGGTGCCCTGGGGGCCCAGGGCTTCTCAGGAGTGCTCGTCAGGAATTGTAAATTTTTTAAAAGATTTTATTTATTTACTCTTTATAGAGAGGGGAAGGGAGAGAGAAAGAGAGGAGAAGAAACATCAATGTGTGAGAGAGACACCAATCGGTTGCCTCTCGCATGCCCCCAACTGGGCACCTGGCCCGCAACCCAGACTCAGGCATGTGCCCTGCCTGGGAATCGAACCGGTGACCTTTCAGTTTGCGGGCCGGCACTCAATCCACTGAGCCACACCAGCCAGGGCAGGAACTGTACTGATGTTAGGAT
Organism: Phyllostomus hastatus; assembly: GCF_019186645.2. NCBI lineage: Eukaryota > Metazoa > Chordata > Mammalia > Chiroptera > Phyllostomidae > Phyllostomus > Phyllostomus hastatus. The sequence goes on from NW_025334004.1 coordinate 31,761,293, forward strand.
GCAATGAATGTCGTGAGAGCCGTGGAAATGAGGTTAAGAAGATGAATTGTGTCGCTGTTGCAGGTTATAACCAGCATGAGGAATGATCTGGGTTCCAAAATGCTGGGGGGAGAGAACACGTGAGACCCAGCACTGTGACACTACCGGTCACTCTGGTGCTCACCGACGGCCGCGTGCTGCTTGGCACTGTTTGCGACCCGGGAGCATCGGGTCACACCACAGGGCAGCCAAGCGGCTGCTGGAGTTTACCCGGGAGTGAGGTGCTGAATGTTGACTCTCTCGGCAACATCGAAACAAAAAAGTTCTGGGCATCCGGCCTGTCGGGGTCTACTTCCGAGATGCTCCGAGGGCTCTCATGACGTCCTGTGAGGGCGCAGTTAGCAGCTCATCGTACTAGGATGCGGGAGTGGGCTGTGGGTGCGGAGCAGCGCTAAGAATAGCTCCGCCCTTGACTGACCCGGGTTTGGTGAGTCCCGCGAAGGAGCTGCTGTGGGTGGGGTGTTTGTCTGGGACTCTGCACAGACTCCGGGGACTGTCCCTGTCGCTCCATCCATCATGAACCTGCTGGGCCTGGGGGAGGAATTCGCCTCCAGGATGGCAGTACCCGAACTTCACACTCAACCGTAGGAGGGAGAACATAACCAGGGGCAATAGCCGTTAGAACGGACGAGGCCATGGCCTGCATAGAGGACAGAAGGAGGAAGCTGTAACAGTGGGTGTCTCTTAGAACAGCCGCTCTCACAGTGGGGGGATCCCCATGAGCCTTTCACAGTCCCGCAGTTTCGGACTCACTGCCCCAACATTGCCAAGGTGGACCCTGCCTTCCCACCGCGTTGGTGTGTCCGCAAACGATAGAGGAGTAATGGTAGGCATGTGCCCTGCCCGGGAATCGAACCGGTGACCTTTCAGTTTGTGGGCTGGCACTCAATCCACTGAGCCACACCAGCCAGAGCAGGAACTGTACTGATGTTAGGATGAAATGAATGTCGCAGCATGGGTGACCCCTTCACTCGAGCCTGGACGGTCCCTGCACCGCCCCCAGGGCACCCTTGTGTAGAAAACAGAGCAAAAACGCCAAGTTCCCTTCACAATGCTTCCGGTGAGACCAGGAAAACTGTTACTTGTATCACACGGCCACCCTTGAACTGTGTTTTAGATGTTCTGCGTGGCCACGTGAGCAGCTCACGTAGCCGTGGTGCCTCGGCCATCTTGTGGGAAGGGGCCCACGGACTATCCGTGGCTGTGGCCACGGCCGGCCCCAGCCTTCGCGTCCACCAAACGCGTTTCCGCTCGGGGAGCTGCTGGCGGCCCAGCCACGGTTCCTCGGACACGAGTGTTTGGCAGGCTTATTTAAAAAAAAAACAAACGGAACAGACAAACCTGGCACTTGAAGGAAGACGACTGATCGTCTTAGTTGCCAACGGTAACATCGGAAATGTCCAGGGCGACTAGAATTTTGGAAGCGGCACCGGTGCATGCCTCCGGCAGCTCGACGGCGTCCCAATGGGGGAAGATTTTTCAGGCGTGATCTGTGTTAACGCTGACGAATTCAACTTTTCTTATTATGAAACCACATGTTTCAATACTCAGACACTTTCCACATCACCAATGTCTCGTGTCACAAAACCCTGCACGCATGAAAGATACACTCTCCGGCAAGACCGGCCAACGGAATTTAAGGCCACGAAGTGAGAACAGTGCACTGACGGGGTTTCACGTTGCGCGTCACAGCTAGCCTTGGGGACACCAGCCTCTGACAAGCCGGAGCAGAGCATCAGAGAGGACCGTCCGCAATCACAGAAAAAGGCATTCGAGACGGTCCTCCTCTCCGGCGGCACGCCTGCGGTGCGCCCGACTCTCTTCCCCGGCGCCGACCCTAACGACGCCCGGCGGCAGGCTGCGCGCAGAGGCGGGGACCGGACCACCTCCTCTCCGCGAGCCCAGGCCTCTGCAGACACACGCAGAGATGTGAAGTGGTTTTAGGCTTCCCGTAACGTTTGTTTTTAGAGAAGTGACTTGGGCTAAAACCATTCGAGTCAAGAGGTAATGGAGTTATTACTTATCTTTTAAATGAGTCAATACACTTTAAGCTCTTCTTAGTGCTCACTTCCATTCAGTCAATACAGGTATGACATGCTCAAGCGAAAAGCTCTTTGGCGTCCTCGCTGGTTTTGGAGAGGATGTAGGAGCTTAGAGAACAGCCGCTGAACACGTTCTGTCTGCCTTTCCCAGGCCGTGGCTTTGAGCAAGATACGTCCTCCCTCTGCCCCCGTTTCTGTGTCTGTGAAGCCGGATAATTAATCACGAGATAGTGCGCGTAAATCACTCAGTGCAGCGCCTGCCCACAGTCGACCTTTCCTCAACGACTGTTCGTTGAGCACCTACTAAGTGCTAGCACCGTTCTAGGTACTGAGGCACTGAGTGCAAACACGGCAGACGGAACTCCCAGGCCTCCAGGCGCTCATTTCTGCCAAGAGAAGCAGACACCGAACCACACAAATAAAGAAAGCGTCCATCGTGTGTGACAGGGGCAGCAGTTATGGAGGAGGAGGGGGGGTTGTTGCAGAGAGCTCAGATTTCTAGCAGGGCAGGGGGCAGGGCTTGCTAAGAAGGCAGCACGTGACTGGAGACCAGAGCGGGGGAGGGGCCCAGCCCCAGGGCCCTGCAGGACCCCGGCCCAGCCACGGGGCAGGAGCAGGAGACCAGATCTGAGCCGGAGACAGCGCGGCTCTGGGCATTGGCCAGACTCGGGGTCCGTTCTGAGGGAGGCGTGAGGCGTGGGAGACGCGGGGCAAAGCTGGGACGTGCCCTGACTCCCAGTTTCACGAGACAAGTGTGATGTGCGCCTCCCCAGGGCTGCCCTCTCGGCCTGGGCAAAGGTTTCAGGGCCGCTCACAGTGGACTTTTACTTGGAATCTCCTCGGGAGCCAAGACATACATGTCATCTCTTTGCCTGCTTCTCCGCGGGCCGTGAAGATGACAAGTGTCTGGGTCGGTGGTGCATCCTTCTCCCCCATGTCCCCCTATTCCTGGACGCTCTCCCACCTGTGCCTGCCCCGCAGGCCGACCTGCACGGGACGTGCGGGCAGAGCCCCCTGAGCTCTGGCTTCCAGGTGCCTTCACCCAAGGGCACGCAGGCGGGCTGTGGGAGGGGCGGGAGTTGCGGCAGTGACTCCCCCGGCCCCTCCTCCTGGGCCCTCTGAGGGCCGGCCGGGTCCAGCCCCTGCTGATGGCTCTCCGTCTCCCTCGGGCCTCCCTCCCTGTCACCAGCTTTGCCTCACTCCCTCCAGCAGGCCTGGGAAGGGCCGACACCTCCTGGGGTTCTGCACCGTCCCCTGCCCACGTGTGACCAACGGCACCTTTTAAACCCTCCCAAAATCACCCAAGTAGAATGTGCTCTCATCCCTCCCAGCCTGGACCAGTGCCCTTGGGAGGAGTGAAACCCAACACCTGGGGTTCGGACGGTCCTGGGGGGCAGGGTGGGCCCCCTCCGTCCTGTTCCCTGCTCTTCTCCAGAGCTGACCAGAGTCCCAGACACACTGCAGCGCTTATTAAATAGTTGCTGGATGAGTGAATGATAGATGAATTTCTATTTTCATTCTGTCCACATTTTAAATCAAAAGCTTTAAAACACTTCAGAATAGGAATTAATTGCCTCTCCTCGTCATTACTTTAATCCACAGCTGCACGCACGCCGCCACCCACCCACGGTTCATAAATGAAAAACGGACACGTGACGAGTGAGCAGGAAGGAGAGTCCCATCTGGAAGTCTCGCCGGGGACGCCAGCCCCCCGACGTGCCCTTGGAGGGGGCAGGGGGGCATCTCCGTGTGTGTTCTGTTTTCCTTGATTTCGTGTTCCCGTTTGCCCTTTCATTGGTGGCATTTTGCAACGCAGCAACTTGACCAGGACGGAACTCGCAGGCGGTACAGTCCGGCCGCCCCCCGTGTCCCACCTTGTCATCCCACCTTGTCATCATCCCACCTTGTCGGTGGTTTCCGGTTTCCCCGGAGAGATGTTCGGCAGTCTCCATGACGCATCCTAGAACTTCCCCATCGACCCGGAAGGAAGCTCTGTGCCCACCCGCAGGCACTGCCCCCCTGGCTGCGTCCCCCCCGCCCTTGGCAATCACCGCCGCTAGGCTTGCCAGTTCGGGACACGCACGGAGGTCCTTTCGTTCAGCATAATATGTTCGAGACTCGCCCACGCCGTAGCCTGTGCCCGTACTCCTCTTCGTGCTGCTGCCAGATAACATTCCACTACATTTTATTGACCTATTCATCAGCTGACAGATATGCGAGTTATTTCCACTCTTTGGCTCTTGCGAATAACGGTGCTATGCACGTTTGTGTTCAAGTTTTATGGGGACATGTGTTTCCAGTTCTCCTGGGTAGAGCTGCTGGGTCACGTGGTAACTCCACGGTTAACCTTTGAGGAGGCACCAGACTGTTTTCTAAAGCAGCCGCACCGCCCCCGCCCGGCCCCCAGGGCACGAGGGTTGCAGCTTCTCCACGCCCTGGCCGCCACACACTGTTGTCTGCGTTCTCCTCCACGACGGCTCCGCGCTCCCCTTCAGCACTCCGGGAGAGGCTTCTGTCGGCTACCGGGGCTCCCCCCTAAGTGACCACGTGCTCAGGGGGCCACGTGGAACTGCTTCTGCTGCCCTCACCGCTTCCGGAGTCCTAGCCAGGCTCCGAGGGGGGCAGAGCAGACGTGGCCCCGAGCAGAACCTCGGAAGTCCAGGCAGATGTCACAGGGACATGCGTTCCGCGTGCCCTAGAGCAGTCCTATCCTACGTGGTAGCCACTCACCGTATGTGGCTGTATTAATTTTTTTATCCTCACCCGAGGACATGCCAACTGATTTTAGAGAGAGGGGAAGGGAGGCAGAGAGAGAAAGAAACATCGGTACGACAGTAACATTGATAGGCTGCCTCCCATATGCCCCCCGACCGGGGACCGAACACCCAACCTAGGCCTGTGCCCTGAATGGGGATCGAACCTGTGACCTCTCCAGCCAATGCTCCACCAACTGAGCCACACTGGCCAGGGCGTGGCTATCCTCATTTAAAGTAGCTAAAATAAAAAGAAGTGAACCATTCAGTCGCTTGGTCACGCTGGCCACACTTCAGGTGCTCCTCGGCCACACGTGGCCAGTGGCTGCCGTGTCGGACGGTGCGGCTATAACACGTTCCCTCGCTGCAGAAGTCCAGCTGGTCAGCGCCGACGAGGAGAGACCAGGGTCGTGCATGTCACCTCCCGGGAGGAACGTCAATCCACGTGGCTCTGTCTCCAGACCCTCCGCTGAAGCTGCCCGTGACGCATACATACCCCCAGGGCCCGCCTTGCTAGTCATCAAAGAGGCCCAGGATTCTTGGGGACAAAGAGAAGAGCAGGGCGGGTGTGTGTTGTGCCGTGGAAACGCTGCGCGTTAGACCTCGCGATCTCGCAGGTGGGCTGTGCACTCTTCCACCGGTCCAGCGACGTCCGGGCGGCTCTGTCCACTCCTCAGGGCCCGGGGTGGGAATCCCTGCCCGTCCGAGATGGTGGCCTTCCGGAGCCTCTTCCGGGAAGGGCTGCCCGCGTGCATGCATTTCCAAAATACAGACTCTGTGTGTGTGTGTGAGGCAGTGTTACCGATTAGCAGTCAGTTGGCACTTTCCAGCTTCCAGCACGTTCCAAACGGTAACCGAGTGGTTTCGAGGAGGAAGATTTGCCCTGGGGCCGAAAGGTGTGTCTCATGCCAGAGCAGGGTCGGCCCTGAACGCGGGGGCCAGCAGCCGGGAAGGCGCACCGAAGGTTGGCCTTCACACGTCTTTATTATTCATATTCAAAGGGTGATTTCTTATACCTTGAAGGCAGGCAAACGCCCTCACCGTTTACACACCCAGCGGGCCCCAGCCTGACCGCTGAAGTTATAACACTGCTCTGGGTCCCAAGTTCAGTGACATCCAAGGGCCGAAGTTCAGGAGAACTTGTCAAGGCACTTATACAACAGATTGTAGTCATTCATTCACATCTGAAAAACTATATAAGGCAACTGAAAAGTCAAGTTCTCTATGGAGCTCCCCCCTACCCCCCTTTAAATCTCTGTGGATAAACGAAATCCTGCCAGGTCTCGGTTTAAAGGGGCAATCGATGACTTCTCAGTCCCTGTAACTCAGACTGACAGCCACGTGACCTTCCAGGAAAGACGGAAGGGCGTCAGGTGAACTCCGCTCTCTGGAGCCTCCCGAGGTTTTCAACCTTCTGTCCGGGGGCAGAGCAAGTGCGTGGTCCCTGGGGAGGCTGTGGGCTGGGACGGCCGGACGTCTCCCTCTCGTGAGTAAATGCGGACGGGCAGCCCAGCCGGGCCTCCTACAAAGGCAGCCGGGAGCCTGCAGGCCACCACAGCCAGCACCGTCCTCCTCCCTTAAGGGCATGCGCTACTGCTCCCGGACCGTGCGGGTGGACTGGGTGCCCCCTCCACGCGGCGGGCCTCTGGCGTCTTGCGTCTCCGAAGCAGCAGGCGGGCGGCGGGAAAGTCCATGGCAGGTTCGAGGGTGGGCGTGATCGCAGGTCTTTCAGGGACAGGGAGCGAGCGGGGTTCCTGCCGCTCTCCTCCTGCCCCCCATCCAGGAGGGAGGGTCTTACCACCCCCCCTTTACAGAGAAGGACACAGAAACGAAGTGCCTTACTCAAGGGCATTGGGATGGGACAGGAACCGAGGTGTCTAGTCACCATAAAGGGGATAAAAACACTTTAACATGGGGCAGCACCTCCAAGTGTATTTCAAGGTCAAGAACAGGCACGGCTTGCCCTTGCTCAGTGGACTCAGGTTCGAGCAAGGCCAAGGGCTTTGGAACCATGCACTCTACTCGGTCCTGCAGCCGAGCTGTCAAGCCCGGGCAGCCCCTGCCCTTCCCGTGTCTGTGGACCAGGCTGTCCTGCGGTGGGGGGGTGGGGGGGTGGGTGGGCACGGGGCACTTGGATGAGAAGGCCAGTTTTCCCGTTCTTAAGGCAGGTCACCGTTCAGGGCTAACACTCTTCCGTGGTTTTCTAGCCTTTGCACGCCAGCGAAGGCTCACTGAACCCGAGGACTAACAGTCAAAAGGGAAGGGCGCTGCTCCGTGACCCGAAGGTCACCGTTTCTCCGGAAGACAGGGCGTGGGGCCGAAAGAGGAATGGCGTCAGCTTGCACTGAGCAGCTGTACGTGTGTACGGAGCCCTTCTGTGAACGACGGCAGCAGAGACACTCTGCTGTTGGTGCCATCTCTGCGGGGCACTGTCAGTGTGAGAGTGGGTGGAGCAATTCAGTGTCCTGAGACCATCCCTCGCTCCCAGTGCTGCCGATCTTGGGCATCAGCCGGGGGCGTCCTCTGCTCTGGGCTGGCCGGGCTGGGTGGGGCTGCAGGCCCTGGGGGGCCTCGCTGACTAGTCTGGCTTCTCCCAGAGCCCCTTCCTGCGGCATCTATCACAAACGACCCAGGTGCCAGGGCAGGCGCACCACCGCCAGCCAAGCACGTCTCTTCCGTGGAACGAAGGGTAGGGAAGACTGAGCCAGTACCTACGCCAACACATTATGCTTTTCAGTAATGTTTCATCGTGGGACTTCACTTACGCTGTCCGTGAAGGAAAGCGTATTTGAAGCAGGAATATTACAAATACAAAATTTAAATACAGTGGTTTAATTTGACTTATGCTTTCGATTTCTTTATATTTTATTCTCTAATCCAATCTCCTTCAGGAATACACTATAAGGAAGTTCTATGAGAAAATTAACATATTACTTAAGAAATGTATAAATAAAATATAAGGAAATCGAATAAGGAAATACGAGCTTTCCTTCGGTTATCCGGCACACACCTTAGTTCAGCCCCTGCGGCGTATAAGGCGGGGCGAAGACCCGGAGCTGAGACTGACGTCATCTCGACCCCACTGGGAGACGAAAGGGTCTCTACTCGGATCACAGTGACGTTTGCCACGGAGAGGGAACAGGCATTATGGGAATGGAGAAGCCGAGAAAAGTCCAATGGCCTCGAGATCAGGCTGTCTGTGTACCCCACTGCTGAAGCTTTGTGGGACCCCAAACACTTTCCATCCAGTTCCAACTTGACCACATGCTGGGGAACCGGCCATCAGAATGCCACCACCCCTGTTGGTGCCTGAGACGTTAGCCTCAGCGGCGGGGACTTCTCAGGGTGCTGGAGCACGGGGACACCGGGATGTGCGGGTGAGCAATGTCTCCCGGCACAGAGGAGCCCGTGCAGCCGGTCGGTGGGCACGCGGGCCCCCGCGGCGGGTGCAGCGGTCTGCCGGTAGTGGGCGCTCTCTCGTCCCCTGCTGCCCTAGTCTGAGGGGCTCTCTTTCCAAGCCCATGAGTCTCTTATCGGTTCTAGGGGTGGAACCGACGAGCCTGTAAATGGGCCTCTGAATCTGTCTGTGTCACCCTTAAAGCAATAGCTTTTGAATGGAACAATCTCGTCTTTGCCACCATCTATGCTTCTGTGTCCAAGTGACCCTCTTCCGTCCGACAAGCAGTAGGTGACCCCTGCTCGATGTCCTGGGGAGAAGGTTTTCAGGGCTCCCCTGTAGGGATTGCACAAGCGGACATGGGTGGGAAGTGGGGGACGTGCACACTGAATAATCACTCAGACAGGATCCCCCCCACCCCCTAAACGGAGTGGACGGCCTGGCATCCCACTGGCGTTTGTGCAGGGGGGAGGCGGGATAGGCCTGCGCCGAGGGAGGGTCCCAGAGGCAGGAAGGCCTGTAGATGAGGCCAAAGGCTCAGGGGGTCCTGCGGGGTGAACTCTGGCAGCTGCCAGCACTGTTGGCCAGTGTCACGGCAGCTCTGCGTCCACTGACTTAACCTCAGAGGTCAGGGCAGGGCCCTGGGCATCGGAGCCTCGTCTTTCTCGTTTGTACGATCCATCTTCTTAATTAATAGCCCTTCACAACTGAAGCCAAGCCTGTGGTGGTCCAGCCACCCGAAGAGCAAGACCTTTGATCCTTGCCCTTTGCTTGTCTCCTCCTAATCGAATCTCAGGCAGGAAGAAAAATGACAGCCCATCTTCTCTCCTGGTGCCACGGCCTTCGGTGCCCCGGCCAGGAGGACCTACAGCGGTGACGAGCGACCAGGCCCCCGGCTGCCGGCACCTCCCGCTCCCAACCAGAGGTGCTCAAGGGGACTTGAAAGACCACGGAAGACTCCAGTCCACCAGGCACCCGTCACGGTCAGAAGACGAGACCGACGTCCTTCCTGCCCAGAGAAACCCCGTCCTGTCTCTGATACCCGAGGAGGGGTGACGAGAAAACCTCAGGGAGCACCATGCAACAGTACTGAGCTGCCTCCCCCCGACATTGCACTCTAGATCACACCCCACCTCACGTGAGAACATCAGGGGGCCTTCCTTCCCACGTGACCCCCCGAGGGGCCTGGCGGCAGACCGGCGCTCGCACTGCACGCCCTCCCCGGAGTCCCAGAGCGAAGCACGCGGGACGAGCGGCACAGAGAGTCAGCACGGCCGGCCCAGACGCCCATACAGACGGGCTGAGCCTCCCGCTCACGGACTCGGGTGCGGCTCTGCCGGAGCGCGGGGTCGAGCCACCAGAGCTGGGGGCCTCCTGCACCCTGCCAGCCCGAACCAGTCCTGCTACGGGGTGTCTCATCATCACGTGGTGGCTGGACACCCGGTCTCCGGGCAGGGACACCACTGACACACAAGCGCTCCTTCTCTGCAGGAAAGCCAGTCCCAACACTGCCGCCTGTTGTTCGAATGGCCTCTGAGGTCTTGGCCAGGGCAAGGGGCTCCAATGCCAAGAACTCTGTCCTAAGCCCTGGCTGGCGTAGCTCAGTGGATTGGGTGCGGGCTGGGAACCAAAGTGTTCCAGGTTCAATTCCCAGCCAGGGTACATGCTTGGGTTGCAGGCCATAACCCCCCAGCAACTGCACATTGATGTTTCTCTTTCTCTCTCTATCTCCCTCCCTTCCCTCTCTAAAAATAAGTAAATAAAATTTTTTTTTAAAAAAGAACTCTGTCCTTGTATGTGCCCCGGGCCCCCCTCTTCCTGCTCTCTCCCCCCACTCCTGGTGTTGACAGAGAAGCATCATCTACCACAGGCTCTCCCTTCATCCCACCTGGCATTTGCCATCATGAACGTGGATTATTCTAGACAGCCGGAGGGAAAGAGAGTGATCACCGGATACAAAACCCAGGAGCGATAAATGTTAACGTATGCCGATCCTTCCTCAGAGCCGGCTGCGGGCCTCGGCCGACGCTTACTATGCATCGAGTGCCCCTAATGGATGAGGCCCTCCTGACCCTCTGGCGGAGCAGCCCTCGCGGGGGATGGAAGGTGCTTTCCTGAGGGGATGCGCCTCCCTCAGCCTGAAGCCAGAGGAGGCTTTATTACCGTATTTCATCAAATTAAAGGTGCCTTTCAGTCTTACGATCTTATATTCATGCTCCATTATTTTCTGCACCGGAGAAAGCCAGACACTACCATTCATTGTGAAATGCCGTGGGTGATGCATCTCGGTTTCAGAAACGTTGACATGTATATGTGCCCTAGAATCAATGAAACGTGTTATTTTACCTGGCTGTGCTCCTAACGTTGACATGAACCCCTTTGGGGCTGGGGTGCTGTTTGCTGCATTTTTGAGGACCCTAAAACGGGGGCCACCTCCCCACACACTGTCGTGGCATCTGAATCGTCCTGATCCTCCCCCCCGCCGCACCCCTCCCTGCCTGGCCCGGTTCCCCACTGCTGTCACTGATACTTATGTACTCTCCCGCTGACCTGGTGTGAGCCAGACGTCCCCGTTCTTATTTCAAATGAAACCCTGTGTTGGCTTAAAGACAGGCATCCAGCACTCCTGTCTTTCCTCCCGCAAGTCAAACAAGTTCAATTCCATTTTACTGAAATACGGCACGTGTGTATACACAACACGGGGACAAGTGCCTCCCTCGCGCCTTGCCCCCGCACCCCCCACCCCAAGGTAGCCACTCCGACTCGGGTCAGAACCAGGGAGCCCTCCAGCCGGTTTGGGCTGGACACACACGGGAGTGGGCAGTGCGCACATGCCTGGGATTTGGTTTCTTCTGCTCAGATTTACACATGCACCCTCTTGCAGACTGGGGCAGCAAACACATCCTTTGCTACGATACGCTTATCCTTCCAACTCTTGAGGGACATTTCGGTTGTTTCCCATTAACGCCCGTTACAAATAACGCTGTCGTGGACGTTGCATCTTTTCCAGGACGCATTTCTGCCGGGAGTACTCGTAAGGGTGGCATCTCCTGGGTGCAGGGCAGGCCTGTGCTCAGCTTTACGACTGACGGCTCAACAGTTCTCCAAAGTCACTGCGTTAGTTCCTATTCCCACGAGCAACGTATGAGCTCCAACTCCTTGCCAACACTTAATAGTGTCTACTTCACATTAGCCATTCTGGTGGGTGATACCTCATTGTCGTGTGAATCTGCATTTCCCTCAGGACTGATGGTCTTGAGGACCTCTTCAGACGTTTGTTGGCCATTGTGAAGAACCTGTCCAGGGTGGTTTTCCTTACTGATTCATAGAAATTCTTTGTATTTTCGGGACACTAGATATAAATCTTTTGTTGCATCTATCTATCACAATTACTTCCTGCCACTCTGTCACCTGTCTGCCTGTTGATATTCAAAAATTCTCAATGTTAATTTAATTTTTAAAGCATCCTGTTGAACAGTGTGTTCCTTCATGGCTGGTGTTCTCCAGCTCTCTGACTCACAATCGTGAAAAGATTCCCCCATGCTGTCTCCTACAACAGAGCAGTCTGAGCGTTCACATTTAGGTGAAACGTTCCACAACCCACCTGGAACCGAATGTTCCCGGTGCACGAGGAACAGACTCGGGCGTTTCCCACCCCCGTGCACCGCTGGGGCCCCGTGTCGTGGAGCGGTAGCCCTTGGCCTGTGAGTCTGTGTCCCAGTGTAACGCTGTCTTGACCTCCTTACCGTTTTTGCTGTCATTAATAAAACATCAAACCACATGAAAGATGCGTGTTACAAACTGTCACCCATGTGACTCATGCCCACGACACTGTCTTGACCAAAAAATCATAGTCCTATGAACTAAGGAATTTTAAAATAATTCAGCAATTTTATCTGTATTTCCTGGGCATCATTTTCGAGCACTCTCCTCCTGCCTGCCTGAGCTCGCTCTCCTGTTTTCCGTCGCTGGAGTCAAGGAAAAATAGACAACTTTCCTTGGAGGGTGAAGGAGGGGAGGGAGGAGAAATTCAGACAATCTGGAGTCTTTTTCACTCCTCAGAGAGGAGAGAAGGCTAGAAGAACTTGATGTTAATCATTTGTTCTTATTACGTCTGGTTTCAGAATCCACAGAAACATTTTCTAAACTTCAGTAAATGGCAGGAGGGGAATAATCTCTATTCCCAACGAATTCAATAATCGTAAATTTAATCGTTGAATTAGATTTCAAATTGTTGAATTCAATTTATATAATAAAGACCAGGAATCCTGTCTGGTCTTTATTTCACATGTCTAATTGGTTATTGCTTTTTAATTTGGCGTAAGTAGTATAGTATGATGCGCATTATTGCAACCTTCTGCCGTACAGGAACACAACATTCGATTGAGTTTACAACAATTCACACAATTTTTCCTGCTCTCAAGCTTTCCGGTGGCTTCTGACTTTTCTTAGAACAGATGATCCTGCAAGGAACAGCTTCAGGCAGGTAGCTGTTCTCCTCCTGTGGAGGGACGTCTACCTTCGTTTCCCTGGAACGAGTTCTTCGCCCGCTCCCGCGAGCCGTGGCAGTGCTGAGCCTCAGTGCACACGTCGTCGTGCGTGACTCTGCACTCTAATGAGGTCGGACGTCTTTCTAAGTGTCTTCCAGTCACGTCTCCTCCGCTTTGCGCGCCCACAGAGCGAGGCCTCCCCGTTTTCTCCGGGGTGCGCACCACGCGCCTGTGGGTGACAAGACCGCGGTGAGCTGTCTGTGGCGAGACCCCGCGCGATCCGCGGCAGGGTGGGGACGACCGCGTGCCCCCCGTGCTTGGCACGAGACGCGCGCCCGGCGTGTGCTTAATCAATATTTGCTGAGTGAGGAGAGTCGTGCCCGTTTCAGCGCCTCGTTCCCATCGATCGCTGCCATCTGCGCTTTGTGCATGGAAGGAATTAGTGGGCGCTGATTGTTTGTTATGATAATGATGACATATGCATGTTTATTTTTAGTGGCATCTGTCAGGAATGAGAGTCCCGGCGTAGCTGTCGCAGTCTGACGGTCTTGGGGACTGTGTTTCCCGAGGCCGCTCCAATCGTCCTTGGTATTAACAACAAAAATTCCTCTGTAAGGCGACCGTGGTGTACAGATGAACATGTACAGAGGACTCCCCCCCCGCCTTTGCTTTAACTCATCAGTACACGTCTGTGCAGACCCCACAGTTACTTTGCGTTTCAGCGACACCGAACTCTCTGCACCCCGGGGTGCGCCGCGCTTTCTCTGATCCCTGGGCTTTCTCTGACCCCTGGACTTGCTGTGTGTTCGCCCCCATTCCCCCCACCCCATCTCCCTCCGCCCGGGGGCCGGTGCACTCTTACTTCCTCCGGATTCCCAGCTTTCCAACCCGCCTCGTGGTCTCTCCCTCTTGTGGGCTGGCTGGGGTGTTCCTCCACTAACTCCTTCTAGCACCCCGAATTTCCCCCCATCACAGCACTTCGCCTCAGGCATTAGGATCGTCTGTGAGGACTGTCTGTGGTTCACCCTTACACTCACTCCACCCTTCGCCCGTGAGTCGGCCGCAGCCCTGGGACATGGTGGCGATGAAGGACGTGTTGTCGAGTGAATGGAAAGGACTCAGACTCCACATCGACGAACCTTCTCCAGCTCAGCTGAGGAATAATTTCATCAGGCTGCAGAGGAGATCCGGGGCCAACTTTTTTTGCCCCTCATCTGAGGATATGTTTTTTTATTGATTTTTAGGGAGAGAGGAAGAGGGGGGTGAGAGAGAGAGAGAGAAATGAGGATGGGAGAGAAACATCAGTCAGCTGCCTCCCGCACGCGCCCCGCCCGGGGATGGAACCCGCAACGCAGGTGCGAGCCCTGGACCGGACCCGCAGCCTCCCGGCGTGCGGGGCGGTGTTCTGATCCTGGCCCGCCGCTTTCTATCCTTTATGCCCCCCCACCCCCCATTGTCAGGCTCTCTCGCTCCTCCCGGTGACCAAGAGAAAACAAACCTGGAGATTTCTTTCTACTCATGTTGATTTTTAAGGTCCAGGGCAGGGGGTCTCCACTGGGGCCATTTTAAAGTCCGGAGACATCTTTGGTTTTCCTGGCTACGGTGAGGCGGTGCTGCCGGTGTCCCCTCCCCCCACACCCTGGGTGCGCCCCACCCCCTCCCTCATGAAGATACATCATTGGATGCAAGGTCAGGCGTGCAGAGGCTGAGAACTCTGCTGTGTGTCGTCCTTCCCACTTATTTAGTGGCCCCTCTGCCAGCACCCAGCAGCCTCCAGTTCCCCAGAAGCCCGAATGACACCAGGACTTCGCCCGAGGTGGCCAGAACGCCGTGCCTGCAGCCGTGGTCCCCAGCGCCGCCGGCGCCAGCAGAGCTGTGGCCCCACAGGGGCGCGCAGAGAAACCTCAATGAACGGCCCTTCAGAGGGCTACTTGACACGAAACTATTTGATTCACATGTGCGAGCACTCATGTTCACACACACTTATCACGGCCACGAATTAACCAGCAATGCTGGAAAGCCTCACGTGGAACACTAACAACGTCATTTGACTCTGAAACACTCCACACAGTCGTCCTCCATGGGAGACCCAGAGTGACAGCAGAGAGCTCAGCCCAGGGCCTCGGACCCCGACCCGGCCCTGCCCGGCGGCGGCTCCCAGAGCGCGGGGCAGCAGCGTGGGCCGATCCGGGCGTGCTCTTCTCACGCCGGCGGGCCTTGTGGGGCAAGTCCTCCCTCCCTCCGATGGCACCGGGGCCTCACGACGAAACAGCAGCTGGGTGGGGTCGACGCTAGCTTGGGGACCGCGGTGCCGTTCTCTCACTTCCTCACATCGCTCGTCTGCGTTTCGGTCACGATCTTCCATTCGAACAGCGGGTGGATTTGGGGTTGGAAAGTTTCCAGGAGGTGCCGTGCGACTCCACCTCAAAATACAAGAGGACCTCACACACTCCCTCCCTCTCCTGGTGAAGGGCTGACTCCCCTCTGCACTAAAGCCCCGTTGTCATGGAAACAGGGTGGCACCCGGGACCTCTCTGCCCACCCCCTCAGCCCAGGCCAGCCCTGCCTCGCCCCGCAGAGACCCTGCGCCTCCCAGAACCCGCGGCCGTCCAGCTGTGCAGGGTGGGAGCGCGCACCGGGCTGGCTGGGGGCTGACCCCGGGGGGCAGCTGCGGTGGAGCTCGGGGTGTGGGTGCTGGGGGTCAGTCCGGGGGGCGGTGGGTCTCCCGCCTGGCTTCCCGTGGGAAAGTCTCGTCGTTGTGACAGTACAATGTTCCCCGGGCTTCGGACACGTTCTTCCGGCTTCAGAAAGGATTCCTGCAGCTCTGAAACCACAGCCGACATGGGTCCCTGGGGGAAATCACGATGGGCCCCAAACCGTCGCGCAGGTCTGGTGAGGGGCTGCAGGCTTCCCCGGCCGGCAGGGCTGCCGGGGAACGAAACAGACTGGACTCTCCGACTGCCTCCCCGGGAGGAGGGAGCCCTGATCCCCATGCTGGCCTTGGGGTCATTGACACCTCCAGACTCTTCTCTGACTCTCGGCGAGGGCAGCTCCGCCCAGCAGCCCCCTCACGACAGAGGCCACCTGGCGAAACGAAATAAAGCTCGGTGTAACCAGGCTGTCCAGGTACTCGACGGCTTCTTTGAACGGCGAGACCAATGGGTTATCCTACTACCCGCGGAGCAAACCCTCGGCCTCTGTTCCCGACACGTACCCGTACGCCTCCGCTTCTCCCAGGCCACCGCCTTAGCGCCGCCGCCCCGTGTCTCCCTGCATTCACGCCCGCCCCTGCGATCTGTGCCATCGAGGGGGTCCCAGTGGTCACAGAAAGGAAGCTGGCCCTCACCGGTGTGGCTCAGCAGGTCGGGCATCGTCCTGCAAAGGGAAAACTTGTGGGTCCAATCCCCAGCCAGGGCACGTGCCTGGGTTGCGGGTTTGGTCCCACCTGATCACGGTGCGTGCAAGAGGCGATGGATCGATGTTTCTCTCCCACATCAGTGTTTCTCTCCCTCTCTCTCTCTCCCCCTGCTTTTCTCTGTCTCTAATTAGTTATTTAATTAATGAAAAAACCGAAAGAGGAAGTTGGAGCTCCCAGGCCCCTCTTCCAAGCCTCTAGCGGGGGCCCAGGCAGGCTTGTACTCCCATTTTGTATTCTGTTTCTTGAACGAGTTTGCCTGAAAGATACTGACCTGAGGCTTCATACCCCTTGAGGCCGCCGCCGTAGGCACAAATGGTCTCCCAAAACCTGATGCATCCGTCAGCTTCCTCCTCTCAACCTGTGGCTACCTCTGCATTAATCAGAAAACCTTCCAGCCCGGCACTCCAGGTCCCGCCTGGTGCATCTCCGGTCCGCCTCTGCAGCCACTTCTCTGACTGCCACCCCCCCCCCCCCACTTCCTCGGCCCGATTGAGCCACCCAGGGTCTCCTCGTTCCTCCTGGAACAAGCCAGGCTCTTCCCTCCCTCAGGACCTGTCTCTGAAACACCCCCACCCCGGCCCCAGTGCGGCAAATTCCCTTCCCACCTGCCCGACCTGGAGCAGGCCCCCCCGCCCCCGGCTCTTCCCTCGCATCTCCTCGCTGCAATGACTTCGTGTTTTCGTTTGTCCGGGTGGGTTGGGCGTGTTCCAGAAATACATATATCTTCCAAAATACATTCACTTCCAATGTGTCGCTTTCAGTCTTCGTTGCTTTTGTTTACGTACATTTTTGTTTTAAAAAATCTTTTCTTTAGACGGCCGGCTGGGTGGAAAAGCCACTCCAAAAAGATACCTCCGCTTTCCCTCCTCTGCAGGCCCCGTCTCCCCACGCCTCGCTGGCGGGGTTGCACCCAGGCCTGCAGCGTGCCGCACGGCAGGGCCCGAGAGAGAGCTCAGGGGTGCGTCTCCCACGGGCAGCCCCTCCCCAGGAACATGCCACCTGTGGAAGGAGCGTGTGACTCTCAGTGACTGGGTTATTTTTCTCTTGGTTGGCGGCAACTCTTAATATACATGTCACCTCGTCACATGTGATAAGGAAGGAGAGGCCAGTGTCCTTCTCTAGTTTAAAGCAGCCTAACTCACAGCCGTGGTAGCGTGTAAGCCCAGGTCCGGCCTCTGTGCTGGTCGGGGCTCACGGCTCCAGGGCCAGGCGATACCGGGAGGGGCGTGGCCGATGTCGTCACAGGGAGGCCCTCTTCCCTCGGGAGCGACGGTCTGAGCAGAGCCAGTCTCTCCTGCGGTGATTTCAGCGGCATCTGTTCTCCGTGCTGGACGCGGAGGACCAATGAGCAGGCGTTGGACCTAGGGTTCCGACCCCCACGGCCCCAAGGAGCATGAACTCCTTCCCGGCGAAAACACAAGGCCAGGTGCTTGCCCATCAGGCCCGTCCCTTTGTTCAGGTCAAGATCCTGGTACCCAAAGATGCCACCTGATGCCCCCCCGCCCCCGCTCCGCCAGCGATTGAGTTCCTCCCGTGGTGCTGAGGTCCCTTTGTCCCTCTGTCCACGGGAGGCAGTGACCGAGCTTTCCCGGCTCTGAGAGAAAGCAGTTCCACGTGACTGGCTGCATTTCTTAGGGACACAAAGCAAGACAGACTGGGAACACCTCAGCAGAGAGCCTTGCTCATTATTTTCCCAATCAGTTTTGAAATTGGATTGTGTTCGCAGGCGATGGGCAAAGACGAAGCTAGAGGCAGAACCTCGTGCAGGGGGGCAGTTGCCTGAGGCGCTGTGTATGGGCAACTGCAGCCGAACTGAGGGTCAGGCCCAGGCAGCTGCTGGGCAGAGCTTGGGAGGGGACTGGGGCGCAGTGGTTGGGCCCTAGACGGCAAACCAGGACGACCCCGTGCTCCTGTGTCAAGGTGACTTGGTCTATTTTCTTTCCCGTGTCGCCCTGCACAAGCAGGCGCAACAGACCCAGTGCGTCTCTCCATCTTGCAAGGGCGGGAGTGAATGTCCCTCCTCACCAGCCGGAGATCAGGGGTCCTGCTGGCCCTCCCGCCCCCGCTCCTGCCGAGCAGGGTGGACACCGCCCACGTGGGCACCAACCAGACTCCACAGGAGCCACCGGGGTGGAAGCCTCTGTCCCTCTCAGGACAAGCTGAAGAACGGGACAAGGAGCTCTTGAAGGAATCTTGGAAAAACCCACAGGCAGCTCTGTCCCTGGCAGGCTCTCTCCGGCTGTCACAGGACCCTGTTCCCAGCGGCTGGGGGCTTGCCTGGGAGAGGCACGGGAGACCGCCAGACACCCAGTGGGTGTCTCTTTGCTCATCCGCACAGATCACACTGCCCTGCCTAGGGAACAGTTTCCCAGTGCCGATCCCTGACCTCGGGAACCTAGAGATGGAGGGCCCAGGCCCCTGCCTTCCGAGCCCACGGCCTTAAAGGGGAGAAGAGACAAGGACACGAGGGAAGTGGACGCTGCCGGGCAGACCATGGCTGCGGAACGAACGCATTCGAAACACGGAAGGGCATGGTGGGGTCAGAGCACACGTCGGACTAGAGGAAGGGCCCTCCCAACAGAGGGGCAGAGAAGCAGCTCCCTGGAGAGTCTCCAGGGCAAGTGCAAGCCAGAGCGGCCCAGGATCCAGCTTTGCCCTCTGACCCCGGACGCGATTTTCGACCGGAGAAGTTGCGTTGGTTAAAGACCTCGTTACGCAGTGTTCGGCAGATAAATTCCACTCGAGGGGGGCACGGACGCCCCGATGGGAATGAGGCGGGTGGCGTGCAGTGCGATCAACACGGATGGTGCGTAAAGAAGAATCCACCCGTTCCAGCCCCCACGGTCCCAGCCCGAGTGACAACCGGGGCTCCCAGGGAACACACGTGGAGAAACGCGGTGTCCCTTCCACACTTGTCCGCAGACAGGCGACGGTCACAAATGACTCCGGGAGTAGAAGAGAAACGCAGCTCACACCCCATCTGGGCGGGCCCTAGGGGGGAAGGGAGCCGCCCTCCTGGCAGCAGGGTCAAGGGCACGGGCTCCACTGGGGCCACCCACGGACTCAGCGTTGACGAAACTGACGGCAGTTTCAGGCAGGGAGCACGCCGCCGCTCTCGTAGACGCTGGAGTACAGGAGCGATCGTCCTGAACCTCCTGGTGCAACATCATCACTTCATCCCGCGCGTGAATCCGAGACCCGCCCTGCGAAAGCCGCCAGCTGGAAAGGTCGGGCCTAATGGATGAGGAGGGCGACCGCCGCACGCTGTCCCACCTTCCTGCCCGGCCGTGTGAACTAGCATTAAAAATTCCAAGTGACCTTCATCGGTTCCCTTTCTGTGCATTTCCCGTGACTGGTGTCCCCAGAAGTGGCTTGACGGGGCGCCTGACCCCGCACATCTGGGCCACACCCTCAGACCCGGCCGCCCCGTCTGCGGACAGGCGGCGCGTGGCCCAGTGATGGGGAAGCAGTGCGTGGAACCCTCTCACGAGCCACAGAGAGGAAACGGGAAGGGACGCCCTGCCTTTTGCTGATTCTGCAAACAGAGGTGAGTTGGGGCAGAAACAGTCGCTCTTTCAGCGTGTTTTTTTCTCTCGGCGACCAGACCCTGTGCATCACGGGAAATGGAAATTTGACACGGCCCAACGGACCGCCAGGCCTTGCCGAGAGGACAGCTTCGCCCCGAGGAGCCACCACCCGCCCCGCCCGCTGGGTGCTGGAATCTCCCACATGGGGAGACACATGGGGGCATCGTGCAAACGGAGGGAGCACAGTGGAGACCTGGAGACGGCGGCCACGGCAGATTTCCCACGTGAGCCCTCTGCGCCCTGTTCGGACCAGACGCCCCACCCCGACGGAGCCCCTGCAGCGGGGCCCGCCACCCCTTCACCGAAGGTCACACAGCGGCCCCTGCAGCGGTCGGGAGGTCAGGGGCCCGAAACCACCGCCGTCTGAGAGCGGAACCAGACCTCGCGCAAAGGAAGGACTCTCAAGGCCAGGGCTCGTCAGCACCGGCACCAGCAGCCGCCACTCGAGGAGTAAACCCCGTCCTCCCCGGCCCGTGCACAGGGGGTCTCTCCCGGCTCCCGCGGTCTCCCCGGCGCTAACCTCAGCTCTTCCCCTGGTTGCTCACGCGACCCACTCGTGCACGACGATCATGCAAGGGTCATGACCCTGACCGTCTCCTGCCTTCCACGCCAAACTGCTCGCTGCTTCCCCGACATCTCCAGCTGGTGGCCTCTCCCACAGCCCACCCCCCGACCTCAGGAATTCGGGGTCCTCCCACCCGCACCACCCCTTGGCCCCATGAGCCTCCTGGACTCGGGATCCCCTACCTCCTACGTATCAGTGCTGTCCGCCCAGGAGCCTCCCGAACGCCCCCCTTGTCCCGGCCGCCTGCGAGCGAGGCGCTTCCGCACTTGCTCTCCCAGGGCTCCGGCGCCGCTGGGTGCCGCGCCCGCCCAACCCCGCGAGTCCCCTGCCTGAAATAGCACGCTGCGCCTGGGCCAGAGCGCGTGGCCCAGAGACTTAAAATATCTGCTGGGTCCCCTTGGCCCACTCCATACAGCCGGAAAAACGCGTAAATAAGGTTGTTTATTTCGGCTCCGTGTGACCTAAAAGCCTTTTATCCGCTCCAGCTGTGTGCCCACCCACGTCATGCGCCGCCTTCACATAGCCAGTCCCCGTCTTTGGGGCTTCGAGGTGGTCAGCCGTCTCCTGCATGGGATGAGGGGAGGGGGCTCAGACATCGGACAGCAGGAGGAAGCTGGACAGAGTGACCTCTAGGGCCCCTCCCACACTTGGGAGTCCGGGGGCGGACTCGTGCCTCTGGGACATCAGTCTGGCCTGCGCCCTCTTCTGGGATAATGGCCCCGCTAGCCAGGTGTCGCGCGAGGCTGGCTCTGGGCCGTGATCCTGACACCTGACCCGGCTCCTGACCCGAGGGGACTGGACTGGCACGGGACCAGAGAAGGGTCACTGAGAGGCAGGAGCGGAAAGACTGGGGCGGGAGCCCTAGTCTCCCAGCTCCGGCCACAGGCCCGTGTTCTTGCGGCCGAGGCCGCTGGAGCCCCCCACCCCGCGTTCCTGTGCGTGCTGCACCCTGGTGGCCCTGGTGGCTTGTGCTTCCACGAAGTTCCCTGTGCCTCCTACAATGGTCGCCCTTCTGTCCACGATAGTGTGTTTGGAACCCTGAATTGGACCTAAAAGGGGCCCGAGAGAAAGATCCACCCTATGCTGGGCCTGTCTCACGAGGGGGAGGACAGGGAGTCCAGTTCCTGAACCAAACTCCTGTCCTTTCCTGAGGACACGGCTCAGCCCTAGAGAGCCTCGGGGGTATGGGTGGCTGCTCAGGCCAGTGTCCCCAGAAAGCGTGTGACAGGACTCCGCCTCCCCCACCGAACCTGGGTCAGGGTCCCGCGCCCTCCCCCGCCAAGGTGCCTGCCCAGCCTGCCCTGCTGGCTGGTCGAAGAATCGACCCAGTCCGTCTTGGAGGGAACCCTGCGGGGCCACTTTCACCAGAACGTCCGGACCCTTGACATCCAGTCACAGCCCCCTCCCCCCCTTTGGTGCCTAATCAAGTTCTTGTTGGGGGTCTTCTTCCCACTGAGCCCCTCACTCGGCCTGCTGGCTATAACCTGGTTGCCTTGCGCTGCAGGTTGCATTCAGAGCTGAGCTCTGCCCTATAGCGAAGTCTCCCCCGTCCCCTCAATAGCTTGGACAAAGTCTGTGTTGCCATTTTTGACCAGTGTTACCGGATGGGAACAGCACTGCAGGCTGTCAGCCCCCTGCAGCCGGTGAGCCTGGTACCCACCACACGTGTCCCAACTCTGACGGAGACCTCCCCGCCCCCGACCAAGGGAGCCGGGTCCCTCTGCGCGCCCCTTCACACAAGGCCTCGCCCTCGGGCTCGTCCCGGGTGCACTGGGTCCGGTTTTAGCCAGAATCCTGCAGCCTCGTTGTCTGATCAAACCCCTCGTGCCCATCTGTCAAGCCTACGCTGAATCAAACATGGCCCTCACCCTAATGCTGCCTCTTAGACATTCTCCGCCCTCTGACCCTCACGCGGCTCCTGGGCCCGCAGTTCCCACGTTCCCTGGCTGTATTCAGGGCTGAGCCGGGTCTCTGAGGCCTGAGGTGGTGCACCCCCTCCCTGAACACACCCCACTTCACCCCCTTGAACGACCGTCCTGGGGGCTTTTTCTTAAACAAGGGCTTGCCCACTACCGGGTCCCCGGAGGGTTCGGCCTGCCCCTGAACCCTCCTTCCGTCAGTAGGACTTGGAAACGTAGACGGATTTAAACAGGAAGAAAGACGAGACAGAAGGGGAGGGAGGAGGAGAGGGGAGAGGGGAGGGAGGAGCCGGAAGCCATGCCCTCACCCAGGGCTCTCCACGTGCCAGGCAATCACCCCCTCTCACAGGCATGCGTGGGCACTCTCCGGCGGCCCTGACCATCGGCCCGGGCCTCCGGCCAGCGGGCACTCGGGCTCTGTGCCGTCAGCTGCGGAGGGCCTTGCGAGCGAGCGCCCGCTGGGACGGGCCCCGTGAGGCCCACTGTGAGCTGAGCTCGCTCCACAGCCCACCGAGTGTCCACATGTAGGTCACCGCCGGGGCGGGCGGCTCCCTCTCTGCCCGAGGGCTCGGAGGTGGGGGCAGGTGGACGCCAGCAGGAGCAGGAGCAGGAGCAGGGCCACGTTCGGGCCACGGCGGTGCCTAGGCTGAGTCTCTCAAGGACCCAGACCCCGCGTCAGGCACGAGCGAAGAACGAGCTATAAACCACACTTCCGGGCCCCGGCCGGGGTCGACTACACAAGCTGCTTGCACCCCATCTTTCCTTCTTGGGCTGACAGTGTCGGTTACAGAGAGGAACTCGGGTCCCTGATACCTTGGATAGGGGCAGGTGGCAAAGGGTCCCACAAGGAGAGGCTATAAACACGTGTATAACCACACACACACCTGTGTGCACGCACACACCTGTGTGCACACACACCTGTGTGCACACACCTGTGCATACACACACCTGTGCACACGCATGCACACACCTGTGCGCACGCACACACCTGTGCATACACACACCTGCGCGCGCGCACCTGTGCACACACACACCTGTGCACACACACCTGTGCGCACACACACCTGTGCATACACACCTGTGCATACACACACCGGTGCACGCACGCACACACCTGTGCGCACGCACATACCTGTGCACACACGCACACACCTGTGCGCACGCACACACCTGTGCACACACACACAGACGTCGATGTAGGTACCGGCTGACCTGCCGCATTCACAGCGTCGGATCAGAGTGAGGACTACAAGGGCGGGCATTCTTTCAACACCGACTTTGCCGGAGTCTCTAACAACTTGATACGTTCCAGCAGCCCGGCCGTCCTGCTCCAGTTCCCTCAGAACATCTGACCTAGATCCATACGATTTCTCTCGGGACGGGGGAGGGGGAAGCTTGTTTTCGCACCGTTTGTGTTAACACACGTAATGAGAGGCCAGAGGGCAACCGCCTCACCTCGTGCTTGTTACAGTTCGGGGGCTGGGGAGCGAAACTTCCTAAAGAGTGATCTGCGAAGGCACAGACACTGGGCCCACCACTCATTCGGGGGCACCCCGCACCCACGGCGCCCGCCCCGCACTCTCCGCATCCGCCGCGGCAATCCTGGGCGCGCAGGCGCTGCTGCAGGCGGCCGTGTTTCCTTCGCATCCTTAGCCTTTTCGGCCTCTGCCGGCCCTGAAACCCGTGTGTTCAGACACCCCCACCAGCTTCAGAACTTGTCGGAGCCACGGGGCTGCCACCTCCCGCCGGGGGACGGACGAAGCTCCCACGCACATTTCATCATGGACGAGAAGAAGGAGGGAGAGTAATGAAGGCGGGGCGGGGGGCGGGGGCCGCCCCAGGGCCGCAGCTCGCTCTGCACCTGCGCGCCAAAGGCTCTCATCTCTTCCCCAGGCAGCGGGGCCTTCAGATCTGGGAGATAAACAGAAATCCCCCCAGGTTTGTAGTTTTATTGCCGGGTATGTGATCTTCAATAAATAGCGTGCATTGTTACTGTTATAAAATCAAGAGACACCCCGCGCTGGCTCCCTTCTCCCAGGAAGAGCGTGGATTGTAATAAACACCGGTCCCCACGGTCTCCCCCCTCCCCCACAGCTCTGCCGAAGACAGAGGGGCCGGAGTCCGACGACTCTGGAACCCGCAGCGCAGAAGGCAGGGGGGCGGTGGGGCACCGTGACCCGCTAACACGGATGCCACCAGTCGATCAAAGAATCACATCTGGTATTTCCTCTCTGTCCCACCAGAGTGCTGCGTGGGCGTTAAGTGAAAACTGGAGAGTCGATAAGTATTGATAAATTGATTAGCCACGAGCAATCAAATTTCAGAATCAGCCTGCCAGATGCCATGAAAGCAAGATCAATACATAAGAACACATTCCACCATCTGCAGGGGTCATTCCGCTGCAGAGGCAGAGGGTGGTTCTGTGCTTGGTTCCGAAAGTCGGTTGCTGCGGGGGAGGCCTGGGTTCCGATTTCGGTTGTAATCAGACTCCGGGGCCCCTCGCTCCACACTGTCCTGGGCCCACGTGCCCTGAACACCCTGGGACCCCACTAGACGCTGAAGAACGAGCCTTCTGCTGCCCCACACCCCCGCCGTGACCTCGGTGTGGCCGGAAGAGGCAGCACACAGCCCGTCGTCCCGGGGCCCGGGCCAGACTCTCGGTGCTCAGGGCCCACATCCAGCCCCTTCTCTTCCCCAGCATCTGGGCAACCCGTCTGGGGGCTGCAGAGCCGAAGCTTCGGGCAAACAAGTCTTCTAATTGGGGGCGGGGCCCGGACTGCGGCTGGGCCGAGACTGGGAGGATCAAGTAGTTAGACACCGCTCTCTGCGCCCTCCGGTTCTCCACCCGGGGCCTGCCTCAGCTGCTGCCTGCAAGTACGTGATTATTAAGTGTGATCAGCACAGGCAGAGCTGACAGTTAATGAGCTTTCACGGGGGGGGGGGGGGCAGCGGTGGGGCTCAGTGCTCTCCATCCATCTACCTCACCGACGTGTCCCGCTGTCAGAGAGAAGGAGCTACCCTCAGCCCTGCCGTGCGGCCGGGAAGACACCGCCGAGGCCACCCATGGGGTGTGACGCAGCCAGGGTGAGACCAGGGGCCGGACTCCAGGCACCCCAGCTGTTAGCCAGCACGCTCCGCATTCTGTTATTTCTACCGAGTACTACTATCTGCTCTGAGTGGCAGGGCGCACACCGCTAATCTACTTGCACAGGCCATTCTCTCGGACTTAGCTTAGGCAGGTCCCGGGGAACACACTGTTCACACGTGAGCACTTTCCAGGGAGGAAATAAAAGCAACAGCAACGTGAGACCCGGGGATGGAAAACGGCTTAAATCCCAAGTTCGGCAGAAGCGAGTCCTCTTTCCTCTGCGGCAAACACGCGGGCCAGGTGGGCCTGGGAGCCGGGCGTGTGGGGGGGTGGGTGGGTTCGTGGTGGCGCGTCTGGCCCGGCAGAGGTGTGAGGCTCCTTCTCCCCTGCGCTGCGGTCTCCCGCGGCTCTCTGAGCGCGGTCTGTGTGAGTTACTTTCTACAGCCACTCTATCCAGTCTAGCGAGTCGGTTAACCTGGGACATGACAATACAGAATTAATTTTCGCCCAGCCAGCTCCTGAGCCCGCCGCGACGCAGCCAACACTGAAGGGCGTGGGTTCGGACGGAGGGCGGCTTCCCTGTCCCTGCGGTCCCCGCAGTGGGATGTGGGTGGCAAGCTGACTGGGCCCCACGGGCTTCTCCGAAAGCCTGGAACGGTCTCATACAGGCACTGGGCCCTGCTGACCCAGGAATTCCCAACACCAGGGTGACTCTGGCACCTCCGGCATCGTCCGGCCCAGGTCTCAACCCGGCAGCAACACCGTGGAGAGCTCTATCTCCGGCCGTGCGGTCTGCCGGGGGCTCACTGGGACCCCTTCGTGTGCAGAAGGCCACACTTCTCAGGGACACTTCTCACGGCCTTCAGGATGAGGCGGCCGAGGGCCCTGTGTGGCCTGGCCCTGCTAACGGCTGTGCCATCTCTGGGCACATGTCTCTGGGCCACACACTCGCGTGAGCTCCTCTTGGCCCTACATGCACGCTGTCCCCGCCACCGGACGTCTGCACGTGCTGTTCCATCTGCACGGCGTGTTGCTGCCCCGGTCCCCGCCCCCAGCCCCGGGGGATCTCCGATCACAGGACCTGCCCTCGGGTCTCTCCGGACGCCACTCTCAGACTCGAGGCCAGGATTCTGTTCTCCCGAGAGCCTTCCTTCCCGTCAGGGGCGCGCCACTCCCCTGGGTCTGTAGTGCAGGTCGACTCGGGTGAGTCTGCCAGCTGTGTCTGCTTCTCCTCTGGACGGTAAGCTCTGTGGGAACAAAACCATCTTTGCCTTGCTTGCTGGTGGATTCCTAGTTCTCAGTATAGGCCTGGGCTTTCCATAAATACTTGTTGAGAAAAAAGGATGGAAGAATGAACCAGCGAGTTCATTTATTCATTCACTCATTCATTCGAACGAGGCTTCCGGTCCAGGGCAGACGGGGCCCTTGGAGCTCACTTGCCCTGTCCTCCCAGACCTTCCAGCGTCCAGAAACCCGATCGCCCCTCCGTCTTCACCGTGGCCTTCCTTGGCCTTTTAACCACGACCAGCTCTTTCTTAAAAACAACGCAAAACACTCCCCCTGCCCCCAACACATCACCTTCCTCCCTTTCGCCTTCTCGCTCTCAGCGAACCTCGGAGGAGAGGGCCCCCTCTCCCTGTCCCACTTCCTTGAACGCCCCCCCTCAGCCCTCCCTCGCCACAGCCTAGACCGGGCCCCTGTGACCTACAGCACTGACACTGTCACATGCGCCCTGGGGCCAGCCACCCTGCTGCCCACCCCATGGGAGGTGTCCCACCAACGACCCCAGTTAGCCGCACGCCCGAGCATCTGCGTGTGAGCAAATGCGCACGACACACTGTTAGCGCCACAGGGACACAGCAGGGTGTCTCCTACGATCCCCACGATGTAAACAATAGGGCGCCATGGAAGCAGCCACCAGCGTGAAAGCATGGAGCACCCCTTCTGCCTGGAGGAGGGCTTCTCCTGGTCACCGAGAGGTGCGGCCGGGCCCCCCTGCGCCCACGCACTGGGCGAGCCCGGCCAGGCCCGGCCATCTCCTCAGCCCTCTCCACACCCTGTCCCCCTCGGGCCTCCAAAGCGTCGGTGTGTTATTCGGCGAATGGCAGCACGAATGTCCTGACACAACCGGGGGAAGATTTAAGACCCCGTGTTCCGCCTCCGGTCTCACAGCTCCCAGGCTGGGTTCAAGCTGGGGCCAGTCCCCAGGGCTCTGCACGTGCCAGGCCATTACCTCGTCGTGCAGCTCATGAGAGGAGTGCCATCATCATTTCCATGTTGCGTGTGTGGGACCGAGGCGTGGAGAGGTCCAGCCCCTTGTCTGAAGTCACACGCACACACGCGTAATGAGCAAATGACGGAGCCCGCACTGGAAGCCCGGGTGTCAGGGCCCCTCCTGGGAGGTGAGAACCACGATCAGGCTGGGGCGCGTTAAAGGCAGCACGGCGCCTCCCTGTCACGGGCAGCCTTCCTGCTGCAACGTTCCCTTACACTCGCGGCCTCGTTCTGGCCCCCGGGGGTCCTGGGAGGTGGCCAGAGCATGTAATGATTTTTGTAATGTAAAGAAACCAAGCCCCGGAGGGGTGGGGGGGAATGAGTCATCGCTGCACAGGAATGGAACTTGGTGACTCCGGCCGCCCTGCCAGCCCCTCCAAACCTGCTCCGGCTCTCTCCCAAACCACCTGTGCGCCGGCCCGCCGCCCCGAGACCGCCCTTCCAGCACCACCGCAGCCGGAACACCGTGCTGGAGCCCGACACCGCCTGGGACGATGGTCACGGACAGCAACTGGACTGTGAACTCCACTGGGAGCCGGAGGCTGCGCACCAGCGCGATTTGAGCACCGTAGATGCACCAACACTAGGGCCTCCCACTTAGGTGAGACTGAAGGCTGTACACACAACGTCCCTGTTCCCGCTCCGGGCCCTCCCGAGCCCGGGCACGACGGCCGGACTCTAACCCGCAAACACGCTGCGGTTTTGGGTGCGTTTGTGCTCACTGGCGCCCCCTCGAGACGTCGGAGGAGTGCACGTGGTGGACCCCTACTCCCTTAGCTGCACTCCCACAATCCATAAAGCTTTGACACCTGACAGTGTCTCTCTCGGACTTCGTAAAGAACTAATCTGCCTGCACAACCTTTCCTGAACTAACCTGAGGCTATTTGGAATATTAATTTATTTCATTTACTGCGAATGTGCATACATTTTCTTGCAAAAACTTCCGTGAGCTTAATTACAGGGTGCTAGTCAGATCCCACCGGGAATGTCGTGCAATATTACTCTTCTGAAATAAAATTAAGAAATCACCGCTGAATCACATTTGGCCGCAAGAGCTCTGGCTGGAGAGCTGTGGCCGGGTGCCACAGACGTTTAATGAGCTCATCTGGCTCCAGGCGAGGGCTTTCCGTAAAACCTCCCACCCCAGCCCCACGGGGCAGGTGCCCAGGGGAGCGGGGAGATCGGGCAGCCTCCTGCAGCTCACAGAGCTACTACATGCCAGAGCCAGACTGCCCTCCTCCTGGGGAGCAGTGTTCTCGGCATCCTGCGTGTCGGTGTGAGTGCACACGTGTGTGTGTGTGTGTGCAGGGTGGTGGGGGTCATGCTTGGAGTGGCTCCTGGACTTGGTCCAGCACTGAGCAAGTAAAACAGGGACCACACTGTATATGCCCTGGGAAAGAAAGGAGAGGGACACCGGGGTCTCAAGGCATCACTTTGCCTCGTCCGGACCATTCACCAGGGGTACAGAGGAGAGATCCCACAGCGACTTCAACCCCAAGGTGTCAAAGACCGAGAGTGCCCTGGCCTGGGTCTCCTCTGCAGGCTGGGGCAGATGTGGCTGATGGAGTCAGCCCGCAGAAACACCAGGAAGAGGGTCATGTCTTGTCGGCATCCCCGCCAGCATTGCCTTCTCCCAGGGATGCGGAGACCCGCTCAGAGGGCAGAGAGCGAGCACCTGGTGTGGACAGTCCAGGCCAGACGGCCGGTGGGTTAGCGCAGCCCTCCGGGGCCGGAACGCACTCTCCGCAGCTCGTCCGGACGCACGACTGGTCTCTGGTAGCGGCGCGTGTTGGCACTCAGTCTTCCGAACCCTCGTCTGCAGCAGTGATTAATGTCACGCCGGCGTGCGGATCAGCAGTGCATTTTCTGGTCAACGCAACGCCGCACCTGTAATCACTCCAAGCCGAGACCCGTCGTTCCGCCACGATGCCCTCTTCACGCCCCATCTCTTCGTGTTTGCATCTGCTTTAACTTTCTCTGGTCTAAAATAAGTCAGCAGGAAAACATCACGTTTTTCCTTTAGCTTCTCAATGGCCTTTTATTCCTGAGATACTATCCCCCACCTGACTGCAAGGGGCAGGACTATTCCCTGGTCGCTGGGATCTGGATGAAGACCGAGATTCGGTCTTCTGGTCTCTCCTGGCTTCCTCCTTCACTTTCGTTCGCAAGGGCGGTGCCTGGTGGGATCCTGGCTTGAAAACAAGACCGTTGGGGTGGAGAAAAGACATACGATTTTGATTATTTGTCGTCCTGCGAGGCGCACACTGGAAGACAGCCTGCCCTGGCCACCGACTGGGAAGCGGTCTGTGGAATGCTCCTGCCTCGGTTTCCCACTGGGATGGTGTGGGCCTCGGTCTGTCTGCAGGGCTGGATGGGAACGGCCAGGACAACGCACTTAGCTGGAGGTTTCTATGCGGTCGGGCATGGGGGGTGGGGTGTGGGGGGCAATTACTCCCTGACGTGGGCCTGTTAATCGTGTTGATCACCCAGTTACGCAGCCAAACTGAGCCAAACTATTTTGTACACCCAAGACAGGGTTTTCCCTGGTTGCCAAAGTGTCCCTTCCGGCACGCTGTTCTCTGTGCCCTGTCGTCTGCGCCGTTGGCTCCGGACTTGAACCTGTGAGCCGATGACCCTAAACACCGAATCCGTGTCCGGTGCCCCGAGGAGACCCCTTTCCCCAGGAGCTGCTTGCGGTCGCTGCCTGCTGTCCCCTCAGTCAGGGCCCTGGACTGCTGGGAACACTTGAAAATTGGGTCAAGTTGCTCTGACTTTGGAAAGCCTGAGAAAATTCTGAGAATTCAATCCCCTACCCACTCAATCCAATAACTTTGAGCTCAATTGCTGTCACTCTTCTTCTTTCAAAGGACCAGAAACAACGGGCCAAGGTATTTCCTGTTCTCTGGCTCACCTGTGTGCGGGGGGCTCTGCCCCTGGGCCAGCAGGAAGAAAGGTCTTCTTATTTCATACTGTGAGTTGCCTTGCAACCTTTCATTCATCCTGAGTGACAGAAAGCAGTCTGAAAGGGGAATTTTGTGCGGCTGACTTTCACGCCTTCCCAGAGGTAGAGGAGGCAATGGCTTTTATTCAGGGAGCAGCAGCTGGCCCTCGACAGCTCTGTAACCGAGGGATGGGAGCAGCCGCGTGGCAGAGCGCGTCCAAGAGCCCAGGTGCCCGGAGAAGTGCTTCCCAGGCGTTACGTAATCTCCATGGCAACTCCAGGAGGAAGGGACCACTGCCATCCCATTCCAGAGGTAGGCAAACATTATTCTTAACACTCTTATTAATACTAACCTCAACAATAATATGATCAACCACTAAGCATTGTTAAGCTGTTCTTAGGAGCCAAGCATGTCCTGTCCATACACGCTCTGTTCCGTCCCCACGAACGCCCCAGGCAAAGGTGCTGTTGTTAACTCCAGTTCGTACGTGAAGCGACAGACGCCGGAGGTGAGAGAGGATTTCACGCCATAGCGGAATTACTAAGCCGCGGAGTCAGGACAAAACTCCAAGCTTACCCGAGCCAGGGCCCAAGACCTCCCTCCTCTGCGCTCTCAGGAGAACATCCACTGTTTCATTGAGATGCTGAAAGTAGTCTCCCGGATGCACCCTGGTCACAGAAAGGTACGCAGTGCGAGATTTCACTTATGGGACACGCCGGACCGGGCAACGCTGAGCGGCAGAGAGCAGATCCGAGCTGCGGCCAAGCTCATTCACCCTGGCCTCAGGTTTCTATCTAAAACACACTTCACTCACTTCTGTCCACCCACCCATCCATCCATCCATCCATCCAATCATCCATCCATCCATCCATCCATTCAATTGTCCATCCATCCACCCATCCCTCCATCCATCCATCCATCCATCCATCCATCCATCCATCCATCCAATCATCCATCCAATCATCCATCCCTCCATCCATCCATCCACCCATCCCTCCATCCATGTATTCCACAACGTTCCTTGAAGGCTGGCCTGGTGCTGGGGCACCGTGGGGAGCTAGAGCAGATTGGGGGCATCTTTCGTCATGGAAACCCCAGAGACCCCAACTGATGTGCCTCTATTCCCTTTACTTCCTATCCTGCAAATATACAAACGTTTAAAATGCAGTGTGGTTGGCAGAACGCCCAGAAGGCCCCTGGGTCTCCACGTCCCAGATGCTCTCTCCCCTTCGAGTGTGAGCAGAGCCCGTCCACACGACACACTGTCACTGCCACAATGAAGTCATGCTATGTGGCACTCCGGTTTTACAGGTGTCATTACGGTTGCCAATCAGTTGATGGGGAGCCATTCCAAAGGGAGGTCGCACCGGGGGGCCGGCCCCAGTCGGGCGCGTCTCTGGAAGGCGTCAGCGAGGTTCAGGCCGGCGGAGATCATCCCGCAGCCTCGGAAAAGCACGCAGACACGCTGTTAGCTGCCTGCGGCTGCGCCCGTGTGGCGAGGACCTCAGCACAGCCCCTAGGGGCGGGGAGCGCTGGTTGCCAGCCAGCAAGAAAAAGGGGACTTCGGTCCTGTGACCACAGGGAACTGAAGAGAGCCTGGACAGCCAGACGGAGGGCCAGGAGAACCCGTGTGCGGCCCTGGCACCGAGGTGGGGCTGAGTGAGGACAGGGTCACGGGAAGGAAAGACGCCCAGGGCAGGGGGACAGAGAAAGTCACAGTGGCGCTGTGCCTGCCTCCCACCCCCTGACCGGGCACGGGCCACCTTCTGCATGGTCCAGTCTGAAGGCCCCGGGGCCCGGCCCCCACGCCGGGACACATGCTGCTCGCCCCTCACCCCTCAGCAGCACCATGCGGGAGGCACAGCCTCAGGGTAGGACACGGCTACCGCGGGTCTTCCTTCCGCCAGCAGCCACAGTGTCCCTGGGCAGCCCGCCTCATCACTCCGGGCCTCACGGGATTTTCTCTGTGGGAAAACAGGGCTCCAGGGCCTCGCACAGCTGTGGCCGCCGTCAACGCGGCCATTCAGGGACCCGCCAACACCGGGGCCTTTGTGCCGCCCCGCCTCTCCGCTGTCCTCGCCCGCACAGCCGTCGGCCCCTGGTGCTGCGCCCTCCGACCCAGCTCCCCTCCCCCACTCCCGGGACCTCCACACCGGCTTTGCTGACACCGCAGTTCACACGGCTTCTTTGTCCTTTTTCTCCTGGGCTCACGCGGCTGGAAGATACTAGTCCGCCATGTCCAGACCAGGGGGTCAGACCTGCGTCAGAGTCACAGGGTTTCCATGCGAAAAACATCGACTTCTGGACCTCACCCTCCCCAGAGCCTAGGGCTCTGCATTCCTCACAAGTTCTCCTGAGGGCTGTAGAGGACACAAATGCGTGAGGGCCACTCACTCCTTCAGGTGGCCACACCCCACGTAGAGTCCGGCAGCTCTCCTAGCGGAAGGTGCCACTGGTGTGAAAACCGCCCTCTCGGTGCTCCCGGCCATGGCCCGGTCTCCGTGGGGCAGGACTCCTTCCTC
The DNA here is from genome assembly GCF_019186645.2 of Phyllostomus hastatus. NCBI lineage: Eukaryota > Metazoa > Chordata > Mammalia > Chiroptera > Phyllostomidae > Phyllostomus > Phyllostomus hastatus. Next base: position 31,794,329 of record NW_025334004.1, read on the forward strand.
CTGCACGAACTCGGGGTGCCCACGAACTCACACCCCGGCATCCTCTCCCCGAAAACGGAGTTTGCCGCTGACGACGGCACAGGGTCGGTGCTGAGCGAAAACTGCTCTCGGCTTGGGGCCGGTGTGGTGACTCATCTCTGAGTTGCTTGGGGACGGGGATGACCCCGAGCCAAGCATACAGAAGGTCATAAGTCCCTGTCACCTGCTGGTCACAGTTGGCCAGGCTTGGGCATAGCAGGAAAGGGCGCACTGGCACCGAGCACCGATGACAGCTGGCTTTTACGGAACACTGTCTCCCGGCCAGGCCTGGGCTCAGCCTTCCGTGCAGCTTACTGTCCTCGATCCCCCAGCCACCCGGTGAGGTAGGTGCCGCCGTGGCTCTCGTGAACACAGATGAAAAAACTAAGGCTCGAAGAGGTCGAGAAACTTGCCAAGGTCGCTCAGCTGGCGAGACCCCAGAAACCCTCGATCCAGGCCCTCGCCCGTGGTCCCAGCCCGGCCTTTCCTCCGAGGTCTCCCCTCCCTCGGTTTGGCGGATGTGTGGGCGTGGCTGATCGGAGTCAGCCAAAACCCCCTCCGCGGACCCCACAGACTCTCCTCTGCGTGGCCGGATCAAGTCACACTGAGCTTACAATAATACATCCGCAGCGACATTATCTCAGAGACCTCGATCACCATGTGTGCCTCCAGATGCCCCAGAACGAACTTCACCCCTCCGACCCCTCCGCAGACCTGGCCTCGGCCCGCCCGCCTCCCACGGCAGGCGCAGGGAAGGGCTGGGAGCACAGGGCGAGCGGGCGGCATGGAGACCCAAGGGTTGTTCCGTCTTTTGCCTCCTGGGTTCCCCTGCTCCTGCATTTGGACCGAGGCTACCAGCCACTGTCGATGGAGGCGAGGGGCCGAGGCTCCTGGGAGGAGCACCGGGCAGGAGGCAGGTCCCAGAGGTGAGGCAGGGTCCTGGACCTGCTCACGGGGTGGCAAAGGCAACGGGAACATACCTTGTGAAACGGCCTTTCCTCCGCCCGCCCGACCCGGGGGCCCAGAGCCTCCTCCACCGCAGCCGGGCCGCCGGCCTCTCCGCAGGAGAGGACAGGACAGGGGGGCTCTGAGGACTGGTCTGGCTCCAGTCCTCAGCGGGGCTCGGGGACAGGGCGGCTGTCGTGCGCGTCTGACAGCAGCGAGGAGAAAGGCGGTGTTTGTGTTGCCTCCTCTTTGGTCTCAGCGACTCCTCCTCTCCCCGAATAAGTTCCCTCGGGCCCAAGCACACGGACTCCAGTGCTGTCATCTCACGTGGCCTGAGCGTTTACCCCAAACGTCGGAAAACGTCCCTCAAAGCCCGGAGAGGCCCTTCCCAGCCCTGGGGGGGACTCCCACGCCACCAGGGAGACCTTCTCCTCTGCCCGCCCGGAATGGAGGGGCCAGACCCAGGCTGACACCGGGCAGCCAGCTGTGGGGGCTGTGAGCTGGAGGGGGGGCATCAGGAAGTGAGCCCTCCCACGGTGCCCCCCTCGGGGAGGGGAATCTCAGGGGCCGGCTCTGGCTGCGTTGAGGGGGCAGAGAGGTCAGGATTCAGAGCCTGAGGGAGCTGGAGTGTGTGGGGTCGAAACCAGAGAAGAGCACATGCGAAGAAGTGAGCCCCAGCAGCCTGCAAGCGGCCCCTGGAGTCTGAGCTGAGCGCCGCTTTGCACCTGCTGGAAAGCACAACTACCCGAACCCAGGAGAACTGCCAGAAAAGAGCGGACGCTTCCAGGACTGCGCCCAGAGCAGGGAACAGTCCTTGCTCCCTCCAGCCCCCCGTGGAAGGATCTCGTACACACAGACGTTAGGTTCAGTCCTCATGAGGGTAATCAGCCCCAGACCAGGGCTTCTCAGCCTCCACAGACGGGCGTGTCAGGCTGGGTGTCCTTTGTTGTTGGGGGCAGAGGGCGGCCCTGGGCCCTGGGGATGTGCAGCAGCACCCCAGCCTCTCCCGGGTAGGTACCAGCGGCGTCTCCCCGCACGCCACAACCACAGGTGCCTCCAGACGTTATTAGCGGACCCCAGGGGAGTCGCCCCTGCCCGAGAACCACTGCCCGGACCCCAATCTGCCCCACACGCCCCGAGAGGCTCAGACTGCTCTGGAGCAGCGGCCGTGCGCCCCAGCACCCCAGGAAGAGGTCAAGGTTCTTCCCAGGACCACGACACAAATACCAGCTGGTCGCGGCGGCCTCGGCTGGGCTGCAGGTATGTGTGGGGTGTAAAGGTTCACCTGAGGAAATGACCCAGACGTCCATCGACAGAGGAACAGATACGGACAACGGAACATACACCTACCATGCACTATTAATCAGCCTTGAAAAGAAATCCTACCGTTTGCGACAACTTGGGTGAAAGCAGAGATACTGCGACCCTAAGTGCAACAAGCCAGTCACAGAGGGCAAATACTGCAGGGACCCGCTTATGTGACGGACACACCCAGACTAGCTGGAGTCATAGAGGCCGGAACTGGAACAGCGGTTGCTGGGGGCTGGGGACGTGCGGCTCAGCGTGAGTGAGGCGTCAGCCGTGCCAGGTGAGTGGTGAAGACCTGCGGTACGACAAGGTGCCCGAGTGCCACCGCGCCACGGTGGCCTTTAAACTATGCTAACAGGATGGCCCCACGCCAACCAAGTGCTCTTACCACTGGAAACACACAAAAGCCACCCACAAAAGAACACAAGGACGTTTTCAGAGACGATGGGCGTGGTTAGTGCCTTGAGGGCAGCGACGGTATCGGGAGTGGGTTTACGGCCAAAACTCACCCGCGTGCGTAGAGTGAATATGCGACGTGTTCGTACATTAAACACAATTAGAAATTCCAGTTCACCACGATTCTTACATTCAGCCAGAAAGGAGCACCGCTAGGTAACTCCAGAAAGAAAACAAAACGGAAAAGATGCGGTGGACAGGGAAGGAACATGGCAGAAGCTCTGAGAAACCTGGGGAGGCGTGGCCAAACGGCAAGCACCGACGGCAGAAACTGTCCCGGCTCTGCTCGCGAGGACGGGTCTTGGGAGCCGCCAGCTGCGGGGAGACGGAGGGGCGAGCCTTGGCGCAGGTGCCCCGGCCCCTGCGCCCACCGTCGACGGATCTCCACAATCAAGCAGGAGATGCCAGCTCACACGCAGGCCCTGGGAGACGCCAACACACCCCTGAGTTCCACGTGGTTTTCCTTCCCGAAGCTGCGGAGGCCGCCCCTGCTGTGCTGCCTAGGGGACCTCAGGACGTGGCCCGAACCCACACACGGGTCCATCCGGTCGCCCAGTTATGGCTGTTTTGATGTCTGGAATTTATCAGGTAAGTATGCGGGGGCAGGTGGGGGAGGCGTAGGGTGGAGAAAGGCCTTGGAACTCTGCTTTTAATAGTCTGGGCATTTTGGAGTCAGCAGGGGGCAAGGCTTTGCAAACTCGAGGACCAGTATACTCAGCACCGCGACCACCGCCGCCTTCCAAGCCTGGTCACCTGTCAGCCCTGCGGGCCAGCTCATCAGCCCTTTTAAAAACAGCGCAAGGAAGAGAGTGCGTGTGGCCGGACCTTCCACGGTTGGGCTGGGCCACCGATGGCCTCGATGAGAGGCAGCGCCTCCAAATGCTGACCCAGCTCAGGACTAAGGCGACAGCTTTAGAAAAATGCCCACCTTGGACCTGAAACTCAGCTCCAGCCGACGTGCAGGTCCTCACGGGAAGGGCTTGAAATCCATAAAGTTTTTGCAGAAACGAAAACCTCCCAAACGCACTTCTCCGGCAGAACCAGGCAGTCTCTTTAACGGAGCACCGCTGTGCTTTGAGAGTTCACGCCGGCGGCCTGGATCATTTTTCACCCCATCGAGTACTTTATGGGCAGAGCCCGGCAGGTTAACCAACAGCCCCGGGGCCTGCGAGAGAGAAGGGGTCACCGGGCCACGGCTAACAGGACCCAGGGGCTGTTAATTGGACTCTCTCATCAGTTCAGCTTGGAAGCCGAGCGGAGAAGTTGCCTGTTTCCTGGGGTTTCTAATCTAAATGGTGCTGACACACTCCAGCGGGAATAATCTGAGCAGTTCAGTGGATGTGAACGGTTTTAGATTCTGAAATGTTTTCTACCGAGAGAGGAGAGCCGGGAACTCGGAAGGACGGGAGGCAGGGATCCTGCCTGCGGGTTTGCAAACCTGAGCAGGGGGCACAGACCCCGCCTGGACCACTTCTCCAATGGCAGCGAGGCTGCCCTTCCTGCTGGTGGCTGTGGGAGGGTCTCCGCCCGCTTTACCGACCGACGGGAGTCCTGGCCGAGCTCACGCAGCAAGCACAGGGCCTCCATTGTTGGCTTCAACTGCCAGCGGCAGGGAGGGGGTTGGGCCACAAAAGCTCTGTGGCTGCGGCTGTCCCCGGGCTGGAAGTTCTTTCCAACCTCCTGCAAAGGCACATTTTCAGCACGCTGTTATCTGCAGTGTTGCTTTAGGAATAAATGAAGGTGTATGCATGCAAATAAAAAATGGGGACATAAGAGCTGCTCTTTGCCACTGAGGGTTTAAAACGTAGCCATGAACACTTCTGTCAAATGCAAGAGGGCGTCATTCAACAAGTGTTTCTCTCTCTGGAGGACTGAAAATAACCTCGATGAAAATTACGCAATGATAAAATTCTGTCCCCACCTGATTAATTACTTGTGAATAATCACATCTCGGGTCTCTTGCAATTATATTCTAATGGCACACCTTTTGCCCTGGTTGATCAGGCAATGAACTAATGAACAACTATTACTGAATTTAATTAACACCATCATTTCTGCGGCCTTTCCGTCTGTTGGGAGCGTGGAAATTCACGACCCCAGGGCTGGGACCGGAGGAAGCCTGCCTTGAACCCTGCAGAACAGGCCCTCCCTCCTGTCGCCCTGGAATAAGGCGGCCAGTGTGTGGACAAAGACCCGCGGGCGCTGCCAGCGTCCACGGGAAGCCTTCCCTAATAACAGCACCGGTGTGCAGAAAGGTTGCCTTTTCATCGCACAGGAGCAATCTGCGTGTTGTGGTTTTCAAACGAGAGGGGTAGGTGAGCTATCAAGGGAGTCAGTTACAGTGCCGTTCATAATTTATTCCATGCGCAATAAAGAGCGATCAGGTTTCATACCTGTTTGCTCTCGGAAAGATAACGCTCGTGGCGGCTTACCCCAGTTGCAGGATACAGAAATGTTTCCGAGTCATTTATCTCATCTTGGCATTCTAAAGCCCCGAAGTTCCTTATTTCCCCGCCATTGTAGTCTCTGCTTGAAAATGTGAGCTCACCCTCAAAGAAGAAAACACCATTCTTGTTGGCCTAACTTAAATCATTCTATTTTAACTCAGTCAAGGCAAACCGTAGATATTCTGCTAACGCGTCAGGAAACGCACAGGAATTTGTTTTTAAAGACAGATGATTGCAAATTTACAGCACTCAGGATATTTAACTCGCAGAAATGCACTCCATTACTACATGTGGATACAAATAATCCGACTCTCTGGAGCACTAATAAATGTTTGCAAATTCAGACATGTGTCACGTGTAAACTACATTCATCCAGTACGCTTCTCCCCGCCCCACATTTCAGACACTGAAACAAATTACAGGATGTGAGAGCCTCTTCCGAGCCCCAAGGGAACGACTACAAACAAATGATTTGTTTACGACGCAGACAGAGCAACTGAACGGTCTGCCCGCTGAACGCCGCCTCCGGTTCTCTGAGGCGGGCGTGTACCCCCGCTCCCTGCCCAGTCCAGCCGTACCTCGTATCTGCTGGCCGTCCGCTCGGCCGCCTTCAGGCCTTGGTACATGTGGACGATACACACCTTGGCTCTTCTCTGGGAGGGGAACCAGTTCTTCTTCACGAAATCCATGACCATCACATGGTTTTTCAACTCCGTACTAAACGCTTTGATCTGGAAAGTGCGGTGCACGGCCGTGTCCGCGTGGCGGGCAGCACACCCGTCCGGGTGAGTTTTCGCAGGAATTCCAGGGTGCTGCATGATACCTGCAATCTTGTGACTTCGGCTTGCGAGCCTGGCTGACACAATTTTCTTTGTTCCGTCCAGGTATTGAGTGCAGCAGGGCCTGGCTCCGGCCTTTCCCGGCTTTTCCAGCTCCAGAGCTCCTTGTCCCTGAGCCCTGGCTGCAAAAGGGACAGGGGGTGTACCTGGAACTCTGGAGGGTAACCCTCACGGGCCATAAGAGGGCCCCTTGCTGCTGTCCATCTGTCCCCAGCGCTTCCACCTGTGTGCTCTGGCCACCCGCAGCCTTCTCTGATTTCAAAGACACAATTCCCTTGCCTGCCGCGTTCGCTCTCTGAATGCCAAGTCTGCCTGGTCACACTGGGGGCCCACGAGTGTGCAGGCCCCCAAACCCAAGTAAATCATTCACAGTGTGCCGGGCAGAGGGGCCAGAAGTGGCCATTGCTGCTTCTCACAGCTCCTGCTCTCCCGTGCCAGGATGGAAGGAAACCAGTGCTGAGTCCTGCAACACAAAGGGTGACCTCAGCCCCGGAGAAGATAAGAAACACATTCAAGTGACAAAGGGAACTCGGTACAGAAGCTGGGGTGGCAGTGGGTGGGTCTCAGAGGGACAGTCTGTGTGAGGAGCTGCATGCCACCCGGTGGGGGCGAGGCACAGGCTGACACGGCGCTCTGTCCCCAGCCAGCCACGGGAAGTCCTCTCGCCACCTGAGCCTCCGTGTCTCGTGAAGAAAAACTGAAATATGAGGCATGTCCAGAAAGTATCCAGCCAAGTGCTCTGAAAAATAGACATTTATTGAAGAAGATACAAGAAACACTGTACACAGGACTATGACACCTCAGTCCCCTCCAAAGCAGGCACCTTGGGACCGCACCCAGTTCTCCCTGTCTCCAGGAGCTGCCTTGTCGCGTTTCCCTGAATCTCATCGGCAGCCTGAAATCTTGCCCCTTTCCAAGGTGATTTTTTGAGTTTCGGGAAAAGCCAGAAGTGGTGGGGCACCAAACCTGGGTTACAGGGGGCTGAGTCACCTGGGTGATCTGATGCTCCACCAAAAAACTCTGCAGAAGACGTGAAGCGTGAGCGGGCGCACTGTTGTGATGAGGCCGCCAATCACCAGCTGCCCACAGCTGCAGCCTTCGGAATCATCCACATAGTTTCTGTGGAGCAATGTTCAAGCTTCATGCAAAATGGGATGCAGATGAGTTGTTCCACTCTCTCAGTCATTTTGAATGTGACAGCCACACAGCACACATGCTCACTCAACAGCATCTACTGCCCCCACTGACTAGCACAGTGAAGTCGTCCTTGTTCACGCATGTGCACTCCAGTTCACTCTCCTTGGCTGCCAGGTGACATCCATGTTGCACAAACTGTCCTCATTACATTAACAATGGCTGGACTTTTTCCGGACGGACCTCATCATAATACCTGCCACTCACAGGGGTGTTGGGAAGACCGGGGGAGCACATGCATGAGCAGAGAGCCGTGCGCAACGAAGTCACGCACATCGTCACCTCCAGAGCGCAGGTGTGCGTTTTCTGCCCGAAGTGTTCTGCACCAGGCCCTCTCCGTACGAGTGACACAGTGCAGATTCCCAGGGGCTGAAGACGACTGGATGCCGCATCTCGGATCCCTTAGAAATGCACGTGCACAGCATACTCCTTCCTGTTTTCTTTCGTGGTTTTCTTTCATGCCTGGGAACCCCGCACGCAGAGGTGGGAATGACAGGCCTCGGATTAAGGGCTGGGGCTGGGAGAGGGCAGAGGACCCGCATTGGGGTCCAGATAGCAGCCGTTCTCTGCAGGCAGCTCCCTCCGACTTTAGGCAAAGATGCCCCTCCCCCCATTAATTCTCCCTCCCCATGCTGAAAGCCACAGGGGCAAGAAAATGAAGACATGTTTGCAGACGACTCTGCTGAACACAGAGCATTGGTCCTGGGCCCAGAACGATGCCCTTCCTGCTACAGGCAGGGACCTTGCCCCGCACACTGGGGGGCGGGGGGTGGGCGGCTAGGATCTGGCAGCGGAACGCCAACTGGCCCCCACTGGAGGCGACGGGAATGTTGAAGTTGCGAACACCATCAGAGTCAGAAAAGACGCATCAGAGTGGGAGACGGAAAAGACTCTGGAGTGAATGAGGCCGATGCTTCCATTCTAGTGTCGAGACGACAGACCCCCAGAGACCAGGTGCCTGCCCAAGACCCCACAGACACTGTCCAGTTCTGCCTGTGGTCCTCCCAGGGGTGAGGGCACTGTCAAGAACCAATGGGTGGCCGCCATGGTTCCCACAGAAACGCAACACGACCGAGGTTAAAGACTGAGCGGCTGCCGGCTACCGCCCAGGGCACCCCTGCAACACGGGCCCCATCCCGGAGCGGACACTCCCTGATGAAGACGGCCAGGGCGAAGGTCAGACAGCGAGCAGGTCGGAATCCGACAGGACAGCGAGGGCAGAGGGCGGCCGCTCGGCTGCCAGGGGGCCGGCAGAGGGCTGGCTTCTGGCATTCCTTCCTCCGGCTGCAGGCCCGGACCAGGGCCGGGGCCCCCGAGACTTTCATAAGCTGTAGATTCAGGAAACGATTCAAATGCAGGTTTTCAAGCCAGATACCAAAACACAGTGGACAGAGAAAGTCCCAGGCACAGCCCCAGGTGAGCCGGTCCTCACCCAAAGGACAGAAAGTCAGTCACATCTACGGTGCCAAGAGCATGGCACCTATGCGGTCCCCTCTCAGGCACCTGTACTGCCCAGGGAGAACCCTCTGACCTGCCCTGAGCCCTGCTCCTCCCCACCGCCACCCCAGGGGAGCTGGCCTGCCTTGTAAGACACCTGCCTCTGACCCCCGCTGGTTGGCTGGGGGTTGGGCACCCGGCCTGGCCAGGGAAAATAGCAGTCCGCCCTGGAGGATGGTGGTCCGGGAGTGGAGCAGAGGTGGGTGGCTGAGACCGCGGGGTGGAGCGCGCCAGCACGCAGTGGAGGTGGCAGCTGTCACAGGGCCCCGAGTGGGAGCCTCCCGCTGGTTCCAGAGCCCCGGCTCCTGCCGGTGGGGCCAATGACAGCATCGAGCATCTTTATGTTCTTTCTCCTTCGGGCTTAAGCTGCTTGAGTTGAATTTCTGTCCCTTGCCACCCACAGAGTCTCGACTCGTCCTTGAAAACACATTCATTTATCAAACAGAGAGATGTGACGTGCTCCCGTGTGGCAGGCACAGTGCAGGCACCCGAGACACAGATGAAGGGGATGCCCCACGCGGAGTTCAGGCTCCTCAGAGGGACAGCCCTCCGTGGCGCGCGGCTGCTCAGAGATGCGAGGGCTTCCTCCGAGGGAGGTCGGGCGCCGCAGGCTGAGAGACCCTCCCAGGAGGGAGATGCACCACAGAGTCAGGAAAGGCCCCTGGTGCGCTGCCACCCCCACCCCTGGCTGGCGTTCCGTGGCTAAGGTCCACGGCCAGGCTCCACCTTCCGCTCTCCGTGCACGCACTGTGGCCCGAAGCGGTCACAGCCCAGAACGGGGAGGCCTTCTCTGACGCCGTGTCCGCCGCAGAGACCACCATCCCTCTTTGTGGAACTCAGCTCTCGGAACACTCTGGGGTCCTGACGTAAACCAAAGAACTCAGCCAACCCCGTGAGTCGTGTCTCTGACCTGAGAAGGTCCTACTTAATTTGCCTACACGGGTCCCTGGGGAGACGGACGAAAACCGTCACCTTGTCAGCGAGGGCAACGCAGTGACTCCACATCAACACACATGAGCCTGGACCGTGGCGCGTGTCGACGCACACGTGAAATGACGCTCTTTCTCCTCCCTGGCCCCTGGTCTGACAGGCCGGGCTGTGCAGGAGATGCGGCACCGTGTTTAAATAATGAATTATTCACAAAGAAAAGGGACTCGCGGGCACCTGACGCCAGAACTTCATGCCCCTGAGTTCTTAATCCGCCCTCCAATGGGATCAGCATTTACGCCGAGGAGAGATGCCCTAATTACGTAGCTCCGGAGCTGACTTTCCGCAGAGCCTGCGCGGATCTAGGGAGCCTTAGGCAACAATAGAAACAGATGACTATGAATTTCTGAATTCGTAACTGGGTTTCCTTTTCGGGGGAAACGGCATTTTTATCTGTGGGCGCCGCGCTCGGGAGGTGGCGGCCGGGTTCCGTCCTGTCCTCAGGGGCTCGGCGCCTGCCGGGCACGCCTCTCCACCGCCGCCCCGGCGTGCGTGCCGCATTCACGGGCCTCCGGGAGCGGAACCCGGGCGGGATCTTCTCCTGCTTACTCCCCCCGCCCCCCCAGTGGGGGTCCTAGACCCAAGCAAAAGGACCCAGAAGCACGTGGCGGAGGAGGGAACCTGCGCCCGGACTGGGGTTAGGAGAACACAAGTCTGCCTAAGGAGGCCCTTGCCCTTGACCTTGACCGCCCTTGACGATGACCGTGATGCTGTGGGGGAGGGGCAAGGGCATTGGCTGGTGCCCAGCAGGCGGACGGAGCGAGAAGCTGTCATACACGTCTTCTTAGATGGCTGCCTTTTCCTCTCCTATAAATGGGAAACTTTTTCCTGTTGTTTACACAATGTTCGCAACCTATGACGATCTGATATTTTTTTTAGTGTTCCAAAAAACATGGCGCAGCCACCCACCGGGTTCATTTTCTCCCCCCTTTTTCAAAGATTATATTTTATTGATTATGCGATTAGTTGTCCCAATTCTTCCCCCTTTGCCTCCTCCACCCAGCACCCCCACTCCCTCAGGCCATCTCCCCACCATTGCTCACGTCTGTGGGTCACGTGTGCAAGTTCTTGGGCTGCTCCGTTTCCTGTGCTGCACTTCACACCCCCGGTCTACTCTGTAACGGCCTGTCGTGCCTCTTCACCCCCTCACCTCGTCACCCGCCCCCTCCACCCCCACCCCTCCGGCAACCATCAAAATACTCTCCAAATAACACGATTCTGTGTCAGTTCTTCTTGTCTGCTTAGTTTGTTTTTAAGATTCGATTGTATGATTGTTGACAGATATGTATGGAAATTTTAAGGAAACATTAAACCCAATTTGCTGCTTCCATCCCGGGACAGTCTCACCCAAAGGGACGCCTAGCCCATCAGCCACCGGCGCTGCCCTTCCATGGAAAATGGACACCAGGCTGGGCTGCGGGCAGCAGAGGGCAGAGGCCTCATGCTGTGGCCTGAGGGTAGACACTCCACTGGCCACATTTGCTCCTCACAAGTGCAAACTCCCTGTCGCCCTCGGCCACGTCTCCTTGCTTGCACGAATGAATTGTTCAGCAAGCGCACTGAACACACTCCCGAAACCCCCCAACTGACAGCCTGTTGAGAGGCGTCCCACTGGGGCTGAGCTCAGAGCCCCTGCTCTCAAGGCGCCTGTGACACGTGTCTCCAAGACCGGGGGAAGGGCACCTCCCGGGGCTGCCTCCGGAGTACCCTCGGCAGCGTCCTGGGGAGCCCCACTCCCAGGTCCGCCCTGGAGGGAAGAGAATTTGCCAAGGCTTGTCCCCAATCTGGGCACGTCAGGAGACCCGTGCTCCTAATGCGTGAAACAGGAGGGGGCCGTGGGGTCTGGAAAGTCAGCGACCCTGTCGCCCCTGAGGACCGAGCCGATATAGGGGAGCCATGGTAGACACCCAGGAAGCAACCAGGTCCTTGATGACCCGCAACAGCCAATAGAAAGCGTCCTGGAGTCCACCCGCCCGACCTTGGACTTACCGGGTCCACATGCAAATAAACCCCAGATACTCTTCGCACGCAGGGTGGATGCCTCGCCTGCGCCCCAAAGCGTCCTGACTCCAAGCTCTTTGGTTGGGCCCCATCGCAGCTCTGTCAGCGGCCTTGAGAGGCCAGGGGCCCGTCCTTGAACATCACTCACCCGGGGAACTGTTTCCGGCTGGGCCTGGGGGGACTGTGCTCCACTCCGTCTCAGGGGCCGCTGAGCTCCACCCTTGCGCCCGTGGTCACGGTTCACCAAAGACCGCGGGAGAGGGAGGCCGGGGCCTGGGCGCCGACCGCGGGAGGGAGAGCCGAGCAGCGGCGTGTCAGGTACCCCTGCTCCTCTCGCCCGGTCCGCCACGGTCGCCTCACTCCCTCCCTGTCTCACCTGCCCGTCTGTTGGGGACTCAGGGACAGTGCGATGTTTTGTTACGTCTCAGTCAGCTGTGTTCACTGCATGATTCCTACACCGTGATCTTTCATCTGACACATGGGGCTAAGCCCCATTTTTATTGTGTCTCGTCTCGCCCTGCTTTCGCTCTGTCACTCCGGTCAGCCACTCCGCAGGCAGTAGCCAGGCCCCCAGAGCAGCAGCTCGCTCCTCTCCCACCTGTGTATCCTGGACTCGTTCGTCCCGCTGCGGCTCTTTCCCCTTGTTTCTTTCGAGGGTTCCATGAACATTCATGGGTGTTACATTAGAAAAATAGGCAGCCTCGTAAGAGGGAGCTACATTCGCATAAAACACAGCCACCTGACAGCTTCATAAACCTCTGCGGACAAGGCAGGGCTGACGCTCGAAGGTCAAGGCTGCCTCGCCTCACGCAGTCTGGGTCATGCTTGAAGTACACGAGAGGACCTGGATTGTTCCCCGCCCCCCCAAATAAACTGACGTTGAGTTAATTTCTACAGTCGTTCCCGTAGAGCTTACGGGAACGTTGATCACTTCCAAAGGCTGCTCCAAGTTTTAGTCCCCGCAATGTTTTTGTAAGCACGCTCTAGCTGACTGACAGCTTACCTCTCCGCAAGCAGGCACCCTAATCACATGACCCCACGGGCCACAGGGGATTGGGCAAGGCAGAGAGGTTCCATTCAAGCTTAGCCAATCAAATTTTCTCCAGGAAGCTTTGTAATTAGAGGGAAGAGACTGAGTAGTCCGCTAGCCACGAGAGACCAACCGGGAAGGTGACCTAGACTGAGGGCTGTCATTCCAGGCCATGTCCACGGGCTGCCCAGAGCAGCCGGGCAGCCGCAGAGAGCGCAGGAAAAAGCAGGCGGGCAGCAAAGAACCTGGGGAGAGCGGGGTGCTAGAACATCCTCATCAGGCGTGCGTGTCCGGTTGTACTTAGGATGCAAGGAATACCTGGTCACTCTATAAATCCTGCGTCCCTTGCTCTTGCATGGACAGAGGTCTGTATGTCACTGTGGAGCCACCACCCAGCCAGGACGCACAAGACGGTGCCTGGCCCCTGCTCCACCCCTTTCCCAGCACCGCAGGCTCCTCCCAGGTGGTCGGCTTGCCCCCTCAGCCGGCTTTTCTTCTTCCTCTCTGCTGTGCCAGCAGCCCTCCAGTGGCCCCTGGTGAGGGCCTCAGGGACCCACAGCCAACCGTCTGCTGAGAAGCAGCCCAGTCCTCAAGATGGGCGTTTCCGAGGCTTCGCACGCTCGTGCCTTGGTGCAACGCATGTAATTTTCGAATTAAAAGGACCTGTACATTAAAGGACCACATGGCCCAAATTCGTAACACAGTCCTGATTTCAAATACCCTGTTCCACTCCCAACCAATCCATTCTTATTTGTGTTTCAGAGAAACGTTTTCCTTCCTTTTTCCGGTGGGCACCAGAGAATAAGTCAGGACCCAGCAGGTAACGCCAGGAGCCCCCAGTCTGGTGGGAGGTGACACGGGGGCAACACATGTGGATCCCTGGTTGGGGGGGACGTAAATGACAGAAGCCCCCCTGCGCCGGGCTGGGCGAAGGGAGGGACCACTGACTCAGGGGTCCGAGGAGCGAAGGATGGATCCAAGAACCAAACCGCGGGCGGGACGACCGGGTTCTCTGTCTGGGCTCCTGCCCTGCCTGTGCGCTGAGGCTCGGTCTACTCGTCACCGAAGTGGGGAGATCGGCCTCCCACAGAGCACTGGGGTAAAGGTTGAAATTTAACTGTCTCAGAGCAGTGCCCAGAATAACCCAAGGTAGCAGCCAATCAATTTCCCTACTCCCCCACCGAGCCCAAGAACATCCCATTTGCTGCCTGACACGCCGTGGGAGGGGTGTAACAGAAAAAGGGAAGACTGGGGAGAAGGGAGAAACATCGGGGATAAGGAACTTCTGTGTAACTGGAGAGAGTCTTCCAGGCACCTGGAGTCCAACAGAGATACGTCCTGCTCGTAAAACCAGAGAAGCGTGTTCAAACACACCCCCTCCTTGATAATTGTAGAAATCATCGCACTTTGAATTGTACCTAATTTTTGTTAAATCCACCCTCCGAGGGAGAAAGGTGGGCGTCACCGTCATGCATGGGGTGGGCGGCCCCCGCCAAGCCCGCCGGCGTGAGCGGCTACTGCAGTTACGACCCGCGGCCATTCACTGGCCCAAGGAAGGAGCTGTCACACCGGGGCCCAGACACCGGCCCGAGGAAGGAGCTGTCACACCGGGGCCCAGACACCGGCCCGAGGAAGGAGCTGTCACACCGGGGCCCAGACACCGGCCCGAGGAAGGAGCTGTCACACCGGGGCCCAGACACCGGCCCGAGGAAGGAGCTGTCACACCGGGGCCCAGACACCGGCCCGAGGAAGGAGCTGTCAGGAAGGACACACGGCCCCTGAGTCCCCAGCAACTGCACAGAAAGGTAAAATATTCAAGTGGAGCGGCTAGAGGTCTTAACATAGGAACATATGTATAACGTGTACAGAACAAAGATGCAAGAGTGAATTGGGAATCTCTTATTAGACACTGAGAGAACTCTCTGGAATTAGCAAGTATTCCTTTAAAAAAAAAAAAAGTGAGTGTTCTGAAATCACCTGGCATCCACTGATGCTGATCAGTAGGTTGGAAACAGGGAAACTTGAAGGAGACAGAGGAGGGTGTATCAGGACCCTGGGCAACCCTGCCCCCCACCCCCACCCCCGTTTCTAGCTAAGGCTCCGCCCACACCCCGGTGAGGAGAGGTTAAAGAAAGTAATCTGAAGCGAGGGAAAAAGACATCGATTTTATTGTCAAAAGTGCTCATTACAAGATGAAAAAGAAACAACCAAAGTGTCCCCATAAAAAAGGCAAACGATAAGTCACACAGCCAGGCCGGGCGCGCAGAGAGCCCTCCGAGGGGACCGCACCCGTCAGCGACCGTCTGCTCCTGGGGGCTCCACCGGCGACAGGCTCTGGCTGCTTGGCCTTCTGGTCAGGAGTATGCACGGCTCTTTGTCACCAGCCACTGTTGGAAAGTGTGGGGAAGAGGCCCCTCTGCTGCTGGAGAGAAGAACTTAGAAGACCAGCTGGTGCCTGCAGAGGCACCCCTGGAGCGCAGTCTGGGGGGGCTGGGGCATCCCAGCCTCCAGCAGCACGAAGAATTCCCCTGAGATGCGGGCGTGGGCACAGCCCCGGCCTGTGACGCAGGCAGGACGGAGGCAGAAGACCGAGGTCTCCCCTGGAAGACCCGGAGGGGGCCCAAGCGGCCCAGCAATCAGGAAAGGAGCCTGCCAATCGCTCGCCTGCAGAGGTGCAGCCAGTTCCCAGGCCAAGCGAGGCCAGGCGTGCAGACGCAACAGATCGGGGTGAACCCGGAATTCGGGGTGCGTCACTGCGGTACCGCCGTCCCCCGCTGGGACCAGCCAGCACCCTGTGGGTTTCCACTCCTTCCATCGGTAAATGCGTTAGAGGTCACAGGTCACAGACCATGCGACGCAGAGGCACGGGCCTGGGAGCCAAACTCCTCGTTCCTGCCCCCGGTGCCAGCCCCCCTGAGTCAGGCCCAGGGACACCGCCCCGCCCTGCCCCCCCAGGAGCTGGTGCGACAGCAGAAAGACGAGAACCAGGGGGAACGGAGGCTGAGCCTGGCTCCAGGTCTCGCAGTAATTGGGGTCACTCCCCGGCTTCCACCTTTCACCCTCTTTCCCACGATCAAGGGGCGTGAACACTGGACTCAGCGACCCTTGTAACCGGAATGAGACCTAGTGTTGGCCGCCTCCTGCGCGGAACACGGGGGAAAACAAAAACAAACACAAGAGAAGTAAGCCAGCTGCTAGAGCTAAAGACTCCACTTCCAGGGTCAATCCCAGGAGCAGAAGCAGAAACTGGCCGAACCTGGTTGGGCAGCACAGGAGGAGCCTGGTCCCCGGGGGCGGGGGCGGGGGACCCCAGGTCAAAGCAGTACCTCCGCCCCCCTTCCCTCTTCCCCCTGAACTTCCCCAGTGCAGTGTCCAGGCCGTGGGGGAGCCAACTCGAGGAAACGGAGATCTCTGTCCCAGAGGAAGGGGCCGGGGAGGTTGTATGGTTCTCAAGACCGGAAGTGGCCCCTCAACCAGAAGTCAGGGCCCCCTGCCGTCATCTGTTCTTTGGAACTGAACCACTGAGCCTCAGTTTCTCTTTCGGTAAAATGGGGCAATGTTTGCCTTACTCACCTTGGACACTTGTTACAAGGGTCTGGAAGACCTGATCCAACTCCTAATGCGACAAGGACAAGTGGGGATCTCTAGCCACAGGGGAGGGGGACGAGGGGCTGGTGGATGGAAAAGCACTAAAAGGAGACAGGAGGGCTGGGGAATTCTCGCTAAACCGACCCGACGGGATTCTTGCTGCGGGCGGGCCGCGGCCAGCACATCAAAGCGGGCGGTGAGGAATTTCATCAGATACCAAGGGCAGGCCAAGGTGGAGACACGTCTCAAGTCCGGTCAAGAAGAGAGTCTTTGTCAAGCCGCAAGAATGGAAGACACTCTGTACCCTGTGTGTTAGGAAACTGTGACAGATGAGTTACATAACGTTGTGTTTCCATCTCTCACAGTCATTCGCCGTGAGAATGGTTAGAGCTAAGTGGTGGCCCACAGCCGGCAGAGAGCACAGTTGTCATTTCGAGCCCAAGCAAACCACACGCACAGTCTTCAGGCTCTGGAGACGGGGACCACGGTGCTCACGAGCCGGCGACGCTAGGACCCCCGGCTCAGCTTGCTCACCCTCCATCGCCAGCGACCGAGAGGTCAGCGGACCACCGCGGGCCTGGTCCTATCAGGGCGTCAGAGTGAGGGGCCCCGCCAGGCACCTCAAGACTCACACAGGCTGGTCCCACTGCGCAGCCGGGAGGGGGCGCACGGTGGAGCCCGTGGGGGGCTGTGCTAATCCGCCCTGCACTTCCCGCCCGGGGCAAAACCGCAGGAGACGAACAGAGAGAAGCTTCCTCATCGCGGGTCAAGTCTTCCCAATCACGTTAAAGGTCGCTGTTTGCCGTCCCTCAGGATGTTAGGAGGAAACTTAACATTGTTTCACGGATCTGAAAACATTACCGGGAAGACAGATTCCCCTGGCCAGGTGGGTGGCTTCCCGTGCCGAGCGGCATTCATGGGCACTCTGCTCCTTCCAGAAAGTTCTAGTGTGTGCGCAAAGCAGAGCAGCGGATGGACTTAGAAGCCCATGAAAAGATGCTCAACACCACTCGTCATCAGGGAACTAAAATGAAAACCAGAGCGGGATATCACCTCCCCCCGTCCGAATGGCAATCACCAGTAGACCCACACACAAGGGTCGGCGCGGGTGTGGAGAGAAGGGCTCCCTTGCACACGGGCGTTGCAATTGTAAATTAGCGTAGCCACTGTGCAAACAGCACAGAGACTTCTCCAACAATTAAAAAGTACAGCTGCCATATTGGCCAGCAGTTCTTGGTATTTCACTGAAGGAAACAAAAACGCTAGTTTGAAAAGATGTGAGCACCCTATGTTCACAGTAGCATTCCTGGTAATAGTGACGGTGCGGGGGCAACCCAGACGCCCATCGGTAGGTGAACGGAGAGAGAGGACGTGGTGTCTACGTGCAAAGGGATACTGTTCGGCCACAGAAAGAATGAGATCTTGCCATCTGCAGCGACGTGAATGGTCCCAGAGTGTTCTATGCTAATGGATTTTAAGTCACAGAAAGACAAATACCGTATCATCTCGCTTACAGTAGAATCTAAAAAAAAACTAATAAATAAACCAGAAGCAGACCCACAGATACAGACAACCAGCTGGTGGTCACCAAAGGCGAGGGGTTGGTGGGACGGGAATGAAAAATAAAAACAATCCAAGTCCAATTCCAAGAAGAGAGGAAGGAGAAGGAGGAAGGGGAGGAGGTCTGGAACCAGGGACCAAGGGAAGCAAATGAGATCCGACCGAGGGTGGACAGGGGGTCGTCTGTCCAGTGCCAGACGAGAGAGGCCACGCGGACGTGAGCCGGGGGGCCCGTGGCCGTTCTCCTGCGCCCAGCAGACCGAGAGTTCTCCTCAGCCCAGGGCTTCTGGCCTGCGTGCCCCTAACATGGACACCCGGGAAAAACAGAATGCCTCTTGGTGCATCGTCGGGGCGTTCAAAACGACCAGGGACTTCGTACGCACTAATGCCCACCACGGGCCGCCCTGACAAAAATGCAAGGTGGAAAGCAAGGTCTCATCCCAAACAAAGGCCCCGTGAGTCCCCAAGCCTCTGACACACTGCAAGCTTTCCTCCAAGCACATGTTGCTTTTGTTCCGTGGTTATTGCGGGGTTCTCTCACCCGTCATATTCCACCACCTCCCTCTGGAGACCTGTCGAGACCGTTCAGGCCAGTGAAGGCACGCGTCCTGCTGACCCTGGGCGCGACCTCACCCTCCGCACCGCTCTGGTGGCGGGCACGGCTGGGGTGCCCAAACTGGCATGGGAAATGAGTATGTCTGCTGCCATTCTGAGTCTAGACGGGGAGGGTGGGGAAGCCTCTCTCTCTCCCTGGATTCTCCCTCTGTTTGGTTCCCACCCTGTCTGCCCGCCTTTGCCTGCCGTCCCACCTGCACTCAGGGAGGGAAGGAAGCCCAACCCTCTCACCGAAAGCACATTGAGCCCGGTGTGTCTAACTTTTCTGAGAAGAGCGAACGGGGAGGGATCTGGAAGGGTCCCCCATGTCCCCTCTTTGTCCCTACTTCACCCCCGCCCCAGCCAGATGTGAGGAGCTGCTCTTGGAAGAGGGCGTGGCTGTCACTCCAGCCAGCCCGCCCCGCGGCCAGCTCTGGGGAGGCTCCTGCCAGAACCCCGCCCCGCTCAGACAGCTGACCCCGGAGACTGACTTGCAGACGTTACCCCAGGGGCTTGCAGACAGCTGACCCCATAGAGTTAAGACACTGATGCTGTAGACTTACAGGCAGCTGACCCCCCAGGCTTACAGACACCCCCAGAGGCTTCCGATGCGGACAGGGAGGGTTCTCGCTCATCCCCCAGGGTAAGACGGAGACTCGCGAAGCCAAGCCCCATATGGGGCAGCACCGGCCCTCCTGCTCCACTCACCCCGGGGGGGTGAAGGGCTGCCGGAGTCCTGGGCCCCGCACAGGCGGGGGCGCTGGAAAAGTCTCCTTCTGGCGGGAGCTATCCAACGGAGAAATGTGTCCTTCCCGAGCGGGCGCTGAGGAAATGCTATATACGTGCTCTCTGCGGAGTCCACAGGGAGAGGCCTGTGGCCGTCACCCCGCCCCACTCCGGCCGAGTCGCCTGGGAAGGTAAGGGCTGGACACAGAGGGATGTGCTTTCTGGAGTCGTTTTGAGTGGAGAAGGTTAACTCCACTAACCTACTGAGTCTAATAAAAGGAAAACTTAGCCCTGGCTGGTGTGGCTCAGCAGACTGAGTGCCAGCCTGTGAACCAGAGGGTCGCCAGTTCAATCCCCAGTCAGGGCACATGCCTGGGTTGTGGGCCAGGTCCCCAGTAGGGGGGCGTGCGAGAGGCAACCACATATTGATGTTTCTCTTTCTCCCTCCCTTCCCCTCTCTAAAAGGAAACAAATAAAGTCCCTTTTTTTAAAAAGGAAGAATTCTTCGAGAAGAGGCAACACCAATGTTTACATGAAGGGGGAAATCCATCCCTCAGGACGCTGGCCTAAGCACGTGGAAGTACGGCGAGGGGTCGCAGGGGAGCGCGGCGCCAACCCCAGCGTGCCCACCAGAGCAAGCGTGGACACTCGGACGGCCGGAGGGCTCTGCAGGCCCCACCCCTGGGTCTTGGTGTCAAGACCCAGAGGCCTGGGGACCGAGGCCCACTCAGACTGCTGAGGCCACCTGGCTGTCCTTCATGGGCCGAGGTGACCGCCTGGAGTGTGCAGCGAAGCGGAACACTTACGAAACTCAGCGGGTGGGGGCGCAGGGTCTGAGCCGGGTGGGCTCGGAAGCCAGGAGCTGGGGGCAGACCAGCAGGGGCGGGTGGCGAGGAGGCCGGGGGAGCGGAAGAGCCACTGTGGGGCCCCTGAGTCCACTGGGCTCGGCATGTGGTTAAGGTCCCTGCGACCTTTGTCTTCTAAGGACCGTGTTGTCCTCCCCATGCCCCAGGGGACATGGGCGATATCTGGAGACACCTGCGGTTGTCATAGTTGGGGGCCCCTGCTATGGTGTCCGTGGGCCACAGCCAGAGAGCCTGCCAAATATCCTACAATGCACAGGTCGGCCCCTGCAACCGGGGACTGTCCCACACCAACCGCCGGTGGTGCCGAGGCCGGGAAGGCCCGCCCCGGACCTGCAGGGAGGGCACTGGACGGTCACAGGCAGAGGGGTGCAGAGGGGCGCTGCTCAGCCCTGTGCGGTCTGCAGGTGGCGGGGGACTCGGCCTCCCCGGAGTCTCAACGCCACGTCTCGGGTCTGCGGCAAAGCTTCGCAAACCTGACTCGCAGCCACACCGCAACCGAGTAACCCGAAGTCAGAGGGTCCTGGGCCCACTCCACCCACCAGGCTGTTTGTTAGAAGTGTTCCTTTGCGGGGGGAGGTACCCTGTAGAAAACCGAGTTAGGGGAAACGAATTATTCTCTCCTCCTGCAAGGAAACAAGAGGGCTGCCATTTGACTAAATAGGGGTCATTACCCTTTGAAAGATGTCTTCCCTTTTGTCTGATTCAAACTGGCCATTTTTCATGTAAAATATAAGCTAGCTGGGAAATTACATTTCTACTCTCTTATAATACAGATTAGAAAGATGAAGAAAAATCTGCCAGAAACAATAGAAAAAGCTATTATTCAGAGGCAGAGCAGCCGGCGGGAGGCCACTTGGCTTGCGATGGGGGCCCTTGACCGGCGGCAAGTCCAGCCCTGGGGGCACGTCAGGGTCACGGGTGCACGGGGAAGCTGCCCAAACCTCCCGGTGCTTGGTGATGCCCCAGGCCAGTCACATCAGAGCCCTGAAGGTGGTTCTCCATCCCGAGAATCAGTCACCTGGAGACCTGGTGCACATCCAGGTTGCTGGCCCCACCCCAAGTTTCTGCTCTACTGCAGGTCAGGGTGGGGCCTAAGAATCTGCATGTCTAACAAGCTTCCTGTTGACCTGGGTGCTGCTGATCTGGGGACCCTTGCTCTCAGGAAGGGACCCCTGCAGCCCCCAGGGCTGCAGTCAGCCTGTGAACAGTAACTGCCTGTCAGCGGCTGGGCTGACCTCGCCCAGGGAGGTGGGAGGCACGGGTGGGCGGGTCCTTGCTTCTCCGCTGCACGCATCAGCACCATCCTGAAAGCGAGAACCCTGAACGAGCACGTGCAGGGAAGGCATGTGGTCGCTGCAGAGCGGACAAGGCTGGCGGGTGCCACCTCGGCCGAGGACCCACCGAGGATCCAGGGTAAGGTTTTCACTGGTGAGTCACGTTGTATCACGTGCCCTTTAACATAGTGTCACACGGAGGGCACGTCACCTCTGCGGTATCCACCCCCCCCCCCAAAATCCATCACTCAGGCCTAATCAGGAGAACATGCCGGAGAACCTCACATTGAGGGGCATCTGCGACGTGACTGGCCTCCACTCCTCCCCAGAGGGATCGAGGAGAAGGCAGTCGAGGCGGGACTGAGGAAGTGCCGCAGTCTGGAGCAGGCAAAGGTGGCGGGAGTCGTAAACACCATGTGGGACCCTGGACTGGACCCTGGGACGGAAGGAGGGTGTGAGCGGAGGATCCGGGGACATTCGAGTTGAGTCTGCGGTTCAGCGAACAGCACCGCACCACCGCTGAGCTCTTCCTGTTGACGAACCGGCCGTAGCCGCACCCTCGGCAAAGCCGGGTGCAGGGAACCGCCCCCGTCCTCACAACCCTCCTGCGCCTCGATGGGGTCGGCCGAAAAGTCCGTAGGGTTTTTTCCATAAAATAAAAGACACAAGTTTCATTTTCACCAATAATATCATTGATCTGGATATTTTGAGTAGGGGTCTACCTTCCACAGGTTAGAACATCGATTGTTGTCCATCAGTGTCTCGATCTGACCACTATGGACTTCAGCTGGTCTGTCCGGCTGCGGGGCAGCATCCAGCGAGGGGTCTCCAGCACTTTGACACGTGTGACCGGTCACAGCGCCCTCTCCACACGCCGCACAAACCTTTTCGTGCATTTCACTTGCGTTTTTGCCGTTCTTGAAAGGATAAAGGTTGCGTATTTTCTTCCGTCTTCGATATTAAAATGGCTACACAAAAACTCACCCATTTTGATTTTCTTTTAAATGCATGTTGGCATGACAGCTGTCACAATACAATCTAGCAAAATTGTTTCCAGTGAAGTTCAAGACCACTGAGCGTTACTAGAGCCATTGTACGGAAAATGCTAAATGACGTTTTTGGCGAACCCAGTAAAATTATTTTAAATCAAACGTTAAAAAACGAGACCCCTGGGGCTGTAAGGCTTTCTCCTCTGATTTCTCAGTTCCTGACGAGATCCACGGAAGAGAGGAGGTCGTCCCAGACACAGCACCGCCCTCCACCTCGGTCGCCTTCGGCGGCTGGTGGTGGCGAGGAACGGGGGGCGGGGGGGAGTGGTGCCTGGTGGCTCTGGGGACAACAGGTACGTGGTTCCTAGGGGAAATGACTCCTCCGACGGGACCGTGACAACGCAGAGGAGCAGGGACAGGAGTGACACCGGGTGTGAAAACAGACAGGACGCCCAAGGTGGCGCACCCCAAGGGGGTGCCCCTGCCCAGCCTCCGTTTCCCTGGGTCCGAAACCGGGGTCTGACACGGGGGAGCCTCGAGGGTCCTCTCCTCTCTCGTGTTCAGCGGTTCACGTGCCGACTGAGGTTCGGGGACAACGGTATTGTTTCCAAAGCGAGGCACGCCTACCCCAGACACGCTGGGACGTTCGAGGGGACATCTGCAGCGATCTCTAAGTGACACTCCTGGTAATTCACGCTTCTTCTCTGCACAGCACTTTCACCTGACCTGCCCAATTTTGCTAAAACGGGTATTTTATAAGGTATTTGTGCCTTTACAAGTCAGAGAAAAATAGCCTAAAACCAACGCACGAACACAGGAATATCCGTCTTTTCAAGACCCATGGAACACAAGTCATGTGATGGCACCCGGGACCACAGTGCCAGGCGGGAAGGCCACGGATGCTCTGGGGCTGTGAAGACACCCCCCGCCCGATCCCGAGAGAGGCCGCAAGTTCGTGGAAAGTGTGAGTGTGAGCGCCGGAGGGCACGGCCAGGTGCCGGGGAAACGACGTCCCCGTGTCCCCCAGCTCAGGACTGGCCACTCTCTCGCCTTGGAGTCTCCCGCGTGATGCTGCTCTTAGCCCACCCACCCGCAGGCTGCTAGGTGGCAGACGCAACCGAGAGTTGAAACCCAGAGCAGTCTGGTGTGAGCACGGGGTTTGGGGGACTGATCGAACCCGGTGGGGTGGGGTGGGACAGGGTGGGGTGGGGTGGGGGATGAGAAGACTCGGCCTTCGGAATGGGACAGAGTCCGTGGGGCTTCCTGCAAGCGCTTTCCAAGGGTCCCTCTGCTCCGGGCCTTGTCTGCGCCTGTTCGCAGGGCGGGTGGAGTGGACACCCACCTCGGACCCCACTCCTCCAGCAAACATCCTGGGTGCCTCCATCTTCAAACATCCCGCCCAGGCAAAGCCCCGGGTCCCCCTCTGCCCCCTGCAGGCAGCCGCGTGCAGCCGGCGTTCAGCTTTGACTGAGGCCTGTCCTTTCCCTGAACAGTGACCCTCCTGCAAGCCCCGTGCCTGCTGTCCCCACGCATTTGTCCACTGGGCACTTGGGACTCTGCCACTGGGACTCTGGAGCCTGGAGTGAGGGGGCCTGGCTCCTAAGGTCGGGCAGGACTCTCCCGGGCCCCTGCCCTGAGGTCGCCGCTGCCCGGCGTAGGGCCTCGTTAGCTGAGAGCAGCCGTAACAGCTGCTCCCAGGCCTGCGTGTTCCCCAGCCTCAAAGAGCTCGCAGGGCTTCCCAAGGTCACGGGGAACCTCAGCTCCCCTGCAGAGACAGGCTCCCCGCCCGGCATGCGTCCACGGTCCTTACAATGTGCCAGGTGATGGCGCACCTGCGGAGGCGGGAGGTGAGCTCAATAACAAAAACAGCGCCAATGCCGTAATTATTTAATTAGGGAAAAGCGAAGATAAGAGCCTTTATCAAACCCTTGAAAACACAAGCCAGAAATTCATCCCCGGTGGGAGGCCACCAGCGCCGCCCCCTCACGCCGGAGGCCGCAGCCACCCTGCCTGCTCCCAGCTCCCCGCTCCCGAAACAAAGCCTGCCTCTGTCCCCTGAACCCTGCGCTCCTGCCTCCAGCCGGGAGAGCCCTGCCCAGTCACTCTGGCCCCGCTCAAAAGGCCCCTTGTCTGGGAAGCAGGGCCGACCCTCATCCGCCTCAGCCCGACGGCCCGGCCGAGCAGATAAGAAGACAGGGTGCCCTGTGTTCCAGCCGCCACGCGATCCCCCGGGGACCGGGGGGCTTCCGACGCCCCGCCCGGCGGTGCTCCGGGGCTGCGCCCGCCCCACTGGACGGTGCCAAGCCTGCTCTGCCCGGAGCCCCCCATCCTCAGTGCCCCACCCCCGATGCCTGCCCCCCTGAAGGGGCGGGGCCTCGGCTCCCCTCTCGCTCTCCCCAGCCAGCCCCAGACAAAACAAGTGTCTCTAAGAGCAAGAAAACCGGTTCCTCCAGTCCCCGTCTAAAGCTTACTTGGAGCCACACCTCGGCTCCTGAACTGGAAACCCCAGATGGCCTTCATTTTCTTTGCATTTCGGCTAAATTCACCTTTCCAGCCCTACCTGAAGGCAGCACATTTGGGGAAGTAGCAAAATACTGAACATAACACACGGATTCATGGTGCAAAACATTACCGAGATAGTCACTTCCACATGGCCGGGCCCCTGGTGGTGGGCCAGGTCCCCGCCCCCCCATATCAGCCGCGGCAGCGGGTGGAACAGAGGAACTCCTGGGCGCTCCGCATCCCCAAGAAGACTTGGAGGTGACCGTGGGTGCACCTCGACTTAATTGGGAAGAAAATGGCTTCCGAGAGAAGCAGCCAGAGGTTGCCGGGAAAAGGCAGGGACGGTGTCCCGGCCCCCAGGCAGTCTGAGGTCCAGGAGGAGCAGACGCCCCAGGCCCGGCTGCAGTCGGAGGGGGGCCGGGCAGCGCCCTGGGGCGGCCCTCCAGGAGTGGGTCCACCTGGGGTCCACGGCACCCTCCGTCGCCGGCTGAGAACCACCCGTGGGAGGTGTGGTCTCCGCGCAGAGGCAGCGACAGACCTCAGAGCACAGCAGCCAGGGGTCCCAGCACAAGACAGAGCTCCCGGCAGCGGCAGGCGGGCGAGGCCCCTGCTGTGCCAGCCCACCGCACCGCCCGCTGGGGAGGCCAGAGCGCCAGAGGGACTGAGTGCAGAGCAGGAAGGGCTCCAGAGGAGAAAGCTGGCTGGCGCTCGGTGCTGTTACTCTGGGGACACGGTGCGATGCTACGCACGGGGACGGGGCTGGAGAGACCGTAAAGCCCAGTGCAAAGCCGGGTGGGGGACAGAAACGCCAGAGTTCTGGTGTGGGCAGACAAGGCCCAACGAGCCTGAGATTGTGGTCAGGGCTGCCTCAGCGCCGCATGGCCCCCTGCTGTTTTCTAGAATGTTCTCAGAGCCCTGTGGGCTGCCCTCTCCGCTCCCGCCCCCCGGGTCCTCCCCTCCTCCCTTTTCTCTTTAGCCCTTTTTCTATGTCCCTCCTTTTCCGACAGTGCGGCCCTCGGCTGCCACGGCCACCGAGCCATCTGATCTTGTCTCCTTTTTTTCACGGCTCCCGTGCTGGGTTCAGCAGGGTCCCCTGAAAGCTTCACGTCCTTCCTGGAACCTCAGAAGGGGGTCTGGTCTGGAAACAGGGTCATGGCAGACGTCACTAGTTCAGATGAGGTCACACTGGAGCACGTGGGGCCTCCCTGTGCCATCCGACTGGGGGAAGACGGGTCACAGAGGGCAGCTCCCGGGTCAGGGGGCTCCGTGACAAAGGAAGCAGGACCTGGGGTGACACAGCCTCCAGCCAAGGGACCCCGGGACTGCCAGCCACCTCCGCTGAAAGAGCTGAGCGAGGCCCTCCCGCAGACACCCCCCCAGGGGGACGTGGCAACTTGCCATGTTCGGGCTCCTCCCCTCGAGACCTGGGGGGCACACTCCTCTCGTTGTGCGCTGGCAGCCACTGCAGGGGCGGTCACCCCACGGACAAGAGCTTCAGTGAAAACTCTCTTTGGCCCACTGTGCAGACCCTGGGGCACCAACCCCGGGGTGAGAGAGGCGCAGTCCGGGGCAGGGGGGCCCGGTGGAGCCGCCGGGACGCTCGTTGTTAACGTGTGACCAGGACGGGGCTGGGTGAGTCCGTCCAGAGCTGTGCTCCCGTGGGGGGGGGTGCTCCCCACAGCCTTTGGACCTGCTCGGAGCACGTGTGAGGCCGGTAAGGGGAGGGAGAGGCTCGTTAGACGCGAAGGGAAATGGCAAAACCTCAGTCAGACGACAAACACACAACAAAGCACCACACGGCACCTTTCTCCCGGGAAACCTGGCTTCAGCGATTCCATTCCCTGCTTCCTCTGTCACCATGCTGTGGCGATGTGACTCGTTGGTGTTTTAATTCTGTTCGTGCCTAATTCGCCGCTTGGTTGGGAGCCCTGGGGGAGCGAGCTCTCGGCACGAGACTGCAGGCCTTGCTCTGCCTCGGCCTACAAGTTGTGCCGTGATAAAAAAAAAACAATTGAAGTCATCAACTCTCTCTCGACCCCACGACCTCTGCGGCCACCGCTCCCCGCCCCCTCGGCTGCATTTTACAGTAGAGCTCGTGGCCCGAGACGGTGGGACAGCGTGTCGGTCCCGTCCCCCGCCTCCCGTTTCCTGTGGCATCCATTCTCGTTGGGCCTGCCGGGCCAGCCTCTCCTCAAGGCCACCGGGGACCTCCAGGACACTACGCCCCACCACGGTCAGTCTCGAGTCCTCGTCCTGCTCCACCCAGGGCTCCTCCGGGGCTCCCGCCCCGCACGCCTGCAGGCCCTCTCTCCACCCATCTCGCTGCTGCCCGCCCCCCCCCCCGCCCCAGACTCCTCTGAGTCTCCCTGACCTGTCGCCCTCGGAGCACTCAGTCCCCAGGCTCCTCTGTGTCCGTGCCCTCCGCCCAGCTGGGAGTGCCCACCAGGTGCCCTTAACCCCCACGGGTTCCATGCCAGTGGGGACTTCCACCTGCAGCCTCAGGTCGGCATTTCCAGCCGCCTGGCCACCCTCTCCACCCGCGTGTGTAGCAGGCACCTCGAACCCCAAATGCCCAGAACCGACCCCCAGATTTGCTCCCCTAAATCTGTTCCTCCTGCCACATTCACAGCCCCAGCAAAGGGCAACCCCGTCCCTCCCAGTGCCTGAGCCGAAGCCTTGGCGTGACTGGCCTCTGGCCCCGCCCCGCCCCGCCCCTCCCCGCCCATGCCCAGGTAGCCGGCACACTGCCACAGATCTCCCCACGGCACTCCCCACGCCCGAGCCCTGCTCAGTGCCCTGGTCACCGACACCCGGGTCCACGCCACCAGCAACACCCTCCTGGGTTATCCGTATAGCCTCCGTCCTGCTTCTGACCTTGACTTTCCCCAAACCTCTTATCAACACTTCAGAACTGTGAACCTGGTCAAGTCGCTCTTCTGGCTAAAACCTTTCGAAGCATTTCTGTTTTACACGGAGGAGAAACGGAGCTCTCACACCAGCGCCCCCCCCCCCCGCCCGCCTGGCTGCATCGGCCTCTTCAGGTTCACCTGCGCCCCACCCCGCGGCTCAGTCACCCCAACCACGGCCCCCGGACCCCCCCCCCCAGGGAAACCTTCAGCCTCGGGGCTGCGTGGCACCTGCTCACGCCCACTGGGCCGGGCCCACTGAGGACGATCACGAGTGTCCCTCCCCAGCCCCACACGCGGTGACTTCGCCTTGGGGGCTCGGCATCGGCTCTGGGGTGTGCTCACACGATGGACCACCAACGCTGCAAACACAGACCCGTTTCTTCCCAAGGGCTGGCTGTCAGTCACTGCCCAGCACCGCTCTGCGGGGCCCAGAACAACCCTCCCCGGTTCGTCCCGCCGCCCTTTGCTTCCTCACGCCTCTGCTCCCCCGAGCGCCCCTCCCAGACTGCCGGCCGGGCGGGCGGGGGGGGGGGACGGAGCCCTGCTCGCGCTGCCCTGCCCACTCGCCCGGCGGCGGCGTGCTAGTGGTTCGCAGCTTGCGGCCTGTTCCGGAGTGTCGGCCCCGGGAAGACCAGGGCTCAGTGGGTTTCACTGCTTCGCCTCCAGCACCAAGGCCAGCACCCCGCGGTGTTGGAGGCGCCTGACGAATGTTTATCAAGTGGGTGAATACATGTGCTGTTTTGCATGATTTCATGCATTTATGAATTTTTTAGTTATTATTCAGTACACAGGAAAAGGAAGGAGAAGACAGATGAACCTGTTTTATTGACATGAAAAGACAGCTAAGATTTAAGTTTACGGAACAAGTTAAACATGTTATAAGATAATGTAAATGAAATAATGTATATCTACATACAGGAATATAAGCATATACATACATACTTACAAATCTATTTTTAAAAACAGAAGTCTTTCACATTTAAAGTAGATGCTTTCAGAATGTGATTGTGGAAATGCTGTGTCTGCATCATGCTCTCCTTATTTCCCGAGATCTGTCTGTCCCTGGGTCTGCGGTGTGCGCATGCATCGCTTTTGTTCTCATACGCTTCAAGTCGGGGAAACAGGCAGGGAGAGCTTGCTGGGGGACACCGGCGTCACATCCTCTGGACACCCTCGGTGTCCGGGAGCTTCCTGGCAAACAGCAGGGGTCAGGGACGCCGCAGATCGGTCGAGCTCGCGTGAGAGCCAGCACAAGCCCGGACTCCACGGGCTCGGAGCAGCGGGACCGCGTGCTTCCCCAAGTGGGTCAGAGCCCGCGGCACCAGGAGGACGCCAGTGAATGCGTGGGGCTTCGGGGCGAAGGGACAGGAAGTGACCGACACGGGGCCACGCAGCAGCAGCAGGCGCTGCCTGAGTGCCGACCGCACGCCGGGCACCACTCTGGTGTCTGGGACAAGCAGGGGACAGAGCACGGTGCGGCCGGGCCATGAGCATTTCTGTCTCCCGAGCCGACACACAGAGCCCTGAGGGCGCGCCAGGCTGGGAAGGAGAGCGAGGTGGCCCCCCAAGAAGGGCTGCACTGCAGGGGGTGACCTGAGCCCCAGGCCGGGATGGCAGCCAGCACCCGAGGTGGACTCTGTGTGCCCAGCCTCAGGTGCCGTCCCCTCGCACGAGCCCTTACTCACCAGACCCCCCGAGTTCACTCAGCGTGGACAAGTGGCCGCTGCACTGGATTCCACTCCGAGGACCAAGACCATGAACTCGGAAATGCCTCTCTCGGCAGCTTAGCAACGGGGCAAGAGGAACGGGCAGAACGAGCCCCAGACAATGATGCCTCTGTCCTCGGGAGACAACGGCACGTGTCCTGGTCCCTGATGAGACCCCACTCCCCACACCGCCGCCTGCAAATCCGGCCTCAGAGACTTTCATCTTCTCTCTTAAGGACCTGCGGTGACTCGTCACGGAAAAGGGAAAGAGAAGATGGGCACACCTCATTACGTGCTCCCCAAACAGGCAGAGATCTCAGTGGGTTCAGCCAAAACGATACGGGTCTTTCTTGTTATTTCACCGGGTTTCTCGATATGAGGCAGCCGACATCGAGATAAAATCAATGATACACAGTAACCGAACACATAAATGATTGCATTTTAAAGTTTTCCGAAACCAATTGTTTTAGCCATAATGAACTGATTAAAAAATAGAGAACTTTCCTGTACTGTTCTTAATGATTTTGTCTATAAATATGACACATATGATAATACAAGTTTAAGACTGGTATAACCGGCTTGCTTCTGCCACTGGGCAAGAAGCTTCTGCCACTGACAGGTTACTTGACCTGTCGGTCACTGTGTCACATGTAAACACGGTGAGAATGGGAATCATGTCGCAACGCTGTCGTGAAGGTCAACGGGTTCTTCATAAAGTCGTTAGGATGTATTCCAGCAAGAGCAATGATCACTGGCGATCATTTGTTAAGTAAAATATTTTAGTTGTATGCATGTATTATTAAAAGTAATTGTGCCTTAAGCTTTTTGTAACTACTAATTATGTACATTTTCCTGCAACTCCTACTAAACAACCCGCCTTAAAAGCATCCAATGTGAAAATTGTGCGAATTCTCCCCCATGGCCTTACTCAGTCATCACCACCTCTGCTCCCCAAACTTTGTGCACCCCCCACCACAGGCCCACCCCTTACATGACCCTGGGGTCTCGGCGTGCAGGCTCCGTTTTCAGGGAGTGTCGTTCTGTGGGGGGAAGAACACGGCGCTGAAGTGAAGAGGCAGGAACCTGTCAGAGCGCAGGCGTCTGCCCAGGAACAGTCTCCGTGGGCTATTTCCTGAGTGACTGGAGCTGGCTTAAGAACGTGGATCCCGTGAAAGTGGGTGTTCTCTCTCCCTGAGCAAAGGATGCCCACTCATCCAGTTTTGCCTTCACCCAGGGCAGCCCACCACGGACGGAGCAGGCGACGGAGCAGAGACGCTCTGGACCACAGCACGGCCCCAGTGCCGCCCTGCCACGCCGCTCCTGCCCGCCTCCCTCCTTCCAAAATGTTCCCCCTCCGAGGCCCGGGGGGTCAGAGGAGAAGGAGGGCGATAGCGAGGGAGACTGGGGAGGGGGCTGCTGCAGACCCCTGAGTCGTTCCTGGCAGTCTGATCCCTCTGTCCCCCCATCACGGTGGGCTTCAGGCCCCACCCACTCCCCCCTGGGGTCTCAGTTGGTACCCGGTCTCCCTTCTGAAAAGGCCACAGTGCATTTGTGTTTTAAGTCTTGTAAATCATCGACTGACACTTCAGCAAAGGGCTCCTCCTTTAAAGGGACCCCCCTGTCCTTGGCCTTCACAGGAAGTGAAAGTGAGGATTAACGTTCGCTCTCCCCACCCGCGCCGTCTCTGACGGGAGCCGCAGAACGGGCTCTGGAGCCCCCTGAACAACTCGGGGTCACTGCCGGTGAGGCCGGAGCCCAGCCGTCCGCGGGAAGCAAGAAAGCGTGCTTTGCCACATAAATGTCCTGGGGACCCAAGTCACCTAGCACGTGGTGACATGCTGACCTGTGTCTCTGTCCCCCACGCTGGGGGCCAACTGCCTCACACCGCTGTCACTCCTGGTGTCCGTCCCACCGTGGGCAGCACCGCGCGAGGCAGGCCTTGGAAGCGCCCGCAGGTGCTCACACTCAGACGTGCCCGAGGATCATCGGGCCCCTGGACATAGGGGTGTCTTCTCGCTCACAGAGGCCCCTCCCGTGACCTGGGGCGGGAGGTGGGCACAGGTGCTGCGTGTGGTGCTGGCGCCTGTGGCCACCACATTGGAAAAGACTGAACAGTAAGAGGCTGGCATTTTCCAGGCCGGGTGCTCTTCACGCAGCCTTGGAAACACCCCACACTCGTGATCGGTTTATAAAGAAAGCAGCCCCACAGAGAGGGGTCCAGGCAGCAGCCCCGTGCCCAGCTCCAATGGCCCTCGCCCTCCCCCGTCACGACGCAGGACCTGCCGTCAGATGGGTGTCCTGCTCACCCCCCTGTTCCCCCAAACGCAGCTTCCCTGCTGGGGCTGCGGGACAGGAGCGAACCCGTGAGCATTTCAGAACAGCCCCCCGTCTGGGTTCTTTAAGGGGACCCGGGGACACCGATGAAGTCTGAGGAAGGGCAACAAGCGGCTGCTGCAGGACACACCGTGGGCAAGCTGAATCGGTGGGTGGTGAACGGGGAGAACCCTACATCTCCGAGGGTTCTCGGCTCAAAAGTGGAGAAACATCATTTTGCTTTGAGGCTCAAATGTTTCCCAAGTGGATGTGACCAGCCACGAACTCAAACCACACACCGGCGACACGACCCATCACAGGCCAGCTCAGTGGTGCAGACTGAGTGTGACCAGCCCGCGGCTGTGCCTTTGCGTCATTGATCAGCGTTTCCAGAGCGTGATGTCAATGGGGTGCACCTCCGCTGGGGACCTGCAGGGACGTGCACGGAAACCTCTGCCTTGTCCCCGACACACGGGAACGCCGTGGCTGCCAGTCCCACCGCCTGTCCTTAGATCCCCTTCCCGCCCCGGGCCCTCCCCTGGACGCGTCCTTCCCAAGATGCAACGAGAGTCCACGAGAGGTGGGCGCGCAGTTCTGAAAAGCCCGTCAAAGGGGCCTCTTGCCTAAAACATTCCTGGTGTCGTTGGCAAAGGATCTGACAGAGAGGGAAGGGACGCCCCTGCCCCGCTCCCCCCAGAGGCCGACTGGCACTCGGCCGGCTTCTGCTGACTGCTCTTCATGCAGGCCCTTTCTCTCCTAACAAGAACCAGTCCCCGTTGCTCCTGGTGAGTGCCAGGACCACCCTGGTCGGGGCTCCGAGAGTTCTTGTTCTCTGATAAGAACGACAATGATCCTTTAAGTAACACGCCACAGATCAAAGAGCTGAGCGGCGCTGCGCCGACATCAGAGCGCGGACTCCCGGGGGCGGGAAACCCACTTTGTGTAATTCCTCCTGACAGCACCCCAAGAGGCGATTTCCTCCTGGCCCACCTGGCGGGTCTGCTCCCCGAGAAGCTCCTGGAGGCAGGAGGGAGGTGCCGTGTGCCATCTGCTCAGAGAGTCGACCCCCGTTATGGGTAACGAACTTGAATGCCTTTGCCCGCGAGCTGAGCCTCTCAAAGAGGGAATTCACTCCACCGGCGTGGATCCACTTACACAACCTGCTACATGGGGCCTTCCAAACGCAGTGCGTGCGGCAGGAAGCTGTTCTGGGGCACTGACTGGGACCCCGGCACTGTCGGGGGAGGGGACTCTTGGCCTCCAGCTCAGCTTTGGCACCTAGGAGCCTGTCCCTGTCACTGACGGGTCTGCACACACCCACGCTCAGGCAGGCCGACACTGAGCAGGGTGCGTAGGAGACTCACTTGATTGCACACACTCGAGGCCTGCAGGGAACTCCAAACCCGAGAGGGAGCGAGGGAAGCTGACCGGCGGGGGCTGCCATGCGCTGGGAAGGGTCTACGAGGAAGCACCCGCAGCCGTGCAGCCCGCCACCCAGCGTGCAGGCACGGGGGGCCACCTCAAGCGGCCAGGTTTTCTGGGTTTTCAAAAGAAGCCGGGTATTTGGCTTTTATGTGAAAACCACTGAATTTTTCTCAGTCGACTTAATGCATAATATAGTTAGCTATTCAGAGGCTTAAAACCTACAGAGGCTGAAAAATGACCCGTTACCCGGGGCTGGGGGTATGGGGGCGGGAGGGCGGAGGAGCAGGCAGAACACGGAGGGCGTCCGGGGCAGGGAGCCCACTCTGCGTGGGGGACACACGTCCTCGCACACTTGTCCAGACCTGGAGAGCGCGACACCACCGGGAGCGGACGGCAGTGTGACCTGCGGACACTGGGTGACAGTGGTGTGTCCACGGGGGTTCAGCAGCTGCAGCAAACGCACCGTTCAGGGGCGGGATGGTCCCCAACGGGGATCCTGCGTGTGTGAGGGCGGAGGGCGTATGGTTCAGCCCCGATCCTCCTGACCAGTGTTACTGTGGACCGAAACCTGCTCTAAAAAATCAAGAGAGCCTGGCTGGTGTAGCTCAGTGGATTGAGCGCGAACCAAAGTGTCGCAGGTTCAATTCCCAGTCAGGGCACATGCCTGGGTTGCAGGCCATGACCCCCAGCAACTGCACATTGATGTTTCTCTCTCTCTCTTTCTCCCTTTCTTCCCTCTCTAAAAATAAATAAATAAAATCTTTAAAAAAATCAAGAGAGAAAGTTTTTTCAAATACAACTTATAATAACAGTGGTCCCATCCCATTCCCTTCTGACCACCTGCAACTGCTCCTTGTACTTCTTCCAGCGTTTTCTTTCCTCTTGCTAAGAGCTTGCTCACTCTGCTCTTTGCCAGTTTGGCTACACTGAACCCTTCGCATTAACTCCCTGCATCCATGCGGGTGGACCATTTGAGCCTTCCCAGCAGCCAACCTCCCAACCTCGTCACAGCCCACTTACAGTGCACTCAGTCCTGTGAGATTCACCCCGAGCTTCCTGCGCCCCCTCCTGGGTGGGGACCCCTCTATCCACCTCCCATGCATTTTCGTTCCTACTGAGCCAGTCTCAGGCAAGGGGGTGGTGACGAGTCTCTGGATGTGTGATGTTTTCCGGCAGAGACAAAGCGAGTGCACTGCACAGGGCACCATGTGGTTGACCAGGTGCCCCAGGCCCCGGCCCACACAGGCCCTGAGGCCACTGTCTCCCTCCACTGGGGTCAGGACCTGCTCTCTGCACCTGGGCGCTCTGCAACACCAACCCCACCGTTTCATAGTCCTTTTTCTTGCATTCAAACTTTTACTCTTCAAACCCCTCTTTTACATAAACGGGGGCTGTTTGGGTAATGCCTGGCAGCCATGGAAACTCGCGGCGACTCGATGCGGTCCAGGCTGTTTGCGAGAAGGGGTGCACTGCCGTGCTCGGAGCGGCAGCAGAACGGAGACCTCCCAGCCGCCCGCCAGCGCGGCTCCATCGGCAGGCGGACGAGGCTCCGGCCGGCCTGCCTGGGGAGGAAGGGCCCGCGTGCCGCATGGCTGGGGAGGGCCGCTGCGGAGAGTGCACGCACACTCCGTTAACAAGAGTTAAGTGTGCACCCACACACAGCAGAGGTGCGCGTGCCCCTGCGTGCAGAGAGTGCTCCGGGAGGACAGACGGTAAACTCGGACAGCGACCACACCCAGGGAGTTTTATGGATCGGGAGGAGGCGACAAAGAAAAGAGTGTAATTTTTTATTACAAGGGGCTAATTTTATAATTTTTAAAATTCCTCAGTCCCCTATTAAAATGCAGATCTCAATTGGGACAACTGAAATAGCATAAAAGATAAAAAATAAAACATAATAAAATCTTTTTAAAAACGCAGATGTCTATGGGAGGGGTCATTCCGTGCTGTGGTCCAGTACCCCGGGGGAAGCTGGGTGAGCGGTGGGCAGGGACACACACAGTCTGCCGAGGTTCCCACAGGTGGGGGGTGGGTTTTCACCAGGCAGAGTGCAGGTGGGGCGGCCGCCCTGTCCAGGCAATCCCCCACCGACGGACCGGAGCCCAGCGTGGGTCAAACACGGGATCCATGGAGTCCTGCCCTGGGGCGCATCCTCCTTCCCTGGAGGAACAGCGCCACACCTGGGAGACAGCTCCGGGCGCCCTGTGTCCCCCCGCCCCGCCGAGGGCTTCCTTCCCCCGAGACGCCGCCATGCACGGGCGTGAAAACCAATGGCCCACGACACCATGTCCTCCCTTCCATGATGCTCGGATCACTGAACGTGCTTAAACATCGGAGTCTCCACCCAGTCAGCTGCATTGAAAGCCGGCGGCACGAGTGCCGCTTACCGCACTCCATACGACGGCAGCTGCCGTTACAGAGAGAATCTCCGGCTTTCTCCGTCCAGAGCTACAGCTGGCCCCCTAGTCCACTGAGCGGCTGACCCTGAACCCTGCCTTCAGCGAACATCAGCAAGGACCCAGGAGTCCGCTTGCAACCCCAAGCCATCTGCCAACCTCCCTCCAACACTACTCACTCCACTTCAGGGTTGGCATTAATTGGACGGAGGTTGTAAAGAGAGTCACTGACCACAGTTGCTCCCTGGGGCAAAGTGGCCTCAGTAGTCCTCGTCCACCACTGCTGGACGGGCAAGTGGCCCATTTCTGTCCCCCTGCAACTCACCAGCCACGCGCACAGGACTCTACAGAGGCAGCGGCCACTGTGACTCACCTTGAGGAGGCCACACCTGAGCCAAAGGAGAATGTCAATCTCAGAGAGGTCGCCTTTCTCTGCTGGGAAAGCCCACGACGGGGCAGTTGGTCCTCTAGGCGCCCACGGCGTAAGGGTTACAGTGCCCTCTGCTGGTGGTCGCCTTGCCTGCACTGCGCAACCCCACGCCTCTCCCATTTGCCCCATGCAAGTCCAAGGCAATGCTGTGCAGTGGACGGCTTCCAGGCACCGCGAGGCCCATGGAAGGGAGCACTGAAGTTTCGGGTAGAGCAATCAAGATTCAGGAACACGCCAGGAATGACCGGTAGGAGCAGGTCTGGTGCCCCTGCGTCACACTCAGCGTGGGCAACCTACCGACAAGGCCATAGGCTCTAGAAAGTTCTGGTGGCTCCTCTCCAGATCTCCTGAAAAAACATGGCCGTCCGCCTGGCTGCGACGAAAACCAGCACTTCCCAGCAGGAGGACACAGATTTGGGAGTCACGGGAGCTGGGCGTGGGGCCCGCTGGGTCGCTCCCTGGTTGCGTGCGTGACAGGGGACGAGTGGTTCAACTTGTACGCTCAGTCTGTCCCTCAGGCCGCCGTCTGCAGGACGGGGGAGGAGACCCTGCCTCTCGAGGTCACCGTCCGAACAACAAGACAACCCGCACAGCAGCGGTGCGCGGGAGCCCGGGGCGCCCCACCGTCACAGCGGTCAGAGTGCACGCGCCGCTCTGGGCACGCCTCTCCCTGCAGGAGATGCCGCGGTGCTCTTCGCCTCCCTGTGCTCGCAGCGAGAGGAAAATCAGCCAGTGTCGCCCGAGAGTGTGCATGAGGAGGCAGTGAAAGTATTCATCTTATTCTGTCTTTACCTGCCAGAACACATCTTTACATATCCCTGGTGGCCACAGTGGGGACGACGCACACAACACGTGGCCTACAGAACACGGGGCCACGGCCGCCTTACGTAAAAGGCCCCGTGCACTGTCGCTGGCGTCGCCCACGGAACAGCCACTGCGTTCGAGGTCTCTCCGCCTCTACCTGAAGGAACTTCTAACAACTGCGCTGGTCAGACCCGGGGC
The DNA here is from genome assembly GCF_019186645.2 of Phyllostomus hastatus. Lineage (NCBI taxonomy): Eukaryota > Metazoa > Chordata > Mammalia > Chiroptera > Phyllostomidae > Phyllostomus > Phyllostomus hastatus. The sequence goes on from NW_025334004.1 coordinate 31,831,331, forward strand.
ACCGGCGGGCGTGGTCTCCACTTGGAAGGAAGGGAGAGAAACAGCAAGTACTGTGTGTCGCCGGGGATGGAATCGCGCCGTCAGGTGACAGTGGCCTTGCCGAGCGCCGGCCTCTGCCACGAGAGCTGGGCGGCCTTCCCGCGGTTAAACGCCCCCCTGGGGTGGCGGGTGCGGGTCCCCGCCAGCGTGGTCTCCGACAGCGCCTGCCGGGAGAGCCCACCATGCGGAAGAGCCGTGGGACTCTGAGCCAGCGTTGTCCACGTGGCCAGGGCCCGTGGTGCTACAGAGTCCTGCCCGGGGAAGACTCGCCCCGAGGGCGAGGAAGAACATGGGTTTTAGCACCGTGGAGAGTGACGCGGTCACGGACGGCGTTCCACCGTCCACGGGGCACCCGACCTGCGGGCGGCCGCTGCCTGCACGTCTGACGCGGCAGAGAGGAGCACGCAGGCCCCACCGCCCGCAAAGGCCGTGGGACGGGCATCCTCTTCCTGCCACGCCCCTGCGTGAGGCCGGGTTTCTCTCGGGCGCCTCGCCCAAGCGGTTCACGACACGTCTCATGGCGCAGCGGGTGCAGGCCCGCCACGGCCTCCCGTGAGCCGGACACGGACGAGATCTGCAAACACGCCAAACAGTGCCCCGTTCTCCCGGCCCCTTTCCACAACAGCGCGGTCATTTTTAGTTCGCCTGCTATTTATGTGAACATGCAATGCATCTGTTCCTATTTGTCAATTAATAAATCCTTGTTAAGGTCTCGGTTAATATGGCAAGTCTCTATAGATAAAACACACATTAACCAAAGTGCTTTAGAGGTCTCCATCAGTTTTTTTTTTTTTTTCATGCTCACCTGGGGACATTTGTTCATGGCTTCTAGAGAGAGAGGAAGAGAGTGGGAGGGAGAGACAGAGAGACAAGCACCCATTGGTTGCCCCCCATACACACCCCAACTGGGGATTGGGCTTGCAGCCTTGGTACGCGCCCTGACCGGGGACTGAACCTGCAACCTTTCGGTGCAGAGGACGGCTCTCCCACCACCGGAGCCATGCCGGCCGGAGCTCTCCATCATTTGTAAGAGTGTCTGAGAAGCTCTGCCCAGCCCGTGTCCTGCCCCACCCGCCAACACTGTCCGCACCCCACACGCACACTGACTCCGGCACAGGCAGAGGAGTCCCTCTCCCACCAGCAGGGAGCGGAAAGGGGCTGGGGGCTCGAAGCACCGGAGACCCGGCCGCCGGGCAGCTTTCGGGCCAGTGGGCTTCGCTCTTCTGCGCCCGTGCAGAGCCCTGGACGTCGAGTATCGGAGGACTCAGGTCCCTCCCTGGAGAGAAGGCATTGTCACGGACCCACGGCCTCTGAGGAGCTGCTCACGGCACAGTGGACAGAGGATTTTCTGTGTCCACCCCGAGACCTCCGGCCGCCGCCTGCAGCCGGGCTTCCCGCCCTGTCTCCGGGAGGCTGTGGCCTCTCCTCCCACCGCCCCAGCGGGGACGCACAGAAAAGCCAGACCCACCGCCATCGGAGAAGCTGCGTGGTGGTTGGTGGTGAAGTCAGGCTCGTGCCCGGAGAGGGAACAGCACCGCCTGGCTCTTCCGGAGGGGATTCGAACTCCACCGGGGCCCCGCCTCCGGGCAATGCACCCTCCAAATCCCTCCCTTCTCCCCGAGGCTCTCCTGGGCCTCCCGCCTCCCACCTTCCCCCCGAGAAAACCCCTCCGGCCCCTCTTGGCTTTCAGGAGCCAGCTTTCGACACAAACCCCGGTCCCGTTTTCTCATCAGCCGGTCTCGCTTTTCTCCCCTCTCTCCTCTGCTCATCACTCATGGACGCTACACAAGCCCCAAACGAAACATCAGGATCCCCCTTAGAGGGGGCGGCCGGGGACAGGCTGATGACACTGAAGTGCAACTATTTTTGTACGGATCGCTTTCTTTTTTAACAGGCAAATGGCACGCACTTCCCAAGTCTTGTCTTTTCACGGTACGAAGTCTTCTCCATAAATGCATTTCTACGTGTGGGGTCCTTAAACCGAAACCATCCCTGTGTCAGGACCAACCGAGGGTCCTGCCTGACGGTACTGTTGCTCTCTGACCTCCCCTGCAAACAAGCACATGGGGTTTTCGGGGAGAACACTGCGTCATTCACGCGCCGTCCACGTGGCCTGGAGTCGTGGTCTGGGCTCGCTGCTGCATTTCCGCTTTAATTGGAGATCTCCGTTGGTCTGACTCTTCGTTATGACTTTGATTCTTCGTGAGTCATTCCGTTTGCTGTATAATGCGGTGCCTGTTAGCGTTCGTAGCATTTTTGGCCCTGAATTCTCTAGCTCCCAGAGTTAGGACAATGTGTAATGATGCAAATATGAACCCTGGAGATTCCTATTGCTAAGATTTGTGAGGTGTTCTTACAGACAATTACATAATCATAAATGTGTCATACACATAATTTTGTTGTTGGACAACGAACTCCCTCAGAATGTCTTTGGACGAGGGAGGCTTGCGGTGATTTAAAGTGTTTCCTCGGTTGGGAAAGTGGAACTGGACAGTTTGGGGACAGAGTGTCTGTGTTTCGGATAACTAATGTCACAAATGTTTACGATGCAATGATTTGTAGCACGCGCGGAAAGTTCCCAGGCAGGCCGGCCAGTCCATGCCATTCCCCAAGTGAGCGCTGGCTCCGTGTCCTGGCCAGGTCCCGCCCGCAGGCCCATCCTTCCCCAAACGGCACCCGTGGTCTCGCCCGTCTCAGGGTCTCAGGGCAGGGCCTCCCTGCTCACAGGGTCGCTCTACCCACACTCCCGGCTCCTCCCTTTGCAGTCCAAGCTCGAGGGTCCCTCCGTTCTGCCCCCTAGAATCTTCTCCGACCCCTCCCTTCCCCCCACCCCCACTGCTTCCTCCCTCTGCTCCTCACTCCTCCCTGCCTCACTCCCAGCCTCCAGGGCCGTCCCTGGCCCAGAGCTACATCACGGTGCATTGGTGCACCGCAGCAACATCGCGTCGACGCCTCTGGTCCCTGCCCAGAAGCGGGCCGACGGACCCTCTCAGCGGAAGCGCCCGCCCCCCTCTCCAGCTTTCTTAGCAGTGCCGTGAACCGACAGGGAAGACGAGACCCTGAGGGCCGCGGGCATCACGTCAAACGTTCCAGCAGCCACATTTTACGGCGGACACTCCTTTAAATGGTGTGTTTTATTTAACCTGTGTGAAATATCGCCACAGCAGCTTGCGATCGATGTAGAGGAATAATACTCAGGGACGGAAGAGTCCGCAGCCCCTCCCCTCGCTCTCTCCACGATCCAGCGCACAGGCGACAAGCCCGGCAGGTCTCAGCTCGACTCGTCATGCTCCAAGTGCACCAGGGACGTGGGTGGCCGGGGCCCCCATGCAGGGCAGCTCAGGCTGGGGGATCCGAGGGAGGGAAGGGCGCACCGTCGGGGTGCTTATGTCCCTAACCCCCCCGCCCTCCCCCACTGGTCCTCATGGGCTGGGGGAGGGGGTCCCAGCTCTTGTGGAGTGGCCTGTCTCGGTGCCCAGCATGGCAGTGCCCTGCAGCCGCAGGGACAAAGAGCCACACACTGGTGGCCTGTCACAGTTCTGGAGGCTCCAAACTGAGGGGCTGCCAGGGCCCCCCACTCGCAAGGCTCTCGGGGGGAGCCCTCCCCCCCCCCTTCCAGCTTCTCGAGGTCGCTGGCCATCCCTGGGTCCCTGGCTGTAGGTGTCTCTCTCTAATACCTGTCCCCATCGTCACATGGCCGTCCTCTTGTGTGTCTCTGTGTCTCTTCTCGTAGGGACATCCGTCATGTTGCATTAAGGGCTCCCCCTTCTCTGGTGGGACCTCATCTGAATCACTGACGCCTGCATTGACCCTGTGTCTAAATAACAGCGACTGCTGAGGTTCTGGGAGAGACTTCGATTTTGTGGGGACAATATCCCACCCGACACCCCGTAGCAGCAACCTCCTCTGACCAGTGAGCCAGTCCGTGCTGTGCCCCCCCACCCCCGCGTGAGACCCCAACTTCTGCAGGTGCTGGATTTCCGTGTGCTGCGAGGCCCACTCCCAGATTCCTCTGCCCTGTTCCACTGGTCTGTCCGTGCCGCCCCGGGGCCGCACAGTCTGAGTACAGGGATTTCGTGTTTTCTGGCACATTCTAACGTTTTACCTCTGGAGATCTGACCGTCTGTTTCCCCACCCACTGCCCCTCTCCCTCGGGTTCTCCTAGTAAGCCTTCCTCATCTGTTCCTCTAAATAAACTTTGTAAGTGACTTTTTTTAAAAAAATGATATCATTTCAACTGAGACTGCCTAACTCGCCGACATGGCTACCGACCTGCCGGGTGTCCTTGCCCGAACGCATCGGCGGGCCCTCCCGCTCCCCGCGCTCACGATCAGACCGCCGGCACTCCCGTCCTCTTGTGCACGCAGATGGCCTTCCGCCGCCCACACCCGTGCCGCAGCGGCCGGGCCGGCGTGAACCCAGCCATGCGGACCAGAACCCTGGGAGACCACGCTGGACGTCTCTCCTGCCCCCCGCCAGGGTCCTCTGCACCCCCGTGGCTGCCACCCTGCTCAAGCCACCACGGCATCTCTGCCAAACGCCAGCCTTCTCGGTGCCCGGCCTCCCGCCCAGCGCCTCTTCTTGGGGACACAGCCGCTCGCAGACCTTCCTAAAAGACAGCCCGCGGGGCCCCGACTGCACGGCCTTCGGCCCCCGCACCCCCCTTGCATGCTGCTTCCTGTGTGGTTCGGTCCCCTCGGCCTGGCAGTGGGGCCCTTCTGGTCTCGGCCCCAGCAGGTGGGTTTCCTCCTTCTCCTCCTCCCCACGGACTGAACGCTCCCTCTGACCACAGCACCGGGCACCGCCCCAGGGTGCCCCGGCTTCCCACCCCCGTGCCCTGCTCACGCAGGCATCTCTCCCTGGAGCAGCCTGCTCCGCTGCCCGTCTCTGCCTGGCAGGGTCACCCGGAGGCCTGGCTGCCGGGGAACCTTCCGGATGCCCATCCTCTTCACTCAAGTCCTGTCCCCTCCGCGAGTGGGCTGTGTCTTGCCGGTGGACAGCTGTGGTACTTGTTTGCTGTGACAGATGCACTTGTTGAAACAGACTCTCCCGGGGCCCTTTGAGGAGAAGCTTGCTGTTGCCTTCTGACGGGCTCACTCCCTTGAAGTGTGCAGAAACATTTCCTCAGGCACATGACTTTGATGTTGCATCATCTGGGTGGGTTTGCTTAGCTGGTGACCGCAACCCAAAACTTGAAACGCGACGCAAGAGCTATCTGCCCACGTGCATGGGGGAGTGGAACAGGGCTCAGTGAAGGTCCACGTTCTCGAACTACGAAACACCCGAAGAGGAGGGGAACGCCGCGTGAGCACGTAACGAGCAGAGACGCGGAGAAACCGAGGGGGCTACCTGCGGGGTCGCTGCCCCGCCTCCTCAGCCCCCCCAAAGGCTGGCGCGCTGCTCCTGTGGCCAGGAGGGCAGGCTGGCTCACTTCCAGAGCAGAGAGACAAGACCTGGGAAGTGGACAGGGCAGAGAGAGCCCAACAGGGTCCGAGCAGCGTCCACGCCCAGGGCGGTGACCCTGTGCTTCGTCTCTGGGAAGTCCTAACGTTTGCACGAGGGGCCCAGCTTCCGCCTTCTGCACTGAGCCCTGGGCCACGCACCGCACAGCCTGCCCTGGTCTGGGGCCTTCGGGGCCTGGGGAGCAGCAGGCAAGCTCTGTGAGAAGGTGGCAACGTCACGGAGCTGCCACCCACATGTCAAGTGTCACCTGACTGGAAGGGAGGGGGGTGCCTGCTGTATGGGGCAAGGTCACCCATTTGCTAAAAGAAGATAAAAGTGACCCTTCGCTTTTGTCCGTCGGCTTCTGAAGGCATTTTCTGGGAACCCTTTCCCACCTAGAAAAAGGGGGAGTCGCATGGCCCGGGAAAATCTTCAAGTAAAGGTCTCCACGTGGGATCGCCAGACCAATTAAAAATTACAATATGCAAATGCCTCCGGTATCTACGCTCATAAATCTGTTTCCAAATACTCCAGGGGGGCATGTCTTGGCTGCAAATTACACAGCTGCTACTCCGCTGAAGCACACCTCCAACTCCCTTCTAGAAAGCAGCATTACAGGCCCATAAACAGTTTATGCCCACAGCTTGCGCGTTTTCTTAAATGGATGCCTTGGTACGGGCTCCCGTCCCCGGCACCCCTAAAGAAGCGCCCCCCTGCTAATTAGGGGGCGAAGAAGCCTGCGTGGTGTGGGGAAATGCCAACACCGGGGGAACCGGCGGGCTTAAGTACAATATTTGTCTTGTGACTCGTTTTGGCTTTGACAGTTCGACTGCAATAATTATCGCCTTCTCAGGAAATATTTAATAAAGATAATAAGACGATCCTGTGCACTGCTGCCCTTTTTCATTGAATCTTCTTCATGCATTATTTTAATGATGGGGGAAAAAAAAAAGTAAATTCGCTAAGAAGCAAACCCAAGGCTAAATTTTCACATACGTTGCAAAAAGGGCACGCGGTTTTAAAGTGCAAATATACAGTATTTGTTTATGCAGTGAGGTTTAAAACAATCATTTTAATGGAAACACTATTATTCTTTTTCAGTCAGGTGCTTACTGTATTTAGGAAAAGGCCTTGAAAATCCACTCATGGGTTTAATGCCCAGTTCTGCCACTCGCCTTGGTTTGAAACAAGTCAACAGAAGACGGACTTACTTGGCTTTGCACTGGGGGGACGGGGAGAGGGAGGGAGAGAAGGCGTGTGAACAGAGGGGCCCCAGGGGCTTTCAAGAAGTGAGTGGTGCCCCGGCTGGTGTGGCCCAGAGGGCTGAGCGCCGGCCTGCAAACTGAAGGTTTGCCGGCTTGGTTCCCAGTCGGGGCACATGCCTGCCTTGTGGGCCAGGTCCCTGATGGCAGCGCATGAGAGGCAATTCATGGGTGTTTCTCTCCCTATTTTTCCCTCCCTCCCCCTCTCTCTAGAAACGACTAAATAAAATATTTTTTTTAAAAAGAATAATGCGCCTGGCTGACGTAGTTCAGTGGATTGAGCGCGGGCTGCAAACCAAAGTGTCGCAGGTTCGATTCCCAGCCAGGGCACATGCCTGGGCTGCAGGCCACGGCCCCCAGCAACCGCACATTGATGTTTCTCTCTCTCTCTCTCTCTTTCTCTCTCTCTCTCTCTCTCTCTTTCTCCCTCCCTTCCCTCTCTAAAAAGAAATAAATAAACCTTTAAAAAAAGAATAATGCTTTAAAAGAACAGTGGCTACCATTGCACCGTGATTTGTAACTTGGTCCTCTCCCCCAACCTTCCGAGCACCGCCCACCGGAAGTAAGGGACAGGTCACACGGCGCAGACAGGCCCTGGTCCCGTGGAGGCGCAAACTGAGCGCACTCGGGATTTCCTCACACGGGACACGCCCAAGGAGGACTTGGTGTCACCTTGAAGACGACGTCCTGTTCTTGCTTGAACTGCACAGTGACCGAACTGTCCGGACCGACCTGTCCCACCCAAGTGAGGTCCGCCACAGGCCTAAGCACTGGGCTGGCCAAAGGGTTTAAGTTTCTTCTGTAAAATAACAGACACATTTTTCTTGTTCACCAATACCTTGATTGGTTTGGGTATTTTGAGTATGTGGGCTGTCTCCCCCATGGCAGGTTTTTCTCATTGTCTGGATTGGATCGCTGTTGACTTCGACTGGTCTGCCCAGCCGGGGAGCACCGTCCAGTGAGGACTCTCCAGCCTGAAGCTTCGCAAACCCTTTCTGACACGTTCCATCTGTCACGGCGCCTTCTCCGCACACTGCACAAATCTTTCTGTGCTAATCAGTTGCGTTTTTACCTTTCTTGAAAAATTAAAGCATCATATGCCAAAAATGTTGTGTTTTATTCCATCTTCAACATTAAAATGGCTGCACAAAAATTCACCAATTTTGATAATTTTTTGAAATGCACGCCTATGACAGCTGCCACAACACGACCTAACAGAATTGTTTCCAATGGAGTTAAAGACAAGTCAGGGCTCCTAGAGCCGCCTTTGGAGAAAAACTAAATGAACTTTTCGGCCAACCCAACATAAGTTCTCTAGTGGCCACATTAGAAAGAGAGAAGAAAACAGCAAAGTTAATTTTCATGATATGCAACATTTTACCCAACATATCCAAAGGATTATTTCTATGACACGTAATCAATATAAACACTCTTAATGAGATTCTTTTACATTCTGTTTTTCCTGCTAGCCTTTGGAAATGTATTTCATACCTACAGCCCACCTTAACCTGGCCGTGTGTCCAGGGCTTAGCAGCCGCATGTGGCTGGCGGGCTCCCTGTTGGACAGGGCGGTCCCCTGGGGTACCGGACACCCGGTCAGTAGGGCAGTTTTCTGAACAGGCGGGAGACTGCCAGGTGCTGGCAGGCAAGGCCAGGCATCCTAGCTCCCCCCGGCACCCCAGAGTTTCGTTCAAAATCCCAAACAGCCCCTGCAGTTGTTCCCACCGACGCTCCTTCAAACGTAGCAGACGAACGCTGGGATACACAAAGGCAATTAAACGGAACCAGGCAATTAGGGGGAGAACCGTCGGTGCCTTCCCTCCGTCACACCCGCAGGAGAGGGGAGCGGAGAAGGCACGGCCCCGGGCTGAGGACCGGGAAAGTCAGCTCTCCGTGACCGAGCGAGATTCTGACCCTGCCTGGAACAGGACACGCATCTCAACTTCAGGAGGCGGAGCTGTAGCGTTCGACAGCCTCTGAAGCTGGGGCCGGGGCCGGGGCCGGGGCCGGGGAACGGGGCTCGGGCGAAGCCTGACCGGCCTGGGCGATGGTATCTGGTACTGGGGGTCCCGTGGGCTCTTGGGAAAAAAACACATTACTCTCAGACCCTAACAGGCGGCAGGCCGATGCAGTGCTCCCTCCCAGGAATAGGACATCACGGACTGTTAGACGTTTGGGGACTCTGGGCAGTGGCACCCTGGGGCTGGGGGAGCCTCCGTTATCACGGAAAACAAGCCCGGTGGCGCCCAGGCAGCCCGCACCCAGAGTCCTGCCCCGCTGCTCCATCAGCGGAGCCCCCGCCCCCCACTCCCCACCCCCCATTGTGCCCGGCAGGGAGGAGGCCAGCAGCCAGCAGAAGTGAGTGTTTCGTTTCGCTCTGTGTGTGCGACCCTGTGTAAGAACTCGCTGGCACGTCGCACAAATGCCCCGGGTCCACCGTTCACACACTGCATTTCTGGGCTTAGAAAGCACACTCGGGAGCTGCCGTTGTTTCTCTGGGGTGCAGGCCCCGAGGGCGTGACGGCGGCCGCCCGGGCAAGACCACTGGGAGCAGACCGAGGACCAGAGCTGCCGGCATGTTCGCACGGCCAGCGGAACCGGGAGTGGGACGCACGCCGCCCGTCCCCTGGAGCAGCCGCTGGGACGGCGCGAGGCCGGGAAGGTTTTCTGATGGCAGCTCAGGTGCCAGGGCCGGGGCTCCTGGCCGGACCTCGGCCTCCAGGGCCCAGGGGGCACCGCGGGCCACTTCCCTGGCCTCTCACTGAGGAGAGAGGAGCACTGGCTGGACCACAAGCACTATTTGAGTGAGAAGTCTTCGAAGCACAAGTGTGTGTGTGTGTGTGTGTGTGTGTGTGTGTGTGAGTGAGCGAGCACCCCGGGGGCAGACAGCCAGGGACCCCCCACCCCAGCGGCCGGCCAACACCTGCTCTACCAGGTCCAAGAGTCTCAGCCGCCTAGTGAGAACAGCTGCGTTCTGTCTATGTAAAAACCTACAGAACACGGGGACTTTTCCTCCAGAACACTCTTCAGGGTGAGACAGCGTCTCCAGGTCTCCGTCCCAGGAACAGGGGCTGATACCGACCCACCACGGCTCGTAATTTCACACACACACACACACACACACACACACACACACACACACTCCTCTCGGGGGAATTTCTGCGGAGGGAGGCTCTGGGCCGAGGACGCAGACAAGCACACCGTCCGGGCCCCTTGCCGCCTCTCCAAGTCCCCATGGAGCCAACGTCCCCCTGCTGGGCCTGCCGGGGCGGGAGGAGACCTGCCCTCGCGGATGCCCTCACGTGGCTTCCCAGCATCCTGAGCCTGGGGAGACCTGCTCCCTGCCTTGGCCCAGACATGCGTGGCTCTGTCCCTGATGGGGATGACAGCCATTCGCGTGTACAGCTTTCACACCCCAGAGGTTCTGAGGAAGCTCCTGCATCCTGGGGTGCATGCTTTAGCTGCTGTGACGCCGGTCCCCGTGCCCCTGGACAAGCCTGGTGACAGGACAAGCCTGGTGACGAAGCTGCTGCTGCGCCCGGGGATGCCCCAGCCCTCACGGGCAGCAAACCGGAGCCAGAGGGCGGGCTGGGTTGGAGCCTCTCCTTCCGGGGCCTCCGAGGCCCAGCAGCATCAGCACCATCCGCGCGGTGGTGGGAAACGAGCATCCCGGGTCCGGTCGGACGCGCGGAATCAGCCTTAACAACTCAACACTGACACAGGCGTGTGGGGCTAGGTAACGAGGGTCACGGCTCTAGTCCTTCAAGAAGTTAAGCCCCAAGAGAACCGGAAAAAAAGTAAAGCCGATCATGTTTCCACGTATTCACACAAGACTCAGCTGGCCCCCACTCCATGCAGCGCCAAGCTGGGCTGCAGCTGGGACCCACGGCCTGCCACTCCCTCCTGGATAGCACCCCCTTCACCCCAAAGTGCTGGCCGCAAGTGGTAGCAGCTTCCTTCCGAAGAGTGGGCAGCAAAGGGAGAAAGAGAAGCCCCACCTCACAGGGTAGACACCCGACCACATGGCCTCGGCCACGTGGCCCCGGGCAGTGTCCACAGGGACCGGCCGTGTCCACAGCACGTGGCCTGGCTGTGACGCAGTGAGAATAGCCCTTCACCCCCAAAAACCCGTGCCTCCAGCCCAGTCATGAGAAAACACCAGAAGAACCCCAGCTGAAGGGCGTTCTGCCACACACCTGCCCAGCACCCCTCTGAACTCACAAGGTCGGCCAGCACAAGGGGAGGCTGAGAAACCGCCACAGCCCCGGGGACCGCGGGGACGCCTGAGGACTAGATGTCACGTGGGGTCCTGGGTGGGGTCCAGGACCAGGGAAGAGCATTCAGTGAAAACCAGAGAAACCAAAATAGACGACAAGCCGTGTAATTACACAACAACATCCATCGGTGCGCGAATTCCGGCAGACACGCCACATTAGCGTGGGGTGTGAATAACAGGAACCGATGGGGCGTACATGAGCCCTCTCTGCACTATCTCGGCAACAATTCTGCAAATCTAAAATCGTGCTTTTAAATGTTTTTTTTAATCAAAGGGATAGAAAAGCAGAAGTCAACGTTGAAAAGATTCACAGAACTCTGAAATCTGGGCAAAAAAATCATCTAAAAAAAAATGTAAGTCTACCAACGTGTGCATCGTATCCGCACCACCGGTTAGTCTGCCTTGGTTGTGGGCTAAGGGATCTCATTCTGACCAATAACGGGCAAGAAGCAGCTAGCGACCAAACTGCTCAAGAGTCAGACGGTGGGGGCGGGGAGGATGCCCTAACGGGAGGAGCGGCTCGTTTTTTAAACGCTGAGTCAGAACGCGCCTGCTAAATCCACACGGAGAGCGGCAAACACAGCCACAGATGCTTGCTGCCACTTTATAACGAAATCGGGCAGTTTGAGGAACCCCCGGGGAGAAAGGCAAGTAACGGAAACGGACCTACACAGACTATTCTCAGAGCCAGAAGAGAAGACACAAAGATTCCAGCTGGACCGGTGCCAGGTGCAGCACCTGGGGAAAGTAACCCCCAACACAATGACATCACAGGGAATGAGAAGCTTCAAAACACCTAGAGAAAGGAGTCAGCGAGAGCAGGTTCAATATTAGGGTGTGCGCAGGTTGGGGGGGGCGGTGTGCCCCATCTGGGGCGTCAAGGTGCGGCAAGGCAGTCTGGGAATCTCCTCCAGGGCAAGGCGGAACCTCGGGTCCTCCAAGAAGCCGGGGCGCAATGAGCAAGTTGCTGGCTCGTCCCAAAGAACGAGGAGCTAAGAGATTCCTTGCTCTTTAAATTCTCCCCAGCAGCGAAGGTCATTTCCTCCAAGTCTTCACAACCGGGCAGGGTCAGTGCACCCCGCAGGAGGAGTGGGGGGGGGGGCTTTTACAATCCCCCTTCCGAAGATCTCAGGGCTGGTGCTCACGGGCGCTGTGGAGGTCACCGGTAGGCGACGTAGCCTCACGCCATTATTTTTTTAAATAAAAACAACAAACAGCGTCTCTCTGGACGCGGTTGATAGCCCGCTGATGCGCCGAGGCGTACCTGGTTTCTCGCCTTCTCTGCCCCTCCCCCTTCCCTCACCGTCGCGGCCCCGGGGTTGCGTGTCCCGGGAAAAGCCCCAGCAAATGAGCTAGGTACCTGGGCCAACGCCAAAATGGGTCCGACACATGCTCTGTGTGTGTGTGTGTGTGTGTGCACGTGGGTGCTCATGTGTACACACGTATACATGTGTGCACACAATGCACGTGTGTGCTCCTGCATGTGTGTGGGCGTGTGTGAGAGAGAGAAAACCAGTCACGGGTGAGTTTCACTTTCATAGATTTTTAGTTTTCTACAGTTTTAACAATAAATGTTACTGCATTTCTAACCATTACAGTTTATTTTTTAATGTATTTCTTTTTTTTTAAGGATTTTATTTATTTATTTATTTATTTTAGAGAGGGGAAGGGAGGAAGAAAGAGAGGGAGAGACACCTCAGTGTGTGGTTGCCTCTCACACGCCCCCTGTTGGGGACCTGGCCCACAACCCAGGCCTGTGCCCTGACTGGGAATCGAACTGGTGACCCTCTGTTTTGCAGGCCGGCGCTCAATCCACTGAGCCACGCCAGCTGGGGCCCATCACAGTTTATTTTTGAGAATGTCGCCCACTGGACATGTCTGACCACCCTGCAGAGGTTAGCCAGCTGTGGAATTGGGGGGCACAGTCCACCCCCTCCCTTCTGACAGGCACTGCAAGTTGGGGGGGGGTGAGGGAAAGCAGACAGGGTGGGACTCAGGGGAGGCACCGCGGAGAGGAAAAGTTGGAGAGCCGTCTTGTAGCAAACCAGAGCCGGCAGACGGCTTTCCGGGGTGCATGTAGCTAAGGCACAATTAAATAAATTTCGTGTTGAATTCTTGAGTGCACTGTCAGGTTCATTAACCAGTGCCCATAAGGCTGAGTTGGAGAGAAACACAGAATTTCAAAAATGGAAGTGACCTGAGAGGTCATCGCATTTAACTTGCTCATTTTGTCTGTAATTTTCATCAAAAGAAACTGAGACCCAGGGCGCCCAAGTGGCTGCCTTGCGCCCACTGCTCCCTTTCTGTGAAAATGCCTGCCCCTCCCTCCTCAGAGCGCCGGGCCCCACACGCCCAGAGGCTCCTCTCTACTGGTGCGGCCCGCACGACCCCCCCAACCCTGCCCCTGCACCCTCAAAGCTGCTGTGCGGCTCCTTCCAGCTCCCACAGCGCGGCCCCTGCCGTGGGCTTACCGCACAGCCTTACCGCGCAGCTGCGTGTGTAGCTGCCCCAGGCGGGCAGAGAACGGGCCGTTATCTGTCGGACGCCTGCCTGCGAGCTCCCAGCTGTCTGGCGCGGGTGCGCGTGCCCGGCTCGGCACTCCACAACCGGCCGGCTCAGGGGCTCGCCTGGCATGGGGCCGGCCAACCTCCACCTGCCGTCCCGGCAGCCGGCGGTCGTGGTCGGTAGGATCCTGAGCTCCAGAGAGGACTGCCTGAGTCGTGTCTTTCTCCGTCACCCGCTGGCTGGGGGAGCTGCACGTTCGCCTAGCTTCTCCGCCCCACCCTGCCACCGCACCCCCCCCCGACCCCCCATTCTGTGAAATGAGAGCAAACAGGAACCATACCTCAGGCCCCTGCGAGGCCCGGAGGGTCGGGCTCCCATGAAGTGCGTGGGACAGTGTCCCACACACGCGGCAGGGCCCCGCGGACGTCGGCAGGCAACCTCACCGCTGTGCCTAGAACGAGGCCTGGCACACGGCGAGTCCGTAATAAACGGTCCCCGCTACTGGCTCCTGCGGCCTCTGCAGTCTTTGTCGCTGCCTCTAACTTTGCTCAGGATCGGAACTTTCGAGTTTTCCGAGGAACGGAGCACTCGGAATAGCAGGGGTGGCCGGGGGTTTGGGGGGGGCGGGGGGGGCGGGGGGAGCCGCACCCCCGAGGAGGGCAGAGCAGGGGCGCGGAGGAGAAGTCCCTCTGCGCGGAAGGAGCATGAGCACCTCCTACAGACTCCTCCAGATTCCACCAGGTCGCGGCAGCAACTAAAGCCCATTAGGGGACCGGTTCCACGTTCGCTCTCAGACCCGGGCAGGGCCACCGGGTCCCCGTGCCAACGCCATCACTCCCACTTAGCGGGAAGACGGCCCCGGTCAGGGACACGGCGGTGCTGCTCTCTACCGCGGCCAGCCCAAGGAGCGCAGCAGAGACCTAGCAACCCAGCCCGCCTACTCCAAGCCAGGGCTCGTCCTTCCAGAAGCTGCCATCACCGAGACTATAGGATCTAAACTTGAAATTACGGCACGGCCCAAACACAAGACCGTACCCACTCGCCTTCGTGAAACACTCAGCTCCGAAGACCTACCACACGCTGAGCCCACGACTGTGCAGTCAGCGGGGGGCACCTCTCCAGAGGACAGTCACGGGCGACCACGGCTCTGCAGCATTATGAACCTTCCCTGCCCTGAAGCCGCATCTCACCGAGCATGGAGGACGGTTTTGCTTCCCGCCCACCACACCGACGTCTGTCTTAGTTTAAATATCAGTCTCAGGTGCTTATGGTGATAGGACGAGGTGCCCCAATCACACTTCCCTCGTGCGGGCAAACCATCTAAATATCCGGCCTCGCCCACAGCAATAGGGTCTCAGCCCTCGGGGAGACCCCAGGGTCCTGCCATGTCCTGGAGGCACCGGCCCGGATGGGGCCTGAACACAGGGGACCGTGACAAGCAGGGGCTGTGTGGGGATGTCTCTGTGCCGGGGCTGGAGGCCTGACACATGGGCACTTCCCTCGGAACACAGACTTGGGGGCCTGAGTCAGAGACGGCTCCCCCAGCGGGGCACCGGTGAGGAGAAAGGGGGCCGTGGAGGTCCCCCATGAAGCTGCACTTTCCGGGACCATGAGCATCAGCGCCTGCTTGCTCTGAGGCCGGAGAGCTTCCCAGGAGGGGACGTTCATTCTTGGTGTGTTTCTGCCTGGGTTTTATTTGAAGATAATCCTTTGCACTCTAGAAAGTTTCTTTTCTTCCTTCCTCGCAGCAAAAGCCTCTCCACTGTGTTCTGACATTCTCTCCAAACGGGAGGGGTGTCTCTCCCATGGCTCTGAGCTCCCAGAGGGGCCTTGTCCCAGTGACGGAGACCATCAGAAGGCAGCACTGCAGACCCAGGGGCCGGAAACGCCCTCCGGAGGCGTCGGTGTGCGCTAGCTGAATGATTGACAGCCCCCGTGCAGGGGGACGGCCTAGTGAGACTTAAAAGTATGGGGCATTTTAGCCCTGGCTGGCATAGCTCAGTGGATTGAGCATGGGCTGTGAACCTAAGTGTCGCAGGTTCGATTCCCAGCCAGGGCACATGCCTGGGCTGCAGGCCACGGCCCCCAGCAATCGCACATTGATGTTTCTCTCTCTTTCTCCCTCCCTTCCCTCTCTAAAAATAAATAAATAAAATATTTTTTTTAAAAGTATAGGGCATTTCTTGTACTGATACGGAACGTTCGCCAAGATAACATGTTATCAAGTGAAAAAAGCAAGGCCTTAAACAGTGGGTCTAGTATGCTACAATTTGTGGGTTTGTTCTTTCTTTAAAAAGGAGATATATATACCTTTATACTAATACCTGTGCAAACTTTCACTGGAAGGCTCCATTAGAAATTGATCAGAATGGTCTCCGAGGAGGTAACCAGAGAACTAGTGCACTGTGGTGAAAGAGAAATACGTTTTTTTCCTGTATGCTCCATATGTTTTTACTGAGCTACGGTGAGAGAGAGAGAGATTTACATTTTTTTTAAAAAAGAGGCGTTCCTACCAATGTTAGAACGATTGTCACCCACATGCACACAAAGACCTTGACCTATATAAAGATTAAGTGAAATGGATCGGAAGTCTAAATATAAAATGCAAACCTGACAACTTTTTAGATAGAATAACCCAGACCACGATCTGTGGAATAATGACTAACAGAACAACGGCAGAGGGAGGAAGAGGAGCTAGCAACAACAATTTGGCAGGCATCCACAAGCAAAAATTAAAAATAATTCATAAATTGGGTTTCATTAAAATTCAAGACTTGCCCTGACCTGAAAGCACTGTCGGGAAAATACAGAGACGAGCCGTGGGCTGGGAACGACACTGGGTAATCGCGCAGTCACCTCAGGACTCGTGTCCAGGGCGTGGGAAGAACTCGGCACCAGGAGTGCGAACAACGCAATTTTCTTAATAGGGAAAGGCTGTGAACAGACACTTCGTCAAAGACTACAGAAGGAGAGAAAACAAGCACATAAAAGATGTTTAACACCATTAACCATCGGGAAAACGCAAATTAAAAACATGATGAGATACCACTGTACTCGGACTGGAATGACTAAAGCAAATGCAAACAGTGACACGGCCACACGCGGGCACGAGTGTGAAGCAGCCGCCGCGCACACACGGGGGGGAGGGGGGGACACGGGCGGCGGGGCCGCTCCGGAGACCAGCCGGTCACTCTCTTGCAGAGTTCCACGTTCACTTACCACGTGACTTCGGTGAGCCAACACCTCATTCCTGGGGATTGGCCCTAGAAAAGAATGGAAACCTATGTTCACACAAAAACTTGTGCACGCATACCCACAGACGCTTTCTCTGTGACAGTTAAAAGTCTGGAAAATGTGCAAATACCGTTCAACAGGTGAGTTGGTACTGTGTGTACACAGACAATGGGCTATCCGTACAATGGACTGTCACTCAGCAGGAAATAAAACAGGGTGGCAGGGGCTCTGGGGAAGGAGCCGGCTGTTGATGGCACCTGGGAGACCTTGGACGAGTCTCGAAGACACGTGAGTGAGAGAAGCCAGCTTTGAAAGTTTGCATGCTGCACGAGCCCATTTATTCGACACTCGAGAAGGACCAAACTCTCGCTCCAGAAAGCAGGTGCGTGGCGGCCAGGAGGGGCCGGGGAGGGAAGCGGTCACGGGAGCAGGTGGACAGCAGGAGGGCATGGGTGGGGGGCAGCGGGGGGATGCAGCCATTCTGCAGCCCATGATGGTGCCGGGACGGGAAGATACACTCGGTCGACACTCACAGAAGTGAGGCCCTAAAGGAGAACAGTAAGTTTTACTGTATCATAGATTTTAATTAAACTTTGAAAGGAAGGGTGAGCCCCAGCCTCCAGGAACGGTGGAGGAGATGGCAGGACTGAGACATTGCTGCTTGTCCCTGGGTCGCACGTGCAGCGGAAGATTAGATCCACGTTGATTGTGACGAATTAAAGACACAGAATGTAATCCTCACAAGAACCACGAAAAATTAAAAATAGAAAGAGCAAAAATGTTGGAAGTGGAACCAAACAAAAATATTGTTTTAACTCACAAGGAGGCAAGAAAGAAGAAAGACAGAAACAAAAAACAAAGGAGACAAATAAGAAACAAACAGAAAATTGCATACCTAAACCCAATGCTATTGAAATTATATTAAATGTAAGCGGACTAAAAACTCTAATCAAACACTAAGGCCCCAGTACCTGCTATCTACAAAGGACACATTTAATAACTTTAAAAAGACAAATAGGTTGAAAGTAGAAAGACAAGAAAAGGATAGACCGTGCAACCACTAATCACAACAAAGCGGGAGTGGCTACATTAATA
The DNA here is from genome assembly GCF_019186645.2 of Phyllostomus hastatus. Taxonomy (NCBI): domain Eukaryota; kingdom Metazoa; phylum Chordata; class Mammalia; order Chiroptera; family Phyllostomidae; genus Phyllostomus; species Phyllostomus hastatus. The sequence continues at coordinate 31,849,184 of NW_025334004.1, forward strand.
TTCGACGAAACAGGCTTCGGGACAAGGAGCGTTACCGGAATAAGGTTGAGCATTTTATGAATGACAACAAGTCAGTCTGTCCGGGAGGCATATTTATAATTGTGTCCCTGACAGTAGAGTTTCAAACTACGTGCAGCAACAACTGATAGAAATAAAGGAGAAATCAACAAAGCCACGTCGGAGCTGGAGATTTTGTACCACTCTCTAAGTCACTGATAAGACAATAAGGAAATGTAAGCAGTGCTAGAGAAGATCTGAGAGGCACCATGAAACCCCGGACTTAACAGACAGTTACAGAATAATGCGGCCAATAGCTACAGGACGTGCGTTCTTTGCCCACAGGACGTTTATGAAGCGAGGCCACATGCTGGGCCATAAAACAAGTCTCACTGAATGTTAAAAAAGTGGAAATCCTAGATAGCATGCTCCTGGCGAAAGCTGAAGTAAATCAAATATCAGTAAGTTATAAAGAAAAGTTCCAAGGACTGAAAATTAAAACGGTAAACTTCTAAGCATACTACCATCCGATAATAAGCCAGAAGGGCTTAAATCAATTACTTAAGTTTTCACTTAAAAAGTCTAGAAAGAGAAGAATAAACTCCATGTACAGAAGGGACATAACAAAGAATGGAAAAGAATAATAAAAGAAACACAATGAAGAAACTTAAGCAGAGCACACACTGGTTCTTTGAAAAGATAACCCTGATTGATAAACCCCTAGCAAGACCGATAAGAAGGAAACAGAGAAAACTAATCACTGATAACAGGAGTGAGAGAGGTAATGTCACTGTCACCTCTACAGTCATCAAAGGGCAAAGAAAAATGATGGCCCACTGTGTCAATAAATTTAACAGCTTAAAAGAAATGGATGATAACTTGAAAAGCACAACTTACTAAAACTGAAATTATGTGAAATATAAAATGTGACTGGCTCTTTGTCTAATCTATCAAATTAAATGTGTCATTTAAAAAACTCACCAAACTGTCCTAAAAGACCCTGCTGGGAGGATGCCCAGGACAGCCCAGGTGGCCACCCCCGGCTCGAGGGCCTGCCAGTTGGCGACCCTACTGGACGCCTGGGCCCCGTGCCGAAACCCAGGCCAGGGGTGCAGACCATCACAGCTCCTCCACTTGGCCGCGCCTGAGGCCCGGTCCCAGACCTGTGCTCCTGACCCAGATCCGTGCTGGGAGGGGCTGGACGTCGCCAAGAAGGCGATGGCCAGTTCCCAGATCATCTTGCTGGCCAAGGGTGCGTGGACCTCAACCGGCGCTCCAACCCCTCTTGTGTCTCCCCAATTCCTTGGTGGCTCGGGCATCCCCTGGCCAGCGTGAGCCCACTACCCCCAGGAGCCTTGCCAAGAGAGCGTGGTGGCTCAGGCCTGGCCTCTGAGGCCCCACTGCTGGTCGGCTCCCACGTGCGCCCTAAAAACACAGCACTAATTTTTAAAAAATCTCACCCCAAAGAAATTGCTGGCCCAGATGTTCTCACTGGTGAATTCTACCAAATGTCAAGGATGAAATAACACCAATTTCACATAAACTCTTTCAGAAAACACGGAAATAAGGGACTCTTGCCAACTCACATAAGAAGAGAAGCATAACTTTGACTCCAAAACCTGACAAAAACATTGTAAGAAATTTATTACACAATATCCTTCAAACGTAGAGGCAAAAATTCTAAGCAAAATGTTAACAAATCAAAAATAAGTATATATGTCATGTATTGCTATATATAACACAGTACTAATATAATGATTATAGAGGTATAAATATATAATATGTAGTTAAATAATAAATCATGTAGAATGCAATCAATACAATATATAATTATATATTCTATTATTTTATTTAGTTACATAATATAGTAGTTATACTATATATTATATAATAATTGTATGACTGCATCTTATATAGGTAGTTACATATGGCATGTGACATAATTGTCATGTATTATGTTGTGGTGACACGTGCATACAACAGAACACTTACCTGGTAACGAACCACCGTGTGACCACGTGGGCGAACCTCGCCCACGTTGTGTCGGGAGGAAGGAGCGGACACAGAGCAGCACGGACTTGAACCTGTGGTGACGAGGTTCCACAACGGGCCAAAGTGGCGCGAGGTGAGAAACGGGCCGGAACGAGGGTGTCCCTGCCGGCAGGGGAGGGCCCGACCTCAGGAACCCGGGGGGACTTTCCAGGAGGATGGGAATGTTCTACATTGTGACCGGGGGGCAGGCATTTTGGGTGCAACGCTTTGTCAGCGTTACAGTTAAGCTTTGTGTATTGTAATCTCCGTAATTACCTAAAAAAAAAACCTGTGGGAATAAGTGAACTCGAGGGACTCGAGTGGACACACCAGCGCAAACGACGGTGCCTGGACGGGGAACGGGGGTGGGCGGCCACGGTCCAGTTCTGCACACTGGGCACACCTTTGAAGCCGTGAGTAGCACAAGCTGGAAAGCAACTCCAGGTCAGGGCCCAGGGGCCCTAGTGGGTGCTCGCTACACTGGACACACGCGCAGGCACTGCTGGCCGAAGTGGGAGCCCAGGGACAGAGCGTCCAGTGAACGGGGGCCCCGCCGGCTCCTTGGCTGGTGCCCGTGTGTCCCCTTAGACTCCCGAGCCCTGGGCACACGGGGCCTGCGGACATGCACGGGGGTGTCGTGCCATCCCTACAGCCTCCCCTCCTCTCCCTCCTCCCTCCTCCTCCCCGGGCTGCAGCCTGCCACGCGCCCCAATCCCGCACCCCTGAGGACTTCCCGCCCCAGGCAGCGGCTGCTGTCTGGGAAAGTCAACTGCCTTTCATCAAGCTACATATTTCAAAAAGTGGACACGCCCCTTAAAAATTGTCAGAATCTCCACGTGCTGGGTGGAAACATTATATCGTGCTCCTTTTAAGCCCCAATAAAAGACAAAAACATCGAAGAGGAAATAGGAAACACGGGGCCACTTTTACTCTGAGGACCTACCTGGGGCTGGTGAGTGTGGCAGCCCTCCGGCGGTGGGACCGTGGGCCAGGCCCTCGGGCGTGGGGACCACGCGGAATCGGGAGCTGCCCGCACCCTCACTGTGGCTGCTGAGACCCGGGAGCCGGGGGGACTTTCGGATGAGGGACAGGCGAGAGAACCGACTTCTCTCGGCCCTTCCAAAGCCACCAAACGACAGGAAAACGGAGGGAAAAATCACCACTGAAAGGACGCCCCCCAAGTCCAAAAGGACACTCGCCTGCTAAGTGCTGTGAAGCACCGTCCAACGGGAGAGACCTCGAGACGTGTGGTGCTTGTGTGGATTTGAGGCGACTCACAAAGGTGCACGAAGGTCAGTGTCGCAGTCCCGGAAGCCTCCCCAGGCACCAGCCCAGGTGAGGTCTCTGAGTAGGGTCGGCCTTTGGAGGAGCAAACTGAGCCACAGCCAGGAGAGGCCGGCAGGAAGGAGGGGCCACGAGGGGACACCACGGTCGTCACGGATGCAGCCTCTGAGCTGAAGGAAGTCGTGAGAGCAGGAAGGGCCGGAGGCACCGTCGGGACCAGGCCCGACACAGGCAGACGCAGACTGGACACTTGGTAGCGGCCCCCACCCTGCCTCTGCGGTCGGAGGGGAATGGAGACAGCACTTTTTCCTCTCCAAGGCCCCCGTGGGGGTGCGTGGGATGAATGCTTGTGTCCCCAAAACTCCTGAATTCAAATCTGACCCCCCACGTGACGGTAGTCCCAGGTGGGGCCTCAGGGAGATGCTTAGGTCTCAAGGCCCCTAAGACACCCCTGGCCCTTTCCATTGTGTGAGGGTGCGGGGAGAAGGCACCGTCCGTGACCCAGACGCCGAACCCGCTGTCACCATGACCTTGGACTCCCAGCCTCCAGAGCTGTGTCAGAGGAACGTGGGTTGCTGATAAGCTGCCCCGTTGAAGGCGTTTTCATTGCAGCAGCCCGAACAGACGAGGACGGCACACATACTGATCCTCGTACATAAGAGATCAGAAAAGAGATGTAACGATTCGGAACAGGTGTTCTGAAGCCTTGGGAGAAGACAAACAAGTTGGGACAACCTAAGAAAAAATAACAACAATGCAGAATCCAAATCAGGCTGGAAACCACCAGAATTCGGGGTCAGAAACGTAGCAGGGACGAAACAAGGGCAAACATTAAAGCTGTAAGTGTCCGCGTGCTCTGCCTTCTGGGAACACGGAGCAGCCTGCATTCGCGCACCGAGCCTGCCGTGGGTGACGGTCGTTGCGGCTCCGGGCGAAGCCTTTCAGAAATGAGACGTGGTGGCCCCGGAGAGCGACCAGAGCGAGGCAGCGGCTGGCGGCGGCGTCACCCCTGGAAGAAGGGGGTCGGAGTGGGCGTGATCCGGGTTTCATTGCCTTTCCTCCAAGAGCACTCCCCTCGGCGGGGCGGCCGTCCCAGGGACCCCGCGGAAAGGCACAGCCTGTCGGCAGGCGGGATCAGAGGGGACGTTTGTCGGCGGGGGGGGGGCCGCCGGGGTGACTCGGTATTCCGGGGGAAATCCAGTAAAGGGGGGAGGACAGAAGAGGGGCTACGTCACCCCGCCTGCGGGCCCTGCACTTCACACATAGCTGGAGAGACCCCACTCCAGACCCAATGAGGCTGACGGGACGAGCAGGGAGTCCAGCCGCCGAGCCTGGGATGCGGAGTTTGGCAACTGAGTCGCCAAGTTACAGGAGCTTGGTGATCACCCAGGTTTCCACGGAAACCCCAGGAAGGCCCCCCCACCATCGAGAGTTGAGTCCACATCCCCAAGCCACTGGGGAAGCTGACCCTCAAGGGCCAGGTTGTATTCCAGCAGCGGGGGTCCAAGGGGAAGGGGGGTGAGGGTCATGCAGCTTGGGTCCCTGTGAGACTCCACCCACCTAGGCTTGCGTCTCAGGAGGATCCATGTGGACTGTGGAACCGCTGTATGTGTTCCGGAACCTTCTGTCTCCTGCGGTGTGGCCTTGACGTCTCTCTGACACCGTCTCCTTCTCCGTTCTCTGAAGCTCAGCGACTTCACTCTTCACCTTCTCAGCGGGTGTGGAGGGGCCTCCGGCGCCGGCCCGTGCTGGCTGCTGGGGGTCCCCCAGCCCGGCCTTCTCAGCACCAGCGCTTTCACTGGGGGGCTGTCCTTCTGAGGAGACACCGTCCCCATCACCCCTCAATGGCACGTCCTTAAATGCAGCCTGGACCCTGGACGGGGGCCGAGCCAGACTGCGCCACGTGGGGCTGGGGGGTGAGGGAGGTCTCCGCGTGGAGACGTGCAAACCCAAGTCAGGACCAGTCGTGTGACGGGACCACAGGCCTGCCGCCCCACTCCCCCACCTTTCCCGTTCAGTACGAATCCTTCTGTGAGTCGTAACACTCCGAGTTCAATGTGTTCTCCTGCGTTGAATAAAACCGTATGAGGACATTCTGGAGCCTTCTGCCACCCGACAGATCTCGTGACTGCTACATGACTCTTAAATGTCAGAAAAATGCATTATTCTGAGACAGTAATTCGAGTGTCTGTTCACAGGGAGATTGGCTCAAAATACTACAAGGCAGATGTGAACTGTGCATTTAGCAGTTCTGTAACGTGGGGATAACGTGTCGCACACTTGACAGAGGCTGAATGGCAGCCTTCTGCCCTCCGCCGGCACAGAGGAGTCCCTCGGTAAAAGCTAGCTGTCACTTCCAGCTGGTTGCCAGACAGCAGGGGGAGTGGAGGAGGGAGTAGGATTTGAACCCACGGCCACCTAACTCCCATGCTCAGATCTTCGTTCCACCGCCGGCAGTACACAGCGCCCCCTGCCTGGCACTCGGGGAACACACTGAGTCATAGTGGCTGGCGTGAACCAGGGTCTATCGGAGACGGGTTCACAGTCGCACCTGAAGAAATGTACAGACACACAAGGACCCCAACATGAGATGGTAGTTCAGAGTAATGAATCACGGCTCCTTCCTTCCCTTCCCCCTTAATCGTATAGAGTTAAAGGAACGCCGCGGGGGAAGGGAACCGCTGGAATCACTGGTCGCCCTCACAGAGAGTGGCAGGGGGTCCAGGGCTCTCCAGACGCAGGCACATGCCTGAGACGCCAGCAGAACCGCGAGGCCCCAGAGGGAGCTGGGAGCACACGCAGGTGCTTGGCGCAGGCCCACGGGCATCGTGACTCCGACGGGCCGCCAACCCCTGCTGAGACAGGGGAACACATGAAGCAAAGGAAAAAAAGCACAATGTCTGCCCACTTTTTTTTTGAACGGTTGAGAAATGCACCAGTTTGGAGATAGGCAACAAGCACAAAGCATTTCATCTTATTTACCGTTTTTTCACTGAGTTGCTATGGCCGGCTCTCATCAACGGCGAACGAGAGTGAAGCTTTGTAAGGAAAAACACTTCATAGCTGAAAAAACAAATAATCTCTCTCAAGCGTCCAAAACAACAGGTTCCTGAAACCTAGGAACACGGGGGTACAGACCCTTCCCTGTCCCCAAAACCCTGACATGCTTCCCACTTCTTGACAAGCGTCTGGCACCCTGTGGCTACTGTGTGCTCGCTGAGCACCTACTGTGTGCTAGGTAGGCACTCTGCTGAGTGCTTTTCTGACAGGGTTCTCAAACCCAGTCACAGCGCTAACGAGCAAGGACCTGCCATTGGGCCACACCCCCTAATTGTCACATGTCACTCCCCTGCCTTCTGGCGTCTCTCTTTTTACTTCTGTGGTTCTCTCTGCAAAATGCCGCCCCACCAAGCTGTTGAAAGGGAATCCTCCTTCGAAAGAATCCCATTCTGGAGAGAGATTTTTGCATTCCTCCACACCCTCCTCCACCTTCTGCTCACTGTGTCATCTCGGGTGAGTAGCTGCGTGTCCCCATCTACCGAAAAGAGGACCCCGCTTTCCCTAGGGGGGTGCCACGAGGCTTTCAGGACCCACACCAGGTGGCCCGGACGTCCAGTGAGCCCCCACTTCCTTCTCCCCCCCGCAGACGGCAGTCCTCATGGCCGCTGGCTGCAGAGCCGGGGTTCCTCCTGCCTCCCAGTTGGGTGTATGAGGCACACGACGGACCTTCTTGGTCATCGCGAGTGTCCTGTTCAGCTCAGTACAGAGCAGGGCCGTGGTGACGCCCTGTCCCACCGGGCCACCCGCCTGCAGCACAGGGCAAACACCCCCTTCACCCTTGAGTATGCGGCCTGGGTCTCACGGCTCACAGTCTTAACGCAAGAAGCATCATTCTGAGTGACTGGCTTTCGGAGAGTTTTTGCAAAGAACTTCTAAATCTTCAGCAGGGGCTATGTTTCCATGAACATGTATTGCAATGAATATTGTGAATATTGTAAATAACACTCCCAGGCACAGTTCCTGTCATTGCTCAGGACAGACCACACTTAATTTTTCGCATCCGGTTCAAGAACGCAGCTCCGGGGTTCGTACCACTGAGAACAGCGGTCTCCAACCTCCTCCACCTCACGGCCCACGTACACGGATTACTCAAATTCTGCAGCACACCAAAAAATACATTTTCTGCCAATCTGACAAATGAAATAGGTATGATTTTGATTCATTCGCACTGGGTGGCTGCTGTGGCGTTGGCTGCTGTCGTTGTTTTATTTGACAATACGAGAAAGAGGGCAGTGGCCCTGAGGACGCCGACGGGCACTGCTCGTGCTGAACGTTCAGTGCTGGCGGAGCAGCTCCGGGAGAGGAGGGGCCTGGTCCCAGGATCCCGGGTCGACGAGCTCACGCACCGGCCGGGGGATCTTCGGCGCCCGCAGATTCGCCCAAGCCTGCGCCTCCCACCGATGCGGCGGGCGGAGAACAGCGCCGCCCTGGTGGCGCTGCTTTAGGATCCGGTCAGAAACTGCCTCCGGGAGAGCCGCCAGCATGTGAGCGACACGACGTTTGTAACAGCGACAGGCACCACCCCCACGGCAGTGGCTCACCAGAAATAGCTCGGAGCTCCCTGGGGACCGAGTCTCGAGGGGAAGCCACAGTTTGTACGTTTGTCAGTGTTGGGTAGGAGGCAGCGGAGCGGCGCTGGGGGGAGGGAACCGACACGGACGCTCAGGGGGACTGGCCGTGCTGATGCCCACAGGAGGCCGGCGCTGTCCTCGTGAGTGCCGTGTCTTCTGGGAGGGGCAGAGACCTCCCACCTGAACGGGTTCTCGCGGTGGCCCCTGGGAAAAGCCGGGGCCTGTCACTGGATTTGGGACTCGCTGGGGGCGTTCCAAGGCAGCCAGATTGCCTGCGCCTTGCAAAGCCTTCCTCGGGCCTGAGGATTTCTCAGCCTCAGAGGGGGGCTTCGTTACTTACTACCGAGCCCCCCCCCACGGGGCAGAAAGGGGGCGGGGCGTTCCTCAGGCATCAGCCTCGCCTACTCAGGGGCAGAGGATCGGAGCTCCGTGATTTTCTGTAACTGTCTCGTCTGACCAGACAGAAAGAGGCTCGTCTTCCCCAGAACAGTAGTTGGCCCAGAGAAAAGTCCCCAACTAAAGAGCTTCCTTGTTCCCAAGTCAATTCGTGCGCCACAATTTATACCAGTGAGAACGACCCCCATCTGTCTCATACTGAAATATTTAACAAGTATGTATTGTAACACCTACTGCAGACCTAACGGCGTTATTATTGACGAAAACATATTCTAAAACCGAGAGCAAAAACACAGCTGGAAGCTTACCGTGAGCCGAGGAACAACTCTGGATTTCCTTTTTCTTTTTTAAATGGAAAAAAAAAATTATTGTTGTTCAGTTACAGTTGTCTCATTTTCCCGCCATTACTCTCCCCTGCCCTATCCACTCCCGTCCCCCCTCCCACATTTAATTCCCCCCCTCCACATTGTCCTTGTTCTTGGGTCCTTTGTACACGTTCCTGGACTTGACCCCTCCCCTTCTTCCCCCTGTTACTCCACCCCCCCTCCCCTCTGGTCGCTGTCAGTTTGTTCTTTATTTCCACGTCTCTGGTTCTATTTTGCTCATCTGTTTTGTTGATTAGCTTGCACTTGTAGGTGAGGTCACATGGTATTTGTCTTTCACCTCCTGGCTTATTTCGCTCAGCATAATGCTCTCCAGCTCCATCCACGCTATCAGGAGGGGAAGGAGTTCCTTCTTTCTTTCTGCTGCATAGTATTCCATCGTGTGAATGTACCGTAGCTTTTTGATGCACTCATTTACTGATGGGCACCTGGGCTGCTTCCAGCACTTGGCTGTTGTAAATTGTGCTGCTATGAACATTGGGGTGCATGGGTTCTTTTGGATCGGTGTTTCAGGGTTCTTAGGGAATAATCCCAGCAGTGGAATTGCTGGGTCAAAAGGCAGATCCATTTTTAGTTTTCTGAGGAAATTCCATACCGTTTTCCCCAGCGGCTGCACCAGTCTGCACTCCCACCAACGGTGCTCTAGGGTTCCCTTTTCTCCGCACCCTCGCCAGCACTTACTGTTCGTTGATTTGTTTATGACGGCCGCTCTGCCCAGTGTGAGGTGGTATCTCACTGTGGTTTTAATGTGCATCTCTCTGACGGCCGGCGATGCTCAGCACCCTCTCGTGTGTCTCAGGGCCCTCTGTGTGTCCTCCTGGGAGAAGTGTCTGTTCGCCTCCTCGGCCCATTTTTTAATTGGATCGTTTGTCTTCCCGGTGTGGAGTCCTGTGAGTTCTTTATGTATTTTTGAGATCAAACCCTTGTCCGAGGTATCGTTGGCGAATATGCAAATATATTTTCCCATACAGCTGGTTCCCTTTTCATTTTGCTGTTTTCTTTAGCTGTGTGGAAGCTTTTGAATTTGATGAGGCCCATTTTTTTGTTCTTTCCTTTATATCCATTGCTCTAGGGGACGTATCGGTGAAAATATTGCTGCGTGGGGTGTCTGAGATGTTCCTGCCTGTGTTCTCCTCTAGGACTACATTGAAGTGTTTTCTCCGTCTTGGAGTAACTCTGGATGTTCGTGTCGGTACAACACTGTCTGGGCCAGGGCCCCACAGAAGAGGGGCTTCCCTGTCCCCTTCCCAGGTCTCTGGGGGCAGGGTCCCGGGTCCACCCTGGGGAAGGAGCCAGGTGAGTGCGGGAGGCTGGAAGGTCGCCCGAGGTGCGAAAGCATGTCTTCTACCACAGGACTGCGGGCCCCGGCCCGCGGGGCCAAAACTCAGCCAACCCAGAGTGACCCACGGACAGGCACGCTCTCCGAGTATGGCTAAACCCCGTCTAAGCAGAGAGCACCCACCCGGCTTCGTCCCCGCACCAGACGGAGCCCCTGGGGAAATTACACTCGGATGATTTATGGAGCGCGGGTCCCTGGCTGCCCTGCACTTGGCAGTGCCGACAAAGACAACAATAACGTATAATTGATTCCGCTCGGATCTCAGCAAGTCAATAAAGAACTTTGTTTATACATAATTTTGTTGGGCACATCTCCCAGACGGTGCTGAAATGTTGCATTTTTAAGACGCTAAGTTTGGGCCAGGAGGATCATAAATTATGGAGATAATGTGTCTTTTGTAACGGTACAGTCATGTAATTGTAATCCCAATTACAGCCGCTGTGAAATCCACACTCGGCTCCAGCACGACCCTCCCCGCGTCCAGCGCTCCCGTTACTCAAGGGCCAGAAGTCAAGGTAAGAGCCCGGAGCCCCGCCCGCCAACGGAAGGGCGTTGTCGGCCGGTGAAACCCACCGGGAGGACAAGAGCTCAACGTCCTCATCACAGGGGCCAGCAGTGCACGCACACATCCTCCCTGGCTTCTGGCCAGCCTTCCGCTCTGTGGGCAGAGGCCGGGCAGCTGGCCCCCGGGACACGCACGCTACCCCTGCGGCGGGGCGGTGCGCTCCAAAACATGTCCCGGGAGCCTCTGGCAAAGACAAATTATGTTTCTCCCTCGGGCTGCATCACACCAAAATGCCTGAACGGATGATCACGAAACTCAGAGGGCAGGGGTGTGATCGCGTGACTGAAAATACAAGGCCCCTGCTTTGGAGAAGCCCCCCGGGGGCTGCCCCTCAGGGGGCCTGGGGGGGGCAGCTGACGCTGGCAGCTCTGACCCCTGCATGCCTGTCTCTCCAGGGAGCACCAGGCCCTGCCTGCTGCGGCGCCGGGAACAGAGAGCGAGCAGTGGGCCCGAGGGTGAGCCCCGAGTGAACACTCAGCCGGCAGAGGCTCCAGGTCGCCGGCACCGGCTGCTGATTGAGCTGCTTCCTGGCAGGCATCGCGGCATGCCTGCCCCGGGGGGAGGCCTCAGGGGTTCCCGTGTCAGAGGGTGTGGATGAGTCCCTCCAGTACTGGCAGGAGGCCCAGGTGCCCCTTACAGATGCGGGGGGGGAAGGATGGGGGGACTCGGGGAAGTGAGGAAACATGGAGGAAGGGTCCAGAGGGGCAGCAGCGGCTCCCGGACCTGAGTGACAATTAAGTCACCCGCGGGGCACATCAGTCAGGGACGGTCGGCGGCACCTTGGAGCCTGAGCTGAGGGAGGGGAGGGGACCAGAGTCCTCAGTTCTAGCAAGTGGCCTAGTAAATGACCCGTAAGCGGCGGTGGGATTCTTGCTGTCACAGCGCAACTGTGGACTAAGCCAAAGGAAACCGAGGTCAGGACAGACCTGTCCCTTCTGTCAGGACTCCGCCCCCATTGGGTAAATACCAATGGGACAGGGGCTCTGGAGAGGACGGTGGGTCTGGCCACAGTGCCCCTCTGTGGGCCGGGAGCTGCCTGGACAGAGGCCGCTGGACAAGGCAGTACAGTACGGCAGCCCAGCGTCAGCTGGGCCAGGGCAGCCCTGCCGTGGGCTGGGCAGGCACGTGTGTGAGCCGACTCAGCAGACTCTGCCCGGACGCTTACTGGGCGCCACCCCCGTGCTGGTGGTCCGGACGCAGATATGGCTGAGTCTTAGACAGACGGATAACAGATGAACAGTAACTAGGTAGATAGGTAGATAATAAATAAATACCAGCTAGAGAGCTAACGGATAGATGATAGACAATGAATAATAGTTAAATAACAGCTAGACAGCTGATACACAGATGATAGATCAGGGATGAGTAGATCGCTCACCGATGAGAGCAGACAGACAGAAAGACAGGTGCGACCAGCTGCCGTCGGCGACGCCGTGGCTGGGAGAACGCTCTGGCTGTTCCCTCGGGCTGTGCCGGGTGAGGCCTGCAGGGCTGGGTGGCAGGGGTCCATCCCGCTGGCGGCGGTGAGGCGGCAGAGGTGGCCGGACCCTGCCTAGTCGGACACCACGGGCCACCCCCGGGGCAGGCTGATTCACACAGCAAGGAGTCCCCGCTCCGACGCAGAACACCCGCCCAGGTTCAAGACGACACCGGGACCCCAGAGCTTCGTGGGCAGTGCCCCAGGTGGGAAACGCGGGTCTCTGCTCCCAAGTGTCCAAACGACACTTGGCCGTCTGCAGAGCCCACCCGGCCCGCGGGCCGCCAGCGCGAGCCCTCCGACTGAGAACAGGCGGCGAGCAGAGGTCACTGACGGGGCTGCGAGAGCACCGAGCAGAGTGGACAGCAGACGAACCGCCGCGGGGGCAGCTGGAGGGCAGGGGCGGGAGGCAATGGGGCGTGTCCAGGGCGCCTGGCCAGCGGGCTCTGAAGGACAGAGACGCCTCCTGTCCACATGGCGTGGTTCCCGTCGTGACAACCGCTCCCCCCTCCCTAGCCGGGCCTGGAGGGAGTGATGGAGGCGCGCGGGCACTGCTGGCGTGCAGGGCTCTGCCCGCGATGGTGGCTTCGGCAGGCCCGGCCCGCCTCTGAGCAGCGGCCCGCACACCGTGCCAGGCAGGCGGCAGACTCTCCACTTCCACGGGGACTGGTGGGAGGCACAGCTGGCGTGTGCTCCAGCCTCCCGCTCTGCTCTGACCGCCGCGGGCTCCCTGGCCCTGCAGTTCTCGCCCACGGCAGCTCCGCCCCTCCAGTGTCCTGGACGGCAGAGGGTGGCCCCCGGCCCAGGCCAGGTGGCTCCAGGGTTGGGACCTCCAACCCCTAAACAGTGGGTCGGGGGGTGAAGGGGCACGGACGCAGAAATGCAGGGGCTGCCTGGGCTCCTGTCCTTGCCCGGTTCACCACGGGCCCCCCCAGGCCCAGCCAGCGGCCTTCACACGGGGGCTGCCCCCACAAACGTGAAGACGACAGGTGTTTTGTCTCTCACCTAAAAGCATCATGCATGGTCCGCACCCTATTTGGGGACTCACTGGGCTACACCAAAAGGCGTATAAATTCGAGTATACTTCCCTCTTCCACTAATTTTATAATTTAATTAAAAAATCAGCTATGCAGCCCTGGCTGGTGTAGCTCAGTGGATTGAGCGTGGGCTGCGAACCAAAGTGTCGCAGGTTCGATTCCCAGCCAGGGCACATGCCTGGGTTGCAGGCCACGTCCCCAGCAACCGCACATTGATGTTTCTCTCTTTCTCTCTTTCTCCCTCCCCTTCGCTCTCTAAAAATAAATAAATAAAATCTTAAAAAAAAATCAGCTCTGCCTCGTAGGGTCCGTCCTTCACACACAGAAGGAGGACAGGCACCGCGGCCTTCAATCACTAATAACTGTGAAGTGTGCCGCTGGGACAGGCCGTGAACCGCATTCTCTCGGAAACAATGCGACGTGCTTGCTGAACGGTGTCTTTGTGCCCGGCTGTGAGACAGCGTTTCATGTCCTCCAAAAATCCGAAGGATATTTTTACCGCTATGATTTTATTAGGCTTCTTTATGGTGTCATTTGCTGCTGTGCCGTGCGGGCAGTGAGGGGAAATGAGCCACACACAGAGCATGTTGAGGTCGGATTCCGTGGGTTATAAAGTCCGCTGTTATTCCTCGGGAGGGGAAAGAGTGCGTGTGCATGTCTAACTATTGGGACAGGCGAGGTTCATCGGTCTAAGTTAATATTCCTCAACCAAAGGAAACAAGATCCCACGAGGGGACACCCCCAAAACTGGAATTGTCTTCTGGGGGGCGGGTGCCTTATAGGACAGGCTTCCCCTGCTGGGTGAGTGATCTAGGAACCCAACTGTATCCGTGTTCCAGCTGGCGTTGTTGTGAGAGGCTGAGTGCCGCTGCAGAGAATTTCTTGAAGACCCTTTCAAACCATTTGCCCATTTCATCATGGGTGATTTGCGACCACACCTGCCCACACCGCACTGAGTGTCCAGCAGTTTTTGATCAAAAACGGCATGTCCCCTAAGCCTCATGCTCCCTATTCACCCCATCTCCTCCCGAGTGAACTTCTTGTCTCCCTGGATGAAAACAGTCCATAAAGGGAAACGTTTTACTGATGGGGAACAGGTGAAACAAAAAATGGCAGAAGCACTAAAAGCCATCCAAATCGACCAATTAGAAAACTGTTCTGAGCAGTGGGAAAGACGTCTCGATAGGTGTCTTGCGTCCCATGGAGAGCACTTTGAAGGTGACTGGCGTTGAAACGTGTGAGAGTCAGTACACGGTTTTTCATAGATAAATCCCAGGTTTGGGGGCCCCTCCGTGTACACCTTTAGCCACACCTTGGAGGGGCAGCACCGGCACCAGCTGCATACTGGGGACCGTTCACCGTGGACCCAGTGCGCCTCATCCACGAGCAAGGACAGGCCAGCCTTCTGCCCTGTGTGTCTGTGACTGAAGGGATATCGGGCCTCACCCGGGAGCCCCCAGCTGCCCCTCCCCCACCACGGGATTGAAGCCCAGGAGGCCCCGGTGACCGGCCTCCCTCGGGTGCTCCGAGGGAGTGCCTGCTGCCTAGCTGTGCACAGTTAACTGTGGAGCAGATGAGTGAGTGGGCGAGTGAATGAGTGGATGTCAGCGTAACAAATGCCATGCGTGAGCCCTCCTCGGTGGCACCGCAGGGCGCGTGGACTGATCTTTGGCCTTGGAAGCCAAGTGTTAATGGGCCTCGCAAAAGCCACTGCGGCCCCCTCGGAGGCTGGGACGAGAAGGGGTGCTCCCTCGTGCCCCCACCCCGCCCCGTGAATGTCTGAGCGTCACCTGCAGGGCCCGCTCAGGCGCTCGCTGGCTGTGAAAACAAATGACCCGCAGCGACCCTGCCCCACCGTCGCCGAGAAGCGGCGAGGAAATAACAGGGCAGCGATGTCCTACGCGGCTGTTCAAAGTGATGTTTACACAGCGCTCCCAACAACACGGGGAGCTCCTTCAGACCGAACATTAGCAGGAAACAAAACACTCTTGCCACCGGACGCTACATGGAGACTATCAGGGCACATGCACTGCTTAGAAATCAGAGAATCTAATGTGAGACCAGAAGAAAATCGCAAGGACGCTGCCTGTGGCTGATGCGTCCACGAGGCCGTTTCTCCTTTCTGCTCCCCGTACCGGCCAGGCTTTCTAAAGCGAGCGTTTCTTAATTGTATCATGTACCGGCGTCACAACACTTTCCCCTGGTAACAGAAGGGGACCTAGAGCCGCCCCCGTGCCCATAGGGCAGCCGAGAACTGCTGTTGTCGTCTCCCTGAAGAAGGGGACATGTAACATCTGTGTGTCCAGGGGCTGTCCCACATCCGGAGGGCTGTGGGGTCTGAGCTGCAGAGGGCCCAGCCCCCCACCCCCCGGCCCTCCCCCCGCACTCCCCCCACACCCGGGGGCCGCCCCTCCCGTGACGGAGGGCTGAGCCAGTTCCCGGATGAGCGGGTCCGCGGAGAGACGGAGCCCGAGCGCCCGCATCTGCTCTTCCTGTTAATTATTCAGACCTGTACGCCTCGCTGCCTCCCACATTGCATTTCCAAAGTGTTTTAAAATCAATAACTAATTTATATACGGGCGTCTCAGAAAGAGGGGTTGTTTTTCATCTCATTAAAATGCAACCAGAGCGCCCGCCACGGCCGGCGCTGGGACTCGACTCTTGGGTGTGGGTCCTGGGATGAGGTGGCCGGGGTGAGCCCGGTCTCCAGACCCCTCGAGGGCGGGGGGGGGGGGGGGCGGGCGAGGAGGGCAGCTGGGCAGGAAGTCACAGGTGCTGAGCCCAAGAGCAAAGCCGCCACAGTCCCAGGAAAGGGACCGTTCCGAGCTCCCGCTGGGAGATTTCTTCGTGCACCACGGTGAGAATTCCCTCCTGGGATTCCCGTAACCGGCTGTAACTGTCTGTGGCAGCGTGTGTAGGAAGGGTTTTTCAAAGGTCCGGTTGGAAGTCCGGCAACAGCCACAGACACCCAACGTGGGTGGTCCTCACTGCTACTGCGCGCCCCACCCCCACGTGCCCTCCAAACCAGCGCCAGCTCCTGGGCTGCCTACAATACAATGTAGCCTTTTCAAGAGAACCCGTGAGGGTTTCATTTAACAACCCCTGCAACACTGCCGATGTGGGGACAGAAGCGCCTTTCGCCTGTTCAGTGAAACACTCGTCCTTGCAGTTCCCGTGGACGGTAGAAGTTTCCGTCGCGGCGCCGTGTAGCACTGAAAGCGCTGGAATCGGCGACACGCCTCGCCACGTTGTTCACCGCCCGTGTCCCCTGACGGGCTGGCGTCTCTGAAACGCAGCGATCGAACGTGGGTGCCGCAGCCTCTTTCTCCCTCCAGCCCCGCCGTCCCGCACGCTCAGCTCCTGGGCCACCTCCTCTCACGCCCAGGGGTGCCCGGGGCCGTGTCCTCCGGAAGTCTCGCTCCTCTGTCTTCTTCTCCCGCCCCTGGCTCGCCCGATGCTCCCTGTGCGGACCCCACCCATCGCCACCCATCACCACCCATCTACTTGCGTCCTGTGGCGGGGCCGTCCCCACACGAGGCTCTGGGAAGAGGAGACGAAGGAAGAAACAATGTTCAGGAAACACACATTGAGGCCACCAGGGGGGCATACAAGGTAGGAGGGAGAGGGTGAAAGATCATTCCAGAAAGGTAGAAGGGGCCGCTTCTGAAGGCACCGGAATGCAATGCTAAGACACTTTCCATCGACCTGCAGGTCACGGGGGGCCAGGCAGGGGTGGTTTACAAGCAGAGGAGAAAGGTGATCCGAGGCTGGATCTTGGAGGGTCTTGCGTGAAAGGTTAGAGCTGGAAAAAGCACCCCACCCCTCCGGGCCCATTTGAGACCCCCCCTCACGTTAATTCTCTGTCCATTCAAGGAGGCTCCCTTCTACCTGCGACCCGGAGTCTCTGCCCCCACTCGTCTGCCAGCAGCTTGCAGGCAGCGTGTGCGCCCGACGCACCTCCCCCGTCCGCCCCTGGGCTGCCCCCGGCGCCGGCGGTCTCTCTGCCTGATCCCAGACGGCCTTGTTTCAGAAGAGACTCGGGGCCAGTCGGTGGCGGTGGAGAAAGTAGAAGAACGTGTGGATGAGGGAGCAGAGGAAGGAGCGGAGGAATGCTTGAGGGGCGCCGGGGCTGGCTGTGCACCTGGAAACCGCTGGGCATTGCAGGTTGGAGGATGGGGGGGTTCCTGGACCTCAGCCCACCTGCCACTGGGCGCCAGGCGGGCCTGCCTCTCACACTAAGGATCCTGGTGTTCTCTCGACCCCCTGGGGACCCCTGCACCCTCCTCGGCTCGTCCCTAAAGGATTTCTACGTTTTCCAAGACCAGCCTATGCGAAGATCGTTAGGGCGGGAGGGCCATGCCCTGGTCACGTCACCACGCTTGACCACAGCCCTCCAAACAGCAGAGACGCGTGTGACTCAGACTCACTGACCAGGGTCCGCCGAGGTGCAGGGCTCTGTCCCAGGCGAGCACCCACATACACCCCGAGTCCCCCCCGTGCCCCACACCTGGCTGGGTCTGCTCTGCGCCTGTGCCGTTCCTGGGTGAAGGCACTCCTCTCCCTCCCCCAGGGTGAGAAAGTGTTTTTATAAATCCCACCCCCACACAAATATCACCGAGGAAACCGCACTGGGAGAAACACGATGTGTGTTAGAAGGACAAGTAGATGCTGGGTCTCCGAGCCGTACATATTTTTTTTAAGGTCGCCTGTCCTCAAGGGTCTTTATGCATGATACTGAAACGCAAACTGCTTGGGAAGCTGTAATAACTTTAACTACAGCATAAAGGAAGGTAACGACGTAGCGTGATTTGCTTGCCATTATGTTATTTGTGCTGTTTAGATACGCAATTTCAGAATCAGATGTTTTATGGGAAAGCATTGCAATTCTGAAAATGTGACTGAACTTTTTCCTAAGTGTATTAAAAATGGAACAGCCTGCCAGCATACATAATGGAAAACGAAGTTTATGAGGCAGGAGATGCCCACAAATACCCACCGAAATTGAACAGAACTGTGTCAAAGGTTGAGTGTTGTGTGTCACACTCAGAAAGGCGCCGGCCTGCAAACACACACGGTTCACGCAGTGGGTGGCAGTGAGCCCGTACAAAGGTGGGTAAAACATGTGATGGGAGGAACACCTGAGACTGCCAGGTCCAGCCAGGCAGGCTGTGCCCTGAACAGCCGCAGGGGCCCCGTCACACAGAGAAAGACTCGGGAGGCGCCTGCTGGTGCTGCTGAGCGCAAGACGGTGCCTCTCAGCTGGTGAGCCGCGGGGTTTTCAAAGCACGCCACGCCTGACTGTGTAGTCAGGGGCACTGCCCTCTTTTCCCTCAGACTGCCAAATAAAAAAAGTGACAACAGCCAACATAATAGCCGTCTGGTGTGAATGAGTCAGAAGTACACCTGTTTGCTAACAGATCGACACAAAAGCACACATTTGGTGTGCCGCGGGGCGTGAGCACCAGCGGAGACGTGCTGTGAGGTGACAGAGGATGGGCGTCGCTGGTGTGCGGGGCTCTCTGTGCGAAGCGGGGGCCACCGGTGGCCCTCGAGGAACACAGCCAGGGGGGACAGCAGACACGGGCTCCCATCACGGGCTCCCCAAGCCCTCGTGCACCGCGGGTGGGAATGCAGACAGAACAGCCGCTGAGGGAGGCAGGCTGGGGTCCTCAAAAAGTTAAGACCAGAATGGCTAGCAGTTCCGAGTTTAGGCATTTATCCCCCAAAAGGAAAACACTAACTCAGAAAGATACGTGCACCCCTGTGTTCAGCACACACCTGACCTACAATAGCCAAAATGTGAAACCCCCCCAAGTGTCCACCGACAGAGATGGCCACAGAGGAGGCTGTACATGTACACAAGGGAATATTACTCGGCCGTGAAAAAGGAACGGAGTCCTGCCACTTGCACAAAGTGGATGGACCTGGAAGGGATTCTGTTGAGTGAAATAAGTCAGACAGGGAAAGACGTATATTATACGATCTCATTTATACATGGAACCTTCTAGAAAAACGCCAGGCTCATAGGTACAGAGCAAGACTGGTGGCTGCCAAGAGGCAGGAAGTCAGCGGCGGGGAGGGGCCTATGCATGAAGGGGATTGAAAGGTACGAACTTGGAGTTATTAAAGGAAAACTCCCCAGCCGCCCAAACCGCTTCATTCATTCATTCATTCGTTCTTTCATTCATTCATTCACTCATTCGGCTCCTAAAGTTGTGACAGCCCCACAGAAGCGTCCCGGGGCTGCCTGGGGATTCCTGCCCGAGGACAGGACACAGCTCCTCGGTGGGGGGGCGGGGGGGCTCTGGGACCTCAGCAAGCCGAGTGTCCTGGTCCTGGGAGGTCTTCCCTGGACCCTGGGGTCTGCGGTGGGACCCGGTGCTGCCTTCGGACCAGCAGCCAGGGAGGTTGTTCAGCCAGGCTTGGATCTGCATAGCACCCCCTGCCATGTGGGGGGTGGGGCGGGGCGGGGCGGGGGGCTACTGGCTAGCCAGCGGAACATCAGTCGGCTTCCCCGGTGCCGATGGGCTCACAACCCAGCGCGGCTCCAGGAACCGTGACCCGATTTCAGGCCCGGCAAAAACAGGCCGCCTCAACGGGTGATCTGGAACCGACAAAAATCTCTCACAAACGAAGCAGAGACGCATAAGCCATGAGCTGTCACCTGTCACGGTTCTTAAAAACTGTGCGGTAGGTCCAGAGGGACTGGGGGGCCACCACCCTCCGTAGAGCTCAGGGCCCCCCCTGGACGGCCCCTCCCCTGGAGCCGGGCTCACCCAGCACCAGCCACGCGGGGCTGGGGCTCCCGGCCTCACCTCATTCAAAGGGGCCGCACACAGCGGCATGCAGAGCGGCTGCCGGAACCTGAGTCCCTGGTACAGGAGAGGGGCTGGGACAATCGAGGCACTGGAACACACGACCTGAGAGAACATGCTGATGGAATTAGGAGTATTTAACCCCGGGAAGCACAAGGCTGCGTGACAGGTCACTGACTCTGGCAAGCTGATTAGCAGTCACTGCACAGGGGACGCTGGCCATCTGGGCCCCTCTCCTGAGCTCGGAGAGGAGACGGTTTGCATTTGCGTCGGGAAGATTTAGGTTGGAGACCCAGGAAGAATTTCTAGGTGCTTACGGTTATTAAAGCCTGCCGGCTGAGAGGCCAAGGCCTCGCCTTTTTGGAAGTGATTTGGGGCAGGGGGGCGAGGGGCAGGGTTGCGGGGGGGGCGCTGTGACAGCTTCCGTCCATCCAGGGAGTCTGAGCAGGGGGACTGGGATGAGCAAAACGACATCCTCCAGCCCTGCGCGCATGGAAGGTGCCTCTTGTAAGAGCTTCCTCTGGGCTTCCGACACGCTTCCTGTCCGGCCCACAGACTCATCCTGCGGGCAGAAGGGTGGGGTGGGGTGGGGCGGGAGGGGCTCTGTTCCGGCCTCACCTCGAGTCCTGGGGCCTGTCCTAGGGCAGGCAGACACCTCGGTGGGCCCCTTGCTTTGGCGCCAGCCACTATTTTCATCCCATGGACATCCTCTCCCCCACCTCCGGACCAAGACTCAGCCTCTCTGATGTCACCGGAGGGCAGAGGCCCAGTGGCAATAACAGCCCCGTCCCCTGTCCCCTGTGCTGGGCCCAGAAGTGGGTGTGGGACCCGAGCAGGCCCATCAGAGCTTTACATGGGTGTTCCACTGGAAGGGGCTGGGGAAGGAGGCAGGTGGGCCAGGCTGGGGTCCCTATGTGCCTGAGACCACGTCTCCACTGACTGGAGAAAGCCATTTGCGTTGACTCCAACGTGGGAGCTCCAAACTGGGAGCCCCCCAGGTCAGCCCACAGGTGCCCCCCACCGTGCTATGTCCCCTTGGGCTTTGTGGGTCAGTAGCATACTCCCTTTGAAAAAAATTTTAATCTGAGTTGGGTTTCAGTCAGTTACTAACCAAAAGTCCTAATAGATGCAGAGTGGGAGGAGGTCCCCAGGACATGGGGTGTGAGCAAGGCCAAGGGCACAGGGGACAGGGCCACGCCTTTCTGCGTCAGAAAGACCCGTCAACATCACCTGTGCCCCTCAGAGAAGGGGGAGGGAAGAAGGGACAGAAAGGAGAGGGGGAGAGAGGAGCCCGGGGGAGGCAGGAGGCGGTGCCCCCGCCCGACCCGGGGGGACCTGCAGAGGGCCCGGTGCGCCCTAGGAACAGCGGCACACAGTGCTCGGTCCATGCTGGCCAGGCGGCCACTCTGTGACCATGAACTTTCAGGGAAAGTCCTGCTGCCTGGAAGTGGCGTATGTTTGCAGACGCTGGAAGGTGGGAGACGAGTCCCGAAGAAGGGGTGTCCGCTCACAGCTGGGCTCCCCAGGGGCGGAGACCAGGAACCACGCACCGTCCCTTCCTGACTGTCTCCCTTCACTTTTCTACCCACGCAGAGGCCTTAGAGCATCCAAACAACTTCTAACGGATACAAAAATGAAGACAAGTATGAAGGACAAATTAAAAAGTCAGTAAGTCCCTCACCCGGAGATAATCATTCCTTAAATTTTTATGTTACTTCCTTCCAGTCCTTTTCGATGTGTGTTTACACACACCGTTTCGGCAAAATTGGTCTCGCTCTGTACATATTTGTTTTGTGACTGCTCTCGCTTAACAAGGCCGTACGTTCTCCTGTTTGATTAAACGGTCTTCCGAGCGTGGTTCGTAACGGCGGCAGAGAGATCCATCATGGAAGTGACGTATTTCTTTAATTAATTGTCAGCGACGTCGCCACTCCCGATTTTTTACTCTTTGAAACCACGTTGTTAGAAACGTTCTCACGGATGAAATGCTGTGCCCCTCTCTCTGATGGTTCCTTTCAGGAAACTGACAAGAGGGACTTCGCTCCACTCCCTGCACAGCCTTTCCTTCCTCCCCCACTCCTCCCTCCTCTTCATCCCCGAGGGTCACCTCCCCTCTCTGTTGCCCCGAGAGAACAGACACCACCAGGAGAGAGAGTTCCGACCTCGCGCCGACGGACCCCAGCAGCCTGCCCCCCTCTGCCCACCCTGCTCTCGGGCCTCCTCCCCATGTGGCAGCGTTGGGCCCACCCACCACCCAGGTTCTGGCACAGACGCTGCTCCCAGAGCACCCCCTCCCCTCCTGCACCTGCGGGTCTTTCCTAGATCTTCGCCCCACGCGGACAGGCTGGTCCCTCGTCTGCACTCGGTGCCTGTGACCGCCAGAACAAACTGCAACCAACTCGGTGGCTTACAGCAATGCATGTGCTACCTTACAGCTCTAAAGGTCGGAAGTCCGAAGTGGGTTTCGAGGGTCTCACTAAAGTCAGGGTCTCGGCCGGGCTGCATTCCCCCTGGAGTCTCCGGGGCAGGAGCCTCCCCTTCCCCTTTGCAGCTCCTACAGACCCCCTGCCTTCCTCGGCTCCCCCCGGCCCCTTCCTCCGTCTCCAAAGCTGGCAGAGCGTCATGTGTCAAGTTCGAGTCTCGAGATAATCTCTAACTGACTCTGCCCCTCCCGCCCCTCCCTTAAAAAGACCTTGTGATAACACTGGCCCACCCAGATCACCCAGGGTAACACCCCCGTCTCCCCATCCTCCACACTGTCAGGTCAGCCATGGCACCGTGTGCCATGGGAGGGGACGTCCTCACAGGGTCTGGGGTGTCTGCGTGGGCATCGCTGGGGAGACCATTCTCCTGCCAACTACGTCTGTCGTCTGTTCTCCCAGAACCCAGTCCAGCGGGCCCCTTGCGGCCCTGTGGGCTCCTCCGGCCGCAGTCTCC
This sequence comes from Phyllostomus hastatus, assembly GCF_019186645.2. Taxonomy (NCBI): domain Eukaryota; kingdom Metazoa; phylum Chordata; class Mammalia; order Chiroptera; family Phyllostomidae; genus Phyllostomus; species Phyllostomus hastatus. The sequence goes on from NW_025334004.1 coordinate 31,872,076, forward strand.
GCAGTGCCCTCCCCATCCAGGGGTCCCTGGTGTCCCAGCAGCACACGGTCCCCTGATCACCGTTCCCTCCACGGGGCTCCTTCTGCAGCTTGCTAGGGTGCCAGGGCTCCTTGGTTTTCTGGTTATGTCGTTGGGGGAGGGGTCACTCCTTCTCGATCTCTTGCTGAGCCCCGCCCCACCCCCTGACCACATGCACCCCAGGACTCGCTTCTCCCTCCGCACTGGCTCCCTGGGTGGCCTCGCCTGGTCCCGTGGCATCGCACATGGCCGACTCACTGATGACCTGTATTCCTAGGTCCCACCTCCTCTCCCAGCTCCCAGACTCAGATGACCCCCCTGGTTGACAGGCCTCTCCCGCCTGCCCCGCCTGAGGCTGCACTCGAGGTGCCTCCACTTTACCTGTCCACGTGCCCTTCCCTCCACGGCAAACGGCACCGCAGGAGCAAACGCCCAGGCCAAAGCACAGATTGGTGCGGATCCTGCTCCTTCCCTCAACACCCACCTCCCGTCCATCAGCAGGCCCTGGAGGTACTTGCTGACCCTTCATCCCCAAAGCACTGCGACACTGCCCCTTACTGCAGGTGCCTCCAGGTGACCTGGGTGACTGCCGCCCCCGTCCCAGTCCGGTGCCTCAGTCTCTGTCCCACGCAGAAGCTGGAACGAGCTCTAGAATTGTGCAGCAAGTGACGTCATGCTCGGGGCCAAACCCTCCTCCTTGTGTGCGAGACCAGGGTGGCCACAGTGGCCTGGGGATCTCGGCCGTGGAAGAGGGTTCAGGGCTCTGCTGACGGCCAGTGAACGAGCAGAAGAATCGGGGCGGTGCTGGTCCTGTGGGTGGCAGCACTGCGACAGGCAGTATGTGACAGGCAGTAAGCCAGGACACAGGTGGTGAAGGAGCGAGACCCGGTTCATCAGAGGGGCCTGAGTTTAGCGTTCAGTGGACACACGGCTTTGGTTCGGGAAGATGGAGCGTTCTGGATGGTTAGACAGTGGGAATACGAGATGTGTCTGGAAAAAGCCCAGCCGTTGCTAATATAACGAGAACGGTTTGTGTGACGTCGATGTCACCTGGCAGCCAAGGAGGGGGGACTGGAATGCACATGCGTGAACAAGGACGACCTCACTGTACTCGTCAGTGGGGGCGGTAGACGCCGTTGAGTGAGCATGTGCACTGTGTGGTTGTTGCATTCAAAATGACCGAGCAAGTAGAACAATGAAGTTGTGCCCAATTTTGTGTTAAGCTTGAACATTCCTCCACAGAAACTATTCAGGTGATTCAGAAGGCCACAGCCGTGGGCAGCTGGTGACCGGCAGCTTTATCACAACAAAGTCCCCGCTCATGTACTATGTCTCGTGCAGAGTTTTTTGTGAAACATCAAATCACCCAGGTGACTCAGCCCCACTACGGCCCAGAGTTGGTGCCCCGTGACTTCTGGCTTTTCCCCAAACTAAAATCACCTTTGAGAGAGAAGAGATTTCAGCCTGCCGATGAGATTTGGCCAAATAGGACGGGGCAGCCGCTGGAGACGGGGAGAACTGGGTGCGGCCCCAAGGCGCCTGCCCTGTAGGGGGCTCAGACGTCCTTGTCCCATGCACAGTGTTTCTTCTCTCCTGTGTCTTCTTCAGTAAACCCCGTATTTCATAGCGCATGGCTGGGTACTTTCTGGACAGACCTCGTGCACTTACCACCACTGAACTGTATGCTTACAATGGTAAATTTTATGTTATGTGTATGTCACTGTGATTCAAAAGTACTATTTAAAGAAAAAAAAAACAGTCTGTCCTCTGCAAAATCCCCCTCGAGTACCCACGGGGATGGCCACGGTCCCGTGGGCACACTGGCCACTGCCACCACATAACGAGCCACAGAGGCGCTCCCTTCAGCAAAGGGAGTCTCTGCAGCCTCAGCCCCTGCACAGCTGCGGACACACGGCCAGGGCTAAACCAACCTCTGCCGGCCCATCAGGATCCCAAGTGGGATGTCACCCTCGGGCGCCAGGCCTTCCCCTGCTCTCCGAGGCGACCGTAGGCGCTCGCGGACTCCACCAGGCGCCCTGACAGCTGACGAGCCATTTACAAAGCACCGGCCCGGCAGGCGGAACACTTGCTCCTTGAAAAATGGAGATGAGCAAGAAAACGTTGAGCGTCCTGAAGCCGCCCGATGATTTACAGAGACGTGAAGGAGGGCCCGGCCCGACCTGCCCGGCTTCGCACGGTCGGCGTCTAGTTCACCTCCGCAGCCCTGCTCCCCTTATCGGGACCGGCGCCGCACGCGCGCATAAATATTACAGTAGCACATGGCCGGGGTGTCGGGGATGTCAGCGCGGCGATAAAAAGTGCCTGTCAAAGGATCCTGGGGGTGCGTCACGGTGAAAGATGGGCTGGAGACAGGACGTGCTGAGTGTTAATTAAAGCGCTGGGTTTGGGGTCCGAGCGCAAAAACAGCCTTGGAGGGAGGAGGGGGGAGAGGGAGGGGAGGGGGGAGGAGAGGCCGCAGCCCCGGTAGGTTAGGCCCGGACCTGTCCCCGGGGACCTGTCCCCGGGCCTCGGGGCCTCCTCCTGAGCTGCCTGCCGCTCTGCTGCTTGGGCGTGGGGCTCAGGGCTGGGGCACGACTGGGCTCCAACATAAGGCTCAGAACGTTTTCACAGTCCCCAGCCTTTTCGCTGCCTCTTCCCCGTCCCTACGGCCAGCTTCTGGCCTTGGCCTGAGTACGGAGAGACCACGGCTGGATGGCGCCTGTGCCCCAAAGAGGGGGGAGTTGTGAAGCCAGAGATGTGGGGGAAGAGGGGTCCTCAGTGGGCACTGGGGGAAGGGCTTGGGGTGGCTTGGAAATGAGTATCTCAGAGCCAAGGTCACACGAGGGACTCACGTGATTCATACGTGACCTCCGGCGGGGGCGGGAGGTGGGTGAGACGTTACAGGGGTCTGAAAGCACGCACCCGGCGAAGCGGCTGTGCTGCCGACAACAGCAGTGACCTAGAGTGACTGAGTGCTCGCACCACGCCCGGCGCGGTGCTAAGCACTCACAACAGACTCTCTCGTCCCATCCCCGGTAACTCCACACAGCGCGGTACCCGCCACCATTCTCACCTTCCGACGCCGGAAACCGAGGCACCGAGAGGTCAAGTGACCTGCCCAAGGACCCGTGTGAGTCTGGGTGAGGATGCATGTGGGGAGGCCGGACGGGAGCCACCCCCAGCCCAGAGCGTGCTGCAACCCTGGGCTGGGCAGCTGTGGAAACACGCGGTGGAGACCGGTCACCAACGGACAGATGGCCACAGGTGGGAACTACATTGTCCCCCAGGCACGGAGCATGCGTGTTCATCAAAGGGTCACCTGACAGCCCAGCACAGGGGCAGAGAGGCAGTGGGGACAAGGTGGCCCGGCCGCCCTACCTGAGACCACGCTGCCGCACACAGGGTGCGTGCTGAGGGACGCAGGGCAGCGACCGCAGTCGGGGAGCAGGGTCCTCCCAGGGCTAACCCCCATGGGCTTGGCGGGACCCGGGCCACACACAGGAGTGGGTGGTTCACAGACACCCGAGTCCTCGGAGAGAATGAGACGCCAGCCCCTGAGCGGGAGTCTCTCCAGAATCTGCAACGAGGCCGCAGACTTAGTGTTTCTTGCTCGCTCAGTACCACTTGCGGCGAAGGAGCCCCAGGGCACTCGCAGCAGATTCCGGGGAAAACACCCTCGGGGGAGCTCAGCCCTGCGCATGCAGCGCTCGAGGGAGCCGTTGCTTTGTTCCACACTCTGCGCGTATCTCGTGAGGTCCCATGGGTGCTGGGTGCTGGGCTGCGCCCTGGGGCTCTGACGTCAGGCCTTGAGCTGCTCACAGCGTCAGGGAGATAACAGGTCGGGCGCAAGGCTACGGGAGGCCCCGTGATGGACGCACGTGGGGCTCCGCAGGGCCCAGCAGGGGGCTGTTGGCCGGGTCTCAGCTCACCCAGAGGCCGACCTTGAGACAGCCCGGGGTCGCCAGGGGCGACGTGGAGGCGCAGGGTGTGCTGGGAGGGGAGTGAAGGACAGCGGCCGCCCTGGGGAGGGAGCAGCCTCGTCTGCTGCAGACGGGGCCCACCTGTTCCCCCCACAGCCGGGCGAGGCGCTGCGCAGGTGCATGCCCACAACCACACAGCGAGGACACCAGAGAAAGCCTGGGGGAGCCCCTCCTGCCCCTCAGCACTTGGTGAGCCGCTCAGCTTCATGGCCTAGAGGGTCTGCGCACGTCACCGAGAAGGAACCAGACCCCACCAGGGGGTGGCCGGCCACCGCTGGCTCTTTGAGAGACACAGGCCAGACGGAGGGGGCAGGGCCGAGGGTACGGAGCAGTCTGAAGCAACTGGACGGAGGGGGACATGAGGGAGATGCAGGCGAAGGCGCCCCACAGCACTCCCAGGCAGCTGCGAGCCCTTGCCCACGGTGGTGGTGGTGGTGGGGGGGGTCCTGTGGCTCAGTCTCCCGTGGGCACCCCTCCCCGGGGGCCGTAGCCGGGATCAGCGCCTGGTTGGAGGATTTGCGTCGTGCGAGGAGGACCATCTTCAGCAAAGGCCGGGGCCCTGAGCGGCATCAGACCCACACGATCTCCTTCCCTTCCAACCCGCAGCAAACCGCCCCGGGACCTGCCTCCCAGCCCTCCTCAGCCGGGCACAGCACTACTGTGACAGGCAGACCGGCCGCCGGGCTCTGGAAAGCAGAAACCTGCAGGCCAGCAAGCGGGGCCCAGGCTTGGAGGGGGACGCCCCCCGGCGCATGGACGGGTGCTGTCCTGTGCTAAAGAAGGCCTTTGAGCCCTGGCTGGCGTAGCTCAGTGGACTGAGCTCGGGCTATGAACCAAAGTGTCACAGGTTCGATTCCTAGTCAGGGTACATTCCTGGGTTGCAGGCCATGACCCCCAGCAACCACACATGGATGTTTCTCTCTCTCTCTCTTTCTCCCTCCCTTCCCTCTCTAAAAATAAATAAATAAATAAATAAATAAAAATAAAATCTTAAGAAGGCCTTCAAAGGGTTCCCAGAAGGCCCCCCTCCTACCGTCCAATCCTTGCACATCTGAGCCCACCCCAGCCCTCCCTCCTTCCCCCGACTCTGCCCCTGGGTTCTAGGACGCCATGTTCCCGGGGGTCCTCCCAATTCAGTGGGTGGCCCTGGTGCTCTGAGCCCCTGCCCGGTTACGGCCAGGGCTGGGCAGCTGTACGTCTCCCGCTTTCCTTCCCATCAGCATGTGAACCTGAAGGTGAAATAAGCGTCTACGTAAGCTCTCTGTCTGCATCTCTGACCTCGCCCCACACATGCCCTGAGTGCGCACGGCAAGGGCCCGCCTGTCCTCCACAGTGCCGCTCAGACAGCCTCTCCGCCCTCTCGCCCCAGCTCCGCGGCCACTCCCCAGGGGCCGATCGTCCTGCCGACGGGCCGTCTTCCCCGCCTGCCGGGACTTCACCCTTTCCGGGGCTCCCTCCTCACCTTTGGGGTGCTCCTTCCCAGCTCCTCGTGTGGGTGCTGCTTCCCCTTTCTGGCCCTGAGGGCACATCCGGAGCCTGCTGTGAGCCCCCCTTCTCTCTCTGGGCGTGTCCCTCCCAGGGGGCCTCCCTGGCCTCCAGGCCCTACGTGCCCTCAGCCTGGCCCCCGCAGTTGGCTCCCGTCGCCTCCCGGAGCTCCAGACTCCTGGCTGCACCCGACCACTGCTGTGGCCTGGGGCACCCAGAGGGACCTCCCGTGTCACAGGGAAGATGGGCCTTCTTACCTCCCTCCTCGACCTACAGCCGGGGCCTGACTGCCTCCCCTCCATCTCTGTAACCCCCACCACCCACCTTGATCACAAACTGCAAACTTCAGGTCCTCACAGAGTCCCCTCTTGCAGCCCATTCCTGAGTCCTGGTGCCGGCTGCTATGTGAACCAGGACACCTTGACCCCCAGTGACCTCAGCCCCCCCTCATGGGTGTTCCTGCCTCGCTGGTGGGGGTGAGGGGGACCTCTTACAGTCTCTTCTCAGGAGAAGAAGAGCAGCTGGCAAAACCATCTACCCATCAGACACAGGGCGGGGCCCAGGTAGGGTTACCGCTGTGCGTATGGGAGAGAATCCCACGGCTAATAATACAACAATAAGCTGCGTCTCCCATGCGCACACCCGCAAGCCTGCTTTCGTCCCGCCTTGTGCGTCACGGCCCTCCACCTGCACCCGAGGCTGGCACCCCAGCTGGAATAACACCCAGACCTGTGCAGTGGCCCCCAGCTGCTCGGCCCCACTCGGGTCCCCGCTCCCCACTCACACGCGTCAGCCGTGGGCCGTGTCTCCTCCTCACACACCTAGACCACCGTGCTGCTCGAGTGGCCTCCCCAGGCCCTCCCCTGACGGCACCACCGAGCCTCGTCCTCCACTCCCTCTCCAGCCGAGGCCCGATTCTCCGTCTCTGCGGACACCTCTGTGCCACCCACTCATTCGCTGGTTTGTTGACCGTCGGTCTCCCCGTCTTGCTCGCCGTGGGGGCAGTGACGGGACGCTGGGGTTGCTGGGAAGCACTTCAGTGAGTTGAGAGGAGCACGTGTTTGCATGACCTGGACGAAGGGGAGGCAGGCGGTGAGGTCACCTTCAAAAGCGGGCCTCCCCGAGCGCCCCGTGAGCACTGAGCCTGCTGGAACGGCGGGGTGGCCGTCTGCATCCCCAAAGACCAGCGACAAAGCTGGACGGCAGGCCCGGCAGTCCAGCCAAAGACACTTCCTTCCGACGCCGCCTCTGATTCGGCCTCAAAGGCGCCATGAGCACTCGTCCCACGAGACGCGACCTGAGTTTGAGGCTAAATCGACGACACCGGGAACGGGAGACAGCACAGGGTCCCATTGCACCGTCCTCAGGCCCCAACATCAAAGAAATGCTTGTTTCCACCTGAGCCCCCAGCTCTGGTAGCCGGCCACCTGCACCGCGCCGTGGGCACGGCCCGTGTCCCCTTCACGGGGGTCTGGATCCGGGTCTGTCCCTTTCCCACCATTATATACGTCGGGAGTGCATTTCAGTAAGAACACTGCCTGAAGCCAAAGGTACAGGTCTTCAAGTCAGACGTTGGGAAAACGCACCTTCACGAGAGAGTCTGGTGACCCTCCGTCAGAAAGCCACCCGGAGGTCAGAGTGGCCCACAGCTGTGCGGTCCGGACGTGGGTTCTCGCCGCTCAGGTGGGCGAAGGGCGCAGTAGAACAAGGAAGGCCGGGCGGGACCGCTCAACGGAAACGGGCGGGGCTTGGCCCGAGGGGCAGGCTCCACCCTTGGACACCAGTGGGCACTCGCAGACTCCGGCGACCTCACCCTCCTCCTTAATGTCCTGATTTTAAATCCCTCGTGCACTTTGTGATGTGTTGGCTTTGAGCCAGGGGAGAACAGCCTCGTTCACGCTGTACTGAACACTCACAATCACCCCTCTCCGTGTCACCGTGTTTCAGGGACTTAAGGGTGGGGGTCTAATGGAGTCACGACCCCGCTACTCCCTGTGGGACGTCTTGCTGGAGGACACGCCATCCCCGGATGGTCGGTGTGCGGCCGTTCATGGTGGCGGCAACCAGAGACCCCTTCGGGAGGGTCCTAGCTCTTTCGTGGTCTCTTGCCTTAGCCCCCACCTGTTCTGTCAGCCCCTCCCCTCCTTGCCAGGTCAGACCCTCAGCACAGGCTCCAGTGGAGGGTCTGCGTCACTTCCCAGAGCCCTCACCCTCGGGTCAACATCTTTCACCCAGCCTCCCCGCTGCAGCCCCCGCCTCTGTCCTAACGCACAAATACGGCCACGCTGACATGCCCTCTGCTGTGGGGGGGGGGGGCGCCTGCAGGGGAGGCTTTTGCATGAAACACTGACACAGCCATGACCTTCACTGGTCCGTCCTCACCGCCCCCCTCAGCACCTGTCCAGGTTCATTTCATGGCCCCTCCCCTTCCGTCTCCCCCCACCCCCCAGCTGCCCTCCACCACAGCCTTCCTGCCTTCCCAGCTTCGCCCAAACTTGGGTTTTCCTGGCGTGGGAACAAACTCACGTGAGCAAAGTTCCCGAGAGGTGAATGTACAGATCCGAACAGCCTCTGTGTTCATTAACACCAAAAAATACCACGCTGCCCTGGCTGCTGTGGCTCAGTGGATTGAGCACTGGCCTACAAACCGAAGGGTCACTGGTTCAATTCCCGGTCAGGGCACATGCCTGGGTTTCGGGCCAGGTCCCCAGTTGTGGGGGGGTGAGAAAGGCAACCAGTCGATGTTTCCCTCCCTCTCTTTCTCTTTTCCTTCCCTTTCCCTCTCTTTAAATATAAATACAATCTTTAAAAAGCAAACAAACAGTAGCCTGTGGTGCTCATTTACGGATCAGCGCAGGAAGTGCAGGGCCCTGGGGAGCACGGACCCCAGCAAAGGCTGCTGGCGGGGCGACCCCACGCTTAGGGCCGAGGGACTCTGTCGGCCAGTGCCCCTGTCCCTACCGTAAGGTGGGCTGTAACCCACTCGCCAGAAACTCGGGTGTGAATGGGCCCGCCCCTGCTCCCTGCCGGCGCCTCTTCCAGGCGCTCTCCAGTCCTCAGACCGTGCGCCGGGGTCAGGGTGGAGACTTTTCAAAAGAACACCCCCATTGGCTGATGTCACAGGTTGGGTGCCCCCCAGAGCAGATGCCATGAGAGTTGAGTGAAGACAGTGTTTCAGAAGGAGATCCCAGGAGGCACAAGGGGAGACGAGGAGAGTGAGCTAAGGAGGGGAGGGGACTTGACGAAGTTTCATTCATGAACAGGGCTGTTCCTTGGGCCCCGCCGGGGGCTGTCTGCGATGCCGCGGGGACCGTGACCACGACTGCTCCCCCACTGGCTGCAGTTCACCCCTAGAGGCATCTGCTCCCTGCTCCGCCCCCAAATCTCGCCCCTGTGCTCCTAGGCGACCTCCCGGTACCGAAGGAGGCCTCCAAGCAGAACTGGAGGGAGAGAAGCCGGCTCCATGGGGGGAGCTATCAGGCGCCAGGGCGGGCAGCGTCGGTGGCCCCGGACGGAGAACCTCACCCGCTTGGGGAAGATGCCGGCCAGGGCTTCTCACACTCCGCGGGCCACGCGTTTATAATCGCTCGGCTGCTCCGCAAAAGGTGAACTGTCTGGTACTGGACTCTTTCTTATTCCCCTGAGGACTGACCTCCCAACGACCTCTGTTCCAGCCTCGACTGCCACCCAAGTGCACGGCACCCCCAGTATTCAGCCCCAAGAATTCAATCCCAAGAATAAAATGACATTCTGTGAAAAGATTGTTCTTCCCACAATAATTTTCATTCACTGTGGACTATAAATGATTTATAACTTGATTTCCCCCATCTGTCACAGAATATGAATTTTTGGTTCATTTTAAAGATTAATTTTCAAACTTAAACCAGTTCCTAAAACACTAGAGTGATATTTAAAATAATCTTTCCATTCATTTCTATTTTAATACAAAGATTAACAAGCCTACTCAAGATTTAAAACTTTCTGCTTTTACTCAATTAATATCTTAGAATTAACATTTATTATTGATATTAATGAGAACTTTTAAAATTATTAATTGTTGGGAGATCTGGACAGCTACATGCAAAAAAGTGAAACTTGGCCACCAACTGACACCATACACAAAAATAAACTCGAGATAGATAAACGATGTAAATACAGATCATAACACCATTAAAGTCCTAGAGGAGAACACAGGCAGGAACATCTCAGACACCCCACGCAGCAATATTTTCACCGATATGTCCCCTAGAGCAACGGATATAAAGGAAAGAACAAACAAATGGGACTTCAGCAAATTCAAAAGCTTACACACAGCTAAAGAAAACAGCAAAATGAAAAGGGAACCAGCTGTATGGGAAAATATATTTGCATATTCTCCAATGATACCTTGGACAAGGGTTTGATCTCAGAAATATATAAAGAACTCACATGACTTTACCCAGGAAGACAAACAAACCAATTAAAAAATGGGCCAAGGAGCTGAACAGACACTTCTCCCAGAGGACACACAGAGGGCCCTGAGACACACGAGAGGGTGCTCAGCATCGCCGGCTGTCAGAGAGATGCACATTAAAACCACAGTGAGATACCACCTCACACTGGGCAGAGCGGCCATCATAAACAAATCAACGAACTGTAAGTGCTGGCGAGGTTGTGGAGAAAAGGGAACCCTAGTGCACCGTTGGTGGGATTGCAGACTGGTGCAGCCGCTGGGGAAAACGGTATGGAATTTCCTCAGAAAACTAAAAATGGATCTGCCTTTTGACCCAGCAATTCCACTGCTGGGATTGTACCCTAAGAACCCTGAAACACCAATCCAAAAGAACCTATGCACCCCAATGTTCACAGCAGCTCAATTTACAAGAGCCAAGTGCTGGAAGCAGCCCAGGTGCCCATCAGTAAATGAGTGCATCAAAAAGCTACGGTACATTCACACGATGGAATACTATGCAGCAGAAAGAAAGAAGGAACTCCTTCCCCTCCTGATAGCATGGATGGAGCTGGAGAGCATTATGCTAAGCGAAATAAGCCAGGAGGTGAAAGACAAATACCATGTGACCTCACCTACAAGTGCAAGCTAATCAACAAAACAAACAAGGAAGCAAAATAGAACCAGAGACGTGGAAATAAAGAGCAAACTGACCGTGACCGGAGGGGAAGGTGGTGGAGTAACAGGGGGAAGAAGGGGAGGGGTCAAATCAAGGAACGTGTATAAAGGACCTAAGGACAAAGACAACGGGGGGGGGGGGTATTAAATACCGGAGGGGGTGTGGGTAGGGCAGGGGAGACTAATGCAGGGAAAATGGGGACAACTGTAATTGAACAACAAAAAAGTTATTAATTGTGCCTACATGACGATGAAGTTGGAATTTTCCAAATTAAGATATGACTTTAAAACAAACATCAGTCTTTTCAGCTCATGATATAATTACCAAGACAGTCAACCTGCTGTTTAACTGGAGTACTCATTCGACCGCATTATAAACCATTAATTTTTAGGGAAAGTTCCGTTGCCAGCCCCTCTCGGCTTGTGCCGGGGCATCTAGAGTATAGTCCCTGTTTCTCCTTTCACTGTAACCGCAGATGACAGTGACAAAATGCCTGCCATTTGCTACGTCTAGCTGGACTGCAGCACGGAAGGAGCGGACCACGAGGAAGAGGCATCTGGAAACGAAGGTCTAGGGCAGGTCTGAGGACCGCACTTGAACTCAGGAGGGGCCTATCCCTCCAAAAGCCAGTGACCATGAGGGCCCGTGGGAAGGGGGTCAGCAGGGCCTAGGGCAGCTCAGGGCCTGTAAACCCTCGGAACGGCCCTGCCACAGGGCCTCGTCGGTCAGGGCACAGCCACGGAGAAACCTCCCAGAAAGGCATCAAAGCTAACCAGGCCGGGGACGGTAGAGATGAGACGAGACCCGGGCCACAGTGCGGGAGGGGAATAACCTCACGAACCTTTGCCTAGAAAGCCAGTTGCCGTATTTACTGACAATTCACCACGACAGCCGAGGAGGGAGCTCGGTGGGGCTGGAAAGCTTTCCTGAAGTGTTGGTTCCACCGACACATGAGCACGAGTGGAGGATCAGGGTCAAACCCCACGGAAAGTGACTGTCAGAAAAAGACAGTAAGAGGCCGAGAACCCTCCCTGCAGACGATGGAAGCGCGTCAGGAAGACGAGACAAGAGGGCAAATCAAAACTAACGAACTATTCAAAGCAAGCTCAAACGATAGGCTAGACGAGTAAACATTCCGGAAAACTCAAAACGAGATAACAGGACGCACGGAAGAAACAGAAGTCAAAAAAGTTTGTATCAAAAGTGACTATTAAATTAGAAGGAACCCAGTAGTGGATAGACAAACAGGAATGCCTAAAAGTTTTTTACTTCTATTTTTTTAAAGATTTTATTTATTTACTTTTAGAGAGAGGAGAAGGGAGGAAAGAAACATCAGTGTGCGAGATACACAGATTGGTGGCCTCTCGTGTGCCCCCAACTGGGGACCTGGCCGCCAACCCAGGCATGTGCCCTGACTGGGAATCGAACTGGCGACCTCTCGCTTTGCAGGCTGGTGCTCAATCCACTGAATCCCACCAGCCAGGATTAACAATTTTTTATTCAAAAACTAATGAAAAGCAAAGATTTGAGAAAAAGGAACAAATGTGGAAGGTAGGTAAAGAAAATTAAACATGCAGGTAGTAGAAGTCCATTAAAAAGATACTTAAAGCAAGAGAAGAAAAACATTAAAACCATAATTAGAGAAAAATTCCCTGAAATTAAAAAAAGACATAAAACTGCATATTGAAAGGGCCCACCACGCACCTGAGACTGCTGACCCAGAACACTAACACCGAGACACCGTCTAATCAACCCAGCGAGTTAAAATCAATCAAGAACCCGAGACTTGTGAGGGAAGAAAATTAGGTAATCTTCCAACTTTTTAACTGCAATGCTTCCCTCCAGAAGCAAAGGGAGCACATATTTAAGAAACTGAAGGAAAGGGACTATAAGCCCTTACATTTCATATCTAGCAAAACCCACGCATTCAAATACAAACCCAAATGACCACGCACATGCACGAAATCAAGGAGTCGGGGCGCCACGTGCTCCTCTGAGACGTGTAGGAGAGAATAAGCTTTGGCCTCTGTATGGAGGTCAGACAGTCCCCCACAGAAGGCCTGCAGCCGAGCTGCAAATGTGCCTCCTGGAGAGCTCAGACCAGGCGAGGGTGCAGGGCGAGGCGGGGTCAAGTCACGGGGAGGTGCCGCGCCAGCGCAGAGCGAGACGGCTGTTCTTCCATGGGGGAGGGGGAGGAGGTGGAGCACTGAACTGACAAATAAGGCAGGTATGTCCGTGGTAGCACTGGCGTTCTGGGCCTGCGTGGACCCGAGGTGGGGTCAACAAATGTGGGTACAGCAAACGTGCGAGTGTGGGTTACATCAGTTCTACCGGCCCCCGTGTCCTTGGGGCATTGAAGAAGAAGGCACGGATACCTTATGGTACAGAAGAACCAGAGAAGAGCAACATAAACTCAAGAAAAAAACATCTTTTCCACAATGATTTTTTTCATATGTGAGGGGGGACCCACCCAAAAAAGTTGGAATTTATTTATACAAATTGTGTATTTATTCTTACACGTTTAAATTCCAGTCAACTTTAAAGTACTCTCCATTGGATGCAATACACCTACTGAAACATTTTTTCCCCACGACTCAAAATAGTTTTTGAACTTGTTGCTTTTGATGCCTTTCCTTGCTTCTGCCATTTTTTTTCTTCCATCAGCAAAACATTTCCCTTTGAGGACTTTTTTCATCCAGGGAAACAAAAAAAAAGTCTCACGGGACGAGACAGGGTGGGGGAGGGTAGGGCACAGGGCTCACGCTGTTTTTGGTCAAAAACTACTGAACACTCAGTGTGGTGCGGGCAGGTGCACTCCTCAATCACACATCGTGAAATGGGCAAATGGGTCGAAAGAATCTTCAAAAAAAATTCACTGAAGCCGAATGCAGCCTCTCACAACAACGCCAGCTGGTGCACCGATACAGACGGGTTCCTAGAACACTCACCTACCTGGGGGAGCCTGTACTATGAGGGGCCCACCCTCCAGAAGATAAATATGTTTTTGGGGGGGCCCCCTGTATATTTGTAGTTCATATAAGTAGGTGCTAAACAGGTACAAACTACCAGTTAAAAAATAAATAAGTATTAGGGATGCAGTCCACCACATGTGAGCTCCAGTCCCCACCGCTGTGTGACATATAGGAAAGTTGTTAAAAGTAAATCCTAGGGGTTCTCATTACAAGGGAAACAGCTTTTCCTCCTTTTCCTTCTACGTGCCCGTGAGACGACGGACGTCAACCAGACGCATGACGGTAATCACCGCTCCGTGCCGCGTGCCCGATCGCATGCAGGGAGGCCTGTCAATTACACCTCAGTGAAACTGGAAAAGCTTGAATGACAACGGAAAAATTAAAATTGTTGCTGGCACACACACACACACACATGAAGTTGCCGCAAAGCCGGAGGAAGAAATAACTAACCCGACAGTAACGAGCATCCCTCGAGTTCAGGCTATCATCCAAAATGCAGTTTCTCGCGGGAAAAAAAAATCAGTGCTTCTCGGAGCGACGGCTGCTTCCAGGTCTGGGGGAGAGAACACAGAGAACCTGAAGTATCTCTTAGCAACCGACAGCACAGAAGCCCCCAAAGGTGACCCGGCTCGTGTCAAGAGGACCCGGGAGCCAAGACGAAGTGCCTCCCTCAGACCAAGGTGAAACGGTGAGCCTCGACGATGACCGTAATCGAACGGGCTGACACCTGCCCCTCATGCTTAAACCCATAGCTTCCCAGAGTCACCTCCAACATAGGGACCGCGTCGGGAGGACGACCAAGAAAGGACTCATTATCCTGAAAGCCGGCAACCAAAGGAGAAGAATCGGGCCCTACCCCACTTTCCTCCTACGGGACCTGTCCCGCTGAGGGACCCAGGGCAGGCAAGGGGGAGTTAGTGTCTCTTTAAAATGAGATGAAAAAAAAATGGAATTAGAACATCACCACTTAGCTATCCTGGGTAACTCAGCAGATAAAGGCATGAGACTCTGCAGTCCGCTAACCTCACAGAGACGCCTCGTTATGTGGGCCCCCTGTGGTCTGGGCAACGGGACCCACCCGAGCCGGGCGCTGTAAATGTTCAGGAACTACGGGGACAGATTAAATGTCACCCTAAGTGCAGTCGGCGATGTCCAGACTGTGGGAGATCGGTCAGAGGTCTCTCCACAGGTAAACCATAGGAAACCAAAGGGGTGGCGAGGAGTCGAAGGATTACAAGAGACTTGAGAGGCACATGTGAAGTTTTGAAAATGGAAGCCTAGAGTGATGACACCATGAGAAACAGATATCTGGTCTCTGCCCCCGGTTCCCAGCACAGAGCTGCTAAGAAGGCCTTTGGCATCTCCTGAGTGCTGGGAGACACTTTGGTAGGCTAATGAGGACTCCTGGCTGAGGGGTCTCTAGACAGATTCGGGAGGGGGGGCTGGTTGCCATAGAAACCAGCCACGTGATCAGACGGTTGAAGCTTTCATCAATCTCCAGGGAGGGCAGGGGGCTGGAGACTGAGTTCATCCCCAGTGGCCATCGATTTCATCAATCCTGCCTGCAAGACAGAACCGCTGCCCAACCCCTGACTGACGGGGTTTGGGGAGCTTCCGGGCTGGTGGGCACACCCACGTGCCGGGAGGAAGGTGCGCCCCAGGCTCCGAGGGTGCAGGGGCTCCTGGGTGTGGACCCCCCCAGACCGTACCGTCTGCACCTCCTCATCCGGCTAGTCAGTCCCCTGTCTCTGCCCCCAGCCTTTGCAATAGACAGGTAAGAGCACACGAAGCGAGTCCCCGAGTTCTGAGTCGTCGATAAAGCACGCTAATCTGAGGAGGGGTTCATGGGAACCCCTGAATCACAGCCGAGTTGCAGAGAAGTGCGGGCAGCCTAGGGAACCGTTTCCTGTGATGGATGTCTGAAGGTAGGAGGCAGGCTTGCGGGCTGAGCCCTTGCCTGGCGGGGTCCGGCAGGAACTCCGGGCAGTTAGGGTCAGACCTGAATCAAATTGTCGGGCGCACGGGTGGGGGCCGGGGAACGGGGGAATTCCTGGATGTGGGAAATCCACATGTTTGGTGTCAGAAGTGTTGTGAGTAGAAAAACAGTTTGCTTTTAATAGTGGACAGGGATGTGTGTTTGAGAGATAAAAATCCATTTAGAAAAGCACAAGGACGTTATTGCTGTAGAAGTCAAGCCCTGGCTGGGGTGGCTCAGTGGATTCAGTGCCAGCCTGAGAACTGAAAGGTCTCCAGTTCGATTCCCAGTCAGGGCACGTACCTGGGTGGTGGGTCAGGTCCCCAGGTCGGGGCGTGCAAGAGGCAACCGATCAATGTATCTCTTGCACATTGAGCATCAGTGCTTCTCTCCCTCCCTTCCCCTCTCTCTGGAAATACATAAAATCTCTTTTTAAAAAAAGTCAGGATAATGGTTGGTCCTGGGACCGGGGGAGGGGCAGTGATGGGAACAGGGGCTTGTGACCTGGGAGGGGCTTCTGGGGTGGCTGTCAAAGTTCTGTCTCTCAACCAGATCCTGTGACAGCGTTTGCCTTGAAATAATTCGCTAAGCCATATGTTTGATTTGTGAAGTCTTCTGTATTTGTGATTTATTTTTCAATAAAAATCTTTTTAAAAGCAAAAGCAAAAGCCTCTCCCACGAGAACAATACCCTTCTGAAAGCTAAAACCTGCTTTGTCTCATGTTCTTGTCGATAGGTGATGAAGTAACTACTTCTGTAAAACAAAGGTGTGCTTAAAGCCTCTCTAGAAACTCGTACCCAGGGCCAGAATGAACACAAAACTGTCCTCCAGCTGAGTTCCGCGAGGCTGGGCCCGACCCTTCCAGTCCGCGGAGTGGAGAAACGCACCCGTACAAAGCTTCTTTCAGGGGAGGATTACGTCATCCTTTTCCAATAGAACCAAGACACACTTCTCTATCATCTGCTGGAGAGTAACAGAGGGACAGTCTGGGGCGCTGTGACTTCCTGAGAAAAGAGCAGCCCAGTTGGTCGCTGGAGGTCATCCAGGTCAGCCTGGGCTCGGGCTGGACGGCTCCCTGCCTCGGACACGGGAGCGAAGCCAAGCAGGTGGGGGCCTGGAGGCCACTCCAGGGACGCCTCGCCTCTGCCCGAGCCCCCTCCCGTGCCCCTGGGCGGGGTGCTGGGGGAGGGGGAGGCACAAAATGGAGTCACTGCGGTCAAGCTGACACAACCGCTGAAATCAGAGCGGGCTGAAAGGCGGGCACTGAGTCTACGGGACTGGAACCGGTCTGAGGGCTGAGTCTTCTGAACTCTGCATCAGCCACGCAGCTGGGGCGTGCCCTAGAAAACCCGCGGAGTCTGGGCAAGAGCGTGCCTTCGTCCGGACCGCCGCACCTCTGGAGGACGGGAGGCTGAGAACACTGGACCAATTCTTCTCAAGAACCAAGCCCTTCGGAAATGTTGGCCTTGACCTTTGATGCCCTAATCCCAGCACCGAAATCAAAGACATCCCTGCGCGGTGCTCAAGGAGAAGAAATCGGCTGGACAGCCGGATGAAGGCATCGCCTCCACGGGTCTCTCTCTCTCCCACCAGCAGCTGGAGAGCCCCGAGTCTGGAGTTCACGGCCTCAGGAAATCCCGTCCGAGGGGTGCTGTTCTCATAGAACTTCCCCACTACTAGTTCTACCTGCGGAGAGAAAAGAAGAAATCAAGGATGCCCCAAATACAAGTACAAGAGCACCTTCTCTTAAAATGGTTTTATCCCACTGGTTAATAATAATAACACAATCAAGCTCAGAAAATGAAAGTGTCTTTGAACGCATCTAGAATAGGAATGCTATGTCCACTGCACTTGTGATACAATGGCAATGGTCTGAAAGTTTACAATGTCATAAAAGCAGGCGGGTCCACCCCGGAAGAGCCCACGGGTCTTCGTATCTCAGAATGCGGTCGAGTGGAGCAGAAGCAGAGGGGAGCGCCCCAGTGCCCACCCCCCGTTCCCTGGCCTCCCGCCTGCAGCTGAGTTAGAGGGGGAGCCGGGGGCCAGGAGGGCTCAGGCACGGTTTCTGGTGTGTGGCCCCCAGAGGTTTTCAGGTCGCACGGGGCCCGGAACGGCCCTTGGGTGAGTTCTGCTTCTGCCTGCAGGCCGGCCCCCGTTCCCGGCCTTGCCCCCCGGGTCCGGCGGAATGGCTAACGCAGGTCTCACCCGCCCGTGCCACTCCCTGTGAAAGCCGAGCCCCTGCCTGCTCACCAGACAGATTCCTCACTCCCCCGCCCGGCCCATGAGGCTCTTCAGGGAGCCTGTCTCTCTGCCACCAGTGTGTCCCCAGACCCGAGTGGTTCCTGGCCGGCAGGGGGTGTGCTGCACACACTTCCCACCCTGAGCTGAGCCCCGTGGGCTCCTGGGCCCCCTGCAGGAGCCACTTCCTTGCTGCCTATGGTCCTGGCCCTTGGGCCACAGCCGAGCAGAGACGGGGTAGGTGTGCCTGCCTGCAACTGGAGGCGGCCCCGCCCCCACCACTCTCTGCTGCTCCTGCCCCCGGCTCTGCGGAGCCTGCGTCGGGGCCGGAAGAGGAGAGGGCTTGTTGGGGAGCACGTCTGCTGGTCTCACCCCAGTCCTCTCCTGGGCAGAGTGTCTGGGGGTGGGCCTTTCCTGACGCCAAGGTCCAGGTGGCTTGTGGGAGATTTAAAAAAGGATTAATGGGGATTGGTCCCATCCCCCATGGTCACTCGTGCACCATCACGTGGGCCAGGGCACCTGGTCCCCAGGCTGGGGACAAGAGCTCATCTGCCTCGGACCCTGCACCTGTACAGGGCTCCTGCAGATGTGGCTCCCGGGGGGTGGGGAGGGGAGCCACCCATCCGGCAGACACCCCTGCAGTGCCCACTCCACCGCTAACAGTGGCCGATGGGTGCTGTGCACTGGCTGTGCTGCAAGCAGTGTGCACTACGTGCTTCCCAGCTGCAGCTGCCTGCAAACCAGAGGCTGTAATTAGGTGAGACAATGCGAGAGCTGCACAAGGGCTGTCTGTGTGTATTATCGGTGCTCCTTTCTCTCGGTTAGCCCGCTGCTCAGGTACCATGTAGAGAAAATGCAGAGGACTCCCTCCCAGCCTGGGGGCAGGCACAGATAATAACAGGGCCAGGTGAGTCCAGGTAACTGCTGTCTCCGAGGGAAGCGCTCCTGAGAGGACCACAGAGGGAGGGACCGAATGCCTGGAGTGTGGTAAAGGTCACCTGGCTGACCTTCTACCCTTGCCGGGGTGGCAGCAGCACTGGCCAGAGGGGAAAAGGTGGAGCAGGTAGAGTGCTGGCCTGGGAAGGCTTCAGATGTATTCAAGGGCATGAGCAAGCTAGGCCTATGCCCGGACCTGAAAGGTCAGCTGTGGCTGCAGCCAGGTGGAGGCCTCGGAGCAGCTGGGTGAGCCTGGTGGGCGGGGCGAGTGCCTGTGGGGTGGGTGGGGAGCTGGGAGACAGAGCCTGGGCCTGCAGGCAGCTCCGGGCAGGGAGGCCCTGGGCCCAGCCAGCTGGCTGCTCAGCCTCCTATCCCTCCAGGCCACCTGAACTTCACTCCGAAGCCCCACCCCTGCAGCCTGACGCCCCTGCAGGAGCTCAGGCGTGCCCACTCAGGCTAAGAGCCTGGCCAAGGGGGCCGCTGTCTGGACAGCGAGCACCCTTCCTGTTCTAGGGGAGCCTTCTTCGGGCGGCGGAGTTGCGGAGGCACGAGGTCCGGGGAGCACCGGGCCCTGAGGGATGGAGTCTAGCGACCTGGGCTGTGCCCCGGCATCCCTGCCTCCCTCCTCTGCGGGGCGGGGCCGTAAGGACCACACCTGTCCTCCCACCTCATCGCTGGGCTGGGGGTGAAGTCTGGGGTCCGACATTGGAAGGACTGGGTTCAACACCCCCCGGCCCTCCAGCCAGCATTTCAGGACGAGACGCACGCAGGCTCCACTGCGGGGCAGGTGGGGCGGGGGCGCGGCAGCCCCGCTGTCAAGTTCTTGGCAACGCCGTACCATGTCCCAACAACACACGGGGCGGGATGCTCTGAGGAATGGGTCAGCCTGTCTAAGGTAGAGAGGGCGTCCTTTCTTCCGCCAAGGACCACAGACCAATTTAAGAAGAAATCAACTGAGTTACAAACACTAGTAATGCAATGAACAAAAGCTGAATGACTCTGTACAGAGGACCACACACACACACACACACACACACACACACACAACCCAGCAGGTCACAGAAGGGTCCACTCTCTAGGCTAATGAGAGCTGGGGCTGAAGCTCTGAAGGGTACTTTCAGCACTGTGTCAAGATGAGTCAACGAAGGTCAATGTCAAACAGAGGAGAGGGGAGGCCGGTGAAGGGCAAGCCACCCAGATGGCTGCAGACGGGCCTGAGGAGGGCCGGGGAAAGGGCAGGAAGCCGGTCAGCGCCGTCTGACACGGGTCCCGGCCCACCCACTGCCCAGGCCGCCCGGCTGTCCTCTCCAGAGGTCCGACTCATCCCGCCCAAACGGGAGTCCGAGGGAACACGGGAGAGGCAGGGGCCTGCCCGCACCCGACGTGTCTCGAACAGAACAAAAGCTAAACAAGTCACATCTCCACATGCACGGACATCCTCACCATAAGCAGCACGACGGGACCCCCCCCACGGCCCGAGCTCCCTTAAGGCGGGGTCCGGGCTGTGCCTGGCTGCGAGGCACAGCCCCAAGGGGCGAGCTGCGGCTCTCAAACGGTCAGACGCTTTCACCGTGCCTCCTTTCACTTTTCTTGCTGTGCGAAGACAACGCGATTATGGTTTATTTGCGGTTTCAAATCAGGCAGGGTATTAACATCGTCTTTCCAACGATGGTTTCCCACTGTCCTTGGCTGAATCCTTTTCGCCATCATTGAATGGTGGTCTGGTCATTTTTAAATAAACTCATCTGCCAGTTCTCCTTTCCTGTGTGATTTTCATCACACCCTGTCACCACCCTTCTGGCTCTCCCCCTAACCGGGGACACCCAGGTGCCCGCAGGGTCGCTCTCTCCTGAGGTGTCCCTCCTCGATGTTCAGAAATTGTCTTCTCCCAGTGTCTGTGCGTGGTGGTCCCTCTGCAGCATGGGGCCCAACCCAGCCTCTTGCTCCCCAGCTGTGAACTCCCACAGAGAGCCTTCAGGAGCCCCGT
The DNA here is from genome assembly GCF_019186645.2 of Phyllostomus hastatus. Lineage (NCBI taxonomy): Eukaryota > Metazoa > Chordata > Mammalia > Chiroptera > Phyllostomidae > Phyllostomus > Phyllostomus hastatus. Next base: position 31,892,776 of record NW_025334004.1, read on the forward strand.
GTTGTCACCTGGGAGGTGGGGTGCCCGCGGGGCAGGTGAAGAAGAGAGGTCTCGGTGCACCTGCCAGTGCATTCTCAGTGGGCCAGCTGTAATCACGCTGGACGGAGCCTGCCCACAGTGGCCTTTTGCAGGCTGGCTGGCATTTACCCAGACCTTCCTCGGGGGCCGAGGAGGAACCTCGGGGCCAAGGGCCCCGCTGTGAGGCTCAGAAGAGGAAGTGCTGCTTCTGCAGCTGGAACCTTCCGATGGCAACAGCAAGACCTGGAGCAGGGCCAGCCTGCAGTGCCATGGCCCACACCCTGTCCCTGGCTCGTGAGGTGGCTCTGGGCGAGGCTGCATGACCCCAGCGGCGCCCTTGGGGGGGACTGCAAGAAGCCAGGGAGGAGAAATGGACACCTCCCAGTGTGCCTGAGTTTGAGGTGTCGGTGGTTGGTTTGTCCCCGAGGCCTCTCTTCGTGGCCGCCGCGTGGCTGTGTCCTCACGTGGTCTTTCCTGCGTGCACGCATCCTCGGTGTCTCTGTGTGTGCCCGAGCTTCCTCCTCTTAGGAGGACCCCGGTCGGATGGGATCAGGGCCCACCCCGAAGGCCGCATTTTAACTTAATCCCCCCTTAAAGGTCCCATTTCCAAATACAGTCACATTATGAAGTCCTTGGGGTTAGTGTTTGACATGTGAATTTTGGGGGGGTCACGATTCAGCATGTGAGAGTGGGTCCCCAAATGACAACCAGCATGGTGATGTCTAAAGAGAGAAGCGGGGACGGAGGGGGACAGACAAATCCAGCAGGTGCCCACCCGGATTCCCAACCACCACGTCACACGGCCAAGGTGGCCCTGTGCCCGTGCGCACAGCAGTGAGCGCGTGCAGGACCAGACACCGCAAGGCCTCATCTGAGCAAGTGTGAGGGGAGGAGGAGGCGAGAATCCCAGCGTTTCCCAGATGGAAGGAGGCTGCTCAGCGACACCCTGCACCAGCCCCTCCCCCATTGCAGGAACAGCAGCAGGCGCGAGCAGAACCCTCACATCCAGGACCCCATTTCTCCCCTTTCTCTCCGTGTTCTATCTCACGTCTTGGGGCACAGGGAGCACAGGGATGACGGGGTTCTGTCTGCACATTCCGCCATCCCTGTCTTTTCTGCGTCTGGATTTGACCGCCGGCCACGGGCTGTCTTTTGGCTTGGATGCCAGACACGGCAACTTCACACAGTGGGCGCCGGATTCGCTGTCTTCTTTTACACGGTGCCGCGCCCTGTCCTGGCGTGCTGAGTGGCTCAGCCGTTTCGTTCTGAGCTTGCTTTTTCGCTTTACCACTGACCAGAGCAGCATCCTTCAGTTCAGAATGCACGGAGCCCGCCCCCCCAAGGTGGGAGCCTTGGGAAGACTTCCTCCTGTCCCACCCGGGAGGGGGGAGGGGTTGGTGGTACTGTGTTTGGGGTCCATACTTCCTGGGGTCCTTTTTGCAGCCAGCCCCCAGCGGGCCTTTCGCAGGTGGGCGCTGACCTGGACTCACCTCCTTTCCCTCCCGCGTGCCCGGGTCAAGATCAGAGACTCCGCGCAGACCGCTGGGGGTCCCCGGCGCCTTCCCCGTGTGGGCGGCCCCTCCTCCCGGCTTCTCTACCTGCCGGCCCTGGCAGCCTTGGCTTCTCTGAACTCCAACACTGTTCCCGCTCCGTGGGGCCCTGGGCCCAGGTGAGCTCTTCTTCCCGTGTTGCAGCCCAGACACCACCTCCGGGAAGCCAGCTGGGCAACCGAGCAGAGGGCTCACCCCATTCATTTCCCGTCTTTCAGGGATCTCAGTCCTGCACTGCCCGAGATCGGAGAATTGTTTTTTCTGAAGCCCCCACCCCTGTTAAGCCCTGCTACCATTATTATTATTATTTGGATTTTATTTATTTTCAGAGAGAGGAGAAGGGAGGGAGGAGAGGGGGAGATACGTGGATTTGTAAGAGAGACATCCATCAGTAGGTTGCCTCTCCCACGCCCCCAACCAGGGACCTGGCCCACAACCCAGGCGTGTGCCCTTCCACAGACGGCAGCGCGCACCTTCCCGCTGCGCAGCGGGAACGCGGCACCAGCTCCGAAGGGTCCTGCCCCGTTTCTAAGAAGTTCCTGAAAAGCTTTGCAGAGACTACAGCCCGAAATCGCAGGTCCGGCCGCCCGAGCATGCGCAGAGCAGACAACTTCGGCCCCCCCAGCGGCCCCCGGAACCAAAGGCCCGGGACGGAACCGGAACTGGAACACGCCGGAACCCTTTCGGAGGGAAGCGTGCCCTGTCCTGGGAGATGCAGTGCTAAAGCCTCGCAGGTTAGACGGCCAACTTCCAAGGTCCTCCAGGGAAAGCCTGTTCCCCTGAGCCCCGAAAACCTGCCCTGAACCCCGAATGGGACAGATTCGAGCCGTGGCACCCACGGGCCGATTTAGCATTCATTAAATCGCTCTTTTTCCAAAACCCGGTGGCATAGTATCGGCTTCATCGCACGCCTGGCAGCGAACCCTTGTGTGGTGACATAGCCACGCGACCAGAGTTGAAGGTGGGCATGACAGAGGAGGCGAGTATAACCAACATTTGTTTTCCAGGGTTTCTTCGCAGAATCTGAATCCCCAGGAGGGCCCAGCAGGCCGTCTGCTGCAGGCTGGGTTTGTGCCCCGTTCCCGCGTGCCCTGTGCTTTAGCCACGCCCACCTTCCAGCTCTTGAAGGTCTGTGTCGTTCCCACCCCAGGGCCTTGCACACGCGGTTCCTGCAGCCGTGCACCTAGCTGGTTTCTGCTCGTCCTTAAAGCCTGGGCCCAACCTGCTGAGAGGAGGTCGGGCCGCCAGGCCATTGCCACGGCTTCACTTTCACAGCTGCTTGGCCTCCAGGGGGTCATCCGGCCGCGAGCCTCTGTGGGGTTTCACATGCCCACGGAAGGCTCTCAGTGCCCGTGGCTGCAGCCCAGGCCCCTCTCTCCGTAGGGCTTAAGTTCCTTATCGGTAAGGCCAGGTCTGCCACTCGAGACGACTCTGTGGCTGACTCACCACCAGCCGTCAGGCCGCAGGTTGTCCAGGCGATGGGCATTCTCTGCCGCAGGATGGGGGCCCACTCAGCTCTTCCTGGGCCCTACCGGCCGCCTGCTCAGCTCCACCACCCGACGCTGTCCCTACTCCATGGGGCCCTTCGTCCCTTTTACCTTCCGTCCCCCGGTCCTCAAAGGCGCCCAGGCCTACTGCCATCGTCATTGGTTCTCAGGGTCAGGAGAGAGAAGACAGTTAATATTCCCTGGAGCCGAACTGACCCCATTTAATGGGCTGCCTTCACTCCGAGGCTGCCTCCTTTCCCTTCTCTATTCTTTCTCAAGACTATGGTAAACATAAATAGGTGTGACTGTTGTTTTGAGTTTTGCCTTGGAGAAATGTGAAGCCCCGACTTTTACTGGCGTGAAAACCAGGCAGGGCTGAGAGCTGACCTCCTAGGAGAAGACCAGATTCCTCAGGGGCCTGCAGCCTGCGCTAGGCCTGGCCGGAAGCTCCCTTTCCCCGCCTGCCCCTTTCCCTCCTTCCTCTCTCCCTACACTTCACAACCCCAGAGGTTCTGCAAACCCAAGGAGGCTGAGGTCTCCCGCCCTTAGCCCGCCCCTCCCGCCTGGCCTCCGTGGGTTACTGTTCCACGCTCCAGCAAGGGTTGCCTCCCTGCACAGGACTGTCTGGCCAGCGCCGAAGCCACCTACACAGGTGTCCCGCCCAAGCACTAAGAGCCAACCCACCTGTTGTTCCCTCCCCAGCCCCTAGCCTGGCTAGTTTGGTGCCCCTGGCACACCCAGGCACTGGGTCAGTGCTCAGTTCGTGTTTGTCACATGAATGAACCACATGCTGCGGAAGGCTCCTTCCAGGGGACCTCCTGGGTTTGCCTTCCACCAAGGCTGAGCCTGGGTTGGGGACATTATATCCCGGGGCACGGGTCTAACTCCTTGCCCAGCATACCACATGCTTCAAAAGTCGCCTAGAATGCCCCTGCCCCTCCCCCCGCGGGCTTAGCCCTCTCCCTGCCCCACATCCAGTCCCCAGAAGGGTTCACTGCAGCCAGGGGAACCTCCGCTGAGCATGAAAGGAAGACGCCCCTGCGGGGTGCTGGGGAGCTCCTTTGGGGGGTGTCCGTGGGCAATGAATGTGGGGGAACAGGCTGGGGGCGTGCGGTGATACGGCGGGGTCCCCCGGGCAGGGGTAGTTGTTCCAAAGTCGCGGGCGGCTGGCGCGGAGCTCGGCGGCCCGGGTCCGGGCGCGAGGGCGGGCGCGCAGCCCCGGGCCGTCCCGCCTCTCGCCGGCGCTCCCGGCCTTTCCCATCCGGCCCGCGACGCTCCGCCCGCCCCGTCCCACATGACACCGCCTCCGCGGCAAACTTTTTCCTCCCCATCCTGCCGCGGCCCGAAAGGAATGGAAAATGGCGGCCTAGGCGCCGAGTTTCCTGCCCGAGCAGCGGCGGCGGCGGTCCCGGCGGCCTGGGGCGCGCGGCCCGCGCGGCGCCATGACGCGCTGGGTGCCCACCAAGCGCGAGGAGAAATACGGCGTGGGTGAGCACGCGCCGACCTGCCCCGCCGCTCGCGCCGACTTCCCCCGGCGGCGCGGCGCTCCCGGGCGGGGGACCCGGCGGGACTCCGCGGGACGCGGGCGGGGGGGGTGGCGCGGGCGGGAGGAAGCGTGTCCGCCTCGCCCGCCCCGGCGCCAGCGCACCCGGGCGCGGGGCACTGCCCACTCCGTTCCCGAGGCGCGCGCCGTCCCCGCGCCCCTCCCCGCGCCCCCGCGAGACTCCTGGCGGGCCGGGCTGGGGACACGCGGGGTCGGGGGCGGGTTGTGTCACTTCCCGGGTATCCCCGTCCGACATCCAGCTCTCGGGCGAGCACCCCGGCGGCGGAGCCTTCCAGCCGCCCGGGACCGCCCCCTTAACTCGTTGGTCCCGCGCCGCCCCCGGCGAAGCCTGCGTTTCGCTGGGCCCGGCCGTGAAGCCCGGGTCATTGTCTGCGTGCCTCTCGGCTGTTCGGATGGAGTTGTGTTCACCGTCTGGGGCCCCCTTAGCACAGTTTCAAGTTGCCGCGATCAAAGCGAACACTTGTGCTGTTCCCCAGTGGGAAGTGGCTTGCGCGACCCGGGCGGGCGGGCCCATCAGATCGCGCCGCCGCCCGTGACTGGGTGGCTCCGCCTGGACCGCGCGGGACCCTCGCAGAGAAGCGGCCAGGCGCCCCTGTGTCCCCGGGACCCGGGGGGAGCGGGTTGGGAAGGGCGGGACCTGTTTTGGCGGCCCCGCCGCGCTTTGTCATTTCCTGAGGAGAGGAGTGGGGGGAGTCTGTTGCAAGTGTGCATTTCGGACCCCGGAATCCGTGCCGGAGGACGATGCTTTTCTCCGCCGCAAAACGAACAGACCGGGCCCTGTGCGCTCTGCTGCCCTTCTCGGGGGATTTGCAGCCCCCGCGGGCCTGGGTCCCGGCCTTCTCGGGCTGGCCCAGCAGATGAGACTGGCAGTGGCTGCCCGGAGGGTGGTCTCAGCGTCCCCTTTACTGTTCGGCAGGCCTAAGGAGTCGGACCACCTGCTTCTGCCTGATTTGTAAGGCCTTTGTGACCTCGCCTGGCCTCCCCTGCCTGCCGGGTCCTGTCCTCCGCAGGGTCCCCATCTTCACCTCTGAGTCTTCACAGTCGAGTCCCTATTCCAGGAGTGTCTTGCCCACACTCACTGCTGGTCTGGTTCAGTCCTGACTCTCTGACCTTGGGAAGCCTCCAGGGTGGCTCTAGTCCTCAGGGCTCCCCTTTCTGTGACCCCAGTTGCTTATCTCTGCTAGGTGTCAGGGACATGCCATAGACCCAGCTTGGACATCGGCATGGGGACCATCCTGAGACAGTCCTAGATCACACTTGACTTGTTCCACTGGTGGAGCTGGGGGCCTCCTTGCTTCAAGACCTTTGCGGCTGGGCTCCCCTCCCACTCCCCTGTACAGACCAGGAAACCAAGGCTCGGACACGGCACCAGGGCCAGCTGCAGGGGTGGGCGTCCTGCCTCTGGGGGCTGAGCCAGTAAGCAGCAGCACCCAGTGTGCCTCCAGGCGGATCCGGTCCAGGGCACCTCCTGACATAAGTGTCCCCATGTATCTGCATCTGCTGAGGGAGGTTTGGGACAGAGATGCTGCTTGGGATGGGTGTGGTGCGGTGGGCTGCTGGGCCGACCCGTGCGAGGAGAGAGCTGGGTACAGACCTGCAGGGAACGGGCACTGGGAGGTGGAGGAGGAGCTGGGGCTCTGGGGACCCGCCAGAGGCAAGCTGAGGAGGCGGGGAGAGCTCTGGCCTTAGCCCAGGGCTGGATCCTCGGTCCTGTGCTGTGGGGACAGGGTCACTGCCACTGCACAGGGGCTCACCCACACTCGTGCATGGGTAATCCCTACAATCTGGATTCGAACCCTGGCCTCCCTCTAGAGCTCAGGCAGGCCCCCATTGTGCCTGTCAGAGGAGATGGGGGAGGGGCTCCTCTTTGGGCCACCAGAGTATCCGAGTGTTTTCATATGCTCGGACGCCCTTCCTCGGCACGGGGGCAGCCTGGATGGTGCCAGTGAGGACGCTGTAGATTGGACACCTGTGGAGGAGCTCCTCTGTCTGCACAAGGTCAAAGGGAAGGTTTGCACGTGCAGGGCAGGGTCTCCTCCCTGGGCGAGGTCAGAGCCTCCGCATTAAGTCTCACACCTTCTGGAAGCTTCACTACCTCTCACCGTGGTGACTTCTGACATCGCAACTTTGGCTAATACTTTAGTTCTAAGAAAACTCTGTGTTTGAAAGGTTCCAAAGAAAGCCCCATGGAAGGTTTTTCCGGGCAGTTCTAGGAAGGGAGGGGCTCTCAGGTAGGGCAGTGGGTTGCTCTGCTTAGTTGCACCAGGTGGGGAGGAGCCTGCTGACCTGCGTGGAAGCTGGCACGAATCACTCAGTCCCAGAAGGTGCTTTCAGAACCTAGAGGCCCTGCCAGGGAGGCCCCCAGGCTTGGGGCTCCGTGATTTTGTGCAGGGAGGGAGGAGGGCGGGGTGCATCCTTGTCCGTGAGTTTGCGCTGGTCTCCAGAAGGGTGCTGACCCGGAACGTGTGAGCCCTGGATGCAGGGATTCAGTCCCACTCGCTAATTGGCCGTGTCAGCCGAAGGGAAAATTACTGGCTTTCTTCCTCCCCAGCCATTGTGTTTTGGAGGCTAAGGGCAGGGCTGTGCTGTCCTGGAGGGGCCCTGGGGGGGGTGTCTGTGTGTGGGCCACGCTTCCACTCGGCCACTGGCTTGGCTAATGAATGACTCACGAGGGGCAAGAAAATGATAAAACTCCATCTCATTTGGAAACATGAATCACAGCTCATTGTTTGCAAGTGCTTGGAATCTGTTAGAGTTCATTGTCTGCGGATGAGACACTCCAGTCCTTTATTCGGGGAAGCAGTAAATAGGTGATGTGTTGCTTCCTCAGCAAAGGCAGGAAGTGCTGGTCTGTGTCCCTACTGCCTCTGCCCCCTGCACCCCCCAATCATTTTCTGGGGGTTCCCCGGGAGATTTACCAGCCTTTTTATTTCTCCCCCTGGACTTGAGTTTGGAGGGTCAGTTTACAGACCTGGCTTATTAGCACAGGCGTGAATTTTGACATTTTGATACAGCTGTCACACTGAGGGGTTGGGCCAGGTGAACTTCTCCATCACCACCCCGCCCCCCCGCAGCTAGGCAGGTCTTCTGTCCAGACACAGTAACACTGTGTGCACGCAGCAGATCCCATCCCCACGCCTGGGTAAGAGTAGGCAGCACGTTCTCCAGTCTCACTGGAGGCTGGTGTGTGAGGCTCACCCCCAGACAAGCATGCCCTGCTCCCCAGAACCCGTGACCGTGAAGAGTGACGTGGCACAGGGACTTTGCAGCTGCGATCAAGGTATGACACCGAGGGGAGGACATGACCCTGCGATATTCACGCGGGCCCTCCGGCCGGTCGTGGGAGAGGGGCCCCGAAGCACAAGGCTGGCGCGTTGGAGAGATCCGGCGCCAGGGAGGGGCCCGGCGCGCAGCGTCTGGCCCTGAGATGTGGGGTCCACTTGCGAGGACCAGAGAGAGGCCCCCAGAGGACAGCCAGCAAGGGAGTGGGCACCCCTGTCCCCCCCTCACAGCTGGATTCTGCCAACACCCTGGATGCGCCGGGAGACAGCCACCCCAGAGCCTCCCACGGGAGCCCCGCCTGGTGGCACCTTGGCTGCGAGCCCCGGGGGCCACTGGTGTCTGGCCCGGGGAAGTGAGACAGTGAGTGCGGGAGCCTTCGGGCTGCCCAGGGTGTGGCGGTTTGTTCGGGCAGTGGTAGAGACCAAACGGGTGTGAGCGCCCAGTGGGTCCCTTTGGCCGTGAAGCGGGGGGAGCCGCAGGGGACCCGAGTGCGCAGGCGCAGGCTCCGTCCGGCCTCTTCCGCGTAGAGCTGGCCGCCGGGCACGCGCACGCTGCCGCTCCCGGCCCTCGTTCCGGAAGTGGGCAAACGCCACGTGTCGCGTGTCCTCTTTGCTTCCGTCTTCTCATCCCGGAAGTGGCCACTGCGGGGGCGGGGCGGGGGGAAGGGAGGACTCGCAGCGTTAACGCTGGCCCAGCACACCGTGCAGGGCCGCTGTATTAATTTTTAATTTAATCACGCGCGGCCTAGAACTGTAGCGGCAAGTGATTTCCTGTGTGAATTTAAGTCCCGGGCGCTGAGAGAGTGCTCTTGCTCCAAAGTTGAGTTCTTAGTGGTGTGTCTTGCCCCCGTCTTTGGGGGGAGTGACGTTGGCCCGGGGGGGGGGCGGGGCGCGACTTGCGTGCCTTCGCATTAGCGCCGAGTGACGGTAATTGCTAGGAATAGTGTAATGCCCAAATAAATTTGGGAGTGTGGGAGTTGCGGAGAGATCTCTTTTGTTATCTAGAGCAGCAAGCAAGCTGCTACTTGGGGGGAGAAAATTAGATCTGGCTGTAAGTAAAGAGAAGTGCAGACATTTTTGTTCACTGGAGTTGCAGAAAAACCAAATTAGGGCATATTATATTTCTTCAAACGATTTTACTTTGGAAACAGTGTAAAAATTTAACATCGGGCGTTGTGCCGATGTCTGCCTAGAGCATCAGACGTCCGATCAGGGTTGTCTCGTTGCGAATAGTTCGTTCTTCCCTTGTTGTCTCGTGTCCCGGAGGACGCAGGCAGTGGGACCCCGAGGAGAGGAAAAGGCAGCTGCCCAGTCCTGCACGGGGTGCGCCAGAGGGCGCCTGCCTGTGCCGGGCGCAAGTGCCCGCTCTCTCTGCCTCCCGCCCGCCCTCCCGATGTGCTCTCCAGCTTTGTTCCGAGACCTTGGGGATCCAGAACCCTGGGGTCTGTATTCTGGTGGGAAGGTCAGGCGTCCCTCAGAAGTTCAGGTTTCTCTCTCTTAACTTACCTTTGTGTTTTCAGGTAGCTGTAGACCCAGGCAGCGGTAGGAAATGGTGCCGAGAGATCCCACACACACACGTGGCCAGTGGCGCGCCCCGCCCCGGGCCACGTCCTGCAAACAGAGTACAGTGTCAGGACCAGTGCTGCCGAGGGTCTGAGGCCGACCAATGGACCTGGCGTCCTGTCGTCTTTTTGAGCCGCGCCCACTGCCCTCTTCCTTCCCACACCATCGCCGGTGAACTTTGACTGGTTCTCCACTTCCGTAGCTTGGTTGTTTCAACAGTCACACGAACAAAATCGTGGGTTGCCTTTGTAAAAAATTTCTCGTTCAGCGTGAGTCTCGGGATGCTCGCAAGGCGGCCGGGCGAACGGATGCTTGGCTCCTCCTCCCGTGTGAGCGCGGTGCAGGCGTGGCTCCCACCGGTCACTCACCCGGAAGGACATCTTCTGGGTTTGGGCTGAGGCCCCCGAAGCCTCTGCAAGCATTCACGGAGAGGTTTCTGTGCGGACAGAAGCCCTCTCGTGCTCGGATCCGTGCCCAGGTGTGCCACCGCTGAGGCCTCCGGTAGTCCGCCTGCTCAGCTTTGGCAGAGATGGCCAGACTTCTGCAGAGGGGCGGTGTTGGTTAGCGGCCCCCACGGCCCTGTAGGTGTGGCCCCGTTTCTCTGTCACCTTACCTGCATTTGGTGCCATCTGTGTTGTGTGTTCAGCCAGCCCCCCAGGAGTGCCGCGGTGTGCCCTTCGGGGTGGGGTGCGCGTCTCTCTGAGTGCAGCCCATCCGGGAAGCGGGTCTCGGTCTAGTCTAGGGGGTGGCCCGGCAGGCAGGTGCCTGTGCCGTGGGACCAGGGGAGGCCGTGGGTGGGGGCGGTGCTTGCAGGAGGGGCAGCTGGGTCCGGGCCCCCGAGCTGTGAAGTTTGTGCCAAGAAGGGCCGGGTCTGGCCTGAAGGCTGGTAGGCGGGTCCCGAGGCGTGGAGCTCAGCTGTGTCTACAGGCCAGACGCCCCCTTTTCACACCCGCTCAGAGTCCTGAGAAGGTCGCAGAGAGGTCAGCCAGGGGGCGGGGCCGAGTGAGGGGCGGGAGTGTGGGCTGCAGCCCTGCCACGGTCACTTCCTGTTCACGGGACCCGGTGGGGGCCGAGAAGCTGTCTGAGCCTGGATTCCACATGACGGCTGCACCTGAAGGCGGTTTGGGTGCGTTGCTATGCGAAGCCGGACGGACCGTTTCCTACGTTCGCCCTGGGAAATACGGGGATGCACTGTACAAATCCACGCACCAAATGCGTGTCTTAGTTCACTGCCTTCACCGGATCCCACAGACGGGGGCTTGGACAGCAGGCATGCTTCCTCTCACCGTCCCAGGGGCCAGACGTCCAAGGTCAAGGTGTCGGCAGGCTTGGTTTCTCACGAGGCCTCTCCCCTTGGGTTGCCGACGGCTGTTCTCGTGGGTGTCTGTGCCCCGATCTCTTCCTGTGAGGGCCCGGGTCAGCTTGGGTGAGGGCTGCCCATCCTGTGGCTTCATGGGACCCCGCTCACTGAGAAAGAAATACAGGCAGTGTTTTAAGTGGCTTTCACTTCAAGTTGCAGAATGACGGAAGAGCTGACAATTACGATGAGGCACAGGACGGGACCACAGTGCAATAAGGCCGTTCCCGGGGCCCTGGGGACGACGTCCTTGTCCGGGAGAGCCCCTGCCCACCCACGTGACAGTGCCCGAAACGCCACCCCACCCATAGGCGTCTCTCGGCGCCGTCCCCTCTGCAGCGCTGCTGCAGTCACAAGGTCACTGTGCATTTCAGCGTGTCCTGAAGCGGCCCCGGGGACAGGCTTAGGTTCTACGCCGTCTGCGTTTTTTGCCGTGTCCGATGCCGATTCTCCCCCGTGTCTGTGCCCACGCGTGAGTGCCGATCCGTGTGCTCCGGGCCCCGGAGCCGAGACCGCTTCTCACTGCGCCGGCGTGTCTTCACGCGGGTGGCTTACACTCAAGTGTTCTGAAGGTGAAAAGTGCTCTGCTCCGCGTGCGTGGCCGTGACCTGTGGCACGCTCAGCCACAGCCTCAGTGTGTTGCCCACCAGAAACGGTGACGTGTGTCATCAGATAGCTGTCTGCGAGGGTGTGAGACGGGAGGGCTCTCTGTTGGAGAAGTTGTGAATTTGTGCGTTTGTTTTCAATGAATTCGTTCACTTGTTTACTTTCCATCACTTCTTTGAAGACCACCTCCAGCTATGGTCACCTCCTGAGGTGCGGGGTTAGCACCCACCATTCCTGTGCATCGGGGGGGGGCACAGCTCTGCCCAGATCAGTCTGAGTATCATGACCTAGGACTCTCCCTCCGGATTTTCGCTCTGCCTTCAGCGGCCACCCTCTGGGTGGTCTTTTCCTGTGAGGTCGCAGGTCCCGGGAGCTGCGGGGGCACCTGGGAAGGGGGAGGTGAGAGGTGCGGGCAGGCTGTGTGAACCCCCCCCCCCGTCCCCACTCTGAAGGGCCCAACGCAGGGACTGGAACTGGGTTCTCTGCTGAAACCTGGTCCTGCCCTGTCTTTGGGTCGGGACGGGACGGCAGGATTGGGGAGGTGAGACCCGGACAGGAAGTTGTCCGCATTCAAGTGTGTTCGTCCGCATCGGGCGCGCACTCGGAGAGGGCTCTTCCGGGACAGCCTCCGCTGCGTGCAGACCCCCAGGCCCGCTCTGCCTGCAAAGGGCAGGTGGTTTCGGCCTCGACAGGTGTCTGTCTGCTCTTTAAATTCTCATTTGGGCGCTGGGGGAGAGAAGCAGGTGTTGTCTCTCAGCCTGTGGGATATGCCCCGAGGTTGCAGGTGTGCAGCCGTACACACTCCGCCCCTCCTGGGGGCTCAGCGCCACCCCCCCCAGCCAGGTGAGCGTGGGCGAGGGGGCCACCTGAGGCCTTGTCCTTCGGAGAGCTGGCGGCCACACTCACCTTGCCCAGCAGTCCCGGGGAGCGAGAGCGAGCCAGGCGCACACCGGCCCCTGCTCCGTGCCCGGTACCGGTTAGCTTCTTCCGTTCTTCCTGGAGTCTGCGTTGGAGACTTGTGTTGCCCGAGACTGAACCTCCAGTTGAGTAAGTCTCTCCCCAGCGCCCAGTCTCACTTTCGGACGGAAGCAGTGGCCGGCTGCTCCGGCGGCCTCCGGAGAGGCCCCAGGAGGCAGAGCTCGGGAGCTCCCCTGGGTCTGTCTCTCGTCAGGGGGGGACATCCTGGGTGGGATCAGTTTGGTCCGGGGGGAGGTGCAGCTGTCTGTGCCCTGGGGGCCTCTCCACACCAGGTCCCCATCACAGCGCCCTCTCCTCGGTTGCGACAACCCCAGCTGGCTCCAGACGCCGCCCCGTGTCCCTGGGCACGGGAGGGCTCCCACCCAGACCCTCCGAGGCACAGCGCCGGGGTGGGGGGATCCCGTCCCCGGGCAGCACGCTGGAGGGGTCTGCGGCTGCGCGCGCTCTGACCGGGCTCTGGGAGGCGACGTCTCCCCTGCGCGTTTGGGGAGGAAAGGCCCAAACCAGCAGGACTTGATTGCTGAAGGGCGTGTTTCGGAGGACAGGCTCGGGAGGTGTGGCTGGGAGGCCTGGGCCATGGGGGTGGGGTGTCTTGGGGCCTGTGTCCTGGCTGCCTGTGTTTCTTTCGCTTTCCAAGAGGGGTGGTCTGAGGAAAGACACTTTCTGAGAGGTCAGGTCCCAGGAAAGACGTGTCCAGGACCAGGAAATAGGGGACTCCCCCCGTTGCCCGAGAATCCCCGGTCGGGCCGCGCTGACACCGTAGAGGGGGACGGGAGGGAACGCACGGACCTGCTCTGGGACTGTCCCTTGCCGGCATACAGAGAGCTCTCAGACATTTTTTCCCCTTTCTGAAATAATAACTGATTTTCCTTAACGTAATTGACTTTACCAGGGGCGAGTCATGATTTAGCTGGAGGGAAATGTGATTATTTTTCTTCCAAATGGCTGTGCTTTTCTATTAACTTCGCCAGATTTATTTCCCAGTCCCCCGCACACCCCGCGTGTCCGGCCCGTTTTCCAGAGGCAGGGCTGCGTCTTGGTCCCCAGGCCCCTGTGGCCAGGCGGCCGCGTTCCTTCACGGTGTGTTCTGGGGCGGCCGCCCGAAGGGTCAGCCTGGGGAGGCCGAGCGGAGGGAGAGGTGGGGGCGGGAACCGTCCTCCCAGGAGCAGGAGGGACGGGGCTCAGCCCTCCCGGCCTCGGTGGCGTCTGGAGGCACTTCTGCGCCCGGGCCCCGAGGCGCTCAGCCCCGCGTGCCCTGACACGCCACAGTGCCTTTGCACGTGCTCCCCTGCCTGCCTGGAAATACCCTCCCCTCCCGCCTGCCTCGCGTTTCCAAGCTCTGCCCAACCTGGGACCCTCTCTCGCCTCACCCGGGCTGGATGGGGGCCTCCCGCAGGCTGCCCCGTGCGGCTCCCGCCGCCCGTGCTGCTGTCCCGGGGAGGCAGTGCCCCTGTCCGCGTCCCTGCTGGGCGGAGGGTCCCGAGGAGAGGGCGGGGGCCGTGTTCCTTCCCCTGCGCCCCGCACCTGGCACAGGTGTGGTTCCTGGCACAGGGGCAGAGAGAGTTCATCTCGGCAGAGCGCCAGGAGCCGCCTGCAGAGCTGGCGGTCCCTGCTGCTGGGGAGTCACCGCCCTGGGTGGGGGGCGGGGGGCCCTCCCAGGACGGGCGGTGGAGTCAGCTCGGTGCTCCAGTGGGTGGTGGTGTTCAACAGCTTTCAGGCTCCCCGCCCCCGACTGCGGGAGGCTCCCTAAAAGGGGCCCCGTCTGAAGGAAGAAGGAGGGTGCCTGGCCCCATGCAGCGGTCACACGTGGTGAGATTGGAGGGCCCGGCGGTTCAGCCACGCACCCCCGTTCCTGGGCCCCTCCGACCGCCTGGGGACACCACCCCCGCACTGCTGTGGCTTTATTGTCCCTAGAATTTCCCCCAAGCTTCCCTTCCCTCTCAACATCGACATGAGACGACTTCTCTAGTCCTTTTACCTGCCACGTCCCCAGAACGTGCTTTCCGAGTCTGCCGCCGGCGTGTTGACTGCGGGGACCCCGGCCGCAGGTGGGGAACAGGGGGAGGGCCGGGCGTGACAGAGGGGGGGAGGGTGGCCGTGTGAGCGCTGGCTCCTGCTGCCGGCGGGTGGGGGGCCCAGGGAAGCTCTGCCCGCTGGCCCCCTGGGAAGGGGTCGTCTTGCCGCCCGCCTCCCCTGCCCCGCAAGGGGGTGACGCGGAGATCAGATGAGATCTCGGAGATCAAAGCGGGCCACCTGCGTGCAGTGCGTCGGAGGGAGGGCGTGGCGCAGCCGGGAGGAGCGGCACGACGGCTCCGTGTGGCAGAGACACGGCAACGTGTAGGTACGTGCCCGGGAGTAAATAGCTCAGGCCTTGCAGGCCGAGAGGCAACACTGAGGGTGCCCTGTAGGTGTCTATGGAACCACTGAGAAAAAAATGGAACCTTAGAATAATGTAAACATCGGAAAACAGTTCGGAAGTTCCTCAGAAGTAAACGGCACCCGGAAGTCCCGCTCCCAGGTCTGCCTCGCGGCCCAGAAGTGCGCCCCAGAGAGCTGGAGACAGGCGCTCAGGCACAAGCACACTTGAACTTGAGGGCTCGGACGGTGCCGTTCCCCACACCCGACGGGTGGAAACGGCCCAGAGGCCCGCGAGTGGGCGAGCACGCAGACAGGACGTGGCCGTCCGCGCACCGGGGTGTTCGTCAGCCAGCACGGGGGTCGGGCCTGACTCGTGCTCCAGCGGGGACGGGCCTCTGGAACGTTCCGTCAGCGAGCGAGGGACGCCAGGCGCACCAGCACAGACATCCCCGATGCTCTGTGTGTTGGGTGCCCGGGACAGGCAAGTCCCTGCACTTGGGAAGCAGGTCGGTGGGTGCAGGTGGGTGGGGGGTGGTGACCGCCGGATGGGTGTCTGCTTCCCCTCTGGGGTGCTGGACGTATTTTAGAGCTAGGTAGGGTTGCTCATGCACCTCTTTGTGAATGCCTGAAATGCCGCTGAACCGGACACTTTAAAGTAATGTCCGGTTATGTTTTAGCATCTCAGTTTGAGGAAACGGTGAAAACCTTTCCTACCTCGTGCACAGGGCAGAGCCAAGCTGGGGGCAGTGTCTGACGTGGGTGATAGTCTGCGTGCCCCTGCCTCAGCGGCTTAGGGTCTTTCCAGTTGAGAATAACGACTGTTACTTTTGTAGCAACATAGTATCCCGTGCTAATTGGGAGAAGAACTCCAGCAGCAGCGCGAAAGGCACAAAGATGTAAAGAACCTCCCAGCCCTTCAGCCCCTTCAGAACCGCCTGTGTGCGGAGAGGAGACAGAAATGCGGATTCCTAGACACTGCAGGGCTCGGGTCCGTTGTTTCCCATTGAGGAATCGGGGTGCGGGGGGCTGCAGCCCAGCCGGGACCTCTCTGCGCAAAGCTTCAGCGGGGCTCGGGCCTAGGAATGCTGGGAGCGGGGGAGAGGGGGGGCAGGGGGCGTGGAGCGAGAGGCTGGAGAAAAGTGATTGAGCAGAAATCCAATTCCCCGGGCTTCCTGCCTCTGCGGCCGCGCTGCCTCCACAGCAGAACCTGAAACCCCCGTTTCCCGCCTCCCCTGGGAGCAGCAGTCTCGGGGGGGGGGGGCGGGGGACCAGCTGTGCCCAAGGCGCCCCGAGGCTCGCTCCTGCTTTCCGTCCTCGACCTTGGTGTTGTGGGGCAGGCGCTTGGCCGTGGGTCACCGCGGGTGGGCCGTGGGGGGGGGGGCACTCGGAAGTCCCTGCCAGTGAGGAGGTGGAGGGGAGCGTCTCTTGAGGACAAAGGGTCGATAATCATGGCCTGAACAGTCTTGCATTAATGGTTACATTTTCAAAGTCGGTGTTTGGGTTACCTGCCGGGGCCTCGGGCTCTCCTGCACCTGTGCACGGTGCGGCAGCTCTGCGGAGCTCCTTTAAATGCGCAGTCCGGCCGCAGTTTCACCAGCGCGTGAGGGTCCCCGCAGGCTCCCCCTTTGTCCCTCCCCTGGACACAGCCCAGTTCCTGGGTGCGAGCGCCCCACTAGCTGGGAGAAGTGGGGGGTGCTGCTGGGTGTTGTCCTCCGTTTCTAGCGACGTTTCCTGTTGTATGCTGTCCGCCCGCCTGGGTGACAGGCCTCGTTTTCCCCCTGCCGGTGTTCTAAAGTACTTTTAATTATGTGCACACACACATGCACACACATGTGCACACACACACGTGTGTGCACACACAAAGAGAGTCAGAGTTGGAGCTGGGTGGCGCCCTGGCACCATCACCTTACACGTCAGATCTCTTGTTGCCTCTTCTTACCACTCTGGGGGCTTTCTGAACAGGTGCACGCTGTGGGGCGTGTGCCGTGTCCCCCGCGTTGGCGGTGGCTGGTGTGGGAGCCGTTACACAGAGCAGGGGGGGGCAGAAACGCACTTGAGACCCAGGTGAAGAAGTGTTCCCGGGAACGAGCTGTTCGGAAGGACGGACTGGAGAACCCTTACTTCACCACGCAGGGGAGCCGCTGAAATGTGCGTGGGAGGTCCTCGGGCCCAGTTCAGCGGTTTGGGAGGAGGCGGCCTCTGCCCCGCCTCCAGAGAGAGTGTCTCTGAGCTACCTCATTCGTTCCTTCGTGCGTCCATCGGCTGACTCGCACCCGGAGGCGTCCGCATGGCAGCCCCCCTTCTGGGCGCGGGGCACTCAGGGAAGACCAAGACCACTTACCGTGTGCCCTCGCGGGGTCCCTGTCTGGTGGGGAGGACGGGCCCGGGAGCAGGCGGTTCGGCTGCCCGGGGTGAGTGCGCGCGCGTTCTGGCCCTGAGGGCCCCTCCCGCGCAGGGCGGCGGGGCACCCACCCACGGCCGGCAGTCTGGGGATGCTGCGGAGCAAGTGTCCCTTGCGGAGGTCGGGGGGCCGCAGAGCGCACCCGAGGAGAAGGGACGGGTGTCATCAGCAGGGCGACCTGTGTGTCGCGGTCGGAGGGCGGGCGGGAGGCCTGCTGGAGCTGGGAGAGTGCACGGGGGCGCAGGGCAGGGTTCCCCGGACTCCCAGTGTCAGCCCTGAGGGGGCTGGAGGAAGGGTGTGGGGGCCTCAGATCCATTTCCCCGGGGGGTCCTGACCGGCCGCAGCCCCGGCTCACAGCTGAGATTGATGGCCCAGGCTTGCGTCCTGGGCGGCGGCTGGACTCTGCCCCCAGGGGCCTCTGCAGTGCCCGCCCGCAGCCGGACCTGGGAGCTTGCGCGGTATCACGAAGTCTCCGTCTCCCAGTTTCCCCGAAACCGGGGAGACACGGGCTTGCTTTCTGCCGTGTGTAAGCGTTACTTTGCACAAGCGCTGCACACCCAGTATCGGAAAACACCCGGGCCCGGGCCTTGTCCGGAGGCGCCCTCTGATGAAGGAGCAGCCTCCACGCGGGGGGTCGGAGGGGTGCCTCTGCGTGATGCACGCGGGTGCTCAGCCGTGACCTCGAGCCGACGAGCACGCTGACTCCCAGGGGCTCGGGGACGGACCCCTGGCTTCCGAGAGGAGCCGCATGGCATTTGCTGGCCCCTGGTCATCAGCTGCGGCGTGCAGGAGCCAAGCCTCGTAAATTCTGCGAGCGCCCGAAGATACTAACTTTATCTTTAAAAAAGAAAAAAATCACTGTTTCCTGACGTGAGCAATAAACCGGAGCGGGATGGGGCAGCGACTTTAAACCTCGCACTGTGGGTTTCTGGGTTCAGCCCCGCACCGCGGGTTTCTGGGGCTGCGTTCCTGCCCCCGGGGCGGGGTCGGCCGGGCCTGTCTCCCCACCTGCCGTGCGTGGGCTGGGTTCGTGACTCGGTGGCGTGGCACGGCCTGTGTGGGATTCACGGGTTTTTAGTTTTTAGGCATTCTTATTTTTAAAATACTTAGTTTCCAGTCCCAGTGGACAGGCACTGGTGTATATTGGTTTTTCGTGGGCAGCGTAGCGGGCTTAGGGTTTTACTTGCGCCTGGTCACTGGCGGAGCCGGCAGGGGCCCAGGGGGACGATAAGGCCGAGCCTGGGTGCACTGTTACATTGTAGCCACGTGGAAAGCCTCAGGTGGGATGTTGCTGATTCTCACCTGGCATTTTCTACTTGAGAACACCATCAGGCTGAACAGTTGTTACACTGTTGATACTTTCCTTGGGTCTGGGGAGCGATCTGAGCTTTTAATGTGGGTGCTGCTTCTGTGTGGGGGGCGGGGGCGGGGGGCCGGCTCTTGAAAGGGCCTGAGGTTGTCGATCCCCGGGTCTCTGTGAGCCCCCGCGGCTGAGCCGCGTCCTTCCGCTTTTGGAAAGTGAAGGTGTCCCGTTCCGTCAGCCTGGAGAGCGCCTGTCTCCCAGCGCCTCTTGCTCCCACCCGCCCTCTGCGTTCTTCTGCCTGCCCGACTTCTCTCTGATCGCCCGGGCGCTGGGAAGGCCCCCTGGACACTGCCTGCCCGCAGTCTGGGCAAGTCGCCCTACCGGATTCTGCTGGCAGCGTCCTGCGTCCGAGAGCCCAAGGTTGCGGGCAGGGCTGCGGCCCCTGGATGTCAGGCCTGTCCACTGTCCAAGCGGATGCCCCACGAGGGCAGGGGCGGCCCCTGCCCAACTCGTCTGTACATCCCAGGTGTCGGGGGCCTCTCTCGGCACAGGGCTGGTCGTTAAATGTTTGTTAAAGAAGGAGGCTGGCATGTTAAACTCCCAACCCTCTCGATGATTCGTGGAAGCGCAGCTGCAGGACACTGGGAGTGGGGGTTGGTCTGGGAAGGGCGGCAGACCTCTCCCGCCGAAGCCGATGGCCAGGAGTCAGTGTTTCAGGCTTCCTCCTCCGTGGCGGCTGCTTGTCCTGCCCTCACCGCCCAGGGTGGCCCCAGACTGGGCAGCGGTGCGCCAGGAGCGGGGCCCTGTCCTAGGGAGACTGTGTTTGTGGACACCGAAATTCGAATTCTGTGTAATTCCTGCATGTTGTGAAATATTTTTAGTTTTCCTCCCAACCATTTAAAAACGTAAAAGAACCGCTCTGGCTGTGGTCTGCAGGCCTCTGGTCCCCGTGCCGTAGGTTAAGACTGCGTTCCAATTCTTTCCGGACAACGGCACGAGTTCCCACCGAAAAAGGAGTTTTAAAAAAATTAGTGTGAAATCAAAGAAAATAATAATTTCCTTATTTGAGTCTGATGCCCTCTGGGGCCATCCTGGGGTAGGTGGTCACACTGGGGCAGGGGGGGGTCATGATGACCCCCTGGGGTGTCATGCCGGGGTGGGGGTCATGCCGGGGTGGGGGTCACGCCGGGGTGGGCCTGAGCAGAGCCCTGGCTCGGGGCGGAGGCCGTGGTGGGCCTAGGGGAAGGTGGGTTCAAGGAGACCCAAGAAAGAAGAGACACTGGGCACAGTTCACGCTTCCTCCCAAATGCCGCTCTGCTGCAAGTCCCGCTTCTGTGACGATTGTGCCCCTGATTGTGCCCCTGGCGTCCGAGTAACCTACAAGAAACTGACCCAGTGAGCTGGGCACATCTGCAGGGGTGGGGACCACCTCCGGGGCATTTGAGGACTCCGTGGCTTGCCTTGCTACCTAATTGTGGCCGGATGGACGGGAGTTGCCCGGGAGTGGTTTGGAAGAGCCTGTCCTCGGCGGGGGGGACGTCCCGCCACCGCTACGCTCGCTCTTTCAGACCGGGGCGACCTTGCACATGAGACACCGCAGGACATCTGGGGCATTTCCTGCATCGTGTAATTTTTCAAAGTCCCTATTTCAGCGAAGAGACTCTCGGCTCTGAGTAATTCAGAGCGCCAACTTTTGCAGTTGGCCGGGGTTTGTGTAATTAGTGTATCAAGTAAAATTTGAGTCATGTTGACAAGAACCGGTCGTTGGGACAACGAACGGTAATTGTCTTTCTCTTACCGGGGAAATCGGAAGTGTCTGTGGAACCGCAGCGGCTCTGTCATGTGGCTCTGTGAGCCCGCGGGGGCAGCTCTCCCGAGGGCGATGAAACGCGGTCTCGAAGCCACGGAGATGAGAAGGCAAACGGAAAATAAGCGATCGAAGTAATTATCAGCTGTACTCTGTTTATATTTCTCCCTCACAACGTTGCCGGGACCTGCTGCTGGTCCAGAGGACTCTGCCGGGGCCGCCGCCGCCTGGGAGGAGGTTCTTGGTAACGTCGCTCGATTGGTCTAGCTGCTGTGATGCACCCGGGGGGCCTTCCAGCAGCGCGACCCCACAGCCACCGTTGGGAGCCTCTCGGCTTCACCGGTCTCCGGTGGACGGAGGCGGGGACGGTCCGATGGGAGGCATGCTGTCGTCGGGGAAGGCGATGCCAGACCCTGGCAAGACGCCCCGCCGGGAAACAGAGGGGAGAGGTTACATTTGCGATAGGCCGCATATGTCTAAGTCCTGATGAGAATGTCCCTTTTAGGAGGCTGGCTGTGTCTTACCCTGCTCGTCCTTTCAAACACAAACACGAACACAAACACCAGACAGAGTCGACCGGCCCAGCAGTAACAACGGAGAGCTGGCCGGCACACAGTTAAACAGGAGGTGCGGGGTTTGCCTGTGTGAGCAGGTGTCACCGCCTTCCCTGGAAGACTGACTCCTTTGTCACCCGGCGCCTCTGCTGGGTGGGGGGGGTGGTCGCCAAGGGTTCAAAACCCCGGGGGTGGGGATGCTGCAGGTTCCGAGCTTCTGTGCGGACCCTCGGGTTACAGCATTCTGGGTGTGGGTGCTAAGGTGCCCCTTGGGGGTGGGGGTGGGGTCAGCGGGGAGTGTGCTGGGGCTGGGGTGTTGCTCACTGTCTGCCAGCCTCCTGCCTCTCAACCCCTGGGTCCGAGGGGAGGCGGGCTGAGCCTTTTTCTCCTTTGTTCTCCACGGGGCGAAGCTCCCCATTCGTTCCTGGCGGGAGCGGTGTGATGGATGCCCTTGGGAGCAGGTTGCCCGGTGTCGCCGTGGGAATAAATCTTGCAAGACCCGCAAGCACTGGACCCGAGAGTGGCTGCCGACGCCGCTCCCTGCGCCTGGTGTGCAGGAAGTTGCCGTAATGGGATGAGCGGGCCTCCGGGGACAGCCGCCTCTGGGAACCCGGGGCCGCTGACGGGCAGAGAAACATCGCCCTGCCGGTTCTTCCTGTAAACACAGTCAGCGTCACGAAAGTGCATTAGAGGATAGCCGTGACCCGTGCTTTTGGGACGTGCGCCCTGGGAAGTGCGGGAGGACCGGTGCTTGCCCTGGCTGGGCGTGTCTTCCCAGAAAATACTTAAATAGGTTACGTGTTTCACGGCCTCAGGATCGATCCTTCGGTTTTCATGAGCACTTGTGGTTTTAATTGCTATCCTAAAAAACATTGATTTCCTTTCCTTTTTGCTCTGGAAATGATTGGTAAAAACAAACAGAAAAGGTTTAATATGTTCTTCAAACCCGACTGCTTTACTTTTTTCGAAGGGCTGATTTTTCTGTGATCAGGAGCACAGGCTCCAGAGCCAGGCTGGCAGGGGTCGGAGAAACCCCAGCTCCGTCACTGACGGGCTGGGGCACCCTTTGGCAAGTCACCCCCTGTGAGCCTACAGAACGCCAGTCCCTGGGTGAGGCTCAGGGGTTCAGTGTGGTAAGTGCTAGGAGGGGGAAAGGGCAGTCAAGGAAGGCTTCCTGGAAGAAGTGACATTTAGTAGGTGATTTGAAGCGTAGGTATGGATTTAAAAAATTTTATTTATTGGCTTTTCAAGAGAGAGAGATGGAGATGGAGAGAGAGAAACATTGATGATTGTGGTGACGATGGTGATAGTGAAGGTGTTAGTGATGGTGACACAGCCGTGTTCCTGGTGTGAGGTCATGGCCGTGGTGGTGGTGGTGGGGACAGTGATGGTAGTGATGAAGGTGGCGGTGGTGGTGGTGATGATGATGGTGTGGGTGGTGATGGTGGTGTTGGTGGTGATGGTGGTGGTGTTGGTGGTAGCTGTGTTGATGATGGTGTGGGTGGTGGTGGTGGATGTGATGATGATGGTGTGGGTGGTGGTGGTGGATGTGATGATGATGGTGTGGGTGGTGGTGGATGTGATGATGATGGTGTGGGTGGTGGTGGTGGATGTGATGATGATGGTGTGGGTGGTGGTGGTGGATGTGATGATGATGGTGTGGCGGTGATGGTACTGTGACTTCTGGGGGTGGTAGTGATGGTGGTGATGGTGAGCACCCTTTTTTCTCACCGAATGCCCGGGGGGCATAGGTCTCCTGAGGACAGTGTGAGTAGGTTACCCCTCATTTCTGGGTGGGACTTTCCCTGGGAAACGGTTTTGGGGGAGGAGGCGGTTTTCTCCGTGTGTGGGGTTGCAGGGGTGCTGTGGGGTCCCGGTGGCCAGCCACAGGAGCGTCTGGAGGGCGCTGTGGGTGAGTCAGATGGAACCGCAGGGAATCGCAGGGAAATGAGTGTTTTCTGATATCAGACCCGACAGGCCTTTACACGTTGAAAATGAACGGAGAAACGAGTAGCAGCAGAGAGGTGGTCGATTTCTGCTCAGCGCGTTAAAAGAACGACCTCGCGGGCCCGCCGGCGGCGGCGTATCATGGCGGACGCGCGGTGCCGTGCGTTCTCCGGGAGGGAGCGGCCCTGCCTCCCTTTGTCATCTCCTGCCTTTGTCCTGTTCAGCAGCCACTCCGAAAGCAAGCAAATAGGTTTTTATCGCCTCTTGCTAAGTATTTCTCATCTCTTGCTAAGTATTTCTACCGCGGTGCAAAAGCAATTTTATTATGTGATGCTGTATTTTTATAGTCCATTGAAATGACTATTAAAATATAACACAGCTCCTCAGGCGCGCAGAGCCCTGCTGGGGGAGTGCTGTCCTTGCCGAATGGGGCCCTCATGCCCGGGAATGGGGCACCTCCCAGAGCCCCCCCCCCACCGAGTTTCTCCTGTTTGCTATCATGGTAACATCGGCAGAACCCAGAATGCCCAGCTCTGGCCGGGTTTAGGGGCACAGTAGTTTGGTGGCATTACACACCTCGTCATCGTTGCACAAGTGTCACTGGCATCCGCCTCCAGAACGTTTCGGTCTTGCAGAACTGAGACTCGGTGCCCACCAGACGCTGGGTCTTCCCTCCCCGCTCTTCCCGGCCCCCGGAACCCACCGTTCTCCGCCCTGTCTCCAGGGACTTGACCGCTCAGTGGATCTGTCCTCCCTGCGACTGCTGGTCTCACTCGGCGCGACGCCCTCAGGGTTCACCCGTGCCGTGGCGGGTGTCAGCCCCTCATTCCTCCGTAGGCCCAGGTGGAGTTTTCTCGTGTGCGTAAAGCACGTTCTGTTTCCACGGGCGGAGACTCGGACCCGGGTCGCCCCACCCTCTGGCCGTGCTCAGTCGTGTGGCTGCGGCTGGGAGCGGGCGCGCGGTGATCTGCTGGGGTCCCAGCCGTCAGTGCCCCGGGGTCTGTGCCAGCAGGTGGACTTGCCGGGCCGCGGTGCCCTGCGCCTGTCAGGGTTCGAGTTTCTCCACACCCACACCGGCACCTGTTATTTTCCGCTGCTTGGGTGGGGTGGTAGCCATCCTAGTCGTTTTGAAAACCGAAATAATTTTTGAACAAGAGACTTGGTATTTATTTGCAGCAGGCCCTGAAAATGACGCAGCCCCTTCTGCTGGGCACCGATGTTTCCCCGGAGGCGCCGGGTGTTCATGCGGACACCCAGCCATGGACACCCAGCCACACTCAGGAGCCGGACGGTCTGGCCGGCGTGGGGGGAGCGACCTCCAGGGGAAGACACCCAGGGCAGCTCCCTGTACAGGCCTGGGTCTGGGCAGCGGGGCCTGTGAGCCGCGGACAGGCAGGCAGGGCCAGACTCCCTCGGCCCACCCGGGGCGGGTGGCTCCTGGGTGCACTGCCCTCCACGGAGCAGGCGCCCAGTGAGTGTTTGCCGAGTGAAGCCTGAGGAAGGGTCTCCCTCCGCCAGCTACCGGGTCCACGAGCAGCTCTTGTAAACACGCAGGGTGCTGCGTCCCTGCGCCTCTAGGCTCCCAGACGCCGCCGACACCGGCCCCGAGTCGTCTCCGCCTCTGTGCCCACTCCTGGCAGAGCCTGGCGCCCGCAGGGACACAGGCTCTGACCGAGCCAGTCACTGAGCACGTCAAGGTAGACGATCAAGGTGACGGAAGTGTGGCCGGCGTCCTCAGTCCACTGGAAAACAGTGCGGTTTTGTTTGGGTCTGTGTCGCATTAGGAACGGAAGATCAGACTCAGTTGGCAAGGATGACCTCTGACACCTCAGTTCTGACAGTCTCACCTCGGGGGCGTGTCCCCGAGGTCCAACCCCAGGCCCAGGAGCAGAGCACACTTTCTCCTGGGCAGCGCGTACCAGGGTTCCCACCCAGGGCAGCTGCACACTCGTCGCCTCGTGAGCTCACCCGGCGCCCTCTGCTCCTGAGCCCTCTCCGTTCTTACTCGCTCAGCTGCCCCGGCACGGGGTGGGGGTGGGGGGGTCAGTTCTGCAAGAACAGACAGGGGAGGCGCTCGCAGCCGACAGGGCCCGCACACACACCGGAAGGTCTGGAAGCTGGTCCCAGCAGCCTAAGGTCAGGGCCAGCACACGCCCCTCTCACAGGGCAGCCCCAGCCTCCCAGGAGCCCCCACGGCGGCGGAGGAGCGGCCCCGGGAGGGAAGCCTGCTCAGACGTGCTTGTGCGCTCCGGGTGCTAACTGCTGACGTGCCTCCCTCCCGGGCAGCCCAGACCCAGGCCTGTGGTGGTCCCCCAGGGGGAGGTAAAACCAGGAGGCTCGCAGCGTGGGCCTGGCCCAGACGCACTGCACGGGAAGCAGGGACAGTTCCCAACTGCAGGCGGAAGCAGGAGGCGGGGGGCGGGAGCCGAGGTCCCGGTAGGGCCAGACCCGGGCCACCTGCCTCTCGGGGTTTGGGTTTCAAGGACTGCTCAGCTCCCTCATGGGGTGGGAGTGATGGGCCGGGTTTCCGTGCAGGCAGCGGGCGATGTGGAGCGCCCGACTGGGCGAAGGCGGGGAGGAAGGAGGACCCCACACATACGTGGGCGTGGGCGCCGGGGCCGGGGCCGGGGAGAGCCATGCGGGGTGGCTCTGGGGTGCCGCCGCCTGGGGATGCTTCTGCCCACAGTTACATAATGACGGAGGCTTCTCCCAGGCTGATGGCATGCTTTATTTGTGAACTTTGTAGATATGTCATTGTTTCCTTTGCCATTAAGAAAACCCAATGTCCACATTTTGCTTTGTCCTTCCCTTTCTTTGTGAGTCGCTGTCCAGATCAGAGTGGGTGGTTTGGAAGGAGGAGGGAGAGCGGCCTTGTATTACTCCACAGGACAGGCCCCTGAGACTTGCGCTGCAGCCCAGTGAGGGACCCGGGGGGGCGTGACCAAGGGACCGTAGCATTCAGCATCGCGGCAAAGTGGGTCTCGGCCTGCACCTCCTTCTCTGTTTTCTCCCGTGCGGCCCCGTGGACCTGGCTTGCCTCCCTCCCCTGCACTCTCAGGCCTGTGTGTGCTGTCCCTGCCTCCTTCAGGCAGAACCTGTCGGACCGGTGCCGGGCGGTGCGGGCCCCGGCCTTGTTTACAGTAGGTACATACAGTGAGACCTGCCAGTCAGCAGGCCCTGGCCGCCCAGGGGCCTCCCCGGGGCCAGCCCCTGTTTGTGGAGTCCCCTGATCCCCTGAGCTGGCACCCCATGTGGCCGCAGGTCTGCCATTCCCATCTGCGGAGCCACTTCCAGCTGGCCGAGGGGGGTGGGGTTTGCTGGCCCAGCCTCCAAGGTCAGGGCGGAGGGCCCCTGGCCTAGGGGTGGGGGCTGGGGTTCTGACTGGTTCCCTGGTGTCCGTTTTCCTCCGTGGCAGTAGCCTTTCTGTCTTGAGAAAGATGATTAAAGAGATAAAATCTCTCCCCCGTCTCGTCTTGACACCTCTTTGCTGCTGAACAGAAGTAAATGCAACAACAGATAATTTTCAGGTCAGCCAAGACTTTTCTCATTTGTGGGAGGATTTGCAGAGACTGTCAGTAACGAGGCGGGCGGCCTCCTCGCGCGGCACGGGCTGTGTGGAGGACAGAGTGTCGAACGGTGCGGTCTCCTTGTCCCTGTCGTGGGTCGTGGGAGGGAACAGCACCGCCCTTCCCGCACGCACACACAGCCCCGTGGTGCCCTGAGACACCCGCACGCCTCGGGACCCTTCGCACTAGGTGGACAGGAGGTCGTGGCCGGCCAGCTCTGCATACGGCAGGTGTACGGTGGCGTTTTATTCTGAAGAAAGATACTAAAATACCTTTGAATCGTGTCTATCACTTCAATTAGAATTTGATGAAAGACTCTTTCATAGATTTCCTTTTCTACTCTTATCTCCCCCGTCCCTCCCACGTGTCTCCATCCGGAAGGCAGGAAGAACGTTGAGTAACAGGTGATGGCTGTGCATCTCACTGTGCCCTGCTCCCGGCTTTAATTATTCAGGTGCGTTCCCCGGTTCCAACATGCAGGTGTCGCGTGGGGTCCTGCCTCCGGGGGCTTTCCTGGCCGAGGCGCCATCTCTGTGCCCCTGAGACGGAGAGCGAGGAGCCCAGCAGAAGTCTCTGTGTGGATTTGGAAGTGGGGTCCTTGCTAGAAACGGGGGCGTTCAGGGTACCAGAGGTGTCCTTCCACCTCCAGCCCTCCGCCCCTAGCGCCCCCTGGCCGCTTCTGGTGGTACTGCTGTGCTGGACCAGGTCAGGGAAGCCTGACCCTGGAGGAGCTGGCGTGCGGGACCACTGAGTGTTTCACGGCTCACGGTCAAGGGAGGTGCCCAGTCCCCGGGGAACGCTCCTCACGCGCTTTGCCAGCCTTTCCTTTTACTCCTCGCCTCTTTTTTATTCGTATGGCCAAACAGACAACGTGCACATCGACCTTTTTAACCATCATCGAGTGCCCAGTTCTGTGCCCTTGACCTTCACATGGTTGTGTAGCCACCGGCAACGTCCGTCTCCAGAAATTCTTCATCGTCCCCCACAGAAACTCTCCACCCATTGTCGCCCCGCCCCCAGCCCTTGGCCGTCTGCAGTCGACTCCCTGTCTCTGTGAATACGGCTGTCCTAGACTCTGTTGTTCATGTAGTTATGCAATCACTGGCCTTCTGTGTCTGGCTTATTTAGCATCGAGTCTTCAAGGCAGCAAGGGTCAGAATTCCTTCCTCTCCAAGGCGGAGTAGTTTTTCATGGTGCGCCTAGGCCATATTTTGGGGATGCACCCCTCTGTCCAGGGGCACTTGGGTTGTTTCCACCCTGCAGTGGAGACGTTGTTACTCTGTGAACAATGCTGTCGGGGCGAGGCTGTACACACACCTGTTCAAGTCCCGGCTCTCAGTTCCTTCGGCCACGTACCCAGAAGGGATGTTGACAACCTGATCTGTTCTACCAGCCTGGCCGTCCCCGGAGACCAGGCTGTGGGTGGGCTTGGCTCCCTCCCCCGCCCCCCCCCCAGCTGCGCTGTGCTCCGCCCGCCTCTCTGACCTGCCCCGGAAGCCCTGAAGGCACGTGTCCGGAGGACAGGCTGCGGGGCAGGACCCCCAGCTGGGCAGGTTTCCGGGAGTGGGGTGTGGTCAGGCCTTGGGTGCTGTGAGGAGGCTTCGGACCGGGGCACCCAGGGCGGATTAACGCCTCTCATTCATTACAGGGACGAGACCCAGCCGGGACCTGGGGATGGTGTCTCTCTCTCTCTCTCGCGGAATAAATGCATCTTGGCCTCCTAGATCTTCCTGTGAAGGGCAAGATCGTTTTGAAGAGGAATGAACGGTTCCGTCTCCGCTTGCTTTCCCAAGGAGAGGGGTATTTTGGGATCTGGTTAAAATCGGTGCATTTTTATCGAACGCCCGCAAGGCATGGTGTCAGCTACTGTGGAAAACCCAGGGATTAATAGCTATTTGTGTCCTCCCAGGAGTTTGGTCTAGAGGGACGTGGAGACAAGCAACTCTCCAGGCCTGTGGGATGCCACTGAGCTGATGGCAAAGGTCAGCAGCAGGCAATTAGTTCCGGCACGCAGGGACTTGTTTCCGGTGTGAGCAGAAACTTCAGGGAGCGTCTGGAGAAGCGTGTGAGATTGAAGGCAGGCCCTGCAGACCAGCGGGGCCCTTCGGAGGTGTAGGGGGAGGGGCCTCCGCCACGGGTGGGACCCCCACAGCGGGCCTGGGGGGCCGGGGGAGGTGGGGCGGCAGAAAGGCGAGATCGCAAGGCCGGCCGAAGTCAGATCTCAGAGCACTTCGGGTGCTGCGCCAGGGAGCTCGGCCCCTGTCCGGCAGGCCCAGGGCGGTGGCGCGGGGTTTCGGAGGCAGATGTGCAGATGGCGGTCCTGGTGATGGACGGAGAAGAGAGTTTGTGCAGTTGATACAGAGTGCTGGGAGAGCAGCCACAGTACTCTTCTTCCTCACAGTGAGAGAAGGCGAGAACTCGGGCGGGCAGAGTGCAGTGGTGGGGACAGTGGGGGGAGACACCACGGGGTCCTGGGGCTGCCGAGTCCACCGGGCCACCCTGAGCAAGTCACACTTCGTCCCTGCGGGACGCTGTCGGACGGGCGATGGCTCCCGGTGGGTTTCCCCTAATGCCAGAGCAGTCGGGTCGGTTTCATTGTTTTTTCCTGAGGAGGAGTTACATTTCCTCGACCCTTTTTGTGTACCAGTTGGGATGATCCTGGGGTCCCTAAATGTTTCACTCTGTTAACGTGGTGAACCGCACTGGTCGGCTGCTGGATGTTAAATCCACCTCGTGTCTCTGGAGTCACCCAGCTCGTTTCTCGGCGTGCGGAACGGGCCGTCCGTGGGCACCCCGCTTTAGATAGACACGGCGGACCTCGGGCGTGTGCGCAGGCCGGCCTGCCTGCGGGGACTCCACGCTGGACGTTGTCCTCTGCCGTCAGGAGGTCGGTCCGAGGCCCAGAGACGCGGGCCAGGGCCGAGGACAAGACCGTGCGGGGCGTTCCCCGTGGCCCTGGAGCCTGCTGGCCTGGGGCTCTGTTCCGCTGCTCCGCCAGCTGCTCCCGTGTGGGCTGGGATGCAGCCCCTCCGGCTCCGTGCAGCCAGGACGCAGCCCCTGAGGAGGGAATGGGAAGAGTTCTGCGTCCTCTCACGGGGCTTCCGTGAGGGCTCCATCAGCCTGAGCGTGTGATATGCTTATCTCGGTGCCTAACCCACAGACATGCTCAGTGAGTGCCAGCCGGTGTCGCAGCAGCAGCGGCACCATCATCACCATCACCAATCACTGTTTTCACTGTCATCATCATCATCATCATCATCACCATCACCATTACCACCACCACCATCATAATCACCAGTCACCATCACCATCCTTACCACCATCCTTACCACCACCCCCATCATCACCGCCATCACCATCACCATCACCACCATCACCATCCTCACCATCCTCATCATCATGACTATCATCAGCATCCTTGTCACCACCACTCTCCTCACCACCGCCACCATCCCCATCATCATCATCATCGTCGTCACATTGTTCTTGGAATCCTGACGTCACACCGCTGGTCACCGTGGCTTCGTTCGTAGCATGAACGCCGTTAGCGGTGTGGGGGCAGACGGAAGCCCCCCTCTCCTTTGGGAGCTGCAGCTCCTACCTCGCGTCCCCGGGCGGCGTGTTTGGGGGTCAGGCGGAGCAGGGGTGGTGACTTTCCATCTCAAGGCGCTGATGCGCACGGCCCCATGGGCACGGACCGCCGGCTTGTTCTGGGGAAGGGGGTCCGGGTGCTCGCACGCCCGAGGATGCGGGTGTGTGCTCGGAGCTCCCGGTGCCGGTGCCGCCATTCCGTGCTAAAGGTTCACCGTAAAATGCCACATAAACTTAAACGACTGCTAGTAACCGTTTAGGTTAGTTGAGGTCATTAAATTTTTGTGAAAATACAGGAAAACACTTGGGAAAATGGAATTTTCTACCTAAATACGGCTTTTGATGTGTTGTGGTCCTGCGAACATGGGACAGCAAGCATGCTCGCCCTGGCATTTGCAGGGGGATTCTGGGGGCGACAGGAGTCCTTACGGCCGTGCAGACAGTGTTCCCGGCCACCGCACGGGCCTGTACCGTCCGAGAGCTCCCTGTCGACCCCCCTGCGCCGAGTGGCCAGACCCGTCCGTGGCGCTGTTTTAAGACACGAGATGCACACACAGTCCTGTGACGTGCAGGTGTCAGTGGCCACCTCTTGTCAACGGGGGAGCGGACCACAGAGAGCGTGGGTCATGTGCTGAGGTCACCAGGGCTTCGCGGGGGGCGGCCTTTCCCAGCGTGCTGCCCATGAACGTGACAACCTGGAGGGTTCTAGGTCCTGACGTCTGGGCTGCTGTCCCAGTCGGGGGCTCGGTCCTGGAGCCAACAGCCAGCGGGGAGTGGGAGTGCTCCGGTGCTGCAGGTGGTGAGGAAGGGGGTCGGCAGAGCCGACTTACCTGGGCGTGGCTTTCCGGAAGAGGTGGTACTGGGGGGCGGGCGGGCCACCTGGCGAGGGGCGGATGCGCCAGTGCACGCGGGTGAGGCGTGAGTTGGCTTCTTCCTCTCGGGATGAGGCAGGGCCCGGGCCCGGGCGTGTGTGGCGGGAGGGAAGGTGAGTGGTCAGGTGAGGGGGCTGGAGGGCCCACCGTGCTTGCCGGGAGAGTGTGCACATGGTGCGAGCGAGGAGAAGTTTAGAGGTGGACGTGGTGGAGGTGCCACTGAAGGGCGGCCTAGTCTGGCAGGATGTTGAGGACGGATGGACAAGAAACTGATCGGGCATTGGGGCATGAGTTTTCCGTAGACTACGACATCGTTTTAGGTGGACTCCCTTGGGAAGGAGGAATATCACTGTATCTCTGTATTTTTTAAAAAAAATTGAGAGTAGGCTAATTAAATAATTTGGGGGCTCCGACACTTTCTAACATTTTTTTCCCGCTGTGACAGTTACTTTACCCGTCGTGTTTGAGCAGAGTGTGGTCCGGATTTGATGGTGTCGCTTCGTTAGGTGCCGGCCCGGGACGCGTGGGGATGGGTTTGTGTCAGGACAGGGTCTGGGAGCGCAGAGGGTTGCCGAGGACTGCCCGTGTCGAGGGTTTCTTCCTGCTGCCGGACTCGTTTCTGCCTGTTTGATTCTAACAGCTTTTGGGCTTAATGTCAACATGGGTTAGATGACTTTTTAAAATGTTTGTTTATGCATTTATTTTATTGTATTTTTTTTCGATTACCATTTATGCCCCTTGACATCACCCCGCACCGCCATCACCACCCTGTCGTCCAGGTCCACGAGCCCTTTTTCCGTTTTGCCTGGTCCCTCCACCTCCTCCCCGCGCCCCCCCCCCCCCAGCTGTCATCCTGCTCTCTCTGAGTTCCTCTCTGTTTTGCTTGTTAGTTCAGTTCGTTCATTAGATTCCACACATGAGTGAGGTCATGTGGTGCTTGTCTTTCTCTGACTGGCTTATTTCACTTATAGTAGCACAGTGCTCTCCAGGTGCATCCGTGCTGTTGCAAAGGGTAAGATTTCCTTCTTTTTTATGGCTGAGCAGAACTCCACTGTGTAAATGTCCCCTGGTCGTTTTACCCACCCACTCCCCGACGGGCACTCGGGCTGCTTTCTGATCCCGGTGATTGTAGATAACGCTGCAGTGGACGCAGGGGCGCTTGTGTTCTTTCCAGTTAGTGTTTTGGGTGTCTTGGCGTGTATCCCCAGAAGTGGGACTGCCGGATCGAAAGGCAGATCCGTTTTTAATGTTTTTGAGGGAACTCCATGCCACTTCCCACGGTGCCTGTGCCAGGCTGCACTCCCACCAGTGGTGACGGGGTCCCCCTTTCCCCACCCCCGCCCCCCCCCGCCCCGGCACTTACTGTTTGTTGATTTAGTGGTGATGGCCGTTCTGACGGGTGTGAGGTGACATCTCACTGTGGTTTTACTTTGCGTCTCCCTGAGGATTAGGGATGTTGAGCATCTTTCCGTAGGTTCCCTCGCCGTCCCTGTGTCCTCTTTGGAGAAGGGTCTGCTCAGACCCTTTGCCTGTTTTTTAGTTGGGTTGTTTGTGGTTTTGGTGTTGACTTTTGTTAAGTTCTGTATAAATTTTGGATATTAACCCCTTAGCAGATGTATCGGCAAATATGTTCTCCCATTCAGTGGGTCACCTTTTTATTTTTTAAAAAACCAGTTTGGTTTCCTGAAAGTTCTCAGTCCAGGTGTGACTGAGTCATTGTTAGGAAGAACTCTTCCAGTGGAAAAGGTCTACTAATGGAAATACAGGATAGTATATGAAGTGACAATTCAGACGTTAGCGGCATCCTCAGTTTTGTTCCTGTTGTAAGTGTTACTAAGCCGCAGAAAGGGTGCAGCCCCGAAACCAGGTACTGTGCATATAAACCTGGGGGACGTGCTGCTGAAGGAAGGAAGCCAGACACCAGATGCCCGCGTTGTGGTCCCACTGACACCAGGGGGCCGGAGCCCTCCCATCCGCAGAGACGGGAAGTCGGTCTGGGTGGTTGGGGGCGGGGGAGGGACCCGTGGGCAGCGGTCGCCTAATGGGCACGGGCTTCCTGTTTGGAGGGACGGAGAGGCCGTGGAAGGGGGCCGTGGTGCCGGGAGCACAGCATTCGGAGGTAACGAATGCCACCGGATCGTGCGTGTAAAGATGGTTCGGAGGCAGATCCCCCGTCCCATGTCCTTCACCACAGCGAAAAAACATCACTTGTGGCCGTCCGGTCTTGTGCGTAGTTACAGATGTCTTCTGTGTAAATGGGGACCCTTTATATGTGTTTCTTGAAAGAAAAGGCCACTTCTGTGAGCACCAGAGAAGAAGATCCGGGCACAGACAGTGCGTTTTAACGTCAGAAACAGGCCGAAACGGGCAGTGGGGGGGCAGGCAGTGCCTGCCCCCCCCGCCACTGACATCTCCCTCCCCCTTCTCTCTCTCGCCCTCGCAGCTTTTTACAACTACGACGCCAGGGGAGCGGACGAACTCTCTCTGCAGATCGGGGACACCGTGCACATCCTGGAGACGTATGAAGGTGCGTATGCATTTCGGTGTCTTTTCTCTGGTGGTTCTGGGCAGTTAGCACGCTCGTTCCGTGCCCAGTGGGCAGGGCATTACGTGGCTAAGAGAGCACGTACACGCATGTGCCTTTCTGCTGTGAGCGGTCTTCTTGGGTGATGGAGGCCCTTTTCCACGAGGACAGCAGGGAAGCTATCTGTTACTCCACGAGGCTTTATTAAGGTGAACTGCAAGCCAAAAATTCATTTTCTTAGCCTTTAAAACTTCCTGTTGGAAAAGCTGTTTTTTTAATAAAAAAAAAAAAACAGCTCATGGGTTCCTTTTTTGCAAATGTTTGTAAATCCTGACTGTTAAAAACCAACTCCTTGGAAAAAAAATTTAAAAGCACATTTCAGATATTTCGGTAGAAGTCACTGTTTGGAGGTGTGTGATGGGGATGGTGAGACCTTTCGTCCTGTCACTTCGGTTTGTTAATGACACCCTCGGAGGACCCCGAATCGTCAGTTCTCGCTTCCGTCCCTCTTTTCGATCGGCGGCCCCACTTTCCTAGGAGGGGGCAGAGCCGGCCCCCGCTCTGTGGGACGTGTGCAGGGAAGCGCTGTTGCAGTTGCCCAGGCAAGCCCCCAGTTGCAGACGGTGGCGTCCCGGCGTCCTCGGCGCCCCAGTCGGCCGGTTTTCACGTCGCCGTTTTGCGGGCTGTGCGAACGGGCCGCCCTGCAGCAGCCGCTCCCCCGGAGCTTGCCGCAGAGGAGACGCAGCGATGGCCTTGGGTTTGTACTCTGCCCGTCCCGTCCGGGAGTTTCTGTGCGACGGACGACGGGGTTTTAGCGTCGGTGGCTGGACTTCCTGCCCGAAGGGAGCACGCCTGTGCAGCCTGGGAACACAAGGAAGCAATGAGAATCGATGATCACAGCAACGGAAGTGCTTTTAGGTGGGGCCTAGCCCGGCCCTGCCAGGGGGGAGGAGGGGGTGGGGAGGACCGACAGGCGCCCCGTTGCCGGCACCGCACCGAACCTCAGACTCCATCCTTGCGATCCACTGGGCACCCACGGAAGCCATGCTCTGCCTTCCTGCTGGAGGCCAGCTCCCACCGCCCCGGTGTCCTCCCAGACGCCAGTGACAGGTGCCGCCCTGGCCACACACCTACGTTCATGTCCCTCATTCCCCCCTGGGACCCTCGCTGACTTGCAGTTCCACTCCGTGAGCACCCCTCACCCTACAAAAGTCCTGTGGAAACAGAACAAGGCTTCCGTGGGGGGACCCCGCAGAGCCCAGCCTGGAGCGGGTGAGGAGGGTGGCGGGTGCCTTACGCTGGTCTTCAGTTTTGCAGCGGACGGGCCGGCGGCCTCATCCACTCTCACTGTGTCTGGCCAGGGGCTGAGAGGAGATAGAAATTAAGTGGAGGTCAAGGGTCCAACCTCTCATCTCAGACAGTCTCCTGATCCGAAGGGGACAATGCTCCTCTCCCTTCTTTACTTCTGCCCCGGGGTCAGCCGACGCGGGGCTCCTGGTTAGTCAGCGCAGGGCGGTGACGTCATTTCTGCACAGATAACATGTCCCGTGCGGTCTGGTCTGGGTGAGTAGGGCCTGGGACTTCTTGTCCTTCTCCGCCCCTCGCGGTCGAACAAGAATGCCCTCGTCGAAGCCGCGGGACCCTCGGGCGGGCAGTGACCTCCGTCGTGCGTTTACCCCGCAGAGACAAAACCCCGAGAGCAGACAGTGACTTTCTGGCCGGCACCCGGAGAAAGGACCCTTCAGTGAGCCCCCACTCGCTGGGCTAGTCGGTCTTCCAAATTCTGTTTAAAATGCTCCCCTCTCTGTAGAGACTTGGACGACAGATGAAATCCGCTGGTTTAGAAACCGTCTTTTGGTTCGACTCAGAACCAGGTCAGAGAAACGGGTCTGGGGGACCAGTTTGCACTTCGGGAGACTTCGTGATTTAATTACCATCACATATAGATGGAATAATTGTGTTTCTACTCTTTCTGCTTTTATTCTATTTCAACCT
Source organism: Phyllostomus hastatus (assembly GCF_019186645.2). Classification (NCBI taxonomy): domain Eukaryota; kingdom Metazoa; phylum Chordata; class Mammalia; order Chiroptera; family Phyllostomidae; genus Phyllostomus; species Phyllostomus hastatus. The sequence continues at coordinate 31,928,098 of NW_025334004.1, forward strand.
CACGGATTGATGGACACGAAGAAAGTTGGGGGGGTTGTCAGAGGGAGTGAGGGGTGCTGGGTGGAGGGGGCAAAGGGGAAAACTTGGGACGACTGTAATAGGATAATGAATAAAAAATAAAATAATTAAAAAAAAGAAAAAATAGATTTCATATACCGTATTAGAGTTTGGCATTTTCTTCTTTCCTCTTTGCTCCTACCCCCTCCCACTTTTCCTCTGAAAATTTATTTCTGTCTGTCAAATTTGATTTTCTTTTGCTGTGTGACCCTTTGCAGGATGTGGTGGAGGTTGCAGCAGAGAATATACCGTTTCTAGGGGCTCACTCTTGACAGTAAGATCTGGAAGGCAAATTTGCCCTCCAGGGTCGGTTAATGTCTCTGTCTGGGGCTGCTGCCGGAGGCTCGGTTGCTGTGAGGCGGGGAGGGGTGTGAGGGGCCTCGGAGGGCGCGCCTGCCCCAGCTCTGCAGGGGCCTCTGCGGTCAGGCCGACCCAGGTCCCCAGATGTTCACGCAGTGATCTTCGGCGGCCCTGGTGTGCCTGGCCTCTCCAGGGACTGGTCGCCGTGCCCAAGGGAGAGAGCACAGGTCCTGCGCGGAGATCAGGAAATTACTGTTTTGATTAAACCGCAATCTCTGCCCAGCAGCCGGGGTCGTGCTGTGCCTCCTGCGTGTCGCAGGGAGCCTCCCAGCGTGTGAGCCCTGCAGGGCGGCAGTCGGGTCGGACTGGCCTGCGGGTTTGCCCTGCCCGGGGTGGCGCTGGGCACACGCAGTGCGGGCTTGGTTGGCCGAAGGGATGATGTGCGCACAGAGTCCTGGGGAGGCTACCCGTCGACGGGTCCTCCTGCTGAGGAAGGCCGTTAGGAGGGAGACTGCCGCCTGCCAGCGCAAGGGAAAGAAGAGATAGCCCAGAGCTAGCTCGCTGCTCTCCCCTCCCCGCCTTCCCTCCTCCTAGGAAGCCCCGCTGCTGCGTTCGGCGTGGGTTGTGAGTGTGTTCGTGGTCTCTTTCCGGCTGGTGCGCGTCTGGTTTTCGTGAATGTCAGTGTGGTCGTAGCTCCCCCTCTGCTTCTGATTCGTTCCTCCGCGCGGTACTCCGAACCCTGCTCTCTCCGCGTGGCTCGCCCCTGGCGCTCTCCGCTCCGTGGGCACCCCCCACGTCTCCCTGACGGCCCCCCCACCGCGGGCACTCCCGTGCCTCCTCTTCCCGCCCCCGCGGGACCACACAGCCGTGGGCCCCCGTGTCCGTCCCGCCGTGCGAGGGTGGGCGTGCTCGGGGCTTTGGGGTGCATTCCCGGGAGGGGGTTGCTGGTTGGGGGGTATCGGGACATGAACTTCGGATCCGTGGGGACAGCCGCTCCCACACGCGTTGCCGCGGTTTCCACTTCCACCCACAGTGCCCGGCGGCGACCCACATCCTACCATGTCCCTCTCTCTGCTGCTCTCATCGTTGCGGTTTTCATGCTCTTTCCTGATGTTCCCATTGTTTTAATCCTCGCCCGAGGACGCGTTCTACTGGTCTTAGAGAGAGAGGAAGGGGGTGGGGGGAGAGAGTGGGAAACGTCGATGTGAGAGAGACACGTCCATCGGCTGCCTCCTGCAGGCGCCCCAACCGCAGCCCTCGGGTGCACGGGACAGCACCCCAACCTGCGGAGCCCCCCGGCCCGGGCTGATCGTGGGGTTTTAAGTGTTCACATCTCCGGCCGTCGGGACGTGCGAGCCTCTGAACACGTGTGTGTGGGTGAGCCTTTCCGGTTTCCTCCTCTAGGCCCTGTTTGTAAGCTTGGCCTGTATTTCACTCGGTTCCCCCTTTCTCCTGTCACTTTGCAGTGTTTCCTTATGTAATCAGGAGGCTGACCCCTTGTCCCACTCAGACCAGGGAGGACGCATCGGTACTGACAGTGCAGAAGAGGCGCCGCAGCGGCGGGGCGGGGGGGGGGGGCGGACAGCCCTTGACGCTGAGTACACGGGGCTTCGGACCCCCGAGTGTACTGACCCCTCCCTGCCCCCGGGCCCCCGGCTTCTTGTCTCTGCCTGCGAATACCGCCCTCGAGGGCACTGGCGCGGGGTGGCGCAGCACCCGGGAGACAACCGTCCAGCTGTGCGGCTGCAACCCGGCCATTTGCACCCGCCGCGCCCACTGTGCCCCCAGTTGGTCATTTCGAGGTCTCCCCAAGTCCTTGGCGAGGCGCCTGGGGTCTATGCGCCTTGCGCCGGGCACTCACAGCATCTCTCTGCTCGATCACGCCGGAGGATCTTGCTCTCCTGAGCCCCAGCCCTTCCTGGCGTCCCCACCCCCGGTCGTGAAAACGAGTACTCCTTCGGCGGGGTCCCGCCCTGGCCCTGGCCACCTCGGTTTGCCCGGGCCCCACTCCGGAGCTAGCTCGCACACCCTGGTTTCTGAGGCTGACTTCCAGGCGCTCTGCGAAGACACGGTGTCTGCCGGCTGGCGGGAGCGGGCCAACCTGCGCACGGCACGTGCTGGCGGAGGTCCTCTGGCCTGGCCTCCTGCCACTGCGGGCCGGGCTGGGGTGGGACTGAGCTCTGGGTGCTTGTCTCCGAGGGAGGCGTCCCACAGTGACTCTGGAGGGTTTGGGATGAGGAAACGTCCGCAGACATCACACCGTGGTGGCGTCGCCGGGATGCCGTCACCGGCAGCGGACATGAGGCTGTTTGCAGGGGCAGTGTCTGCCCTCGTCCCTGGGGGGAGGTGCCGGGGTGTGGCCGGGTTTGTCCGGTCTGTCGGTGTGGGGACCCTTCCCTCCAGTACGGCGTTCCTGCCAGGGGCTGTGGCCGGCGGTCCGGCCCTCCGCCCTCCACCCTCCCTCCCACGGGGACGGAACGGGACCTTGAGTCTGAGCCAGACCCCTAGGCGGGGGGTGGGCCTGTGGTCCTGGCCGCTGCTTCCTGTCCCGCGCGGTCGCCGCAGAAGGACTTGGTGAGACAGGGCTGCTCCAGGGCGCGGCTCCTCTGCCCTGAAGGGGGAGGACGTTGGCTCTCAGTAGGATTTCTGTCGTGGGGCGGCCCTGGATGAGCTGAGGATGCTGGTGTTTGCACTTGGCAGTGACCCCAGTCCACATCAGACAGAGGGAGAGAGAGGAGCGTGTACTCTCGGGAGCCAGCTCGGGGCCCAGTGGGCAAAGGACACTCCTCCCCTCAGACTTGTGCTTCTTAACTCTAAAGTGACGCCTTCATGGCCACGTGCGGCCGACGGAGGTGAAGGAGCTGGAGTCTGTCTGTCCAGGCCGCTAGCCAGGCCTCAGATACGGCCTTGAGGTGACCTCTGCAAGACCCCGCCCCCCCAGTCTATGCCACAGCGTTAGGAGCATTGATTGCTGGTGACAGACGGACCCCCCAGGGTCCCACTCGGAGGGGCTGTTCGGACCCTCCGATGTCTCCTTGTCCTAACCGTGTCCCCTTTGTGTTTGTCCAGGGTGGTACCGCGGCTACACCTTAAGGAAAAAGTCTAAGAAGGTAAGTCGTTCTTTTTTTTATTATTACACCCAGCGCCCGTCCCTTCATAAATCACCCCGTGAGAGGAAATCAATTCCATCTCGTTTGTGCCTACGCGCTCCCCTTACTTAGCTCTTTCTCTGAGTTTAAACCGTGCGTGGGCTGCAGTGCGGACTGCCCCGCACCGCTTTCTTCGGAGCGGTGTGTGGACTCAGTGGTTGCTGGGGGACGCAGGGGTGGGGGGAGTTGCCGGGCTGTGAAAGATGGTCAGCCTGTGCGGGGGCGGGGGACGGTGGGACCCCTTCCTTTCCTGGTGGACGTTCGTGCCCGCTGAAGCGCAGGACGTACAGGCGAACCGCGGGGGTGCCGTGACCGCGGAGAGCAAACACCAACACCGGCAGACCCGTCACGATGTTCCGTTCTCCGTTCTCCTTGGCGATAAACGTGCAGGCTTGCGAGCTCACGCACGCTCCTTCGCCTCTTGCCGTGGCTATTTTTACGCCGCCGATGCCGGCTCGGGAAAGGAAGGGCTGCGCTCGCCCGGGCGCTTGGCGGGCTGAGACCCGCAATTACCCCCGGTCGCTGTGGCGGACACTCCCGGGCGCGGTTCTGCTGTGGCTTTTCCCTCCTCAGCGCCACCCACCTAATGATGGCTCCTCGCTTCCACGTTATGATCTAGAAGGAATGTCCACTCTCAGCCGTGGTTAGGCTGTCCACGCCACCCTGTCCACGTTTCACATCTAACTGTGCCGGGCCGAGGGCTCGTTTTACTCCTGTTTCTGAGCTTTGCCTCTTGTCACCTCCCTGGTGGGCTGGGCCCCTCCCGGGGTAACTGAGCTTGGAACTGAGGCTTCCGAAGTTGGGGGCTCAGCAGGGGCGCCCCACCCACCTCGCCAGCCCCAGCCTGGGCGGCTGGTCTCTGCATCCAGTGGCCTGGGGCCGTGAGGTGTGATCAAGGTCCATTTCCAGCTGGCTGGATGGTGGGACAGAGTCGCCCAGGGAAGCTGTGGTCCACGTCTGTGGCCCCTTTTAAGACTAAGAGTGCTGCCCTGCAGCTGCGGCCCAAGGTCTTTGTTGATAAAGACCTTGGACCATGGACTGCCTTGGACCACCACCGTCTTTGCTCCCTGCCTCTGTCTTTCCGCCCCACTCCTGCCTTCCTGTGCTATTTCTTCTTCTGTGAGATCCAGCCACTGTCCCTCTCCCGTAGGCCGGCGGGTCCGGCATCGTGGGGCTGAGTCCTTCCCCAGCACGATAAGTGCTGTGGTTTCCTGGGTGGCCTGCGTGAATGTGTGGGGGCCGGATGCTGGGGAGCCCAGGCAGGAGCACCTGTTGCCACGGCAGGCGTGTCAGAGCCACCGGTGCTGCCGAAAGGGTTTCGGCTGCGCACCCGGGATCGCACGCAGGGAGCCACCCCTGGTTGGCGAGCCCTTGCCTTCCGGGTGCTCGCTCGGCTCTGCCTCCCGCCAGGACCGGACAGCCTCGTCTGGTCGGGGAGCAGGGCCGGCACGCCCGGTGCAGCTCCTGGCTCGGTGCGGGCTGCGCCCGGCCCTGGGCGTCCCGGGGGGCTGTCTCCGGGCTCCGTGCAGTTGGGCCTTTGTCCATGACACGGAACACCGGGGCGCTCCCCTGGGGTGGTGCCGATTGGGTGAAATACACCCGTTTCTGCATTTTATCAGACAGGCCCTCGGTTCGCAGACCGTTGTGAAAGCCTTGGCGGGGGGGGGGCGGTCAGATAAGTGGTCACTGACACGTGGTGGTCAGTCAGTAGTGCGAACTGATGACCTCGGTGATGGTCTGAGCATTTTTGGGAGGGCGGGGACAGTCAGAGACCATCGTCCACCATGAGTGCAGGCGCCTGTGTCCCCTGCTCTGCCTGCGTCCGGGCCGGCAGTGAAAACGAGGCGCGGCCTGTGGGGAAGGTGCAGGAGGGTCCCCCGGAACTGTGTCCTTTGCAGACGGGCTGCCTCTGTTCCTTCCTGAGACGCCAGCGGCCTCTCTGGAACACAGGCCCATGGAGTTGCCATCTTTCGTGCTTGTTTTCTCTGGTCGTCGTCGTGAGACTCAGCAGAAGGCCTGCGGGATTAGTGCAGAGCCAGCCACCCCTCCCGCGCCTTTTGGGGGCAGCTGATGGGTTAGCCAGCGCTGTTCACGTTGATCGTAAAACCTGTTTTCTGTTTCCTCCCCGAAGGGCATATTTCCTGCTTCGTATATTCACCTGAAGGAAGCCATCGTCGAAGGAAAAGGGTGAGTCTGGCCTCGGGGTTTCAAGGGAGAGTGGGGCGCGTGGCCTTGCGGCCCTTCCGCAGGCAGGGCTCCGCTGGGGCTGGAGAATGGGCGTGAGCCGCCCGCCCGCCCGCCTGCCCGCGTGTGACCGGAACTGGGGAGAGAAGCGGGGGTTCAGGGTTGTGTGCAGCCTGGCTTCGAGCCTCCGCAGGGTGTCCGGTCAGCTCTCCTGCAGCCCTTGCCCTGAACCCGCTGTCAGTTTCGGGAAGCGCCCCAGGGCCCCGTGCATGCCCCGAGAGCCACCCCACAAAAAGTGGCAGAGGCTGCAGCACCCCCCACTACCCCCCCGCTGGGAACCCTCTTCTGGAAGACTTTGCAGTAGTTTAGCGTGCACGGCGGGTGTCCAGTCGGGCCTTGCACACTTCATATCTTGTCCAGTTGTGATGCCCGTTTCTTCGCGGTCCTGGAAGTGATGGGTAAGGTGATTAAAAGGACACTGGCAGAGCAGGGACCCTCTGGGCAGGAGGGGCAGGTGAAGAGCCAGGTGCAGACCGGGTCCTTGTTTGTCTCAGCCTCGGCTTCGCACTCAGTTAAATATGTGAGTCATGAAGTCACTAGTCGTGTGACCACGGCACGGTGACAGCTCTCTGGCTGAGTGCAAAGCTGCCTTTCTGGGCACAGCACCTCCCACGTGGGCCGGGGAGTGGCCACTCCTGGTCTGGAGCTCCACGATACCCCCTTCCCACGGAGAGCGTGACGGCGAGGTGCCCATGGCATGGCCTGCTGCGTGGCACTGTTTCCACAGATGAATCGTTCTGTGTGCAACGTTGCACCAGGGGAAGACACAAAGGGCTGTTTTGGAGCCCCCGCCCTGCTGTGGAAGTGACTGGAGAAAGGGCGCACTCAGTGCAGTGACATCGATCTCTGTTCGCGTCACTGTGGGGGTCTGACCGTGGGTGACCAGTTCTTTTAAAGAGCACTTGGACGATGACGGAGGAGTATGGGGGAAACAGGATGATGAGGCATGATAGTGAAGTGAACAACAGATCCTTGTAATTCTCAGTAAGTAGAGTCCCCCCCAGCCAGACTGACGGACAGGCACTCACAGACAGAGACGCCTTGTTCCCGTCCCCCGTCTGGCGTCAGATCCCAGCGGGCCTGTGGGTGGAGCTCGGGGGGAATGAACGGCTTAGGAACCTCTCGGAAGCCTGGCCCTGCGCCTGCGCTTCGGCTCCCCCCGCCCAGACCACCTGCCTGTCTCCTCCCTCCCCCTTCCCTCTGTCCACCCTCCTGTCCCCCCTCCGTTCCAGCGGGGGCCATGCTTGTGTCCCGCCCCATCCGCCTCCGTGCTCTCCAAGGTCAAAGTCGGCATCCCGTGTCCCCTGTGGGCTCCTCTGCGCTCCATGCACTGGCCTTGTCGGCTCTCAGACAGCCCAGATCGTTAACTGGTGGCTGTGGCCACCTGTTCCCCCACCCCTTCCCCCAGTAACACGGCGGTTGCCACCTGTCCCCTCCCCTGTGCTGACTCGGGCACCAGTGCAGCCCAGTTCCCAGACCTGAGGTGTCTCCTCGGTCCTCGTCCTCGTCCTCTGGAGCTTTCCTGCACCGCCCGACACTGTGGCTCCCCGTCCCTCAAAGCTCCTTGTTTGTGTGACGTTTTCTTGCCCCATGTCTGCCGCTGCCCCTCGGGTTCCCTGGGCCCGCTGCTCTCAGCCTGCCCCCCTCGGCTCCTCCTCCGGCGCCCCTGCCTTTGAGACGGCCTCAGTGGTTCTCAGAACGCCAGCTGTGCCCGCTCTGTAGGGGACACTCAGGGGAGGACCTCCAGCGCCTACTGTCCCCGAGGTCTAGCCCCTCACGCAGAGCCAGGTAACGAACACGAGTCACCGTCCCGCCGCGGGCGGAGCACGACGTCCCACGCATTCTCCCGGGCGCCCCGCCGGACGCCCTTCCCCTCGCTCTCGTCTAAGGCCTAAGGCCCTGTGTGGCAGGTGTGGCTGGGTCTGGGTACCGCCAGCCCCCGCAGGTAATGAGGTTGTCATGAGGACAACACGGCACAGCCGGATTAGACACGTGAGAGCCGGCTGACACCTCGGGCCAAGGAACAGACCGGGCCGACCAGGAGGGAGAAGGGGCGGAGGCCGTGGCCCTGAGAGCAGGACACGGCGCTCGCGGGGAGGGCCCCTCCGTGTGCTGAGACCCGGCCTGAGTCCGAAGAGCCCGTGGGAGGGGCCCGCCGCACTCAGCGTGGGGCGCAGGATCCGTGAGATGAGAGCCCCCTGCGTCCCCGTGCTGAGGACTGTACTCGCCCCAAGAGTGGGGAGAAAGCCCCCCGAGACTTGGCGAGGGGCCGGGCAGGGTGTCTCAAGCCACAGTTCCATCGGCATCCCTGCGGGGACACGTGGACGCAGATTGGGCAGGGCCACGTCACCAGTCACGTCTCGTCACGGGTGCTGAAGACGCCCCAGCCCAGGTTAATTCCTAAGTGCCATTGTTGGGGGGTGCTCTCGTACGCACCCCTCCCTCAGGCACGGGGCCCCTCCTGCTCCCGCAGGACTTGTGCCCAGACCCCTCCGCAGACGACTTTGTCTTAGGGACCCTGTCGTTTCTCCCTCCGGGGGTCCCCCACCCTCAGGGAGCCTTTGCAGGCCTGAACCCCGGTGCTCAGCTGAAGTCGGGGTTCCGCCCAAATGCAGGGCCGGGTCCTGCACAAATCAGGCTCTGCGGGTGGGGCCTCCTCCCCGCCCTGTGCTGACTGGAGTCTCGTCTGTTCAGGATACGGCGGGCGGGGGGGGGTCTCTTCAGGACCTCTGGGGCCTGGTGGTCCCCCATCCCAAGCCACACAGATTTGGTCCAGGGTTGGGGGTCCTGCGTGGGGCACTGCCTGGCCCAGAGCACGGCCAGGAAACGGGTGGGTCTGACGACATACAAGGCCCGCCCGGGCAGCGAGTGGAGGCCGAGTCCAGGGTTGACCTGCAGGGCAGAGACAGACGGGGAGCGTGATCGGGGTTGGGGATGAGACGGGCTCCAGCGGGCGCTGGAACGCCGCCACTCCGCTCAGAGCCCGTCATGGGCGGCCGCTCCTGCAGCATTATCGTCTAATGAGCTCTGCGCGTGACAGACATGCAGAACGCCTCTTCCCCCGGACCTGCACGCTGACGCCCGCAGGCTGGTTGTGACCTGTGGCACGCGTACGAGAGACGGGCGCGCACGCCTGGGAGGGTGTTTCCTTCCACTGCCCAGACCTCGGCATTCCGGAGACTTCCAGTGGGCTGTTCCTTGCCTCCTTCCCCGTGGCTGGGCGTCGGAGGGGGACAGCGCCCACGCAGGACAGCGGACGGACGTCCTGAGGCGTCGCACGAGCACCACCTGTCGCTCCCAGAGACGCAGGCGTGCCGTGCGGGGAGACGGTCCGATTTGTGGGCTTTCTCTCCACCGGCTGGGGCACTGCACTCCGTGGCCCAGGGGCGGGGTCACAGGGTGCACGTGGCCGAGGTTCATGCACCCGTGCACTGAGCTGCCCTTCCCCCCTCTCTCCCTCCCTCCCCCCCAGGCAACATGAGACGGTCATCCCCGGCGACCTGCCGCTCATCCAGGAAGTCACCACGACGCTACGCGAGTGGTCCGCCATCTGGAGGCAGCTCTACGTGGTGAGAGCGGGGTGTGGGTCGGGCGGACGCTGGCGGTGGTCTTTCTGGGCCTTCACTGTCCCCGGGGTGGTGGTGGGGGGCTCTGCGCTCCCTGGGAGCCCCCAAAGCAGACAGACCTCCGGGACCAGTGACACTCAGAAAGGGCAAAGCCACACGGCACAGTGTTCTGCCCAACCTCTGGGGGTGGTTCTGGGCCCTTTGACCGGCTGTGTCGGTCAGGGCGCACAGCGATGGAGGGGAGGGGCCGTAAGGGGCAGGGTCGCGGGCCCTTCCCTCCTGGTGTTCGAAAGGGAGCCCTGTGGCTTCAGAGACGGGACTAGGCCAGCAGCCCGGGTCTGCCCTCAACGTGTTTATACTTTGATCTTGGAAGCACAAATCTGCTTTTAAACTGAAGTAGGTGCTTATCGGTGGGTTCCGTAGAAGACGGTCTGTTTGTGTATTTATTGTGGCCATGGCCGGCCTGTAGGTGCGGCCCCTCGTCGTCCGAGAAAAACCGCACGGCCTTCTGTCGTGAGTGAAGCGTGCTGGTCAGGGCGGGGGTGGGGGTGGGGAACTCGTGTGCAGGTGCCCGGTCCTGCTGCGTGGGGAGGAAGTCGCATTCCTCCAGGGAGGCGGAGGCTGCGACCTCCTCCTCCTCCCGTGTTCCCTCAGGGCCTGTCCTTGCGCGTAAATTCATCTTTGCAGAAGATCCCCCTTTGTTAGCCCGCATTTCCATCCCAACGGCTGATTTCTTCTCATATGCTAATGTCGTCCGTGTGAGAGCCGGGCTGCGCCAGCCGGCCCGCTGGCTCCCTCGGCTCCTCCGGAACACAGAGCTCTCGCGGAGCCAGCAGCTGCTGTGCGGGCCCTCGCCGTTCCTAACCACACAGTGGTTTCCTGTAAACACGCAGTAATAAGCAGTTGCAGTAATTGTTCATCAAATGTTCTCGAAAACCTAAAAGCGTAAAGTTAGCGATGAATGCTTTGTGTAAATCCGAGCAATTTTGCAGTCGGTGTTTCATGTTTGACTTAGCAATTTTTTTAAACAACAAAAAAAAATATGGCAGCAACACAAACAGGAGCCGATGCTGAGATGTTAGCGGACACGGTTTCCGGCCTGTGGCCGTTCCTGCCGACCCCCTCGTCCCCTCCTTAAAACCTGCCTTTGCCTTCTACAGACCTGCATGGCTGGGCCTGTGCCCAGCCAGAGGGAAATGCTTGGGCTATTTTCATAGACGGTTCTTGTTCTTGTTTTGTTTTTGCTCTACCGTGTTGTTGGGGACAAGTTAGCAAACCATGGAGGGTTTTAGATATTTGAGATGGCTTTAGGAAAATGGACAAGGAGAACTAGTAAGGGGGAAATAATTTTTCAGTAAGGCATTGGTTTTCACCATTTAGTTTTCATTTAATTAATTAAAAACGAGGATAACACTCTAAAGAAGAGCCGGTGGGGTGTGGAATCGTCTGCTGGGGTGCTCTATGACACGGGGTGGCGGGGACTCTTCCCGATTCCCAGAAAGGAGGTCAGACACCGCACCCAGCGGGGTGTGAGGTTCCTCTCCTTAGAGGAGACCTTATTGTAACAATCAGCGGCGAATGAGCACATTTTAATTTTTTATAGGGCCCATGTGTTCAGAATTTTCACCTGGATTTCCCTGAACTCGGTTTTCACCTAGATTTCTTTCCCCGGGAAGAACTGCTGGGTCATTTTTCCTGTGGGTCGTTCCTAGTTTTCTTGATGGATTGTCCCCTTGCAATTGCAAAACTGGTGCCTTTCCTTCTGCCGTCAGGGCCCCGGAAATAGGTAGGAGGGGATACGAAGGGTGAACTTTGCATCAGCATCAGCACGCCCGGAGCCGGGAGATTCAGATCCAGCTTCTTGTAGGAGTCTCTCCTCCTGTGCTGCGTGACCCACCGTGTGCTGGGGGTCGGCCGCTGTGTCCTCTCTAGTGCCAGGGACAGCGAGGCCCCCGGGTCAGCTTCCCTGTGTGTACGGGGACCCCGGAGACCGGATAGGCGAGGTGTTTACGCTCTGACCGGTTCCGAAGGGGAGTCTGAGGCCGCCCCTCTGGAGCTGGTCACGCCAGTGGGCGGCTGGCGTTGAGACTCTTGGTCCGGATCATTGTCCTCTGGATTCAGCGGTCCGCAGTCCGGCCTGCCGGCGGCACTACCGAGGATCACCCTTTACTTTGTAGCCTTTTCGTCTCTCGGCGTCTGGTAGGAACCGGATTCCGTAGGACGTGTCATCTGACCCGAATTGCATTCTGTCCTGTGAAGCGTGTGTGTGTGTGTGTGTGTGTGTGTGTGTGTGTGTGTGTGTGGAAAGCCAGGTGCACGGTGCAGTTTTGCGCCCCGAGCGCTGACCCGGCCTCTCTGTCCCCCCCTACCCCCCTGTCCCCCCGCAGCAAGGCAACAGGGAGATGTTCCAGAGTGTGCGGCACATGATCTACGACCTCATCGAGTGGCGCTCGCAGATCCTGTCGGGGACGCTGCCGCAGGACGAGCTCAAGGAGCTGAAGAAGAAGGTCACTGCCAAAATCGATTACGGAAACAGGTTTGTTTGCCTGAGAGGCGATTGCACGCTTGAACTGTTCCGTATCACAACACCGGCGTAGGCCTTGAGGAGGCTCACATCATATTTTATCATAAAAACCGCACTTCCAACATCCAAATGGCGGCGTGATTTTCACTTTGAGAAGGATGAGGGGTTTTCTGTTGCATCTCGGAAACCAGGCGTTTTCTGAGTCATAGCGGAAACCTGCTCTTCCCTTCAAGAGCCTGGGGTTAGGGCACCTGTCCCCCCCACGACGACGTCCCCAGCAAGGAGGGGTTTTCTGTGCAGGGTTTGACCCGGAGGCCAGGCATGGGGGTACCTGGTGCAGTAACAAGCACCTGATTTCTTCCTGTGGGTCCTTGGGTGCTCAGGGTTGAAAGAGACACCAGAGGTTCCCTTTAAATGTGTCACTGGTAGAGCGATGCCAGCTTCGGCAGACAGCTGTAGAGCCCGCCGAGGGGAATCTCACACAAACCACAGAGCGAGTGTGGGCACGAGATCCCGCCTCCGGCCAGCCTCCTCCCAGCTGTGCTGGGGCGCCGTCGGCGTGGTGCGCTCCCTCCTGCCACGGGCTGCAGGTCTCCCCTCCACGGGCTGCAGGTCTGCCTTCCACGGGCTGCAGGTTCTCCCCTCCACGGGCTCCCGATGTCCGATCCGGAGTGGAACTGAACTGCCGCAGCCTGATTCCGCGGGGTCTCGGACGGAAGAAGGGTGCTTTGGTCGGTCAGAGCTGCAGGAAGCCTTACACGTGATCTGGTCCCGCGGGTCGCAAAGGCTGGTCGGTGTCACCATCGCTTGGAGAGCTGATAAAAGGCAGACCCCGGGGACCCGCTTCCTACAAACCTGGTTCCCACTGCCGGGGCCCCTGGCCGGAAGTCTCAGACACCAGAGACAGAGCTGCCCCATGATAGGCAGCAGGTGGGGAGGCCCCTGGTTTTACCCGTCAGTGCCCGCGCGCAGACACGAGGGGGCGGTCCGTCCCTCGTCGCTCACGGTAACCTGGAGAGCCTCTCTGTAGCACCAGAAGGAGAACGTCCTTTTGTTTTCTGGGATTAATGCTTTCGGGTGTGAAAGGTGTCTGAAAGCCACATTATTCGCTCCATCCACGAAGTCTTTGGACTAGGGAGGCTGCGGGAGCAGGTTCTGGTTTGTTTTCCCAGAAATGCGTGGGCCCTGGGGAGAGCATGTTTGAGAAGGCCGCAGTGAAACCCACTTCACGGCCGGCTGCCTGAAGAAACCCAGCTCTCGGGGCTTTGATTTTATTTTCTGTGCGAGTATTGTATTTTGAACTTGGGTTCAGGAGCCACCTGGCTAATTTGGCTGCAGGACACCCCCAAAGTACATTACGTCCCGGAACAGCCCGCTTCAGAGAGGAAGTGTTTCCAGACGTAATTCACGGCTTTGATGGGAGACACGGTCCTTAATAAGACAGCGTCTTGCCCGCGGAACTCAGGTGTGTGCCGGCATTTCTCTGTAGACCGGTGCTCTGCACGTCTTTCTAGTTCCTTCAGAAAAAATAACACAAAGTGAAAAAGCCACAGTGCTGCGAGTCTGGGAGTAAAACGGTTTCTGGGAGACGTTGGAGGAAAGTCGCTTGATGCAAGCCGAGGCCGCTGCCCTAGAAAACCGCACGTACAGGGCCCACATCCAGTTCTGCCTGTGCGTCCTTGGGCATGTCCGCCCTCCTTTCCTCTCGAGGGCTGCCGCACGGGCTCGGCCTCTCGTGGCACTGGGCTGTCGTGCGCGGCTGGGGTGCGCCGACGCAGTGGAGGCGCCCTCTGGGTCCGGCACCCCCGGGCACAGGACGGCACGGGGAAGGGCTGGCACGAGGAAGACAGGCCCCCGGACGGGCTGACCCTGGGCAGGTCCGGGGCAGGCCCCTTCCCGTGGTGTTGCCTGTGGCATTCCGGAAAGAGCCTGGGTCCTGCCTTGAGAGGGCTCTGGCTCAGGACCCAGGCTCTGGGCTCTTCTAGACGTTTCTCTGACTTGAGGTTTCCTCCTGAGTACATGGCAAGCTGTGGACAGCCCGTGGGCCCATGGCCTGGGGCTCTGCTCCTCAGGGTGCCGGTGCTGTGCGGACAGCGTTATTGGCCAGGACCCTCTGGCCAGCCCTAAGCCAGGTGCTCTGTAGCTCCTCCCACACCAGGCCAGATCCCCTCCCCCCTCATTAGCATGCACCCCGCCCACACCAGCACTGACTGCCCAGGGGCACATTCAGTTCAGGGCTGGGATGAGCAGTAATATCTGGGAAGCATGCTGCAAAGACAGTTAACGAGAGCCTAAAGGGCTCTTCTTTCTTTTTAATGCCTCTCTGTGCCTCGTGGGGCACCCTGCAACCATTGCAGGCTGTTTTCATGCAGGGCGAGAGGCTTCGGATTATTTGCTCGGAAAAACCTGTTCACTCTCACGCTGCTCCCAGGCCCCATGTGGTCTGTTTCACCCTCAGTGAATGTGCTTAATAGACATTCAAGGGGAAAAAGGAGGCTCCTGTGGTCGCCTTCCAGACGGCGCCGTGGGCCAGCAGAACTCCCAGCGCGAAGCCCCCTGGCGCGGCCGCAGACCCCTGTCCGGCACGGGGTGACCCTCAGAGTGTTCGCACCTCGTCTGGACGGGGTCTCTGCTGCCGAGTCAGTGTTCGTCTCGGTCCCTGCCTCCTGAAGGCCCTCTCCGATTGACACTTCCCTCTCTCTAGACAGACTTGCCTGTGTCGTAGGGTTAGAAAAAATAAAAATTTCCTGCTTCTGTAGAGTTGTGGCCAGCAGGCAGAAAATCCCCACGGCAGAGCGCAAGGCGTCCATGGTTCAGATCTTCCCGTCTTACTGGGAAGAACACCAGTCAGGCCACAGCTGTCGTCCAGCTCTTGGCTTCCGTTCTTTACGTGATTGTCTTCGTTTGACCTTAAATAACAATTACGGTAAAACTCACCGATTTTGTTGGGTTAGCGAAAACGGAGAGGATGTTTCCTGGTGGAGATGGGTTTGCTTCATTGGCCAGACGCCGCTCACGTGTTCAGTCGGCTGCTGCATTGAACCGTTCGGCCAGCAAGTTGCCTCATGCTACTGTGGACGACTTCCTTAGGTTTGGTGTCGAGACACGATAGCACATCCTCATTGAGAGTTTTCTGACGGGCTAATTCAGGGATTGGAACTGCCTCTAGGTGGAGGGAGAGCTGTGTGGGGGAACCTACCAGAATACGCGTAGCACGAGTGTCTGTGGACCGTTCACAGTGTTTGCACAGTGATTAGTAACACGCACTTCACCTGGACTTTGTAGATCCGCCGAGTTCCTCACTGTAAGGCAAAGGCACTGTGGCAGCGGAGGTTTCTGTTACTTTTTTTTTAAAATTCCAAGGGAATGTTTCTAGTCAAAGAAAGTGACCTTGCAGAATTACGTCCCCTACACATTCGTGGGTGACCCCGACTCCCTGTGGTGTTTCCCTCGGGTGCTGGGGCTGAAGTTGTGCTTGAACATTCAAGGCCCTGGGTTCGGGCCCCCGGAGTTCTGGACTTTTGTCGTTCTAGAATTCTCGACTTGGACTTGGTGGTGAGGGACGAAGACGGGAACATCCTGGACCCGGAGCTGACCAGCACGATCAGCCTGTTCAGAGCCCACGAGGTGGCCTCGAAGCAGGTGGAGGAGAGGCTGCAGGAAGAGAAGGTGAGTGCGTTCGGCCGCGTGGCCTGCGCCGCGCACTTCCGGGAGCGCGTCCCCAGCCGCCGAGCTCGGCGCCTGTCCGGTGTCAGCGGAGCCCGGCAGCGGCACCGGAAAAGGGGCTGTGCAGGCACCGCCATGCAGCACACCCACCCGGGGGCAAGGGGCACGTGGCCTGGCATCGACACTGTCGCCAGCGTCCCGACGGGATTTTGTCCCTGTCCCTTGAGGGGTGTTGGGAGCATCAGGAGGCAGGTTTCATGGCGTGGCCTTCGGGTCCTCGTCTCCTGGGAAATGACACTCGATTCTGCGAGTGCTCTTCGACTCGAGTGGGGGGGTGACGCCGTCTCAGCTTGACGAGGGTAGGGCACACGTCTTCCTGGTCTTGTTCTTCCCCTGTGGCCGTCCGTGGGGTCTTGTGCAGAGTGGGCATTCAGAAACTGAGGGGCTGACTGGTCGTCCGTGCGTCCGGCAGGTGCTGCGCACCTGCTGTGGGCCGGGCAGTGGGGACGTAGTGGGGAGGAAGACCGAGGGTCCTCCGAGGGCCGGTCAGTCTCCTGGGAGAACCAACATTAAACAGACGGCTCTGCATGTAGCCACCGTGCTGGTTCGTGGGTCGGACCCGTGGACACGGTGGAGCCCCGCAGACGATGCTCGGTGCACCCGGGGGTGGGCATGGCCCTCGCACAGGTGTCCTTATTTCCCGTCGGCCGCAGGCATGTGGCTTTGCCACGTCGTGCCGACGGGTGACCGCGGGGGCTACGCGAAGCCAGGGCTGGCGGCGGGTGTTGCTGACGCCGACTGTCTGCTGTGCTTCCTCCCCTCCCAGTCTCAGAAGCAGAACGTGGACATTAACAGACAGGCCCGGTTTGCCGCCACCCCTTCCCTGGCCCTGTTCGTCAACCTCAAGAACGTGGTCTGCAAAATCGGGGAGGACGCCGAAGTGCTCATGTCTCTGTATGACCCCGTGGAGTCCAAGTTCATCAGGTCAGCGACGTTCCCCAGCTGCTGCCTGTCCTCTTTGAGCCCTCACAAAGTCTCACTCCAGCAGAGAGCCTTTGCGGGGGGAGGGGGTCCCCTGGCCAGACGCCCCCACACAGCTGAGCCGGTGCTCTGTCAGGACAGTGCAGGGGCAGGCAGCTCAGGCTCTGGGCCGGGGTCAGCCTTCTCGTGTACCAGGGAATTCGACTGCAGAGGTTTAAGGATGTAGCCACTGAAGATTGTAGCAATGCTGTGTTTCCTGTGTTCCTAGGATATTGTGTATCCGGATCCCCAAATATCGCTCTTCCCTTAAACTTGCTGTTGTGAACTCCTGTTCTCTGTGAATGTCCTTCTGGACCTTTGACCTACTAGTGTTTTCTTCAAGACCATTGAGGAGTACAGTGTCTGTCCCAGTGCCCACCGCGTCCGGGCTGCAGTCAATATCTATGTCCCGTGCCAGCCAAGTCCAGGCTGCAGTGAATATCTATCCAGTAAACCGTGGGCAGTCTTCTCTGGCGTTTCTGATGAGGTGGTCCCTTCCCATGTTTGGCTTCTGTCCCTCAGTGGGACTTTCTCTTTGTCCCGCTGGGAAGGCGAGGGTT
The DNA here is from genome assembly GCF_019186645.2 of Phyllostomus hastatus. Classification (NCBI taxonomy): domain Eukaryota; kingdom Metazoa; phylum Chordata; class Mammalia; order Chiroptera; family Phyllostomidae; genus Phyllostomus; species Phyllostomus hastatus. The sequence goes on from NW_025334004.1 coordinate 31,945,184, forward strand.
TCAATTGGGGGTGAGGTACGTGTCTAAGACGCCAGCATCCGCACTCGTGTTACTTAGAATTGAAAAAGGGAGTGCGTGATGGGAGACAGGACGAAGGGGGGTGAATTTCATTCTCGCTTTTGATTAGGACTTCATTTCTTCTCGACGTAGGACTCTGTGTTTTTAGGTCATACTTGGTTAGCCAGGCCCCGAGGCACACAGTCTGTTTGACAAAGGAACGAGGGGTGAATTTTAGACTATAGTCAACAATTACGCCTTAAAATCAACCATGGCTGAAAAGCCATTTTCACTTACTTCCGCTGCAATTACAGCCCTGGGCACCCGGAATCGAAACCTCCCGCGGACCGTGCCCAGGCAGGCCTCGAATGCCGCCTCGGGTGGGCGGCCGCCTGTCTCCTCTGTTCACGGGGCGGCGGCTGCGTCTGGCGGCGTGGATGTTTCTGCCGTCGGGCAGTGGGCCCCGGTGTGGCCGCTTGCTAGCCGGGGTGGCCGCACCTCCGCTGCCCGGCGACAGTGGGAACGTGAACTTCCTCTGCTTCCTCTCCCAAGTGAGAACTACCTGGTCCGCTGGTCCAGCTCGGGACTGCCCAAGGACATAGACCGGCTACACAACCTGCGGGCCGTTTTCACCGTAAGTGCGCCCGGGGGTGCTGCACAGACGCGCTCACCTTTCTTGTGGCGGTTTTAGTGACCCTCCCCCCACGCCTGACCTCTCACCTCCCACTTGAGAGGGTGGGTCCCTGGGGTGCCTGTCCCGCACGGTCATTCAGCGGTAATAACACCCTTCCCAGAATTCTCCTGGGTCTCTGGCTTCCCTCAGGGTCCCCAGAACAAAGACTGACTGAGTTCCCATGAACACATCTCTTAAGCTTGTTTCTTCTTTTTTGAAAGATTTTATTTATTTATTTTTAGAGAGGGAAGGGAGGGAGGAAGACAGAGAGAGAGAAACATCAATGTGCAGTTGCTGGGGGTCATGGCCTACAACCCAGGCGTGTACCCTGGCTGGGAATCGAACCTGCGACACTTTGGTTCGCAGCCCGTGCGCTCAATCCACTGAGCTACGCCAGCCAGGGCCTAAGCTTGTTTCTCAAGCTCACTTAACGGTAGTTGACTGTCGCTGCCCTTTCCTTTTCGTCGTGGGGACGGCTCCTTTAAACGCTAAAAGCCGGTCAGAGAAGCGCGTCTCTGAGCGTCTCTCGGCTGCCCGGGTCTGCTGACCCTGCGCGGAGTAATAACGGCGCCCCAAACTAACTTGCGGAAACGCGTGTCCCCAGGACCTCGGCAGCAAAGACCTGAAGAGGGAGAAGATCAGCTTCGTCTGCCAGATCGTCCGCGTGGGCCGCATGGAGCTGCGGGACAACAACACGAGGAAGCTGACCTCCGGCCTGCGGCGGCCGTTCGGGGTGGCTGGTAACCCACGCCTCCTCTTCCTTGGGGTTTGCAGCCGGCACCTCCCCCGGGGCGGAGCGGAGCGGCCGCCGGGCCTCCCATTCCTCAGCGTGTCTGTGGCAGAGGAAAAAGTCCGCCGGCCCTCTTGTGGGTGGCGGCCAGTCCCGGTGCGGCTCGGGAGGTGGCCCGGGTGTTGGGGAGGGACCGCACGTCGGGTTTCCGAGCGGCCGCCTCTCCCTGGTGGACCCGAGCGACACACTCGGCCCGGAGGGACGCCAGCCCTTGGCGGTGGCCAGGCACGTTCTGGGCCTGCTGGCGGGTTGGTTTGGGAGTGGATTTGCCCCGAGCGGCCCACAGGCCAAGGTGGACACGGTTTCCTCAACGTACGGGGCAGTTCGGTCTCCATACTTGGGCCCTGTTTTTCTCTTGTCGGACGACGAACCGGGAGCAGGAGGGGCCGGTTAGTTATCTCTGGGGAGGGGAGCCCGGCGTGTCCCCAGAAGCTGGCCTTCACTGACCTCTGTCCGTGTCACTGGTGTCACTGGCGGCCACCCTTCCCGGAGGTGCTGCTCCCTCAGCGTTTGCTGGTAGCCCAGGAGTCTCACGGCACAGCCCTCGCCCGCCCTGGTCCTGTGTGCGGGCCTCGGGGTTCGCGTGAGTGTGGGTGCGCGGGGACTTCTTCCTCTCCGGCCCGCCACCGGGGTCTCGGCTGGCCGGCAGCGGAAGGTGTTCATTCCTCACCTGCATGACCAGGAGACTCGGGGCTCCGTTCGTTTTGTTGTTCTGGGCTTAACTACTTTCAAACGGACTGCACCCTTAGAGCAGTTTGAGGTTCCTAGCAAAATTCGGCAGAAGTGACGGAGATTTCACGGTGTTTCTGCCGACCCCCTGCACCCACCCACACGCAGGGTGGCCCCCACGGCCCCCGCCAGAGGATGTGTTGGTTGCAGCCGATGGGCCCTCGTCCCCCGTCCCTGGTTTGCGTGAGGGCCCGCTCTGGGCGGCGCCCGCCCCGTGGGTTTGGGCCAGTGCACAGTGACTCACGCTCCCCGCCTCGGTGCCGCATAGGGTTGTCGCTGGCCGGAAAGTCCTCCGGGCTCTGCCTGGGCTTTTCTGGAAAAGCACATCCAGCCATTGAAAGGGATGGTTCAAACGAATGCTTCACTGCCTCATAAGGATTACCGTATTTTGCCGTGTATGATGCGCACCCACGGTTTTGGCCCCAACTTTCAGGGAAAAAATCGTCTGTTTTAATTTTTTAATTCAACTATTTATTTATTTATTTATTTATATGGAGATCCTTGTGTTTTTGTGTTATAAAGGAATTTTAGCATTTATTTCTGAACGTGCTGTGGTACAAGAAATTTTATGTCACAAATAATTACAAAACATGAGGATAGGTACCAGGTATTTCAGGTACTTCCCGTGTATGATGTGGATCCTTATTTTTCCCTCCAAAATTTGCACAAAAAAGCATGCATTATACCTGGGAAAATACAGGTAAATGATACCAGCGGAATCGGTGCGATGAGAAGGAGGCAGGGACTTCAGTGCGCTGCCCCCCCCCGCCCCCCCACCCCCAGACTCCCTCGGGGGGCTGCCATCGGACTGGCCACGTGTGAGTGATGTTTGGTGCAAGGGGCGCTGCCCTTCTGAGCTCAGGAAGTCCTTGCTCGTTTTCTTTCCTTGTTTCTTGAGTGTAGACCTCAGCATCGCACCTCGGCTTTGCAGGCCCTGCGGTTTCTTTCGAGTATAATCTGATCTCACAGTCGAAACACCGCAGTTTTCCAGCACGCTTTGTAGCTTCCCCGTCTCTGTGGCGGCTTTGAAGACACACTTTTACTTTTACTGCAGAGGCCGGGCTTCCCTCAGGAGGGCAGGGGGACCGGTGGCAGCGAGTGTGGGTCGGGCGTTGTCCCCACGCCAGGCTGTACATTCTTTGGTGGTCAGGGACCCGTGACATGTAAGTTCCCGTGAGTGCTGGGTCCCCCTGAACCCCGACGGCAGCCAGGCCGCCGGCCGCAGCTGTCCCTTTCGGTTCAGACAGGAACACTCAGCTCTCACAGGCTGACGTGCTGCGTGGGGGATGGGAAGGATGTCTATTTTGATCGGGGTGGTGTGTGCATGGATATACCTGTTTTTCAAAATTCATTGAACTCTATTATAATCTGTGCGTTTAATTTAAAATATTTATAAAGAAAAAAGTTGATTCGAAACATCCTCTCCTATCAGGAGTTTTCTGTGAGCGCCCCTTTCTGTGGCTCCGGTACCTCCTGGGTGCCCCCGGCTCTACAGATCTTTCCATCCCCGGACTCACCGTACCCCGCCGTCCGTACACGCCTGTGGAGCTCCCTGGCCTGCCCCACCGGGCTGTCAGCACGGTGACGCCACAGCCCTGTTGCCCTAGCTCCTCCTGCTGCCGCCACACTCGGCAGAGGAGCCGCATGGGACCCGAGGGACGGGAAGTCCAAGTAACAGTCCGGCGCCTCCATCACGCTGGCCACTCTTCAGGAGCTCGCTGTTGGGGGACTGTCCGTCACCACAGGAAGGTCTCTTGGAGAGCGCGGCTCTAGCGGGACGAGAGGCAGGGGAATCGGTGCGCGGGAGCCCGGCCGCCCGGGCCCCGGCCCCGCGTGGGGTGGGCCAGTGGTCTCCGGGAACCGCGCTCGCCTTCCCAGCCGGGGAGAGGTTTGCTCGAACGTGAGAGAATTCCACCGTGAGGTTCCGGCCGCTGCCTGTCGGGAGACGTTCTGAAGTTCCTCCGTGTGTTTGTTGTCTCCGATGGCAGCGTTTCAACACCACGGTCTTTGTTCTCTTCTCGTTCTCAGTGATGGATGTGACTGACATAATAAACGGGAAGGTGGACGACGAAGATAAACAGCATTTCATCCCCTTTCAGCCGTAAGTACGGGACAGCCGACGCCCCCAGCCAGAGGGGTCGCAGGAAACACGTGTTGGTAGCAGTTACCTCCACAGCTAAGTTTACAGACTCAGCACAGCGAGGGGCAGGTTAGTTTAAAACAAGGGAACATCAGTCTGGTCCCTGTAGCACCTGGGGTTTTGCAGCCATAAAGGAAGCCTGAGTTAAAAGTTGGGTCTCGCGAGTGGAGTATTTTAAATGTGACCCCAGAATCTCTTAGTGCGCAGGACGCGCAGAATCACGATTCTGCTCTGAGCGTGAATGTGTCTTTACATCATTGACTTATGCCAGCAGCCATTCACGTCTTCAAAATACAGTACTTTCAGGTTTATCACGGCAGGTTGCTGCTTTTAAAGTAGCAGAGTGAACCAAATATTGACGAATTCCTCTGTAAAGCGAGAGAGAATGCTTTCAAGCCGATACTCAGGCTGCAGGTGTTCCTGCCTTGGTGGCTGCGGAGGGCGGACTGTACCTGCGCCCGCCGCGCCCGCCGCGCCCGCCGCCGGAAGGGCTCGTCCAGTTCGGGCATGCAGTCGGTAGCGAGGGGTGGGCAGCTGGAGCCGCATTCGGGGGAGGCCCCTGAAGTTGGTGCTCGGATGTGAAGGTGGATCCTGGGGGAAAGGCTGAGAGAATCGGTCTCGTTTCCCTGGAGATGAGAGCAACAGGGTCCCTAGAGGGTGGGTGAGGCCCCTGTCGGTGGGCACTGCTGCGCCTCCGACAGGCGGCGAGAGGAGGGGGGCTGAGGACGCGTTAGGTCGCCCGGCAGAGACAGCTCCCTGCTGGGGCGTGCGGTCTCAGCAGATCGCCCGGCATGGCGGGTCGGCACGGCCCGTCCGGGCGGCCGCCCTGCGTTCCCTCACGGGGCTCCTCATTCTGATTCGGCTTGCCTGGCCTCAGACTTGAAACAGATTCTATTTTAGAAATGTTACATTGTTTCCCACCTTGGCTGCGTGGGGCTGGAGGCTGGCGATGCTCAGTGGGGGCTGCAGGGGTCCGATCCCAGGCAGAAGGGGCCAGGGTGGGCAGAAGGGCCGGGTGCGCCGCCCTTGGCACCACGAGTCCGTGCCGGACGGCCCAGCCGGCCGAGCCCGGCACGGGCCACTTCTTCAAGGTGGCAGGAGGGGGTTCTCTGCTCTGGAGGCAGCCGACTGGTCAGAGAGCGTCCCAGGCCCGGCTCAGCGGACCGCTGTGCCGTCTTCCAGGCCCGAGGACCCCCGAAAAGCTGCCGCACACACGGGGCCGAGGCTCACGGGGCTCCCGTGCCGCAGCTCACTTCTCTGCTCCGTACGGCAGCCACCAGCCACCCGGGGCTCCTTCGGTCCCTGAACACAAAATTAAATTAAACACCGAGCGCGGCTCAGGCACACCCGCCCCATTTGAAGTGCTCGGTACCACACGCGGCCAGCGGCTACCCTGTGGGTCCGCGAGACAGGCCACCCCCCCCCACGGCTCGCTCGCCCGGCCGGTGGGGCTGCTGCGCGGTCACCCCCAGCAGGGAGGGCTGCAGAGGAAGCCGGTTCTGCAGAATCGGGCCGCTCCCTCGGTGAACAGAGGGGGCGCCATTTCTGAACACGGGCAGATGTCGAGGTGCAATGTGAAATGCACCTTTATAGAACCATACCGTGGGGCTGCTTCCTCTGCCCACGAGGGGTGGCGTAGCCCCGTCCCCTCGGCCGCTCCTGTGCGTGGGACACCCCCGAGTTTCCTGAGCCCCACGGGTGGCAGGCCCCGAGCGGAAATGGCCCATGGCCTGCCGGTGCCTTCTGGGAAAAGCCAAGGGACAAAAAAGACCTGTCGGACAAGGGAAGGGGACTCCTAGTTCAGTTCTCAGTGCGCTCAGCTCAATGCCGCCGGGACAGGCTGGGAGTCACTGCAGATGGCGCGTCGCCACCCTCTTTTTCTGTCTCTTAGCGAAACATCCCCTTTCCAAACCGGTATTACGTGTTCACCTCTTACCGCAGTCTGTAACTGCTCGCCCCATTAAGGGGAGACTGACACACACAGAGTGGTATTGGCCACATTCAAAACTAAAGAGCAACACGGTTGTAACAGCAAAATAAGCAATGAAACCAGTTCTCTGGGAAATGCCATGCTAATGGAACCTGTTTTTTGCTCCATTAAAACTGATTTATTATATTACAGGGTAAGTTTTAGGGAAGGGAAGCAGAGCCTACATCTCTCTCTCTCTCTCTCTGAACTTGGGGAAGTAAATTAAGACACTCCTCACTCAGCTCTCCCGAGTAATGGGGCCCAAGTGACGGATCACACCTGTCGCTGGTTCCGAACGTGATTTTCAACAGTCCGCACGTGACGTATATTTTCTCGCTCACGGCGTATCGTCCTGTGCTGTGCTACGTGGCATTTCTCTGCACACGTTTCCTTGTTCGTATTTATTCTCTCGTCTAGCGCAGCTTCTGTTAAAAGATCCTGATTCGTGGGCCCCCAAAACACCGGTGATCACGTTCACAACCGTGCCACGATTTCGCTTTCCAGAGGCGCTGGTTGTGCTCTCCAGAGACTAGGCCGTTCTTTCCACGTTGAAGTGGTTCAGGCCACACTGAGTACTTCCAGAGCAGAGCTAGGTGACCGCCCAAGCGTCCCAAGAAGTGAAGTGGGAGGGATTTTTTTCTTGGTATTATTTTTTCCCTTCAAACAACCTGCCCCCGGCCCTATGCTGTGGTTTGGAATTACTGAAATTGAAGAAACGTGGATGGACATCCCTTGGGATTAGATGCCGCCCAAGCGCGTCCCTCCAGATGAGCTCCCCTTCCTAGCCGCCCAGCAGAGGTGGGCGTAGGTCTGGTGCCCGCGCGTTCCCTGGGGGCGGGGCGGCTCGTGTGCTTACTTTTCTCACGTGGTTCAGCATTTTCCTGATCGATGCTCTTCCCTGTCTCTCTTGTCACCTCTCCTGTCCTTTGTCGTGCGTTCACTCATGATGGCTCTCTCGCACTCGGTGACGATGATCTCTTGTGTTCCCTTGTGACCGTGCCCTCTGGGTCTCTGTGCCCCCTTGTCTCCTGTGGTCTTGGTCGTCCCGTGCCCTCCAGGCTCGCGTTGGACGACGCCATTCGACACAAGCCGCTGAACATGTCATCCCGTTTTTCACCCAGGGTGGCAGGGGAGAATGACTTCCTCCAGACTGTCATAAACAAAGTCATTGCTGCCAAAGAAGTCAACCACAAGGGCCAGGGTACGTATTCCGTCGTTTTGTTTCTACACGTGTCCGTTTCCACGGACTCGGGACAGTGCTGTGTGGTGTGCATTTTAGTTTGCTGATGGTCGGCATGGTGCGGTGGTGGTGGTGGTGCTGGTGCTAGTGATGAGGAAGATGGCGATGACGGTGGTGGTGAAGATGAAGATGAGGATGGTGATGATGGAGGTGATGGTGAGGATGAGGATGCGGGTGAGGATGGTGATGATGGAGGTGATGGTGAGGATGAGGGTGAGGGTGAGGATGGTGATGATGGAGGTGATGGTGAGGATGAGGATGAGGGTGAGGATGGTGATGATGGAGGTGATGCTGGTGGTGAAGATGAGGATGAGGATGGTGATGATGAAGGTGATGGTGGTGGTGGTGGCGGTTGTGAGGATGAAGACGAGGACGAGGACGAGGATGGTGTCGATGGCACTCTTGGATAATGTGTGTGCTCGTGTGCCTGGCCTTCAGCATTGGAGGGTTTTCTCGCTGGTCACACTTGTGGGCCCCGCCGAGCGCCAGCCTCCTGGGTGTGAGGGCAAGGCCGGGCGGGACACCATGAAATGTTTGGGAACTGGAGGCGATGAGACGGGAGCAACAGATTTGCTGCCCCCCTTGGTCGTGCCCAGTGACCCCCCCCCCCCCGTTCCTTCCAGCCCGCTGGGAAGCCGCTGACCGGCTCCCGGAGAGCACACAGGGACTGTCGCCGGCCGTTGTGTCACCTCACCCTGCCGTTAGCGAAACGGGAGACGTTCTTCAAAACCCGCCCCTGCACGTGCCCCCTCCGGGGTCCTGGCCGTGGCGTCCTAGTCACCGCCACGCGGTGTTTTCCGGGACACCCCCTCCCGCGCCCCCGAGAAAGCGGCCTCCTGTCGCCCTCATTCCCCTTCTGTGCTGTGACCGCGGGGACTGCCCCCCCACCCCCTCTAACACCCATCATTTCTAATCCCCGGCTGACAAGTTCCCCAGCAGCTGACCTTCTGTTGGCAGAGGCAATGAATCAGTCACCTCCAGCTGGTGACAGTCGGCACTCGGGCGACCGGGCGTGGCCAGAAAACCACTGTTTACTGAGGCCCTGCCTGCAGCCCGAGGGGAAGTCACCGTCAGAGCCTCCTGTTGAGGCTGCTTTTAGCGCAGGCGGGGAAATCCGTGTCTCTGCGTGTGAGCTGCAGACTCTGCCCTTGAACCCTGGAGCTTCGGTGAGCGGCCTGTGTCCTTGTGTAGCGGCCCACGCCAGTGCGCTGTTAGGAGACCCTTCCCCGGATTTATGTCCCACTGTGTGGAGGGGAGTGCTCCTGGGGGCTGAGGACCCCGTCCTCTGCCGCAGATGGGCCCTGTGGCTCTCTCCTGGTGTGAGCCGCCCCCACCCTGGCAAACAGCAGCCAAACCAACACCCCCACCCAAGACGCTGAGGAAACGCGACTGGTCAAGGTCAAGGCAGAGCCGTCTGCAGCTGGCCCCCAACTCGCCTTCTCGCAGCCCTCCCGGTGTGCGCTTTCACTGAGAACCGCGCAGAGGCCCAGTGCCAGCTGTTCCCTTGGGTCCCCTGCTCCTGCAGGGTCCTCAGAGTCTCGATGGACTTGTATTATCCCAGTCAGACAGGAAAAGCAGGGCGCGGTGTCAGGACAGCGGGACATTTCTCGGGAAGGGGACCCAGAGCTGGCCTCTGCCGGTCCCACTGGCGCTGTGTCCAGAATGCCTGGATGCCAGAGGCCCTCGAGCCAATGCGGGGTGGGGGGGTGCAGGCGGAGTGCCTTCGGGGCACGGGAGGGCCCAGAGGCAGAACGTGCTCTGTGTTCCATCAGGGGGTGTTGAGACCCACACTCCCAGGAGTTAGCTGCACCCTGGTGTCCCCAGCAGGGACCAGCGCTGTGTCCACAGCTGTGGTCATTCCCCTTGCCCTTTTGTGAGGGTCCCTTCATCTCCTGGTTTGCTCTCCTGGAGGGCAGAGTCGGGGGTAGGTGTCCAGCCACTCAGAGGTCTACCTGCTCACCTGCCCTGCAGGTCCGGGGCTGCCCCCAGCTTGTGGCGCTTTGAGTGGACTGGAGAGAGGGGACCCCCCTCTGGGCCAGCGGGGAGACGCAGTCAGGCACCTGGCTTGGTGAGCCGAGTGTGGCGGTGTGTGTGTGTGTGGGGGGGTTCCCACCTGTCGTTCTTTGCTAGTTGCCTGGTAAGCTATATAAATGTCTGGTCACTGGGGTGTACCCCTGAGACCAATGTAATACTGCATGCCAACTATAATTGAAGATAAAAAATGGTTTAGGAAATAAATAATAAAATACAAAGAAAAAAACGAGAAAGAAATAAAGCCAAGCCTCTGGCGGGGATATAGTGAGTGATAACCAGCGTTCGCCCCGGGTCTGCGGTACTGGTGTGTGTCGGACGCACAGTGGGTGTTCATTGGACACTTCCGAATACAGCAGACGGAGTGAGGAGGCAGCAAGGGGAAGGGGCTCCCCCGCTGGCAAGGAGTAGAGGGTCGTCGGTGCCGTGGGCCTCGTCAACCGCAGCCGGGCGACCTGCGCAGACCGCAGAGGTGTTTCCGTGCCAGCTGCCGGAGACGGGGCAGCCAGGGGGGCCGGGTGCGGCTCCTCTGTGGTTTCCCCGTTGGCCCCCTGCCCCGTGCCAGCGCCACGCCACGGTGCATCATCGCCCAGGCTCCCTGGAGGTGCGTGTCTGGAGGGGACTAGCTGGACGGACAGACAGACAGTGTGAGTGAGGACAGCTGCCTTTATATTCCGACGGGCACTTCAGGGCCCACCTAGCCGAGTGACCAGGGAGCCAGCAGCCCAGGCCCCGGAGACTCAGGGACAGAGCCCCTGATGTGGCCGCTGCCAGCGACAGCCTGCCCTCCGACCTGGGGTTCTGATACATGAGAACTTCAACAAATCTTGGGGGCCGTCCGTGGAAAGGGCCGGCGGAGCCCGGCAGCTGCTCCGTCTCCTGCCTTTGGTCTTGTCGAGTGCCCGCCGCGTCCTCTCCTGCTCTTGTGACGTCCAGTCGCTCTGCTGCTCTGGGGTGTTCTCTGCAAAGGGCGCCTCCCCGTCAGCCTTCCGAGGATGGAGCGTGGGTGGGGCGGCGTCCTCTCGTCTCGCTGAGCGGGTGTGGAAGTCTGTCTCCTGCAGGGTGGGGAGAGCCGGGCGCTGGCCGGGGCACTTGTGCCCCCTGCGCTGCCACACTGCGAGTGGGCACTGGCGGTGGCTGTCCCTGCCCCGTGGGGCTGGCCCCGGGGTGGCCCGTGACCCAGCGCACCACCGCTCCCCGCCTTCCGGGACCTGGGACGCCGCTTAGTGGTTTGAGACTCGGGTGGACTCGGGTGGGTTAGTGAGGCGTGGGGCTGCCTCCCACGTTCTCCACTGTCCTCCTCCTCCTCGGGAGAGGGAGGAGTGATAGCCTTTTGACCCTCGCCCAGCAGGACGCCACCTTCTGGCCGACCCTGGATGCGCATCAGCTCTAAGGTGTGCGCATTGGGCCAGGTGGCCGTGGTGCACAACTGTCATCAGTGTGCTCACGGGTCCGGGAAGCGCCTCCCGAGCAAGATTTGTGTCCCCGCTCATCAGCTCATCAGGATGGTGGTTCCCCCGGGCCGGCCACCCTTTCCTGGTCCCGCCTTCCTCTCTTTCTCCTACACCGGGGGCCCCCGACCTCCAGGCCCATCAGGAACCGGGGGCCGCCCGGCGGGAGGCGAGCTCGAATGTAGGGCGCCTGGGTCACCCCGAAACCATCCCCCCACTCCAGCCCGTGGAAAAACTGTCTTCCACGAACCTGGCCCCTGGTGCCAGGAAGGTCGGGGACGCCGTCACACGCTGTCACACGCTGTCACACGCTGTCTCCTGATCAGGCGCCGCAGTGCGGATTAGGAGTCGCTCATTCGCCGGGGCCGGCTCTGTGCCGTCTTCTTTCAAAAGCGCACGAGACGCAGCGTGACCCACGCGCCCTTTGCTCCTCCCCCAGGTCTGTGGGTGACCCTGAAGTTACTCCCTGGAGACGTCCACCAGATCCGGAAGGAGTTCCCCCACTTGGTGGACAGGACCACCGCTGTGGCACGGAAGACCGGCTTCCCGGAGATAATCATGCCTGGTAAGAGCGGTGGTGTCCTTCCGCGTTTCTGCGTTTCTGCGCGCGGTGTGGCTGTGGCCGGGGGCGGGCGGGGGGCGGTGTCGCCTGGCTGGCCCCGGGGCGCCACGCGGACGGCAGCTGGTGGGGGCCCTGGTGAGCAGGGGCACTCAGGGTCAGCTCACGGGACCGAGGACGGGACGGAGTGGGCCTCCGAGTGCGCCCGGAGCCCGGGCCCCTCCCTCTGCAGCCCCCTCTGTTCGGCTGCCGGCCCCCTCTGCACGATGACTTCCTCCTCTGGGGAGGCTGGGCGTGCGGCCTGGTGCCTCCAGCTTCTCCCCAGACCCAGCGCGCCCTGAAACACAGGGCGTGCTTCCCAGCAGTGTTCCCCGCCCTCACTGGCCCTCGGGACAGCTGGGCAGAGGCGGACCGGCTGGAGGGTGGGGTCAGCTCCCAGGTGCTGCAAGGGTCGCGTGAGGGAGGCGTGGACACCCTGCAAGTCCGGACGGACACCTGGGTGTGAGGAGCGGAGGAGGGGCAGGGCGTGAGCGTGCGCCCCGGCACCCGCCCGTTCGTGCCTGTCCCCTGTACCGGAATCGCTGGGGCCCGGTCGTGGCTTTTCCAGCCGATGAAACCAATAACGGAATTCCAGGTCAAGATTAAGCGCTTCTATCTAATACTTTTCAGTTTCCAAATAACTTTCATATTAATAATCGGATTTGATCCTCGGGAGATCTTGGGAAGCGTGTTAATATTTATCCTTGGTATCTGTGGGATACGTTTTGGTCCGCATGAACAGTCAGCGCTCACGTGAATAGTCTGGCGTTTCCGCTTAAGCACCTCAGAAGGCTGCAAACTGGGGGAACTAATTCCCATCAAGATCCCGCCGCAGCCCGGAGTCCCACGGCTGAGGGGCGGAGGAAAGGGGGCCAAACTGCCCCATCATTCATGTCCACCCCGTGGCCACCTTTCATAGGGCCCTGCCGCGTGCTTGCAGGGACGGAGGGCCATCCGGTGTGCATGCTGTCAGACACGGCTCTGTTGATTTCAGGGTGGCTGGGGACAGGCTCCTCCTCCTCCCTCTGTTTCGGGGTTGCTGGTGAGTCACTGGGAGAGACAGCGACAGCTGGTTGGACGGTGTTTGGTGGCCCCGCCCTACAGGAAGTGCGGCACGTAGCATGTTTGGGGGCCGGGGCGCATCAACTGCGTGCAGCGGTCAAGTCCGTGTGCAGCCCGTTCGTTTGGACGTCCCCGTGCACGCCTGTTTGCGTGTGGATCTGGGATGCAAATTTGCAGGTCACGTCCTGTGGCTTGGTGGCCGTACGAGGCCCTCCTGTTCACAGGAAGGCCCGAGGAACTTCTGGTTCACGCCGGTCCTATTTCCCTTATGACTGAGGCTTGAAAAGCAAGTCTAAACCGGTAACGTCCCCTCACAATAGACTCGTGGGGAGTGGGGGTCCCCGGGGGGCAGGGCTCTCGCCTGAGTGAGTCCCCTGTTTTCTGTGGCTTGGCTGTGGCCCGCAGGCCCTTGGGGGAGAGATGGCATGGGGGACTTCCGCTTGGAGCCCGGGCCTTGGCCCCTGTTGTTGCGTGCGTCCCGTGGCGCCGTCATGCCTCTTCGCTGCTCCGTGGGGCACCCGTGCTGCTGGTCATTCTCCTCCCGTCCGACCCCCCCGGACATCCCGGAGCCCCGAGGGCCCTGGCGGGGCAGCAGCCTGCCCTGAGCTGGGACAGCAGCGGAGGCTGGGGTGAGGCAGAAGGAACCAGGCTCTCTGAGGCCGCCTGCGCCTCCGTCCAGCACCCGCCTCCCCCAAATGGCACCCTGGAGCCGGGAGGCAGGTGCTGGGGGCCTGTGCTGAGCACCCGTCTGTGGGGCTTACCGACAAACAGTGGGGTCTCACTCGGGGTGGCCCCACAGTGACCGTCTCTGGGTCTCTCCACGGAGACGGGGACCCTGGCATTTAGCCGCCTCCTGACACGTGTTGGTCCTCGGGCTGATGAGGCCTCCGTGAGGCTGCTGTCACTCTGCTGTCACTCTCTGGGTTATGGCTTGTGTGCCCTTATGGCGTTTCCGGGCCGAGGGTCCCACAGACCGCCCCGCCTCGTCCACGAGCCTGCTCAGCCGTGCGCGGCTGTAACTGGGTGGGAGGCTCGGTGGCTCGTTCCCGGCCGCCCGGCTCACTGGCGGCGGGTCCTGGACCCTCGGCCTCGCCCCCGGCCCCGGGCCCGTGCCCCGTCATTAACGCCTCTCCGTGCTGGGTCCGCGGTGTGGCTGCTCCCTTCCCAGCAGCCTCGGGGGCTGTGGCGGCGACCCACTGGGATTTTTATAATAATGACTTTTAAATGGAAACTTAATTTACTAGTTGGATACGTCAAAGCCAGAGTAGAACAGGGGGAAAAAACACCCAAATAAGAATGCAAGGAGATATTTTTTCCTGAGGGATCTTTGTTTTTTGCCCAGAGCGGGTTGTTTGCTACTCGGGAGAGAACCTCCTGGTGTGCCCGGTGGCCAGCAGGCGGGTCAGCCTCGGGGGTGGCCAGACGGGCCGCAGAGCGGCCGCCCCGAGGCACCGACGCTCCCTGCACAGCACGCAGCCGCCGAAGCTTGCTGCGCTTTCCGGGTGGACCGTCCTCGGTGGGAAGAAACTCTCGAGCTCAATAATTGCATTGTTTTGCACAATTTAAGTCCCCTCTCACTTTAAAATGCACAGGTCTGTATTGTGTGTCCCCTCTACTTTAATTAAAAAAAAAAAAAAGACGCCCAGGTGTGGTTTCCGACAGCCCCGCCCGAAGGAGAGGAATTCCAGCAGAGGGTCTCCCCCTTGACCCACCCCAGCCCCTTTGAACTCTCCGTCAGCTTTTCCCTCACCTCCGGAGCGAGCTGCACACGAGGCCGGCGTTGCCCGTTACCCTGGGTCCCGGCGGATGGTGCAGTGTTCCTCGGCTGCGGAGACGCAGACGGCCACAGCCGGCGGTCTCCCGAGGGCTGGGGGCATGGGTCGCCGTGAGCCACGGAGGCCGGAGAGGGGCTGAGCCCTCGCAGACCCAGAGACCGCCTTTGGCCTGCGAGGGGCGCGGGCTGCCCAGGGCAGGGGCCACGCCGATAACGAGGGCCTTGGAATGACGATGATGATGATGATGATGATGAGAACTGCTTTTGTCGGGCCTTTGTACGCTGAGAGTGTTGGGCGGAAAGTATGTCACAGCCCTCTGGTACAGCGCTTACAATACCCTGCTGGGAGAGGTAGCGGGTCCGACGGGGTTGCGGAATTCACGGCAATGCAGTGGATCGTGGACTGGCTTTAAAGGCGTAATTTCCCCCCCAGGTGACGTTCGAAACGATATCTACGTGACGTTAGTCCAGGGAGATTTCGACAAAGGAAGCAAAACCACGGCGAAGAACGTGGAGGTCACGGTGTCCGTGTTCGACGAGGACGGCAAGCGGCTGGAGGTACTGCTCGTCGCGAGGTCGGATCCGTGGCGTCTAACTGTCCCTTCCCAAGCGTCCACCTCTGGTCCACCGCAGACCCCGAAAGACCCTCTGCCGACCCCAGGGCGGAGCCTCCGTTCCTTCTCCCCTTCCTCCGGCTCGTTAGGGGCCGGTTTGCACAGGGTCCTGGCCGCCGGCCGTCCCGGAAGTCCGGTGCTCTCGTTGGCTCCACGTGAGACAAGGGGGACCTGGGGCCCAGGAAGCGCACCAGCTCCTTCGGGCTCGGAGCGCCGGCCGGAGGTGGAGCTGGGCTCTGAGCTCGCACGCGGCCCTGGCACTGTCCTCCTGGGTGGCGGAGGTGACCAGGACCTGCCCCTGAGTGGTCACTGCAGCCGGCAGGACTCCGTGTCCTGAGACATGCTCAGAGGCCACACCAAGGCGGGTGGCCCTGCCCCTGTGGCCCGAGCGACCTCTGTGGCCTGTGGCTGAGGGCGGTCCCTGCGTGTGCACCTGAGCTGCGGGTCTCCTTTCTCTCCGGGTGGCTCTGGGCGCTGTCCCACTGGCCAGTGCTGGCCTTTGCCACTTGGGTTCACCCCCTGCTGCTCCCACAGGGGTTGATGGTCATGGTTCGCAGCTGGGGCCGCACGGGAGGGAGTGTCACCACCTCCTAACTTTGGTCTGTAGCTGTTTATTCGGGACCTACTGAGTAGGTCGGGCGACTTCCTGCGCACCCTCAGGACGTCACCACGAGCCAGGGAGGGGAGGGTGGGGCTCGCCCCGTGCCCACGCGTGCAGCCCTCAGGATCCGGAATGTCTGGGCGCAAGGCTGGACGCTGGCCACTGCCGCAGGCGTCATACAGCTGGGTCCCATTGGAGACGGGGTTGTCGCCGTCCCCTGAGTGTTCTCGCCGCCCTCCAGCTCACCTAGCGGGGGTGGCAGGTGGGGGCTGCCCGCCGTGCCACGCGCCGGGAGCCCTGACGCGACCCCTCGTGCCCTCTTTTCAAGCACGTGATCTTCCCCGGCGCTGGCGACGAGGCGATCTCGGAGTACAAGTCCGTGATTTACTACCAAGTGAGACAGCCTCGCTGGTTTGAGACCGTGAAGGTACCGTCGGCATGGCCGTTGTGTCCCTCGGGGGCGGGGGTGGGTGATGATGAAATGCTCATCTGCAGCCCAGGGAAGCCCCTCCCCCCGCCCCGCCGCCCCACCAGCCGCCCAGGGGCCGCGTGCCCCACCGGGCACCGAGCAGCGGGACAGCTCTCCATAGAGTCCCTCGAGGTTGCTAAGGAACCGCACTGGCATTTTTTGGAACACAGTTACCCTCGTTTCCTTCTGAACGTAAAAATAGGACTTTCATGGAGACAAACGGCAGAGTCCTCTAAAGACGGGATTGTTTTTCTCTTCCTGGGTTTGCTTTATGTGTGAGACGCTGTCTTCACACCGAGTAGAGACAGACAGAGATGCCTGTGTGCACAGCGTCTCGCGGGGAGACTCCCCTGTCCCCTGTCCCCTGTCCCCGCCGCGGGCCCAGCATCTCCCAGTGCCCCAGGCTGACCTCATAGGCCTGGACGGCCGCACGGCAGGCCAGCCGCTGGCTGTGGGTGCGATGCGAGATGTCACAACCAGAAAGCTCCCGTCCAGCCGCCGGGGGCAGGTCCCGCAGCCAGAGGGGTGCAGACACCGTGGGAGGGGCGAACAGCGAAAATGGCAGCTCTTAGAAACAGAGTCTTAACAGCGAGGCTCAGTGTTCACCGAACCTCGAGCCGTGCCCCGGAGTCGGCCCGGCGCCCTTCACCGTGTTGCTGTGTGTACCGTCCCACAAGGCACCTGGGTGCTTTTGGGAAAACCGCGGAGGGGATTCCGCCTTTCCCCACCGAGGCTCGGAAACGGTGCAGTGGGAAAGGGGGCTCCGGGGGACCCACGCTGTCTGGGCGCAGTGGCCACGGCGTAACCACACTTCCTGTTGCGTCCCGCCAGGTGGCCATCCCCATCGAGGACGCCAACCGCAGCCACCTCCGGTTCACCTTCCGCCACCGATCCTCTCAGGACTGTGAGTAACGGCGCGTCGTCCCGTGCGTCAGCGGAAAACCCGGGGGGCACTCCGTGGGCCGCGCTTGTTCTAGATTGTTCTGCGACCGTTCTAGCGAGTCCCGGAGCCCGGGCGCCCCAGCGCCCCGAGGCCCGGGCACCTCCGCTCACGTCCCGCCTTAGCCCGTTCCCCGGGAATGTTCTCGGCGCTTTCATCGAGACCATCACCGGAGATCTTAATTTCCTGAAATTTTCTTGAATTTGCGACTTGCTGGTCTTTTGATGTCCTCTCTTCCGTTTTGACTTGCACACCATTTTGTCCGTGAGAAGAGTCGCTGAGGTCGGTTTGTAAGGAGCAAGGCGAGAAGGGCAGCCCGGGGAGCCGTGGGAAAGGCAGAGGTGGGGGCCGAGCAGAGAGGGGCGTGCGCCGGGGGTCCCCGGGGACAGGGGCATCCTCAGCCAGGGCGCAGCCGGGGGCTGGAGGCGCCCTGCCCCAGTGGAAGCGTGAGTGCGGGTGGGAGTTGGCCACAGCACGGCTGGGCGGGCTTCAGGGCAGCGGGGGTGGGGGGCGCCAGAGGGCACCCCAGGTTCCAGAATCCACGGAGGGCTGGTCTCCGAATCTGAGCACGCTCCTGCTCATAACAAGCTCATTCTCTCTAATTAATAAATCACAGCAGGGCAGAGGGGTATCTTCTGTAGCATTTTAATTTTCAAAATCCTTGTTTTCCTTGTCAGTTTTAAGTGCTCATTATAGACAAGATGCTGTCACCCGACACACCATGCCACATCTGTATAATTAATGAAGTCTCCCGGCCCCAGCTTGCGGGGGCCCGGAGACGTGGCGAGCATCCGAAGTGTGGTGCTGCCGAAGTCGGGAGCTGTCAGCTGCTGGGACGACGGCCCCCCGGGCCTCCCCTGGGCCCGCTGGCACAACCTCTGGGTCAGGGGTGGAAGAAACGGAGGCCACATCGCACGCTCTCCCTCCTGGCAAGCAGATCTGAGCTGCTCTCCCCTAACGGGAGCAAGCGACGGGATTTCTTGGGCTGGGATCTGCAGAGCCCCTGCACTCACGCGGAAAGTTAGTTGCTGATGTAACTATGTGACACTCGTCAGCAACGTGTTAGCGATTCCAGAGGCTCCACTCGGGCTTTGCAGGAACGCCAGCTGCCTGCCTGCCTGCCTGCCAGGAGCTGACGTCCGTCCCCCGGTTGCAGGAGGCCTGCTTGGGTGGGGCCGCCCTGCCTGCCGCGGCAGCCGGTGGCCTCCTGTGGCCCCTGGCACTTTGCAAATTTGTCACCTACCTCTCGTACTAGCTGCTAAGGAGCGTGTACCAAGTGCAGCCCATCCCCTTGCTGTGAAGACGTGCAAGGTCACTAAAAGCGTACATCTTTGTTCTGTGCTACTTTTTGAGTAGGATCGGGGGAGGCCCTCAGTACGGTCCAGGTCTTTTCATGGCTGCTTTCACAGAGACGAGCTTTATTTGTGTGTTCTTTTGTGTCGGCCTTAGAATGGCCCATTCTTTTCATCAGGACGTGAAGACATTTCATGTTTTCTGGTGTCTTTTCACAGAGAGCTTTATTTGATCCCTGGAGCCCACATTTTTTACTGTGACCCTCTGTTTTTGGTTAGGCAATCATTTGTTCATTTACTTAGCATTTGCTGAGCACCTACTATGTGCCAGATGCTAATGGACCCTGGTTTTGGGTCCTCAGAGGGGCCTTTCCCAACCACCCAGCGGGGTCGCCCCTCTTCCCACCTTCCCCGCTTCGACACAGCACCAGGTTCTGTTCTCTCTGGTCCCCGAGAGTTGTTGGGCGGCACCCCCCCAGGGAGAGCAGGCCTGTCCTGAGAGCGTGTTCTAGGGTGAGCACCCGTTCACGCCCTGGGGAGGGAGCAGAGCGAAAACGCACGTCGTGCCTGCTGTTCAGAGTCCGGGGGGGTGGTGGGGGGGGACTGTGAACGGAAACAACACACGCACACGCATGCACACGTGGGCGTGCCGCAGACGGGCGTGTGCGGGGCGGACACGTGTTTCCCCCCGGTTCTGGCGGCCGGAAGTCTGCAGCCCGGGTGCCGGCGCGGCCGGGTTTGGGTGAGGACCCCCTTCCAGGGTGCGACGGCCGCTTCTCGCCGCGAACTCACGTGGAGGCGGGGGGCGCTGGTGTCGCCGCCTCCGAGAAGGTCCCTGGTGCCGTGGGGTCAGAGGGGCACCCTTGTGACCTCAGCGAACTTGAAGCACCTTCTCAAACGGGCTTACCTGCCGCAGCGCCGCATGCGGGTGAGGGCGCCCATGTGACCGTCTGGGGGATACGATCGGTCCATGATCGGTCCGTGACAACGAGGAGGGAGGGTGAGTCAGGCGAGGGGAAAGAGAGCGGCCACGTCACTCATCTCCTCCGGCTGGTCCCCGCGGGGCCGCTGGGGCTTCGGCAGGAACTTGGACGAAAGGAGGGCGGGGTCTCGCGGGCAGACACCTGGCGGGAGAACTTCCTCGCCCGAGAGAAAGGGCCCTAGTCGCCCGGCGTCCGCATCAGTGAACCCGTGCACGTGCACGGGGTGAGGGAGGGATCCACCTCTTTAGCTTTGCACACCGACGGCCAGTGTTCTCAGTGAACGAACGGTCTGCCCCTCTGGCTGTCCTTGACCGTGGCTCCCAGACCCGGTCCGTTCCCAGTGGTGTGTGTGTCCCTGGGTCACGAACACACGGTCTCCGTTAGCATCGCTTTACAGTTACTCGTGGCTTCCGGCATTGCAGGGTTTCCTCTAAAGTCACCAGGTCCCTTTGGTCCTTGACTCGCGAATCTGCTTTTGGGCCCCGCGAGTAAGCTCTCTGCAGAGATTCTGACGGGAACGCTTTGACCTTGGAGGCTGATTTGGGCGCAGCCGGCCCCACTGTGACAAGAGTCTTCCTCCTGCTGGTGAACCTGGTCCGTTTCTCCCTCTACTTGCATTTCCTTTCCATCTGTCCATACGGTTTTGTCATTTTTTTTTCCGTGACGGTGGCCCCCGCAGCGCCTCCTGACGCGGCGTTGCCCCGACAGCGGCTGAGGGTGGCTCCTGGTTTCTGTTGCAGCCAAAGATAAGTCGGAGAAGGTATTCGCGCTGGCGTTCGTGAAGCTGATGAGATGCGACGGGACCACCCTGAGGGACGGGGGGCACGACCTCATCGTCTACAAGGTGGGGGGCTGCGCCGCGGCGCCGCGTGGGGCAGGGTCCTCCCCGCCCCCCCCAGCTCCCCGGCCCAGGCCGACACTCCCACCTGGGGAGAAAGCCGGCGCCCTTGAACTGTGCAAACGCACCTGCCCCACCACTCGCCGTCCCGCCGCTCCGAAAGCGAGAAGACGCCGTGCAGTAGTGACACACTAGGTGTTGTGCAAGGCCACGCTCTGCTAACACGCATTAACCTCCAGGAAGCAGAGACCTGGTTAGACCAAACAGCTTACCTGACAAGGAGCACGTGGCGGGACGGCTAGAAGGATGAGGGGAGCCAGGGATAGGAGACGGGGGGGTCGCTGACCGAGGCCTCGTTCCCCCCACAGGCCGAGGCGAAGAAGCTGGAGGACGCGGCCACCTACCTGAGCCTGCCGTCCACCAAGGCCGAGCTGGAGGAGAAGGGCCACTCGGCCACGGGCCGGAGCATGCAGAGCCTGGGCAGCTGCACCATCAGCAAGGACTCCTTCCAGATCTCCACGCTTGTCTGCTCCACGAAGCTCACCCAGAACGGTGAGCGGGGGCCGGGGCACGTGCCCCCGGGGGGGCTTTCCCCCGAGCCCCACCCTCCTGCTTTCGGTCGAGCAGGGAGGCTCCCGCAGGCGCGGGCACGCGGCCAGCCTGTCACCCCGGCTTTCCTCTGTGGTGGTGGTCCCTGTGGGCGTCGGTGGCCTGGGAAAGGGGGAGACACCATGGGCCGGGAAGCCCTCAGCCCCACTGTGATCTGAGATTAGCCTGAAAGGGAGGTGAAGTCCACAAGGTCTGGAGTCAGCCTGCGGGCCTGGGGTTGAGAGCTAGGCCCCGGCAGTGACCTTGAACTCGTTCCCCTGAGCCTTGTTGTCCTCACCTGTGCACTTGGTTAGTCACTGGGAAAATGACCACTTTTCTTTATTTTTAGTAGTTGGTTCTGATGCCAGGTCTAGTCTCCCAGCAGTGAGATAAGGTGCCCCTCGCTGACGGGCGCGTGAGAGCACAGCCTCGGCCCAGCCCCAGGCAGTGCCTGGGCACCCCCCACCCTCCCGCTGTGCTGGGCCGGCCTGGCCGCTCCCCATCACTCCTTTGCTTTGGGGCTCCCTGGTGGCGTGGTTAACTGGCCAGGACACTTGTTACTCAGCGCACACCATCTGCATGAGGCCCAGGCCCCTGGCATGAATCCCCCACTGAAACACTGCGTACCCCCAGATGTGGCAGCATGGCAGCCATGGCAGGGCACTCTATGCGGTCTTGAAAGTCAGCTTGAGAATCCGAATCTTCCCTCTTAGCTCCTGATCCAGGTTTTGATTACTAGCGTCTGCTGCTATCATGAATTGTGTCCCTGGGGGCTGTCTGTAAATCCTGGCAGACGAGTCAGATTTGCCCAAGGGACAGTCACCATGTGGACATTAACAGGACAAAAGTAAGGCCGTCGTCTGGAAGCCACCGCATGCGGCTGTGGGAGTGGGCCGGGTGTTGGGGCGCACGAGTTGGGGAACTTGAGTATATTTTCTCCATCAAACAATGTTCTGAATAGCAGTGAAGTTGTGAGACCCACCACAGTCCTTCCGAACCCACGCACTCCTGCAGAAGAAGACCGCTAACTGGGAAATTCCCGAGGCATGAAAGCCACAGAAATCCCCCCGGGGGGTAGTCCTTTCAGCGGGAGCCCCTCGAATCTCAGCAGGCCCAGGGTCGGTCCCTCCTGGGAACTCCCTCCAGGCGAGGCCCCCGGTCTCCCAGCAACCGTTGCCGGGCAACAAGGAGATTCTGATGTGACGCTGCTCACTATGAGTTAGGGGGACGCCTTTTGGCTCTAATGTCACCCCAGCCCACGATTCCTCCTGTGGGGATGGCGGCTTGTCGGGTGTGCGAGACGGGGCCTCCCCAGCTGGCGTTGACTGCGGGCGCCCAGATTCTCCCTCGGGAGTCAGCTCTCTGCGCCGCGTTCTGCCGTGCCCTGCCCAGGTGCACCCTTGCACCATGTCCCTGGTGCTGCGCGCTTGCAGGGATGGGACCCGGGTCGTTAATTGTCGTCAGAAACACTGGTGACTCATGAAGGGCGGTCCCCGAGAACCCGGGGACCTGGAGTGTGTCACCAGGACCTAGCCTTTCTCACCACGTCCCCGTCCATTCGAAGTGAAATCACACTGACTTCCACCGTGCGTGGCTAACATTTTCAACGGCCGGTCGTCTCTCTGACGGGCGGTTGCCGTTAGTCTTCATGCTGAGTGTTCCCTGCACGTCCTGCCGTTTGGCTCTCCCACCCGCCCCGTGCACGAGTGTACACCGCGCCCATTCTTCAGAGAGGAAAACCGAGGTGGCGTTACTTGCCCTCGGCCCTAGGGCCTGTGCTGTGCACACCCAGGACTATTGGGATGCTGGGCCCTTTGTGTCTCACCCTTTCCAGCCCTGTTGGCCCACTCGGGGCGAGGCCCCAGGAGCGGAGACGTGCAGGTGTTTCGGTGCTCCCCAAGGTGCACCCCTGGGTGCCTGTGCCCTTAAGTCCCCCTCGGCGTGCTGTGTCCCCTGAAATCCCGCCCGTTGCCGAGGTTGCGTGTGTCCTTTCCGCATGTCCTGGGGTTTGTCCTGGGGTTTTTCCTGGGGAGGCAGTCTCTGCAGCTGGCGTGCGTTCCCGGTGAGCGTCAGCAGTAAATTGGACGCCCTTCCCTGATTGTGTTTTTGCACGTGACGGGTCGTAAAATAACTTCCAATAAAACTGTGGAAGGTCCCTTGATCTTCCCTAGAGCCCGTTGTGCTGGGGTCTGCCTCCCTGCCTTAACGCACCTCTTGCTGCCCTGGAGTCCTTCCCTGGGCACCGCCTCACCCGTGTAGTGTGTGGAGGCCAGGTGCATTCTGCCTGCGGCTTTCAGCCAGGAAACGGACACAGACGCAAGGAACAGCTGTGGGCAGCCGGGCCCGGGCGGGCTCAGCGAGCTCCGCACGGCCGTGGTCCCTGGGCGCTAGGGTCCCCGTCCCCATGCAGCATCAGGACCTGAATTCGTGTTTGTTCTTCTAAATTGCTGTATGTAAAAAATGCAACGATAGAGTCTCATCCTGCAAAGTGGGGAGAAGAAGCCAGCACAGCACCGGTGGGTGCATGGGTTGCCTCTCCCGGCCCCTCCCGTGGACGGGCCGGGCCAGCCGCCTTTCTCAGGCTCCCGAGTGACCCTCGCAGGCTGTTACGTGGGAACAACTTCATGGTGATCAGAGGTGGAAACAGTGAATTCAGCCCCACTGGGTGCCGGGCGGGGACACATAGTAGTAGTGGGACACATAGCTGGTGAAGATTTCCAAAGAGGGTGGGTTTTCTGCTGAGAAGCTCACGAAGCGGCCGTGTGGGCGGCGTGCACACAGCGGACAAGGCCCCCGCGGCCAGGGACTGACCTGCCCTTGTCTTTCAGTGGACCTGCTGGGGCTCCTGAAGTGGCGGTCCAACACCAACCTGCTGCAGCAGAACCTCCGGCAGCTGATGAAGGTGGACGGCGGGGAGGTGGTCAAGGTGACTCGGGGCCCGGGCCTGGTTCGGTTTGTTTTCCTCCCGGGGTGGGGGCGGGGTTCACTGGCAGCTGCCGCCTCCCGAGGGGGCATGTGATTCTGGTTCCGACCCCTCAGCAGACAATTCCTTTGGGATCGGCGTGCACCTCGGAGTGGATGGGACCCTCCTGGGACCCCGCTGTGGTGGGGGGCCGTTTCACGGGGAAGGCAGGCTTGGGTTCTGGCTCCTTCTCCCGCGGGCCCTCCCTGCAGGGCAGATGGAAGGTGCTGGGCCTCCTTCAGCCTGGCTTTCCCTGCTGCGGAAGGGGAACGGCTGGGCCTCTGCAGACGGCCACCGTGGGGGCTCCGGGAGATCGGAGGGCCCACGTGGGGAGCGCTCGGGTCATTACCTGACCGGGATGACTGCTCACTCCCCTGGAGCTCTGGTGGCTGACCTGGGGACCAGGGCGCCAGAGGCTGGTCCGGGCCGTTTCCCCGCCCGTGCCCTGGCACTGGGCTCTTCGCCTCCCGCAGAGCAGGCCCTGGAGGGAACGTGAGGGGTCCCCTCAGATCCCGGTAGGACCCGACAGTCAGGCGAGGCTGGTCTCGTGCTTCGTTTGGGGTCGCCGCTGGTTCTGAAATTTCCTCCAGTGTCAGGGTCAGTGTCAGGGTGGTCCTGTCTCCCTTGCGCCCAGATGACTTGCACACGAGAAAACGCACGTGCGTTTTCAGCATGCGCTCCCCCCGCCACCCCCGGCCGGTGAGTGACGAGATGGCCCCCCCACTCGGGGCGTCCTGGGAGCGAGATCCCTGCGGCCTGTCTCGCCCCGGCGCTTCCCCCTCCTCTAGAGATGCCTGCGGCGGGAGGAGACAGGCTTCTCCCCGCAGACGTTCATCACGTGAAGTGGCTTTAATTAAACGGCAGTGCGGTCCGCGTCGGAATAAACGACTCTGGTTGCATCGCTTCCCTCATCATTTCACTGTGCGGCCGTTGGAGCGCCCCCCACCCCCCACTTTGAATCGTCTCTTCAGGTCCTTGTCTGCCGCCCCCGTGGGACCCTGTTACTGGCATTTTCAATGTCCCCGGGTCCCGCCGAGTCCCCGGTTCTGAATGTGTAGGCTAAAGTGGCTTCCCCCGGGGAAGCTAGGGGAACGAGTTCCCGTGACTGGGGAAGACGCCCAGGTCGTGAGATTCCGTCCTCTGCCATTTGCAAGTCCCCGTGTCACGTCGGGAACTGGTCGTCCTGCCGTCGGCCTCTTGCCGTCCTTGCCAGGGAACTCGGGGCGCCTCTCACCGTGTTCCCCGTTCCCACGATCTCGTCGGCGATCCGACTGCTCCTCCCTGGACATGGTTTCCACATCTCTGCCCCGGGGGCCCGGCGACCTGTCCGCCCCCACCTCATTGGAATGACGCTTCCTTGGCCAGTGTCACCTATAGGCCCTTAGGCCTGGGGAGGTGACTCGCCTTGTCTCAGGTCCCCCGGCTGATCCTGGCAGCCAGGCCCGGAGGGGTGCCCGGCTTGCCTGCGGGGGGAGGCACCTTCTACTCTGCTGACCAGCAGACGGTGGGCTGTTTCCGTGTGTCCGGGGCCTCCCTTCTGCGGGGCAGAGATGGCGTTGCCGGATGGGTTGGGCAAAGCACTTGCTTGTCTAGTGGGGATCCCGTTTCCCATGGGCAGTTTTGGCTCGCCCGTGGAGGTGGTCTCAGAGAGGGGTGCTTGTCCACAGGAGACCTTCCACAGCCCCATGGGTGGGACCTCCTCCACGGCGCGCGTGTCCCCGCGCCGCTGCGGCCACGGCCCGGTGAACAAGGCCACCGCCCCTGGCTGTCGTGCTCTGTGCTGTGATCCTGCCACTTGTCTGGGGGGACCAGCTGGGTGGGCTCTGGGGGGACCGTGACACGCCAGGGCTTGGCACCTGGGCAGTCTGTGGGCAGGGACGCCGGGCTGCTCGCAGACGGCAGAGGTTGGATCTTGCGAAGACCTTACAATCTGAACAGGGTGGGAAGCGGTTCGGAAGTCCTCGAGGTCGAGCCGGTTGTCACCGGACCGAGGAGAACCAGGCTGGGAGGTCCCGCGGGAGGGGCCTCCCCTGCCGCCAGCCCGGCTGCGGGACTCAGCGCAGATCCCCGGAGTTCGTTCGCGGTGTCACGGCGACGCCGGGCCTCGGCGGCTGTGAGGGCAGTGCCGGGGCTCACGCCATGCCCTGGCCCGTGTCTCTGCAGTTCCTCCAGGACACCCTGGACGCCCTGTTCAACATCATGATGGAGAACTCCGAGAGCGAGACGTTCGACACGCTGGTGTTTGACGCGCTGGTAAGAGCCCCCCCTGCCCACCCAACCCACTGTCCCTCCAACCAGACATTCAGATGCCCTTCTGCCCGGCCGCCTTGGAGGCTGGGTGAGGGGACCCGTCACGGCAGCTCTGCTAGCACTGCCCTGTGCACCCAGTCGAAGCAGATACACGGGGAGTGGGGAGGTCTCTCCCAGCGACACCCTAGCTAGGCCCGCGCGGTGTCTAGGGCAAGAAGGGGCAAGCGGCTGACCAGCGGCGGTCCCGAGCTCTCACGGGTCATGGGTCACGTGGTGCGGATGATGCCACCGAAGCTCCCGACAGCGCCCGCACTGCCTGGCTAACGCGAGCGCCGCTTGCTGTCGCAGGTGTTCATCATCGGACTCATCGCCGACAGGAAATTTCAGCACTTTAATCCGGTTTTGGAAACCTACATTAAGAAACACTTCAGTGCCACTTTAGCCTACACGTAAGTTCTCTTGGTCGTTTTACAACCAAAGTTTTTCTTTTTGTGTGTTTGTTATTAAGAGGGTTTTTTTTTTGTATACTTTTGTCCATGATCATACATTCCCCTCCTCAAAACGCTGAATATACTGGGGTAGTTTTTATTATTGCTTCCCTCTTATCAGAACTGAAAAATCTTGTCCAAAGAGGTACGTTGTCAATCATCCCAACATTCTGGCATGAATTCTTTCTGTCCTCCACGTCTCCTGCCTGTCTGAGAGATTTCTAGTTCGCGCTGGACAGAACGGAGAGACGGGTGCACCGTGCCCTCCCCGCAGCTTCCCCGAGCACGCACCTGGGGAACGAGTAAATACATGCGTGTGTTCCTGTTTAGAAATCACGGGTGGTTCCGTGTCCATGAAGTTCAGGATGCTGCTTGTCAGTGTATCACTCTGTCCGTTGGAGAACACCTTCCCTGTTGTCCCGAAAGCGCCCGCCGTGGCTGACTTGGGTTCTTGCCGCCCACCCACCCAGCCGCTCTGGACGTTGTGGGCGCCCCGTGAGTCTTGCCCACGCCGCAGGGCGCACGCCGCGTCCGGGCCACACAGCCTGCTCCCCCGGTGCCGAGCGGCGCAGTCCCGGGGCCCCACCGCCTGGGTCTAGACTGCAGCTCTGCCCCTTGCAGTCTGTGGTGCTCAGCTCTCCGGCTTCAGCCCTTGTCGTTGGTAAAGCGGGCACGGCGGCGACAGGTGTGCTGAGCACCTGAATGAGTTGTTCCGTGTCAGCTGTTCGCAGTGCTTCCTGCCTGGCCCGGGGAAAGCACCAGGCAGGTGTGAGGTTTCGTTGTTATTAGAGTTGCTGGGATGAGGCGCCTTCTGTCTCTCACGGTGGGGTTCACAGACATTTGTTCAAACTTTTAGCTGTGCGCGTTGCGGTGAGAAAAGAGATTTAAGTCATTTCTCTCTCAAATGCATTTTTTAAAAGATTTTATTTATTTATTTTTAGAGAGGGAAGGGAGGGAGAAAGAGAGAGAGAGAGAAACATCAATGTGCGGTTGCTGGGGGTCATGGCCTGCAACCCAGGCATGTGCCCTGACTGGGAACTGAACCTGCGACACTTCGGTTCGCAGCCCGCGCTCAGTCCACTGAGCTACGCCAGCCAGGGCTTAAATGCATTTTTAAAAATTAAAGTGTAGTAGACAAATGGTATCATATTAGCTTCAGGTGTACCACGTAGTGACTTGGCATAATCCCCGTAGGAACCTCTCCTGTGGAATCATTAGAGTGGAGTCTCTTCAGTGCCGTTACGTTGGGTCCCCGCTCCCAGCCGGGCCTTGGCCACGCTTAGGTCAAAGCCTGGGCGCAGCCGTGAGCTCGAGGTCAGAGGTCTGACCCGGTCCGTCCCGGTGCCCGCCGGGGCCTTCCCTGTGCTCTGGAGGGCCCGTGTAGCGGGGGGCCGCGAGGGGGCCGGGAGCCGCGGTGTCCCCAGCGCACGGAGCTGGCTTTGGTGGCTCTGTCTGTTGACTTGCCAGTAGCTTCACTTCAAACCTTTTGTTCCATCGGCGGGGGTGCCCTGTTTGCCTGCACCTCGGACAGCTCCTCACAGACGTCGGGGTGGGGGCCCGTGTCCCCGTCTTCCTCTGGCAGCCCGGACGCAGCCCGGGCAGGGGGACCGAGGTGGCCGGCAGCTGCCCGGGGATGTGCCATCACCTCCGTATGTGTCATGCTGGCCATTCTGCTTTTCCACCGAACCGCGGCCCAGTGGCCCCTCTCGGAGGAGAGACGTAATCATCCCTGAGACTCAGCACGGTGGGCCAGCAGCCTCGCCGCAGTCGGGGTCCTCAGTGGGAGCTGGGGCGGCTGGGGCCAGTTCGTGGGCAGGAGAAGCAGCAAGTGCAGTCTCTCTCGCAGCGGCAATGAGATCAACGGAAGGTGGCCGTGGGCAGTGGGCCCAGCCCTCATTCACGAGCCCCTGCGTGTGGGTCGTTCGTGGGAGCTGGGGCCCCGTCGGGGCGGCCAGGGCTGGGCAGGGAGGGTGCCAGCGGCATGGGGACTGTTCCTCTGGCCCCCATGGGCTCCTTTCTGGCCAGTGAGCTCCTGTCCCTGGAGCTGTTTTGGGCCTCCCTCCCACGTGACTGGTGCCCCCTTTGCCCCGGACCTCCGAGGTGCAGGGGGTCCCCATCGCTGCCGGAGGTTCTACTGGGCCACCCCCGCTTTAGTGGGTTTTTGCTTTTATTATTCAATCTCCAAAATGTAGAAAAGTCTTCAACCCAGTTTGACACCCATTTATGTTGAACCGTCTCAGCAAACGGGGAGCAGTGTGGCCGGGGGCGCCGAGGAGGAAGGGCCGCTCGCCTGTCACGCGAACACGAGGGGGTCCGTCCTCTGCGCCCCTGGTGACCAGTGAGTTGGAAGTGCAGCGGCGAGGCGGGGAAATAACCAGATGTGTAGCAGCCGGAAAGAGAGAGGGAGAGCTGTCTCTATTTTCACACCATGTGATTAACAAGTCCCTAAGGGACCCACTTTTAAAAAGTCCCCTCCCCCCAAAAAATTACTAGGACTGGCAGATCCAGAGCCGATGCAGAAAGCTCAGTTGCACCCATGCAAACAACTGGGACACGAGACTGGAAGTACAATGTAATTTACATACTATAAAAAAGTCATTAATAAATGTAGTCAACGATAGATCGGACTTCTCCCCCGAAAATTACAAAGCGTTGCTGAGAGAAATTTTAAAAGAACTAAATAATTAGATGAACTGTTGCCTAAGTGTGTATTTTCCTTAGTCCCCCAGAGTTTAATGTAACCCCAGTCAAAACCCAAGCATGCTTTGTGAGGAAAACGGACCAGCCTGTTTAAAACACTGACGTAGAAACGCACAACGTCCAGAAGAGCCCAGAGACTGTTTCAGAAGACAAGTCTGACTTCGAGGCCCGCCGTGCGGCAGCAGGAGCCGGGATGGTGTGGCTGGCACGGCCGGCCATCAGTGTGGACAGACAAGGTGGACAGGAGGGTGACAGGCGGGGAGAGAGGGCTGCGGCAGGGACCCCTTGGCCCCCCACAGCTGCTGGTCTGGAACCGCTCTGCACTTTGTAAAGAAAGGAACCCCATGACTGGCCACTTTCCCATGTTGCTGTGGGGTCCACCCTGAGCCCCGGCCCCGGGTTTGGTGTTTAACTGCCGTGCAGCACGGCGTTGGAAGGACGGAGCGCACTCTGTTTAACCCGCCTCACAGGCGGACGCTGGCACGGTGTAGGTGTTCAGTTCTACTGCCGTAGGCGGGGCTGCAGTGGACACCTTGAATACCTGTCCTTGTTGCTGCAGCGTGAGGTGCGCAGGTGCCGCTGCTGCTGTGTGAGGGTCTGAGCATCGCTAATGGTGGCAGGCAGGGCCCGTCTGTCGGCCGGAGTGCGGAGCAGTCGTCCCACCAGCCAAGTTCCTGCTTCTCCACGTCCTGTCTGGCCACCTGACCTGCAGTCTGTTCTGTGTACCTGAGGAGAGTAGGCACGCTGTTGACTCTTGGTTGCTTTAATTTGCATGCACTCATTTATAATGGGGTGGATGTTTTTATGATTCTAGTCTTCTTCCGTGATATGCCTGGACGTGCCTCTCGGACTCTGTTTTTTTGTTTGTTTTTAATTAACCTTTTCATCTACTCTGACACTTTGAGCAAATTGGCTACCACTTGGGCTTTCTGGGTATTTGAGTTACAGAAAAATAGAAAAACTTTAGTGCTTTTTCTTTTATTTGTACCAGGGATTTAAAAAAAATTTTACTTATGAAAGAAGCACTTACTCTAACTTACGAAGCTGTGAATTCAGGCTTTCAATATGTACTGTATCTGTGCCAACTGTTTCTAATTACTTACGTAATGACATGGAAAATTTAAAAATAATTGTCACCAATTTTGGTATATTATAAACCAGACTCCTATTACCATGGTAAAAGGCTTTAAATGTTTTCGTGTTAGTGCGTTACTTGTTTTTAGATGACAGTTTATAAAGATAGAGGTTCTAAGAGACGTGTAATCACTGTACTTGTACAATATAAGATTTAGTCAATCCTATTAGAAAATGTAAACATTATAGAACTTTTCATGTGGTACCCATGTTGTTCTCATATATTGTCCACAATCTTCTCTATGGAGATTCTTAGAGAGCTCATTAAGGAATCAAGAGTGTTTCCTGCTTGAAACACTGGTGGTAAAATTTTAGTTTTGAGTGTGAGTAGCCTCGTTCTAGAAAACGAAGGAGAGGTTGTGAACGGGTTCCCAGTCCCACCCACTGTTTCATCTCGTCATTAATGCCTCCTTCGAGTTCCGGTGAAATCCACGTAACACAAAATGCAACATTTCAGCGTCTCTGAGCACACCGTTCCCTGCACGTTTTTTACACGTAGTACATTCAGTGTGTGGAGAACATTGTCTAGTTCCAGACCATTTTCAGTCCAATGGCTAAAAAGATTTACTTCTGTGCCTGTCTTGGGCTATAAAGGAAATCCTGTGATCTTTTCACTTAACCCGGAGGAGCTGGTATCCCTCTCCAAACCCGGTGTCCTCATGTGCAAGCCACTCGATTACACGACACATCTCAGTGCCCGGAAAGATGTCTGAAACTCGGAGTGCCCGTCAGGTGCGGCGGTCGCGGTCACAGTCTTCCAAGAGCTGTTTTGTGGGGCCCTTTCCTCCGTCCCGACTGCACTCCACTCATGTGCAGGCACTGACCCGCGGGAGCCCGCAGAACACCAGCCCCGGCGTGTTTCTGTCCCCGCGCAGCCCCAAGGCGTCGGCGTCCCTGTCCCCGTCCCCGGACTGAGCCGTTCTGTTTCTGCTGTGACTAGGAAGCTGACGAAGGTGCTGCGCAACTACGTGGACAGCGCCGAGAAGCCGGGCGTCGGCGAGCAGCTGTACAAGGCCATGAAGGCCCTGGAGTACATCTTCAAGTTCATCGTGCGTTCCCGCGTGCTCTTCAACCAGTAGGTGTCCCCGGCCAGCGCCCGGGGGACTCTCCGGAGGCCCCCCACGGCCTTTCCCTCCCTTCTCCTGCCTGCTTCCTCTTCCCCTTTCTCTTTCCCCTTCCCTCCCTCCCCTCTTGCTCCTTCCTTTCCTCGGTTTCTCGGGGGCCAGGGCGGCGGCAGACAGCTGTGCCGGGCTGGGGCTGCCCACGGGGGAGCCAGCCCCGGTCCCGGGTCAGCAGGGTGTCCACGGGAGGCAGCAGGGTGTCCACCCTGTCCACCGGAAGGGTGCGCAGTGCTTCAGAGGCAGAGCCCCGTGTGTACGGGGCTTCCGGGGTCCTTTCCCGTGGGCCTCGATGAGTCAGATGGCGCCAGGAGGACGCACAAATGGAGACAAGCCAGCCACCCCGGGGGAAAGCCACCACGTCAGTCGAATGGCCTCTCCCGGGCAGACGGCGGGCTTCCTCCGTCCTTTCTTCTGCCGTGGTGTCGTTCCCAGAGACACGTTCCCACGCAGGAGGGTGTCGGGCTGGGTGGGCGCTCGGTGGCCTTAGTTCAGGGGTGCTTTACGTGCCGCCTGGCTGGCTTTGGGAGCGGGTCTGGAGCTTTATAAAGTGAGCTGGTGCGTCTAGGACTGCGCTGTGGGGGGTGGCGAGTGTCGACACGTGTGTCCGTCTGTAGACCAAGAGGTGGGCCATCGTGAAAAGCACCTGCCGCTGGCCCACGGCAGTGGGCTGCGAATGCAGCGGCGTGGGGAGGGGGCGGACCCCGAGCCAGGGCGCTGGCGCTGATGTGCCCGCTTGTTGCCTTCAGAGGACGCGGCGTTGGGTGACGTGCGGAAGTGACACTGGTGGCTTTGGGTGACGTGGGGGAGTGACGCTGGTGGCTTTGGGTGACGTGCGGAAGTGACACTGGTGGCTTTGGGTGACGTGGGGGAGTGACGCTGGTGGCGTTGGGTGACGTGCGGAAGTGACACTGGTGGCGTTGGGTGACGTGCGGAAGTGACACTGGTGGCGTTGGGTGACGTGGGGGAGTGACGCTGGTGGCGTTGGGTGACGTGGGGGAGTGACGCTGGTGGCGTTGGGTGACGTGGGGGAGTGACGCTGGTGGCGTTGGGTGACGTGGGGGAGTGACGCTGGTGGCTTTGGGTGACGTGCGGGAACGACGCCGGTGCGTGTCGGTTCTGCGAGGCCGACGCTTCCGTAGGGAGCTCTGAACACGCAGAGAGAGAGAGTCCGTGGACCAGCGTCCCTCGGAGTCAGACAGCCGTGTCTCCTTGTACGAGCGTGGCGCTCCGGAAGCCTCAGCGAAAGCTGGGAAACGGGCTTGAGCCAGTGGGCACCTCCTTCTGTTCCCGCCTGTTTGCCCAGCACGGGGTCTTCGTTCGCCTGGGGGAGCCTTCTCCAGAAGGGCCCGGGGGGAGGTGGGGGTGTTCGGAATCCAACCCAGTGCACGCCACGGCTCCCAGACAGCCAGAGGAACCCGTCATTCGCCTGCGTGGAGCTGTGCCGTCACACACGGGGGTGTGGCCACCGATCAGTGACTGCGGTCCCCGTGTTGCTGGTCAGAGGGTCCACTGCTCTCGTTCCCCCAGAGTTCTCCTGATGGCAGCAGCAATCGTGACACCAC
Organism: Phyllostomus hastatus; assembly: GCF_019186645.2. Lineage (NCBI taxonomy): Eukaryota > Metazoa > Chordata > Mammalia > Chiroptera > Phyllostomidae > Phyllostomus > Phyllostomus hastatus. Next base: position 31,978,180 of record NW_025334004.1, read on the forward strand.
GCGTTTATGGACGGAGGCTCAAGGTCGGAGGGCGCTGGGCTCTGATCCTTGGCCGGAGTGTCAAAGACACGCGCTATTATTTTGTTTATTACGGATAGGAACGGACCTTGATTTGGACGGAAGCCTTCTCTTTCCTTAAGGGCCAGAGCCATTGACTTCGTCACTCTCAGATGTGAAAGGTTTTGTCTTCCCGCATTTTATTTTCTTCAGTAAAACTAGTTCTGTTGAAATGAACTTGCCACCTTCAGTCTTGCTAGTGCGTGTTTCCCTAGACATTTTTTTTTTTAAGATTTCATTTATTTATTTTTAGAGAGGGGAAGGGAGGGGGAAAGAGATGGAGAGAAACATCGGTATGTTGTTGCCTCTTGCGCGCCCCCTACTGGGGACCTGGCCTGCAACCCAGGCGTGTGCCCTGACTGGGAACTGACCTGTGACCGTTTGGTTCGCGGGCCGGTACTCAGTCCACTGAGCCACCCCAGCCGGGGCGGTTGCCCCAGTCATTTCAAATCTTTAATTGCACTAAACCAAAAGCTACACTCGGGTGCGAGGATGACTTGAACGACTGGAACAGTTGGGTGACGTGTGACTGATTTGGCCTTGTTTCCTTTGAAGAAATAATGATCCTGGGCAGCTTGTGATCAGTGTGACCTCGAATCGGGGGTGGGCTGACGCGGGTCCCCTTTCCTAGTTCCCTGCCGATGCTCCCTCTCACGCAGAGGTCAGCACGCAGAAGCGTGTACGGGCGGCGAGCGCGTTCCTGCTGGTGCAGTGAATGCTGCGACCTCGCACAAAACAGCGCCGCGTGGGAAAGACGGGGCCCCCGCATGGACCGGGAGCAGATAATGTCCGTCTCCTCCATCTCTTTCCGTCTCAGCGTGCGGATGGCCTTAGAAATGGGATGGAAGTTCTCGAGTCTGATTGCAGAGTGGTTGGGGATATGGCTGCCGCATGTCTCAGGAAAGCCTAGAACCTTTACCAGACGAGGTTTTCCTTCCTGTTTTCCTTCCTTCCTTCCTTCCTTCTGAGAGGACGAGTCTGGAGCTCACGCCTTTGCCCCGAGCTTTCCCCGTGGCCTCGGCCCCTTTCATCTTCCCACCACCCCATCCTGAGGGTCTTTCTTTTCCCTCATGGCCCCAAGGGGGCTCCTGCCCCTCCTGGCATCAGGACTGCGTCCCTGGCAGCGGACAGGGCGGGGGGGAGGGGGAGAGGGCTCTCCCAGCCTCTCTTCCTTCAAAGCGCTCTCCCCAGTCCCTGCAGAGAGTCACGTGCTTTCCCGTCACCCAGAGGGTGTCACCGGCGCGCCCCAGCTGCGGAGGGCTTCGGAAGGGATTTTTAGACGGGCTCACGGGTGCTTTCCACGGAGTCGGAGTTCCTTAAGTAAAGCAGCGAGTGTGGGCAGCAGTGAGAGAGGCAGGATAGGCAATTAGCACACCCTCCTTCATTCCTCTCACCCAGAATTCCTGTTGCCGGGCAGCTTACAGCGTTTCTGACGTGGTCGAGGTCGGGGTTGCTACCTCCTCCTTCCTCGGGCTTCTCAGAGTCTTCCCTGCCCCGTTAGCTCGGGAGTCAGAGTCAGTCCCGGAGACTCCTGGCCCCCAGTGTCTCGGCTTTATGTCTCTGGAGCCCGGAGCGACCCGTGGGAGGGAGACACCCAGCACACCTTTGTCTGGGACCCCGGATGGGCCCTGCGTCTGGCCTCCTGAGGACCGCCTCTGTTCTCGGGCCTGGCAGCAGGCCGCTGGCCCCGGCTGTGGCCCTGGTGCCAGCCTCTGTCCCGGAGGGGCCCCGGCAGGAGGCAGGCCTGACCCCAACCAGACGGTGTCCCCTCCTCCCAGAAGACAAAAAGGACGAACGGTCAGAACGAGAAGCAGCCGTGGCAGTGCCCAGGGTTGGGGTTCCTGACCTGGTGTTCCTCATCTGAGTGGGTACTACAGGGTCAGGGCCCTGGGGGTGTTGACGAGTGGGCTCCCTCCCCACCTCCCTCCCTCCCTCCTCTGTCCGTTCCTCCATGAGAACTTCATGAGCTTTGCAGCCCAGACTGTATCCCAGACTGGAGTCATCCAGCGGTCTCACTCTTTTCTCCAACATTTCCTGAGTGTGCGCTGTGGCTGCCTGTGGTACATCCGGAGTGCACAGACGGACAGACGCCTCCTCGACACCCAGAACACAGCCGTAGTCACGCTGCGCAGAGAGGGTGCTGCTCCTTACATTGGAACCTGCAGTCTGAGTCTGCAGAACGGAGGTTTAGTGTCTCAGGGATCCTGTGGCCGGGAAACCATGGCCCTAAAGTCACGGAGGACAGGGCCACAGACAGACGTCCGTCACGTCCTGTTCTCTCCGGCGGGCACCCCTCCCCCCCCCCGCCCCGCCATTCAGGGGCGCCGCATCGGGACAGCAAGGACGTTCGCTCTGGGTGGAAGGAGACTCCCGTTTGGTCTAGGCCGCCCCGAGGGAAAGTGGCCCTGTGCCCTCCACAGATGTCCACCCCGTCTGGCGCCTGACGAGGAGGCCCCGGTGTGCCGTCCTCAGCGGTGGGGGCGGGACGGTCCCCCGCTCTCCCCGTCTGGGCCGCGGCACATTCCGTGCCCCGGGAGGGAGCAGCTGTGCTCACAGCTGGAGTTGACAAGCGCGTTTTTCTTCTGGCCGTTGGAATCCACTCCGGAGCTCTTTTTCCCCCTCTTTCTTCTTCCAAAACGGTCTGCTGTCTTTTCACGGGATGTAGCAGCTCTGTAAAACTCCGGGGTAATTGACGGTCGTAATTAGTCTTCTGCAGAACAAAGAGGTGGAATGCTGAAGCCTGGCATTGTTGTCTGCTGGCTCTCTCGCCGCGCGCACCCTTGCCTGCGGTCTTGCTCAGAAAGGTCATTTTGTTTTGAAGTGGGAACGGCAGGTTGAAAGCTCTGGCCCAAAGGCGCTGGGCTCCTGGGGAACCCGGGCAGATTCCTGACAGCAGGAGGGCGGGGTGTGGGGGGCGCTCTTCTGGCGGGTTTTCGTTCGCCTGTGTCTTGTGCGTGGGCGGATCGCACTCACGGGAGAGCCGGCAGAGGCGTGCATCTGATCAGACCTTCAGAATGGGGTTGCCAGAGCCCCTCACCGCTGTGTTCCCCTCTGCGTCTCCGTGCTTTGCGGAGGCTCTGCCGCTTGTCTGGCGTCGGCGTTGTGCATAATTAGTTATTGATCATGAGTAAGCTGCCGCAGGGCCTGTCATCTTGCCGTTATTTCCCCGGGTAACGAATCTAAGATACGGGTTGTAGATAAAGATCTTGTCCTTCCTTGTTAACGAATACTTACAACGCGACTGGGGTTTATTCGACCGTGTGTGCGTGGACCGCCTCTGGCTTCCTCCTCCTCCTCCGCCCCTCGCTGGGGGCCGGTGGAGGGCCTCTCTGCTCTATCTGGTGAAACCAGGAGGGGAGCCCGGGGACACCCCCCTTTCGTTACAGAAAGGGGCCTCGCGTCATTTATTCGACCTTTGTGTCCGGGGGATATTTCCATTTCCGGTGGAATGCCGGAGGGGCAGTCGTTTTCTCCCCCAGATATGATTCCGCCCCCCTTTGCATTCTGTAATTTCTGGCGAGAAGCCCGCTCTCGCACTCAGTGTTGCGTCGTAGAAAGGAGTGGTGTTTCCCTTTTTCCGTAGCCGCTTCTGCCGTTTCCTCACTCTCTGTGGTTAGGAGGTTGGCAGTGTTACTGTGGATCGCACAGGAATACTTTGCTTTTTTATTTATCCGACTGTCACCAGACCGCTTCCACACCGGGGGCCGGCCCTGCGCCCCGTGGCCCCGGACCTCTCTGGTGTCAGATGACCTCCGGGTTCTCGATTTGCCCGGGCGAGATTTCCGGGGCACGTTGGCGCGAGCACAGAGCGGGTGTTGCTCGGGTGGAGAGAAAGGAGGAGCCCAGGGGGGCCACTGTAAAGGAGTGAGAAGATCGCGTCCCCGTGGGCGTGGTCAGTTCGTTCTTGGGGCTTGATGTGTTCTCCGGGGGGCAGTTGTCTCCAAGCTTCGTGGCCCCGACTTTTGGCTCTGCCTTCTGGCTGGGAGGGTTTAGTTTCTAACGTGGTCTTTTCCTGAAGCGTCACAGAGTTGGCCCCAGGCCCCTCCTACTTGTGGTGTCAGGTTTCATGGTGTCCTTGGTCTAATGTTGGTCTAATGCGCTCTGGGGCGGGCCTCTGGTTAGTTTCACTTCCTAGATTGTTACTCTCGCTGGAATTTTTGCTTGTTTGTTTTGTTACCGGTCTCCCTGACTAAGGCAGTCGGAACCACTTGCCCTTGGGTGTCCTTGGTCGGGGAGTCCCGGTCAGCTGGCTGTTAGTGGCTCCGTGGTTCTGCCCTTTGGCTCGGCCAGCTGTCTCAGCTTCCTCTTTCCACCGGCCGGGCGACTCCCGGTTTCTTAGGAGCCTGCCTCACTCCGCTGGGTTTTCAGAGCTTCTCGAATGGTGGATGGATGTCTCTTACTAACACTGGAAAACTCTCGGCCGTTATCCATTCTAGTGCCGCGTTTGCTCCCTCTCATCTCTCGCTTTCATCTGAGATGCAATCATTTTCGACACGGTACCCTACGCTCCCCTGACACCTGCGTTCTCCATCTCAGGGTTTGTTTCTTTTCCTGTTGATTGGCTTCCGTTTCGTTAACTCCACCTTTTGCTCTGTGATCCAAATGTAACCTGTATAATGTCTTCTGAATTTTAGTTGTTGTGGTTTATAGTTTTAGAATTTTCGTTTGATTTTTTCTCTACTAAAATTTCCCATCTAATCGTCCGTTCTCTCCATCGCTCTATTTTCCCACATTCCCATCTTTTCCTTTCTCTGCCTTTTCCTCTTTGTTTTAAAATAATATAATAATTATATTTACTTGGCATTCTAGTTAGCTAATGGCAGTGTCTCGGTCACCTGTGGGTCTATCTCTGTCGGCTGCTCTTCTTCTTCGATGGGGCCACTGGTTTGGTCTCATGCTGCGCTCAGTGATTTTTGCTCGAGTGCAGGACCGTGTGTGTGTGTGTGTGTGTGTGTGTGTGTACAAAGCTCCAGGTGATGCGCACATCTTTAGGTGGCTTGTCCTTCCCCTCGTAGGCAGAGAACGGGGGCGACCCCCTTCCTCTGCGGAGGCTACGCTGCGTCCGGGCTGTGGGCCGCCCTGGCAGGCCTCCACCTGCGTTAGTTGGCCTCTGGTTCTCCAGGGTTTCCAGCACGGACGGAGTCTGCAGTGTGGCCTGGGGCCCTCTCCCTGCCCTTTCCAAACACCGGTCGTTATCCCGGAGACGGATGAGAACTCCACTCTGCTTTACGGAGGTTTTCATTTCGACTCCACCGACACCAACCCCTTTTCTTTTTTGAACACCCTTTGCAAAACAGATACACAACATTGCAATTCCCCAATTTAGACAGAATTTGTTGCTTCATAGTGGAAATGATTTAAATAAAAAACCACCTCTAGGGTAATTAATTATCTCTTAGTTTACAAAATTTTCCTTTGTACGTAAGTTTTCAGGTATGGCATACTTTTAATTGGGCAGGAAACTAGTCTCTTTTAATAAAGCACCTGAGTCGCAAGATTTTAAAATGCAAATGCGTGGCCTCTTAGTAACACAGCAACCTGAAGTAGCTGAGTAGCTTGAGTAGCCATTCATTATTCATTATTAATGAATAACTCATAGCTGAAACTTACTTACAATTAGCAATGTGTCTTTGCATCCATGGGTCTGACGCGCTACCTCCTCATTTCCCAGGTGTGGAACTCGGTCCACCTCTTAAAAGTTTTCCCATCGGCACTGATTCTGTGGCGGACATGTTTGTATAGTAGCATTTCTACAATAGTTTTGAGCTTGTGATATCATTTTCAAACGGTGATAAGATTGTGTCACATTTAGGTGATTAAGTGTCTCTGTGACTCAGCATCAAATCACGTGACATCGTAGGTTTAAAAACACCGTCGGGAAACACACCAACGTGTCAGCAATGTCATGTCTGTGGGTTCGGCTTACAGCTGACTTTCTTCATCCTTCCTTCCCCTTTGCCTTCCTTTCCTTTCCCTTCCTTCCCTCCCTTTCCCCATGTTGCTGACTTGTAAAGTGCACTACGTTACCATGAGAAGACCAAACCCTAGTGGGATGAAAACCTCAGCTTCTCTGAGGTGGTGGCCTGTCTCTGTAGGGGGCGGGGGGCGGGGCAGAGCATGGTGATCTCCAAGCCCCACCCCCCACCCGAGTTTCAGAGACCCTTGAAACCGTTCACAGTCTATCCTGCCACCCGAAGGCACCTCCCGGGGCCGTGGCGGAGGGGGCCGCGCACCCCCGCGTGCGCCCCTGCGGCGGCCGCCCCCCAGCGCGCTCTGTCCTCCGCAGGCTCTACGAGAACAAGGGTGAGGCCGACTTCCGGGAGTCGCTCCTGCAGCTGTTCCGCTCCATCAGCACCATGATGAGCAGCCTGTCGGACCAGACCGTCCGGGTGAAGGTAGGCCCTCCTCGCGCCCCGGCTGCGCCCAGGGCTCCGTGCTGGCTGGGAGAGAGCCGCACCGCACACCCTGTGTCACCCTCGCCTGGGCGGCGGGCCGCAGATCGGCTTTGCGGAGAGCCTGGCCGTGCACGCTGCACAGGGCAGGGCCGCTGTCCTCCCTCTGCAGGGCTCTGGAACCCGGTGTGGCTGTGTCTTTGCTGTGAGGCCCAGAGGTTCTGACCTTGCTCTCCATGCCCGCGGGGAAGCCGGGGGGACTGGCGCGGTCGGGTTGGCCAGAATCGGGGCAGCGGTGCCCCAGCAGCCTCCGTCAGGCCTCCGGCGCAGCCCAGCACACGGTGTCCCGTCTTCGTCCTCCGGGATGCCTTCCACCTGTGCAGGACAGCGGGGCGTCTGCTCCCGTGTTCCCATTCTCCTCGCCCCCTGGGATGGCCTGTTCCCACCCTGCTGCCCTGGGGGAGAGGGATGCCTGAGGTCTCCCGGGGCCTGAGCAGTCTTCAGGGCCCCCCTCCCGGCGTGGCCGTGCCGGCACACCGCCCTTGCTGAGGGCCGACCCCCTCCTAGGAGGGGAGCCCTCCACGGGACAACCTGGCCCCATGCCCCGGTGTCTCCCGGCAGTCGCCTCTGCTCCTACCTTCCCCTTCAGTGTCCTTGCAGGGTGTCGTTTCGGGAAACGCCCGTCGTCTTACAGATGCTGTGGGAAAGCGCTTGCCCAGCCCGAGAGCTGACACCTCTCTCTGGAGCAGGGATGCGCAGGTGCGGCGCCTGGTCGCTGGGACCAGGAGCCGGTGCAGCTGAACGTGAATCGCGTGAATCGCGTGAATCGCACGCGTGTGCGTGTTGTGTACATTCTCACCTCTGCCCGTGTGATGCACTTGGCAGTTTTTGTTCTCTTCTAAACATCTTTCGGTCTATTCCGAACGACTGTGCCACTAAAAAACCACTGGTGGACAAACACTCCGTTTACTTCCTGACCGTGACCGAGCCTCGGCCCACGTTTGAGAAACACGGCTCTTTAACACGCCTTAGGGTTTCTTGCCCGCTGCTCCAGTCCCGTGGGGCAGGCGAGTGTCCTTCCTTTCCCGCGTCCATCCGCCGCCCGGAAAGCCCTGGGCCCCCGGCACTCGGAGACGGTCCCCGCGGCCCAGTGGATCAGACCGGGGAGAAGCGGGGTTGAATTCGAGGACCCCGCCCCCCAGCCCTGCCGCTGGGCTCGGCACCTGGATGGGGAGGGTTTGGCTGCCCCTCTGGGGGGCGTCCCTGGGGTGCTGGCCTTCCCGTGGCTCCCCTTCTCACCATCTGGTGACGCCACTCCTGTCCCATCGTCACCGGAAGGGCCTGTGTTGGGAACGAGCTGTATTGTGGCCACAAAAATGCAGCTGTCGGCTGAAGGTTGCCTGCTGAGAAGGGCGACGTTTATTTCCATAAAAATAATACCCTGACTCGAAATGATATTATACTATTGTATCCCAAATTCTACCTCACCGGTTTTCCTTGCTTTTTGACTCTTTCTAAGCTGCCATCTGGGGCACTGCCCCTCCCAGGTCTGTAAGTCTAGAATTCTTTTTTTTGTCCTCAGGGAAAACCGTCTGAATGCGTTAGGGACAATGCCAAGTAAGGGCCTGAAATAGTACAAGGATTTCCTTGCAGGTGAGGGAACTGGGCGGCACAGGTACCTTCCGACCGGACGGCGGGCTCCCTCTCGGCGGCGCCCCTGCCCCCACCACCGTGTCACGGCTGCCTTCGGGGCCCCGGGGCTGGGCAGCCTCGTCAGGGCCCACAGACGCAGTGGCCGTTCCCTGTGCGCCTGCTCCCGGTTCTCCATGTAACAGGGGGTCTTGTTAGAAAAGTGGAAGTCCCGAAGTCTAATTAAGAAACAGAAGAATTTCTTGTCATCCCCCCCCCCCCCCACAGAGGTTGCGTTTTGTCTGTGGAAGTGTGTGCTTGTGCTGCTCCAGCTGTCTCGTGTGTGTGTGTGTGTGTGTGTGTGTGTGTGAGAGTGTGTGTGTGTGTGAGTGTGTGTGTGAGCGTGTGTGTGTGTGTGAGAGAGACGTACAGGTGCGGGGTGAGGGGGTGCCGGTGTACGGGCGTGGAGATGGACGTGCGCTCACCCCAGTGCACTTCAGCAACTTTTGTTCTCCGCGTGTGTGTGCCTCCGTCCCTTCGCATTTTCCAGAACGTGGTCCGCAAGGCCACCCACTACCTCGTGGCTGTTACCGCACCCCGTTGAGCGCGTTTCCGGTTTCTGGGCACCGAGACCGCGTCTCGTCTTTGTTCCCGCGAGCCCCCTCGGCTGAGCCCTCTCTGGGCGGCGGGCCCTCGCGCGGCCGCCTGGTCGGCTGGGGGTGTCGGGCTGGCAGGGGCTCTGACGTGCCGTGGAGGTCATGGCCGCGGCCGTGAGCCTCCCTGGGACCAGGGACCCCCTCTGGGAGTTGTGCTCCATGTGACCGCCTGGCCTTGGGGCCAAGGAGCCCTGGTTCTGTCCGCGATGCCGTTCCGCTCTGCGCCGAGTGGGACTCGGGGACGCGGCTGCAGCCTCGTGTGGCTGGGGAGCCAGCCCCCCTTCGGGAGCCGTCTCTCTGCGCACATCACCTCGGCTTCTCCTGGCATGGGGCCGGTGGCCGAGTCAGGCCCGGTGACGAGAGCCCTGCGGAGCCCCCCCACCTCCAGCCCAGACGGGGAGAGGCCAGCCCCGAGGGGTGTGGGACCTCCGCCCACCGGCACGCAGTCTGGAGCCTCCTGCAGCCGCGAGGGCGAGCAGCCCAGCACCGTCTTCACTCCCTGTCTCTCTCCTCTTTCCCGGGCGGTTGGGGGCGCTGTCCGCGTGCTCACTGACCCTGGGGTGACTTTGACACCGGCTGGGGCTTCGCTGGCCAGCCTCTCCTCCCCCGAGCGGACGGGGGTGAGGTGGCGGGGATGGCGGCCTTCCAGGCCGTGGCATCTGTGCGGGGGAGGGCTCGTCCAGCCAGAGCATCTGACAGCTGAGCGGGCTGGCAGCTTGGGCGAGAATCAGCAGCCAGCCAGCCCTTCTGGAGAGTTCTTCTGCTAACACGGGGGGGGGGGGGGGCAGACTTCAGGAAGCGAAGGGAGCACGCCAAGCTCGGAAGGGTGACAGTCCCCGGGGAGTGCTGGGACAAGGGCCACCTGCTCAGTGGCTTCTTCCAGGCACGAGTCCCCTCGCCGCTGCTCCGGGGCGCGCGTCTCCTGGGGCCGGGGGCGCAGAGCCCCGCGGACGGGGGCATGTGGGGAGCAGACACACACTTCTCGTGGTCCCCGAGGCTGGGGTCCCGGGTCCGGGCGCCAGCACGGCCGGGTTCCGGTGAGGACCCTTTCTGGGGTGCAGATGGCAGGCTCTCGTTCCGCCCTCGCGTGGCAGAGCGCAGTCGGGAAGCAAGCGCTCTCGTGGCCCTTATAAGGACGTGAGAGCCCCCCCCCCCAGCCTGTGACCTCATTCTACCCACGTCCCAAGGGCCCCGCCTCCTGACACCGTCACCCTGGGTGGTGGGCTGTCAACACACCACACGGAGGGGACACAGACGTGGGGTCCCTGACGGCGCACTGCAGAAGGCTCTGTTCCGAGTCCCCCTCCTCGAGCCGCGCGGTGGCCCGCGGCCCTCGGGTGCTCCTTGGCTGACGGAGACCTCCCTCCCGTCTCCGTCTCTGCCTTCCCCTGCTGTTCTCCTGTGACTTCGTGTAACTTGGTCGCATCTCCACAGACCCCGTGTCCACACGAGGACACACGCACGGGGCCGGGGGTTAGGACCCGAATGTGACTTTCCTGGGGCACCGCCCGCCCTGCGCTAGGGGTCGACGTGGACACGGCACGGATGTCAGGGGGCCCGGGCCAGTGGGTGAGGCCGGGCCGGAGAGGCAGCCGGCCCGGGTCCAGGTGCCCCAGGCGAGCCGCGGGCCTGCGCGTCTCACACCTCCCTGGGTGCACAGGGTGGTGAGTCGGGGGCCGGGGGGCTCGGGAGCAGTCTGGGGTTCAGGAGGAGTCACACCAAGACAGCGTGAGGTGGGGGAAGCTGCAGGTAGAGGCGGCAGCAGCGGGGTGTTCGTGGGTTTCAGGAATGACAGGAGGATCCGTGGTTGAGGCTGGGCAGGGGCAGTGGCCACGCCAGGACTGGGGAGAGAGTGGACGGGCGGGTCTGGGTGTGGGGGGGGGCCTGCCCAGGGTCCGTGGAAGCCCCTGGAGAGAGCTCGGTCGGGTCCGAGTTGGCTTTTCCGGGGCCGTCTGGGCTGCTGTCTGAAGGACAGGTGGGGGGGTCGAGGGGAAGCCGTGGGGAGAGAGGCCCTGGTGGACTCCAGGTGAGGGACCACGGCGTGGGGGCTGGAGCTGGGGTCCCCCGCACGGCACTGCGGGCGTTTGGGCGGACGGCGTGCGGTTGCGGGCGCTGGCGACAGTGCTCAGCGGAGTCCCTGGCCCCTGCGCACGAGCTGTGCCCCGCAGTGCAGCAACCAGGAATGTCTCCACCTCGCCGGGTGCCCCTGGGGTGGTCTGGGGGGCAGCCCCTGCCTGGCTGAGGACCGGAGGCTGGCTGTGCTGTTGGTGACGGGTTCCAGGGAGACGGGGGCTGGCTGGTGCGACTCACAGGCTGTGGGGGTGGGTCTGACGTGGGGGGAGGACGGGGCCACCACCACTTCACGGTCTTTGGCCGGAGCAGCCGTGTGACGGAGACGCCCTCAGAAATAGACAAAGCTGGGCGGGAGCGCAGATGCGGGGGCGGTGTCTCCCGAGACGGGGACCCCCGCGGGAACCTCCGCCTGTCCGCCGCCGCAGGAGGCCTGCCCCTGTGCAGCTGGCGCGTCCTCCCTGGGGGCTTGTCACCCTCTCGGGCGTCCTCACCACATGTGTCCCCTGCCACTTCTAACCGCACGACCTTCTCTTGCGACCTTAGGACCACGTCCAGTTTCTGCCCCTCGTCCGGAGTGTCCTTAGCGCTGCCGCGGGCTGGCGGCCGCTGGTGGGAGGCGCGGTTACGTAACGCGGTGGGAGCTCCCTGAGAGTTTGGGGAGCGCTGCCCGGCCCGGCGGCTTCTGTCCAGATGGCGGTGGAGCCGGGCGTAACCCTAATCCCCGGTAGCTGCGCCGCCCTCTCAGGCCTCAAAGCCTTTGATGCCGGTAATCTCCTGTGATCCTCCCAGAGCCCCGCGGGGTCTGTTCACGGTAACGACGGGAAAGCTTTCTGAAGGCGCGGGCAGAAAACACCACCCCGTGAAGTCTGCGCTGTAGTGGCCGGGTCGTTGATGGCCACATCCACGCCCACGTCCCGCGGCTGTTCTCCGGGACGTCCAGGTTGCCGCTGCCCATGGAGCCCCTCCCCAGAGGGTTCTGGGGAAGACGGGGGCGTCTGCCGGCCTCCAGCAGCTTGGCCAGCCGACCAGGGTCTTCTGGGGCGACCAGGGCGCAGCCAAGTGAGACCCGAGAGGGCTCACGGGCACCCCCTTGTGGACGGGTATTTATGCACGCACCTGCCACAGGCCGTCTGGGTTCTTCTCGTGTTTTGAATTTCGGTGGGTTGAGGCCTCTTGATGACAAGTTGCAGAAGCCTCTAGTGGCATCTAAATAAATGGAGAGACATTTTCATGTTATGGACGAGGAGGCTCAGCCCTGCCAGAGGTCAGTTCTTTCCACCCCGGTCTGCACATTCAGTGCCGCGTCGGTCGGTGTCCTGGCACGTTACCTGGGGGACACGGACAAGCGGGCTCTGAGGCCAGAGGCGCGGCAGACACAGTGCAGCGGTGAAGGGGCTCACGGCCAGGGCACTGCCGCTGCTGGGCGTCCGGTGTTACTGGGACACCACGGTCTTCTGGTCACCCAAACCCAGCTCCCGTTAGCGCCACACAGAAGGAGGGGCACGGGTGCACGCGTGAAGTGGGGTTCGGTCCAGCGGTGGAAGCGCGGCCTCACCCTGGGGTCTGTTCCTTCTTTCTGTTCGAGGGGAAGGGGGCCGCGGTGGTGGGGGCTCCCCGTTTTCTCACTGTGTGTGGTCCTGGAGCATGAAGAGTGACGGCCTTTCTCCTCGAGGCTGCCACCGTCCTCACGGAGAGCCCCGACGGACCTGCTTGGACAGGAGGTGCACTCCCTCCTTGGACAGGAGGCGGCTGGAGGAAGTCGGGGAGGGCAGGCGGGGCTTCCTCCTGCCGGGAGCAGGGAGGGGCCGGCAGCCGCTAGCGGGAGCGCTGGTGTGGCCTCTGGTCACGGAGCGCCAGCGCATCTGTGACCTCGTGTGACCGGTGCCTCCACCGTCCCTGGCCCGGACTGCCGGGCGGACAGAAAGGGCAGCTGAAGCCTTCATCCGGGGTTGGTGTTCGGCTGCATGCCGGCACCCCACGCCGAGGCCCGCGAGGAGCCCGGCCCTCCGTAGGCCCGGGAAGGGTTTCACCGGGGACCGCGTCGCCGGCGCTGTGAGCAACAGGCGTGGTTCGCCCGCGAGCTCCAGAAATCGTGGGCACCGCGATGTCGTGTGATTGCAGAATCTCGCTAAAGCTGGCCTGCAGACCCCTAGGGTGGAATGAACTGTGTCTGTGTACCTGTTGATGGAGTCGCGGGCTTCACGAGAATTCGCGTTTCAGAAGCACTCAGATCGTCACCGCTGGGCCGTGGGGAGGTCACAGCAGAGTGTGTTCAGGGGCGGACCCGGGCGCCGAGGGGCCCCGGGAGGGAGGCACAGCCCGAGGCCCCGTCCCGCGGCCGCCGCTGGCCCCACGGCATCCGTCAGCGGTGCTGCCGGCACCACGCCGGCTGGGAGCGGAGCGCCGAGCCAGGCGGCATAATTCCGGGGAGCAGCCGAGCGGCATTCGTCTCCGTGAGCTGTGGATGTGACACTTTTATAATTCAAGTAGAATTATTTTTCTCCCCTGAGAAATCCTACACATTCAGCACGGTGCATTGAATTTGGGTGGAAGTAAAGGGCAAAGGAAAAGGCTATGAAAGGCACATCTTATTAAAACACAGCAGGTTCCGGCCCTGCCCGGGCAGCCTTTAGGTGCCGTGATTGATTCTTAGGGCCACCACTTTTTTTTTTTTTTTAAGCATACGTTGTCTTCTCTCCAGTATTAATGGTCAGGGGAGAACAGCAATCCCAGCATCTGATTGGGTCGAACGCAGGAAGAGGAATTCGTTTTTGAAAATGACATTTTCACAGGGTTCCCAGACATTGTGACGTGACCCATTTTGTGGGGTCGCCATTCCAGATTAAATGCAAAGGTGCCGCCACGTCTGGGAAACCAGGTGACGGTCGCGTCTTCCTCTGTTTTCCTTTGAAATGATTCCTTTTCTATTAAAACGGGGCTCATGCTGTTCCCCGGAGGAGCGGTCTGTTACCCCGAGATCGTCTGGCCGATTACGCGGTCCCCAGCTGGCCCTTCTCCTTGCTGCCGCCGTGGTTTCTCCAGGCCCGTAGGATGGACATGAGGATGACCCAGTGGCTCAGCAGACGGCGGATGAGCTCCAGGTTACAGGGTGCCCTTCCTGCAGTGTCCCATTCGGGTGCATCTAGGCTGGGAGTGCCGGGCACTTACCCTCCCACCGTCCCACCTCCCCTGCAGCAGCCGGCGAGGTCGTCCCGGGGCCGAGGGCTGGGTGGGGAGCTGAGCGCTCCTTGCAATCCGTTGCTGAAACTTCTCTCTGTCATGGTTTCCGGGGCCTCTATCTTGAGTGAACAGAAACTGCAGCGGGGCTGTTTTTAAGTGAAATTTGTGTTTATTGTGGTGGCTTCTCAAAGGCAGGTAACAAAAATGCACGAGGTACTGCAAACGAACGCACGTGAGCCTCCCACTCGGAGATTCCGTGTTGCCAGCCCATCGGTCACGATCACTCCTGAGCTCCTTGCTCCTTTACAGATGGCATGTTTACAGTGAGCCGGTGATAAGTGCATGGCCAGACCCCCCTGCCCCCCACCGCCCCCATGGGGAGCATCTTCCCCTGTGAAGGGGCAGCACCCTTTCTGGGACACAGGGACCTGCTGGGTGGGTCAGGTCGCTGTCCAATGAGTTGCTGATCCCTTGAGAACTCCTCAGCATTGGGTGACACCGAGAGGCCCAGCCAGGTGGCCGGCAGAGGTGCATTAAGGACACACACAGAGAACCAGAGGTGGGGGCTCCCGTGCAGGCCTCAGGCGGGACCCAGGTGCTCCGGGCCGAGGCAGAGTCTCTCCAGCTGGCCTGGGGGGCGGGGTCTCCGTGGGCGTGCACCGAGTCTGCCCAGTCCTCCTCCTGCCGGGGCACGGGCCTGCCCCTCAGGCCTGCCCACCCAGCCCGGGGCGGCTCCGGCCCGGGCCTCCGTGTCAGGCCTCCGTGTCCTCTCCGTCCCCTCCTCGTCGCCCTCCATCGCCTGCTGCTTCCTGCGCTCCTCCCAGTGGGTCTCCCATGTCGGGGGTCCTCTGCCTGTTTCTCTTGGGGCGCGGGACTTGTGCACAGACTCCTGCAGATCCCCCCCCCCAACCCCGCCACATCTGCCTTCTCGCCCGCTGATGCCCGCCGCCTTGGGCGGGCCTTTGAGGACGGGGACAGGCAGGTGCCCAGGTGTGCGCAGGTGTGCGCAGGGAGCCACTGCCTCTGTGGGCGTGGCCAGACGGACCCTGCTTGGGGGAAGAAAGTCAAGGCAGCAGGGACAGCCGTCCCACCTGCTCAATGTCATGGGGTTCTCGTGGAGAAAGCAGCCCGAGGCGCTTCCTCAGGTCTGTGTCCACTTCGTGGGTGTTGCAGGCGCGGGCTCAGCGTTTACCGTGTGAGTGCTTCTGACGCGCGTGCGGAGGTAGCCTGGCTCGGACCCCTGGAGAGCTGCATAGCCAGGCTCGTGGGCAGGCTGTGGATTCGCCCCTGGCCCAGCACCCCGAGGGCCTTGTGGGGAGAGGCGCGGCCCTGGACCGGCCGCTGGGCAGACAGGGGCTGCAGTGGTGCCGTGCGTGGGGGGAGCAGGGGCAGGAGCCCGGCTGCCTCGGGCCCACCCCGGGCCCACCCCGGGCCCCAGGGCTGAGAGGGGAGGGGGGTGTTCCGACAGTCAGAGGGCTGCCTCTGGCATCCTGGAGTGACTCACCGAGGAGCGAGAGATGAGTTTATTTTTTTAATCTTAAAATTACATTTCCAGAGAAGGACGAGATCTCCCAGGGAGGAAATAGGGGGGAAATGGACTTTTCCCCTGGGAGTCTCTCCATATGAAAATTACATGAGTTTTCAGAAATTCTATGTCATGAAATTCTTCACTAGTGCTTTTATTTTTGTCATGGGATAACTTTTCTCATTTACATTTTTTAAGTAAAATATGTCTTTAATTGAAAAAGCTTTCCCGGTGTCTGGCGAGTTCTCTCTCGGAGTTCTGTGACTGGCACTGGGAGCCCTTTCTCGGGGTGGGGGACACAGAGGAGCCTCTCTGGGGGCACGGGGCGGCAGCCCGTCTCCCCTCGGGGTGCCCTGGCCAGGTGGAGGTGGGACGAAACACGAGAGTGACAGCCTGCCTGTGGGAAAGGGGTTCAGAGGAACCAGTGACCATTTCCCGGTTGTGTGTGGAGGACGGGACGCGTGGGGGGCTGCATCGTCGCGTGACAGGAAGGCAGCCCCGTCCCCTGAGCCCTGTCTCCGTCACTTCCGGGGTCCCGGTGCTCCTTGGCGGCCCTGGGGGGGGGTCTGCACCCTCCTCTTCGCGAGCGCCCTGCAGGCTGCTGAGCCTCATTAGGGGGAAGGTGGGCAGGGTGGGCAGCGCACCCTGTAAGCCGGATCGGGGCCGGCTGCGTGCCAGCACTTTCAACAGAGCAGAAGAATCCTGTCCGGCGCCCCGTGCACCCCAGTCCACCTGCACTCCGGGGGCTCCCGAACGGAGGGGGTCAGGTCTCCCCCATCCAGCGTGGGAGTTCCGCGTTCTTGCCAACGGCATGCTCAGTGGGGCTGTGACTCTCCTGTGGGAACCTGAAAAGAAGAGCGTTTCGTCTTTTGAGAATTCGCCGTCCTCCCTTCAGAGGTGTTACTAACCTCTCCCCCACGCCGCAGCCCCCCACACCAGGGTCTGGCTCTGTTTGCTTTTGTACTCAAACTAGCGTGTGCTGTCCGAGAGGCTGAGCCTGTCTTCCGTGCGCTGTGTCCCCTGCACCTGGACAGTGTCCTGTTCCCGGGGGGCGGGGGGTGGGGGCCGAGTGCCGGGGCCCAGAGGCTCTCCTTGGGAGCCGAGGGGGCGTGTTCTCCCTGGAGAGGCCCCTCAGAGGCGCCTGCGGCCGTCCGTGGTCACCCCCGGCCTCTCCGTAACAGCCCGTCTTTGATGCCAGGCTGCCGAAAGTCGGTTTTGCTTACTCTGCGTCTGACTTTCCGCTCTCCTACTCAGTGATTTACTCTTTGTAAAACGACGCCTCCAGTCCCGTGTTTGTCCTGGGCGAGGATTGCGCTGACAGGCCCGCCACCTGCCCGGCCCTTCTTGTGCGCCCTGCCAGGCCCCGCTCATTAGCCGGTAATTGTTTCCGTGACCTCCCAGTCCGGCCTGTACTCCCTCTCAACCCTCGGTGCCCCAGCGGGCCGCGTAAATGAGGTTTTGTCATCTCTGTGAATTAAATGTGTCATCTCCGCTTGAAATGTTCCTGAACCCTTGGTGCTCTGGTTTTGGCAAAATAAATACTATTTTCAGAGGCTCATCAGACCGCATCCACTAATACTGTATTTCCTTTACCAAGAGACAGAAGGGTTTCATGAGGCGTGTGACGCCCCGCTGGCGCCCACCTTCCTGGGAGCCGCGGCTGCGGGCCGTGGCGCGGTCCGTACGCGAGACGGGTCTGCTCAGTGCCCGGCGCTGCTGTGGCCCCAGTGCGGGGCCGTTTGGGTCGTGTGAGGCCTCCGGCCTTGATGCTTCCTGCATCCTGCGTCCAGGGTCCCCAGGTCTGAGAAAGGGGGTCCCCAGGCTCCCCTCCCTGCATCAGATCCAACGCAGGGGTCAGCGTGTCCTTGTTTCCTTCCTGTCCTGGCTCATTTCTTCCCTGACTTGCCAGCGGGCATCTGTCACCCGGACCTGGCTTGGTTGTCGCCTCCGAGTGACAGCGGCTTTGATAGCCCCGCGTTTCCTGTCCTTAACCCAGGGCTGGGGGAAATGTCTGTGTCTTGGTCTAGCAGTTTAGGGGTCTTTTCAATTTTCCGTGCTGCCCGAGACACACAGAATCGTGCCCCCTTGGGACTGCTTTCCAAAACCACTTTTATCGGGGGGCATTCCCCTGGGGAAGCGCACCCCTTGGGCGGTGTCGGCTGGGAGAGTTTCCAGAGGGTGC